>NC_073224.2:219430000-220842500 GCF_029281585.2 Gorilla gorilla gorilla
GTGTGCCAGAGAAAGCCAGCCAGCCAGTTGCTCAGCAAACAATTGTGCCAAGCACACAGTAGGTGTTCAATAACTTCTCATCCCATCTGATGAGAATTTTTTTAGTTCTGACCAATGTGTGCAACTGTATCCTGGGCAGTGTGTGCGTGTCACGGCAAGGACAGTAGGATGCTGGAGGATGGTCTTCACCTTTAAGGAGAAAAGACCAATAGATCTTTTCAGACCTTTTTACTAAGAGTTTCATGAGTTCTAGGCTTTTGGGATGGTGGTTTCTGGGCTAGGGGTCTATGTTAGATCTTGACTTAATTTTTTTCCTGAACCTTCTTGGGATATGGGTTTAAATTACCATACCAACCATCATTGTCAAGAGCTTACTGTCTCTTACCTTTCCATCCCCTATTTTTCATCCATCCGTCCATCCATCCATCCATCCATCCATCCATCCATCCATCCATCCATCCGTCCATCCATTTATCCACCCACTTATCCATCCATCCACCCATCCATCCATCCATTCATCCATCCATCCATCCATCCATCCATCCATCCATCCATCCATTCATCCATCCATCCATCCGTCCGTCCGTCCATCCATCCATCCATCTATCCATCTGTCCATCCATCCATCTGTCCATCTATCCATCTATCCATCCACTTACTCCATCTGCTATGGTTTGAATATGTCCCCTAAAGCTCATGTGTTGGAAAATTAATCCCAAATGCAACAGTATTGAGGGGTGGGACCTTTAAGAGGTGACTAAGTCACAAGGGTTCTGCCCTCATGAATGGACTAATGCCATTATCAAGGGAGTGAGTTTGTAATAAAAGTGAGTTTGGCCCCCTCTTGTGCCATGGGATGATGGTGCAGCAAGAAGGCCCCTGCCAGATGCCAGCCTCTCAAACCTTGGACTTCCCAGACTCCAGAACTGTAAGAAATAAATCTCTGTTCTTTATAAATTACCCAGTCTCAGGTGTTCTGTTATAGCAGCAAAAACAAACTGAGACACCACCGAACCATCCATTCTATCTGTGCATCCATTGTGAAACAGTATAATGGTGGATAAATAATCAGACTGTAAAGCTAGACTGTCTGGTTTAAAATCTTTTCTCATGTGAGAGGCAGACAGACAGACACTGAGGCAACAGGGCAAGTTCAGGGTGCTGTGGGTGCAGAGAAGAGGGGCCTGACACCCAGCTGGAGCCTCAGAGGAGGCTGCTGGAGGGGGACCCATTGTGACATTATTATCACCAGAGGGATTTCTTTGACCCATGGTGGGGCCATGATCAAGTGCAGTCATTGGCAAAACTGGCCTGAGAGCCTCAGCCTTGTCCCTGGCGTGCGTCCTCCTCCCAGCACCATCATTGCCATGTACCTAGTAAGTGTATTTACTGTGCATAATGAAACCACCTACTCTGAACATTGTGCACTACCCAGCACTGTTGGTGTGCAATTTTTAAGTATTTTGAGCATTGACTATGTGCATTGACTGCATTATCGAACATATAATGGGCACCTTTAACTATGAATTTCAACCAGGTCTAGGCTTTAACTTTCTTCAAAAGACAGCATGCTGGAGTGGAGAAGTGAGATCCCAGTCAGACAAGCCTGGGCTGAAATCTCACCAAACCTCTGGATAGCTTTATGCCCACGGACAAGTCACTTACCATCTCCGAGCCTCTGAACTAGTGATACTGTACCTACCTGGCAGGGCGGTGGGGAGGGTTACTGGACAATGTGTAAAGGGTCTTTGCAAACTGTTAAGCACCATGTTAGTGTGAGAGTCATACCAGGAGCTTTACATGCTGGGCAGATGCTCCTTCTGCAGAGGCAGAGATCCAGGTGGCTGGGGATGCAGGGGGCTTTTGGAGCAGGCTGGGTTCTCTAGGGCTGTAGACTGGGCTGGCTGTGACCAGTTTCCAGGGATGTGGCATCACCACAAAGTGGCCTAAGACTGATTGGCATCTGATTGTCCTCTCCTGGGCTTGATTATGTAGGGCCTTGCAGGAAGTCTTACAAGATTTCTCCCATGCCAATGTCCCCTGGGATCTCTGGCACCATTGCTGGGTGCTCTCCCTTACTTCCTTCCCTGGGGATCCTTGTCTTCCACTGCTTGGACCTCTGTGTTCCTTGCCTGCAGAGCAAGCGTGTTTTGACCTCCCACCACGTACCCCAACCTCCTTCCTTTGATTTTGAATCTGCAAAAAAGATGGTTCTCCTTCCGTGAGATCCCTCTGGAGAGACCTCATCCCTCATACACAAATTCATTCATGCATGTACTCAGCAAACCTGTGTTAAGTCTTACCATGTGCTGAGCCCTGCATGTGAAACAGGGTATTGTGGGTGACTGGTGCTGAGCTTTGGAAGAGTCTCTGACGAGTGGTCTTAGGCACTCTCCTGCCCTTCCCAAGGGTTTGCTCACATGATGCAATGGGCTGAGGCTCAGCAATGGGGTTGAAAGTGGTCCTTGATAATAAAAGGCATAAACTTACAATTGGGCGCACCCACCTTGATGCTTCTGTGTCTAAAAAGTGTCAGAATGTCCCAACTCTCTCAGACTGTTGGAAATGGGGGAATCAGGAGAGTTGTTGGGACTGGAGATAGATCTGAGATTCTAAATTTGTAGGCAATGGGTCAAATGATGGGGGTGGGTGTTATTGCCTGGGCTGAGGGTGGGGAATGGGGAATATATAGGGAGAAGTGAGAGGAAGAGAAGCAGAGAGGATGGGATTAGGGGGAGAAACCCTGGGAACAAGCAGTTAAAGATGGGGAGGCCAGAGGAGGTGCGTTCTGAGAGATGGGAGGAGCACTGGGTGGGAGGAGAGAGCTTCAGAATAGGCAGGGATCAGCAGAGTCCGAGGAGACCCAGGGCTGGGGGCCAGCTGGGCATTGGCGACCTCAACATGGCCTCCTCTGTGACCATGAGGCAGAAACCAGAATGTAGGGATTAGAAAGAGATGGGGGCCTTGGCCATTCTTTGGAGGAGGTGGGAAGTGAGAAGGAGGGGGTGCTCTTGGGGCTGGGGACAGCTATGGGGAGGATGCAGTTTGAGGCAGCAGGAAAGGGTCTTTTTGGTGCTGCCCATATACTAGGTATGTACACAGTATGTGTTGATTGGTCATCTTTTTCTATCTCCAGTGACTTCTTTGTCACCAAATCCTGCCAGCTAATCATACTAGTCAGCCCTGGGCACCTGCTGGGTACCGGATTCCGCTTTGCGTTCTGGGGGTGCTGCTGAGAAAAGACAGACAGGATCCTTGCCATCGAGGCTCTTCCCATGTCATGTGGTGAGAAATGGCATGAGCCAGTACTAAGAAGGCTGGGTACCAGCGAGGGCTAAGCCCGAGACTAATCCATCGGGCTTCAGCAGGAGAGGCCACACTGCTATTGATGGTGAAGAACCGGGGCTTTATTATAGGGTTAGACCTTGTTCAGCAGTGGGAACATATGGGCAGTCTGTGCAGGCCGCTGTCTCTGCACCTGGGGTTAAGCCTGAGTCACTGTAGGTCAGCCAACTGGCCTTCAGGAGGGACAGCTGGATGGAGCCAGCATGAGGACAAACTGGAACCCGTGTCTGTCTCTGGTGACCTCCAACGTCGATGCCGCTGGGGTGAGCTGCCACAGGGGCTGGCACCCTTCACCCTGGAGCCACACACACACACTTGGCCCAGGACTTGGAGAGGTGGAAGGGGGAGGTCTTGTGGAGTGGAGCTCCTGCCGTCCCAAGAGCTGCCCCTCGTCAAAAGATGGGCCATGACAGTGACAATGGTGCACCCTGCCCCGACCTTCAGAGCATATTCAAAACACATAGCTGCTGCTGCTTCACTCCCACCTTCCAAGTCGCATGCAAGATGTCTCTTGCTCCCCACACCACCCCAGCACCATCCTGGGAAGGGTATTTCGGGAGCCGTCATACCAGCTTAGTTAGTTGCACTGTGTTAGCTGTGCTGACGCAGTAGGCAACGTGGCCCAGAGTGACAGGGTTGGGGTGTTGCTTTAGCTTGGGTGGGTGGGGAAAGCCCCTTGGAGGATGTGGCATTTGCAACAAGAGCCTGGAAGCTATAGTTGGGCAAGTTCCAGGGACAGGAAGAAGGGCAGGTGGCTGGGGCACAGAGGTGGGAGACGCGGGGGAGAAGAGGAGATGAAGCCGGCCAGGCAGCAGGAGCTACAGGGGGTTGCACCTCACTGGCCATGGGGTTGGGGGGCATTGGATCTGATTCTGCTTGCGGTGGGAAGAGTTCTAAGCAGGGCAGGGATGTGGCAGGATTTAAGCTTTTGAAAGCTCACTTGTGCTGCTGGGTGGATGAGGGACTGTGGGAGTGGAAGAGGCTGGAATCGAGGGGGCCCACATTTTGGGGGGCACGTTACAGTGGTCTAAAGAGATGATGACCACTAGAATGGATGTGGTGGCTGTGAGGAGAGACAGGTGATTGAATTTTGGATCCATTTTGGGGATAGAGATTGGATTGAGGCGGGTTTGTGTGATGAAGGCTAGAGAGATATTAAGGTCCTTAAGAATAACATAGTTGCCCTGAGCTCCTTTGATCCCTGCTTCTGGGAAAGCTCGTCCCTTCCCTAGTGGCTTTCTTGCTAGTGGCCCTTGTGCTGAATGGTTATGAGAATCCATCCCTTCCCTTGTGACATTCAAGGCCGGCCCCCATGACATCCCCTCCTCCACTCTCTAGACCCTTGGCTGTCCCCTGCTTTTGGGCTCCTGCCAGCCGTCAGCACCCAAAACTCCTGTGCCTTTAAGATGAGGAGAGAAGGGCCAAATGAAATCTATCTCCTTAAAGTCCTGCTGTAAGGAAAGGCAGAGAGAGAAGATAATAAAAGCAAGAACCAGCCTGGGGGAAAAAGAGATTTTTATCCTCCCAACCCTGCAAGTTCCCCTCTGGCTCTGAGAAGTCTCAGAAGATTTCTCTCCACACATATGAGTAATACCTGGCAAAAATGCTGTCCTCGGAGCAGAGGGAGAAGATGGAATGATTCTGTGTTTGATTAGAATTTATTTCCAACCTGCAGCCTCCCTGGTGCCAGGCTCCTACGCTTGCCACCCCTGCAGAGCTTGGCGGCCAGAGAGGCAAGGCAAGAGGAAAGGAGGTGACGAGAGGAGGGAGGAGGGAAGTGGGGAGACAGAGGGATCTAGAGCTCCCCGAGAACTTCCAAGTGTCCTCTTGGTGGGCAGGACAGGGAGAAGAGGTGTATCGTCCACTTGCTGCTCCCACAGAGGCCAACGGGGCTGCCATTCCAGTACAACTGTGAAAAAGAGCCAGTTGGATTCACTGGGGTCGGGGAGGGATGGTTGACTGAGCAGCCAGTCAAGCTTGGCTAATGGCTTGCTGTGTGATCTTGTGTAGCTCCTGCACCCTCTCTGGGTCTTCTCTGAGGCCAGTTTTCTCCTCTGGCCTTGACAAGCTTTTAAGGACCCTTAGAGGCTATGCTTTTAGAACAATTGCAACATCCCTGTCTAAGAGCAGATTCAGTTCTCACTGGGTTGGGTTGGGGGAGGGCCCCTAGATGTCAGATTGGGGAGTGAGGTAGGGCAGAAAGGGACCAGGACAAGCTGAAGTATCCAGACTTGAGGTCAAGGACTCTCTCCTTTTTGGATAATCTCTAGGGCACTAGGGTAAATCAAACCAAATGCCTCTCTTTCTTTCATCGCTCCGTCATCCGCTCATTCGGTGATTCATTCATTTGTTCACTTTATTAATCACAGGCTGCATGCCCGATGCTGTGCCAAGTGCAGTGAGGACACAGTCTCTGCCTTCATGAAGCTCTCAGTGTGGTGGGGGAGGCACAAGTGCTGGGTACAGAGGACTCTAAGGAGAGGCCCCTGGACTGGGCTTTGGAGGGTAGAGAAGGCTTCCTGGGGAAGCTGATGTCTAAGCTGGGACACAAGGAGTGAGTCGGGGGAATCCAGGAGAGGAGATAGAAGAGGGAGCACCCAGAAGAGAGAAGGGTCTCTTCAGAGCTGCAGAGTGAGAGCAGTCAGCGTATGTGAAGGGATTGAAGCATGCCAGTGAGGCCCAGGATGGGAGGTGAGATAGGGCAGTGGTGGGGTTAGCTAAGTGGGTGGGTTTAGATTTCATCTTGTCGCCATGGGTTCATCAAGGGCTTAGAGCAGCAGCTCTCCAGGAAGGTGTCTGGCCAAGAGCATTTCAGGGCTTTGGATGTTTATGTGACACTCAGATATTTTAAGGCCCATCCCTTGGAACCCCATTATTCTCTTGCCCTGGAGGTGGACATAGTCATGATTGAAACGTGTGAGGGGGAGCTAGATTTCTTTAGCATAGATCTAGGGCTTCAATGGGTAAAAGCTTTGGAGAAACAGACTTTTCGTGACTCCATAACAGAGACTCTCAGTGTTGGAGTTGGATGCTGGAGTGGGAGTGAGCTCCTGTCCATGGAGTGGGTGGGTGGCCATCTATCCAGTTCTGGAAGGAAAGGTGATTGAGAGGGACAGAATTTCACCTTGTAATGAAGAGGCATGAGCACTGGAATGAAGACAGACAGATCTGGTATCCCAGTATTGGCTCTACTATGCACAACTGTGCATCCTTGGGCAAGTCAGTTAACCTCTCTCTGTCCTAGTTTCTGTATTTGCAAAATGGCATTAACAGCATCCACTTTCCAAGGTGGTTTTGGGGCTAAACAAGATGATGATGATGATGATGATGATGACGATGATGGTGGTGGTGATAATGGTGGTGGTGGTGGTGATGTTGATAATGATGGTAATTATGATTATTATGGTAGTGGTGGTGGTGGTGATTATGGCGATGGTGGTTATGACGGTGACAGAAATGGTGATGCTGATGATGGTGATGGTGGTGATGATGATGTTGGTGATGATGCTGTTGGTGGTTATGGTGATGGTGGTGGTGATGATGATGATGGTGATGGTGGTGATGATGGTGGTGATAATGATGGTGGTGGTGATGATAATATTGGTAGTAGTGGTGATGATGGTGGTGATGGGTGATGGTGATGGTGGTGATAATTATGGTAATGATGATAATGATAGTAGTGGTGGTGGTGGTGGCTATGATGGTGATAGCAGTGATGCTGATGATGGTGACAATGTTGATGGTGGTGATGGTGGTGGTGATGATGATGGTGGTGGTGGTGATGGTGGTGATGGTGATAATGATGATGATACTAGTGATGGTGGTAGTCGTGATGATGATGGTGGTGGTGGTTATGATGGTGATAGTAATGGTGATGCTGCTGCTGCTGATGGTGGTGATGATGATGGTGATGATGCTGTTGGTGGTAGTGGTGGTGGTGGTGGTGGTGGTGATGATGCTGTTGGTGGTGGTGGTGGTGGTGGTGATGATGCTGTTGGTGGTGGTGGTGGTGGTGGTGATGTTGGTGATGATGCTGTTGGTTGTAGTGGTGGTGGTGGTGATGATACTGTTGGTGGTGGTGGTGGTGGTAGTGGTGATGATGCTGTTGGTGGTAGTGGTGGTGGTGGTGGTGTTGGTGATGATGTTGGTGGTAGTGGTGGTGGTGGTGATGTTGGTGATGATGCTGTTGGTGGTAGTGGTGGTGGTGGTGATGATACTGTTGGTGGTGGTGGTGGTGGTAGTGGTGATGATGCTGTTGTTGTTGGTGGTGGTGGTGATGATGCTGTTGGTGGTGGTGGTGGTGGTGGTGATGATGCTGTTGGTGGTAGTGGTGGTGGTGGTGGTGGTGGTGATGATGCTGTTGTTGTTGTTGGTGGTGGTGGTGATGGTGGTGGTGATGATGCTGGTGGTGGTGGTGGTGATGATGCTGTTGGTGGTGGTGGTGGTGGTGATGATGCTGTTGGTGGTAGTGGTGGTGGTGGTGGTGATGATGCTGTTGGTGGTGGTGGTGGTGGTGGTGATGATGCTGTTGGTGGTGGTGGTGGTGGTGATGATGCTGTTGGTGGTAGTGGTGGTGGTGGTGGTGATGATGCTGTTGGTGGTGGTGGTGGTGGTGGGATGATGCTGTTGTTGTTGTTGGTGGTGGTGGTGATGGTGGTGGTGATGATGCTGGTGGTGGTGGTGGTGGTGGTGGTGATGATGCTGTTGGTGGTAGTGGTGGTGGTGGTGGTGGTGATGATGTTGTTGTTGTTGGTGGTGGTGGTGATGATGGTGGTGATGATGCTGGTGGTGGTAATGGTGATGATGGTGATATGGATGGTAATGATGATGATGGTAGAGGTGATGGTGATGATGGTGATAATGATGGTAACGATGATGATGGTAGTGGTGATGGTGATGATGGTGATGGTGGTGGTGGCTATGAAGGTGATTGTAGCAGTAATACTGATGATGGTGATGGTGGTGATAATAATGTTGGT
Organism: Gorilla gorilla gorilla; assembly: GCF_029281585.2. Classification (NCBI taxonomy): domain Eukaryota; kingdom Metazoa; phylum Chordata; class Mammalia; order Primates; family Hominidae; genus Gorilla; species Gorilla gorilla. The sequence continues at coordinate 219,438,325 of NC_073224.2, forward strand.
GATGACGGTGGTGATGGTGATGGTGGTGGTAATGATGATGATGGTGATGGTGGTGATGATGTTGGTGGTGGTGATGATGATGATGGTGGTGGTAGTGGTGATGGTGGCAATCATGATGAAGATTAACAGCTAATATTTATTGAGTCCTAAGCCCTATTGGTGGATGATGCCATGCACTGCTGAAGTCCCCCTTCAGGACTGGGGCATTCATCCCCCAGTTTCCAAGAGTGTTATCTGCTGAAAGCACACTGCTGAGTGCTTCCCTGGAATTGCCTTCGGCCTAAGTCAAGGCCACACTCTTTCTCTGGGTGTAGCCCCATGGCCTCAGTGCAGGAGAATTTGAAGAGGAATCCTGCCTTAGAGCTCCAGTTTGTGGCTGCTGCAGATCATTCAGTGTCTCCTTCTGCGCAGTCCTCCTTCCTTCACCTCATCAGGTGCTTTCTCAAGAGCCCTCCCCGACAAGCCTCTTGCATGCAAATGTTCATCTTAGAAGCTGTTTCTTAGGAATCTGACCTAAGAATCTGACAGCTCTTTGCCCACTCCATCTCATGTAATCCTCCCAACATCCCTTTGAAGGGGACTCTATGATTAAACCATTTTTATATACATGGAAACTAGAGTAAAGAGATTAAATCCCTGCTTGCAGCCACACAGGTAGTAAGTGGCAGAACTTGGATTTGAATGCAGGGCACCTGACTCCAGAACCCCAGCTGTGAGCCACCATCTGGAGCCTGGCCAATGGCAGGCAGTTATCAAAGGGCAGTAAGTAACCCCTTCTTGCCTGGAGACTTCGGTCCCATTGCCATTTGCTCTGAGGCCTCACATCCCCCTCTCTCCCCATTGTGCAGCAGCCATGATAGTAGCAGCAGCAGCAGCAGCAGCAGTCTTGATGAGCCTCCCAGTGTGCCAGCATCTCACAGTGGAAAACAACACCTCCCTTGGCCACCCACTTCCCAGCTGCCGACATAACACCATTGTCACTGCTGCCAGGGTGGGTGTCTCCGCCTGTGTGCCTCCTCACATGTGGATGGTGCAGCTGCAACAACTGCTGGGAGAAGAGATTTGGAATCTGATCTCACTTTATTCTGACATCTAAGACCTTGGAAGAACTGAGACCCCAGCCGGACCAAGGTTCTGGTCAGGCCCGGACTGTGACAAGTGGTGCACTGGTTGTGATGGGACCTGGGTTCCAGTCCTAATGCTCCCATTGATTTGGGAGGAGTCTCTGTACTTCTCTGGGCCTTAGTTCCCCATCCAAAGCTGGGCAGTGGCCTTCCAGATCCAGTGTGGAGCTCACATACACGTGGATGCCCCATAGCACTTTTGCTTCTTCCTTCCTTATTCAGAATGTCCAGAAAGCCATCCCCTTATTCACTGGTTTGGAGCACTATAGACTGTTAAGCATCTTCACAGGCATAGCCTCATTTGAACTCCACCACAAGGCTGTGAGGTTGGCATGACCACTATCCTGTGTCAGATAGTAAATACAGGCTCAGAGAGTGGAAGGAGCTTGCTTCAAGTCATGCAATCTTTGGGACATCCTTGCAATCCCTTCATTTTTAACCTACAAATAAAAATATATATGATGCTGAATATCGGAATTAAGAGACAGCTCAGAGATCATCCCAACCTATCCCTTTGTTTGACTGATAGGGAGCTGAGGCCCTAAGAGTCCTCTTTTCCCCAGACTGCACAATGACCAGTGGCAGAGCTGGGGCCAGGGCCAAGTCTGCGGTTCGTTCAATGACTCTTGGGTAGGTGTTTTTCAAATTTCATATCATGAATTTTTTCCCATTTAAGACTAAAACCTAAACCAGTTATAGGTAGGCAAATGCTGTACAAGCTTGCGGACATTTAGTCCCTGGCTTCTGATGGCCTGTTTGTGGGAGGGGAGCAGAGCTCTAACAGAGATGATTGGGCTTGTCTCACCTTGTAACTCACCAGCTGTGGGTGTTCACAGTGGAGATGGGTTCGTGCACTTATTTTTCTATCACAGTGGCATAGGCAGCCTAGGGAGGAGGTAAGGCTGAGCAGCAGAGACAAAGAAATGCGTGTGTTCTGGCAAATTTGGGAAATTAACTCTGAGGTTGTTCCAGGGAGAAAATGATATTTTGAATCAGGAGTTATTATACATCTGAGTTCACTGCCTTTTGAAGAACACCTTGCTTGCTTAACTGTTCTGTTTACAGATTTATTTATACCTGACTCGGTTTCAAAAGAAATCTGAAGTGGCTAATTATTTAATTAGATCATGAACTCCTTGAGGGCAGGAACTACCTTCATTATCTCTTCTCCTCTTCTGACAAGCTAACTCCTGCTTGCCCCTACCCTCTGGCCTCCTCTAGCTGGATTTTCTATCTCTCTCTCTGTTGTAATAATCCTTTTCAGCATCTTGGTTCTCCCTTGAACTGTGAACTCAGTGAGGACAGGGACTATGTATTACATATCTCACTGTCTCATCCATCCACCTATCCATCCATCCAACAACAATCATCCATCCATTCAATCATTTACCCAACCAACAAACCACATGTCTATCCAACCACCTGTCTTAGTCTGTTTTGTGCTGCTACAACAGAATACCTGAGAATAGGTAATTTATAGTGAACAGAAATTTATTTGGCTCAAGGTTCTGGAGGCTGGAAAGTTCAAGATTGAGGGGCCACATTGAGCGCCTTCTTGCTGTTTCATAATATGGTGAAAGGCATCACATGGTGAGACAGTGTGAGCATGAGAGGAGCCCAAATTCATTTTTATTACAAACCTACTCTTGTGATAATAAATCCACTCCCGGCCGGGCGCAGTGGCTCACGCCTGTAATCCCAGCACTCTGGGAGGCCGAGGCGGGCAGATCACAAGGTCAGGAGATCGAGACCATCCTGGTTAACATGCTGAAACCCCCTCTCTATGAAAAATATAAAAAATTAGCCAGGCGTAGTGGTAGGCACCTGTAGTCCCAGCTACTCAGGAGGCTAAGGCAGGAGAATAGTGTGAACCTGGGAGGCGGAGCTTGCAGTGAGCCGAGATTGTGCCACTGCACTCCAGCCTGGGCGACAGAGCGAGACTCCGTCTCAAAAAAAAAAAAAAAAATCCACTCCCACAATAATAACATTAATTTATTTGTTAGGGCAGAGCCCTCAGGACCTAATCACCTCTTAAAGGTCCCACGTCTCAACACTGTTGCATTGGGGATTAAGTTTCCAACACATGAGCTTTGGAAGACACACTCAAACCATAATGCAATCCATGATCCATCCATCCATCTATCCATCCAACCATCTATCCATCTATATATCTGTCCAACCAATCATTAGTCCATCAGTTGATACATCAGTCAATTGATCCATCCATCCATGTTTGTGTCCCACCAGATATCCATTCAACTATCCATCTGTATAATTATCCATATATGCAACCACCCATCTATCCATCATCCATTTATTTGTCCATCCATGTATCCATGCAACCATCTACCCATTCTTTCAAAATCCCAGAAAGTTGCACAACTGAAGCCAAAGAGGATGGTTAGTTATCCTTTATCCAGCGCTCACTTTGTTCCAAGCACTATGCTAAATGTAGTACATACATGAACTAATCAAGTAAGTGAAGTTAAAATCTTCCAAACACTCCATGAAGTAGGATTGCTATCCTCATATTGCAAATGACAAAAGTGAGATTAAGAGAGTTTCAATGCCTTGCCCAAGGTCACATGGTCAGCAAATGACAGGGTGAGCTTTAAAGCCAGGCTTCTGACTCCAGAGCACAAGATCTTTTGCTTTATCATAGTGGGAAATATTTTCGGGGCAATGATTTACACTGACCTGCACATCTTCCCCCCAACAACATAAACTTTCCCACACCCAACCTTCATCTCTTCAAGCTCTGACCCTGCCCTCATACTCCCATCTCCAACTCCCTCCTAATAAGGAGGTTGGTTCCTGATCTTAACCTCTGGGGAGAGAAGAAGAGTGAGAAAGGCCTGAGTGAGCTTTCCATGCAGGCCAGGTCTGGGGTGAGGAAGGAGACAAAACTCTCCACAGGCAGCCCAATATCCTGTCTCCCTTCTCCTCCTCTGGGGAGGGTCAGAGCCTCACAAAGCATGTAGCTCTGCTGTGAGTGGGCAGTGATGAGTTAGTGTGCCAGGGAGGGCCAGGGAGGCCCAGCCAATGACAAAAGCATTGGCCCCAGAAGCCCTGGGGGCTTCAGGAGAAGGATGTTTTACTGTTCCAAGGTCACAGGCAGCCAAATGGAGTTCACACAGAGGACACCACCTGAGCCTGTGGGGCTTCTCCACTCGATGTCCTCCAAGCACCTGAAATTCCCGGGCTCCAGAGCTAAACCCAATTTCTTTTGCTCCATCTCCTTCACTTGCCTCTCCCCTGCTCTTCTATCGCCTGGAAATGACATCATATCTTTTGCCTGTCTGTTGCACTTTTCTTGCCGTCTTTCTTTGGGACCAGCACCCCCTTTCTTGGCACTTGCTACTCTCCCATTCTAGTTCTAATGGGACCTGCACATCAGCATTCTACCCTCTGGTCATGGGGTGGAAAACATCCAAATTGGGCCAATCATAGTTCCCCAGGCCATGACACAGGGCCAGGTACAGAGAGGGACACATGACCAACCCTGACCAATGAGAGGTCTTCCTTGGGATTTTTCTAGCTGGAGTTGATAGGAAAATGTGTTTTCCTGGGTGATTATAAGGCTTTAAAGACAAGAGTACTGAGCCTTTTGCAGTTAGACAGAGAGAATGACACTAAAACATTAAGAGGAGAGAGGGAGCCGGGCACCATGGCTCATGCCTGTAATCCCTGTACTTTGGGGAGGCCGAGGTAGGTGGATCACCTGAGGCCAGGAGTTGGAGACCAGCCTGGGTAACACGGCAAAACCCCATCTCTGCTAAAAACACAAAAATTAGCCAGTCATGGTGGCAGGTGCCTGTGATCCCAGCTACTCAGGAGGCTGAGGCAGGAGAATCACTGGAACCTGGGACGTGGAGGTTGCAGTGAGCTGAGATTGTGCCACTGTACTCCAGCCTGGATGACAGAGTGAGACTCCGTCAAAAAATAAAAATAAAAAAAAGAAGAAGGAAAGAGGGCACCCTGAAGAAGGAGCCTAAGGCCCAGGTCCTAATCACCCCTGAGTCAACTCCACCTGTGACTTCTCTCAGTTTGTTTCAGAACAGGGCTTGATGGATGGGTAATCAATTTTCCCTTTCCTTTATGGTTTGATAGGGTTTCTGTCACTTGTAATCAAAGAATGCTGGTGATTACGTTGCTCAAACCAGCAACTCAAGTGTCTTCTTTGGCTTAGCCCTCTCCTTCACCTCCTTATCCAATCAAAGCCAAATTTCTTAAACTCTACCTTCTAGTGAGCTCTCAGCTCTGCTCACTTCTCCCCGTCCTTGCAGCCTTCTGGATCAGGGCAGCTCTCTCTCTGGGTCGTGGCTTGCCCCCTCCAATCTCTCACTTTAGCCAGAGTAATCTTTAGAGCACACAAATCTGACCTGGTTATATCACGGCTATAAAACCTTCAATGGCTCCCCATTACCCTCAAGATAAATCTAGCTTTTTAAGAAAACCTTGAACTTTGAAATCATTTTAGATTTATAGAAGAGTTACGAAGATATTACAGAATATCTGTATATCTTTACCCACTTCCCCTGATGTTAACTTCTTACATAACCATGGTATGGCTGGGAAAACCAAGAAATGAACACTGGTACAACATTATTAACTAAATTACAGATGTTATTCAGATTTTACCAGGTTTCCTAATATTGTCCTTTTTTCTGTTGAAGGCTCTGATCCAGGATACCAGGTTACATTTAGAATTCTTACCTTTTGGCCGGGCGTGGTGGCTCATGCCTGTAATCACAGCACTTTGGAAGGAAAGTGGGCAGATCATGAGGTCAGGACATCGAGATCCTCCTGGCTAACACAGTGAAATCCTGTCTCTACTAAAAATACAAAAAATTAGCTGGGCATGGTGGCACACACCTTTAGTCCCAGCTACTTGGGAGGCTGAGGCAGGAGAATCACTTGAACCTGGGAGGCGGAGGTTGCAGTGAGCCAAGGTCATGCCACTGCACTCCAGCCTGGGCGAGACAGTGAGACTCTCTCTCAAAAAAAAAAAAAAAAAAAAAAAGAGAAGCCTTATCTTTTGAACAGGGCTTTCAAAATCTGGTCTCTGATGATTTCCCAGCCTGTCTCTAGCCTCACCTTTTTCCGCTCTGGCCACCCCAAATGACCTGAAATTCCTCAAAGGGCTCAGGCCTCCTTTACCCCTGGGCCTTTGGACATGCTGTTCTTTCTGTCTAAGGGGTCCTTACTCCCTTTCTTGGCCAGACTAACAGTTATTCATCCTTCAAAACTCTGTTCGGGGCTGGACGCGGTGGTTCACGTCTGTAATCCCAGCACTTTGGGAGGCTGAGGCGGGTGGATCACCTGAGGTCAGGAGTTCGAGAACAGCCTGACCAACATGGTGAAACCGCGTCTTTACTACAAATACAAAATTAGCTGGGCATGGTGGTGCACGCCTGTAATCCCAGCTACTTGAGAAGCTGAGGCAGGAGACTCGCTTGAACCCGGGAGGCAGAGGTTGCAGTGGGCCGAGATCGTATCATTGCACTCCAGCCTGGGCGACAAGAGTGAAACTCATCTGAAAAAACAACAACAAAAACCCAAAACAAAACAACAACAACAACAACAACAAAAACTCTGTTCGGGCAATGGTCTTTCTAGGAAGCCTTTTAGACTAAGTCCTGCCAAGCCCTGGGCTTCTCCAGTCTCCTGTGTTCTTTCCATCCCTGCCCTATTTACCCTGGATCCTGTGATCTGCTTCTTTGTCTTCCCCATTGGGCTGGAGCTCCTTGGGGCCAGCACCCTGCTTTATTGATCTCTATGGGAATCCAATGAATGTTTACAAAATGGATGAAGTTACACAAAAGTCAAGACCCACTCAAGCATTGCAATAGCTCAGAGGGAGAAATCAGCTGGCCGGGGAGACTTCTTGATTTGGGTCCTGCAGGATGGAATCATAAACTAACATTTGTTGAGCATGGACTATGCATCAAGCAGTATTCTAAGGACTTTACATATTCTAATTGAATTCTCACAAAAATTCAACAAGGTAGGTGTTATCATTATCCCCATTTTATAGACAAAGGGAGGAGGAGGGAGTATTCCAGGCTGGGACAACTGGCAAACCCAAAACATTTTTGAAAGTGAGTATGCGTGACCTTGGTTCTTGAAGTTTCTGTTGAGAGGGTTGTGTTGTTGGTTACCCCTGAGGGTAACAGGCTGGGGAGACAACTATTTAGAAATGTGGAGCTGGGGAAGAGAAGTGACTGCATCCTGGTGGTAGAGGCCAGTGATGCTCTCTGGAGTGTAATGTAGCCCGAGGCTGATCAATTAGAAAGTTTGAAGAACAGGAAGCAATCCAAGAAGAGACTATCTCAAGGAAGGAAGAGCACAGAGTCCCAGAGAAAGTGGAGCTCCCTGGGCCAGGGTGGGCATGGAGTCAGGATGCACCTGCTAAAGTGAGGACCTCATACTAAGTTCTGGCAAGATGGGTGCTGTGGCTCAGCTGGACACCTATAAACTTCCACCGCCTTTCCCATTTATTTGTTTTATTTATTTTGAGACAGAGTCTTGCTCTGTCGCCCAGGCTGGAGTGCAGTGGCACAATCTCGGCTCACTGCAACCTCTGCCTCCCGGGTTCAAGCGATTCTCCTGTCTCAGCCTCCCTAGTAGCTGGGATTATAAGCATGTGCCACCACACCTGCCTAATTTTTGTATTTTTAGTAGAGACGGAGTTTCACCATGTTGGCCAGGCTGTTCTTGAACTCCTGACCTCAGGTGATCTGCCTGCCTTGGCTTCCCAAAATGCTGGGATTACAGGCACGAGCCACTGTGCCTGGCTATCTTTCCCATTTATAGCCTGAGATTTCCTCTGACTGCAGTCATACAGCACCACACCCTACGTGGAGCTGCAACCCCTTGCATTAGTAACAACTACTATTTTACAATGTTTTAAATGAAAACATTCTTTTATACTTTATTGTTTTTAGTCCATCCTTCCAATGGAAACAAGGCAGGCAGGCAGGTATTATTTCCATGTCCTTTGTCCAAATTAGGAAATGGAGGCTTCATGAGGAAAATGACTTGCATAGGTGACATAGCTAGAAAGGGGCACAATAAATAGTGAGTGAATGAATGAATAAGGACTTGAACTAGGTGTACTGGAGTCTGGTTTCTATTCTATAATCTCTGGGAAAGGATATTGAGTGCCTAGAACGGGAACACCTGGCACATAATGGGAGTTCCATCAATACGTGTGGAATGGGTGAATGAAAGGGGTATCAGCAAGAAGTAGGAAAGGCCCTAACAACACAAAAACCTACATATATTGAACACTCCGCTTGCATTTGGCATGATGCACACAATACATTGTCCAATCAATCCTCAGTTCAACTTAGCCAGCAAAAGCCTCACCATTCCCATTCCACAGGGGAGGGAAAGGAGGCTTGAGGGTTAGGTGACTTGGTGGGGAACCCACAGCCAGTGAGAGGCACAGACAGGACTGGGGCCCTGGTCTGATGCAGAGCATCTGCACTCACCGTAAGCCACTAGATGGTCACATAGCCCCACAGACACACCGGTACACAGACACACACATATACACACACACACACATGCAGACACACAGATACATATACAGACAGATAGGTACACAGACACACAGACACACCAGTACGCACACACACACAGATACACATACACACTGTTACACACACACAGGTACACAGACTTACATACAGACATACACACAGACACACACACAGATACACACACAGAAACACACACAGACACAGATACAGACACGCACACTCACACACATGCAGACACACAGATACATATACAGACACATAGGTGCACACACAGACACACACACAAAGATACACACTGACACACTGATACACATACACACCGGTACACACACACACAGACAGATACACAGGCACTAGACATACACAAAGACACACAGACATACACACAGGCACACACACAGCTACACACACAGACACACAGACACATAGACACACACACACAATCACACCGGTACACACACAGACACACAGACACATCAGTACATACACAGACACGTAGGTACACACACACAAACACATAGACACACCAATATACACACACACACACAGATATACACACAGACACACTGGTGCACACACACACATGGATACACACGCAGAAACACAGACATACACACAGACACAGGCACACACACAGATACACATACAGACACACAGATACACATAGACACATAGGTACACACACAGATACACAGACACACTGGTATACACACACACACAGATACACAGACACACAGTCACACTGGTACACAAACACAGATACACAGACACACAGATACACATACAGACATGTAGGTACACACAGACACACAGACTCATACATATGCACAAACACAGACACGGGCACACAGACACACACCCAGCAGTTGTGGTCTTTGGAGAAGAATCTGTGATGCCTTGGCTGGTGTCTCCACCTGAGTAAATCCTAGAGAAACTTCTTTTTTACTTTTTATTTTTTTTTTGAGACAGAGCCGCTCTGTCACCCAGGCTGGGGTGCAGTGGTGTGATCTTGGCTCACTGCAGCCTCCACCTGCTGGGTTCAAGCGATTCTCCTGCCTCAGCCTCCCAAGTAGCTGGGACTACAGGCGCCCACCACCACACCCAGCTAATTTTTGTATTTTTAGTACAGATGGGGTTTCACCATGTTAGCCAGGCTGGTCTTGAACTTCTGACCTCAAGTGATCCGCCCACCTCAGCCTCCCAAAGTGCTGGGATTACAGGCGTGAGCCACCGTGCCCAGCTGAGAAACTTTAGTGGTGTTCCCTGGCTGGCTCCAGTCCAACCCTTCCAAGGAATATAAAAAGCAGGCTTCCTGGAGGGGAAAAATCCCCCTCCCTTAACCCCTTCTAGCTTTTCTGTGAGGATGATGGAAAATCCAACTGAAAAGGGGCTGGAGGAGGGTGAGGGTGGTAAAATCACTGAGAATTGGGATGCAAATCCCACTGAAATTAATTGCTTTGCGTAGTTTTAAATTCCTTCTAAAAAAGGCAGGTATTAGCTGGTACAGTGGCAAGTGCCTATGGTCCTTGCTGCTTGGGAGGCTGAAGTGGGAGAATTGCTTGAGCCCAGAGGTCAAGCTATGATCTCACCACTGCACTTCAGCCTGGGTGACAGAATGAGACCCTGTCTCTAAAAATAATAAAATAATAATAATAAAAAGGCAGTCAATATATGTTCCAACTGGCTGGGCTGTGGGGCTCCTTCTGTGGAGGGCAGAGGCTTCTCCACCTCACTCCCGCCTGCACTGCAGGAAGAGTTACGTTCTTGGGGACAGCAAAAAGGACCTTGGGTTTAGAGCCAGACCCAGTTCCAAATCAAGCTCAACCCCTTTCTGCCTGTGTAATCTTGAGCAGCTCACTTTGCCTCTTTGAGCCTCACTGTCCACATCTATGAAATGGGGAGGAGTGCCTCCCTTCTAGTTGATGGGGGAGGGTTAACCAAGAACATTTCTCTAAAGTGCCCAGTACTGAGCCTGCCTGGCACAGAGCAGCTGCTCAGTCAATGGTGTTCCCTTTCCCCTCCCACCAAATACTCCTTTCTCACTACTGTATGTGGCTGGCACCTTGACATAGTAGATGATCAATAATGTGTGAAATGAATCTTTCCAAAATACAGATCTGCTCCCAGAGTCTTCAATGGCGCTTCACACGTCCTCAGAAGAGTAGACTCTTTAGCCTGGCATTTGAAACTCCTCGTGATCTGAGCCCAGAATCACTACCTGTCAGCACTGCCTGTAGCCGTGAGACCTCAGCAGCTGGGGCCTCTGCATATGCTTTAAAAGGCTCTGATCTGAAGTTCCTCCGGCGAGTCCCATCCTTACGGGGCAAGCAGTCTGCAATGCCAATGGCCCAGTTCCCCCTGGAAGCCATACCTCCTTCTCTGGACTATACTTTGGGGACTGGGCCCCCAAATTCTGGAAGAGTCCCAAGCTCTGGAACTCCTGTCCCTATGGAATTTGGGGTGCGCCACTCTTGTGGCATGTGGATACTTTCACAGACCAGGAAGCTATCAGAACTCAGTTGTTTAGGCTTTTTACGGAAGCTCCATTACGCAAGCATGATTGATTAGGTCACTGGCCATTGGTGATCAATTCAACCTGCTTGAATGGCACTGGGCTGCTTCCAGGGCCTTGTGGGCCTCTTCCCTGGGTTCTTCTCCTGGAGCTGGACTGCACTTCCCGTGCACACATCTTTAGGCCCAAGGGATAGAGAGCAGGACAGTGGGACCCCTAGGCCCCCATTCAACTCCAGGCCTGCTGAGGGGTTGCTGGAGGGGGTACCAGGAGTAGCCTGAATGATGGGTTTGGCTGGGTTGCAAATGCTCCTGGATGGGCTTTACTCACCAGGTTGGCGAGAGCCAAGTCCAGACTCAGCGCCCAGGTTGACTCCACAACTTTGCTGAGGGGAGTGGCTTGCTCAAGGGGAAGAATGCCAGAGCTAGAACTGAAACTCAGGACTCCTTCCCTCCCCTTTTTGGTCACTTTATTGAGGTATAATCTATAGACAAGAAAATTTGCCAATTTCACGTATACAATTTGATGAGTTTTGACAAATGTATACAGTCTCATTACCACAACCGACTACAGTCATGATGAAAGGAAAACTTTGCCTACTATTTCTAGGATCTGTTTTACACTCAACACTTCTGGCACCAAATGTGTGTTCCGCCACCCCCCCACGCCAGGCAATTCTCCAGTTCTCTGTGGACACCAACTGGGTGTCCTACAATTTAATTCAATTCTGATACTAACTACTTGAGGTTAGCACAGACCACACAGGTTAAAGACTCAGTCCCACAAGACTGCGCCCCACTTCAGATGCTGATCGCAAGCAGTGGGTCCCTGGGTAACCCACACTTCTGTCTGACTTGGCTACACATCAGAGGTTCCCACACCCCTTTCTCAGTTTCAATAATTTGCAATAAGGGCTCAAGGAACTCAGGACAATAGTTTACTGGCTCCTTCTCCTTTTCTCCTTCTCCTTCTCCTTCTCCTTCTTCTTCTTCTTCTTCTTTATTTTTGAGATGGAGTCCCACTCTGTCACCCAGGCTGGAGGGCAGTGGTGCGATCTCAGTTCACTGCAACCTCCTGGGTCCAAGCCATCCTCCCGCCTTGGCCTCCCGAGTAGCTGGAATTACAAGCGTGTGCCACCATGTCTGGCTAATTTTTGTATTTTTAGTAGAGACGGGGTTTCACCATATTGATCAGGCTGATCTCAAACTCCTGACCTCAAGTGATCTGCCCGCCTTGGTCTCCCAAAGTGCTGGAATTACAGGCGTGAGCCACCCTGCCTAGACTTTACTGGCTTATTATAAAGGACACAAATAAACCGCCGGATGGACGGGTTCATAGGGTAAGGTCTGGAAGAGTCTCAAGCTCTGGAACTCCTGTCCCTGTGGAATTTGGGGTGTGCCACTCTTGCGGCATGTGGATACTTTCACAGACCGGGAAGCTATCTAAAATTAGTTGTTTAGGGTTTTTACAGAAGCTCCATTATGTAAGCATGATTGCTTAGGTCATTGGCCATTGGTGATCAATTCAACCTCCAGCACCTCTCCTCTCTCCAGCGGTCATGGGGTGGGGCTGAAAATTCCACCCTTCTAATCACAGGATTGGTCTTCTTGGCATCCAGCCGGTATCCTGAAAGAGCCACCTCATTAGAATAAACTCAGGTGTGGTTGAAAGGGGCTCATTATGAATAATATAATAATAAGAGGCTGCCTACCCCCCTCCTGTAACCTAGGAAATTCCAAGGGTTTTAAAAAACTTTTACACCAGGAACTGGGAGGAGAACTAAATATATATTTCTTATCATATCACAATCTTGCAATCATATAGAACATGTCCATCAGCTCACGGAACCCCCTCCTGCCCCTCCTGCACCTTTGCGGTGAATCCTCTCCACCATTTCTGTCACTATAGTTTTGCCCTTTCTAGAATTTCACATAAATGGAATTGTATGGTCTATGTCTTTCATGTCTGGCTTCTTTCACGCATAGTCATTCTGAGATTCATCCATGTTGTTTCTTGCATCAGTAGTTCATTCCTTTTCGTTGCTAAATAGTATTCCATTGTAAAGAGGTAAGAGGTATCACATGTTGTCCACTCACCAGCTGATAGACATTTGGGTTGCTTCCAGTTTTTGGCTATTACAAATAAAGCTGCTTCACCAGTCACGCATGAGTCTTTTGTGTGGATATGCGTTTTCATTTATCCTGAGTGAATGCCTAGGAATGAAATTGCTGTGTCATATGGTAAATACATGCACACGTTTTGCAACATGGCTCAACTATTTTGCATCCACACCAGCAGAGTCCAAGTTCCCTCCACATCCTTGTTACCATCAGTCTTGGCTTGCCCAGTTCCTAACCTCTCTCTGAGCCACCATTCCTCCTTCTATACAAGGAGGACAAAAACAACCTCGAAGGGTGGATTGGGAGGATTAAGTGTGGAGAGCTTGTCCAGAAGTTAAAATATTTACTGAGCACCTACTGTGTGCCTGGCATTGTTCTTGGTGCAGGGAAGACAGCAGAGAAGAAGATAAACAGATAAACACAGTCCCTGTGCTCGTGGCGCCTATCCACAGTGCAGGAGGCAGATTATAAAGAAGGAAACAAATCAACAATTATAACTGGTGACAAACGCCATTTGAAGGGGCCAAGTTGCCCTTTACTTTAGACAGGATGGTCAGCGAGTCTCTCTGAAGTGGTGATATTGGAAGGGGGACCTGATTGATAAGGAGGAGCTGGCCACATGGAGAGGCATTTCCAGGTGTGGGAGAACAGGACCTGCAAAGGTGTAGAGGTTGGAAAGGACTTACTGTATTTCGGGGCAGAAAGAAGGGCGGTGCCACCCTGGGTCAGCCATCTAGGGAGAGTCGTAGAGAGTGGTGGGCTGGGGTTGGCTTGTGCTGTGCCTTTTAGGAGTTCGGATTTTATACAAAGAGCAGATTTATTTTAGACACAAGTGAATGTTAGCTGTTATTATTCTTCCTTTGATTTTCCATCATGCAGGGGTCTTAACTCCCAGTCAGAGCCTCTTTCCAAAAACCCACTGTGGGCAGGTGCAATGCTGGGGTCTGCAGCCAGCCGAGCCTGGGCCCCCCACCCGGACATCCCAGGCGGGCCTGGCAAGCCCAGCGGCACCAGCTGGGGAGTGCGGGTGGGGTTTCGGGTGGGGGGTGAGCAGGTTGGGGGAGAGACCATCTGCTGTTCCCTATTGTTCATCAGCCCATTGTTTGGTCCATGCCCTCTGCTCTGGGGACAATGGGTGACAATGCAGAAATGTGATCTTCGGGCTCCTATTTCCCGGCCTGGCCTCTCGCCCCCAGGATGACACCAGGAGAATGCCCTCCTGGGCCAGGGTGGAGGCAGGGGCTCTGCCAAGTGGGAGGCAGCACTGCCTGCTTTCCTCATCATCTCCCTGGCAACCACAGCTGCCACATTGTTGGTTGGAGGAATTTTTTTTTTTTTTTAGCATCCTGGGTGAGGGTTTTCTCCTTGCGTCCCCCTGTAGTATGGGGTGCTCTTGGGAAAGGATTTACTTCTCCCCTCTTGAGGGTCCCCAGTCCCTGCCATGGAATTCACTGACCCCTCAGGCTACCTGGGAGCCCAGGGCAGGACCATACCAAGTCAGACCAAGCGAATGCTTCAGTGTTTCCAAGAAGGAGGCACTAAAATAAACTCCAATGATATTTGCGACACAGCATCCACATTGTCATCATCCCCAAAGTCAGCATGGTTAAAACTTCTTTGTGCTCCTTTTAGATTTTAGCATCGTTTTTATTCAGACCTAGATAGTGGGGGTGGGGATGGGACCCCCTCTTCTTTTCACTGCTTAGAGTCTCTAAAAGCCTGAACCTAGTGCTCAGGGGGCACAAAGGGAGGGGAGCAGACCCCTGGTCGGCTTCTCTATCATTCCGCCAATGGAGAGATCCCATTCTTGCAGGGCAGCTCTGAGCGCTGACTTGTCTGCTCTCTGGTGTTCCAGAAGCCAAAAGGGCCAGATATGGATAATAACAGCCAATGCTTATTGAGCATTTACTATGTGCCAGTTATTGCTTCATATACATCAACTCATTTCATCTTCATGACCATTCCAGGAAGTGGGTACTATAATAATTACACCCATTTTCTAGATTGGAAAACTGAGGTGCAGGGAGGTCAAATATACCACCCAAAGTCACATAGCTAGCTGGTGGCAGAACCAGGACTTGAACCTGGGCTGCTTAGCTCCACATGCTGAGCTCTTCTGCTCTCTTACATTTTTTTTTTCTGAGACAGAATCTCACTCACTCTGTCACCCAGGCTGGAGCGCTGTAGTGCGATCTCGGCTCACTGCAACCTCCGCCTCTCGGATTCAAGTGATTCTCCTGCCTAAGCCTCCTAAGTATCTGGGACTACAGGCACGCACCACCACAGCTGGCTAATTTTTGTTTGTTTGTATTTTTAGTAGAAACAGGGTTTCGCCATGTTGGCCAGGCTGGTCTCCAACTCCTGGCTTCAAGTGACCCACCCCATTCTGCCTCCCAGAGTACTGGGATTACAGGTGTCTTACATTTTTTTTATCTCTCTGCTACGTAGACTGATGGGCTCACCTCTCGTATTTAAGGAGATGAGCCACAGCTCCAGCCCTACTCCAGGCCAGAGCTCTGGGGAGAGGAAACTGAAGGAACCTAGGCACCACCTCCCAGTGTGTTGGCATAGCCTGGCGTTGACGCTAGACAGACCTAGGTTTGTGCCCTGATATTTATCAGCTACGTGAGCTTGGGTAAGCCACTCTGCCTCTCTGAGCTTATTCTCCCCTTCTATAGTTTGGGATAACAATAGTACCTCCTTCACTGGGTTGACATAAGCATTAAATGAGCGAATAGAAGTCAGCACCTAGAACAATGCCTGCCCCTTAGAATGTGCACAGTAAGTATTAAGGGTGACTATTATTACTGCTTTTCCCTTTCTCATTAGGGCGATCATGGGGATAGGGTAATGCGCAAAGGCACTCTGTATGTGGAAGACAATTGCACAAATGTCAGGGCTTGGTGTGACTCATATAAATAAGAGCATTCAGTTTGGATAGCAGAGGTGGGCGGGGGATGAGAGGAGAACCATCTACCTGGCACTCAGTGCCAAGTGCCAGCTCAGTGGGGTGGTGGTGAGGACACCAGCAGCAAGGAGGCAGAGGGAGGCTGCTGGTCTGCACTGGTCCCCAAACCAAAGGGAAGAGCCTGAGCCCAGGTCCCCTGGCATGTTTCTTTCTCTCTATGGGCCTCAGTCTCCCCATCTGCAGAATGGGTAACTAGAGACTAACTAAGTTTTAAGTCCCCCCGCCCCCATCCCAGCTCTGATTTTTTGTGACTTGGATAGGATAAGAAAATGTGTAAAAATGAAAGTGGGAAACAGACCCATGGTGTGGCAGATTGATTGCAAAGATGTGCCAATCCTTCCCTTTTCTCTGTAATCATACCATTTACAAAGTGACTCTGCAGCTTCTCCCTCAAGAGGTGGAGTCTGTTTCCCCAGCTCTGGCTGTCCTGGTGATCTGCTTTAGCCACTGCAAAGTGGAGGACGTGGCAATGTGCTAGTTTCAAGTCTAGGCCTCAAGAGGACTTGCAGCTTCCTCTCCCTCTCTCTCTTTCTGTCTCTCTCTCTCTGTCTCTCTCTCTCTCTCTTTCTCAGACCCTTACCACTGTCATGTCATCAATTCCGGGCTAGCCTGCTAGAAGATGACAGACATGTGGCCCATCACTTCCATCACCCCAGCAACAGCCAGCCAACTGTCAGATATGTGAGTGAGAGCATTCTAGACCATTCAGCCCCCATTTCACCTGCCTGCTGTCAGCAGACACCTGGGCAAGACAAGCTGAGATCAGCTGTGCCTGGTCCAGATCCCCAAAACCACCCACTTGACCTGCAGACTGGTGAGGGGAAGTAGCTGTATTGTTGTGTGCCATAGAGGTCATGTGGATGGTTGTTACACAGTGTTCCTGAGTCAATTGATAACAGCTACACATGGTCAGTAGCGGGGCAGGAGTGGGGGGAAATGTGGCTTTTAGCCAGAGTAGGACCTCGTCTGGGCACGGTCTGTTGCTTCCCTTGAGGGAGCAGGGAAGGGTGAGTTTAGCACAATGGTTAGGAGGTTAAGTTCTGGGTGGAAAGTGCCTGGCTTCAGATCTCAGCTTTTCCACTTTCTAGCTGTGTGGCTTTTCCAAGTTACTTAACAGACAGGCCTCTGTTTTCTCCAAAATCTAGATAATCATAGCACCCACCTTTGGAATTGTGTGGATTAAGTGAGTTAATACTTGTAAAGAATTTAGTAAAGCTATGCCTAAATGATCAGATAAACGTGAGATTCAATTATGGTTCTGCCACTCACTGCGGGTGTGACCTTGGGTCCTTCCTCAGCTGCTGCATCCTGGTTCCCACATTGGAGATCCTAGTGGCATCTTCCTGGTCAATGAGACTGTGTACAGAAAGGGCTTGACCCAGCGCCTGCCTGAAGGATGCTCGGGGAATCTCAGCTTGGGAGAGGAACCTTCCCTGGCAGATTCTCCTTTTTCCTGCTCCAGCTCAGACCACCTGCTTCTGGTGACATGGAAGCTTAGAATGGGATGTCTCGGAGACCAGGTCTAGTTCAACTTCCTCATATTAAAGATGAGGAAACTGAGGCAAAAAATAGGACTCATTCAAGGTCACAGAGAGTCAGTGGTGGAACCTACACATTCTGACCTCTAGCTTGGTGCTTCTCGCATCATGCTAGGGTTGTTGTGCCTCAGCAAGGTACACGAGTTCTGGGCTTGGGCTTCGTGGCTCAAAAGAGCCGACCAGGCAAGACCCTCCAGCCTGCACAGGCCAGATGGAAGGACTAGGCTATCCCTGGGTGGTGAAAGCCTCTTACTGATCTTGTCCACAGCCCCATCCAGTGCCGATGCTGGGGAGATCCTACAGGGGGTGGGAGGGCATCACCCTGACCGTGGGCTCACCATCTAGTAGGGTCAGATGTCTTTTTTGTTTTTTGAGACGGAGTCCCACTCTGTCACCCATGCTGGTGTGCAGTGACACAATCTCAGTTCACTGCAACCTCTGCCTCCCTGGTTCAAACAATTCTTGTGCCTCAGTCTTCTGAGTAGCTGGGACTACAGGCATGCACCACCACACCTGGCTAATTTTTTTTTTTTTTTTTTAGTAGAGACAGGGTTTCACCAGACTGGTCTTGAACTCCTGACCTCAAGTGATCTGCCTGCCTTGGGCTCCCAAAGTGCTGGGATTACAAGTGTGATCCAATGCGCCCAGCCAAGCGTCAGATGTTTAGGTGGCGAGTGACCCATGTGACATATACCTCAATATGAGGACAAGAAGGATCAAGGTGATTCCCTCTGGGTATCATGGGATAACTGAGGCTCAAGACGGGAAGGGCCCTGTCCAGAATGCCCAGTTGTGTAGAGGTGGAGCCAGGCCTAGACCCAGACTCCTTTCTGTTCAGTGCCCCCCACCACCACCTTGGGCTCCTGGCCTTTTGGGTATAACTGAGAGAGAAGGCGGGAGCCAGGCAGGATGGAGCCGCAGGCTTTGGGCTGGTTCAGGAGCCTCCCTGGGGCTGTCCTCCAGCCCCACCTCTGTCCCAGGTGATTACAAGGCTCTTGGGCCTGGCTTAGGCCAGGATACTCCTTCCTGGGCCTCTCTTAGGAGAATAGGTCCCTGACCTCATTGTCTGTAGGGGCTGGCCCAGATGCCGAGTCAGGAATTCCCCAGGTCCCAACTTACCTCAGTGAATGACCCTTCAGGTCTTTGCTCACCTCCAGGGAGGAGGGAAGGGATTTTCCTGGCTCTTTCTGACATTCTCTGGGCTGGCCCTGCAGGGCTGAAGATACTCTGTGTGTGTGTGTGTGTTTGTGTGTGTGTGCACGTGCGTGTGTGAATGCTGCTATGTATATGTGCACGTGTGTGTGTGCCTGTGCAGTGTGAACTTGCTGTACTGTGGCACTATATGCACATTATTCCATGCATGCTGTATTTACACTGTATGCACTGTCTATACTGCACGTAGGAATGTGGAGGTGTTCGCATAAGTTCTCACTGTATCCTTTTTCTGCCTGGTGTGTGAGCCTCCTAGGCGTGTGTTGTGTGCACAAGTCGTGCACAGTGTGTGTGCATGCACTGGTGGATAAGGGGACCCTTGGGGCAGATGCATGATGTGCTCACACCCTGAGTGCTTCCTGTATATACCGGGTGCACTGAGTGTGAACTCTGTGTGTGTATGTGCATGGTGTGAATGCACCGTGTGAATGCATGCAGTCAGCCCTCTGAGAAGCAGGCTTGGTTCTGGAGGTGGGTTGGGGCTGGGCTTCGAGGTTCAGTGCTGTGGCTCAACTCTGCTAGCTTGACCCAGATCATGGTTCAATGGCACCTGCTCTCACAGCTCAGACAGGCCCAGGGAGAATTGCCCTCAAGGAGCTGGAGGTGGGTGGATCAGCTTGGGTTGGGTCCTGCACTGGTCCCTGGTGCCGCTCAGAGACTCCTGGTGGAGACAAGAGAGGCAGGTCCTAGGGGCCTCTCTTGACAAGTCTGACCTTTGGCCCCCAAAGATCTTCTGCCTCTGGGGCTCCTGTTGTCTTTGAGTGTCCTACACAGAATAAGTCCTTGAATTGCCAGGCAGGGGGATGCAGGCCCTGGCAGCCCCTTGGTTGTGCTTGACCTAACAGCTGGCCGTGATTTAGCCAGGGATGAGGAGGAGGCCTAGCCCTGGAGCCCAGGTCTGTTTCTGGGTCCTGGACCTCCGACCACTGCCCCATCTGCCTGGGCACCTTTAAAGAGTCCTGCAGTCCCCAGATGGGGGTGGAGGAGAGGACTATAATGTCTGAAATTCGCATCCATCTCCCCACGTGCCCTCATGTAATCTAGGTGTAAGTGTCTGTGCACACCCAGCACAGTCTCCTCACCCCCATTCCAGGGCTGCCATGGCAACGCAGAAGTTGGCTCACCATCTGTTGTCTGTGGGGACCTCAGTCAGGCCTCTGCCATGCTAGGGATTAGTGTGGGAAGGCACCTGACCTGCTGTGTTCCAGGGCAGTCACTGGCCACATCTGGCACCACTCAGCCCTGGAGTGTTTGGAGATGATACAGCCTGGAGTCCCTCTGGCTACTGGAGAAGAGTGGACATTGAGAGAGCCTATGATTCTTTCTGGGGCTAAACTCTCCTCAGAACATCCTCTCTCAGGAAGGGCCTGGAGACTTATTTATACTAGAGTGTAAATGACTAACCCCTCCTGGGAGGGTGGTGGGTTGGGAGGGTGCAGAAACCTGGACTTTAAGAGAAATTAGAAGCTTAAATTAACACATTATCAACAGGGAAGATTTTAGGCATGGGAAAGAGAGGTAGGATATTACAAAATTTAAAACTTAGTTGCTAAGGTAGCCCTGGGTATGCAGTGGGTGACTGCAAGTCGAATTTGTCCTTGAGTGTCTTGCTGAGGGTGCAGGAGGCACCCATGCCCCATCTGGCCTGAGTTTCTGAGGCCTTTGCCTCCGCTGAATTTCTCCTACTGGGTTCAGAGATTTTCCCTACCCCCACCCCTGGCTCCTTTAAATTTGTTTTCTTTGGAAAAATGTTCCCCCTTGGATGGTCTGTGCTTACTGTGAAAAGAGCAGGGGAGAGAAGGAGGGATTCAATATTCCAGATGAGGCTGGGCAGGAGTGAAGCAGGATGGGGTGGGGTGGGGGAATTGGGGAGAGATGGAGAAAGAAGGGAGGCCTGCAGGAAGGTGAGACCAGTCACAGGGGTGGTTTGAATCCAGGATCTGTCACTTGAGGGCGGTGTGAGTGTGGGTGAGTGATGTCCCGTCTCTGTGCCTCAGTTTCCTTACCTGGAAAATGGTTACAAGGACTTGCTTGTGAAGATTGGGGAAGATGCATTCGGAGACCTGGCACAGTGAGAGCACACGGCAGCTGCTTAGGAAATGACAGTTTTCATCTTTCTTCCCTTTTGACGCGGGTTCTGTGTCAGACAGGGAGACTTCTAGAGCTCACCCCGGGCTCTCACTCTTGGAAGGAGGATGCTGTGGCATCTGAGCTGGCCACCTGCTGGCCTGGGTTCCACAATCTGCCTGAGCAAGGAAGCACCTCCTGCAGGCCCTGGGCAGGTCCCACAGGCCTGCTTTTCACCAAGTGACAGGTCCACAGGCTGAGAGTAACCCACATAAATCGAGGTCGTTGTACTGAGTGGAGCCGGGATGCTGGAGTCCTCTGCCTCAGGGGCCCCCAGTCCAATCCCAGGCCCAGGAACTGGGACAAACCCAGAGATAAACAGGGGAGTCATTCTCCAAGGCAGAGCCCACCTCCTCACCATGCCTGTAGGGTTCAGCAAGGCCCTAACAGCACCCAGCTTGGCTTGGTAGGGAAGATAAAGGGTACACATAGGTGGGGGAAGAGCGGAGCAGGGCAGGATATCAAACCCTCTGCACCAGTGAGCTCCTTCCTGTGAAATTTTAGCATCTGCAAATTTATTTCTGCCAGCAATTTACCTTTTCTGCAAGCAAGAGAAATCTGTTCTTGTTTATGAGTCACTGCTTTATGGGGAAAATTAGAAAACGAGGCATCTGCAGTTTGGAAATAAGACAGGGAGGTGAAGTTCGGTGGCGGGGC
Organism: Gorilla gorilla gorilla; assembly: GCF_029281585.2. NCBI lineage: Eukaryota > Metazoa > Chordata > Mammalia > Primates > Hominidae > Gorilla > Gorilla gorilla. The sequence continues at coordinate 219,460,130 of NC_073224.2, forward strand.
CAGTACAAATGAGCCCTGGAGTAAAGTCTAATGTGGTCTCACTTCCATTCAGCCGGAGGTGATTATTTTGTTGGCTGGAGGTACAAGGCTTTATTAGTATCCACGCAGCATCCTTTTTTGATAAAGCAAACATTTTCTAAGTAAATAAACTTTGAAGCTTAAAATTGAAAGCTCCACTTGACACAATAGAATAAACTGGAAAATATGCTGTCCATAGAAAGCTGTTAGAAAATGTTAAGCCAAGAATGGTCTGGGTAGGGATTTAGTATTAGATCCACAGCTGGGGGTTGGGGAGAGGTGGCTGGACCCTGTCTTTGGTAGTATTGCCATCATTCTGTGCTCTGTGGGGGAAACTGCCACTGGGAGACCACCTGGGTGTCTTTCCAGGGCTGTCCTCCCCCTCGATGGGCACCTCAGTGAGGCATGTGAGGCCACACTACCTGGTGTTGCAGAGTATACCAGTTGTCCCCTAGTATTCACAGCCTTCCAGCTCAAGACTACATTTCCCAGCCTCCCTTGCAGCCAGTCTGACCATGTGACTGGGGTCCAGCCAATGGGATATGAGCAAAAGTGGCACATGCGACTTTGGGCTGTGCTCTTTAAAGTGAGTGTGTTTTACCCTCCTCTTCCTCACTTCCCGCTGCTGGAGCAGACCCCTTGGACCCCAGGAGGGAAGCCACAAGTGGAGGCTGGCAGCACTGCCCTGCCAGCCCTGGACCATGGACCTCTGGATTGTCATATGAGAGAGAAGTGAACTTTTATCTTGTTTAAGCCAATATATTTTGGGGTCTATTATTTTGTATTGTAACTTCTTCATGTGACAAACACAAGATTTGACAACTAGCCTAGATCCTGTGATGAATTACTTGTAGTTAGCGCAGCCAGTGCCATGATCAGTAGAGCACTGCAGTTAAAAGCCTGTTAGACCTGCCTTCAAATTCCTGTCCCTTCAGTTAGTAGATGTGTGATTCTGGACAAATTACTTAATCTCACTGCAGTAGGGTGATTTCAATGAGAAATGCCTTTTGGCCAGGCACGGTGGTTCATGCCTGTAATCCTAGCACTTTGGGAGGCTGAGATGGGCAGATCACTTGAGGTCAGGAGTTCGAGACCAGCCTAGCCAACATGGTGAAACCCCGACTCTACTAAAAATACAAAAATTAGCTGGATGTGGTGGCATGCACCTGTAGTCCCAGCTACTCTGGAGGCTGAGGCAGAAGAATCGCTTGAGCCCAGGAGGTGGAGGTTGCAGTGAGCAGAGATTGTGCCACTGCACTGCGGCTTGGGTGACAGAGTGAGACTCAGTCTCAAAAAAAAAAAAAAAAAAAAAAAGAAAGAAATTCCTTTCACGTGGCTACCCAGTGTCCACATGCATATGTAATTGAAACAAGTTTCATGGAATAAAACAGCCATATTACCTGCAGTATAGTCTGATATTTTGTATTTCCATAGTTCTCAAAGTGGAGTCCCTGAACCAGCAACATCAACATCAACTGAGAACTTGTTAGAAATCCAGTTTATTGGGCCCCATCCCAGACTCTTTCAATCAGAAACTCTGGTGTAGGGCCCAGCCTTAAAACAGAAGGCTGTTTTAAGAAGCCTTCTGGGTGATTCTGAAGCAGCTAAAGTTTGATAGCCACTGTTTTACTTTAATTTCAAAAATGCTAATTTTTAAAATGCTGGTTATCACCTAATAAATTGACCTTATAATCCACTAATATGAGTCATGACTCATGTGGATGTAACTGATGCATGTTTATCTGTTTTCTGGCCAGCGTTTATAGCTTCTTCTTCTTCAACTTCTCAAATTTTCCCTAGGGAAACTACCCTTAGTCCATGGCTACAGGGATGGGTCAAACCTTAGGCCCGGTCCACTGAAGCAGTGATTGGTTCAGGGATGATCATATGATCCTTGTCATCCAATGACATGCAATCCTGAGACTTTTGCTGGAACTACCAAGAAGAAGCTCTTTCTCGTGGGGTTGCTAGGCTGCAGGAAGAAAGCCTGGGGCTGTCCATGGTACTGTTGCCAGCCTCTGGAAGAAGCTGCCTGATGTTGCAAGCATCTCAGAGGAGGGGAGTTGAGGGATGCCGGAGAGAGTGCAGATGTTTTTGGCATCCTGCATTAGCTCCTTGTGCCTGAGCTCAGATACAGCTGCAGTGAATAGCCCTGTACACACTGGCAGGATCCACCTCAAGAGTTTCCTGAGCTGAGGAGCCCGCTAGCCTGAGCATGGGTGCAGCTCTGAAGTCCAGAGGAATTAATACCCTTGGGACCACCCTCAACCAGTGCAGTGCAGAGCTGGTGGGTAAGTGCCCCTGGCTCCTGTTTTTCAGAAAGACACTTCTGGGAGGCAGCGTGCTTATCTCAATCTCCTCCCACCTTCATTCCTGCAATCACCCCTCAAATAAACCACCTGCAAGCATCCCCTTGTCTCAGGCCCTGCTCTCACATAAACCCAGACTGAGACAGAATGATGCCTGTTGACATTTGATGGATCCAACCATACCCAAAACAAGCTCTACTCCTGGACTTTCCAGGTCAGTGAGTCCCCCAAAATCAACCCCCTTCTTTTTTGCAATGTGTATTAGTTATCTATTACTGTGTAACAACTTATCCCCAAATTGAATGGTTTTAAACAATAGCATTTATTATCTCACAGTTTCTGTGGGTGAGAATCCAGGTGTGGCTTAACTGGGTCCTCTGGCCCGGGTTCCCCCATGAGATGGCAATGAAAGTGCCAGCTGAGGCTGCAATGTCTCAAGGTTTGCCTGGGAAAGGATCTGCTTCCACGATCCCTTCTGTTGGCAAAATTCAGTTCCTCACGGATTGTTGGATTGAAGTCCTCAACTTTTTGCTCTCTGCTGGCCAAAAGCCGCCTTCATTTCCTTGCCACATGGGCCTCCAAATAGGGCAGCTCATACCACGGCAGTGGCTTCCAGCAGAGCAGGCAGAGAAGGAACACGAGAGGGCTGGTGAGCAATAAGGAAGCCAGAGGCTTTAGGAACCCAATTTTTAAATGGTATCTCAACATGTTTGTTGTATTCTATTCCTTAGAAGCAAGTTTGTAGGTCCAGTGCACCCTGATGGGGAGACCAGTACACAGGGCCGTGGATACCAGGAGGTGAGGACCATCGGCTGCTTAAGATAGACTGTAAGAATTATGAACTCCCAGTTCCAGGGCACAAACCCAGAAGGGCTGTGAGCGTCAGAACGGAAGCCTGGATGTCCAAATCAGCCTCGACTCTGTCCCAGGGTAAGGAGAACTGACAGGCATCTTGGGGACCCTGCAGGGGTGAGGAGCCTGCAAAGGTCTTGGTGGGCAGGAGGTGGGAGGGAGATGGAAATGGAGGGTGGGGCTCCCCATTATTACTTAGGGAAACTCTGTAGAAGATCATTGCTGTTCCTATCATTGAGGGACCATTCTTTGTGATTGGTTTTCACTGTGCTATCACGGTGCAAGCTAACCTTTATTTAAAGTTTATTTTTTGTCCAACTCTGGACTAAGAACTTTGCCTACCTGATTTCATTTAATCCTCCCTCTCTGAGGTCAGACCTCTGGGGGGCATTTTCAAGATGAGGAAGCTTAGGTGCAGAGAGGTTGAGTAATTTGCCTGAGGACACACAGCTATTAAATGATATCACTGCAATTCATCAGAGACTGAGTCCTTATCTGCCAGGAAATCAAAACCATCTCAGCTCAGTGAATGTAAAGTATTCAGGGAGGCTTGAACACATTCATCCACTCAGTCTGAATCCCCCTACCCTTTCATACAAAACCTTAAGTTCCTCACCCTAACATTTTCTTGGTACTGAGTTTTCATCGCTGCCAGCATTTATAAACCTCCTTTGGGTCATGGAGGCATTGGAGACAACATATTCTTTTTTTTTTTTTTTTGAGATGGAGTCTCACTCTGTTGCCCAGGCTGGAGTGCAGTGGTGTGATCTCTGCTCACTGGAGTCTCCGCCTCCTGGGTTCAAGCAATTCTCCTGCCTCAACCTAGGCGCGCGCCACCACCCCTGGCTAATTTTTTGTACTTTTAGTAGAGATGGGGTTTCACCATTTTGGCCAAGCTGGTCTCAAACTCCTGACCTTAGGTGATCCGCCCACCTAGGCCTCCCAAAGTGCTGGGATTACAGGCGTGAGTTGCCGCGCCTGGCTTGGGTGCTCTTTTAAAAACCCACATCAGCTGTGTCCTCACTAAAATGTTCAACGGCTCTCTATTGCCTTCAAGATAAAATGCAAACTGTGGCTCCTCAGCACCTCTCTATGGGCAATCTCCCTACCGCACTCCAAGCACGCAGATTTCTCCTTTCAGCTCCTTCTTACCTCTGAGCCTTTGCACATCATATGCTATTCCATCTGCCTGGAACTCTTCTTTTCCCTCTTCACCTGGCTGAATTCCGACATGCCTTCAAATTTCAGCTCAATGCCCCTTCCTGTCCTTTAAGAAATGTTTTCTAGTACCTTCCTTAAGACTGGACTGGGTCAGCTGGGCGCGGTGGCTCACGCCTGTAATCCCAGCACTTTGGCAGGCCGAGGCGGGCGGATCACAAGGTCAGGAGATTGAGACCATCCTGGCTAACACGGTGAAACCCCGTCTCTACTAAAAATACAAAAAATTAGCCGGGCGTGGCGGCGGGCGCTGTAGTCCCAGCTACTCAGGAGGCTGAGGTGGGAGAATGGTGTGAACCCGGGAGGCGGAGCTTGCAGTGAGCCGAGATTGTGCCACTGCACTCCAGCCTGGGCATCAGAGTGAGACTCCACCTCAAAAAAAAAAAAAAAAAAAAAGACTGGACTGGGTCACCCGCTACCCGACAGCACCACCTCCCTGGGAGTTGAGGAAATGAGGAAGCTGAGATGCAGAGAAGGAAGAGACTCTTCCAAAGTCACATGGCTAGTAAATGGCAGAGCTGGATTAAATTCCGCTCGACAAATGTGTATGGCACACTTACTATGGGCCAGGCCCTGTACCAGACCCTGTGGTTACAATGGCATATCAGACCAAGTACCCTGTCCCAGAGGAGCTCTCAGACTGGCAGAGGAGACAGACTGGAAAAAGGGGTGAGGACGGGGCCTGAGGGACTCTGGACCTAATCTCAGTGTATTGGTCCATTTTTACACTGCTATAAAGAAATGCCTGAGACTGGGTAATTTATAAAGAAAAGAGGTTCTGCAGTCTGTACAGGAAGCACAGCAGCTTCTGCCTCTGGGGAGGCCTCAGGAAACTTACAATCATGGTGGAAGGAGAAGGTGAAGCAGGCATTTCTTATGGTTGGAGCAGGAGGAAGAGAGAGAGAGGGGAGGTGCTGCACACTCCTTCCTTCCTTCCTTCCTTCCTTCCTTCCTTCCTTCCTTCCTTCCTTCCTTCCTTCCTTCCTCCCTCCCTCCCTCTCTCTCTCTCTCTTTCTTTCTTTCTTTTCTTTCTGATGGAATTTCGCTCTTGTTGCCCAGGCTAGAGTGCAATGGTGCGATCTCGGCTCACTGCAACTTCTGCCTCCCGGGTTCAAGTGATTCTCCTGTCTCAGCCTCCTGAGTAGCTGGGATTACAGGCATGTGCCACCACACCCAGCTAATTTTTGTATTTTTAGTAGAGATGGGGTTTCTCCATGTTGGTCAGGCTGGTCACCAACTCCTGACCTCAGGTGATCTGCCTGCCTCGGCCTCCCAAAGTGCTGGGATTACAGGCATAAGCCACTGTGTCCGGCCGACTGTGCCACACACATTTAAACGACCAGATCTTGTGAGAACTCTATCACCAGAACAGCACCAAAGGGATGGTGCTACACCATTCAAGAAGGACCCACCCCCATGATCAGTCACCTCCCACCAGGCTCTACCTCCAACACTGGGAATTATAATCGAACATGAGATTTGGGTGGGGACACAGATGCAAACCATATCACTCAGGGAGGCAGGGAAAGCTCCAGGAGGGGGCGAAGTCTGCACTGAGACTTGGTGAAAAGATGTCCAAGCACGTATGTGACAATTCATTTATGAATTGAATGAATGAATGAATATGCACATTTGCATCTTTGGGGATGTAGATGTCAGGGGTGTGTGCATGTGTGGAAGTAGGTGTTTGAGTGAACTGATATCTACTTGTGTGCATATGAGTGTCGTTTTGCACACAAAAATATGCTGTGTATATAGACATGCATGTAAACAGGTGCATTGATGTGAGTGTATGTATGCGAGTCCAAAAACGGATTTGCATTGTATATCCAAGTATATAGAGGTAGTGGAATGAGTCTGCCTGTTCAACTTTTGCCTCTATCACTTATATGTTCTGGGCAAGCTAACCTCTTGGTCAGTTTCTTCATCATTAAAATAAGGAAAATGGTAGTATCTCCCTGCCTTAGGTTGGGTTGCTGGGAAGCAGGGCCCGAGACAAGCATTCTTACTCAAGCAATTTATTGTGGGAGAAACTGCAAGCCAGTGTGGGAAACAGGATAGAACTGGAGGAAAAGCTCAAAGCTGAGATGTGGGGTCAGATGGTGTCTAGTCTCAGCCTGATCCCATGGGGAGCTCTGAATCATAAAAAGCTTAGCAGAGGTGGCCACCATAAGAGGAGGAGGCCAGCCCTTGCCAGCCATTAATTGGCCGTGTGTTCCTAGCCCTCACCTGGAGGAAGAAGTATCTCCTAGGCATTTCCAGAGAAGGGGATGGGAGCACCAAGGCCTTTACTAGGCCACGCTTTTGCTGCCCTTGCTTATCAAATGAGTTCTCAGGGACGGCAGTATCAGTCTCCCCTGGGAGCTTGTTAGAAATGTCAGTCGGGGCGGTGGCTCACGCCAGTAATCCTAGCACTTTGGGAGGCCGAGCTGGGCAGATTACCTGAGGTCAGGAGTTTGAGACCAGCCTGGCAACATGGTGAAACGCCATCTCTACTAAAAATACAAAAATTAGCTGGGCATGGTGGCACACACCTGTAATCTCAGCTATTCAGGAGGCGGAGGCAGAATTGCTTGAGCCCTGGAGACAGAGGTTGCAGTGAGCCGAGATTGCACCACAGCACTCTAGCCTGGCCGACAGAGAGAGACTCTGTCTCAAAAAGAAAAAAAAAAAAAGAAAGAAAGAAATGCAGAGTCACAGGCCTTCCCCAAGATCTGCTGATTTAGACCCTGTGCTCCAGCACGATCCCCAGGCCCAGGCACCTTAACATTTGAGAAGCCCTGTGTTAAACCACTCACGGGCTTGCTGTGAGGATGAAGGCACATAGAGCACTCAGAGCAGCATCCGGCCCACAGCGGGTGCTATTATTATTATTTGCATCTGGGAGTGTTGTGCATGTTTGCTCACCCAGATACTTAATATGCATAAATAAACTCGTGCAAGGAGGACCAGTTGGAAAATTTGCAGGATCCATTGCAAAATGAAAATGTGGGCTTCTTGTTCAAAAATTAGAAAGCAGAGTCTTAAACCAAGAAGGGACCCTTCTGAGCTGGAGGCCTTGGTGACCAGAAGGTTTCTTTTCTTCGGTGACTTGGCCCCTCTTTATGGCTTTACAGGTGAGAAAACCTAGGGGAAGGGTGCCAGAGCTGAGTGTTGGACTCAAGTCTCCCGTCTCTGGGGGGCCCTGTCCCCACCTCACTCGGACATGCACACTTACTTCCTGGCCCTACACGCCTACCTTAGTGCCAACTTTGGGGAATTGTTGAGAATTCGAAGCTGAGAAATGTTCTCTTGTATTTGCACATTGCAAAGAGACATCTGAGCATGTTCCCCCCATGAATCGTGAGTATCCATTCCCAGGGAGCTCTAACTGCTCGGGAGAAGGGGTGTGAAATTTAATTTGCACTAATTATCCTGAAGTGAGAGGAGCGGGAAATGAGCTGGCTCTGCACATTCGGCCTCTTCCAGCGGCTCCCTGTTCCCCAGGTTGCAGTTTATTTGTGTGAAAGGGGTGGGGGTGGGGTGGGGGTGCTGTTTCTATGGCAACTGCAGCTGCTGGGATTTTGGGGTGGCTGGGCAGGGAGGGAGAAGGGAAAGGCTAGGGCAGAGCCGGGTGGTGTGTGTCCTTGTGGTTGTGGGGCGGGGGGCATCTGGAATCCCCTACTGACTCTGATGGGTGAGAGGAGGTGGAGAGGAGACGGATGGAGTTCTTCCCAGCCCCTTTTCAGCTGGGAGAGGGCTTTGACCAGGAGATGGACCTTCCGAATCAGCAATTCCCTGGAGCAGGGATGTCCCTCTCAGGCCCCCAGGGCTAGGCCAGCTGAAGGGCAGAAACCCAGGGTGGCAGCTGTCAGAGGGAGCACCAGAGAGGAGAAGGGACTCCAGGGCCCAGGACAAAGTGCCCCACTTGCCTCCTCTTGCTCATCTCCCCCTCCCTTTCTCAGCTCCACCTTTCTCTTCCCATCTCTTATCCTCTCTCCCCTTCCTCACCTCCTCCCTCCCGCAACCTATTCCCTTTCCCCTTCCTTGCCCTCCCCACAGACTCTTCCTGCTACCACTAGAGGGCGCTGGGGCGCCACGGTCTCCCTGGGAGGGATTTAGCAGCCTAAGACCCTCCATGGGCACCTCACCGGGGGTGGGTGGGCAGAAGGAGGAGGCCCTATAGCAACTGCGTCGTCTGCAGAGCGGGGCTGATTCTAGCCTGTTTGGAGCCTGGGGCAGGTCTGGGCTGTCCCCAAGGACTGAGGATGGATGGCACGATGACCTTCTCCTAACAGCCTTCAGGGGAAGGGGATTTGATGGGGAGGGGGCTTCTGTGGGACCTGAATTTGCATCCCAACCCTCACACCTAGTGTGACCTTGAGCAGGTCACCTCACCTCTCCAAGCTTGTCTTCTCTTTTGTGAAAGGAGGGTAACCACTCCCTGCTCAGAGGCTGTTGTGAGGACTGGATGGAATCACGTACAGGAACTGATCGCAACGCTCAAGGGGGAGCATTCCTTGGCCTTAGAAGTGAATCAGTCAGTCAACAAATGTTCATTGGGCACCTCCAATGTGCTAGGGGCTCTGCTAGGCACTGGGGATGGCGGGGATCAAGGTGGAGCAGGGCTTAGCATCATGGATCTTTCAACCTAACAGGGATGAAATTATTATATAAAAGAGAAAAATAATTTAGAAATTAGTAGCAAATTCTTGTTTTTGAGATGGGGTCTTGCTGTGTCGCCCAAGCTAGAGTGCAGTGGCATCATCACGGCTCCCTGCAACCTCGACCTCCCAGGCTGAAGCGATCCTCCCACCTCAGCCCCCCGAGTAGCTGAGATGACAGGCTCACACCACCATGTCCAGCTAATTTTCTATGTTTGGTAGAGATGGGGTCTCACTATGTTGCCTAGACTGGTCTTGAACTCCTGAGCTTAAGCAGTCCTCCCACCTTGGCCTCCCAAAGTATTGAGATTATAGACATGAGCCCCTTTGCCTAGCCTGTAAATTCTTAAGTAGTTGCTAATATGTGGACTGTGTTACAGAAGAGAAGTTCTGGGTGCAGACCAGGGGACTGTCTTGGTCTGATATTTAAGCTGCAGCTGAAGGGTGAATAGGTTCCTTCTTTCCCACGAGAGAGGCAAGAGGGAAGGGCTTCCAGGCTGAAGGAAGGGCAGATGCAAAGCCAGGGTGGAGGGAGGGAGAACAGGATGGATCCCAGGCCCCAGGGGTTTGGTGGAGGGTTGAGAGTGAAGGAACAGGGTGTGAGATAAACTGGGGAGTACTCGGGCAGGGGCCAGGCTGCCTGGAGGATATGGGAGCGTGTATGGCTCTGGGGCTGTGGCACTGCAAAGTGGAAGGCCCAGCTGCCTTTTTGTGACAGACGGAGGAGGCGTTTTCAAAGTGATGACAATGTTTCTGAACAGGAAAGTGGGTCTCTTCTTCTTCCCCAACAGTCTTAGAGCATCTAAAAATAAAGCAGGCATCAAGAGAGCATCCCAGCAGTGCCATCACAACACAGGGCTCGAATGTGGACAGGAGGAGGACCTAAGTGGACCCGGAGGCTGAGCTGGCCTCGCAGCACTGGTGGTGGGGGAGGGCTGATGGTCAGGACTCTGGGTCTTTGGCACTGCTGCCTGGGCTGTGGCCCTCAGTCTGCCCATCTGTGAAATGAGGGGGAGCTGGTCCTGACTACCTCCCAGGGACCCTGTGAAAAGCCGCTCTGAACTCCTTGCCAGAGAGGAGGTTTGCCGGTGCCACAATCCAGGTCTGTGGGTTTCCCTATCAAGCTGGTCTTTCTGTAATAGGCAGTGAGACAAAGGATTTTGGGGTCCCCACTATGATGTAAACCCTGTGCTGGGTGGGGTAGGGGTTCAGAAGCAGAAGTTGTGTTTTCAGCATCAGGGAGCTCTAGTGGAGAGACAAGATTCGTGCATGAAATAATTACGACTGTTGTAGAGAAAAGAAAAGCCTGTAGGTCTCCCTTCCTCCCTCCTTCTCTCTGTCTACCTCAGCATTTCTGGGGTTCACTCTGCTCTGGGTACTGTGTAAAGGACTCCACAGCCATCAACTTCCCTTCATCCTTGCTGCATCTTTGAAAGGTGAGTATTTTAAAATATATATTTATTTTTCTTTATTTTTATAGAGACAGGGTCTTGCTGTGTTGGCCAGGCTGATCTCAAATTCCCATCTCAGCCTCCCAAAGTGCTGGGATTATAGGTGTGAGCCACTGGGCCCAGCCTGGAAGGGGAGTATTCTTGTCCCCACTTTACAGATGAAAAAACTGAGGTTCAGAAAAGTTGAGTGACTGTCCCAAGGTCATGTAGTTACTAAATGTCAGATGTAGAATTAGATAGACCCCAAGTCTGCCTATCTGAATCCAAACCTAATGATATATGTGAACTCATGATTGCCTTTCCCAGGGGTCATCGAGGTACCTGTGTGTTGTGGAAAGAGAGTGGGAGAGGGAGAGGAAGAGGGATTCTAAGATTCTTTTAAAATATAAAGATTCTGGGGAAGTGAGGGCCCAGCAGTCACTCTTTTTTTTTTTTGAGACGGAGTCTTGCTCTGTTGCCCAGGCTGGAGTGCAGTGGCGTGATCTCGGCTCACTGCAAGCTCCACCTTCTGGGTTCAAGCGATTCTCCTGCCTCAGCCCCCCTGAGTAGCTGGGATTACAGGTGCCCACCACTGCGCTTGGCTAATTTTTTTTTTTTTTTTTTTGAGACAGAGTCTCACTCTGTCGCCCAGGGTGGAGTGCAGTGGTGTGATCTCGGCTCACTGCAACCTCTACCTTCCAGGTTCAAGCGATTCTCCTGCCACAACCTCTTGAGTAGCTGGGATTACAGGGGTGTGCCACCACGCCCGGCTAATTTTTTGTATTTTTAGTAGAGGCGGGGTTTCACCATGTTGGCCAGGCTGGTCTCAAACTACTGACCTCAAGTGATCCACCCGCCTCGACCTCCCAAAGTGCTGGGATTACAGGCATGAGCCACCAGCTGTCACTCTTTAGTGCTAATTTGTAGTTTTCCTGGTGCTGGGCTTGGGTGTATAAGGAGAAAGTAATGATGTGACATGTGTGACTACGAAGAGAACAGGGGGCGTCCAGGTTGGGGGTGTGGCAGTGAGAAGCAGGAGGGCACTGGCACTAACAGGAGGAGGAGGCAGGGAAGGCGGCGTGCAGAACACTTTGGTTGGAGAGCTGGCTTGGTGGCGAATTCGCTCGCTGTGTGACCCCGAGCAACTCTTTTCTGTTTGAGGTTTTCATCTCCCATCTGTGTGACAAGAATAGTGGACTAGATGGTGGCTAAGGTCCCTTCCAGATTAAAAAGTCACTGCTGACTCTCACCTGGAGTTTGGTGTGGGGCGGCCCTAACTGGCATCAGAGGTCCAAGGGTAGTCTTGAAGTCTGGTTCTACATCTGAATGGCCCCAAACGCAGAGGAGCAGTGACGGACAATATCCTCTAGTGATGCGGAACGCTGTGGGGCCGGACCTGCCTGTTTTGAGCCACTGCTTGCAGCTCCCATGGAGCCTGTGGAGTCATTTCTCCAAGTTAGAGCCTTCATTGTCTCGTGATTAACTTGGGCTTCTCACTATGACTCACATCCTGGAATGAGCTGAGCTCAAACATGGTTTCTATTGCTCAGAGAAGGGGCTCCCCTTTCTCAAGTTCCTTCCCTGCCTCCTTCTCTGCACTGGAAAGCTCTGTAGTGAATAGAGTGCTGGACTGGGGGACGGCCAGACTTGGGATCTTAACCTGGATTTTTTTAGCTTTGTGGCTCCAGGCAAGCTGCTAAACCTCCCCGAGCCTCAGTTTCCTCATCTGTAGCATGGGGATCAATACACCTGCCTCCCAGGGTCCTTGAGATGATTACAAGAGGATGTCTATGGAGGTGCCTGGTACACAGTAGGTGTTCATTGTAGGCCAGTGGATTTTAGATCAGTTGACAGTTTCCCCAGCAGTGGGCCTGTTTCCTCTAGACCACTGTGTGCTCTGAATAATTCTCCTTTAAGACAGAGGCCCAGATTTTCAAGGCAGTGGGTAGGATCAGGCAAGATCTACAGCCTTGGAATAACCCCATAGCCCCACCTGTTCCCTCTCTTTGGGGCCAGAACCTGGCTGGCCCTTGGCCAAATGTATAAGCTTTCAGTTCTGCAAGAGCAAATTTAAGGTACCTGGCCAGCTACCCTCCATACAGCCTCCAAGCTCTGCAATGGGGTGGCTCAGAACCTAAGACTAAAGGTTTTATTTATAAATCCAAAAGTTTTAATTTTTATCAAAAAGTCATACACACACGGTTTAAATAATAACACAGTTCTACGAGGTTTATTATAAAATTAACTCACTCTCATTTCCCCCCCCCCCAAGAGAGGAAACCACTTTGACTTCTTTTAGCTGATTGACATTTGTATTCATGTTTCTAAATGACATGCTTGTTTCACTACTTCTTGAATTTTCTTTTTTTTTGGTTAGCTAATTAGCTTATTTTGTGTCAGCTTTATTGAGATATAATTCACATATCATACAATTCGCCTATTTAACAGGTACAATTCAGTGGGTGTTAGTATATCCACAGAGTTATTTAACCATCACTACATCAATTTTAGAGCATTTTCATCACCTCAAAAAGAAAGCCTGTGCCCTTTAGCTATTATGTCCTGCCTTTGTCCCCATCCCTTGGCACCTGCTAATCTACTTTCTGTCTCTATAGATTTGCCTATTCTGGACATTGAATGTAAACAGATCATACAGTACATGGTCTTTTGTGACTGGCTGCTTTCACTTAGCACAGTTTTCTCAAGGTTTATCTAAGTTATAGTACATACTAGTTCTTTATTCATTTTCATGGCTGAATAATATTCCGTTGTCTGGATATACCACCACTTGTTTATCCATTTATCAGTTGATGGACGTTCGGGTTGTTTCTACCTTTTGGTTAGTGTGAATGATGCTGCTATGAACATTTGTGTGCAAGTTTTTGTGTGGACATATGCTTTTATTTCTCTTGGGTATGCTGGGTTATGGGGTAACTTTATGTTTAACCTTTTGAGGAACTGCCAGGCCATTTTCTACAATGGTTGCACCATTTTCCATTCCCACCAGCAATATATGAGGGTTCCAGTTTCTCCACATCCTTACCAACAGTGAAGTTATTCTGACTTTTCGATTATAGCCATCCTAGTGAGTGTGAAATGGTATCTAATGTGGTTTTGATTTGATGGCTAATGATGCTGATTATATTTTCATGTATTTTTAGCCATAGGTACATCTTCTTTGGAGAAATGTCTATCCAGATCCTTTGCCCATTTTTAATTTGGATTACTTGGCTTTTTATTATGACTTGTAAGAGTTCCTTCTATAAAGTCCCCTGTCAGACATATGATTTGCAAACATTTTCTCCTATTTTGTGGGTTTTCTTTTTCACTATCTCGATTGTATCTTTGGAAGCATAAAAGTTTTAAATTTTGATGAAGTTCAACTTATCTATTTTTTTCTTTTGTTGCTTGTGCTTTTGGTGTCACATACAAGAACCCATGGCCAAATCCAAGGTCATGAAGATTTATCGCTCTGTTTTCTTCTAAGAGCTTTATAATTTTGGCTCTTACATTTAGATCTTTGATCCATTTTGAGTTAACTTTTTGTGTATGGTGTAAGTTAAGGGTCAAACGTGATTCTTTTTCATGAGGCTATCCAGTTCCCCAGCATCATTTATTGATGAGACTATTCTTTCTCCATTGAATGGTCTTGGCATCCTTGTCAAAAATCAAATGACCATAGCTGTATGGCTTTATTTCTGGACCCTTAATTCTATTCCATTGACCTATGTGTCTGTCCTTATGCCAGTACTACACTGTTTTGACTTCTATAGCTTTGTATTAAGTTTTAAAATTGGGAAATGTGATTCCTCAAATTTTGTTTTTCTTTTTCAAGATTGTTTTGACTATTTGGTGTTCCTTGCAATTATATATAAATTTTGGGATTGGAATTTTCATTTCTACAAAAAATGCCATTGGGATTGCATTGATAGGCATTGCATTGAATCTATAGGTCAGTGTGGGGAGTATGCTTATATCAACAATATGAGTTTGGTAATCCATGAACATAGGACATCTTTTGACTTATTTAGGTCCTTTTTTTTTGAGACAGGGTCTCATTTTGTTGTCCAGGCTGGAGTGCAGTGGTGCAATCACAGCTCACTGCAGCCTTGACTTCCCAGGTTCAAGTGATTCTCCTACCTCAGCTTCCAGAGTACAGAGACTACAGGCATGCACCACTATGTTGGCTACATTTTTGTATTTTTTACGTAGAGATGGGGTTTCACCATGTTGCCCAGGCTGGTCTTGTACTCCTGGGCTCAAGTGTTCCACCTGCCTTTGCCTCCCAAAGTGCTGGGATTACAGGTGTGTACCACTGTGCCTGGTCTATTTAGGTCTTATTTAATTTTTGTCAACAACATTTTGTGCTTTTTAAAGTATAGGTTTCATACTTCTTTAGTTAACCTTTTCCTAAATGTTTTATTCTTTTTGGTGCTAATGCCAGTGGAACTGTTTTCTTAATTTCATTTTCAAATTGTTTACTGCAAATGTAAAGAAGTACAATTGATTTTTCTATATTATCTTTTTCGTTTACTCTTGCTGAACTTGTTCATTAGTTTTAATAGGTTTTAATGGATTCTGATCCCTTAGGATTTTCTATGTACATGATCATGTCATTCTTTGATAACTATATCTTACTTCTTCCTTTCTTTTTCTTGCCTAAGTTCCCTGGCTCGTGATGAGCATGGATAGTCTTGTCTTGTCCCTGATCTTAGGGGAAAAGCATCCAGTATTTCACCACTGAGTATGTTAGCTGTGGGTTTTTCATAGATGCCCATTATTAGGTTGAGGAGTTTCCCTAATACTCCTAATTTGTTGAGTGTTTTTAGCACTAAAGAGTGTTGGATTCTGTCAAATTCTTTTTCTGTGTTTATTGAGATAATAATGTAATTTTAAAAATCTATCGATATGGCATATTACATCAATTTATTTTCACATGTTAAACCAAATTTGCATTCCCAGGATAAATCCCACTTGGTCATGGTATATAATTCTTTGAATACGTTGCTAGATTTGGTTTGCTAGCATTTTGTTGAGGATTTTGCATCTATATTCATAAGATATATAGTTTTTTGTGATATATTTGTCTGGATTTGGTATGAGATTAATACTGGAAATGTCTTTATTTCTCCTTCCTTTTGGTGAAATAGTTTTTAAGGATATAGTATTCTTGGTTGGGAGTTATCTTTAAGTACTTTGAATATGTTATCTCACTGCCTCTGGACTCCATTGTTTCTAATAAGAAGTCAGCTGTTAATCTTATTTGGCTCCTTTGCAAGTGATGATTCTTGTTGTTGTTTTTTTTTTTCTCTTGCCGCTTTTGAGATTCTTTTCTTCTTTTTGGTTTTCAGCGTTTTTACTACTTTGCATTAATTCTACTTGGAGCTTTTTTGAGTTTTATAAATCTGTACATTAAAGTTTTAAAAAATCAAATCACAAAGTTTCTTTGACATTATTTCTTTGAAACTTTCCTCGTGCTTTTCTTTGTTTCTTCTCTTTCTGGCACTCCCATTATGCATATGTTGATGCACTTAATGATGTTCCACACTTCTTTGAGACTCTGCCCATTTTTTTCATTCTTTTCTTCTGTTTCTGTTCTTTAGATTACATAATCTCTGTCAATCTACCTTCAAGTTTGCTAATTTTTATTTTTGCCCGTTCAAATCTACTGTCGAGCCCTTTCAGTGAATTTTTCATTACAGTTATTGTACTTTTCAGCTCCAGAATTTCCATTTCAGAAAAATAATTTTCGTCTCTTTATTTGTATTCTCTATTTGATGAGGCATTGTTACCATACCTTCCTTCACTTCTTTAAGCATGGTTTTCTTCAGCTCTTTGAAAATATTTATAATGACTACTTTGAATTTTTTCTCTATTACATCTGACATGTGGTCATCCTCACAGGCAGCTTCTGTTGCCTAATTTTTTTTTCATGTGTGTCAAACTTTCTTGCTTCTATGCATGCCTCATAATTAATTCATTGGAAATTGGACACTTAAAATAATATATTGTAGCAATTCTGACCTCCTTTGCAGGTGTAGTTTTTGAGGTCATTGTTTGAGATCTGCTCTGACCCCAGGAGGGCTCTTGTTAGCTCTCTCATTCTCTAGTTCTTTCTGGCAAACTAGTCAGTGGTCTAGCTTATATCTCAAATGGATGGATCTACCAGTCTCCTCTGAATTGTTTTCACCACAACCTCTATTGTTTTTGAGAGTGCCCTTAGACTTTAACTTCCCTACATGCTGTTGCAAATGAAGTCAGTTCTTTTGAGACAAGCTTCAGAACTCTCTGTTTCATGGTCTGTCTCTCCCCATGGGTGAAATATCTGGAGCTAGGGATGGGGACAGTGGCATGCTTTTCTCTCAGTAAGACCCTTACTTTAGGAGTTGGGTGCTTGCTGGAGTGGGGGCTGGCTGTAACCTCTGGTCTTCTCAGCTTGCCTCTCCTGGTGTGGAACCTCTGCTTTATGAATGAGCCAGGGTGAGAGTAGTTGGGGACCCAGGATTTGTCAGCTTGCCACACCCAAGTTAGAGTGGCCATCTCACTGGTGAGGGCTGGGAAGAAGAAGGGATCCCCTATCTCTCAGCTGTACTCACCTAAAAACTTAGCATCTGCAACAGTAAGCTTGGACAGGATGAGAAATGCTTATGTCCTGTTCTTCCTGAGAAGATACTGTAGGCTTCCAACTTGGAGTTAAGGGGAGAAGGAGCCCCATGTTACGGGCTGCACCTATCTGCAGTGGAGTTTTTATAGTGCTGTGATGGGATGAGAGAGGGAGAGAGTGGATCATGGTTCAAATGTCACAGACTCTTGCTATTCTTATGGAGTTTTCATAGGTTTTCCTGAACAAACATTTCTTTATTTGCTGTATGCTCTTAGGACCATTTCCAGGGGCTTTAAATAGTGTTTTAAAAATAATTTCCAGCAGTTTCACAAGGGAACAAATCTGCAGAGAGCCTCACATTTCCATGACAGAAGCGGAACTCTAGCTGTTTGACTTTGCACTGGGGAAGATGATGATTTAGCTCTCTTTGCTCTCCTTCCCAGTCCTTAACTTGCTCTCTCCATTCTCCTATCCTCCCAGTAATGCTATGATTTCTTTTTTTTTCTCTATGCAAGTTTTTGTTTTCCCTGGAGTTACTAGTTGCCTTTTTAAAAAGATATATTTGTTTGCTTGTACTTGTAACAAATTAAGTATGCCAAACTCCTGACCAATAGTGTACATTTTCTCTCAAGACAATTAGATGCATCAGGTTTTTTATCAATTTCATCCTCCTGATGAAATCTTCCAGAGCCTTGTGACCTGCTTAAGGCTGGACTGGTTGCTTTTTACACCTAGCACACAGGTGTCATCCTAGGCTCTCTCTTTACTGTCAACCTGGAGGGTTCCTCCGTCTCTCTTGTGTTGGATGTTCAGTTTCCAGTATCTCATATCTTCCTCTTTCTTGTTTTATTCCCTTGTTTTGGTGGAGCATATCCTCCATTACTTCCTGAGAAAAGATACATGGAATGTTGGTTTTTTGAGACTTTGCACATCTGAAAATGTCTTTCTTCTATCCCTGTCCTTGATTGGCTTTTAGGTTAGGTATAGAATTCTGGCCTGGAAATTATTTTCCTTCAGAATTTGAAGGCTTTACTCTATTACCTTCTGGCTTTCAGTATTGCTACCAGAAGGAAGCTGTTCTGTATTCCTAATCTTTTAAATGTGGAAGTAGAGAATCTTCTCTTAGTTTCCAGGGTAGTGACAATTCACAATAATGTGCCTTGGTGTGTCTATTTAATAATGAAAATAGACAATAATGTGTTTGTTTTCACTTACTGTGCTGGGTCCTCTGTGAGTTCTTGAAATCTAGAAAGCTGTTCGTTGGGTCTGTGAAATTTTCTTGAATGATTTTATTGATGATTCCCTCCACTCTACTTTTTAAAAATTCTTTTTAGAAGATGAAACTCCTGGACAAATCCTAATTTAAAAACACTTCTCTTCCATTTTCTGCATCTGTCACTCTAGAAGAGCTTAACCCTGTCTTCCAACTTTCCCTTTTTAATTTCTGCCACTGTATTTTCATTTTTAAAAGCTCTTTTATTTTGTTCTCTTCCTATTTTTTTATGAGAATCCTATTTCAATTTCATGCATGTCTTTTGTTGTCTCTCTGATGATATTAAGGAGGTTTTCTCCCCCCTCTCCTTGCTATTTTCTGTTATCCTCAAGTTGGTGTTTTCTCTGTGTTTTGTTCTTTATCTTTCAGATTAGAGGCTTTCTTCTGATGTCTAGTAAACCTCAGTTATCTTGCATGTATTTTAAAATAGGAAAGCATGAGCTGATTAGAAGCTCTGAGTACATGAGTGGGTCTTGTGGGCTGTGGGCTTCCTTGTAGGATGGTGTGACTGGGCTGTTTAATTGGAGAAACTTCCATGTTGATATCTCTAGGGTTTCTTTAGGTATAATATTTTCTCCTTGGTCCATCATGCTCCCCAGAGGAGACTCTTCCAATCGTCTGTCTGGAGGGTATAAGTCTGGCCGTCCCAAGAGCAGAGTGGTTTGTCATGGTTGGGGTCTTGGCATCCAGACTGCTCATTTTCATGGAAACTCTGTGTCATCAATAGAGTGCCACTGCATGCACTGAGCCCGGTGTCCCCCAGTCTAGAGATGTCTAGTCTGGGACAATGACAGCTTCTGAAACAGCCTTTCAAAGGCTCCTCTTTGTTGTAACTTCTCCTTCACCTCAGCTTCCAGAGGTAACTGGTGCTGCCAAACCCTGAGCCTTTGGGGGACTTTTTTTTCTGATGCATTTTTCTCAATCATTCATTTATTTTCCAGCTCCTGAAATTTCATTGTTATTGTCCCCTCTCCTGTTCTCCCATCCTGTGGGTTCATTCCCTCAGACATTTAAAGAAATCTCATCACTGTTATTGGAGCACCCAAGGGATGACTTTAGCATTGCAGTGGCTGTGCGTGTCCAAGCTGCCATCTTTATATGGACGTCCTCTCTTCTCACTGACTTCCCCATCCCAGCATGGCAGCTCCATGCTTCCAGTTGCTCAGGTCAAAACTCTGGTGCCATCCTTGACTCTTCTCTTTCTTTTATACCTCACATTCAATCGCTCAGCAAATGTAGTGAGCTCTACCTTCAAAATCTATTCAGAATTCACCACTTCCACTGTGACCACTCAGGACCAAGCCTCCATTGTCTCTCACCTGGACGTCGCAATAGCCTCCTCACTCACTGACCTCCCTCTTTCTCTCTTTGTATTTAGCACAGCAGCATGTTCTATCTGTCATACTCTGTCACTCCTCTTCCTAAAGCTCTCCTGTGGCTCCCGTTTTACTCTGAATGAGAGTGCAAATCCCAGTGAAGACCAAGGCCTGTGTGATCCAGCTCTACCACCTTCCCAGACACACTGGCCTTCTGGCCACCTCATTGCACACAGGCAAGATTCCCCACTCTCCTCTTTAAATGGGACACTCTTCCTCCAGGTATCTTTGGGGCTCACTTCCTCGTCTCCTTCAGGACACTTGTGATGCATCCTTGACCCTTCCATCTAAAAGTAAAGCCTTTCTCACTCTGGGGCCCCCCTACCTTCCTTATCCTACTTCATTTTTCTCTGTAGCAACTATGGGCATTAGACATATATTTTGTTCTCTGTGGTATCCCCAGCACCTAGAATAGTGCTTGGCATGCACATAGTAGGTGCTCAACAAATATGTTGTTGCCTGCAGGCATGAATGAATGATTGCTTGACCTTGGTCCAGGTTCTGGAACTGACCTGGTTCCAGCCAGGAGCTCTGGATCTACCAGCCCTCCCCTTAATTAATTAATTAATCCATGTTTCCATCCATGCATTATTATTGTTGTCTTGAGGATTAAGATTGCACAGCTAGAAAGTGGGAAAGGGGGGATTTGGCCTTGGCTTGTCTGACTCCAAAGCCCTGGCTGCTGCCCAGGATGCTAAAAGAAGGACCTTTCCAAGGCCCAAGGAATAAGACCCAGTTCCCTGACTTGGGGTCAGAAGTTAGAACAGAACCTGGCCTCAGGTGGCCCTTGCTCCTAAGGTTCCCTTTGCTGGAAGGGCAGTTCCTTGAGAAAGTCCTGCAAGGTCCAGCTCCAGGATGCACCTCAGGGCAGTTCCCCAGGACCAGGGCACAGTCAGCTGCTGCTTGCATGCTGTGTCAGAGTCATGAGTGTCCTTCCATCAGGGACACTTCTGTCAATCAGGTTTCCATCAGGTTTCTTGCAAATGGTCGCTGCTCTCTGTCCACCTTTAACTGTGAACTTTTCCAGGACAGGGACTGTGTCTTGTTCAGCTCAGTGTCCCAAGAGCCCATGCAAGGCCTGCAGCCCAGGAGGCCCTAGAGGAGCAGATGATACAGGCCAGGGGAGTGGCTTGTGTGTGGGCTTGAATGGGGAATCAAGCTCTGCCATCCACCAGCTGCGGGACCTGCAGAAGCTCCTCCATGCTGTGGGTCTCAATTTGCTTATCTAAATAATGGAGAGAAAAACAGTCCCCCTTTCCATGAGGACACAATGAGTTAATGGGTGTGACCATTTGCACAGTGCCGGGTGCAGAGTAGGCATGCAACAAAAATGGCTGTGACTCTGAGCCAGGCCTCCCCAGCACTGGCCCACTCCCTCTGTGCTCCCCCAGCAGTGGGTGCTTCCGTTTGACTTCCTTCTATTGCCCTGGGCAGCTGGATAATGAGTTCCTGGTCCACCAGCTTAGTCCTCTGCCATTAAGGGACTGGCCTATCTGCACTCAGTGTTGGCCTCTAAACAGCCTGGCCTTGACACATCGTGTCCTTGCCTGCTGGCCAAGCTGGGGACAGTCATCACTGGGGCAACTGAGGCCTCCTTGGTGCAAACACGGGGCAGTAGGCATCAAGTGAAGAGCAGCGCCTGGGGTACCTGCAGGAAAGAGATACGGCAGAAGGCAAGGGCTGGCGGGGTGATGGGGCAGGGCTGTCGGGGGAAGAGGAGGGCTGATCGGGGCTCTGCTCTGAGGATTTAAGGGAAGTCTGTCTGTTTGGTGTGTCTTTAGAAAGTCAGAAAGAGTTTTCTGTAATCAAGGCACATTGATTTCCAATGCCAGTCCTCTTTGGCAGATTGTCAGCTCCAGCTAAAGTCAAGGTGGGAGGAGACCCCTCAGTTCCTTCCTTGAAGTCTTGAGATTTGGGGCTGGAGGCCTGGAGTGGGTGCTCTGATAGATACCTCGATAGTACTTATCTCCTGCATTGTAATTAATTGTTCAATACCTGACTTCCCTCCAAGAGGATGTTAGAGTTAGATTTATTCAACTTCGTGCCCTGCTTGCATCCAGTGTAGTGCCTGCTGCATAAATATAATGATAATATTAATAGTTATCTTTTAGTGAGCACTTACATCAACCCTGAGGTAGGTTCTATTATTATCCCTGTTTTTGAATGAAGAAGCAGGCTGAGAGAGGTAAAGGGCTCTGGTCACGGTCACATAGTTAGAGGTGGCACAGCTGAGAGGTGGCCTCTCTAAGGCTTGTGTTCTGAACTCTGTGACCCTCTGCCATATTGAGTGAGGGTTTGCTGAATGACTGACAGTGATGACCTGTGGTGATGTGTGGTTGTGTCAACAGTAAAATATTTGAACAGCTCACTTCTGCCAGCTGCAGCTTTTGTCAGGGGCAGGAAGGGAGAGTGTGAGCTGGGCCAAGCCAGTGGTGGTTGGGCTCAGGCTTGGAGACCTACTGGAGATTCAGATGAGAAGGTGGAGACTAGAATGCCGAGGCTTCTTTGCAGCCTTCTTTTTGGAATGCTAGAGTCTGGTCTCCATGGCAAAGTGTTCTTCTGGCTCCTGTTTGAGCCCTTCCTGTAGTGGAGAAGTCATCATTTTCAGGGATAGATAACATTATTAGAAAACTCCTCCTCACTGGGCACGGTGGCTCAAGCCTGTAATCCCAGCACTTTGGGAGGCCGAACCTCCCACTTGAGGTTGGGAATTTGAGACCAGTCTGACAAACATGGAGAAACCCTGTCTCTACTGAAAATATAAAAATTAGCTGGGTGTGGTGGCAGGTGCCTGTAGTTCCAGCTACTTGGGAGGCTGAGGCAGGAGAATGGCTTGAACCCAGGAGGCGGAGCTTGCAGTGAGCTGAGATCGCACCACTGCATTCCAGCCCGGGTGACAGAGTGAGGCTCCATCTCAGAAAAAGAAAAAAAGAAAACTCCTCCTCCTTTCCAGTCCTTGCTTTCTTGGTTGGTTCTTGTTTCTCCCCTTGGGATCCTGTAGATTGAGTGGAATTTACATATTTGTTGAATGAATAATATAAAGATACCATTTTGGGCCTTGGGGGAGTTTAATACACAGGAACCTCCCATCCTCATCCCTGCCACCATGTTTCCCCTATTGTTAACATCATACATGACCACAGTACATTTGTTCAGACTAAGAAACCAACATTGGTACATCACCATTAAATAAATTCCATTATTTGGATTTTTCCAGTTTTCCACTAATGTTTTCTGCTCCAAGATCCAACCCAGGATCCCACATCACATTTAGTCTTCACATCTCCTTAGTGTCTCCTAATCTGTGACAGTTTTTCAGTCTTTCCTTGGTTTACATGACCTCGACAGTTTTGAGGAGTATTGGGCCAGGTGTTTTGTAGGATGTCCCTCAGTTTGGGGATGTCTGATGTTTTCTCCTAACTAGATTGGGCTTATGAGCTGTTGGAAAGCGCGTCAAAGGGGTAAAGTGCCATCTCATATGGTATTGGAAGTGCACGATGTCACACGACATCACTGGTGATGTCGACCTTGACTGCTTGGTGAAGGTGGTGTTTGCCAGTTCTCTCCACTGTAAAGTTAAAGTTCTAACATTTAAGTACTTAACATGCACCAGATCCTATTATAGGCCTTAGCTCATTTAACCCTGACAACCGCCTTGGGAGGAAGATACTCTTACCATGCCCATTTCACAGTTGCGGAAACTGAGGAATGAAAAGTCAAAGTCACTTGTCCAAGTTGATATAGGTGGTGAATCTTGATCCCAGGCAACCTGGCTGTAGGGCTCATGTTTAACCACTATACTGTATGTCTGCCCTGGGCTAAGCACTCTCATTGTCCACCTGGATTCCTGCAATGGTCCCCTCTTTGTCTCCCCTCTGACCTCATTTCCTGCCCATCTCTCCTTGGTCACTTTGCTCCAGCCACACTGGCTGATCAGAGCAAACAATTTGTGTCTAATTACATTAAATTGCATTATATTTTTACTGCTTTCCCTGAGGGCATCACCTGATTTCTCTCTGTTTATTTCTTTCAGATCAATCAGGCCACTAAGATACTTGCATGTAAAAAGATGCTGTTTACATACATGCATACATGCCAGGTGCATTGCTGCCCCAGGGCCTTTGCACCTGCTTCCCCTTTGTTCAGAATGTTCTGTATCATCCAGGTGGTTTGATTGGTTTATTTCTCCTCCCTTGGGCCTTTACTGAAATGTTGTCTTCTCAGCAAAGCCTTCCTTGATCATTTTCTTTAAAATCTTAACCCTTGTCTCCCAGTACTCTCTAGCACTCCCAACCCCTTATTTTTTCCATAGCACTTACCAGCCTCTGAACATTTTCTTTACTTAACTTATTTCTTGATTGACTGTCTGTCTTTCTTAACTAGAATGTAAGCCCCATGAGGACAGAGATTTTGGTTTGTCTTGTTCACAGCCATGTCCCCAGTGCCTGGCACAGAGCAGGTGTCCTGTAACATTTGTGCACGAATGCCCTGAACTTGCTTGTCTGCAGGATTCCTCAACTGTTGTGTACTTGATGAGAAATCCCAAAGACAGAATCCCACGGCATGCTGTGAGAGACCTCCTCAGGCTGACGTGGGTTCATTTATCAGCACCTTTTGAACTGGGTCATTTGACAGATTACAGGTCTTCTTAATCATCCAGTCCCAGAGCCCTGACATGTAGGCTCCAACAGGAAAGAAAGAGGGGCTCTTTTGTTCACTTTCGTGAACAAAATATATTAATAAATACATTGCCTTGCACACATGAAGTGCTCAAAAGATGTTTATTGGAAAAACCACTGAAAAGGGCCAGCATGACATGACTTCCTCTAAAGAAATCTACAAACCATCTCATTTCCTTAGGTTGCTTGGCAATCCCCATAGGTTCTTTCTTGAGGGCAGCACAGACAGGAGGAGTATAACCTTGGCCTTAGGAACATCCATTTAACAAAATGTGTCTATGCATGCACACACACACATACACACACACACACACATGCACACACACACAGAAATGAACAGAGAGAAATCAGGTAAGTCTCTTGGGAAAGCAGGGAAAATATTATGCAATTTAATGTAGTTAGACACAAATAGTTTGCCCTGATCAGAGACTCTGGGGAAACTGTGGTGAGTCTGGTGGAGTATCGGGGGGAGTTAAAAACCAGAGATCTTTCTCCCACCTCAGTGGAGGTCACATAGAAAACTGGGGCTCCAGATGCCTCTAAAACCAATACTTGTTGGTGCCCTCTACATGCCAGGAGGTTTACACCAAAATACCTCATTTCATCCTCACCATGGGCATTTCTTCTTTTGCAGCAGAGGCAACTGAGGCTCACAGAGATAACTGAGGCTCACAGAGGTACAGTGAATTGCCAATATTGTAGAGCTGGCCAGTGGCAGAGCTGGGCCATGGACCCGGCCTGTCTGTCTTCTCCCTGTTCACCCCTCTGGCCCCTTCTCTGGCCTTAGCCTGAGCTGCCTTCTCCTGGGTTGGGGCCTGCGCTCTTATGTGGAAGAGGTTAGCAAGTTCAGATCATGCCAGGGACAGGGGGATGGACTCCATGACCTCTCAGGCACTTCTCGCGTTTCCCTCTTTCCCCAGAATCCCTTCTGGGTCTTTGATTCCTGGGTCAGATGCCTCAAGATGGCTGCGCGGGAGGCCCCGTGTCATGGTGTGAGCTGTGACCCCGGCCAGAGCGGCTGCATCAGAGAGAGGCTGGGGACACAGGAGGACAGGTGGGTGAGAAGCCAGGGAGAGACACATTCTGGATTTGTGCATGTCAGCCTTGGCTCTGGAAATGAAATGCCTTTTAATTTCATCATCCGCTTTTCTTTTTTCCCTCTGTGATGCCGTCTGGTGCCAGGAGGCCCTTGGCCACAGGATGCATGTTTAACAAATCCAATAAAGCCTTTTATTTGTCTCTTGCTTGCTCCCTGGAGCTCGGCTGGCCAGGGAGACATTGTCTCATTCACACTTCTCACCTGTGTGCAGGGTAGGGTGCGGTTGGCATCAAGAGCAGGGCTGGCCAAGTGGCTGGGAAAGTCAAAGGCCAGGGAGGCCTGCCCTGGGTGACCCACTCACAAGGAGTGACAGATGGTGCCCGGGGCAGCATCCTGAGACCTGGGCACTGGTCCCAGCTCGCCACCAGCTCTTAGTTGGACCTTGGACAATCCTTGGACACATTGGATCTTCGTTTTTCCTCTGTGAAGTGGCAGGATTAGACTAGGTCAGTGGGTTCTGTCTATATGTCTATCTGTCTATCTATTTTTTGTGGCAGAAAAATCCAATTCTCCAAGTGGAATTGGCTACAAAAGTCTCATCTTGGACAGCTCTGCCACTGCTCTCTGCCCTCTGTGATTTTAAAGATGACAGGCTTGTTTCTGCCTTGGGGCTTCTGCACTGGTCTTTTCTTTGTCATGATTATCCTTCCCCTAGAACACACTGTGCATCACTGGCCCTCATCTTGCCATCCAGGGGTCAGCTCTGATGTTACTTTTTTAGGGAGTGTTCCCCGGCCAGACCATCTAATGATACCCTGAGCACTCCACGGCATTCTGGATCTTACTCCCATCTTACTGTGTCCTCAGCAATTACCACTTTTTGACATTTTCTTGTGTCTTTATTTGTTAATATGTTTCTTGTCTGTTTTCCCCAATAGCTTGCAAGTTTCATGAGGCTACAGGTTTAGTTTCTTTATTCACTGTCTTATTGATAGAAGCTGATACAGTGAAGGTGCTCAGTAAACAGCTGATGAATGGATGCATGCATGAATGAATGAATGGTCCGTCTAAGACAGATCAAGGTGAGGCTGCTCTGAGTTGGAGCAGGTGTAGAGGGCTGTGTCCCTGCTGACTGGACCACCCCTCAGGACCACCCTCCTCCTACAGTCTTTAAGGCCCCACACTTCTCAGGGTGTCACAAAGCCAAGTTTGAAAACCACTGGATTGAGAAACTACCTTTTGGGTAACCATGCTCACTATCTGGGTGACGGGATCAATCATACCCCATACCTCAGCGTCACACAATATACTCATATAATGAACCTGCACATGTACCCCTTGAATCTAAAATAAAAGTAGAAATTAAGAAAAAAACAACAACACTGGACTTAATTACCTCTAAGACTCCTTGCAGCTCTGAGAACCCATAGCTAACTCTAAAAACAGTGGCACAGACAAGAAGTTCTGGGGTTTCAGAGAAGGGCAAGGTCAGTAATGGCTTCAGTAGTCTCCGAGGAGGTGGCCCCTAAACTGGTTTGGAGATTTAGAGATGGTGCAAAGAGCCCTTGAGGAGGAAGAGAGAAGAAGCAAAGGTTTGGGAGGGCAGGAATTTGGGGCTATTTCACACAACCGTCAGGATTTGGGAGAAATTGAGTTTTGGACAAAGCCAGATATCGCGGGCCTTGAATTCTTGGTGAGATGGTTGAACCTGATGGGCAGCACATGGGAGCAGGCACTGATGCTTTGGGCAGAGCAGTGAAGTCACCAGGGCCTTGCATTTGGCCAGTGAGGTGGAGAGGGCAGGAGTGGAGGCTAAGTAATAACAAGGCCTGGACCGAGGCAGTGGGGATGGTGGGAGGGATGGGATCCAGGCGAGAAAGAAACAAAGAATGGAGCCAACTGGGCAGCGAATTAATGTGGTGGGGAAAGAAGAGAGAAGAGTCTAAGATAGTGCTGAGGTTTCCTACCCATCTGGGGAGATGGTGCCCTTGTTCAGGAGTTGTTGAGTGACTGTGTCATCAGGGATGATTGGGGAAGGGTCAACTTGCATACAGGAATCTCCCCCAGCCCCAGGCAGAGAGGGTGAGGCTTCCCAACTCAGCCACATCCCACCTTAGGCTGCTTGGGTAAAGAGGAGCTTTCTCTGAGGGCCAGGAGGTCCTCCAATTTCACCCCCTCCCAATGGCCCCAGGATCGATGTGCTAATGGTCACACAGGAGCCTTGGCAGAGAGCAGGGATGAGTCAGGGGCAAGTCATCCCCACTGCAGAGAATAAGACACAGCATGGAGTGCAGCAGGGATGCCTGGGCCAGGGGAGCCACCCTTGACTCTGAAGCCTGGCATGTGATGAGGCACGTCTGTGATGCTCTGCGTTTCCAAGGGATCAGGACAAGGCCTTCATCTGCTCACTCCGCAGGTCCCCCCACCGACTGTCTTCTCCAACACAAGCCCTGAATGCTCCTTAATCCTTGTAGTTCAGACAGAAAGCCAGTTCCCAGGAAGAATCAATTCAAGAGGGAGAGAAGAATTTAAGGGCCTGCTCTAGCTATCCAGGGTTACTCTTTAGGATTTGGAGGTGCATGCCTGGAGAGACTGACAGGAA
This sequence comes from Gorilla gorilla gorilla, assembly GCF_029281585.2. Lineage (NCBI taxonomy): Eukaryota > Metazoa > Chordata > Mammalia > Primates > Hominidae > Gorilla > Gorilla gorilla. Next base: position 219,488,173 of record NC_073224.2, read on the forward strand.
TGGAGGGGAGTCTTTGGATCTCTGGGGTGTGATCTGGACCTTGGGGAAAGTATTCTGGAATTTGAGGACAGATTTTGGAATTCCAGCTTGTTCCAGCACTCTGGGCTCTTGTTTCAGAATTCTCAAGGATGTTTGGGAAGCCCAGAGTGTATTCTAGCTTTCTGAGACATATTTTAGAACTCTTGGGGGCCTGCTGGAGTCCTGGGCTGGCTCCCCATCATTCACCTCCTTGGGCTTGTCTTGTCAGCTGTGATCTGCTGGTACACATGGTTACAGGGAGGCAGTTGCTATGGCAACAGTAACCATGAGGTGTATCAACTCCCAGAATTTACTCTGAGCCTGTGACATTTTAGCTGGTGAAGAATTGCAATTAGCTCCTGAGAGTCTGATGAACAGGGATTCCTGCCAACCCTTCCCCCCAACCTTAAATAACCTCCTTTAGACCCGTAGATTCTGGCTGCCCAATTCTCCCTTGGGCAAATGAATATTCAAAAGCAGCCAAAAAGTGTATTCAAATCTTATAAACTTCCACCTGCCTCGCTCCATTTAAATGTAACTGCATCTTCTGTTTTGCCCCATTTATCTGCCAGGAAAGTGAAGGGTAATTCCAGGAGGTGAGAATAAATGCTTTTCCCAAGTTGCTTTACCATCCTAAGTGGGGTAAGGGAGGGGCAAGGCTGGCCTCCTCTCTCCTATAAATCAGGCCCCTCAGACAAATCTCACAGAATCCTAAAATGCTGGAGTGAATCTGCTGGAACTGTGGACCATGGAGGGGAAGTGACATCAGGTACGTTCAGAACTAGGCCTGGGCTCTCCTCCTCTTCTCCCCAGTGGCAGTTTTCTTAGCCAGAAGGGCAGGGCCCCTGCTGCTGGCTTCCCCTGGGGCTGCTTATTAGCGTAGGCTTTCTTGCCTGAGCCCCGGCGTCTGTCTACAAAGAAGTGTGAAGAACTCTCGAGAATCACCAGGGCTTTACAGATGAGGAAACTGAGGCCCAGAAGTGTCCCTCCGATGGTTGGTTAGTGGCAGGGCAGGGACCTGAACTTCAGACTCCCGGTTCTCAGCACAGATCCCCTTTTGTAATACTCATTTTTCCCACCATGTACTATTTATTAATGTATTCTATTCATGTATTCATGTATTCATTCACTCTATTCATGTATTCATACATGACTAGAGATCTGTCTGTCCATCCATCCATCCATCCATCCATCCAGAAAGATGTTAAGTACCTGCTGAATGGCCTGCACCACCTTGGGCCTAAGCATGGTAAGAAGCTCACAGTTGTGTCTCCTGGGCCTCCTGTTTATGGTCCAGGCAATCTGTTCCACCCAACCTCATTTATCTCCTTTTCTGCCAAACAGACAATCTCCCATCCAGTCTACTCATGCCCACCTCCCTACCCCACTCCCAGCACGCCGAGTTCCTTCTGGTCTCTGCCCTTTTGCTCATAATGTCTCCCTGCGTAGAATGCCTCTGTATCCCACAACTTATCCAAACCCTACTTATCCTCTAAGCCTCCCAGAAAAAGCTCCCCATCCTCTGGGAGCATTCTTGCCCACCCAGGCCATGGGAGCCCTCCTTTTCTGTGACTCTTTGACTAGGAACCGCACAAACCAGCCCCTGTTTCTGACTGTTCGGTTTTGTGCCAGTACACTCCCTGAGAGCAGACCCTGTGCTATTTTATTATGAGCATCGCTGTTGGTATATTTTGTAGAAGCTTTTCTTCAACCCTTATAGGTACTTGGAAAGAACTGCTGTTACAAAAGACAGCTTAACAAGAGAAAACAAACCAAAGTTTATTAACATGGATATTTCATATCCATATGGGAGACAGCCAGGGGATGAGTAGTTCTCGGAGAGCTGGTTTGAATTCCAGCTCATAGAATATCTTCAATAAAGAACAGTCAATTTCTGGAGAAGTGACAAGACACAGGAAAAGAACTTTGAGTCTCGAGGGGCAGCAACTTGGGGGAAGGTAACAGCTGGCAGATCAAGGTTAGTAAAGCTCATTCGTCCCCATCCCTCTGGTATCACCTCCAGGTGATAGGCATCTATAGTTGTCTTCAATAGTTAACCTTTGTCCTTCCTGGTAGAAGGGGGTCAGGATACCTTTTGTCTTTGTAAATCTATGTTCTGCTTTTAGGCCAATAGAGGGAGGGCTGAGAGTTTGCCGAGAGTTTTCCTGTATCTGCTTTTTTTTTTCTTTTTCTTTTTTTTTTTTTTTTAAGACAGGGTCTCACTCTGTTGCTCAGGCTGGAGTGCAGTGGCATCATCACAGCTCACTGCAGCCTCCACCTTGCTTAAGCAAACCTCCCATCTCAGCCTTGCAAATCACAGGTGCGTACCATCATGCCTGGCTTATTTCTTTTTCCCTTTTTTGTTTTTAACTTTTAAGTTAAGGGGTATTACATGTGCAGGATGTGCAGGTTTGTTACATAGGTAAACGTGTGCCATGGTGGTTTGCTGCCCAGATCATCCCATCACCTAGGTATTAAGGCCAGCATCCATTAGCTATTCTTCCTGATGTTCTCCCTCTCCCCACACTCCACCCTCCGACAGGCCCTGGTATGTGTTGTTTCCCTCCTTGTGGCTATGTGACCTGATTGTTCAGCTCCCACATATAAGTGAGAACATGTGGTGTTTGGTTTTCTGTCCCTGCATTAGTTTGCTGAGGATAATGGCTTCCAACCAACTCCATCCATGTCCCTGCAAACGATATGATCTCATTCCTTTTTATGGCTGCATAGTATTCCGTGGCATATATGTACCACATTTTCTTTATTCAGTCTATCATTGATGGGCATTTAGGTTGATTCCATGTCTTTCCTATTGTGAATAGTGCTGCAGTGAATGTACACGTGCATGTATCTTTATAATAGAATGATTTATATTCCTTTGGGTATATACCCAGTAGTGGGATTGCTGGGTCAAATGGTATTTTGGCTTTAGGTCTATCAGGAATCTCCACACTGTCTTCCACAATGGTTGAACTAATTTACACTCCCACCAACAGTGTAAAAATACTCCTTTTTCTCTGCAACCTCACCAGCATCTGTTGTTTTTTGACTTTTTAATAATAGCCATTCTGACTGGCATGAGACAGTATCTCATTTTGGTTTCGATTTGCATTCTCTAATGATCAGTGATGTTGAGCTTTTTAAAAATGTTTCTTGGCTGCATGAATGTCTTCTTTTGAGAAGTGTCTGTTCATGTCCTTTGCCCACTTTTTAATGAGGTTGATTTTTTTCCTGTAAACTTGTTTAAATTCCTTGTAGACTCTGGATATTAGACCTTTGTCAGATGGATAGATGGCAAAAATTTTCTCCTATTCTGTGGGCTGTATGTTCGCTCTGATGATGGTTTCTTTTGCTGTGCAGAAGCTCTTCAGTTTAATTAGCTCCCATTTGTCTATTTTTGCTTTTGTTGCAATTGCTGTTGGTGTTTTCATAATGAAATCTTTGCCTGTGCCTATGTCCTGAATGGTATTGCCTAGACTTACTTCTAGGGTTTTTATAGTTTTGGGTTTTACATTTAAGTCTTTAATCCATCTTGAGTTAATTTTTGTATATAGTGTAATTAAGGGGTCCAGTTTCAATTTTTACATAGGGCTAGCCAGTTCTGCCAGCACCATTTATTAAATAGGGAATCTTTTCCCCATTGCTTGTTTTTATCAGGTTTGTCAAAGATCAGATGGTTGTAGGTGTGTGGTCTTATTTCTGAGTTCTCTATTCTGTTCCTTTGGTCTATATGTCTGTTCTTGTATGGGTACCATGCTGTTTTGGTTACTGTAGCCTTGTAGTATAGCTTGAAGTCAGGTAATGAGATGCCTCCAGCTTTGCTCTTTTTGCTTAGGCTTGTCTTGCATGCCTGGCTAATTAATATTTTTATTTTTATTTTTATTTTTTTATAGAGATAGGGTCTCCCTATGTTGCCCAGACTGGTCTCAAACTCCTGGGCTCAGTTGATCCTCCTGCCTCAGCCTCCCAAAGTGCTGGGATTATAGGTTTGAGCCATCGTGCCTGGCCTGCTGCTTCTTATTGCTTTCAGCTCAACAATCCTTCATATTTTCGGGTGGCATATACTGGTCCCCACAGTTACATTTGGGCAGTGCTGTGATGTAAAGAAAATGACACCAGAAGTGGAGTCAGACAAGGGGTCGAGTCTTAGATTTACTGATGGAAGGTTGTGTGATCTCAAGCAAGGAACTGAGTCTCGCTGTGTGTGCCGCAGATTCACCAGGTGATGCCTTCGAAAACTCTTAAGTGCTAAACGAGCAGGAGGGGGCTTCTCATTCCAGGGTCTGTTTTCCTCCTTGCTACTTGGGTTTGTGGTCTTGTATAACTGCCGATAGCTTGAGACACAGATATCCTCCTGGGAAGGAGAAAGGGGAGGTCTTATTTCAGGGCAATCTCCCAAGTAGTCTTTTCTTTCTAGTCCCTTCCCTCCAAGTAAGATCCAAGGTGATGGTGGGGAAAGCAGGGTTTGTTTTTCTCCCAAGAAGACTCATCTTCTCAATGGGTTGGGGAAGGCTGGGGCCCAGACAGGCTTTTGAGTGTTTTCCAAGGGGTCATGGCTTCCTCCGGGAAGCCTCCTTTCTGGGAAAACAGGAAAGCCCTTGGCTGGCGTGACTCCCCCTCTGTGGACTCCTGACTTCAATCTTAATCATGTTTCTCTTTCCTCAACTGTGGCTTTAACAGTCCCTGGGGGCCTGTGGTAGGAGTTTAAGCCTCAAGCACTTTTTTTTTCCCTGCTGATTGATCTTTGTTTTGCAGAGCTGAGATTTCTTTACATCACAGTGGTTCAAGGAGAAAAACACAGCCAGATCCTTCCTCATCTCAACATAAATTAAACCCAGGTCTGTAACGCTTCAACCTCAAATCACATATCCTCATCCCCAACCCTTCGCCGCCCAACCCCCGCCAATATACAAGCCCAGGTGCACGCACAGGCAGGCACCTATTCGCTGGGGATGGGCATGCCGCGCTCTCCCTCCCTGCAGACACCTGTGGGTGCTTGTGTTTACTGGCTCCTCCCTGCTAATCCCCCCCTCCCCCCGGTAGCTAGTGTCCATTCAAGCCCACTCAAGGAGGTAGCTTTACACATATACTGGCGAGATACGGGGGTGCTCTCATGGGTGTGCACTCACTGTGTGCATGGGCTTGTACACCTGCACACATGTAGCTGTGTAAAAATGCAGATCCATGTGCATCCACGTGCTACAAAGATAATTACAGCTCACAGTTACACACCCTCTGTGCCAAGTACTGTGAACTTTGCAGGTGTTGGTTCGTCCAGCCCTTGCAACAACACTATGATATACACAGGACTGATTATTCTCTGCATTTTCAGAGGCAGTCAGCGCCACAGTCCACACTCGTAACTGTTACACTCACCTGGAAATAAAAGTATTTTTGTGCGGGGACTGCAAGGACTAAGCCCGGCCGCACTCCGAGTCTCTCCTCCTCACAGGTGCGTAGGTACAGGGTGTTGTTGCCCAAGGGTGGGAAGATGGGCAGGGAGTGGAGTGTGTGCACACCTGTCCCAAACTGCTCCCTTGGAAGCCTCCAGAGGCATTTCAGCCTTTTCAGGAGGCCCATGCCTTGTAGCTGCGGTGCCCCTCTCCAGCACTGCCTACCTGGATTGTATTTTCTTTTCCCAAGTCGTGTGTCCCAAGGCCTAGCTGAGTCTCACCAGGCACGGAGTGGAGGACTAGGCCACTCACCCCAACACTGAGTGATCAGAAGCTCTCAGAGTCCCCGCTCCACCATGCTCCCATCTCTACCCTCCTCTCCTCTTACTGAGATCACTTTGGAGGATAGATACCTTCCCTGGGAAACCCTCCTGGGCCACCCTGATGGAGTCAGGGTCCCTTCACCAAACACCTACAGAGTGGCTCAGAGTCTCCCTGTCTTCCAGGTTCTGGCTCTCCTGCTTCTCAGCTGTGTGACCTAGGGCAAGGTTCTCAACCTCTCTGAGGCCTTAGTTTCCTCATCTGTCATATGGGGATACTGTTGATACCTACCCCAAAAGTTAATGGGAGAAGCAAATGAGTGAATCCTTGGGAAGGGCTCAGAACTGCCTTGGCCCTGAGTTGCTGGCATCATTGCTGTGGTCCTCAGCCTCACAGGCAGGCTCGTGGCTATCTGTCGGCTTCCCCTGTGAATCAGTGTGCTTTGCAAGGGCAGGGACCACAGCTTATTTTTCCTCTTGTCCCAGGGCCTGGCTCAGTCTCTGGGACAGTGTTGGTGCTGCTAAACATTGATTGAATATCTGAATGAGGGAGCCCGGTTCTTCTTCCAGTGGGACCTGTTTTGCAGCAAGTGGGATAAATCCCATCTCTCTGTCTCAGGGGTGCGGGGTGAGGCTGCCCGCCCTATGCCAGGGACGCAAAGTAGGGCAGGCCTCCCCAGGGGGGTTGCCGTGGCAACAGGAAAGTTCTAATCAGCAGCCGACACACAGGGTTGCTTGGGAAGCATCGGTGGTGTCGCCTGCCCAGTGTGAGGAGACATGGTATGGAAATGGCATTTGGAGCCTCAGTGACTCATCTGTAAAATGGGGTCTAAGCTCCCAGCTTGTGATTCAGGGCAGATTTGCAGAGATCATGCCTGGGGAAAGCTGTTTGGAGCTGCGGAAGGCCCTGCTGCTTCTGGCTGTTTATTGACTGTCTTCTGCGCCATTACAGAAACAGCACGAGAGCAAAAGCATTGTATTACTGCTACACCCTGGCACCGAAAACAGTGCCTGGCACATAGTGGGGGCTGATAAACATCTGCCAAATGAAGAATTACTCAAGTAAGAAGGCTGAGACTTCTCAAGGTCTCACCCCAATTCAAAATCTAGAATTCTAACAGAGCAGTGGTCTGCAACAGAGACCCCTGGATGCCATCTCTGACCTACCCCAGAGTCCCACAGGCCCCTGAGTCCACCTCCCATCCCAGCTGTGAACTCTGTGAAGGCAGACAGGGGACTGGTTTCCATCTGGCACTGGGAAAATTGTCCTATATTGGGAATCTTGACTTGGCTGATCACAGAAGCTTGGGGTTGGGGGCTGTGAGCTGAGGTCATGCTGGATAAAACAATGCAGGTTTTCAGCTCCCTCCCTAGTTCCACCAAATCAGACATTCTGGGGGGTGCAGCCCAGCATTGGGGGTTTAAGCATGTTCCCAGGGAATTCTGGTGATCAGCCAGGCTTGGGGATTTCTGCCCAGGCCACAACCTCCTGGAGTTGGAGGGGCCTTAATGGGTCTACTCGACCAAGCCAGGGTCTGGCACTTCTCATACACCTGGGGAGACTGAGGTCCAGAGAGGGACATGACTTGGTCCAGTTCTCACGCTGGCACTCCTTGCCCTGGGACTTGGGCAAACTTCTAGGTCTGTCTGGCTTCAGCTTCTCCATCAACAATGATGGTGTCCACCTGCCTGGCTTCTCTGGGGGGATGGATGTCACAGGTCTCATCTGTGCATCCTGGTCAAGACATCCAACTGCAGGGAGGAGCACGGGCCTGGTAGCAGGCAGCTGCTCTGAGTTGCCAGCCTGGCCATTCCTCTTCCTGGCTTCTCGGACAAAGTGCCTTCAGCTTCCTGAGCATCAGTCACTTCTGCAAAATAGGCACAAGACCCATTTCCTGAGAAGTGGGTTAGTGAGGCCACTAAAGGCATGGAGACCTACTTTGAATTCTGGCTCTACTGGGTTGACAGCTGTGTGACTCCAGGCCAGTGACTTCACCTCTCTGAGCTGTAGCTTCTCATCTATAAAATGGGGGAGATGAAGCCCAGCTTCGTGGAGGTAATCACGAGGATTAGGTGTGAGGGTGCCCATGAAACACACAGCAGGGGCTCAGCTAAAATGAATGCCCTGTTGAGGGAAGGCAGGAAGGCTGTGACTCAAGTGTCCAGACTGGTCTGCCCCAGCACTAGAGGGAAGACTGGGAGCTTTGCCTCTGTATCCAAAGGGCAGCCCAGGGGAGGGGCAGTGAGGGGAGAGGTGTTTGTTTGAACAGCCAGAGGTGCTGAGAGGCCCCTGGTGTCCATTAGCGGGTTCCTGCTGAGTTGGAGGGAGTTGGAGGCCAGGGAAGTGATGAGCCATCGCAGCTGTGTGATACTTTCTCAGCTGAAAAGCAGTTTACAACTCGTTATCTTAATGTGTCCTCACAATAACCCTGGTAATTGTTAGCCTAGGGATCAGCCTCCTTGTTTCAGATGCGGAGATAAGAGCCCAGAGAGGTTAAGTGGCCCAGCCAAGATCACACAGCACAGTGGCAGCCAAAGGGAGGTAAGGTGGAAGGTGACTGGGATTCTAAAGAATGGTGGCAAGCCGAAGGGGCATACTTCCTGACTCGCGTCTAGCTTAACTCCTGCTTACTGCAGTCTCAGTCTATTGGTCCTGGTTGTTTTGTAGGGGTGGCAAAGAACTCAGACTCTGAAGCCAGATGCCTGGGTTCAAATCCTGGCTCGGCCGCTTCCCAAGTGTGTGCCTTAAGAAAGTCACTTAGCCCCTTTAAAATGAGTTCTTCATCTGTCAGATGGGGATAATAATAGCACCTCCCCATAGGGCTGTTTTGGGGAGAAGCTCAGTCCACGTCTGTGTAGCATGTGCCCAGCGCATGATGAGTTTGCTGTCTTATGTATAGCTTTGCTGCTGTTAGATGATGTGTTCTCCTAAAGTCACGTCACCTGTCCGAGCCTCAGTTTTTTCATCTGCTAAATGGGGATGCTGACTACTCAGCCATTATTTTAGGCCAGGCACCTGCCAGTCAGAATTTCATTTAATATTCCCAGCAACCAATGAGGTTGGTCCTCATTTAGTCCCATTCTCCAGATAAGGAAATGAAGACACAGAGAAGTGAACTGACATGTCTATAGTTACTTGGCCAGAGACCAGGATGCTCCAACTCCAACTCAACCCTGAGAGCCCATGGCCTCCCCAACGTGCCTGCCTGCAGGCCTCTCTCCAGGGAACTCTTTAGGGCTGATACACTTGCCTGGGTCTTTGGAGTCTGGGAGCTGGTCCCTGCCTTGGATGCCAGAGCAGTAGAGAATCCATCCGCATCCCAAGATTATGATCTCCCTCTGTGCCCTGCCCTGGCATGGGGTGCCAGTCCAACCTGGGCCTCTCCTCTTTCCCTGGGCCTGGGGAGAGGCTGGCAGGCCCCAGGCCATGAGAGAAGGCCATTAGCTGGCACTGGAGCCCAAGTGCTGGTAATGACCCTATTTTCATAGGAAGGCAGCTCATGTCTCCCTGCGTTCCAATCTGCTCCCGGAGCTCCCACTCCAGAAGGAAGCAGCAGTGGGTTATGAAAGCAGGAGCGGGTTACATAAGGATGCAGCAGGCTCCAGTGGGATTGGGGGAGCAGAGCAGCCCCCAGCCCCAGCAGAGCAGGGCTAGGCTCCTGCTCCCGCCTTGCCCAGCTGCCCACCCTGGGACTGAGAACTGCAGGCAGGGCCGGGGCAGGAGTGAGCAGGGTGAGGCGGCGGGACGGAATGAGAGAGCCCTGGTCAGGGAGCTGGGAATCCTGGCTTGGGTCCTAGCTCTCTCATGACTTGGACAAATCCCTTTCCCTCTCTGGGCCTCAGTTTCCCTTTCTGGAAAAAGGAGGGGAAATCTTTAGGGGCCCTCCCAGTTCCAGGGGTGCTATGTTTTTCTCACCTTGGAGAGGGTCATACAAATTTCTAGCTTCTGACTCTTACCTGCTGCCAGCTTGCTTGAGCAGGACACAGTCCCTCTCTGGGCCCCAGTATCCCTGTTTATCTAACAAACAGAAGGAACCCCATTGTCAGCTTCATGGGTGCCAGATGTGCCTGGACTTTGGGGGGTCTGGATGTGACAAGAGAGTGGAACAAGGACATCTCATTTCCTACTCTCTCCTTTGCTCCTTGGTGGAGTTCTAGCAAAGACCAGCCATACCACATCATGATAACAGTAATAGCCCAGACAACTACCACTGATCAAGTCCTTACTACGGGTTGGGCCCTGTGTTAAGCCTCTTTGCAGCATTGTCTCATCAAATTCTCATAAGAGCCCTATGAATTAGGTACTTTTCTTATCTCTGTTTTACAGATAGGGGCTGAGGCTCAGAGAGGGCAAGTGACCTGCCCAAAGTCACACAGCCAGTAAGTGGCCAACTCAGGATTCGATTCCAGGCTCGTTAGACTCCACTTCCTATGACACTGTGAGTCTGAACAGAATTGGCTTGGTTATTTCCAGAGACCAAAGAAGTGGGTATGACCAGATGGTGTAAACAGCCCTGTTCTGTGGTCTAGGCTCTGAGGAATGTCCGTCCCCCTCACTAGCCACCCCCGGGCCTCTCTGGGCTCACCACACCCCCACCACATTCCCTTTGTGCCACCCACGGTGGCCATGATGACATCTGGGAAGTGGGCAGCACAGCCTGCAGGCTGTGTGGGCAGTTGGCACTGAGGGTACTTGGGCTCTCATATTTTTAAACCCAGCTCTGGCCACCTCTGCAGTTGGCTCAGACAGAGCTGAGGGGTTTTCCTTTGGGCCCCGCTGACTCTGAGTGGGAGGGCCCAGGCATCACTGTGTCAGAAGGCACTGTGCCCACAGCAGCCGGGGGATGCTCACAGCTGGGGTGGGATCTGTGTCCTTCGGACCCTGGGAGCCCCAGGCAGCTTGAGCAAAGCTTGTGGGAACCGTGGGTAGGTCTGAGGCTGTGGCTTGGAAGGAGAAAACCAGGGAGGACCGGGAAAGGGCTCGGGAGAGGAGAGGAGGGAGGAAGCCAACAGAAGGCAGAAGGAGCTGCAGGACAGAGGTGGGAGGTCCTTAGAGAGCATCGAATCTGACCCACTCCGTTTGAGATGGGGAAGCTGAGGTCCTGAGAAGGAAAATATCCAGATTCTACTGCGAGTTAATGGCAGAGCTGGGACTTGAACCCAGAGCTCCTGATACCCAAGCAAGGGTAATTTGGGGGCTCACTATTTATCCTGGTCCCCAGGAAGTCCTGTTCATGGGTACTCTGCTCCTGGGTAGGGGAATTTTATCTGCCCTGTAGGAAGGCAGGGGAGGAGGAGGAGGACAAGCCATTCATGCCCATGAATGGCTCCATGGGAAAGGAGCCAGAGGAGAGTTTCATAGCCGGGGGGGTCGGATGACGGCAGGGGAGAGAGAGGAGTTTGAGGGTGTGGCTGGGGAGTGAAGTAATTCACAAAACCCCTGCGGCTGCCATTGCTTCTCCCTTCTGATACTCCACGTATCTGCCAACTTCCCTGCCCTGACCCCTGGCTCCAGGAGGGTCCCTCATACATTGTGCAGAGCAGGAAAGTGAGGGGCCAGGAGGCCATTTACAGGAGAAACATGATGAAGGTGAAGGGCATGGAGTAGGAGGAGCTGCCCTCCACGGCTTTGTCACAGCCCCTTTCTGGGGCCTTTGTTTCTTCATTTATCAAATGGGGATAATCATTAGCATTTGCCAAGTACCGATTTTATGCCAGCCCTGGGCTAATCCCTTTTATATGTGATTTTATTCAATTTTGCAGTGACTCATTGCTCAGGTGAGGAAACTGAGGCTCAGAGAGGGTCCGTGGCATGTCCAAGGTCACTCCGCTGGTAAGTGGCAGAACCTGGGTCTGTCTTCAGGGCCCAGATGCTTAGCCAGTGTCTGCGCCCTCCACTCCGGGGTGTCAAGTTGCTCCAGTGAAAGACAAGTAGTAGGAGAAAGGGCATTGGAGAGGATGTCTGAGATAGACGTCACTGGGGTGTCAGTCCCCTTCTCTGGCCTCCTCCCAGGGAAAGGGGGCCCAGACCCATTCCTATTGCCTCTCCAAATTCCTTCTTTTCCACCACTGCCTATTCCATACCCTGCACCACTGCCACCAGTGCCAGCCTTCGAAAACACAAACCTGATCATCTCACTCCCCAATTCAGCCCCTTTCCATGGCTCTCCACTGCCCTTGGGAACATCCAAACTGCATAACTTGGCATTCAGTGGGTCCTTTTGTAATCCACCCCCTTACCACCTCTCCATGGGCCCTCTACTCTGGCTGATACCCAAGCAAGAGCGACTTTGGACTCTCCCTCCACAGCACTCCCTGGCCAGATTTTCTTCCCTTTCCCCGTGCCTTAGCTCAGACAGTTCCCTCCGCCATTTTCACCTTGTCCTCAAACTCCTATCCATCCCTTGAAACCCACCCCAAAGTCACTTCTTCTGTGAAGCCTTCTGAGCCTGCTCCTGGTGGAATGTCACTCCCTCTTGGTGTTCCCATTGCCTTAAGGGTGGTTCTCATTGCTTTGTTTTGTAGTTAATTGTTTTCTTGGCACTCTCTCCCTTCTCACCTGTGACTACCTGAGTGTCCCCAGAGGCAAGGAACTATGTGAGCCACTCCAGTGTTCCCAGCCCCAAGGCCAGGCACAGTGGACATTTATTGCTGAATGAATGAATCAAGAGAGAGGATCAGAAAGCTGCAGAGGATGATAGATCTGCAAAATTCTGCCTGGGTGAGGCCCAGGCTCAGCTTCCAGAACAGCTCCATCTGTCTCCCACTCACTGAGATTGAACTAATGTCCCACAGTTGCACAGACCTGAAATTGAGCTATGTGATCTTGGGTAAGTCACTTAACTTCTGGGTCTGGTACCTCATTTGTGAAATGGGTTAACAAGATGGCTGGTAGGAGAATTCAGTAAGATATTGCACGAGAAACTTCTAGAACAGAGCCTAACCTTCAATAAGGTAGGTATTTAGTAAAGCTTTCTTCTGTCCTCTTGCTATCATCCCCATCATTGTCACCTTCATCACCAACATCATCTTCATCATCATTGCCATCCTCATTATCATTCCTGGGGTCTTTTTCTTTCCCAGTTACCTGCCCCTCTGCTGGAGATTCTGCATGTCTGAGGTGCCAGCCATTGTCAGAAACTGGGCTATGTTCTCTCCTTTCATCGTGCCATTTCATTCTCACCCCAAAATGAAAACACACAAAAAAATCACTTTCTTCCCAAAGAGAATCCTGTCATTCACCATATGGGTTGCTACAATGATCCCCATTTTACAGATAGATGAACTGAGGCCCTCGGCAGTGAAGTAACTTGCTAAGATCAAACCACAGCTGGTAAGCAGTGGAAGCCAATTCAAACCCTGGTCAGTCCTTTTGGCAATACCGAGCTGCTTGGGGCTCTCGAGCTCACGGACCCTTAGGGTTCTCCTGATACACCTCCTGCTGCAAACACTCCCCACAAAGGATCAGTGTGAGTTTTTAGCTCTTTCTGAGTCCCCTGGGCCCAGCAGAAAAACACTGAGAGATTTACTGAGAATCTAGGGAGACAAAATGGGACAGGCACAAAGACACCAGGAAGCTGGATAAAGCCTGGTAGGCTCAGAAGCCAGGCCGTTGGCCCTCCCTGGCTTGCTCACTCGGGCACAAACCAGCTCACTCTGGACTCACAGGGCCTGACCTGGGTCTCCTGCCTGAGGATCTGGTCCACAGGATCCACTTCAGAGAAACTCCACCCCTACTCCCATCCATTTCCAGCCCCCTTCTTCTCCTTGTCTTCGTTCCTTCTGGAGAGGCATCGCTGGCATCTCTGAAGCTGAAATAACAACTCCTATGTTGGCTTTTTTTTTTTTTTTTAAAGATGGAGTCTCACTCTGTCACCGAGGCTGGAGTACAGTGGCATGATTTTGGCTCACTGCAACCTCTGCCTCCTGGGTTCAAGCGATTCTCCTGCCTTAGCCTCCCGAATAGCTAGGATTACAGGCACATGCCGCCATGCCCGGCCGCCTGCCTAATTTTATTATTATTATTATATTTTTGCATTTTTGGTAGAGACGGGGTTTCACCATGTTGGCCAGGCTGGTCTCGAACTCCTGGCCTGAAGTGATGCACTCGCCTTAGCCTCCTAAAATGCTGGGATTACAGGCATGAGTGACTGCGCCTGGCCCTGTGTTGGCTTTTTAAGGGGAGGTTTAGTGAGAGGCTCAAAGGAGAGAATAGTGGGTTCATTCATTCTTCAAATCTGTATTGAGCATCTACTGTGTGCTACAATTGTGCTGGGCAGGAGGACCTGGAGATAACCTGAACTCAGTCCCTGCCCTGGAGAAGCCTCAGTCCCATTTTTATCTCTAAGAGTAGCCAAGACCCTTCCCACTTCTTTGGCATTAGTTCTGGGAGCGCCTAAGGGCAGGGGACCATCTTTATCCCACGGAACTGGGCACAGAAGAGCTTTGAGAGAGCATTTGTAGTATGGACCTGAACTGAGCTAAATGACAATAAAGCACTGCATACCCTTCTCTGATTTCAGGCATGGGCCTGGGGAACCTCAGCCCTGACCCTTTCCCATGGGTCCAACCCCTCTGTATGCACCCTTTACTGCAAAGCTTCTCATATTCTGTCCCCGTCTATATCTCACTTTCTACTCTGAGGTTGAGCCCCTACTATGTGCCAGGCACAGTGTTGAGCAGACACTGCTGTATCCTTATAGAGATCAATGATCACACACACAGTCACCCACCCATCCCCTGCAGCTTCCCCTACCCACCACACACCCTAAAAGGGTATTAAAGGTTTATTACTCACACAATGAGGCTCTTAAGAAAGAGCAGAAAAGCTCCCAAGCAGGTAAAAAATGGCTTGAGAGACTAGGAAAGGAGGACTGGATTTCAGTTTTTATAGATGGATTGACCACAAGGATGTTATGGAGTTTTAAAAATAGACCTCAAGAATTGGGATGAGTTTTTTGTAGACCTCAATGGTTCCTGGTGCATGGGCTGGCCTTTGTGGTTTGAATTTACTGTTAGTGCCAAAGGAAGGAGCTCTCAGGTTTTATTATCTTGCCTAGATGTGGGACAAAAGGGGAAGGGGGAGTGGTGGGTGTGGCTAGTGTCAGATATCAAACATCAAACACTTGAGGTCAGGGGTTCGAGACCAGCCTGACCAACATGGTGAAACCCCATCTCTTCTAAAATTATTAGCTGGGTGTGGTAGTGCATGCCTGTAATCCCAGCTACTCAGGAGGATGAGGCAGGAGAATTGCTTGAACCTGGGAGGTGGAGGTTGCAGTGAGCTGAGATGGCCCCTTTGCACTCTAGCCTGGGTGACAGAGTGAGACTCTGTCTCAAATAAAAAAATATGTAAACAAATAGAGCTGACTCCTTATTACATAGTCACACCCACCCCTGCCCCTCTTCCCTACTGTCCCTAAACCTTGGCAACCACTAATCTGTTCCCTGACTCAATGATTTTATCATTTTGAGAATATTATATAGGTGAAGTAATACAGTGTGTGGCCTTTTGAGATGTTTCTCCCCTACTCAGTATGATGTCCTTGAGGTTCATCCAAGTTGTTACATGTACCAATAGTTAGTTCTTTTTTATTGCAGAGTGGTATTTGGTGGTATGGATGTACCACAGTTTGTTTAATCATTTGCCTATTGAAAGATATTGTGGTGGTTTCCAGTTTTTGGTTATTACAAATAAAGCTCCTATGCTTTTTCTGATGTTATTGTAACTATTCCTGCTTTCTTTTGATCGTTGTTTGCATGATACATCATTTTCTAATCTTTTCTTTCATCTTATCCATATCATTATATTTGAAGTAAGTTTCTTATAGATAGTATATAGTTAGATCATGTTTTTAAAAATCCACTCTGCCAATCTCTGTCTTTCAATTGACGTATTTAGATGATTTACATTTAATGTAATTAATACGTTAGGGCTTAAGTCTGTCATTATACTTTTTGCTGTTTGTTCCTTCTGTGTTTATTTCTGTTTTATTTTTCTTGCCTTCCTATGGTTTACTGGAGCATTTTTAAAATAATTCTATTTTGATTCATTTTGAGTATATTTGAGTGTATCTCTTTGTATATAGATCTTTTAAAGTGGTTTTAGTAGGTATTGCATTATACTTACCTAACTTATCACAGTCTACTGATGTTAATAGTTTACCAGTTTCAGTGAAATATAGAAACCTTACCTCCTTTAAAGTTCCCTTTCCTCCTCATTTAAAATATAATTGTCTTAATTGTTTTCTTTACATATTTTGAGAACTGCATCTAACAATTTATTATTTTTGCTTCAATGATCAAATATAACTTAGACCAACCTGGGCAGCATGGCAAAACCCCACCTCTACAAAACAAAAACAAAAGACATAAAAATTAGCTGAGCATGTTTGCATGCACCTGCAGTCCTAGCTACTTGGGAGGCTGAGCCAGGAGAATTGATTGAGCCTGGGAGGTTGAGGCTGCAGTGAGCCATGATCATGCCACTGCACTCTAGCCTGGGTGACAGAACGAGACCCTGTCTCAAATATATATATATATATATATATATATTTATCTTAGAAAACTCTACAAGGGAAGGTAAATCTATTATGTATATATCTCTCCATTTTTCTGCTCTTTCTGTTATTCTTCCTTTCTGAGGTTCCAAGATTCATTTCTTTACCATTAATATTTCAAGAACTTCTTTTAGCCGTTCTTTTAGGGTAGGTCTGCTGATGACAAAGTCTCTCATTTTTCCTTTGTCTGATATTGTCTTGACTTTTTCTTGATTCCTGAAGGATAGTCTCACTAGATACAGAATTAAGGGTTGACAATTTTTTTTTTTTAAATACTTGAAAAGTTTTGTGCTGCTTTCTTCTGGCCTCCATGATTTCTGATAAACCATTGTTGCCCAAGCTATTTCTTCCCCCCATAGATAAGGTGTTGTTTCTCTCACTGCTGTCAATATTTTTTCATTGTTTTTAGCTTATTGAAGTTTGATTGTGATGTGTCTTAATGTGGGTTTCTTTAGGTTTATCCTATTTGAGTTTTACTTGGCTTCTTTAATCTATAGGTTTATGTCTTTGGCCAAATTTGGGAAATTTTCAGTCATTATTTCTTTGAATACTTCTTCAGCTCCATCCTCTTTCTCCTTTTGTAGGATTCTGATTACTTGAATGTTGGATCTTCTGGTATAGTCCCATAGGTCCATGAGGCTCATTTGTTTTCAGTCTATCTTCTCTCTTCTTCAGATTAGGTAATTTCTATTGTTCTACCTTCAAATTCGTTGCTTGTTTCTTCTTTATTCTCCATTTTGCTGCTGAGCCCATTCATTGTATTTTTAAAAAATTGTTTATTATATTTTTCAATTCTAAAATTTTCCATTTGGCTCTTCTTTATATCTTTTGTTTCCTGAGACTTTCTATTTTTTCACTTGTCTCAAATGTTTTGGAATTGCTTGTTCAATGATTTTTTTTTAAATGATGACTGCTTTAAAATTTGTCAGATAATTCCAACATCTGTGTCTTCTCAGTGTTGGCATCTGTTGATTGTTTTTTCTCATTCAAATTGAGATCTTCCTGGTTTTTGGTATGATGAATGATTTTCAGTTATATCTTGAATATTTTGGGTGTTATGAGATTCTACATCTTGTTTAAATCTGACACCATGCCCGTGGGGGAAGGGAAATGACTTCTCATTACTGCCAGGCAAATGAGAGCTCAGGTTTCCCGCTCATCCTCATTTGACACCCCAAGTGAGAGACATGGCTTGCTACTGTTGGGAAGAGGTGGGATTTCAGGCTCTTCACTAGATCTCCACTGACACAGCCCCAGCTGGGAGGGAAGGGGTACCTCATGATTGCTCCCCACATAGTCTCCACTGAGTGGAGCTGGAGAAGGCTTCATGACTATGAGATGGTAGGAAAGGTTATGGTTTCCACTCAGTCTCCTCTAATACCACACCAGTAGGGAGGGTAGGGGGTGCCTCATTACCAATGGGCAGGGGTGGAAGTCCACAATCCTAATGTGGCCTCCACTGACTCCAGGACTGGGGTGAGAGAGGGGGTACTACTACCTGGCAGGTATGAAAGTCCTGGCTCTCCATTGAGTCTTCTCTGATACCACTTTGGTGGGGGTAGAGGCCTAGGCTCTCTACTTGGCCTTTGCTGAAGGGGTTTTAGATTGGGCCACATTACTTCCCTTTGATGTTTGGCTAGGGTGGAGTGGTAATCATTTAGAAGTTTTCTATGTACTAGGTTCTTGCTCTTTCTGGTCCTTTGACTAGGGACAACAAGATTTCCTTGGGGCTTTTAAATCTGCTCCCAGTGGCATTTCCAGATTGCTGGCTTCTCCAGCATTCAGCCTGAGATCTACGAAATAATCAGAGAACTCAAGGAACTCACCACTGTGTCATCCCTTAGCTTCAGAAGTTCCTAGCCAGTCTTCCTTCTTCTCTCCACCTTTCAGAGTCTACTTTGCTTGTTTTAGATACAATGTCCAAGATTTTTAGCTGTACTTAGCATGAGGAATAGGGAGACATGCATCTACTCCATCTTGGTTCAGAACCAGATGGTTATGGAACGTCTCTTGGTTCAGTACCAAGAGAACTTAGTTCTCTACAGTGTTTAACAAAATAAGTAGAGCTAAGCCAAGAGAAACAAGGCTTGGTTAGAAAGTAAAAAGAGATAGATCAGTTGAATATAATTTGGCATCTGTAGGATGAAACAAGAAAGTAAATGTTTGATTGTTTGCAAGGTTTTGATTAGAGAAGCATACTATGGTTGGCATGCCCTTGGTATTAGGGTTATTACCATAAGAGCAAAGCAGCTCAGCACAGCACATCCACCAGTGCACATGGGATAATAGTAATAGGAGGCAATGAGTGTACAAGCTTAATTTAGGCCTGGAAGAAGACTTCCCTGTGACACCACCTAGAGATAGTATAAACAACCCTAAGGGAGATACCATCCCTGGGGTTGGGTTGGGGGAAATTCTAAGAGGGATGGGAGAAGGGGAAGGGGGTTTAGGCATTTGGATAAATGTATAAATCCAAACCTGTGTATATGAGAATGTGGAGGAATGCAGGCGTTTTGTTTTTACTGCTGATCCTGTTCAGGTTCCTGAAGCCACTAAGTGGTTGGTTTATCACTCCATGCCTAACAGAGTGCCTGGCACATAGTAAGTCCTCAATACATGTTTGTTGAAAGAAAGAAAGAATGAATGAGTGAATGAATGTTTTTCTGTGTTACATCACTTATTTCACTAGCTGTTATGGACTGGACATTCCCCAAGAATGGGGAAATGTTGGAGGCTTACCCTTCTGGGGTTCTGGATAAGTAACCTGTAGGGAACCCTCAAGACAGTGGTGCATACGTTTTCATGCTCAAAGGGGTAGGCTCACCAAGAAGAAAGAAGAGATCTGGGAGTCAACAGTTCATCCACTGACCCATCAACCCATCTATCCATCCACTCACCCACCCATCCCTACCCATGGGTAGATGGATGCATCTACCCATCTGCCCATCCATTCAGGGGTGGGGGCAGATTGTGCAGGTTTTCATGCCCAGAGGGGCAGACCCATTGAGAGGGGAGAGGGAGAGATAGAGTCAACAGTTTATTTGTCTATCCGTCCACCTACCTATCCAGTCATCCGTCCATCCCATTCATCCGTGTGAGGTTGGAGCCTGATTGTACGTGGTCATTGAATGGCAGCCTCAAGATGTTAGACTGAAAACTATCTTTCGTGACAGCTGCCAAGGAGAGGAGGTTAACTTACATGAACAGCCCAAGTGCCTGCTGGAAGCTCACTAGAACTTACGCAGGCTGAATAAGTGGGGCCTGGGCACTTCAAGAAGTCACCTCTCAGTGCCATCATGCCAGTTTTGGAGAGAGTTGGGGAACAGATGGGACACAGCTACTCTCATAAGCAAAACACCTAGATTAGGTACTTATTAACCCAGTTTATGCTAACTCTAAGGTGCAGGGAGCAGATGGAATGATCTGAATGGGCTGCACTCAAAAGCCAAAAGTTCCCAAAGAAGAGAGTACCTAGTTAGGCTCTCTGGCATCCTTGTTGGGTTTAGGGCTGGGTAACAAAAACTTTTTGAATGACTACATAATGCGGGAGGCAGTGACTTTCAAATGCCTCTTCCTTTGAGTAGAGATTCCAAGTAGCTCTTCAGGGTTAAAGTCAAGCCTGGGGCAGTGAGGGGGCCAGGCCTCCTGGAGAAGTCTCCACCTTTCATCTCAGCCTCGCCTCTGGCACCTCCCTCCCACTGCCATGCTTGATTTCTCTCTGTGCTCACAGCGTCTGGATCATAGGAGATGCTCAGTAATGTTTATAGAATGAATGAGTGGTTAAATATATCAACAAATATTTATTGAGTGCCTACTATGTGCCAGGCATTGTTCTAGAAGCTAAGGTACAACAGTAGATAGGACAAATGCTCTGTCTTCATGGATCTCAGTTTAGTGCTCAAAGTGTTTTAAAAACACAAAAGTGAGTCATACCTCTCATAGTTTATACACTGCTGCTGTTGTTTCCTGAGGTCTATGCCAAGTGAAGCTTGCAGGTGCCAATGGGTGATGGTGTCTTGGGGCCAAGACTTGGTGATTGTTTCTGGGAAGAAGGGGTAAAGAGAGGGCAGTACCCACTGAGGAGCCAAGATTGGTCAGGATCCTAGCTACTGTATCCTGAGCCCTTGTATATGCCCGTGCATATACAGTGTATGTTTATCTCTCTGTTCTCCAATCACCCTATGAGGTAGGCTCTTTTTTTTTTTTTTTTTGAGACAGAGTCTCACTCTGATGCCAGGCTGGAGTGCAGTGGCGTGATCTCGGCTCATTGCAATCTCCAACTCCCAGGTTCAAGCCATTCTCCTGCCTCAGCCTCTGGAGTAGCTGGGATTACAGGTGTGTGCCACCACACCTAGCCAATTTTTGTATTTTTAGTAGAGATGGGGTTTCACCATGTTGGCTAGGATGGTCTCGATCTCCTGACCTCATGATCCACCTGCCTTGGCCTCCCAAAGTGCTGGGATTACAGGTGTGAGCCACTGCACCCAGCCGAGGCAGGCTCTTTTATTTGCTCTGCTTCCCCAAGGATGCGCTGAGGACCCAGGAGCTGATGTGACTCACCCAAGGCCATGAGGGGAGGAGGTAGTAGAGCTAGGATTTGAATCCTGGTCTGTTTGGTTCCAAAGCCTGGGTTCTTAACCACTTGGCTCAAGTGCCAGGGAGGGTAGAAAGGGGTGGCAGGAGGGGTCTGCAGGAGCTGGAGCCTGGCTTTAGGAGGGCTTTGGAGAGCTGTCCTGCATGCCACCTTGTTCCTAACACCTACTGTCCTTGAATGTGGAGCTGTCATTGATGACTTCAGGCAGACCTACCAAGCCAGGCTGCCTGTTTCCTGCCCACAGAGAAGGCCATTTGGCAATGCAAATCATGTCTGCCCACACCCGCTATGGATCCTATAAGTTTACACAAATCACTGAATAAAAATTACATATTGCTGTAATTTACAAACACCACCCCGCCATTCGTAGCTGCAGAGGGAGATGGTGAGTGCTTGCAGAAAGCTGTCAACAGCTCCTGGGCCCGCTGTGCGCGCTGCAGCTCTGGTACGGTGGCAGTCACTCAGTGCTGCCACGGCCTCCACTGCTTCGGTGGTAGGTGGGGACCTGGTTCTGTGGTAGCTTTGAGGGTTGACCCAATCCTGGCCATTTTTCTAAACATACATTGATTCCTGCCCACATCTGAAGGCCACTCCAGAAACCAGAGATGATTGTCATAATAAAACAATAGGCACAGCTAACTCTCGCTGAGCACTTTGTATAGCTCCAAGGCACAAAGGAATTTACCCTATGAATTCTCACAACCACAAGGAGTGGGTACTTCATCATCCTCATTTTTTGAAGGTGGAAACAGGCTCAGAGAAGTTAACACACTGAAAGTCAACCAGTAATTGGTGGAAACAATCCTAAACCTAACTGTCTGATTTAAACGTCTGGTCTGGCTCTTAGGCAGGAGGCTGCCCTGCTCCAGCCCTGCTCCTCCTCCTGATATTCATCAAAGAGAGTTTATTCGGGGGAGCAGAGAGTGGCAGTGGACTCAGAGGATCTGGGAGAACAAACTCGGACCAGCTTACTGTGTGTTCCAAGGCTTTTGAGCGTGTAACCATTTGTGTGTTCACAGGTGGGTCGTTATATGTGTTTGAGATTTTGCACATGACCACATGCCCAAAGTTGTGTTGTGTGTGTCCTGCATATGTTTGCGTCCTCACGTGTGTGTTTGCAAGTGAGTGGCTGGGTGCCTTTGTGTTCTTGTATATGTGTGTGTTCATGCTAATGTACATTAAGTGAGTATCCAATTTTTATTGGGTACTTACTATGTTCCAGGGACAACTGTAAGTGCTTCACAAGTATCAAGTAATTTCATCTTCACAACAATCCTATGAGGAAGTACTATTAATATCCTCATATCATAGATAAGGAAATCAAAGCACAGTGAGGGTGCCAAGTTGCTCAAGCATCCCTTCTGATTACAGAACACGTTTTCTTCCTTTACATCCACCCGCCCTCATTTTTGGGCCATATGGCTTAGGTATTGATTCCCCACCTCCCCCATACCTGGTTGGCCATGGGACCCAGGTGTGGCGAATCAGAGTCACTGTGATTGGCGCAAGCAGCTGAAGCAAGTAGCTGCTCATGAGAAGCACCTGAGGGTAGTTCAGTGCCACTCAAAGCATGGTCTGCAGATAGCATCGAATTCCTGGGTCCCACCCCTGAGCTCCAGAATCAGAAGCTTCGGAGCTGGGACCCAGGACTCTGTGCTTTCACAAGCCCTCCATGTGACCCTTGTGTACTTGAGAGCCTGGACCATGAAGCCACACCATCTGGGTTGGGTTGGAATTCTAGCTGCACCACTCATTAGCTATGGACAAGTTATATAAGCTTTCTGTGCTTCAATCTCCTCATCCATGAAATGTAAATAGCAGTAGTCCTGACCTTTTTAAGGATTAAGTGGGTTAAGACATACATGTTCCTAGAGAAGTCCCTGGCACGTGACTTGTTGCAGGAGGGCTCACTGTCACTGTCACTCTGCAGGGATGAGTATGAGACCCAACCCTGCCCAATGAGCAGTCCTAGGACTTTTCCAGGTACCATTAGGAACAAAGTGGCTCCTTCTACTGGGGTGGGGTATAAGCCTGGAGCTGCTGGTGACCGCATGCCTCCTCAGGGGGAAAGCTCGCCTGAGAATAAAATGACCAAGAAGGAAGTCAAGGGGCAAGGGGTCCCTGAGGACATTTTTGGAGCTCCTGGATCCATGGCTGGACTTGTCAATTTCGTGAGCAAATTCTTTTCCCTTTGGCTTCAGCCACTCTGAGTTGGGCTCCTGGCAGTTGCACATGGACAGCTCCTGCCAGGTACCTCATCTGACTTAAACAAAGGAGTGACTGCAAGTGAGTCCAAGGCCATCAGTGAATTGAAGCAGTGCTGGGATTCCTAATCTCCAGTCTGTCACCTCTTATTGGCTGCCTTTTCCCGACAAGGCAACCCCAAACCATATCTCCCAGGCCTCAACAGTCGGTTCTCTGGGGCGGGCATCTGTAGGCTGACCCTGCACATTGAAGGTACCATTTCGTTTCTTTGTCAGCGTCACTGTTTGCTTGGGAGGGGTGGCAGAGCTTCCTCCTGGAGTCCAATCTCATCATGATCAGAGGCACCTTAGTCATGTAGGGGCTTTTTGTTGAGGCTCCTTGGCCTTTAGAGTGTCAAAAAAGACAGTCCTCTGCCAGGCTCTATCATGGTGATGCCAAGGCACCAAGCCTGGAGATGGGCTGAGGTTGGAGGCTTCTTGGGCAGTGATTCTGTCCACCTCCTTTCCTGATTTGTGTGTCGTGTGGGGCAGGGTCAGAGGCCATTTTCTGCCTTAGTTTCCCCAACTTGCAGGCCTCTGGCTTCCTGCTTCAGTTGCAGCCTGACCAGGCCCTCTCTGCCTTCTGCCCTCATCCCCCTTGGTCTTGGTCTGCCCTACCTCTTGCCCAGTTTCCCATGGCTCTCTAGACCCCTCCCTCCACTCCCATCATCCCCGTATTGCCCCATTTCAAGTTCCCACCTTCTCCCCGTCTCCCAAGTTCCCAGTCTCCTTGAATTTCCTCCATCTGACCTCTCTCCATCTCTCCCAGCCCCTGCAGCCCCCCACTCATGTCAGTGTCCCTGTAACTCCTGTTCTTCTCTCTCCAGGGTTCTCTGAGTTTCTCTATCCTCTTTGCCTCTCCCTTCCTCCTCCCCCTCAGCCCTGCCTCGGGCAGCCACCCCACACCTGTCTGCCCCTCCTCCCCTCCTCCCCCCATCTCCTCCAGGTGGCCCGCTGCCAGTCTGGTACCAGCCAGGTTGCCATGGGAACCACTGAGCGGCTTAGGAAGCTGCCATAGATCTAATCATGGGCTGTGAGGTTTCAAGGAACAGCTCTTTTCGGTGCTGACAGCCGATTAGGCTGATGCTGGGAGGTGGGGGGCAGGGGGAACAGGAGCTAGGGAAGATGTCAGCCAAGGCAGGGCTGGCCCTTGAGGCACCTGGGAACAGGAGGCCAGATCTGCCCAGCCCATGCTGTCTGTGCCTTACTAGCACTCTCAGACCCTCTGGAATTTTCCTGAAGAGATCATTGGTGCTACATGCATTCTCTCCTTGCTTCCCTTTCACTCACATTCATTCATTGGTTTGCTGATTCATTCATTCACTCACAAAACCCTTCCTATTGGTCATGTACCTCCGAGCCTTTCCAGTGCAGTGGGAGAGACAAACCCTTACACAAACTCCTGCCCCCAGTAGGCCCAGCGTTCTGACTGGGGGTATCCAGGGCTGTGGGATCACCAAGGAAGGCAGGAGGCCCATGCTACTTGGCGAGAGTGAGGGGGCCTGAGGATGTGCTTCACAGGGCATTTAGATCTGCATCTCCAGGAGGGAGGAACAGGAGTTCGTCAGCCAAGAAGGGGAAGGCTTTCCCGGACCTGCAAGTTCCACCTCTGAAGGTGACCACGGAATCTGTTTTTGAGTGTGCATCCCAGGCGATTCAGACACAGACCAAAGAGTGAGGTCATACAAAGTCACTACTGATGGAGACATTTCTGTGGGGGCTGCAGAGTGGCCCCCAGAGCACACCCTTTTACAGCTGTGCTGAGGATGGCCTGGGGAGTAAGCCCACTTCAGGAAAAATAGCCCAAAGTTCACAGCAGCCAAGTCCCCTGGGGTTGATGGTCTGTGTTTCTGGAGGGCAGAAGGTGGGGGATTCTCTGGGGGAGTTGTTCCCACTTGCTTACACCTGCACTCCATTTTAGTTGTGTAGCCAGCAGGGCTGCGTCAGAGCTTTGAGGGCCAGGAGAGCCTGCCAGCTTGATTTAGTCTTAGATGGCTCCCCTGGTACCAGGCTTTTGGTTTTTCTCATCTAAACCAGAGACTGTGTTTGCACATAATTTGCATACATTTGCATATGGTGTCGGCGGGGCCCAGCATAACATGCAGAAAACACATTTTTCTCGCCAGGGTGCTTTGCAGCCTGGATTAAAGCCCAGGTGCACAGAGACCAGGAGCTATAAAACTCTTCCCTCCTTTGGCCCTTGATGCTCCTCCAACTCACTCCTTCCTGCACCCCTCCCCACTGTGGAACTTAGACCCCAAGTCAGCAGGTCTGGGAAAGCCATTCCAGTAAGGAAGCCTGGATTGCTCTGGGTCTAGTTCAATTATACTTGCTGTGTGACATGGGAAGGTCACTTTTAGTGTCTCCGTCTGCCTTTGTATGAGTCTAGGTTTTACTGAAGATCGGGGGAGGAGGGTACAGAAGCATCACTTCGTTCATTCCTTCCCTCCTTTATTCATTCATCTGATTCTATTCATTGTGTGCTTACAATGTACCAGGCCCTTGGTTCTAGAAGGAGTGAAACTAGCCATGTTCCCTGCCCTCTGGGGGTTTCAGGGAGACTGGCTTTAATCAAATGACCACATCAATCAATGTACAATTACGGTCTTGATAAGTGCTACCCAGAGACATATGTGGTGCTACATGGAAGCTCAGAATTGGTCTGGAAGGTCATGGATGACTTCCTAGAGAAAGCGTCCTTCCACTGAGATGTTATATAGACAAATAGGGCCAAGAAGAGCTTTCCACTTAGAAGGAACAGTATGTGCAACGGCCCTGGGGTGGGAAGGAGCAGGATGAGTGTGCAGAGGGAGAGGAAGGCAGTGTGACTGAGTGGAGAAGGGTGTGACGTGAGAATACGCAGGAAGGTGGGGCCGACTCCTCAGGACTTTTCTGGCCCGTTACGGAAGATTGTCTTTAAGACAGTGGTGCCTCTATTCTGAGAGCAGTGGGAACCACAAGGTGAGGAAGTGACATTAACAGCGTGTGGAGAAGGGGTGGAGCAGAAATGAGAACACCAATCGGGAGGCTGTGGGGGTTGTCCAGGTGACACAAGGCAAGGGCTTGAGTTAGGGTCATGAAAGTGACCTGAGATCATCAGGCAGTGACATAAGCAAGGCTTAGTGGTAGATGGAGGACAGGGGTGTGAGGAGGTGTTGACAATGACCGCTAGACTTCTGGACGGGAAGATGAGCCATTGACTGAAGTGGTGAACATGGGGCTGGGGGAATCCAGGTTTGGGGGTGAAGAAAGGAATTGAATATGGTTAAATTTGCATTTCCATTCAAGCATCCTAGTGGTAGTTGGGCAGAAGGGAAGAGGCAGATAGGGGTGCTGTGTCCTTCCATCCCCAGTCCCCCAGCCACAGGAAGGGGGGCTCCCTGCATCCTTACAGAAGCACCTGGCCTCATCTGTCTATAGATTAGTGTTTTAGACTTACTTCTAATCTAAGAGTAAGCAGAACATTGGGGAATGCAAAGAGCACCTTCCTTTACTATGTGTATTAAACTTGCATCCTCCCTATATGGGAATTGTATTTTATGAATTCCAAGACAGCACCCACAAAGGATTCTCAGGCTTGTTCCAGGAGTAATGTGCATTATGATTTGCATGCTGTATAGGAACTGGGAAAACCAGAAAGGAAGGCAGGAGAAAGGAAAAAGGGACCTATTTTTAACGAACATCTACTGGATGCCAGACCTTAGGTGAGCCTTTTCTCTTTTACTAGCATTACACTGTTTAATTCTCACAAAAGTAAGGTATGTATTATTGAGCCCGTTTTACAGATGAGAACACTGAGGCTCAGAGAGGTTAGATACATTGTCCCAATTGCACAGGTAGTATGGGTCGGGGGTGGAATTTTAACCCAGGCCTGCCTATGTCTAAAGCTCATGTTCTTTTCACCACACCAGTCCTATCTGAAAGTGGAGTTCTAATCTGGGGCCCAGGAAGGATTTGGCTTTCTTCAGGGCCAGGGAGCTGGAGGGCAGAGAGTCTACTTGGTTTATGCACTGCCGGTCTAGTGGAAGCTCAGAGCTGAGCTTTCTCAGTCCAGTTGTCTGCACCTGGCTCCCACTCCTAATTTAGCAGCTTCAATGCCTCGTTCACCTTTCAGCTGCAGCCACTTTGGGCTTCTCACTGTCCCGTGGGAGTGCCAAAGGCTTTCTCACCTCTACACCATTGCTTCTGCTGCTGCCCCTCTTAGAAAGTCTTGTTCTGCCCAAGCCTTGCCCACCCTCCACATCCCAGCCTCCAGCACACCCCTTCTTGTCCTTTGTGACCAGCTCAGGGGTCTCCTCTGTGAACCCTCCCCCCTGATTCTCTGGGCAGAGTTGAACCCTCCCTCTCATGAACCAGCAGGGTGCCTAAGAGTCTCCCAGGGCTGGGTTCAAATCCTGACTCTTCCACTTAGGTGCTCAGTGATCTGCAGCAAATTACTTAACCTCTCTGGGTCTCAGTTTGCTGCTCTGTAAAGTGGCTATCATAATGGCACCAACTTTACAGGCTAACATAATGTGTTATGAGACTAACATAATGAGATGAGTGAGACGATGCCTGGCAGACTGTGAGCCCTGGACGGGTGATGGACCCAGGTGGCATGCAGCCCACTCTTAGGTGCATATTTATTTACTCATTTGTCTTCCCCTCCAGGCTGGGAGCTCCCTGAGGACGGA
This sequence comes from Gorilla gorilla gorilla, assembly GCF_029281585.2. Lineage (NCBI taxonomy): Eukaryota > Metazoa > Chordata > Mammalia > Primates > Hominidae > Gorilla > Gorilla gorilla. The sequence goes on from NC_073224.2 coordinate 219,515,973, forward strand.
GGCTTTCTTTTATTTCAGTATTCCCAGTGCCTACCACAGGGCTGATACAGACTAGGTAATTAGTGTGCATTTATTGAATGAATGGACAGGTGCCAGAGTTTTTATTCTATGTATTTCGTCTTCCCTTCCCTGCGTTTAGCTTTTCAGAGGTTACAGCTGGGTTTCATGCTTAGCCGTGCCCTTCACAGAAGCAGACCTGCACACAGTAGGTTCCCAATAAAGGTTTGTGGTTTATTTCTGCAGGCAATCCCTTCCCAAACAAACAGCATCCAGCCTCTGATCCACACGAGCATCCGCCACCCTCCTGGGTGTAATGGATACATATTTATTATTGCCCACGTGCCTCTCCTCCCCTGCCGAGCACCGTATTAAATGGCTGTTCCTCAGCTCCAGTGCACAAATATTCCTTTCAAAATTATTACATTCACCTTTTGTTGGCGGAACATGCCATGTGAAACATCCCAACCTCTTATTGAGTGTGGGTGTCTGCTTTCTGCTTCCGCCTCAACAGAAGTACTGAGGCCAGAAGGCCTTGTCAGGGTTCCAAGTGCCTGCGTGGCCAACTATTGGCTGGACCCAAGGAGCCAGTGTGGGACCTGATTCTGGGTTAACCTGAGCTGACCTAGTCAAGGCTATCAACATCACATCACTGTCTTCATCACTGACACCATTACCAGCATTACCACCATCACATGGCCATAGCCACCATCACCACTACCACTATCATCACCACCACCACTGTCATCACCACCATCACTACCATCATGACTATAACCACCACCATCATCACCACTGTAACCACCACCATCACCACAATCATTACCACCATTACCACAATCACTACCTCCACCACCACCACTACCACCATCATCTCCAGAACCACCATCACCACAATCATTACCACCATCACTACCCCCACCATCACCAACATCACAACAATCATTACCACCATCACTACCTCCACCACCACCACTATCACTACCACCAACACCATCATCACCACCATCACCACAATCATTACCACCATCACTAACCCCACCAACACCACCATCACCGCCACCACCACCACAATCATTACCACCATCACTACCCCCACCACCACCACTACCACCACCATCATCAACATCACCAGAACCATCACCACCATCACTACAATCATTACCACCATCACTACCTCCACAACCACCACTATCACTACCACCAACACCATCATCACCACTACCATCACCACCATCACCACAATCATTACCACCATCACTAACCCCACCACCACCATCACCACCAACATCACCACAATCATTACCACCATCACTACCCCCACCACCATCACCATCACCACCAACATCACCACTACCATCACCACTATCACCACCATCATTACCACCATCACTATCTCCACCACCCCCATCAACATCATTGTCACCACCACCATCACCACCATTACTACCAACTTTGCTGCCATGATTACCGCTGCCATGATTACCACTGCCATCTGCACAGCCACCATCATTATCTCCATGTTCAACATTACCACATCATCATAACCATCATTTTCACCATCACCACATTCATTACAATCACAATTAATACTATTAATTACTAACATTTATTGAGAGCTTTATCTATGATAGATGTAGAACTAAGCTCCTTATGTGTGTGACTTTACTAATCCTTCAAATGACCCCAGAGGCAGGTACATTTTAAATTCTTGTTTTACAGATGAGAAAACTGAAGCTCAGAGAGGTTAAGAAACTTGCTCAACATCACACAGCAAGTGTTTTTTTTTTTTTTTAACTCAAGTCAGCAGACATTTAATGAGTGTTCATTAGCACATAGGATACGGTACCTCCCATTACCAGGGACACAAAAATGAGTGTATTTCCTGACCACAGGGATCTTTACAGCTTTCTCAAGGAGATCAGACATATAATTAATACAACACAGCCTACAGGTGTGTCTTCGAGAGATAAGGTAAACTACCCTGAGGGCCATGGGAGAGAAGATCACTTCTGGTTAAGACCTCGATCTAGAGGCATTCCTATAATACAAACATTTTGATAAAATCTGTCCTAAGCTTTTTGGTCATGTAAGAGCCTTCTTGGCCGGGTGTGGTGGCTCACACCTGTAATCCCAGCACTTTGGGAGGCCAAGGTGGGTGGATCACCAGAGGTCAGGAGTTTGAGACCAGCCTGGCCAATGTAGCAAAACCCCGTCTCTACTAAAAATACAAAAATTAGCCAGGTGTGGTGGTGCGCACCTGTAATCCCAGCTACTCGGGAGGCTGAGGCAGGCAATCACCTGAACCCAGGAGGCAGAGGTTGCAGTGAGCCGAGATTGCGCCACCGCACTCCAGCCTGGGCAACAGAGCAAGACTCCATCTCAAAAAAAAAAAAAAAAATAAGGCTTCTTGTCTTTCTGACTGACTCAAAGGAAGACTTGGCTGTCTCTCTAACTCCTGCCTATGCCCTAGGCCAATTTTTCTTGCTGTGCCAGGTTTGCCAAGACCGCCATCCTGGTTTCCAGCTGGAAGGAAGTTTAGCAGCCCTTTTACAGATGGAGAAAACTGAGGCTCAGAGAAGGGAAGAAACTTATTGAAGGGAGAGAGTAAGCTCTTCTTTTTCGGTTCCCTGACATTGCAGTCATTCTGTGAGGGCTGTTTGGACTCTGAGTTTATCAAGAATGAAAGGGGAAGTGCCCGTATTAGGACCTTCTTTCCTCATCAGTTGGTTTATGTGGTATATGGTGGTTGGGGGCCTGGGGGTCTCTGGCCCCCTGTTGCTTCTTCTCTTTTGGTCTCTTCCAAGGGGACCTCAGGACAGCTGGGTGGGCCTGGGGGAGGGGGCTGAGAGCTCTTGTTCATCTTCAGGAGTTCATATTCCCCATGGCTGGCCAGGGAATCCTTTCCTCACTGAGGGATCACATGGCGTGGCCTCCAGAGCCCCATCTGAACACCGCGTGGATAGCACTTCAGTCTGCGTGTTCTCTTGGAGTAGCAGACTGGCCCTTTTCCCGAGAGGCTGGAGCAGGCAAGAGCGAGAGTGGAAGGATTTTGAGCTGTTTCCTGAGCGATGAATGCAACCCCACCTTTTGGCATTCTCTCAAGGACTGCAGAAAAGCCTTCAGCTGGTCTTTTGATGATCTCTGGGTATGAGATGAATGTTTCTGTGAATGTGACTCATGCTGAGGTTGACTTCAAGGAGGAGGCGAAATGGCCAGGCTCTAAGAGGGTTACACTTGATTCCTTCATTTATTTGCTCTTTCAACAAATAGTTTTTGGCCTCCCACGAAGTGTCAGGCATTGTGCTGGGAAGGGGGGTGGCAGTGGTGAGGACAGAGTAGATGTGGTTTCTGCCCTTATGGGGAAGAAGGGAAGACAGATGTGACTCCAGTAGTTACATGAATGGAAACAATTACACAGAGTTTTAAGCTCTACCCCCAAAGAAGCAAGGGCTGCTGAGAGAATGTGGAACAGGGACTGGCCAGTGGGTTTTGGGCATCCCGATGATAACACTTACAGAGTGCTAATGGTGCTGGGTGGGCTGGGCTGCAGCTGCAGCACTGGTAACTTGGTTAGCTGGCTGTAACCTGTGTGGTATTAGTTCTTCAATATTCTGTTATCCGCAGGGCCACGCGCTGTTCCTAGTGCTTCACTCATACATATTTACTCATTTCATCCTTACCCCTATGAGATAAGAACTCTTGTTATTTTACAGATTGGGAAACGGAGGCACCAAAAGATTGAGTACATTTTCCAATAATATACAGCTAATAAGCAGCAGGGTGAGGGTTTGAACGCAGGCCCTCTGGCTTCAGAATCTAGCCTTTCTCCATTCCACTCCTAATGCTTCTGGTGGATGAGTGAGTTTAATGAGGTAAAGATGGGGCAGCTGTGGGGTTGGGGTGGGTTTCAAGCACAGAGCTGTGTGGAAAATGCCTGGTAGTAGGAAGGGCACAGGACACTCAAGGAAGCAGGTGAGGCTGGTGCAGCTGGCATTAGGGGCCAAGGGGCTGGGGGGTGGGGAAAGAGGGCAGGTGGCAGGCAGGGGAAATGGACAGAGCAGGATTACGTGGAGCCTGGGAGCATTATGGTTCCGGCCAGGATCCCAGCAGAGTGAGCTCCACAGGGGTGGGCACTGTGTCTCTTTTCTTCATTCATGTATACCCAGCTCTGAGCACACTGCCTGGCACATAGGAGATGCCCAATAGTGATCTGGTGAAGGACAAAGTAGGGAGCCAACTCCCTTCTCTCCAGCCCTCACCCCGCTTTGGCTTCCCCAGTTCCCACTGTCTATTAAAATTCTAATTGCTGGGGCTCCAGCCCTGGAAAATGCAGTTTAGTAATTCTTGGTGGGCCTGGGGATCTGTATTTTCAATAAGCTCCCAAGATGATTCTGACTTTGCCTGGTTGCCCCTGGACACTCCTGGAAGCTGGTGGTTCTGCTTGTAAGGGGGCAGCATGGGGGTGGAGGGCAGCATGGGGGTGGGGTGCCGCCCTGCAGACACTTGCTGGGGGACACACCTTGAGCTCACTGTCCCCCATCTCAACGTTTGTCTACAGCACTGTGGAAAGAAACTCTCTTGGTGGACTTTCCAGTGCTGGTTTCCTGGCAGCCCTCTCCTCTTCTGGGGTTGTGGACGTCAGCTCCCGGGCTGACCCTGGCCACCCGAAAACCTGGACTGGATCATCGTTGATATGGTCGCTATGGCTGTGTTCCTACTCAAATCTCATCTTGAATTGTAGCTCCCATAATTCTCACATGTTGTGGGAGGGACCTGGTGGGAGATAATTGAATTATGGGGGCAGTTTCCCCTATACCATTCTCATGGTAGTGAATAAGTCTCAAGAGATCTGATGGTCTTATAAGAGGAAGCCCCTTTTGCTTGTCTCTCATTTCTCTCCTGCCTGCCACCATGTAAGATGTGCCTTTTGCCTTCCACAGTGATTGTGAGGCCTCTCAAGCCACGTGGAACTGTGAGTCCATTAAACCTCTTTTTCTTTATAAATTACCCAGTCTTGGGTAGTCTTTATCTGCAGCATGAAAACAGACTAATACAATAGTTGACCTTGAGTTTTAGGCATTCTGGAAATCTGTTGGGAACCGAGAGAGAGAGAAATCAATTATTCAGTCAACCATCCAACAAACGAATTAGTCAATCTAGAGAAGAGAGAGGGAAGAGGAGTGGGGTGGAGACAAGGAAGAAGGTAAAATAGAAGAGATGGAGGAGAGATTGAGAATGGAGACGAGGAGTGAGAAGAGAAAGAGGGCGAGAACAGACAGCGAGAGACAGAGAGAGGAGAGGCTGCTGAACGTGGGGATGCGGTGGTTCTTGGGGGACAGCCCTGAGTAACAGCATTGTAGGCATTTGACAGAAAGGGCCTAGTTGTCCCAGCTATTCTTGGAGAGGGCCTGAGGGGTCACACATGAGCACAGCTTACAGGTGGTGCAGGTGTTGAGAGAGGTGGTCATTCTCCTGATAGCAATCATCTTATAGTTTGTTGTTGTTGTTTAAGATGGAGTCTCAATATGTTGCCCAGCCTGGAGTGTGGTGGTGCCAACATAGCTCATTGCAGCCTTGAACACCCAGGCTCAAGTGATCCTCCTATCTCAGCCTCCCAAGTAGCTGGGACTACAGGTGAGCACCAACCACACTTGGCTAATTTTTGTATTTTTTTTTGTAGAGACAGGCTTCTGCTGTGTTGCCCAGGCTGGTCTCAAACTCCTGGCCTCAAGCGATCCTCCTGCCTCAGCCTCCTAAAGTGTTGAGATGACAGGTGTGAGCCACCACACCCAGCCATCTTACAGTTTTGAAGCAGGTGAAACTGGCAGGGCTGGAGGTGGCTGGGAAAGGTGGTTGTGCCAGGCCTAGTGGAGGCTGGGGCTCCACTTATCTCATTCAGAACTGAAGACCTGAGCTGTGATGGCGCAGGGGCCCTCGGCATCTGGGCCATTAGCAGAGGGACTGGCAGTTGCACAGGCCAGAAAGGAGCCCACCTGTAGGAAAAAGATAAGTCTGATGGGCCAGACTCAGTTTCCCTAGCTAGAAAATGAGGGCGTGGGACCAGGAGATCATACCCACAGCTACTAACATTAACCTCCTGCTATGTGTCACACTCCTTTCTTGGGCCTTCTGGGAACCCGTCCTGAGCTGGCCGGACTCACCATTCCAACCTCAGCCCCTGCCACTCTCCCCACACCATCCTGCCATCTTTCAACCTCACCAGGCTCATGTACGCCAAGCCTGTTCCTGCCTCAGGGCCTTTGTACGTGCTGTTCCCTCTGCAGAATGTCCTCCTGTGGTCTTTGCCTGACTGGCTCCTTGCTATCACCTCTTCAGAGAAGCCCTCCATCACCACCCTGCCTCAAGTAGCTTCCCAGTCACTTGCCTTTACAGTACTCAGTTTTATTCTTTGTCACTCCATTCCCCTTCCGGCATGGGTGCTCCATTAAATCAGGAACCTTGTTCCTTCTGGTATCTGGGGTGTCCCTCTGCTACCCCCATGTGAGTGCCTGGCACATATAGATACTTGATACCTGCTTGCTGAATAAATGAATAAGTGCAACTTGATAAGTTGGTGCTCAATTTGTGTTATTTCAAGTAGGTGTCATAAATATTTGCTTTCATTAGGTATTGAGGGAGATGTTATCATCAGGGTCCTACACACAAGGAAACTGAGGTTCCCAGAGGTGAGGTCACACAGCTGGGACCTGGACTCAAGGCTCTGCCTCCAAAGCCCTCTCCCCCAGGGTGCCCCCACCTTTTGTCGAGCAAAGAGGAGACACCAGCCACGAGGAGCTGGGGGTAATCTTTGTGCTTTAGAGATGAGGAGGTGATGGCTGCGGGTGAAGTCACTCAGCACTGCCACCCTCAGGCCTGTGGTGGTAATGCCTCTAGGCTCCTTCCTGGGGCACGCTGCCTGCAACTCTGATTCTCAGAGACCCAGGGCAGGGCTGGGAGCAAGTGGCTGCTGTGTGGTTCACCCACCACCTCCAGCAGTTGGCTCCTAGAGGTGCCCAGTCAGAACAATACACAGGGATTTCGGGAGAGAGGTGCTGTCCTTCAAATCATTCAGGCTCATTTCCCAGACAGGCCAAGCACAATGCCACAGATTTCCCCAGTGGCATTACCCATAGGACAGGTGCCCCTTGCCTCTGTGGGTAGCAGAGAAGTGCCTCATGTGTCCGAAGACTGCAGAAGTCTGCTTCACTGGTCACCTGTCTGTCGGCAGTGGTCTGCACCTCTTCAAACCCCTGAGCTGAGGTTTATCGTGGTCAAGGGGCAAGATCATGGCTATTAGAGCCACCTTGGTCTGGATTCAAGTCCCAGCTATGCAACTTACTGGCTGGGTGATGTTAGGCAAGTTACATTACTCTCCAAGCCTCAGTTTCCCTATCTGTAAAAGGGAGATGCTTATCAAAGTGCTTGGTCCAGAGTTAAGTCAACAAGCGGCATATCAGCCCTTTGCCATCTGGCTACATTTTCACCTCTGGCCACTCCTGCCCAGTTCCTCTGCCATGCTTTGCACACACTGTTCTCTGCCTGGACGCTCACGCTGCCTTGCTTGCTGGGCCAAGGTCTCTTCCTTCTACATGGCAGGCACCGCCTCCAGGAAGCCTTCCCAGACACCCTCAGAGCATTGATCTATCCTGGGTTCTCTGAGCCTCCACACTGTTAGAGTGGTGAGGTCTGTAATGGTCAGTGTGTGTGGACCAGGGTTGTGTCATTTTTGTCCCAATGACTCCAGCACAGGACTCAGCAGGAGTAATATCAGTTGAATACATAAAAGAAGCACTAGAAAATAGAAATGAATTAATGAGTAGAGAAAGGAAAGAAGAAAGCATGGAGGAAGGAAAAAAACAAAATAAAGGAAAAAGAGAAGAAAGCAAGGGAGGGGGAGAACAGAAGATAAAAAGAAAAGAAATGAGAGAGAAAAGGCAGAGAAGGAAGTGGGTCCTTCTAGGGTCCCTCCCGCCATGCTGATGTCTCAAGTCCCAGCTATGAAACTTACTTACCCCCCGTCCTGCCTGCTTCTGTCTGCCTGTCACTCCGCAGAGGTCCTCAGTTGCCTCCGGCTCCCACAAAATATTCATTGTTCTCTTGCCTGCTCTGCTCCGCCTCTCCCTGCTTGTTAGGTGCCAAAATGGTGGAATGATCAGAGGTGAAGCACGTCTGTCACCAGGCATGGTGGGGCTGATTCATCGAAAGACACTCCTGTCCCCCAGGCTCCGCTGCAGAGGCTGACTCAGCCCTGGCTGCTTCTCTCCTAAGGTCACAGCGGTGTCTTCCCCAGAGGGTCCAGAAAATGTAGCACAGGCTTCGAAAAGTGCACAGCCCCTGGAGCTAGAGAATTTCTTTTTGAGCAATTGGGATCAGAGAACCCTTGGCTTGAATGTGGTGGGGCAGACCCTAAGGATGCTGGAAGGGGCTGGGAGGTGGTTCAGCCTGTGCCGGAGCTAGGGGAGCCCCAGTTCCACTTGGAATTCTGGAACAACCTCGTGGGCAATTCCTTGAGCACGATCCAGGAAGGCTGGTATCTGGGGATGGGCTTGGGCTGGTAGGGGAGTGGGTAGGCTTTCCAGATGGGACTGGAGACAAGGCTGAGAGAGCACAGGAGAGGCAACACTCTGCAGGCTGGGAGGCAGTGGCCAAGATTCAGAAAGGCTGCCAGAGCCGAGCTAGCTCCAGTCTGAGATGACAGCCACTAAGAACCCAGACAATAGCCACTTTTTCTGGGCGCCTACTATTTGCCAGATCTCTACCATGTACTCGGGGCTCCAGGGGCCTTGTTTCATTCCATCCTCACAGCAGCCTTCTGGCATAGGTGTCATTGTCATCTCCATGTGAGGAAACCACAGCTTGGAGAAGTCAGAAGTCCTCAAGCCCATGGCTGTAGAATGTCAGAGTCCTGATCTGAACCAAGAACAGCCAAGCCCTGTTGCCTTCCTGGCAAGGCCTACCCTTTAGAAATGGCTTACTAATTTTTCTAGAATATAATAATACATGCTAGCTGTAGAAATGTAGGGAAGTAGAGTTCAAAGAAGAAAACAATTTACCCCAAACCCAGCATTTTTTCCCCTATGCCCTTAAAAAAACCACAGCAGGCACCATGTGGCTTCTTGTTATTCCTAGTTAACATTAGAGCAGAAGCATTGTCCTTGGAGAATACAACTTTTGGCAAGTATAATTTTTACTGGCTGTCATAGTATTCTGGTTGGGGATACGTGCCCTAATTTCCTTAGCCATTCTCCTATACCTGGACATTTGGGTGGACTCCAAAGTTTCACTGTTATAAGCAAGACTGCTATGTGTTTCTTTGTGTTCAAGCTTTTTCTGTTTCAGTCCTGAGCATTCAGGAGATTTCTGGAAGGGGAATGATTGGGTCAAAGGGAGGGCTGCTTTGGGCAGTGGGTCGAGTGGAAGAGGACCAAGGAATCCTGGCAGTCACCCCCAAGAAGGGTACTTTTTTTTCTAAGAGAGACCAGCTCATTGAGGGAGGCTGCCTTCCTTTGGACTAACTGGCCTAAGTTAGACCAACATCAGAACTTTTAATGATACCTTTTTGACCTTCTGACTGTTTCTTTACCCTCTTATAAGCACTGTGGGTGTGTGTTGAGGGGCTTTTCATACATTCACCTTGCTACTGGGTTCCTGAAGGCATCCACAGATTCAGAGAGCTTGGGGATAATCTTATTCAACCCTCCTCATATGCACACAGCTGTACCATTTGACAGGTGCAGTGACTGAGTCCCAGTAAGGACAGGTAACTTGTTCAATCTGCCTGAGAGTAACTTTGCTAAGAGCAGATGGAGGCTCCCTGGCTTCATGGCTCCCTCCACTGTGTTAGATGCCTTGCATTTTGTTTTGATTCCAGGTCATATAATTCTGTCCCCAAGCATAATGAAGAACAATTGCTGGTATCATGGTTGCCATGGCAACACTGGTTCCAAATTTCCTGCTAGAGGTGCTAGGAGTGAGGGCTTGGGCTATGAGGGTTCTGAGGCTGGGATGGGGGTGCTGACCGGAATGGGGCTGGAGTCCACTAAGCTCATGCCAGTGCCATGACATCACCCTGATGCCCTCAAGGAAGCCCCAGGGCTGGGCCCAGAGCATGGACTGTCACCAACAATGCTCCAATTTGGTGCTGATGTTCCCTGTGCAAAGAGAAGCAGGATCCATGTTTCACCTTTTTTTTTTTACTTTTAAAGACTGGATGATGAGAGGCACAGCTGAGTCTGGAGCAGACTGAGCCACCTAAGAGGGGAGGAACCGCTGCAGAGAAACCGTGTTAAGCCTTTTTGAAGTTCCAGGGGGAGAACAAGAGAGCGGAGGCTCCTGGTGGCTGGTGACAGGTGCTGATTTGTTCTGGGGAAAGAGCACAGAAAAGTGCCTGGAGAGGAGGTGGGGCCAGAATGGGATGTAGGCGATGGGAAGGACTCTCAAGACACAGTCCTGGGCTCCCAGGCAGGACCAACCCCCAAACCTGTCCCCCCAGGAGCCTGCAGAGCCACTGCCCTGACAGGGGACACCTCACCTCCTCTCCTTGCAGCTGCTCTTGTCTGGGAGAGCAGAGAACAGGGGACAGGAGAGAAGCCCCGAGAGTACTGAAGCTGAGGCTGGGGCGGTCTTCACTTGCCTCTTTCCTCGGCCCTTTTCCTGTTCTCTTGTCTTGTCTCTCTTTCTCTACTTTCCTTCTCCCTAGCCCAGTCTCTCACCTCTCTTTCAGCCTCTGGGCCTTTCCTTCTTCCTCTCTTGCCCTCATTCTTCCTTCTCTGTCCCTCTTGTCTTCTCTTTTACCTCCTCTCTTCTCTCTTTCCTATAGCTATGCCCTCTTCCCTCCTTTCTCCTGTCCCCAACCAGGGCATTAGAAATGCATTCCAGTTACACTGATCTGATCACTGCATATTGTATGAATGCATCAAAATATCACATGTACCCCAGAAATATGTAAATTACTGCATGTCAATAAAAAGAAATGTAGCTTCTTTGCCTCACATACAGAAAAGCCAATCTGAAGTATAAATAAATAAACAAACAAATAAATAAAACAAACCACACTGGCCCCCCCGCCGCCTCCCAGCCATCATCTGGGCCTGCCACTATTTGCTCAGGGTATCTAAACATCAGCCAAAATCAAAGAAAAAGTTTTAAAATCTATTGTTAAAAATTTCCAAGGCTAAGTAGGCATGCATATACAATAGCATTTCCCAAACTGTGACTTAATAAACTCCAAGCCTTCAAGCTGGGAGAGGCGGTTCCGTGATACTGTTAAAAGCACAGACTGAAGCCCATCTGCCTGGGTTTAAATCCATGCTCTGCAGTATGATAGTTATGTGACCTTGGGCAAGGGCTTAAGTCCTTCTGTGCTGCAGTTTCCCTCTCTGCAAATGGTAATAATAATAATACCTGCTTCATAAGTTGTTGTAAAGATTAATGGCCTTAAAATGGAAAGATCTTAGGACAATGCCTGGCTCTTAATAAGTGCTCTATAGGTGTTAGTGATTCCTAGAAGCATTGCATGAAAGGAAGTTTGAAAAACACTGAATACTTCTTGGATGCCATCTTGAAAATAACACAATAGCACATTAGAGGGTCCAGAAGTCCTACAGCAAAAGACCTGTATGACTCTGTTTACCTTAGTAATCCTCAAACTTATTTTTACTATAGTACTCCCAGTCTCTTCTTTTATGCACAAAACACCTGTCTCTGAGGACACTCTCACTTTTTGAGTGGATCACAGTTTGAGAACTGCTGATTTGGGATTATTCACTGTTTGAAGACCATGTTGAGTGAGGTAGAACGAGAAAGCATTATCTGAGTCATCAGGAAGATGTAGGGTCAAATGCCAGCTTTACCCTCCCCAGGCACAGGGCCCAGGAAGTGTGTGGGCAGTCCCCAAGAGGAGAAAAGGCTTGCCCAAGGCCACACAGCCAGTTAGGGTGAGACTCAAGATTATTACACAGGATTTCCAAACCTAGATCTTTCCATCTCCCTCCTCTTCCTCATTATCAAATAAAGGCAGGAGGTCTTTGTGTTGTTGCTGCTAGGGGACAGTCCCTCCTCATCTGCTCCCTCCCTGGTTGGCTTTTCATGCCTTTCGGGAGCTGGGCTGCAGTGCTCACCCCAGAGCACATGCTTTTCTCCCAATCAGAGAGAGGGAGGAGGCGAGATGTCCTCAGTTTCCCACCCACAAGAAGAAAAAAAAAGAAAAAAGAAAAAGAATAAGAAAAGTAAAAGAGCTAAGGCATTTTTTTTTAAAAAAGCTCCCCACATAGGCAGAGTGACCAAGTAGAATCCTTTTGAGAGATGACTTGTGTGCCCTGTCCCTGGTGCTGAAACATGGCTGGGCACCTGGACAGTGGTCTCCAACCCTGGCACTGGCTGGAAGGGCTGCTGCAGAATCGCCTGTGGGAGTGGACGGGAGATTTCCACTTAATTCTGTGATTTCAAGGTCTCGCATCTCACCTGTTGGATCAGAATCCCCTGGGGTGGGCACCTGCCTTCCATGTGTTCGAAAATCTCCTGAGGAGGGTGATTTGGGACCCCACTACCTTGGGGAGCATTTATGTAACCCAACCCTGGTCCACCTCTCTCATGGATCATTGTTTGTCAGTGATATTATTTTGTGATTTTCTGAAAAAATTGTAATTTTGATATTCTTGCAGGAAAGAAAACTCCATGATATATTTTTCCTATTAATGGAGCAGATTTTATGGCCTGTTGACAGTTCTATTATTTTTATGGCAGTAGCAATTTTTTTCTACTCTGGGGGCTTTAGGATGCATATTCCTAGTGAATCCACATTTGTGGTCCTCTGGAGTCCACAGGAGCTAAATGAGGCTATTCCCTCTCCATTCCTTCTTTTGGCCTGCAGGTCTTGTGGTTTACAGAGCTGGAATGGTCTTAATTATGTTCGCGTGTTCTCTGTCTCCATGTTGCACTGCTCCAGGCAGAGATGAGAAGCTTCTGTTGTGGTATTTGTTCTTTCAGGCACTTCTCTTTTCCCCTGGGATCCTCAGGAAAATCCTCCTTGGTGGAGAAACAGTTGCATTGGGCATCCTGCCAAGAAAGATGCCGGCGAGATGGGGCCAGAGAGCTTCATTAGCCCGTGACGAGGCCCCTGGGCTCTAATACTGGGGAGGAGGGTGGATTCTACCATTGCATCCTGTCTCATTCTCTTATCTGATATCCCAGATGCTACAGCAGGTAGCTCTAGGCCAGATGGAAGTATACAGTCGTGGTTATGAGCACAGGATTTGGAACTGGACCTGGGTTCAACTCCTGGCTCTGCTTTTTGCTAGCCATCTGACTTTGGACAAGTTTTTTTCTTTTTCTTTCCCAGTTACTGGGCCTCAGTTGCCTAATGTGTAAAATACAGACAGCACTACACATGCCTCAACAGGGTTGAGGTAGAGATCAAGTAAGAAAATTGATATAAAGTGTCATCCTATAAACCATCGTAGCTTATTACAATCATACAAATGGATCTCTACCCAAGTGATGATGGCAAACTTTAGAAAAGCATTTACATTTTATTGTGATATTCTTGGAGTCCTGCAAACTTCCACTACTCTGGTGGAGTAGAAATTGAGTTCTAACAACGAAGTTGAAGGCAGATGTTTGAGGTCATGGAAGGGCAGGGTTGTATGTCCAGATCAGAGTGTTGATCGCTGCTGTTTCTCAGGCCTCTTCCTGAGGTAACTCTAAAGGGCAGCACAGTGAGAAAGAAAGGGAACCATTCCAGGGTTGGAAAAGGTCCCTGAGTTTCCCCCAGCCTCTAGCATGGGGGCCCTTGGCCAGCATGGGCCTGGGGCTGCTTGGGTCTTAGGGTTGGCCTGAGGGAGCAAAGCTGGGGTGCCCCTGCCCCCTTTGCACAGACAGGAAGATGGAGGCCCAAAGGGGTCAAGCGACTTTGCCCAAGGCCATAAGGTTAGTTGGCAGCAGGATCAGGGCACCCTTTTCATTGCACCACAAGGCCTCCTTGGCAGGGTGCAACGTGTCCAGCCACTGGCTTCTGTCTAAAGAAAGAAAGATTCAAGGAGACACGGACTCGTTTCTGGAAAAGTGGATTGGATTGGTTCTGTGGGGCCCCCAAGGAGTAACAGTATAGCTAAAGAGTTAGGAACATGGATTTCAGCATCACGCAGACTGCAATGTGAGTTTTGACTCTGCTGTCCTCCACTGTTGTGACCTTGGGCCCCAGGAGCCTCGGTTTCTTCACTGTGCAGTGGCACTAATGAGAAACACTACGTCGGTGTTGTGGTGAGTCAATAAGACAATCCATGGTGATACCTACGAGGATACACTTTGCTTCTTTTATGAATAATACTTTAGGTCTGTATTTATTCACATGCTAAGATGTTAGTAAGAAAGTGAAGAGGTTATGCTATTGTCAGGAATAGCAATAGCCTAAATTGTATGCAAAATTGTATACACAGGCTTCCAATGATGCAAGGAGCTGCCTGCGCAACAGTGAGCTCCTCATCACTGGAGGTGAGCAAGCCCCTGGTGGGGGTGAGGCAGGGAGGACTCGGGCATCTGCCAGAGAAATGGCCCAGCACCCCGATGCCCATAATGCCCACTCTCCCCCTTCTCAATTATCTGGCTCCCGCTCACTGGGGGCCCCTGTTTTCCAAAGCAGCAAGCAGCCTGCGTGGTAATTACTTTTGGACTTATTAAGCATAATTATCCCCTAATCGCATACAACCAGTAATTACTGTGGCTGTTACCAGGGGCCTACCCATGCAGGGCCGCCCTCAGCCCTGGCGTCCAACACCCAGCTGGGGCCTAAGGTGGAGCTGGTGCTCCCTGCCATGGGTTTGGGGGTGGGGGTGTTGGCTGGGGTGGGGCTGCTGCATCTGAGATCCCCAACCTGGTGCCCCTTCAGCCTGGGCACCAACTGGTGAAGGAGTCACTCACAAATGCCAGCCCTGGGGCCACCCCAAGCTCCAAGCAGGCAGGGTCCTTCCAAGTACTCCCTTCCCCGTGATGCTTGCCCAGGCTGCCCTGCCTTTGCCCAAACCATTCCCTCCTTCCGGGCTCTCTTTCTCTCCTCCTTTCCCCCTTCCTTCCCTCCAGCCTCCTATCCACCCTCTTTCTTCTTTCAAATATTTACTGAATCTCTTTTATGTTCCTGGCACTATTTCTAGTACTGGGGATACAACAGTGAAGGGAAAAAATTGCAAAAATCCGTGCTTTCATGGAGCTTACTGTCTATTTGGGAGAGAGAGAGAATGAACAAAATCAGTAAGTGATGTAGGGTATTAGAAAGGGTTGAGTTCTATGAAGGAATAGAAAGCGGAATGTCAAGGAGGAGGTTTTCTTGGGCTGGAGGAGAAATTCAGTTTTAATAGGATGGCCAAAGGGAGAATGGGACATTTGAACAAAGACTTGGAAGGAGATGGGCTAAACTAGATGACATCTGGGGAATGTTCCAGGAAGAGGGGCCAGCCGGGGCCAAAACCGGAAGGTGGGAGCAGGTCTGGCGCATTTGAGGAGCAGGGAGGGTGTCCTGGTGGCTGGATCAGAGAAGCGAGGAGGAGAGGGGTGGGTGAGGAGGTCGGAGCTGCCAGGACGGGGTGGAGGGCAAATGGTAGAGCCTGGTGGGGCAGTTTAAAAACTTTGGCTTTTCCTCTGAAGCAAAGTTTTGAGCAGAGAGGTGAACACTTTTTCTTTCTTTCTTTCTTTCTTTCTTTCTTTCTTTCTTTCTTTCTTTCTTTCTTTCTTTTCTCTCTCTTTCTTTCTTTCTCTCTCTCTTTCTCTTTCTCTCTCTCTCTTTCTTTCTTTCTCTTTCTTTTCTTTCTTTCTTTCTTTTTTTTTTTGAATTAGAGTCGTGCTCTGTCTCCCAGGCTGGAGTGCAGTGGTGGGATCTCAGCTCACTGCAACCTCCGCCTCCCGGGTTCAAGCGATTCTCCTGCCTTGGCCGGACGCGGTGCTCACGCCTATTATCCCAGGACTTTGAGAGGCTGAGGCAGTCAGATCACAAGGTCAGGAGATCGAGATCATCCTGGCTAACATGGTGAAACCTTGTCTCTACTAAAAACACAGAAAATTAGCCGGGCGTGGTGGCACGTGCCTATAGTCCCAGCCACTCCGGTGATTTGTACTTTTATAGCCTCCACTCTGTCCACAGTGATGGTGAGGGTTAAGTGGGGCAGGAGCCCAGGGAGGAGGAGCTGTGGCCGCAGTCCCAGTGAGAGAGGGGGGAGGCTTGGGCTAAGCGGCCGCGCGGAGCAGGTGGCAGTGGGAGGAATCTGGAAACGTTCGAGGTGGACATGGCAGGACTCTGAGGGGCTACATATGAGGTGTCAGAGAGAGGTGTCAAGAATGGCACGAAGGTTTTTGGCCTCCACAAGTGGAAAGCTAGAGCTGTTTCCTGAACTGGGGCACAGCATGGGTGAAACAGGTTCTAGAGGGGAGGGCAGGCGTTCAGTGTCCGGCCAGTTGAGGTCCAACGTCCAAGGGAGCTGTCAGCCTGTGGGTCAGAGGAGACGGATCCGGCTGGAGGTCTGCAGGTGGGAGCCCCTGACAGGCGGATGACTGGGAAGCACCTAGGCGGGCTGTGCTCATCGAGTGAATGAATGAGGCCAGGAGCCACGAGATTCTCTGAGCCCTGCGCCCCCAGCGGTGGGATTGGGGAGATGTAGGGAGACCAGCAAAGGAGACTGGGAAGCGGCAGTCAGAGAGGCAGAGGAGGAGAGCCCGGCCAAGGAAAAGAAGCCTGGCCAGGAGCAGGGAGGAATCTCCCAGAGCCTTAGGGGACCAGATTCTGCCTCTTCCACTTCCCTGCTGCATCCTCACACCCTCCATCCTCACACCCTCCATCTCTCTCTCTCTTCCCCCTCCCGTCTCCCTATTTTTTTCTGTGGCTTTCTCTGTCTCCCTGGGGCTCCTTCCCCGGGCCTCTCCCTCCACCCCTGCCTGCCCGGCCCCTGGCAGCGGGTCGCAGGCCGCCGGGGCGCGGGGATCTCGGGCCCCCGCCTGCACGTGCCAATCCCGAGAGGCGGCGGTGTCTCGCCACCAGCTCGCGGGCCCCGTGCCGCGCCTCCTGCCCGTGTAATGCGCTCTAATATTTATTTACATGACTTTCAGACTATTATTTATTAAGGTATCGCTGCCAAGTGTGCGCAGGCTAATTGCTCTTAATGTGCCCCCTCCCGGTTCCCACTGCGACGCCTTCATGGAGACAGAGCCAGCGACGCTTGGAGCGGGGAAACCGAGGACCGAGCGCGCGGAGGCTGCCGGGAAGGCGGGGGACCCAGCGGGGTCGCGGCGCGGCGTCCGTGGGGCGTGCGCGGTCGGGGCGCGGAGGGTGCTGGGAGCGCACTTGGGATGCTGGGACGCGGGGAACTCGGAGTGGGGGTCGCGGAGCTGCAGCGCGAGAGGCAGAACCTGGGGTGCATTTGCTGACTTGGCGTGGGGCGGGAGACCCCGAGCGCGAGGGGCGGTGCTGGGAGCCCAGGCGGGGTTTTGGCGCCAAGTTGGAGACCTTGGGACCAAGGGAAGATGCGGGGAGCCCAGGCGGGATCTTAGCCAAAGTTGGGGACCTCGGGACCTAAGGCTGGTGCGGGAAGCGTGGGCAGGGTCTCGGCAGAAGGTGGGGGACCAGGAATGCGAGGCCCGTCGGGAGTGGGGACCGACGGGCGGCGCTTGGGTCTAGTGCGGGCTCGTGTTGCCGCCGGCTGACTGACCCACGGCCGCGGGGCCCGAGGAGGGGGCCGTCGCCTCTCCCAACCCCACCCGCGTAGGCGGCGGCCTCGCCTCGCCTGGATCTTCCGACGTCAGCAGCCGCAGCTAGAGCCGGAGGGAGCGGTTTAATTGGCAGGATTGTGGGTTAAGGACAGCTGCGGCTTTGCGGGGTTTGGAGGAGCGCGCGCGCGCAGGGGTTGGGGAGGGTGCTCGTTGGAGGAAGGAGGGGTGAGGGGAGGGGGAAAACAGACTGAGAGACCCTGGAGGAGCGTGGAGAGATGGGACAAAGCCAGGGGTGGGCGACCTACTGGGACAGAGAAGCAGATGAAGAGGGACATAAAATATAGCCCAGCAAAGCCAGAAGCCAGCTGGAGGCTGGAAAGACCCAGAAGGGAGCGGGATCCTGCCACGCTGGCTTCTGCCTCCTGCCTGGTGGAGGCCCTAACCCCTCACCCCTGTTGCCGGGACCACCCATGCCCCATGCATTAGCACTGCCTCACTCTAGGCAGCCGTTGTGATTAGGAGAGCGGCTAACTTGAGAACACTGATTCGTTTAATTTTATTACTGGTACTGTGGGTACTGTCTGCCAACTCCTAGGCCTTGCTGGTATCACCCTGAAAGTTCTCTGGGCTGGGAATCACAGCTTAATAAAATCCAGGGAACTGTGCCCTGCCCCTCCCATCCCACACAATAAAGGCGGATTCAAAGCCAGCTGTGCAGGGACCTCCTGGGACCCTCTGCTGAGCCACACTGGGCCAAACACATTTCTTTGCGTGAACGTAAGTGAGGTAGTATGGGGATTTTCTGGATGGGCAAACGAAGGCACTGAGAGGTAAAGTCACTTGCCCAGCTAGTGAGAGGCAGATGCTGGCTGGCCAGGGAGGTCAGCCCAGAAGCTCATGCATGTTTCGCTACCCGAGGCCAAACCTCTGATTGATGGTGGTTGTAATTTCTTCCTGTCCCTAAGCCTTGGAGGGATGTTGTCCTGGTGGCTGTGGGGCCTTCTGACACTGAATCCGGGTGTTCTGCCTGGTTGGTGGTTACTGGAGGCTCAAGGTGGCTGTTTGGGTTCCTTGAACCCGTTTCTCCATCCCTGGACCAGGTGCACCAATGCTGGACTGTGCCAACTGAAAGCTGGGCTTTTTGGCCTGAGGAAGAGTCCGTGTCTCCAGGAAAGCAGACACAACCTCACAGCAAGCAAGGGCGGGATGGAGGCAGTCTCCTTCACCCTGTCATCCTTGAATGCTCTCAGGTCTGGAAGCAAGATATTTAATGTACAGCCTCAGAGCTGGAGGGAACCTTAGGAGTTATCCAGTTCACCTCCCTCTTTTAACAGACAGGGAAACTGAGGCCCAGAGAAGTGAAGGCACTTGCCTAGGGGCACATAGTCTGTGCACCTGTAGTGAGCTGTGCCTTTGCTGAATGATTATTGGGAGCTGTGGACAGCCCCTCCCCACATCTTATTGCAGCATCCAGGGATCTGGGTTTTACTACCAACTGGGGAGGGCAGCAGGATTTGTCTTCTTTGGGCCCCGCCTGTTCTTCCAGCCCGTTTCCAGATCTTGCTACCCTTCCATCTAGGGTTCCCTGCTGCTCTAGGGCCCCATCTCCACCATCCTAAGTATCTAGGTTATGTGCATGGCCCCTCTGCCGTCACTTATCTCTAGCCCTCACCTCTACGTGTAACACATACGTTTTCACGGTGGCTCTTATGAATACATTACCTGTATTAGTCTATTTTCTGTTGCTCATAACAGAATAACTGAAGCTAGGTAATTTATAAAGAAAAGGAATGTATTTCTTACAGTTATGGAGGCTGGGAAATCCAAGGTCAAGGGGGTACATCTGGGGAGAGCCTTCTTGCTGGTGGGGACTCTGGTGTCCTGACGTGGTGCAGGGCATCACATGGTGAGGAGGCTGAGTGTGCAGATGGCAAATGTGCTAGCTCAGGTCTTGTCCTTTTTTTTTTTTTTTTTTTTTAGATGGAGTTTTGCTCTTGTTGCCCAGGTTGGACCGTAGTGGCATGATCTCGGCTCACTGCAACCTCCGCCTCCCCAGTTTAAGTGATTCTCCTGCCTCAGCCTCCCAAGTAGCTGGGATTACAGGTGTCTGTCACCATGCCTGGTTAATTTCTTGTATTTTTAGTAGAGATGGGATTTCACCATGTTGACCAGGCTGGTCTCGAACTCCTGACCTCAGGTGATCCACCTGCCTTGGCCTCCCAAAGTGTTGGGATTACAGGCGTGAGCCACTGCAGCTGGCCCTCTTCCTCCTCTTATAAACTCACTAGTTCCCCTTCTATGATAAACCCTTAATGGATTAATCCATTCATGAAAGCAGAGCGCTCATGATCCAATCACCTCCTCAAGGCCTTACCCCTGAATACTACCACATTGGGGATTAAATTTCAACATGTGTTTCAAAGGGGACAGATACTCAAACCATAGCATTACCCTAGAGTAGCTCTAATGTGAGAGCTTCAGGCCCAGTGAAGGCAGGTGTTTGGGGACCTGAGTGATTCTGGCCCAGGGCCTATCCCTCCCAGGGCCTCAGTATCTCCATCCATAAAATGGGGGTGGGGGTGAGTGTTTGGAGGTTTCTAAGCACCCTTTCCAGGTCTGACATCTTGGGACTGCTCATAGTAGGAGCAGCTGGAACCTGGGTCCCCCAAGCCGGAGCCCGTCTGCTGCTTTTCCTGCTGGCCCAATGAGCAGTGTGTGATGAGCTGGGGAAAGGCAGGAAGATGTGTCATTGATTTTCCTTCTGTGTCTTGAGCCTCCTGGTTCCCAGCTGCCTCCTTGGGGAGGGACAGGAAGAGCTGGGCTTCATTTGCCTTCTGGAGATGGTGTGGCGAGAGAGACTTGGTGAGCAAGAGGAGAGGGAGGAGAGGGAACTTGCAGTCCCAGCAGTTGAGCAGGGAAGAGCAGTTCTTCCATTAACTTGGGAGAAAATGAACAGCTCAGTAACAAATTCTCCTGTCTTCCCCCTACTTGGCTGTGTTAGCCTAGCCTGGTAGCACCTGGCACTCAGTAGCTGTGGAGTGAATTCACAGATGGAATGAATGAAAGAATGCATAAATGCCTTTAAGGGACTTGACTGCAGAGTGGGGCAGACCTGGGTTTGAATCCTGCCCCACTGGTTTCTAGCTGGGTGACCTTGGGTAAATTAATAATAAAATCTATTTTTATTATTTATTTTATTTTATTTTATTTTATTTTTTTATTTTATTTTATTTTTATTTATTATATTAAATAAAATTATAATTTTATTTAATTATCTAATAAAAAAATTAATTAATAAATCTGAACTTCAGTGTCCTTAATTCATAACACCAACATGGTAATCTGTAGAGTTGTGAGGAGCAAATGAGATGAATCAATGGAAAGACCTCGGACTACTGTCTGACATTTAAGACTCTCTAATTGTAACTTTTGATGATTTTCACTAAAGATGGAATGATTGGGTCAGGCTTTAACCTTGCACTTGAGCATACATTTACTGAGCAGCTAGGATGTTCCAGACCTCGCAGAGGGCCTAGAGATCACTGAGGCCAGGTCTCTTCTCTAAAGTTGCTCATAGTTTGATGGGAGAGACACATGGCCACACAGCCCTGAAATGTCATTGAGAAGTGCTCGTAGCAGGCATTACCTAGAGTATGCACAAAGGGTTGTGGGAGCAGAGGTTGGAGAGGTCCAGTCTGCCTTGGGGGTGCCAGTCAGGGAAGACTTCCTGGAGGAGATGAGCTCTGCATTGAACTTTGAAGGATGACAGGAGTGGAGTGTGTCCCTGGGAAATGTCCCTCATAGGCAGAGTGAACATGCAAGGACTTGAATGGCTTGTCTGGGGAATCCTGAGAATCTGGTCTCTACCCTGTGTTGCTTTGTCAGGAGGTCTCTTCTAAGTGCCTTTCACCTAACAGCATCCTGCCCTGGAGGAGACTTCCAAGCATGATTGGAGCTCCCAATCCGATGGGGGAGACAGGACACACATACGTGTAATAAGAGTGTCCCCTGTGAGGCTGCTGCTGAGAGAAGCTCTGGGAAGTGTTCCTGAGTGGCTTCCCATGGAGTTTGGAGGAGGAGAGGGTACCAACAGGTGAAGAGGAGGAGGAGTGGGCCAAGCAGGGAAGGACCAAGAGGTCACCTTCTCCTTTCCAGCCCCAGGTGAGCTAGTGTCACATTTTTAGCAGAGAAGAAAGACTGTTGACAGGGGACAGGAATAGCTTCTGAAGCCTCCCTTCATCCCTGCCGCTCCTCTTTCCACAGATGTCTTTGGCAGGAGCTGGTCCGGGCCTGGAAGGCACTGCACGGCCACAGCGCCCTCTGCTGAACGGTATCAGAACAGCAGGCTTGGAGGGCGAAGGCAATTCCTACGAAGGATCCCTGGTTTCCTACCCATGGGAAACCCCAGATTCTGAAGCCAGGAATGAAAGGTAGATGGAGCCTGGATCAGCACCCGAGAGGACCCATATGTGCAACCTGGAGGATCTTGGAGCTTGGGAGTAGCGTAGGGGGTGGTTAGTTCAGTTCGGGATGGCTGAGGAAGCCGTTTTAAACAACTATCCCCGAGATCTTACTGAGGGCTCAGGAACTTGGCATGGCCACCATCCTGGGTATCCAGGGCCCCTCCTTCCCCCAGGCTAGGAGAGGAACCCCTCCCAGCAGATGCCTTCCCAGACTACCCTTGTCTCACTTATCACAGAGGACGTGTGCCGCCTTCCTCCTCCCAGGCCCTGGATCTGGGGTTGTTGGACTTGGTGCGTGGGTGGTCTGGATGCTTCTAGGATAAATTCATAATTGGGAGATTCTAGGTGATGCTCAGATGGAAATGAGGGCAACTGCTGCTTGATGGCAGAACAACAGAGCTTGGCAGAGCTAGGCTGGACTCGACTTGGCATTTTCTCTCCGTTTCAGACCAGGATACGGATTAATTGAGCCCAGTGGAGCTCAGGTTTCCCGGGGCGGGGGGCAAGCAGTGCCTTGGAGGGAGTTGGGTACTGTGGGACGGAGGACCCAGGAGACCCAGAATCCTGAACTGTTGGGCTGACTTCGTCTCCTACAGAGTTCTTTAACCCAGGAGCCCCGAGAACCTGCTTTCCTCAATGTGTTCTTCACCCGTGAGGGACTAGGACATCCTAATTGCCATCCCAGCAGAACTCACACACACACACACACACACACACACACACACACACACACACACACACACACAACTGGCCTTTACAGGATGCACAGTGGAGGAAAAGAACAAAGAAGCACGTGTCTTACAGAGGGAGAGGCAGTGCCAGGCTCATAGAAGTCAGTGAGGTACTACAAAGGGGACGTCAGGTCCCCCCAGCAGCCTAGAGCCATGGTGAGGGCCAGGGAGAGGGCTTGTCTATCACAGTGACAGTCCATTATCCAGCTGAACATCACCTAGGAGGGCCATGCATGTGAACAGGGTTTCTGTTTACCATGTCAGCTTCAGCCTGGGGGCTCCTCCAATTTTTCCCATTAGGAGACCTTAGCACACCGCTGCAATGTTTCTGGCTTATTGGGAATTCCTATTATAGTCCATTGTCCTCCCTCAAATCTGAAAAGGGATGATTGATTTTGAGGAAACAAGGCAAGTTGCTGAAGGATTTCTAAATGAGCCTTATGTTTGATTTTGGGGTCAGTCTGTGTGGGTTCCAAGACAAGATGGTGGCTGCTAATGATTTTCAAATAAATATATTTTGTGATCACGAATTGCCTCTGGGAGAAATATGAAATGTGGCAAGCAGCTCAGGAGAGACACTGCTGCAGGTGCCGTCAGTGCCTTGCTGCAGCCCCTTGGCGTGTTTCAGGTCAGTGCACTTGGGCCTGACTCCCGTCTGCCAGCACCTGCATCTCTTTCTTTTTAAAAAAGCCAAAAAAATCAGTTTCATGGTTCATCTTGCTAATTTCAAACCAAATGTACTAAAAAAAATATGGGTTACCCTTTGTAATTTAGGCTCTCTCTATTCAATAATGATACATCCTGGTCATTTATTATTACAGAGGTCTTGGAATAGTAGATAGCATATCTGGAACTTTAAAATCTGCAAAGATACTGTACGCATGTCTCAATCATTGGTGCAGGGGAGGTGCCAGGGTTGAAGGAAACGCATGGTAGACACTGCATCATGTTCTCGTTTTATTAGCACGAGCGCCTACCTTTCTTTGCCTGGCAGCTTTCTCGCGGGCTGCAGGAGCCTGCTCAGCTGGTGCATCTGTGCTAGACCAGAAGCACCAAGGAATGAATCCTCCAGAGTGGCCCTCCCCAAGGGCTGAGTGGAGCTGGTGTACACGCACCCCGTTCCTTCACTGTGAGCTTTGTGGTGTGCATCTACTCTGACTCCCAGAGTTACCAGTGGGGCGAGGGTCCACACCTGTAGCAGTAATCTCCTTGGTAACCTTCCCTTTGCTGGTTTTCTTTGCGTTCCTATTTCACTTCCACATTTCCTTAAGGGTATTTTCTGGAATCACCCAAATAAACTATTTGCACTGAATCCTTGTCTCAGGCTCTGCTTTTGAAGGAACTGCTGTGACCAACTTGTTCCAGGTTGACTGGAACTGTGCCAGTTTTAAAACTGAAAGTCTCACATCCTGGTAACCTTCCTCAGTCCCCGGCACACCGTGACAATTAGTCACCTTATGGGGAACCCGAACGAAGACAGATGTGACACATGAAGTGAGGCAAACAGATCGCCGAACTGCTAGTCTGAAAGCCAGGTATCCTTGGCTTTGAGAACAAAAGATCAGACACAAGTATAACTTTGTCATATTATCAGGTTCAACAATTTTTATCAGCTCAAAGCCTAGATAACAGTGGCCACCATGTACAAAGAAGCCATTTCTTTGAGAACAGACACACACACAGCCCCAGGGTAGGATTTGCTGAGTATTAGTGGACATTAGACGGCTGACATCCAGGGCTTCCATGACATCTATGTAATTGGCTACCAGGCAAGCAGGCGATGCATATCCCAAGAAGAAGAAAGTGTCATAGGCACTATGGGGACATTACAGATGAGCAGGCGAGGGCACGGGTAGCATGTCATAGGCACTTGAGGCTCTGATGGGGGCAAGCAGGCGATTCATATCCCAAGAAGAAGAAAGTGTCATAGGCACTATGGGGACATTACAGATGAGCAGGCGAGGGCACGGGTAGCATGTCATAGGCACTTGAGGCTGTGATGGGGACAAGCACCAGCCATGCCACTTGAGCCAAAGCCACCTGGGCAGATAGTGAAACTATACCACATGTGTCACCACAGTCAGCGGCATTGAGATGAGGCGCATTGCGTTGGGACATGGCTGTAAGCTCAAAACGGCTGGCCCTGAGCCAAGGAGATTTGCAGCATGAACAGGAGAAAAATCCCACCTCATCGGGTAACCCGGGGAGGCAGTGCTGTTGAGAGGCTAAAGTCAACGGGCTGGGAGCAGGGCTGGACACACGGGGCAGAGAGGTCCACGGTTGGGAGCTGTAGGTGTGGCCAGGAGCTGCTGCCAAGCCCCCGACCTTGGACAGATCTCTGCGGATCAGATTTACCCAGCTGCAAAATGCCACACACACCCCTGCCCTGGTTATTTTTACACTGGCTTTGCAGAGCATGCTATGTTACAGCTGAAGAATGTGTCCATCTTTTTTCTGTTGACTTCTCTAGTCTCTGCTAGATTGGTGAGAACAAAATCTTCCAGATGCCAAGGCAATGAGCACGTGCCCCATTCATGGGGTGGCAGTACCCTTCCCTCTCCTTTCCCAGGGCACTAAAAGTATGGAATGCATTTGAATCTAGGGACCACTTAGAGATGTTATAATGGGCACATAGAGAGACGTGCATGTGGGCATTTGGACCCCTGAATTATAGGTGCTGGGGTGTTACACAGGATCCAGCCAGGCAGGTCAATGGGGCAGGCAATTGCAGAGTGGGGGGCAGACTGTACACAGATAGGGGAGACCCCTTTCCTCCTTCCCTCTCATGGGGAGTCCCTGCCAAGGAAGAGAGAAGGGGAACAGTAGCATGGCCCTCAAATAAGGGTAGGGATTAACAGAGGGCAAGTCAGGATCTAGAGGAAACTTCCAGACACCTTTTTTGACAGCTGTTCCTGGTGAACCAGCTGGAAAAGAGAAGGAGGAACCCTTGCTTTTCATGTCTCTGAAGAGCAGGTGAAAGCCCACCAGAATCGAGTCTTGGAAGCAGCTAGTCCATTCATCAGCCACAGCAAGTGGCAGTGAGTGGCAGCTCAGGTCAGTGAAGGCCAGGGGATGCCATTCATTTTGCCTGCAGAGAAGGGACTGGCTGGGGAAACATGGGAGCCGGCTGGAAACCGAGGCCGCTTATGGACAAGTCCAGTGTAAGTCTGCCAAAGGATGGGGCCCAGTTATCCTGGCATCTGGAGTTGGTCTCGAGCTGAGGGGCCTGAGACAGGGTTCTGCATCTGCGTGTCATGGGAGGTTGGGCCCTCGGGGCACTCTGTTGCAGGGACATTCCTGCTCCACCTGGACAAGGAGGCCCCCAGCATGAACTCCCCTCTGGCTGTGCAATACCATGAGCTATTGTGGTCTTCTGTACCCATACCATAAATGAGAGTCTGAAAGCTCAGGGGGCTGGCCGTTAGCGCAAAGGGTACCTAGGTAGTGCTAATACGAGGCCACACCCACAGATGGCAGGACTATTCTAGGGCCAGTGAAGACAAACCCACCTAGAGAACCAGGGAGTGGGAAAATGATTCATGAAACAGAGACTCTTCAAATGCTCCTTGCCAAGCTCCAAAAAGGACAGGGACAGCACCTCGTATGTTCACTGTGGTACCCAGTATGCCATGCCTGGCATACAGTAGGCACCCAGTAAAGGCTTTCTGAATGCCAGTGCCCCAGGAGCCCTAAGGGAGATCTAGACCAGCATTTTCTGACCTAGTAACCAGAGAAGAGCTGCTGCTGGGTCACCTGCTCGGAGCCTGACAACGCACAGTAACATATTAACGGGTCAGGTTGTCCTAATCTAAAGAAGTTTGTCTTTCTACTGCTTCCTCAACATCTTTGCCCATAGCACAGTTTCTCGTAGGTTGCTTATTCACGTCTCATCTGAGTGAGGAGCAGGGTTGGAAATGCTGATCTTGTGAACCCCCGTCACTCCACAAAAGATGAAACAGGGGTTCAGAGAAAGCAAGTAATTTGCCAGAAGTCACACAGCACACTAGTGGTGGAGTTGGGACCCATGCTTGGGTTCCTCAACTTTCAGCTCAGTGTTTTTCCCACTGAAGGCAGCTTGGAGGCTGGGCTTTGTCATACGGTGGCATTAGCCCTTTCTTCAGACAGTGCAGGGCATAAATATTCCTTTGTATGACCTAGAAAGCAAGGGCTGGTTTAGCAAGTTAAACCAGATTAACCCAAAGTAAATGAGATTGCAGGGGCGATGTGTTCCCTGCTTGAGAAACTTTAGAACTCTGTTAGCTTCAATGTATGTACTAATTACCGAAGGTTCTTATCTTTTCCTTAAAGCGAGTCCCCTAGGTCCTCTGCCTAGCAGTCCCGGTAGCACGTTTTTGAGGCTGCATGTCATCTCAATATCACTGAAGTTCTTTAAAAATGTCTCTTGTCCAGACCTGCCCCCATAGCTCTTGGGTTATTTGCAACCAATGAAGATTTGTTCTTTTGCACCTTTGGGGCTGGGCAGGGGAGCCAGGGTTGCAGAGATCAGCAGTTTTCTTGGGCCTCACACATGTTGCAGAGCTCCAGTGGCTGGTGCGGGAGCAGTCTGAGGAACTTTCCTAGAGAAGTGGGTAGCGTGCCCACCACCTTGCTGGATTTCTTGGTTGCTCCTGCTAGGCATCTTGTAGCACTAGTTCTATGCTGGCAGAGACCGGTTCACCTCAAGCCCTGGCCATTGTCCACGCTGAGGCCTGGAGACCCAGAATCAGACTCATCTGGTGGGGCAGGGAGGTGCTGGACAGCCCAGTTCAGCCTGGTTATGTAGAGGAAGAAAGAGGCCCAGAACACACATGCCACTTGTTCAAGGTCACACAGAGAACTCAAGCAAATTCATGTTCATGAAGAGGGAAACATCTCAGAGGCAGAGAGTCTGGGACTGTCAGAGCAGGAGAAAGCCCCAGCTCCAGGGCACCTAGGAGGAGAAACCACTTGCCCAAACTAGTAATAGGCTGAGACCTGAGTCTGGGTGTTCTGACTCAAAACCTGGCATTTTTTTCCCATTACTTGTGGTCCAGGAAGTAGGTGCCACCCCCGGCCACCCTTACCCTGAAGCTGAGGCTGCTGCCTGCATAGCTAAAGAAGTGATTTTGGCAGGGGATGGGGAGTGTGCGGGGAGATGACAAAGCTCTGCTCACATCTCCTGGAAGCCTGGAGCAAGACAACCCAAAGCTCTTACCCGCCTTGGTGGCACTGACTTTGAGCCAACACCCCAGATTGGCATCCTGCCCCACCTGGGGTTGTGATGGCCACAGTGTCCAGGACTGCCTGCCTGGGTTCCTCCCCAGAGGGTAAGTCTGAAGCAGAGCCAGTCCACGAGGCAGCAATGGGATTTTATCTTAAGTATTCAAAAGGGCCGTGAGAATCCCTTGTGGGAGACTTGTGGCATAGATGGAGGGGTGGAGGTGGGGGGCAGGGCACCATATCACGCTGGGGCTGCTTTTTCTCCCCTTGTGGCCCGGTGGGTGTTCTGCTGGAGCCTCCTCCCTGACTCCAGCGCCTGCTGGAGGCTGCACACCCCTCGAGTCTTCCTGAGGCTGGGGCTTGCGCCAGAGCCCCCAGGACCCCACGAGTTGGTTTGATAAGCTAAGCTTTCAAGGCTTTCCCACGAGGGAACTCTGTGGAGCTTCACTCCAAGGTTGGGACAGGAATTTGATGAGGAGAGATTAAGGCCTTGAAGGAGGGGGCTTCTAGGGTGGATAGATTCAGCCTGAAGTCCCAAGCTGGTGGGGTTCCTTGGTGAGGTCTAGACCCACCTCCAGGGGAGTCAGTGGGGAAGAGGAGACTGGGCAGCTCTATGCCAGCCATTAGGGTATCTGAGGCCACAGCACGCCATTCCCCATGTAGGCATCACACAGTGGGCTTGAGGGCAGGAAGCCCCTAGGGGATCCAGCCTGAAGTGTCAATTCATTCATTTCACCAAACAAATCAGGCCTCCCCTGGCCAGAGCTGCCATCCCCAAAGGCACTGCAGCCAAGCCTCTCTCCCACAGCGTGGCATGGCTCCAGAGGACCCCCTGATCCCACGGTGCGACCTACTTGGTGGTGGCTCCCTCGTGCCTCAGTACAAGTGACGCAGTTCTCTTTACCCAGTTCCTAAAAGTGGGAAAATTAAGTAAGGTGTTGTCTAGTGTCTTCATTGACTTCTGTGACCATGTCTGTTCTTTTAGGACTATTTTTGCGCAGACTGCCGCTTAAATCTAACACATCAACTCACAAGGAGTCTCCCCTGGTCCTGCCACCACCTCTTCTTAGTGAGGGAGCCACTAATGATCTGCAAGGCAATACTAGTATGTATTAAGGAAGCTTCCTAGCCAAAACAAAAGGCCCCCAAGCTACTCTTTTGTAAAGCGTTGAGAAGGATGCTTCTCCAATTGGCTTTTAAGTGGGATTTAGGGGGGGGTCCTTAGCTGTTACCATGGAGACAAGAGCCTGTCCTGCAGGCACCAGACTTTAAGCTAGTCTCTATGTGCCTATGCAAGCCTGTAGGCCTGGTCACTTGAGGTCACTGGGTTCTCTCATCTGCCCTTTTATTTGAGTGGGCATTGCTGTGTCCACTCCGTGCCCACGTGGTCTACCTCCAAAGAGGGCTCAGGCTTCCACTGCGTCTTCCCTCCCCAGCCCCAGCAGCGGTCGGCCCGGGACTGCCTGAATGGGCAGAAAGGAACCACTGAACCATTTGAGATCCACTCCACCTCCCTCATCTTGCCCTCTTATTTTATAGATGAGGAAACTGAGGCCCAGATGGGGGCAGGGACTGGCCTAAAGATGCATGACTGGATGGTAGCAAAGTTGGGATTGAACTCAGGCCTCCTGGCTGCCAGTCCAGGGCTCTTTCTAGTAACTGATATATTAGTTACAACTCCAAAAGCTCCCCGAAACCAGGCCACATGGCCCTGACCATCCCTCTCCTCCCCACCCTTCCCTCCACCCAGCCTCCCCGTCACCCAACTACACATAATTCGGGTTATAGCAGAGCATATTGAACTCGAGATTCTCATCCCAGTGCCGCAGAAGCACAAACAGCTGGCGGGCAGCGGCCTTGAGTGTGCCCTGCGTGCGGCCCTCGGGTACTTCCTGCTGCTCCAGCCATGAGTTGGCCTTGGCGGCCACCAACTCCCACTCAGTGAAGTAGGAGGCCGAACTGTGCTCCAGCCATGCCAGCCCCACCACCGTGGCCCACAGCTTCCCAGTGTGCTCCACCACTGGAGCTTGCCCTTGGCCCAGCTTGCCCTTGGCCAGAGGCTCCAGGGAGAAGCTGTCACAGGAGGGGTGCCTAGGCGGGGAGCTGGTGCACAGCTGGGGACTCGGGGACTTGGACTCAGACGGGCGGGTGGTGAGGGACACTCGGTGGCAGGTGAAGGGGGACGTCCACTTGAGCTTCTCCATGGGGATGTGCGTGGCCTCACAGAAGGCTTCGTTGAGCAGGAAGGCTCCGGAGGCCAGCTGCAGAGACACCTGTGTGTGGGGGAAGCCCTTCAGTGGGCCTCAAATGTTTTAGCCCAGGGAGCCCCAGGCCATGCAAAAGTCTGGATCCATGTTGCCCACCCCACCCTGCCTGCCTGGGGGATTTTCAGGATACCCAGGTCAATTGAGCATCTCTATCCTTTATCCTGCAGACACTTCAAACAGATCATTCTCCAAGCCCAAGTCAACATCTTCACTCCATATTTGCCTCTTGTCCTAGGTGGATGGGCTCACCTCAGCCACT
Source organism: Gorilla gorilla gorilla (assembly GCF_029281585.2). NCBI lineage: Eukaryota > Metazoa > Chordata > Mammalia > Primates > Hominidae > Gorilla > Gorilla gorilla. The sequence continues at coordinate 219,546,580 of NC_073224.2, forward strand.
GGGAATGTCCCCTGCAATGCAGGGAACTCTAGCAGCTCACCTTCCTCTTTCTCCCTGTGTAACCATCAGTTTCCGAGTCTCAACAGGTCTACTTTCTAAATCGCTCTGCAACCCATCACCTGCTTCCTCATGTTATTCCTGCCTCCTCTTTCCTCCCCTCTCCCCACCCCTAATCCATCTGTCCTACATACAGAGGGATCTCTACGAGGCATAGATCACACACTTTTTGGAGGCTCAGTTCAATGACTTCAGTGTCTCATAGACTAAGTCCAAAATATGATCAATAAAGCTCTGCACCGCCTAATCCTTGACTCTTACCCTCTCCAACTCCACTCCCCAGCTGCCAAGCTCTGTCTCTCCTCTGGAGGCCTTTGGCCGTATCTCCTCATCCTGCAAGTCTTGGCTTAGCCTTGACCTTCTCCAAGAAGTCATGCTTGGGTCTGCTCCCCACATCTCAAGCCTGGTCTAGATGTCCACCCCCTGTACTCCCCAACCAAACCAGACCTCTCCCATTGCCACTCCCAAGGGTTAGAATTGCCTAGTTCCTTGTCTGAAACCTATTAGACACTTAGCACCGTAAGTGCAGAAACTATGTTTGTCTAGTTCAATGTTGTCTCTCCAGGGTCTAGCACTGGGCCTAACTCAATAAATACTTGTTGAGTGAAAACATACATGCCTAGTGCTCAGTTGCTCTGGATATTTGGAAATTCAGAATATTATGCACTTGGGTATGGAAGGACAGAAGGGGTATGCAGTGATGCTCAAACTGTGCTCCTCCTTTGAGCATCCTCTGTTTCCCAAGTCCTGAGGGGCCCCAGATATGGCAGGGCCAGTCTCCCTTGCTCCTTAATTCAGAGAAGCCCGCTCCAGACCTGAGCCTCTCACCCTGCTACAGCATGCTGAGGTGTCTGCAGACCCAGTTGCTAAACACAGTCCATGTCCCTGGGATGTTAATTTTACTCACTTGTGAGTCATTTCAAAGCTTATTTTTATGTACTGAAAAACAGATACACATAGATGCGTGGAGTAGAATGCAAAATTCCCACGAATTTTTAAGGCAAAGATAGCAGATTGCAAAGAATTTTCGTGATGCTGGTGCTGGCTTCTAGCAATATCCCTAGGCCTCTGGGCAGGGGAGATTCATGCAAACTCCCTCTGCCCTGCTAACTACTTGGGTGGGAAGCTCTAGGAAACCTCAAAACTCAGGGGATCTGAGCTCTAAGACCAAAGCCTTCTTCTCTTTGAGGAAGTGGAGAGGTGGGCAGGGGGATCACAGGAAGGCCCTGCTGCTGAGTGGAGCGGAGGGAGACTGACACCTGGGGTCAGGGTACTCACCAGCGGTACGTAGTCGAAGCTCTGGTTCCCGGAGGTCGACTCCACAGCTTTGATCAGTGGCTTGCTCAGGAAGCCCTTGGCTGCTCGCGTCAGTAGCCTGGACTTGTTGAGATTTAGCCTGTGCAGGTGAAGTTAGGTGGCCCTGGGCATCCCAACCTCCAGTGCCCACCCAGAAGCCCCTGAAAGTCAGGGTCAGAAGGGATGCAATAGATGGCTCCCTCCAGCCTCCTTATCTGATAGCTAAGGAAGCAGAAGCCTGGAAACATGGGCTCGAAGCAACTGCTCCAAGTCACTCAATGAGTTAGCAGCAGCTGGGACTAGGAAGAGGTTAGTGTTCTCCTGATGACCCTCTTTTGTTTTGTTTCTGAGACAGGATCTCACTCTGTCACCTAGGCTGGAGGGACACAATCGTAGCTTATTGCAGCCTCAACCTCCTGGGCTCAAGCGATCCTCCCACCTCAGTCTCCTGGACTACAGGCACACACCCATGTCTGGCTAATTTTTTATTTTTTATTTTTTTTGAGATGGAGTCTTGCTCTGTTGCCCAGGCTGGAGTGCAGTGGAGCAATCTCGGTTCACTGCAACCTCTGCCTCCCGGGTCCAAGTGATTCTCCTGCCTCAGCCTCCCTAGTAGCTGGGACTACAGGCACATGCGACCATGCCTGGCTAATTTTTGCATTTTTAGTAGAGACAGGGTTTCACCACGTTGGTCAGGCTGGTCTCGAACTCCTGACCTTATGATCTGCCCATCTCGGCTTCCCAAAGTGCTGGGATTACAGGGGTGAGCCACCATGCCCGGCCTATTTTTAAATTTTTTGTAGAGACAGGGTCTCACTGTGTTGCGCAGGCTGGTCTCGAACTCCTGGCCTCAAGTGATCCTCCTGCCTCAGCCTCCCAAAGTACTGGGATTACATGTGTGAGCCACTACACCTGGATCGTGACCCTCTTTTACTATCACATTCTTGTCCAGTCCAGTGGTCAGAAGAGTTTTATGTCAGCCCTCCCATGCATACTTGCATTTGGAAAGAGATCTTGGAAGTGTGGGAGATAAAGTGGGGGATTTGAGGTAGGGTGAGACCTGGGAGACAGTGATTGCTCTGGGCAGGAGTGCCTTCTTTACAACACCTGCCTAAATGTCAGGCTGAACCTGCCTTTGGCCTTCCAAGTCAGGGAAAACCCCAGGGACCACCCCAGGAAAATGGGTGGCAGGAGAGTGTACCTTTATTGGAAATCCCACCTACCTGGATCCAAAGAGATTCTCTGAGGCCTTCCTGGAAGAAAGAGTATCTGTAGCCAGGCTGCGCTGGGGACCTGGAGAGCCACAGAATGACCAAGTTGAGACCTGAAGATGACCCTGTCCAACTGCTCACTGACCAACTGGGGGAACAGAGGCCTAGAGAGGGGCAGGGGCTTAGCTAAGTTCCTAGGGACTCGAGCTAACCATTAGGGTGTGGAGCTCCTTCTGCTCCAGTTGGTGTGGGGTGGGATGAGATGTCTGCCTGTAAAAAGCTGGCCTCTAAGATTCCTTGGCTGGCAGCCCTTGGGATCTTCTGGAAAGTTACTTGTGGGGGCAGTGACAGCTTCACTTAGCCCTGCTCATTCCTAAATGGGGACACTGAGTTGACCTCCTTGGCACGTTGCTAGAGGACTCTAGGCAGAGTGGAGTGGCAAAAATGGTCCCTCAGTGGGGAACTAGGAGGCCTGATCCAGGCCCAGCTCTGTCACCAGTGTACTCTGTGACCTTGGGCAAGTCACTTCACCTCTTTGCACCTGTTCCTCATCTTTCAATTGGGGATAATCCTATTCCCCATGCAGACGGCTGCTTTGAGGACTCCATGAAGCCCTGAGGACTTTGTTGGTGCTAAGATACTCTCCTGATCCCAGGACCAATCCCTGTCACCATCTTGATGAAGAGGCAGCGCCGCCTGCCCACTCACCTTCAGAAGCACCGTGCTTCTCGTGGCCGGGGGACGTGGCCTCGCTGAAGAGAGCAGTGGGACTTGCCTCCATGTCTAGGACAGAGGAGCCAGTGAGGCTGGACCTCTCCCCTCCCTTCCTCGCCTCCCATCCCCTCAGGAGAGCGATGGTCTAGTTCACGGTGTCTGCAGGTGGGTTGGGGAACAAGGCTAGGGTTTCCACCCCTGCTCGGATGGGCCTTCATCTTTCACAGATATAACCGTTGCCCCACCATAAGGTTAGACAGGCCTGGGTTCAAATCCTGACCCCTGCCACCACTACCACTACCACTGACCAGCTGTGGGGACTTGGCAAAATTACTTTATACATTTTGATTGCAAATTGGGGATAATATTATCTATCTCACAGTGTTGTAAAGATGAAATGAGATAATATGCAGATAGTGCTTAGCCCATTGCTAAGTGCTTAGTAAAGCCCTGGACTACAGGCCCTGTCTCAAAAAAAAAAAAAAAAAAGTCAGGAATGTGGGCATGAATCAATTTCAAGGGAGGGATTTGTAGCCAGGCGTGGTGGCTTATGCCTGTGATCCCAGCATTTTGGGAGGCCAAGGTGGTGAACCATTTGAGGTCAGGAGTTCGCGACCAGCCTGGCCAATATGGTGAAACCCCAACTCTACTAAAAATATAAAATTAGCAGGGCATGGTGGCAGGTGCCTGTAGTCTCAGCTACTCGGGAGGCTGAGGCAGGAGAATCGCTTGAACCCAGGAGGTGGAGGTTGCAGTGAGCCGAGATCGTGCCACTGCACTCCAGCCTGGGGGACAGAGTGAGACTCCATCTAAATAAATAAATAAATAAATCAAATAAAGGATTTGTGATTTTGATGGAAGCCATAGGCCACCAAAAGCTAAGCTTCGGAGAAAGGAAGGTACAGACCAGCAATTTCCCGAAGACTGGAAGTTCAGCTTGGCTCAGGGGTGGAGCTGGTTCTCCTGGGTTTTGGAGGCCAATGGGACCAAGAAGTTGAGAGAACACTTTGATTCTGAAGAGCTCCTCTGGGTTTCCACCCCCTCACACTGTGTTCTGTTTTTGTTTTTGTTTTAAAACCCATCAATGTCTGTGAGCACTTTCTAGGACCTGGAATAAAAAAATCCTTGTGGTCTGGGTGGCTGGGCTAGTGGCCGGGCGGGACCTCTGATGTCTTCCTCCTGCACAGCAAAAGGCAGGAGATCCTCCCTGTGCACGTGAGGGAACCTAGAAAGGGGTTAGGATGAGTGCAGCAGTTAGTCTGTCTTTAGAGAGACAGAAAGACACACATCCATGCAGGACACAGAGGGTTAAAGCCATCCTGGGAACTAGTGCAAGGTCACAAAAAGGTCAAATCCCAGCTCTTCAAGGAGCCAAGCTGCTGGCACAATGAAACCAGGTGAAGGCTCAAAGGAGGTTGTTGGGAATCCTGAAAGAAACAGATGGTGGGACCCAAACAGATGGGACTGCCTCTTCGCTCTTCGCTTTTTCCCTTGTTTATTAGGTTTCCTGGCAGTTGGTGCCTGGGAGGACTCAGAGGCTGGAGGCAGGGAACAGCACCAGGGTCAGCAGACCTCAGAAGGGGAGAGGTGCCGGCAGGGAGGTGGTGCCGCTCCCTGGCAAAGAGAGAGCTGTGTCAGTGGTGGTGCGCTCCGGCCGTACCGAGCCTCTCTGTCCCTCTTAGGCTTCAGAGAGCCTGGGAGGCCTGGCTTTGCCTTGGGCCTGCCTAAGCCCACAGTGCAGACTCAGAGAGTGGTCCTAGGGCCTCGGATATGAGGACGCGGTAACCTCAGGGGCCCAGGCTTCCGAAAGTGCCCAGGGTGGCTCTTACTTAGGGCCTGAAATTTACCATTTCCTGGTGCCGAATCTTCTCCAAGCATCGTCTGCGGCCTTCCAAAGCCAGAAGAGGTGCCCCTCCACTGTTGGGCCAGGGCCCGAGAGCTGAGCATACGCAGGGCAGCTCCTTCGCGGAAGACAAGGGGAAGCGGGTGGTTGGGTACAAATGTGCCAGTCCTTTGCCTTTCCCCCAGGGCTGACAGGAATGATTCTGGCTTCAATCTTTCAATTATCCAAAGGCAGGAAGGTGTTGTACAGGGTACGACCATAAGCTTTAGAGTCAGAAAGACCCAGGTTTGAGCCCCAGCCCCATCTCTTTCCAGTTGGATGGGTGCAGACCCCACTGAGCCATAGTCTCCTTATCTAGAAAACAGGGATAATAATATCTAGCTTGCTGGGTAGATACTATTGCTGAGAGAATGTTCAAGAAGGCACAATGTTTTCCAGGAAGTTAAAAGGCCAGTTTTTTCAGGAACATTCTGTTCTTCTCTCTGTTTACTGTCTCAGAGATCCATGTCCCAAGTACCCCTCCCACAGGGCAGGCCCCTGAAATCCCAGGGAATCACCAAGAGGGGGTGGATGGAAAAGAGATGAAGTTACAGCACCCTGGGCTGGGCAGGGTGGTTCATGTCTGTAATGTTAGCACTTCAGGAGGCTGAGATGGGAGGATCCCTTGAGCTCAGGAGTTCAAGACCAGCCTGGGTAACATAGCGAGGCCCTATCTCTACCAAAAAAAATAAAAAAAATAAAAAAAATAAAAATAAAAAATTAGCTGGGTGTGGTAGTGTGTGCCTGTAGTCCCACCTACTTGGAAGGCTGAGGTGAGAGGATCACTTGAGCCCAAGAGTTAGAGATTGCAGTGAGCTGTGATTGTGTCACTGCACTCTAACCTGAGCAACAGAGCAAGACTCTCTCAAAGAAAAAAAAAAAAGAAGAAGAAGAAAGAAGTTACAGCACCCTAAAGTATGCTTTAGGGAACCCCACTCTCAGAGAGCACTAGTCTGTAAGTTTTTCCTTAAAAATTAGAGTTGTGTTGGGAAACAAGTTTTGGAGAAGCTGCATACTGTAGCCCATTCTCTGAGCCTCTTGATGTATATTAACATACTAAATGCTCTGAGAAGTTCTGCAGTAAAGAAAGCTTTTGAACTTTATCTAATCCAGTGGTTCTTAAATGTATTTCCTAATCTGGTATTTTCTATTTTTATGCTGGATGGCTATTCATAGGACATGAGACTAGAGTTCTAGTTTCTTGGAACACACTTGGGGAAGTGCTGATCTAGATCTTAGGGGGCTTTGGGACTTTGGTTAAGATATGGGCCAGGTCCCTAACTTCCTAGGCTGTGGCTACAGATGCTAGCAGGCTGGTCATAGACGGGTGGGAGGGACGGTCATCCCTGCAACATGAATAAGCGAACAGCCTGATTAAATGGCCACTCCATTGCCTGAAATGACAGCAGTTGAGGAGGGTTGATCATTTTGGTACCACAGATAAGAAAAGGGGGACAGGTGGAATTAGGAAGGGCATATTTTATTTCCAAACACAATTCTTTCTGGACGTCTGCTAATAAAAAGCAGGGGAGGGGTGACCATAAAGGACAGGAAAATGTAATTTGAAACAAAAAAAGCACAAATAGTTCATAAACATGAAAAGCATCTCACAATTAAAAAATGACAAAAGAGAGATTCTCTTCTCACCTATCAGACTGGCAGAGTTTAGAAAGATAAACAATATTCAGTGTTGGAGAGGATGGAGATTTGAATAACCTGTGGGACGGTAAGGGGGCAGTTTGGTAACATACATCACAATTTTAAATGGGCATCCCCTTGACATTGCAATCCTACTTCTAAGAATTAATTAACCCTGAGGAGATAACCAGACAGATGCACAAAGATGTTCTTTGCAGTATAATTTACAATAACCAAATGGGGAATAAAATAAAGGTCTAAATAGATTTTAAAAGATTGCAATAAATTTTCAGAGACAGTAGAAAGGAGTGGAAGAAAATGCATAATCCAGAGCCAGGGCAATAAATGTAAAGCCTGGCTCCAGCCCATCACAGCTGTGTGACCTCAGGAAAGTAACTTAGTTCCTTCAGCCTCTGTTTTCCATCTATAAAATGGGGATAATAATAGCATCTACTTTGTAGAGCTGTTTTGAGGATTAAAGGATTGAAAATATATACAAAGTGCTTTGGAACACTAATTGGCTATTCTGAGGATGACAGCTCCCTGCAGGGGAATATGCTATTAAAATGATATAGATTCATTTCATGGAGTGGCACTTTCCACGCCCATATTTTGTAAAATATAGCACATATTAGGATAATCCAATTCATGTAAAATGATCTGTCTTTTGATTTCTCTACATGCTGATATCCACAGAGAGAAGTCTGGAAGGATGGTCACACCAAGTGGGTGACTAGTATACACTCCCGGATGACTGTTGGTCTTAGTTATTTTTTACATTTTATATCTTTCTATAGTTTAGAATTTTCTATAATGAGCACATATTGTCCCAGTTGAAGAAATACAATAAAATCATTTTCACCTGGTGGAGAAAAGGGAGTGGGGTGATTGAACGGCCTCTGCAGAGCAGTGGGATGAGGCCCCATGGGCGCCCACCCCCTAGTAGCCAAATCATCCACTGGGGGCCTTTCTGCTTCTAGGCCCTGTCTCACCCCGCTCCCTGCTGGTCTGTGGTCCTTTGTATCTCAGCCCCCTCCCCTAGTCCACAGGGGCTGCTTGGCCCCCAGGAGTGCCCCCGGCCGCTCGCCTGCCTTACCAGAGTTGGGGTACTCCACCACGGTGGGCAGGTACCGGCTCTTGCTCACGTCCACGGGCACGAAGGCTGTGTATTTGCTAATGATGTTGCAGGCCTTGCTGGTGTGCAAGGCGCTCACTTGGTAGCGGCGGTTGGACCCTGTGGAGGGAGAAACTGGGGTCACTGTTTGGACTCAGAAAGTCTTCCCTGACACACAAGCTTTGGAAGCTAAAAAGGGGGCTCTACCTAAGTGGTCCCCATCTTTGGGATTAAATAAGCCTTTAAAATCAAGGGCTTGCCAACTTGCTAACTAAAGACATTTTTTAAAAAAACACCATCATTTCACGTCATCATTTCACAAAATAAAGGATATTTTAATGTAAAAATGTAAGACATTGTCTCAGAATAAAAGACAGCTACTTCCTTTAAATAGCTGTAGTTTTATTTTTAAAAACACCCAACCCACTATGTTGTCTGTATTTTGTACTTTAATTTTGCAGATGTCTAACGGGAACGTTGCCGTAAAACTTCACAGGTGCCCTGGCTGGTGGGTGGGGACCACTTATCTGACCCATTTAACTGCTGAGGACATTGCAAATCAGAGGAGAGTGGTGAGCTGAGGGTCACACAGCAAGTTAGGAACGGATCTGAGATCAGGACTCAGGATGGTCTGACCCCAAAGCCCAATCCCTTTCCTTTGAACAGGTGAGCAGTCTCTGTGGCTTGCAGCCTCCAGAAGGCTGTGTGAGGAGCCAAGGAGAGAGAGGGTAGAAAAGTGCTTCGTGAACTGTAAGGTGAGGAGCTCACGGGAAGAAAAAAAGTAACACGTACAATACAAAAATACAAGTAAAATATAAACAAAATAATATTATTATAGAAATAAAGCAAAACCCACGACAAAGAAATGATATAACCGTTCTCTATTTATATTTATGTTCTCCAAGTGAGTTCCATCAAGATCCCACCAGTCACTTTCTCAGTAAAGTCTGCCCCAATTCCTGGACTAAATTAGCTCCCCCACCGTCCCTGTTATACAATCTCTTGGATCCCTGTCTTTTTTCTTAATAGCACTTAGGACAAATGCACTCAATTAATTATTTGTGTAATGATTTGATTAATGCTGGCTTCCCTGCTAGTTTGTCAAGCACTCATGGGTAAGGAAGGGATGGAGATTGCTTTTTCACTGGGCTGTTCAGCTGGTTTACCGGGCCCAGTGGGAGCCTGGCCCCCAGCAGATCCACAGTAAATAATGGCGTGATGAATGAGTGCGTGGAGCCCTTGGACTGGGGGACTTGGAGGAAGGTGTGGGCTGTCACCATTGTTCTGTCTCTGGAGCCCTACAGGGGCCGCTGCAGGGGAGAAGCACTGGGAAATGGGGCGCCCATAAGAGAGAGAAATAAGGCAGGAGAGAAGAGGACGGGTCACTGAATGGGGGTGGAAGAGCCCAGGGCTGGGGGAGAGGACCACTTACTCTGAGGCAGGGGGAAGAGGGTGGATCTTGGCGGGAATGGAATGGAGCCCTGGGCTATGCGTGTGTTGGTGGGTGGGCGGGTGTGAGGGGAAGGGCGATTGGGAATGAGGGGAGGCACCTGAAGGCTGCGGTGTGAGGTAGAGTGGGGGAGCAGTGAGCCGTGGCGGGGCTGTGGGGAGATGAAGGGGGCTGAAGCCAGAGATGAAGGGTTGATCCTGGAGTGGGGGTAGGGAATGAGCCCAAGCACTGAGCAGAATGGGGAGGGGGCGGAGCCTGGAGGCCGGAGAGGCGAGTGGGCGGGCAGTGGGCGGGGCTGTGAGGAGGGGGCGGGTCCTGGAGGCCGACGGGAGAGAGCGGGGCGGGTCCTGGGGGAAGTGGACAGGCACAGGGTGGGGGCTGGGTCAGGGAAGGAGGTGGGCTGACCATGGAGGTGGGGACAGGCTATGGCGGGGAGTGGCGGGGTGGGCGGGCCATGGTGGGGTGGGGTGTGCGGGGCACTAGGCACAGTTGTAATGAGGGGATGGGGCGAGAGTGGGGCCCGGAAGGGGAGGAGGTGGGCGGGTCATAGGGATAGTGGGCGGGGAATTGGGCGGGGCTGTGAGGAGGGGGTGGGGCAGGACCCGGGAAGCAGGTGGGCGGACCACGCGGGGCTGGGAGGATCACCGGGGGCGGGTGGGGAAGCGGGGGCGGCTGTGGAGGGGGGCGGTCCTCCGGAGGCCGTCCGCGGGAGGGGCGCAGGTCCGTGGCGCTCACCCTGCTCGATCTCGCCCTCGCGCTCCGCCAGCTGCTCGAAGTCGCGGATGATGGCGCGGGCCGCCAGGTGGTGGAAGGTCTCGCTCCATAGGTCGGCATCCCGCGCGCCGCCCCGCTCCGGTCCAGGGGTCCCCAGCTCGAAGCTCACCTCCCACTGCAGGCGTTGGCTGTCGTGCAGGCCTTTGACCAGGGCCTTGCCCAGCACCGGGGCCGGGGTGGCGGGCCTGCTGGGACTGGCTCGCTCCTGGGACTCGGCTGGGGGGTCCCAGTCCGAGGACGTCTCTGTCTCGAAGGCAGAGGGATGGTGGGACGGCTCTGCGGGCAGAGGGACAAGTGGGCCAAGCGCTGACCTGGGGGACAGACCCAACTCCCAGGGGACATCATTCCTCCCCAGGGAGCAGACACTTCTAAGCAAGTACAACCCACTGCACCTCCCCAGGGAACAGGCAACTCCAACTGCTTTCCTAGGACAGCTGCGGGGGCATGGGCTTGTCCCCAAGGGAGGACAGATCCGCCTCCCAGGAAGCCAGTGCCTGAGGGGGCCAGATAGGATGGGGTGGGACAGGGGCACAGAGAATGGAGCTGCAGCCTCAGAGGCCACCCAAGAACCAGGGTGACTGGGAAGCGTGGGATTGGTGAGGTCCTCAGAGAGGGATGAGCCGCAGCAGACCCCAAGGGGACAGACCCAGGCATCTGCCCTCTGGGCCTGTCATCTGAAGTTGAACAACAGCCAGTGATTCCTCCCTGTCCCCAGTCGGGTCCTGGACCCTGTGGTCACTTACCCAGATCTCCAGGGCTTCGGCTGTCAGAAGTCCGCTCTCTCACAGGGCTCCATTCCTGGGTCTCCTGGCCCCAGGGCAGGAAGGGCTGGCAGCCTTGGGGCAGCAGAGAGGGCCTTCGGGCCCCTGGGCCACGGAGTTTGGGGCCCTGGTTCAGGTCCTGACCACTGTTCAGCAAGGGCTAGGGATGGAAGAGGAGAAAGAGAAAGAGGAGGAGGACGAGGAGGAGGAGGAGAAGGAGGAGGAAGAGCTCCCGGTGGCTGGACCCTCCTTCCTTCTGCTCCCCCACCCCCACCCCACCAGCTCTTTCCTGGGGCACAGCAGCTCCTCCTGGGCACTGCCCCTCCAGTACTCAGGGACGCATGACCCAGTCTCCATTATCCATGAGAAACATCAACAATCATAATCCCAAACCATGGAAAGCCATGGAAAATCATACACCATGGATAATTCTAAACCCACTTTTTTTTTTTGCCATAAAGTTTAAACTGTTTTGTGTGTATGGTTAAAATTATCAATCTTTTTTCCTTCTGTCTTCCCATATGTCATACTTAAAAGGTCTTTCTCACTCAAAAAATATTCTAGAATTTTTGGGATTTCATTTTTGTTTGTTTGTGTGTTTAAATCTTTGATTTACATGAAATTTATTCTGGAGTAAGGAGAAAGGAATCAGATTTTTTCTTGATTTTTCAAATGGTAAGAATCTCACAATTTATTGAATGCAGTTTTTCCATTTGAATCCGGGCAGTTTAATCAGTTTCCTACCTCTATCCCAACAAAGCTTTCATGCACATTTGGTTTTATTTATGGACTTCCTCTTCTGTTTTGTTGATTTAATCTATCTATTCTTGTGCTGATACAAACAGACATCAAAAGGCAAGGGAGAAATGGAGAAATACATTTGCAATAGTCATGACAAAGATCATTTTCAAGAAGCTTTCATAAATCACTGGGAGTAAAAGACTAACTTAATAGAATAATGTGTTAAGGGCATTTGCAGGCCGTTTATAGCAAAAGTATCCAATAAACCCAGGAAAAAATTCTCAGTTTCATGAAAAATTTGAACAATGTAAATTAAAACAAGTTTGTAATTTTTTTCCATCTTGCAGATTGGCAAATATTTAAATGTTTGATGGCACCCCTGTGGTCAATGGAAAGACAGAGTCTGTCATGGACTGTCAGTGCTAATGTAAATGGGTACACAGCTGTGGGAGAACAATCTAGCAATGTGCTATCAATTAAAATGCACAAGCCCCTTTGGTCTGGTAATTCCTCTTTCAGGAATTCAATCTTGTGGAAATACACAAGAGTGCAAATATCGATGTGCAAGTACTGTATATTTGTTGCAGTATTGTTTGTAAATGTAAACATCTGGAAACGATCCAAATCAGTCGGGGTTGGCATCAGTAGGGGTTGGCAAATAAGTTCTGGTATATCCCATGCAATGGAACGTCACACAACATTGAAAATAAAGAAGTCTCTTTCTTCATGCCAAAGTGAAAAGACGTCCAAGATAAAACTTATTTTAAAAAAGTAAATTGTGATTGTCCTGTAACCTCATTGTGGCGATGATTACATGACCATGTACGTTTGTCAAATCTCATAGAACTGTTCACCAAAAAGGGTAAATTCACTTTTAAATAAATACCTTGCACTGTTATTTATTTAAAAAGTGAATTAAAAAGACATTTGAAAAGTAAGTTGGAGAGCAGTTTTTATATGTGATTATTAAAAATACATACGTGTATAGTGTATGCATGTGTTTGTGTGTGTAGTATTAATATTTCTAGAAGGAAACACTCAAAACCAAGTGGGTCTGGGAATAGGACAGGGGGCCTTTTATTTGTACTTTATACCTGACTGAATTGTTTGAGGGTTTTTATTGCAAACACTGAGTATGTATTACTTTTGTAATTGAAGAATATTAAATTAATTAGAAATGAATTTGAAGCCTCTGGGACCATATATATCTCCTGGTGGCGGGGGGGGGCGGGGGGGGATGAGGGCGAAAAGACACTTACCAGGTGTAACAGTTTTTTAGGCCAACAGTTAACCATGGGGGCTTTTCCATCCCTATCAAGTATTTATTAGGAGGCGGACTATGCTTCCCCATTAAATGGGGGCTGCCTTTCTGTCTTTCTAAGCCAGAGGTCCTAGGAAGGGTACAAGGATGTGGGAGAAGGAGGGGACTGGTCACTCCCAGGATGACCCCAGCCAGGGCTGCTAAGTCCCAGGGGATCCCTACCCTCTGCTCCTTGACCAATCAAACACTAGGATTCCCCCAGCCGTCCACACGACACTGGGTCACAGAGAGCAACTGAAGCTGGTAAGGTTTCCATGGCAACAGATGAGTCTAAGATCCAGCCCTTCATCCAGCCAGAGGGTGCCTGGAGTGTGTGTGTGTGTGCGCGCACATATAAGTGTGTTGCGTGTGCATGCATAAGGGGGAATCAGGTTGGGGAGGAAGCCAGGCAGGAGGGGGCGAGAGAAGAGCAGAGATGGGTCTGAAGAGCTAGGGAGCGCGCAGGAAAGAAGTAAAGGGGAATCAGCCTGTCCAGAGCTCTCACCAAATAGAGCTGCCAGCCAAGGATGCCTGCTGGGTGCCAGGTGCTGGGCCAGGCACTGCATCTTTTATCAGCCAATGCCTGGAAGAGTCCTCCACTTAGAGTTGGCTCTCAATAAATATCTTTTGAAGGATGGCAGTTCAATCATGTGCCTAAGCTAGTCTCCCCATTTTGTAGATGAGGCAGCTGGGGCTCAGAGAGTGGAGTGACATGTTTGAGGATCAGAGTCAGCCAGACTGCAGGGCCAGTTGCCTTCTGATTGCATCAAGTGGTCCCTCAATAAGCACAGAGAAGGGCCCCCAGGGATAAGATTGCAGTGTCCCTACCCTTAGAGAGTGGGCTTATGTGTAAGTGGAGGCAGGGAGGGATGGGGGTGGTGGTTGGAAGTGGGAGGGGGCATATAGGGAGAGTGAAAAGGCTGCTTTTATGGAACCACTGCCTTACAAGGACAAATCTACATAAAGCCCATTCTTTTGTTTGTTTGTTAGAGACAGGATCTCTCTCTCTGTCTCCCAGGCTGCAGTGCAGTGGCATCAACCCAGCTCACTGCAACCTCTGCCTCCTGGGCTCAAGTGATCCTCCTGCCTCAGCCTCCTAAGTAGCTAGAATTACAGGCATGTGCCACCATGCCTGGCTAATTTTTGTATTTTTTGTAGAGACAGGATTTTGCCATGTTGCCCAGGCTGGTCTGGAACTCCTGGGCTCACGCGATCTGCCTGCCTTGGCCTCCTAAAGTGCTGAGATTACAGGCATAAGCCACCGCGCCCGTCCAAGCCCATTCTTAATAAAATGGATTAAACCACAGTTTGGTTTAGGACAATGGTGCTCAACCAGGTGATTTAGCTCCCCAGGGAACGTTTGGCAGTGTCTGCAGACATTTTGGGTTGTCATGATTGGGGATGGTGTTGTTCCTGGCCTCTAGTGAGCAGAGGCCAAGGGATGCTGCCAAACATTCTACAGTGCACAGAATTGCCCCCAAATATAAAATTATCATGTCCATGGTGCTGAGGCTGAGAAACCCTGGCCTAGCTGTGGCTCTCTAACTCTCAAATTCTCTCTGCTGCCAGGCACGGTGGCTCACTTCTGTAATGCCAGACCTTTGGGAGGCCGAGGCAGGCAGATCCCTGGAGCCCAGGAGTTCAAGACCAGCCTGGGCAATATGGCAAAACCCTGTCTCTACTAAAAATACAAAAATCAGGCCTGGCGTGGTGGCCCACACCTGTAATCCCAGTACTTTGGGAGTTCGAGGCAGGTGGATCACCTGAGGCCAGGAGTTCGAGACCAGCCTGGCCAACATGGTGAAACCCTGTCTCTACCAAAAATACAAACATTAGCCGGGCATAGCGGTATGTGCCTGTAATCTCAGCTACTCAGGAGGCTGAGGCAGGAGAATCGCTTGAACCCAGGAGGCAGAGGTTGCAGTGAGCTGAGATTGTGCCATTGCACTCCAGCCTGGGCAACAAGAGCAAAACTCCATCTCAAAAATAAATAAATAAATAAATAAAATACAAAAGTTAGCCAGGTGTGGTGGCACATGCCTGTAATCCCAGCTACTTGGGAGGCTGAGGCATGAGAATTGGTTGAACCCAGGAGGTGGAGGTTGCAGTGAGCTGAGATGGCACCACTGCACTCCAGCCTGGGTAACAGAGTGAGACTCTGTCTCAACAAACAAACAAACAAATAAACAAAAAATCCTTTCTGCCCTGGGTAAATGTATATCCCCTGGAAGTTGTAGGAGGTGCAATCTAATGAGGGGGAATAAAAGGCTTTGAAGGCAGGGGGTCCTTCAAAGGTCAGACAGGTTGCAATCCTCTGACTGGCTGTGTGACCTTGGATAAGTGCCCTACCTCTCTGGCTCTCAATTTCCACATCTGTACAGAGCCAAGGTGGGCCCCTAAACTCTCTCCTCCCCCAGGGCTGCTATAAAGTCAACCGAAAGAGCACATGCAAATGTTCCTTGCCAACTGGGCAGTGTGTGTGCAGGGAATGAGTGAGCTTATTGACTGGTGGGTGTCCTGATTTGGAAGGTGTCCTCGGAGGTAAGGCAGATGAAGGCCTAGGGAAGGAAAGACGGAGTGACTCACTTGGCAGTGTAAGTTGTGGATGGCCACGTCCTGTGGTTGAAGCAGGGGACACAGCTCTCCCCTGCCTGTCGCCTTCCCCAGCTCCTCCCTAATCTGTCCTGCTTGGGTACCTGCAAATCAATCTGCCACCGCTGGACATCCAGGCTGGTCTGGTTGGTGAGGTCCTGCAGCCTGGCTTTCCGCAGTGGGTATCTCTTGGCAGCTGGCATGGGGTCACTTGCCGTGGTGGCTCTTGGGAGGGGCTTGTGATTGGTGATCTGGTTGGTGCTGTATGCCCTCCGTCGCTGAGAGAGGTTCAGATCTGGACAGAGATAGTGAGGGGGAACCATCAGAGTGGGACAGCAGGGAAAGAGTGGAGCTTGCATCCCCTTTCCTGTTTGGAAGCGTCTCACGTTCTCCACCTCTTGCCTACTGAAATATATGTAGATGCCTCCCCTGGCATCCAAAGCCTCTCCGGATCTGGCCCTAGTCTAGCTTCCCAGCTACTCTCCCTGCTGCTTCTTTTCAAAGGTACAATGTGGCTGGGTGTGGTGGCTCACGTCTGTAATCCCAGCTCTGTGGGAAGTCGAGGTGGGCGGATCATTTGAGGCCAGGAGTTCCAGACCAGCCTGGGCAACATGGCGAAACCCTGTCTCTACAAAAAATACAAAAATTAGCCAGGCATGGTGGTATGCGCCTGTAGTCTCAGCTATTCAGGAGGTTGAGGCATGAGAATTGCTTGAATCCAGAAGGTGGAGGTTGCAGTGAACAGAGATCGTACCACTGTACTCCAGCCTGGGTGACAGAGTGAGACTCTGCCTCAAAAATAAAAAATAAAATAAAAGGTACAAAGTGGGTCAAACACACTAGATCAGAAGCCAATTGTGTGTGTGCTTTCTAAGTGTCACACTCTTCACATTGCTGCTCAGGCAGTTTCTGCTGCCTGGAACGTCCTTTCCCTTCCCACCTCTAAGAAGCAGTTCCCTTGTGAAGTCTTTGTGGATATCCTCTAGCAGATGTGCTCATTTCTCCTGGGATTCCCATAGTTTGTTAAATTTTCTAGGGGTCTCTGGCACCCTGTCACTCTGCTTTCTATCAGAGTTAGTGCCAGATGTATCTCTCACTATGTGGAAAGCTCCGGAAGGGCAGGGGACATGTCTGAGTCATCTTTGCTTCCCATGTTGCTCTCAGCCCCTAACTTTAGTAAGGAATCGAATTACTCCCTTTGAATGGAAACTAACACCATAACGAGGCTTTGGAGTCAGATAGATCCGGACTCTTTGTCTGTACTCTATCTATTGCTCTATGAGCTTAGTCAAGTTGCTCAAATTCTCCAAGTCTCAATTTCCTCATCTGTAAAGTGGGTATAACAGACCCACCTCTGCAGCTGCTAACTATTCAATGAGGTGGTTTTTACCAAGTGCTTAGCACATAGTAAGTGCTCAATGTAAGGCAGCAATCATTAGAGCCGCAGACCAACCGTGCTTGGTGGTGGAGTCTCCGCTGACTAGCCGGGCATTTTTGGCCTGCCCTAGGATGAAGGGTGCCCCCGAGTTCTCGGCACAGTCTCCACCTTCCGGCCCGGGTCCCTCATCCTGAGAGTGGTAGAAGACAGAGCTGCCAGACTCCTGAGAGTGCAGCATGCTGTACCGGCGCCTCTTGTCCTGGAGGGAGAAACAGAAAAGAGGGCTAGGAGTGAGGCTAGGTGACAGGAAGGACTTCCGCAGGGAGCAAGGGGTGTGAGCAGAGGTGGTGCGGTTTTCATCTCTGAAGAAACAGCTCAATAGGAAAGCTTTGTGTTTGCTTAGGGAATTGAGACAAACTTCTGTTCAAGAGATGGTGAATGGAATTATCGTTTCATAACACTTAGGTTGTTTATGTTTTTAATTATTGACTTCATTACATTTTTTTAATGTAAGTCTAAATGCCACTCCTGTCTCCAAATAGGTAACCGAAATTAACAAAATAAGCCATCTGTTCCTTCCATTCCATTCTCCCTGATATAAACATACAGTTCACCCTTGATCAACACAAGCTTTAACTGCGTGGGTCCATTTATATGCGGATTTTTTTCAATAAAAGTTACACTGAGTGTCGGCTTCTCTTGCCTCGCCTTCCACCTCCTCCACTTATTCCCTTCTATCACCTCTGAGACAGCAAGACCAGCCCCTCCACCTTCGCCACTCAATGTCAAGACAATGACGACGAAGACCTTTATGATGATCTACTTCCACTTAATGAATAGTAAATGTATTTTCTCTTCTTTATGATTTTCTCAAAAACATTTTATTTTCTCTAGCATATTTTATTGTAAGAATACAGCATATAATACATATGACCCACAAAATATGTGTTAATTGACTGTTTATATTATCAGTAAAGCCTCCAGTCAACAGTAGCCTATTAGTAGTTAAATTTTTAGAGAGTCAAATGTCATATGTGAAATTTTGACTGCATAGGGGGTCGGTATCCCTAACCTCCACATTGTTCAAGCGTCACCTCTATGTATAAATAACACATCAGCTGTTGGGGGTCATTTTTTGTTTCGTAAAAACTTTGCCATACTGCTCACACTTATCAGTATCTTGAATTTTGCACTTGAAACACTTTGGAAATTCTGCATTTCAACTATTATTTTCTGTTTGTTTGTTTAGAGATACGGTCTCCACACTGCACATAGGCTGGAGTGCAGTGGCATCATCAGTTCACTGCAGCCTCCAACTCCTGGGCTTGAGCAATCCTCCCGCCTCAGCTTCCAGAGTAGTTGGGACGACAAGCACATGCCACCACGTCCGGCTAAGTTTTTAATTTTTATATTTTGTAGAGAAGTGGTCACACTAGGTTGCCCAGGCTGGTCTTGAACTCCTGGCCTCAAGCCAGGCACCTACCTTGGCCTCCCAAAGTGCTGGGATTACAGGTGTGAGCCACCATGGCCTGGCCTCAACCATTCTTTTTAGCATTTGACTGCACAATATTTTACCACCCCTTGTTGTTAAGCATTCATTTTGTGGCCATTTATTTTTGTCACCATAAAAAATACTACAATAAATCCTTGGACATAAATCCATTACATCACTTTTATTTTTATGGGCTAGACTCCTAGGATTTCTGGGTTGAAAGGTTTATGTATCTCTAATTTTTTTTTTCTTGGAGACACAGTCTCGCCCTATCCCCCAGGCTGGAGTGCAGTGGCATGATCTTGGCTCACTGCAACCTCTGTCTTCCGGGTTCAAGTGATTCTCCTGCCTCAGCCTCCCGAGTAGCTGGGGTTGCAGGTGCCTGATGCCACGCCTGGCTAATTTTTGTATTTTCAGTAGAGATGGGGTTTCACCATGTTGGCCAGGCTGGTCTCGAACTCTTGACCTCAGGTGATCCACCTGCCTCGGCCTCCCAAAGTGCTGGGATTATAGGCATGAGGCATCGTGCCCAGCCTATCTCTAATTTTATTAGTTATTTCTAGGTTGCTTCCCAGGAGGGCTGTGGCAAGTTATATTTACACCAACAATATGTGAAGGTCCTCTTTATCCCTACCAGTAGCAGGGCAAACGTTGCCAGTATTGAGTAAGCAAAGGAGAAAGGATTTGATGACTGCGTCCAGTCCCTTCTAGTGGGAGGGTCTGTTGATGAACTGGTGCCTTCTAGACCTCCCAGGAAGGCCCGGACTGTGCAAGGACTTGGCCAGCATTTTGTTTAGCATTTTCTCCCTGCAGCTGAACACTCCATTTTCCATAACACATTAACCATTAACCTGATCACAGTTCTGAAAACATTTCATAACATTAAAAAATCTGGCGCTTTCACATAAAGTTCCAATTTCTCCTGAAAAATGAGACACACATTTAACATCAGGCTCACATTTCTGCATGATGGCACTTTGTTAGGGCTGCGTAGGGGCTGCCCAGTTTAGCCAGGGCGTGTGCCATCCAGTTTGCCATATTCCTCACCGCTCCCTATTGCCTTTCCAGCTGTGAGCTCAGTGGTAACTGCTATCCATCACAGCATTGGCCCCTTTTATTTTTACACCAAGTCCATTTCATTCATTCCACACCTGCCCAATTTCTATAGGCATTGAGTTTGTGACTTCTTTTTTGAAAAACAAAACAAGATGAGAAATCCTTTAGAGAGAGTGGAGAGACTCACGAAAGCGGAAAGATAGGTGAGGAAACAGCTTCTTTGGCAATCTCTCACATTTTAGCATGAATTTCACCTCCCTTTCAGAAGTTCTTGGCTTTCATCCCACTTCTGCCACCACAGACAAGGGAATCATCCATGTAAAGAAATAAAACACAAACTCTTCTAAGGAGTTACGCGCTTACTAGAGTGTGTGGAGAATGAAATCTGAGTGCATTTATTCTTGAACTAAAGTGTGCACCATATCACTTAGGGGAAATTATGTAAAATGCAGTTTCCTGGGCTTTATCCTTGGGGATTCTTATTCAACAGACCTGGGTGGAAGCTAGGGCTCTGCATTTTTTTTTTCTTTTGAGACGGAGTCTCGCTCTGTCGCCGAGGCTGGAGTGCAATGGCACGATCTTAGCTCACTGCAAACTCCACCTCCCGAGTTCAAGTGATTCTCGTGCCTCAGCCTCCTGAGTAGCTGGGATTATAGGTGCCTGCCACCATGTCTGGCTAATTTTGTTATATTTTTAGTAGAGAACGGGGTTTCACCCTGTTGGCCAGGCTGATCTCAAGTTCCTGATCTCAAGTGATCTTCCTGCCTCGGCCTCCCAAAGCTGTGCATTTTAAACAAGTTCTTCAAGTGGTTCTACTGCAGGGTCTCTTAATAACCACATTTTTGAGATGGTGGCATCTACCTTAGCCATGCCACTGTGATTGAATGCCTGTGGCCTGGCAACTGTAAACCCACAACTGGGAAAACTGTAAACCCACATCTGTAAACCCAATTCCAGTTAGTTTCTAGCTGTCACAAATAGTCTTTCCAGCTAAGGATGATTTGTAGGCATGGGTTCTGGGCCCCCACGGACCCCTGGAGTTTCTAGGATACTTACAGATCTGGGATTGGAGATGTGCAAAGAAGCATCACATACAATGCCATACCCCACCAGCCGTTCTCCAGGGAAGAGGGAGCTGGCGCTGATGGGTGAGACCAGGACCTCGGTGGTCTCAGGGAAGATCCACTCCACAGTCACATCGCTCAGGACTGGGGCCATGGCCTTCTTCAAGGATTTGACCATCTGTAGGGCAGGGTCAGAATGCAGTTGGGGGATGTATGAGAAGAGATCTGTACAGAAGATCATGTAAGTATCAGCTTAGTGGGGAGTAGGAGCAGGGAAGAGGGGACAGCAGGCCTTGTGGTGACTTGCCTAGCAGTGAGCACACTTCTGAGCTTCTTAGACTCACAGAATGTCAGAGTTGGGGAGCATCGTCACTTCATCTTTTCTAAGCTTAGCATTTTTATTTTATTTTATTTTATTTTATTTTATTTTGAGACAGAGTCTGGCTCTGTCACCGAGGCTGGAGTGCAGTGGCATGATCTTGGCTCAGTGCAACCTCCACCTCTTGGGTTCAGGTGATTCTGCTGCCTCAGCCTCCTGAGTAGCTGGGATTACAGGCACCCGCCATCATGCCCAGCTAATTTTTGTATTTTTAGTAGAGACGGGGTTTCACCAAATTGGCCAGGCTGGTCTCAAACTCTTGGCCTCAAGTGATCCACCTGCCTAGGCCTCCCAAAGTACTGGGATTACAGGCGTGAGCCACTGCACACCTGGCCAGTTTAGCATTTTATAAATGAGAAAATCTGAGGCTCAAAGTAGGGCTGTGACTAGCCCAAGGGCACACAGGTTTGCGCCAAACCATGGACTGAATAATGATCTTGAGCAAATTCATTTACCTCTCTGGGCCTCAGTTTTCCCTTCTGTTAAAGTAGGAGGGTGTAGTTGAAGGATTATTTGCAATACTGAATTTGACATGTGGTAGGTGTTTAGTAAATGACATGCGCTAGGTGTGGTAGGTGTTTAGTAAATGACAGCTATGGTCATCACCTAGACTGATTTCCTTGGATGTTCTGTACTGCAAACCTGGAGAAAATGACTTGGGGGTTGTGGCAAGTATAGAGGTGAGCTTTCAAATCTCTCTTCAAGAAAGACCATGCCTTCTTGCTGCAAGAAATGCCGTTAGGTGACAGCTTCCAGATGCAGCACCCCAGCTTTTGAGCCAAGACCATATCTCTCCCTGGAAGCCCCAAGTCAATGATTCAGCATGGCAGGGATACTAGAGCCTGGTCATTTCAGCAAATCGCTGACTTTGATGGGCAACCTTTGCTCCAGAGCTCCCTGCTGGATGGCTGAGACCCTGCCAGGGCATCACAGTCTGAGGCTCTCTTGGCCAATTCTGCTCCCATTTTCCTTTCACAGCTGTTGGACTGGCCTCTTGGCCTGAAGAGTTTTTCTTCCTGCTTCCTCCTCTTCCACGTTTCATAGACACTATCCCCAATAAACATCTTCACTCTTAATCCCAGCCCTGTCTTTGTTTACTGGACTGACAAGGGGATTTTCTAAGGGTTAGATTATTCATGTCAAATGTGCAGGACATGGAAAGCAGACTATAGCCTCCTTTATTTCTGGGTTCTTTAGATTCTTCTGAGCCACCATTCGTCATCATCAGGAACATGTCCAGATATGGACCTCAAACACAACTCCAATCCATATAGGTGGTAGCTTTTTCAGGAGCCTCATCTTGTCCAGCAGTGGATGGAGTGTGTGTCCAGTGGCTGGAGACCAGGGGATCTAGCGTCCTGGCATTGCTTCAAGAGTTGCCTGCTCTGTGGCTTGCAAGTCTCTGGTTCTCATTGGGATGCAGTGTGGCCTAGTGAAGAGCTCAGATTTGGGGTGTCATCCCAGCTCCACCACTGAGCTGCCATGTGACTGGTCTGGGCCTCTGAGGTTCCAGCACCAGAAGGGACTGCGTGGGTTCTGCTGCCTACCTTGGGTTGCAGCCGTTCCCCCTCCATCAGGAACTCAGCACTGCCCTCGGACACAGATGCCAGTCCTTTCACCAGTCTGTGGCAGACGTTGGGTCCAATTCCAAAGCTATAGCACCTGGGGGAAGGGAAGAAGAGAGGCTGCTATGTCCTATCCTCTCTGCATCTTTGCCTCCTGATGCAGAAAGGGACAGAGCATGGTCTGGCAGGATCTTGGAGCTGGCCCTATCTTCAGGTAGAGGGAGAGGGAGAAGGAAGAGGGGCCATCGGGGGTACCCACATACACACCCATCAATTCACCCACAGACAGTCCATTAATTCCCACCCAGCACAGAGCGGGAGCAGCCTGTCCCTTGGCTGTGGGACCTCTCCCTGGGCTTCTCTTGTGAGTCGTGTGCAGAGGCATGGTAGCTCACCCATTCAGAACTTGAGAGGGAAAAAGATGAACTTTGAAATCAGCCCACACTATCTTGGAAGCAAAGCCCTTTGGGAATTGTGGGTCCTATCCTCTCCCTCTGGCATTTTCCACATTGCCCTTGGGCTCTGGCGCCCCAGCCCCGGCAGCCTGGAGTCACCGAGCCTAGACCCTCAGCCAAGGCCAACCTGGTGGAGAAGGCGTGATTTCGCACCAGCTCCAGCACCTTCCCCGTGTTGTTGACAGTGCCATCTGTGATCAGGAAGAGGAGCCGCGGGTGGCCTCGGTGCACTGGCTGCCTGATGACCCACTTGAGAGGGGAAAGGATGTTGGTCCCACCCATGTCGGCCTTCATTCTCTGGATGTCATCACAAGCCATGGCCAAGCTGTCCTGCAGAGAAGCAGACAGTCCCCAGTGTCACCTTATGGTACAGAGACTCTAGACCACCTAAGGAAGAGGACTTTGTTTCCCTAGATCTTCTTTTAGCCTCACCAAAGTTGACCCATGCTCCCAATTTCATCCCTGCCCACACTCACAGGAAGAATGGGTGGCCACTCATTTGGTGTCATCCTGCTCAACAGCACCCCCTACCAATGCCTGAAACACCAACTAGTTGTCCTTTCTGGGTTCTCCTTTAAAAATAGAAGCACTCCTGGAACACATTAAACCCCTGATTCCTTAGCACACATGAGGTTTCTTTTTCTAATGAGGGAGGTGGGTGGTGTGATGGAAAGAGCACTGGACTAGAAATCTTAAGATCTGAGTCCAGAGACTGACTCTGGCACCAGCCCCCTATGACATTTTGAGAAAATCATTTCTCTAATCCAGGCTTCAGATTTCCTTGCTCTGGACCAACTGTGTGGGTCCCAACTGGCCAAGGATGGATGTCATTTGCAGCAAGAGTAAATTCCCACTGGATACAGTGACCTCCTCCTCCTGGCTCAGGGGGATGCTATTTCAACATCCACTCTTGGACGGGACTTAGAAGTAACAGCATGTTTGGGAAGTCAAGGCAGGTGGATCACTTGAGGTCAGGAATTCGAGACTAGCCTGGCCAAAATGGTGAAGCCCTGTCTTTATTAAAAATACAAAAATTAGCTAGGTGTGGTGGTACATGCCTGTAATCCTAGCTACTTGGGAGGCTGAGGCAGGAGAATCGCTTGAACCTGAGAGGCAGAGGTTGCAATGAGCCAAGATCAAGATCGCACCACTGCACTCCAGCCTGGGTGACAGAGAAAGAGAGACTCCATCCCAAAAAAAAAAAAAAAAAAAAGGGAAAAGAAAAAAGAAAAAAAAAAAGCAGTAATGGCATGTATCAAAAGTCTTAAGATGTATGTGTAGCTTTTGAGCCAGCAAGGCTAGGAATTAATCCTAAGGGAATAATTAAAGATGCATGCAAAATCTGTGATACAAAGATGACTAAATAAAATGGAAAGAACTTTAATGCTTGACTGCAGGGGTTTTGTTAAATAAGTCCCAATCTATCTGTGTAGCAAAATACTAGGAAGCCATTACAGTTACATTACAGATTAATACTTACTGGCATGGAAATACATTCATGATAGACTGCTGCGTTAGAAAAGTAGGTTACAGAACAGTATGGAAGGCCTAATCTTATCTTTATTGAAAATGTGTGTAAATGCATAGAACAAGGGCTGGAAGGATTTATACTAAGCTCTTAGCAGTGTCTTTTCTTCCTTTTATCCTGACTGACATAATCACAGGAGATTTTTTAAAAAAATTTTGTTTTTGATATGTACATTTAAAAACTGTGGAATGATCAATACATATTATTCTTTTGTTGTTGTCATTGTTTGTAGAAATGAGGTCTCACTGTCCTGCCCAGGCTGGAGTCAAAGCTCCTAGGCTCAAGCGACCCTCCCATCTCAACCTCCCAAGTAGCTGAGATTACAAGCGCATGCAACATATATTATTCTTGCATTTTTAAAACTCATAACATTATTTTTACTTGAAAAGTGTCCCATTTGCTTGTCCTTCCTCCCTCCTTTCCTTCCTTCCTCCCTCCCTCTCTTCCTCTTCTTAGATCTGGGTAGGATGCTCCAATTTTGAACACGCTGCTGGGGCCACAGCCTTCTTGTTTCACACAGTATCTTGAGCCTTGTGAGTTCCATTCTTAGCCCACTGCCACGCCCACTCATCCACCTATTCACTCCCCTACTCCTTATCATCCGCTTCCTTAGCTCAACCTTGCATGCGTCCATCATCCTTGTGAAACGGAGGCTTCAGTGAGTGGCAGGCCTGGGCTATGTCCTCTCTCTACCCACTTTCTGTACCTCATTTCTGTACACACACACACTTTGCCCAAAATATTGTTTGATTCTAAAGAGGGGATGTCAGAATGCTGAGATGTCAGAAAAATGTCCAAACAGAGATAGTTTCTCTTCAGTTCTCTGCCCCCGGGTGTGATCTGGGTTCTCTGTGGGTAGGCAGCTTCTGAGGCCAGCACTAGGATTTTAACTATTTTTTCCCCTTTCCCTCCTTTCCTCTGCTCCCCACCATGCACCACCCTCCTGGTCCCAGCCTTGCCCCCTCATTACCTCACTGTAGGTCTGGCTGGAAGGAAAAAGGCTCTTAAATGTGGATCCAAACCCAATGATATTGAAGAGGCAGGCTGGCATGAGGCTCTTAAGGGCCACCAACATGGCATCCTGGCAGAAGAGAAAGGGGTTTTCAGGATTCAGGAAGGAGTTCTTGTCACTCGGCCACTGCACTCCAATATTCCCTTTCCCAGCACAGGAGCAGCCTCCAAACAGGCCTTTACCCTCCTCTGTCTGCACCCAGCAACTCCTTTTCCCTCACATCAAGAAATTTGCTGACACTGACCAGAGGCTGGACCAAAGCCACCACCACCACCACCACCACCATCATCGTCATCGTCGTCATCATCATCATCATTATCATCATCATCATCATCACTATCATCATCATCATCATCACTATCATCATCATCATCATCATCATCATTATCATCATCATCATCAGACTTATCCATGTAGCAGGTCTGATTTCTTAAAGCCTTTCTATTATGACTTTCCAGTTCCATTTAACCTCTTCCTGATCCTGAGAGGTGGGGAGAGCAGGGAGCACCCTCTCCCTGCTGCCAAAGCAGAATTGATGTCCAAAGGAGGAAAGTGGCCTGGTCCAGGTCACACTGTGGATGGAATGGCTTCTGGCCCTCCTGTGGGACCTTCTGCATCAGACTCAACCTAACCACCACTAAGACACATCCTCAGGGGCAGTCTCTTCAGCTCATATTTGTCAGGTACACAGGATGTACTTTACATGCATCACTTCACTGATCTTCACCATAACCCTTCGGGGCAGGTACGCTTTTATCCCCATTTTATAGAAGAGAAGATTGAGGCATAGAGAGGGGAAGTAACATGTTGGTGAGCATCCAGAGGGTAAATAATGGAGTCAGGACTCAAAGCCATGTCACTTTGCCTCCAAAGTCTATGGACACTAAACATAACCCATGTAACTATGCCCCAGCAGGAGACCTTGATAAAGGTAGACTGAAAAAAAATAGTGACAATGAGGGAGGTGGAGGTGATGGTAGAAGCAAAATTGATGATGATGATGATCATGATGATCATGATGGTGATGATGGTTATGATACAATGCGATGATAAATATCAAGCAATTACTATGTGCTAAATGTTCTAAGTTATGTCACCCCTCTGAGCCTCAGCTAGGTGCATAGTAAACATTCAGTAAATGGTTATCATTATCAACTCAATGAGATCTATATTAATATTAATAACCCTGCTTTACAGATAAGAAAACTGAGGCTCAGGAGAGTTAAGGAATTGCACTGGATGGCAAAACCTAAGACTAATGACAGAGGCTTTAAAAACACAGCTTTTGCTGGGCACGGTAACTCACGCTTGTAATCCGAGCACTTTGGGAGGTGGAGGCAGGCAGATCATGAGGTCAGGAGTTCGAGACCAGCCTGACCTGTCTCTACTAAAAACACAAATATTAGCCAGGCATGGTGGTACACGCCTGTAATCCCAGCTACTCAGGAGGCTAAATCAGGAGAATTGCTTGAACCCGGGAGGCGGAGGCTGCAGTGAGCCGAGATCACGTCACTGCACTCCAGCCTGGGCAACAGAGTGAGACTCATCTCAAAAAAAAAAAAAAAAAAACAAAAAACAACGAAACAACCTACAGCTCTGAGATTTTTATTCATGTTGGCTCTGCCTTGGCAGAGGAATGAAGGTCTGTCTCCCCCTCACCCCCATGTCCCCCATCTTGTTTATTGACAGTACCCCAGGGATCTCAGCATGGCTTCAGGGAAGCCGTCATCCTTCATGATCTAGAAGAAAACAGCTGCAAGAGGATTCCGGCACCTTTTACACCACACAGATTTCCAGGCTCCACATACTCACACCCCAATCCCATCCCCCACCCTGCAAACATTAACATTAACATTCTCTCAATCTCTCTTCATTGCTTGCGTCAATACATTTGGTTTCTCTACAAAAGAAGTCAATGTCTGCTTATTTTTTCATTAGTCACTAATGCATATTCCTGCTAGGAGGAGATTCTGCTGATCCATACAGATTGTCTCTGCTCACACCTATTAGAATTTTTAAAGCCATGTTTTTGGCAGCAAGTGGCAGCTGAAGAATGAGACCAGCTGCAGGAAATTAAATTGGCTGGACTTTCCCCTTTGGCATAAGCTCTTTGGATTTCTATTTTCTCCCTCCTCCCTGGGCCTAGATTTTCCTAAAACTTCAACCCAGTGGGTCACAATTAAGGACCCAAACAACCTTCCAGTGGCCTCGTTGTCAGTGGGGAAAGGGGTGTGTAGCCTGAGTAATTTCCGTGCCTTTCTCTAAAAGGGTCATGTTTAGCAGAATGGATGGCACCAATGCAAAGCCATTTGTGAAGGCATGACCTTGAGCTCAGTGAGCTGAACTGGAGAAGGGCAGGAGAGATTCCAAGGAGAAAGAGGACTGAAAGGAGAGCCAGAGAAAGTTATTGTCCGAGAATTCCGGAATGCAAAGATTGGACAGGCTTTCAGTCCAGGAAGTGGATTTCCATTTATGAACTAATTACATTTGACTGGTAGTAACTGCCTGGAACACTGGATGAGAAGGATATAGACTGAGTCCAGGCTCAGCAGGAAAAAAAATGTCATGACCAGTTATTGAATTGAGGTCTACCTGGGCTTGGGAGAGGGGAGCGGAGGGATATATGACATACGTTCACTCTGCCTGAATTGATCCTTCTGTCTCTACAGAAAGTATGAATGAATCCCAGAGTTGAGAATCAGCTTGTCCACAGTCACAGAGCAAATCGGTGGCAGAATTGACCCTGGAATCCAGGTGTTGCTTTTGGCATGATGCCATGCAGCAGAGATGACATCATCAGAGAAGAGAATTTTTTAGTGGAACAGTATGCATAATTCTCCATAAGCAATGTAAGGAAAATGAGCTCTGAAGCAAGATATAGAAGGCCCAGTCTTTCTCACTAGCCCTGTGATGCTGGGAAAAGCACTTAGCCTCTTGGTGACTCAGTTTCTTTACCTGGAAAGTGGAGGGAAAATGGATTAAATGCTCCCTAAGGCATGTTTTAGGTTTATGCTTCTGTGATGCTCTAGGGTAACTGAGACATCTTACGAACTGATAAAGATGCGGAACGGGATACAGATGGCCACAGAGGCCTTGAGCGTGCTTCAGCACTCCAGCACCGAGGACAGCTTCTCATTCCAATGTTTGCCTTTGATGGTGGGCAGGTTGGGGAAGAAGGTGCCAATCAGCCCTACTACACCCCTGTGTCATGAGACTTCAAACAGGAACTTGGGTCCTGTGTATGATTCCTTTGTCATACTTCAAGACAACTGTAGCAAACCCATGGAGATACCTGGCATCCCAGATCCCACCCAACTCTCCTCTCCTTGCTGAGCTTGCTGCCCTGGAAACAAGAGCTTGCTCTGGGAACAAACTAGGGGGAAAGATGAAATTTCAGGTGATGGCAGAGCCCCACTCTGTTCTTGCCCCCTCCTTCCTTGTTCTCCTGAACTCAGTTATCCTTTACCCGGATCAATAAAGAGATAGAAGGCTTTTTATGCATAAACACAGAGCTAGGCCCCATGGAAAAAGAGAGGTGAGAGGATAGACGACCCTTTTCCTAAATGAGTTCATAACTCCAGAGAGACAGACATCTGCACAATCAAAAATGCAAGGGAGTGTTGGATAATGCCACAATGGAGACCAGTAATCTCCTGGGGGTGGGGCAGGGGGCAGGTGAAATGCATCTGGATTGTGAGGGGGGAGGATTCTATCACCATTGCTTCCACCCTCCTGAGGAGCTCTCCTTAGCAGGGAGACCAAGCTCCCAGGTATTCTGATTGGCTAGCAGGCCTGTGCCTCTCTCTTGACTGTCAGCTCCTTGAGGACAGCAAATGTGTTTGCATTCTGCTGTTTTTCCAGAAGGCCAAGGGCAAGGCTTGGCACCTATTAGGCATTTGAAAAAAAGAGAAACCAAGTCTTTTCTACCAAATTCTACACATTCCTTGATGGCAGGGACCATGTCCACTGAAGCTCTGATGTCAGGTGGTGGGGACAGTCAGGGAGACATGGATTTAATTTTAGACCACAGTGGCTATGTGACCTTGGACAGGTGACTGAAACTCTCAAGATCAGCTTTTCTGTATGGAAAATGGCAAAAATAGGATCAAACGCATAAGATTATTGTCTGGATTAGATATCAAGCTTCATGTTAAGTGGCTAGCACCATATCCAACACATAGCAGACCCTCAGCAAATGTTACTTCCCTTCCCCTCTTCCCTGTGCCCTGCTCCACTCAGTACCTACTGGAGTGTTTTAGCTAAAGTTTGTAGAATGCAAAGGACAGCTACGGATGACTTCATCCCTTATAAATGGATGCCAGCTCAGCCTCTGCTCACACCACTTCATGTTTTTATGGGGATGCAAATGGAGTTTGGGTATCTCTGTTTAAACTGATTTTTAAAAGTTGTTTCTTGGAACAGAAAGTGCTGAGGAAGCTGGATTGGGGGCACACAGCTGATTTCCCCTGGAGCCCTGGGCCCTCCGGAGGGGTTCTCTCAGCAGGTACCTTGACTCGGTGCATGCTGATCCCGCTCATGCTGCTGCTCCTGTCAATGAGGAAGATGAACTCCCCGTGGGCCTTTCTCAGGCACGGCTGGACTGACTGGAGGTCGGGACAGAAGTTGAGCATGATGACGGAGTGGTGGGGAATGTCTTTGTGGAGGCGTTTTCGAATGATTTCTGTCTGGAAGAGAAAAGAACACTCTGATTGGGCAATCGGAGTCAAGAGGTACTTCTGGGGACTCGTGCTGGTCCCCGTCACTCACTGTGCACCCACATCCTGCTCAGGCTCTGCATGGAAGACTTCCGGGCTGACTGTGCTCAGCTCCTCTGTTTGCTAGACCTTCACGGGTTGCAACAGCAAGCATGGACTTTGCAGACAGAAAGACTTGGGTTTGAATCCCAGCTCTGTCACCATCCGACTGTGTGATATGGGGGTGAGTCCCTCCTCTGGGTCTATTTGCCCATTTGTAAAATGGGGCGAATAATGTCCGCTTCTCAGGGTGGTTGTGAGGATGAACTGAGTCAGCACAGACGCGAGAAGCCCGTTGGTTGAGTAATGGTCTCTCGCTTTTACACTCAGTGTGTATACTGCTCTCTGGCTCATCTTGGCTGTGAACTGGGTTTCCTTGGTTTACCGATTCTCTCCCATTGTTAAATTCCTACTCACTCTTCAAATTCTACCTGTTTGGAAAGGCTTCCCCAATTTCCAGGTGGACTTAATTACTTAGTTTCCTCATCCATTAAATGAGGACAAGAAGACATACCTCACTGAGTTGTTGCGTGGGTTCAGTGCACCTGTGAAGCTGGCTGCCTGGCAGAAAGCAATGGCCTCTAAACAGCAGCCATCATTGCCATTGCTGGTGCTGCTGTTGTTGGTCCTGGAGGCCCAGGCACTTCTCACACCGAATAGTTTTTTGCTCCGATCTCTGCCTCCCATCAACTTGTTTGCTATTATACTTGAAGGCAGGTCATCTCTTAGCTTCTTTTACCTCTCCAGAATTTAACATAGGGCCTAGTCCAGAGATGGATCAGTAAAGATTAAGGGAAGGACAGCGCCTTGGTGTTTATCCTTTTATGTGGCCTCCTAGCTGGCCCTGAGGCCAGGACCCTTCCCCTTGCTTCTCCCCCTCCCCTTCACACAGAATCTCATTTGCTTTGTTCTCACGCTGCTTTCACTTTCCACCCCGACTTTCTCTCTCTGTCTCCTTATCTGGCTGTCTCTGTGTGTACACGTTCTCTGTGTCTGTTTCTCAGTTTCTGTCTATTTGGGTTCCTTCCCCATCTCAATAGATGACATCACCACCCACCCAGTTGTTCAAACCAAACGCCTAACAGTTGTCCTCAGTTCCCCTCTTTTCCTCACTCCACACATTCCGTCCTGCAGCAAAGCATTGCCAGTCCTGCTGCTAACATGCAGCCAGAACGCGTCCACGTCTCTCTGACTCCACTGCTACTGCGCGTGTTCAGGGGAGGACTGTCTCTCTCTCCAGACCTTTGCAATAGTCTCATCCTGCTCTCTTTCTCCAACTGTTATCTCCCTGTGGTCCATTCTGCAGAGAGCAGCCAGAGCGACTGTTCTTATCATTCTCTTGCTCAAGCAGTGCCCTCACTGGATACTCTGAACCATGGTTTAGGAAGCCGCCTGTGGCCTGACCCCTGCCTGCCTGTCCACCTCCTCTCTACCCACTCTGCTCCCTACATTTCAGCCGCACTGACCTTCTTCCTGTTTTCCAAAAAGGTCACCATTGTTCTGCTTCCTGCTCTTTCATCCCTTGTGCCCTCTCCATCCATTCCTCCCACGTTGGGCTCTTGGTCTTCTGCCAGGTCTCATCCTCAGACAGGCTTTTGCTGACGCCCGGCTAAAGAACACCCAGCACCTACTACTCATGATCATATCAGCCCTCTCCAAACAGATCTGGCTCATTGATTTGCTTTTTTATTTTTATTTTTTGAGACAGAGTCTCGCTCTGCCACCAGGCTGGAGTGCAGTGGCTCAATCTCGGCTCACTGCAACCTCCAACTCCCTGGTTCAAGCAATTCTCCTGCCTCAGCCTCCCGAGTAGCTGGGATGACAGGCATGCGCCACCACGCCCAGCTAATTTTTGTATTTTTAGTAGAGACGGGGTTTCGCCATGTTGGCCAGGATGGTCTTGATCTCCTGACCTTGTGGTCCGCCTGTCTCGGCCTCCCAGAGTGCTGCGATTGTGGGGGTAAGCCACCGCGCCCGGCCTGATTTGCTTTTTTTCCTCTGTCTTTCCATCCCAGAATATAAGCTCCATGAAGATAAAGACTGTGTCATTCTCAGTATTGCCCCCCTAAGATTTATTTGTTGAATAAATAAGTGAGGGAATTAATCTGTTTGGGCCTTTTTGTCTGCCACTGACCTGTGTGTGCATCTTTTCGTGGTTTTTTTTTTTTTTTGCCTCTGTTACTCTTGGCATCTCTGTGTCTCACGCGTGGTGTGCCCTTCTATGTGATCTACCCTCTCCTTGCTAAACCAGGGTTTCTGACAGCTTGTCCCACCCACTCTTCCTGATTGATGTTCACCCTGTGGATACCCACAACCCACTCTTCTCCCTGCCAAGGGATCTCGCTGTCTCTCTCCCACATGAAGCCGCTCCACCAGAGGCCACAGCCCAGACCCGCTCTTTTGATGACAGAGCCCTAGGCAGAAGCAGCCACATCTGCCAGTGAGAGAAGCCACCTCCAGAAACCTTATCTGCCTCTCAGAGGGACTGGGTTGGTGCCCTGGCTCAGGATTCTCTAATGTCTCCTCAAGCTGCCATTATCCAATTACAATAAACTCATCATTTCTTAGCAGCTGTGGGTTGATTGCTGTCATCCCTGGAGTTTGTGAGAATACAGGCTATTTGCATAACCACCCCAAGGTGGCAAGTTAATTCTCATTTGCTTCCGCCATCCCCGAGCCAATTATTTAAGGCTTGGCAGGCAGGGCAGCCAGCCCCAGGCCTGGGAGGCCCACTGGGCCCCACTGGCCCATAGGCAGCAGTTCTCAGAGCTCAATGGGACCTCTGGCACTGCCACCCCCTACTCTGAGAACCCCGGGCTCCAGCTTCTTATCCCAACTGACTCATCTGGCTGAGGGGCACCTCTGGGAGAGCATGTGCTTCTAGGGGGGGTCTCTGTCCACTTCCCCACCTTGCCACTGCCCTGTGCCAGCTAGGCAGGCAGAGCATGGGTGGTGGTGTGAAATCCAGCTCAACTGCCCCACAGAATCCATTCTCATCCCTTAGCCTCCTGGTCACCAAATCTAACTTCTGAGATCACAGTCTTTCCCTTCCTCCAGCTTACTGGTGATCTTTGGGTGCCAGATCTCAGTTTTCTCATCTAAAAAGGGGGCTAATGGAAAGAGATGAGCCATCATTCTGAAACCTATCTTGGCATTCAGGACCTGGCTCAGTGTGCAGGACCATGAGCGGGAGGCAGAGCATGGGGTGTGACTTGTGGCTGACGCTCAGCCGCCAACATTCCCTTTCCCATTCCTGCCCCCTGGCCAGGCCTCCTTGTCCTGCAGCTTCATGGGGTGGGGGACAGCAGAAGGAGAGGATCTTTCTCAGGCTTTCCCCACTCTGCCTTTGTCCTTTATGTCATAGCAAGCAAGGGCCCCACAGGGAGGAAGAGCAAGAGGCTACTCAGCTGGTGGGTAAGGGAGGTCCAGCAGGTAAGGAGCTGAAGGGTCCTGGGCACCCCTGGGGATGCAGAGGCCTGGAGGAGGCCAAGGCCATTTCTGCCACCATATATAAATTTTCCTGGCTTAGACACCTGCTAGGTCCCGGAGAAAGGTGATCTGGCAGGAGGCGGGAATAGAGCCAGGATGACGGGGCATTTGAAAGTGCCCTGCAGTGCCCGGGGGCCCACAGAAGGAAACACTTCTTGCCTGGTGTCTGCCTCCAGCTTGCTGGATGACCTCGGGCAGGTTACCTCTCCGCCTCACTGGTTCAGTGGAGACCAGGCCTCAGCGCCACCCCAACTCTGCCACCGTCCGCTCCCCACCTCAGTTGCCCTCACCTTCCGCTCTGCTCTGCTGTTCTTCTTCATCCCTTTAATGAAATCTGTTCTTCCCTTCAAGTGCTGGTCAAACTCTCCCAAGGTCATGTCCCCTTTCTCTATCAGGACATGGGGCATATGGGGCTCTGCAGAGATGAGATCGACTTTCAGCACTTGGCCAGGTATCGTAGGAGAAGGATGCTGGGGACTTTGGTTTAGGTGCAAGATTCTCACAGGGGTGGGACTCCCATTTGGAAGCAGGGTGGAAGCCCTGGCTGCCTGAAGCAGTGTAGGGCTAGGGAAGACTCCTTAGCTGGGAGGCAGGGGAGCCTAGTGGCCATGGGTGACTCACTGCCCCTCTCTGGGCCTCAGTTGAGCCATCTGTAAAACGGTAGTAGGATGGGGTTAAATGACTCTCTGATGTGTTTAGGTCCTGACATTCTGTGAATTCTTGAACAGACAAGAATTTCTCCTTGAGGCTACAGAATTTCCAGGGTCTCACTGAGCTTTGGGTTTCAAAGATCCTGTCTCTGTTCAGCTGGCCTGGGGGTGAAGTGCCCCGATGGGTGGATGAGACCCTAGGCCTCTGGAGCTTGAATCAGGGCAGGAGACACTCGATTCCACCAGCTAGAGCCAACTTTCCCAGAAGGCAAGTAGTGGGTCTCCTCTCCTTGGCCACACACCCCCCGACCCTTTCCCTGGCTAGCTAGCTGCTGGGCAGGGGGCCACATGTTCTGTCCCCACAGGATCAGCACCTCCTCCCTCCCACAGGCAGCCCAGGGGCCCGTTGTGGGGCACCGTACCGCTGGGGTGGATGAGGATCTCCACAGGCCGGTCAAAGGTGTGCTTGTTGGCCAAGGTGATGATGACGCTCTTGGCAGAGCGGGCAGATGGGGCGGCGTCGGCACGAATCTCATGCGTGGGACTCTCCACCCCTGAGTGGCATAGAAAGGCAAGGGGGATATAGGCTCATGAGGTCAGGAGAGAGAGGAGTTTGCTGGGGCACACCAAGATCCAGGCCAGAGATGAGTGACATGCCAGCCCCATTAGGGGCTCCTGACCTGCAGTGTGACCATGGCCAGGCTGCCTCAATTTTCCCACCTGTAAAATGAAAGCTTAGATAGATGGTGTCTGATGACTCTTCCTGCTCTGAACTCAGGATCTAGTGGGGGTTGGAGGAGTTGCATTCTTATAGGGCACGCACAGACCCCAGCATGCTGCCAAGCAGATGGCTCTCAGCGCTCCGTCGGAGGGCGCTTTTTTGATGGGTGCTCCATAAACACACCTCACACTGGAATGCAATGTTGCTCTAGGAGAGGACGCACTGACAAGAAACCATATCCTAATGTCCTTTTAAGGCTCTGAGTGGTTGTGGGGAGAAGCTTCAGAGCAATGGTTCTTAATCCTGGTTACATGTTAGAATCTCCTGGGAAGCTTTTAAATGTTTCCATGCCTGGAACTCACCCCAGAATCTCTGGGGGGTGGGATCTAGGATGCAGGATGTTTGGGTGTCTCTGGGTGCTTCTGATATGCAGACAAGGTGAGAACCAGGAAGCAGCTTTACAGCTGTGGCCTCTAGGAGAGGACCAAGGGCCACCATTCCCCATGGACATTCTTCCGAGGAAGCCACTGGGGTGAAAGTCGGTTGCCTTGAAATCCATCCCGGGAAGGGACTTATCTTTGGGCTGCTTGTTGGGGCCATGGGAAATGGGGGTCCACAGGCTTTGTGTACTTTAGTTGGTCTGCCATCTAGGCCAGTTGGCTTTCCTTCCCACCCCCGTCCCATCCCTGACAGCCTTTGGCTTTTGGCCTGAAGCCCACCCATCCCGTCTGGATGTCTCCCTCTCACCTGCGAGCAGACATGGCCCACGGATCTCCAGCTGGAAGTTGAACTCATACTCCATGGGGTTGGACACATCGGTGTTCAGGAGAGTCGCCAGGCACAACTTATTCCAGGAGCCCGGGGCCCAGGCACCGAAGCAGTGCCTGTCTTTGCTGGAAAAGGGCCGGGGGAAGGAAAGGAGACCAGCCAGAGTGGAAGAAGGGGCCCAGCGCGAGAAGACAAGGAGAGGACGATGAGTTCCAGGCAGCCCAGCCCACCAAGGGGGCCCCCAGACCCGTACTGTCCCACTCAACCTGACCCCAGGGAGAGCCTGGATTCTGATGTAAGGCACAGCCACCTCCAAGGAGCACCCACACTGGGCCAGGCACCAGGCACGGTGCTCCCTAGGGGTAGCTCACATCGTTCTCACTGCAGCTCCGGGAGGAAGATGTCAGGGTCTCCACTTTCCATGTGGGGACACTGAAGCTCAGTGTGGTGAGGTAACTGGCACAAGTTCCCACTTTTTTTTTTTTTTTTTTTTTTTTTTTGAGACGCAGTCTTGCTCAGTCACCTAGGCTGGAGTGCAGTGGTGCTGTCTTGGCTCACTGCAAGCTCCGCCTCCCGGGTTCACGCCATTCTCCTGCCTCAGCCTCCCGAGTAGCTGGGACTACAGGTGCCTGCCACTACGCACGGCTCATTTTTTTGTTTTTAGTAGAAATGGAGTTTCACTGTGCTAGCCAGGATGGTCTCAATCTCCTGACCTCATGATCCGCCCGTCTCGGCCTCCATTCCCACTATTAAGATTTGGCAGAGTCCTGGCCCAGATCTCCTAGCCTAGGTCTGTCTGGCTCCATGGTGAAAGAGTTTGTACTGCGTCACACCACGTCCTGAATCTCTGATCTGTCTCTGTGAGCTGCAAGCCCTGCGAGTCATTTCTCCTCTAAGTGTTTGTTTTCCCATCCTTTAAATGGGGACAATACTTTGCAGTTGCTTTGAGGACTGCAGGAGCAACGGCTTAGCCAAGTGTCTGTCACCTGCTGAGTGCTCATGTTTCGGGACCCTCTTTCTTTGCAATCTCCACCCCATCTCCCACCCTGTTCTATCTCCACAGGCACACCCCCTAAGGTCTTTAATCTATGTCCTTCCATATGCACACATCCTTGTAAAATACTTGGCAGCATTTGGGTGTGATTGTGCTTTAAGCTGACAAGATTGCCTTATATTATGAGTCTCCCTCGATCTCTTACTTTTTTTGGCACCGTGTTATGTCTTAAAACTCTACCCAGGTGGCTGCAAACCCAAGTCCTCGCTGCTGACTTGATGTCACTTGGGGGCATCCATTACATTGTACTTGTTGTTCCCAGCTCGGCCTCCCTGCATCCACAAATAACGCCACCATGAATATCCCTGTCCGTGCTCCCTTTGGACTTGTGAAAGAATTTCTCCATGATCCCTGGGTGAAAGGCCACACCGAGGATTGCCAGATTGCTTTCCAGGGTGGATGTCCCTGTTCCTAATTCCATTAGCAGTGAACAAACATCCCCCCTCTCCTCACTAATACTTGGCATCATCTGGTTTTTGAATTTTGTCTTGTGTCACTCTATCTGAGCTCCTTTGAGATTCACAGGGGTTTGAGGCAGTCTTTTCCCAAGAGTGTCACTCTTAACTCTGCCTGCTGGAATGGGCAGGAATAAGTGTATTAGGACCCGCTCAGTGGCATCAGGGCCACCTGAGTCTCTTGTTCCCTGATCCACTGAGGTCCCGATGTCCCAGCTAGGCCCTGCCTCTCAAATGCACAAGGCTCGTCATCACTGACAACACTTACAAAGACAACACACAGGCTGGCGCTCTTTGGTCTGAGACTGGCTTATGCCACCAGCTTCTCTGTTGTGCCAAGTGTTGTCCTTCAAGGCCCTGCACGTTCCCCCTTGTCACCACCCATCTGACCTCTCTCCTTTCCTCTCTCACTCTGCGATAGCCACACTAGCCATTCTGCTGCTGCCGTGACACATGGCACCTGCTGCTGCCTCAGGGCCTTTGCACTTGTGACTCTCCCTGCACAAAATATTCCCTCTAGAATATGTCCATGGCTTGCACCCTTCATTCAGGTCAGGCCACAAATGATGCCTAGTTCTTGTCCATTGCAGCTAAAATAGCACTTGTCCCACTCTGTCCCCTTCCATCCCCTATAGCACTTATTTTCATAAAAAATGATCTCAGCTGTAAGTGCCTTAGACTGTGACCCACCTCCTTTTCCCTCTTGTACACCAGGGGAGGACAGAGGAACTGTCCAAGTACCGGGCTTGTCATGTTCCCCTCCCCATCCTGTCAAAAACCCTCTTAATGGTTCCTTGTTGCTTTTGGGAGAAACGCAGTCTTAGCCAGGGCCAAAGGGCGTCCAATGCCTCTGCAGCCTCATTGCGTGCCACCTGTGCTTCTGTTCTTTTCTGGGGCCCTGTCCTTGCTACCCCAGGGCCTTTGTCCCTGCTGCTTTCGCCCACGAGAACGCTCTTCTCTGTGCCTACATCCTCCGCATCGTTCAGTTCTCAGCTGAAACATCACTCCTCGGAGAAGCCTGGTCCAGCCCCTGGTCCCCCAGGTTGGGTCCGTCTTTTATACTCTTAGCCCAGTGAACTTCTCCTTCCTTGTACTTTTCAGTCAATAACGCATTCCAGTACATAATTAGTCACATAATTCATTGTGTTAATCGTTGTATAATGGTCTTCCACCAAGTTCCAAAATGTCAGGAAACATGTTGGTTTTTCTCTTTCTCTATCCCTAACAACCAGCTCAGTGTCTGGCACATTGTAGGTGCTCAGAAAGTACCTCTTGAGTAAAGTTATGAAATTCGGACAGCTTGGAAATGCTGATTCCAAGCTCTCCAAATTTCATAACTTCTGGCCAGTACCATTACAGGGGCATTTCAGGGATACTTTTAAGTGTTCTAAAAGTGAGCAGGGGAGAAGCAAATGGCTCAGAGGGTGGCAATCGTAGAGCAGAGCCTCCCCATCTCCTCCCTGTCTCCCCCCACCCTGTCCCCTACTAATGTCACCTGACGCACTCTCTGCTGCCCACCTGGGACTCTGATTGGTCTGGGCAGGGCTTCCTTACCCCTGGGCCTGTTGGTTGGAGGTGCCAGTGCTCTTGGTGCAGAACTGGGGCACGGTTGGGGCACAGACAGCAGGCAGAAGGACCCTCACAGCCCCGCTGGGCAGCGTTGGGAGCTCCGAGGAGGTGCTGATGAAGATGGTGACATTCTCCATGGGGGCAATGGTCCCCAGGTTGGCCACGAACAGGATCCGCTCCAAATCCTCGTCCAAGGTCACCTTTCCCGGTGTGCAGGAATGAGGGGCGATGGAAACCCCCTCTTGCAGAATGTTCCCTAAGTGCCAGGCTGGCGTCAGGGGCTGTACATAGATTATCTCTGATCCCCTCTAAGATTGCTCTTGTGGTAAGTGTGAGTGGCCCCATTTTGCTGATGGGAAAATCAAGGCTCAGCTTGAGGGTGTGACTTGTGAATAAGTAACCCATTGAACCAGGATCTGAACCCCCATGCGTCTGACTCTAGGCCTGTGAACTTTCCACTCTACCTTGCTGGGAGTGGAAAACTTGGACTCACAAAACCCCCAACAGAGGGTTACATCTTCATCCTCCAAACTCTACTTCCCACCCCAAGAACCAAATCGAAGCATCCTCCACCTTGGGGATCCATAGTTTTGCTCATGCTCTTTCCTTTTATCAAAACACCTATTCCTTCATCCCTAATTAGCCAGTCTACCCACCCACACAACCCCTCCGTGAACACCTCCTTGGTCCCTGATCTGGGCTGGTCTTTTCCTCTAACATCATCACAACCTCTCTTGACACAGCCACTTTCCACCCCCTGCTCCCATCATGGTTACTCCTAGATAGATCCTAACTAGCCTTTCAGACTGTGATAAATCATAACAACTCAGGGACAACTTTGCACGTTACACAGGATGAGTGCTCACCGAACATTTTAATAACCACGTGAACAAACTTCACCTTGATCGTAGATCCAATAGTAAGAATCTCTTACATTATATTATACCTGGTCTACGTTCTAGCCCTGGCTCTTCCACTAACATGCTGTGTGACGTGCTGCCTAAAAGGCAGTAACAGCTGTCTTTTACTGACCTTGAGCCAGTTGCTCTCCCTCTCTGAGCCTCAGTTTCCTCAGTAGCAGGC
Organism: Gorilla gorilla gorilla; assembly: GCF_029281585.2. Lineage (NCBI taxonomy): Eukaryota > Metazoa > Chordata > Mammalia > Primates > Hominidae > Gorilla > Gorilla gorilla. The sequence goes on from NC_073224.2 coordinate 219,586,582, forward strand.
ATTAGTAGCCATGCTTTGAGTATTTACTGTGATGTGAGTCCTCTGCGTGCATTGTCCTTGTTGAGCATCGGGTGAGGACAGCTATTTATTCCATTTTACAGAGGGGGTTAATTTTTTCTCTAAGCTCCACCATTTGTGAGCAACAGGAAAGGAAGTCAAATCCTGGTGTGACTCGTCCCACAGCCGCTGAACTTAAAAGATATGTTATTCTGTTCTCTAGAGAGACCTTTAAAATCCTTTTGTTGCCTCCCTTCCTTTGATCCTCACACTTTTGAGGTGACTACAGAATGTCAATTACCTCTGTCTTACAGACAGTGAAGCTGAGGTTCAGAGAAGTTCATTATTGGCCCAAGGTGGCACAGGATTCCATCTAGGATTCCTGACTAGTTCAGTGCTCTTTCTCCCTCCTATCTCACTGCTATCCTTGCAGTTGGCCTGAGGCTCCAGCCCAGGCAGCCTCTGGCTGGCCAAACCCAGGTCCCGCGGCAGCCCTTCTGGTCTCCTTACCTGTGACTGTTGGGGATCGAACATGGGAGGCATCGAAGTGGCCGCTCTCCAGCTTGGCTTTGTCCTTGATCTGTACTGTCACGACACGGTCGGCAATGACTGCCTCAAAGCCGATCACCGTGGTGCACTCATCCAGGGGGTACACAAAGAGGCCTGTCGGAGCAGGGCCCAGCATCACGGGGTGCCCCAGGCCTACCCTGCACACCCCTTGCCTGGAAGGAACCTGAACCCTTGGTCTGCCTGTTGGGTGGTGCCCACTGCCACTTATTGGATGCCGAGAGGCCTCGGCAGAGAGCCAGACTGGGACCTCCCAGCTCTGGGACCAGGTGGGTAAGCACAGCGGCAGGGCCAGCTCTTATTTTGCAGGTGTGTGAGCCTGGTGTGGCCAGAACTTCTGATTTTCCAAGAGAGTGAAAACATGGGTTTCTATGGGACTTGTGTGGGCCTCATATAGCACATCCGCGTGGTCAGTTTTGTCCATGGGCCACAGGTTTGCCACCTGTGGCATGGAAGATTGGGGCTTTGGAGGAAGACTAGAGTTCTAATCCAGACCCTATCATGTTTCCTAGCCAGGTGACCTTGGATAAGACACTTAGCTTCTCTAGGCCTCCTGGCACCACCAGTAAGATGGGGATAAGGAAGCCTAATTCCCAGGGTTTGTAGTGAGAATCGAAAAAATAGGCATCATTTATTAAGCCACGTGCCACACATTATTATATCTTAGTGCTTCTCAAACTTTCGAAGCTCACGAATGACCTTGGATTTTGTTAAAGTGCAGATTCAGATTCAGTAGCTCTGGGGTAGGGCTGGACATCCTGCAGTTCTAAGCAGCTTCTGAGTAATGCTGGCAGCTGGGGATCACATTTACAGTGTTAAGGTCTTATTTTATCTACCCTCTTAATATTGGAACAGCACAATGCTGGGTCCAGGGTGAGCCCCTCACAAACCCCGACCTCTGCTCCCTCTGGGCCTCAGTTTCCTCATCTGTAAAATGGGGGCACTAGTTCCTTCTGCATGTGGAAAGCCAAAGGGCTGCTGGAAGTTATTTGGTATTTAGCCCCCTGAGTCCGCAGGTGGATCCTCATTTAAGTCGCCCTCTCTAGGTTTCCTTGAACAGAGGAACAGGGCCATTTGCCCTGCCCAGGAGAGTTCTAAGGGGAAGAAGGTTTCCCTGCAGCTCCCTTTGGGTAGTGTTGGTCCTCAGGGCAGCCTGCAGGGGTTTCAGAACCTCAGGTGGGGCTGAGGTTTGGTCACCAAAGGTTGGTGACCAGACATGAAGTTTGGTGGTTATGAGGCCCCATCACTGCAGATAGGAAGGGAATCCTGGCCGGTGCCCTCCTAGCCTTCCCACAATTCCCCTCCTGAAGTGGAAGGAGAGGAGTTTGATTTACAAATGACTCTGGCAGGCCAGTGTGACTCCACGTCCCTGACCGTGGTTCATATTCACAGATGGTTTCTCAGTCCACAAAGTCCTGCCTTCTGTATTACCTCATCCGCTCTGCCACAATCCAGGGCATCTGGACAGCAGAGAGGAGCATAGTGATTTTGAGGGAGTGGCAGCTTCCCCAGGGTCATAGGAGCAAGAACCATGGCTAGGAGTGGAGGCTCCTGGCTTTGACTGAGTCTTGATGCCTCTCCTCTTGTGAGGCTCCCTGGAGAAAGTGTGGGACTGACCTGTGGACAGTGTGCCTTGTGGACTGTAAAAATGCGGGGACAGTCTGGCCCTGTGGCTCATGCCTGTAATCCCAGTATTTTGGGAGGCCGAGGTGGGTGGATTGCTTGAGCTCAGGAGTTCGAGACCAGACTGGGCAACATGGCAAAACCCCATCTCTACAAAACATGCAAAAATTAGTTGGGTGTGGTGGCACATGCCTGTAGTCCCAGCTACTTGGGAGGCTGAGGTGGGAGGATCTCTTGAGCCTGGGAGGTGGAGGCTGCAGTGAGCCGTGATCGCACCACCGCATTCAAGCCTGGGTGACAGAATGAGACCCTGTCTCAAAGAAAAAGAAAAGTGCAGGGACAGTTGGCTGGGGCTGAATCCAAACCTCCTCAGCTCAAATCCTGACCCTCCTTGCTATTAGCTTTGAGGCCTGCAAAGCAGAAATAGTCTCACCATTTTATAGATGAGGAAACAGACTCGGAGGGGTGGCATGACTTGCCTAAGGTCAGTCAGCGAGTAAATGTCAAGACAGGGATTCAATGTGGAGGAGGGGGTGGTCCCGGGGAGGCCCCAGCGGGTGTCCTTACCCTGGAAGGGCTGGGCTTCCAGGTTGCCATAGGTGAGAGAGGCAGTTAGGCCCAGGGCATAACCACTGACACAGGAGGTAACATCAGACGCGGTGAGGGGCAGGGCTGCCCCTGTGATCCAATTCAGCAAGCCGGGCATCCCGCTGGCTACTCAGCCTTCAGAACCTGTGAGACACAGGAAGGGCAGGAAGTGGGAAGAGGCTCCCCCAGGTAACCTCAACCTAGTTTTCCCATTTCAGACACCCTCAAGCAATCAGAGCATCATTGTTTTCATTTTCCCCAAGAACTTCCCAGTTCCTGGGAAGGAAGTGACCGCAGGATAACTACCAATCTCCCCTGAGAAGAGGAGAAGTGGCCATTCTCTTCCTTTCATTTTACAGGTAGAGAAACTGAGGCTTGAAAGCATGTGACCTGCTGGGATTCACTCAAAGCGTTGGCGCACAGTCAGGGCTAGAGCCCAGTGAGCCTCATGTTCAGCCTGGAATTCTCTCCAACAGACCATGCGGGGAGGGGAGTCGAGGGGCTCAGGCTCTGACCCTATCCTCTATGTGTCCGGTAATCCCTAAGCCTCAGATGTGGCCTCTGCAGAATGAGAGCATTGGAATAGCTCACCACGTCCCTCCTTCTCTGACTTCAGTGAGGCTGCCCACTGCAGTGAACGCTTGGTATGTGAGGGCCAACCCCAACAGTCACCAAAGTAAGGGGAGCCACATTCTTCCAGGTGTAGAGGCCAAAACCTGGGAGTCATTCCTGCACCTCCTTCTCACCACCGCCCACCCCCACGCCCGCAACACACACACACAGCCAATCCATCGCCAAGACCCATGTGTCTTCTCTGGAAAAGCCCTTGTATCCATCCACATCCTCCCTTCATGGCCACCAGCACCCTGTCCCAGGCCACCACCACCTCTGCCTGGACTGCAGATCCTGATCTGCCTCTTGAATCTACTCTTGCCCAAGAATCCATCTTCCACCCACTGGCTGGAACAAACATTCTGGACACATAAACTGGACAGGTCTCTGCTACCCCACTACCCTCTTCTACCCACCAATGGGTTCCCTTGCTTCTTGAACAGAGAACCAAAGCTTAAGGTGGCCTGTGGCTCTGTGGGGTTGGGCCCCTGCTGGCCTCTCCAGCCCAGCATCACCACGGTCCCCAAACACACCCTGCAGGTCTCAGCAGTTTCCACTCCGGACATGTGTCCTGTTCCTTCCATCCCTGTGCTTGCTGCTCCGCCTGGAAGGCCCACCCCATGCCCATTTTTAAACCAGTAACCCCTACTCATCCTTCATGGTCAACTTGGGTCCCCTCTGCAGGGAGGCCAGACCTGTGTGCCCAGCATCTTCTGTCATCCCGCCACAGAGCTGAGTTTTTCTCCCCAAGAGTATCTCTATCCATTTGTTGTGCTGCGTTCTGTTTCTGAGCGATGTCTGTTACTCTCTGTTTCCCATTTGAGCATAGGTGCTACACACGTGGGCACGGGCCACATCGACTTTGGCTTCACCTTGATTCGACTTTGGCTTCACAACCCCCTTTGTGTTGATTGAATGAATAAGAGAATGCATGGCTTTCATCCTTGCAGGATGAAGGCCTCCATAGCACTTCTCAGGACCACATCTCAATGATCTAGGGCCTCCCAAGACCCCCGCCCAAGTAATCACATGCCTTGAAGAAGTGGGGTGGGAATGGGACGCAAAGTCAAATGAAGGGTGTGGGATAGAAGTTTGAGGTCAGATTCCCTCTGGTTTTCCTGTCTGTGGGGTAGGTGCCAGGCAAAGCTTCCCTGGGCTGGTGGCCTGCTGCCCTTTATTTGCAAGGCTGTTCAGTGAGTGCTGAGTACCCTGCTCTTTCTCAAAGAAGGGACTGTTTCCCCCTGGGTCCTCTCCATGTCCCCAGCTGAGATCCTCAGGTGCTCCCCCACACCCCGGCACCCCGCCAGGCCAGCAGTGGCTTTTTAATTATGTTCTCCCTCTGGGCTCAGGCCCAGACAGCTCTGGGCTTATCTCCTGTTGGGCTGACTGACAGCAGCAGGCAGATTAAGAGCTGGGAGGGAGCTGCTGTCTCCCCAAGTGGCCTTCTCTCAGGAGATCTCTCTCCTGGTGGCCAGAGCAAAGCCTGGCAACTTCAAGGGGGTTGGGAGGCAAGACGTGAGGGTGCTAGACAAGATGGCGGCCTTCATTTCCTGACAGAGCCACATCCCCCCTCCCAATGTTCACTCCCCGCCCAGTCCCCCTGCACCCTGGTTTGCTCCTGTCTTGAATGCTGATTGGGGAACGCAGCCTTAGGGAGCCAGCACCCAGACATGCAGCGATCCCAGACCTCAGCTCCAGTCCACCTTGGGGTGAGATTCTGCCGAAGGCATCTTACCCAACCCAATCTGCCCACACTGTCCCTGGCCCAGGGAGCGGGGCTTAGATGAGGGACATCTCATCTGATAACAGACGGGAGACTCCCTCAGCATTGACCCTTTAGGAATGTCATGCAGTTATAAAAAAGAACAAAACCATGTCCTTTGCAGCAACATGGATGCAGCTGGAGGCCATTAGCCTAAGCGAATAATGCAGGAACAGAAAACCAAAAACCCCATGTTCTCACTTGTAAGTGGGAGCTTAACTTTGTATACTCATGGACATAAAGATGGCAATAATAGACACTCGGGACTACTGGTCGGGGAGGGAAGGAGTGGGGACAGGGTTGAAAAACTAACTATTGGGTATTGTGCTAACTACCTGGGTGACGGGATCAGTGGTACCCCAAAACTCACCATCATGCAATATATCCATGTAACAAACCTGTCTATGTACCCCCTAAATCTAAAAGTTGAAATTATCTTAAAAAAACATACACACACATGCACGCAAATAAAAAACCAAAATCTATATTACAAAAAAAAAAAAAAGAATGTCAGAACCCCTTGGAAAGAATAAACTTTAAATCCTCTGGGGGCCTGGTTAATGCAAATTTTTTATCAATTCATCCAGCATTGATAAGCAGCTACTGTATTCCAGGCCCTGAATTAGCCACTGGCTATACAAAGATGAGACCCAGCCCAAATGGCAAGGAGTTTATAATCTAGCAGCAGAGGAAATGTGGGACTGGGGAAAGGTCACAGCAATGACAGCGGGAATTTATTAAACACTGAAAATGTGCCAGGCACATATATTATCTCATTTAATCCTCATAAAACCTTCTAAGGTATTATTCTTCTGCAGATGAGGACAGTGAGGCCTCAAGGGAGTGTGCTGGCTTTGGATGTGGGTTTGGGGTGCCTCAGTGGCACACAGGTAAATGGGTGTGCGTGTAGGACTTTCTCCTGGGAGGGGCCCAGGGCCATCCCAATGAGAGATGAGGACCATGAAGACCAGAGTAGATTATGCTGAGTGTCTTCCCTTCCAGCTCTGTCCCAACCTGGGCCTCAGGTGGGTGCGGGTCACAGGAAACACCCAGGGACAGGGACGAGGCCATGGCATCTCCGGGTCAGGGTGTGGGAAGCCAGGGCTCAGTCTTAGGAATGATGTCCGGTGTGAGTGTCAAGTGTGTGAGGGTCAACACTATGTTTACCTTCCCCACCTCCTTCCTCAGTGTGCCACACAGCATGTCTTTGTCCAGTTCCTTGACTTTTGGGATGCTACATCTGGAAAAGAGCCGGTGAGGTGAGAGAAACCAGAAAGGGATTGAGTGGAGCTGGCAGAAGGGGCCAGGGGAGAAGAGGGAGGGAGGGCCTTAAAGAACAAGGGAGGGAGGACTGGGGAGGGCAAGAAGAAAGGATTTTTCAGAAGGAGTGCCCGGAGTTATAAATTGGATTCCCTCTCATATTCTCTAAGAGGCACATAGAAAGAGTGGAATGATTTGAGGCTCTGGACTGTGTTTTCCTGATGAAATGTTGGGTCAAACCTGGATGCTAAGAGTTCTATATGGCTTAGAGAGGTTCCTGGTGTGCCTGTTAAATACCAACACTTTTGTGATGGCCTAGAGATGCTAAATCCCAAATGGTTGCTGTCCTTCTGGGCAGGACATTATTCATATTTATGCCTGGCACATAATAGGTGCTCAATAAATATTTCTAAAGTGAAATGAATGAATGAGTGCCAGCAGCCTCCCAAGGACACTGAAGGACACCAGGTGCTGGGGATGCAGTGGGAACAGGCAGGCGTGAGTAGAGATACTAATGGAAGAGACAGCCAGTAAATAAAGACAGAAGTTCACGATCTGGCCTCTTCTTGTCATCCCCACTGCAGCAGCCACATTGTCCCCTTACAGTCTATTCCCAGTGGAGCAGTCAGAGTCGTCCTTTGAAGACAAGGATCCAGTTGTGTGACTCCATGGCTCAAACTCCCTGATGGCCCCCATGTCCCTCAAACCCCCATTGATCTGAGCCCCTGCTGGTTTCCCTTCTGACGACCCCTTAATTGATTCACTCCAGCCTCTAGACATGCCCGTGCTCGTGGCTCGCTCCCTCACCCCTTCACGTCTGCTCAGGTGGCACCTTCTCAGGAAGGGCCCTGAAAACCTGCTTTAAAATTGCACCCCTCTCCTCCTTTCCTTCAGATCCCTCATCCTGCTCTGTTTGGAGTTTTTTCCATAGCATGTCTCTCCAATGTGTTATGTAGAAAACATTTATTGCATTTATTGCTTTTCATCTGCCTCCTTCCACAAGGGCAGGGATTGGGGCCTGTTTTTCTCATCAATGCATCCTTAGTACCTTGAACTATGCTTGCCCTCATAGAAAGGGGTGAAACATATTTGTTGAATGAATGCATGGATCCATATGTCATCACAATGCCAGGCTGGCCATTTCTGGGTTTTGCATGGGTTCCGCTGAGGGAGAGATATCCTCTGGCCATGAGGTCAGGGGCAGCTCCACAGAGAAGCTATGGAGGTTCAATCTGTTGGGCTCCCATTCCAGTTTTTATGTACCATGGCCCAAACCCACCCTCCCTGCCCACCATATGTGCCACCTGTCTTGTAACAGGACATCAAACCACAGGGGAAGCTCTGTAATTCTGTGCCCCTGAGTCAGCTCCTGGCCACTGCCCACCTCTCCAAACCTCCCCCTGTGTCCTCTACAGCTGCCCCTGCATGGCCAGCAAACTCCCCCAGATCTTGTGCCTCTCCTGAAACTCTCTGTGTCCTTGGTCCCAGTTGCTGCTCCAAGACTGTCACTCTTCTGTCCTCCTGTCAAAACCCTTCTCCTTGAGGGGCTGATGCATTTTGGCTATCCCATCCTTGTGGCTTGCCTTCTCTAAGGTCTCAGTCATACTCCTTTAGTCAACACTTGGCACTTGGCTCATGACTTCCTCTGTTTCCCAAGCCCTGCCATCATCTCAGGTGACTCGAGCATGCTTGGGAACAGTGCATCAACAACCTGGGCATTTACCCCTTGATCCCGCATGTCAGCAACCTTTGCTTCCTTCCCAGCTCAGCCTGCATTTCCACTCCCATGCCTTGAACTTCACATACCATCTGTGATGGGTCCATCTTCAAGACCACTCGCTCATTCCTAAAATTGCAACCTCCCAACACTTTCCAGCTTCCTTTCTTTGTTTTTTTTTCCTTAGCACTTATCTCTATCTGACATAATATATATCTTGCTTATTTATCTTGTTTAATGTGTCTCCCAACGCTCCAAGGTGTAATCCCTGTGAGGGCCAGGATTTTGTTTTAGTTTATTCACTGCTGTATCCACTGCCCACAGAGTAGTGCCAGACACATAGTAGATGCTCAATAAGTATTTGCTGAATGGATGAAATACCACTCTGAGTGCTTTACATATAAGATTTTCAGCATCCCTCGGAGGTAGGTACTCTTAGTATCCCTATTTGATAAATGAAAATACCAAGGCTCGAAGAGGTGAGGCAACTTGCCCATTGCCACACAGCCAGTAAACAATGAGGCTAAGAGTAAACCACAGCAGAAGGACCATGTGCTTAAACATGAGGGTACACTATCTCCTGTGCTGAGCTTCCCCCAAGCCTTGTCACCTCTGCCTGAGCGAGTCTTGCAATCCTCTCTTCTCTGTTCCCGTTGCTGCTGCTTCACTGATCTCCCCTAGACTGTATCATCTCCTACCTGTTCCTTCAACCTCCAGGCTGTTTCCCTTCTGGTCCCCTCTGTCACCACACACACACACGTGCACGCATGTGCACACACACACACACGCACGCGCACACACACACCCCTCCATTTTTCCTTAGCGTAATGGCTTCCCATTGATTTTGTCCAAAAGAGTAAGTCAAACATCTAGTGTGGCATTCAAGGCTCTCCCCATTGGGTCCTTGTCTCTCTCCAGTGCCACCGCCCTCCACGTTCTACATGCTTGCCTTCCTCCAAACACACTGACCCTCTCATCATGACCTGAACACTTCAGGTTCTTTGCCACCCTTTGCCTCCTCTGCCTTCAAAGTCTTGTTCCTATTTCAAGGCTTAGATCCACCTCCACCAGGAAGCCTTCTCCTTCTCTGACACTCCAGTCCATCAGACACGCTCTCCTCGGGGCTTCCATAGCCTTTGGGCCTTTGTCTATCACACCCCACATCCTGCGGCACTGTAACCACTCATCTGCAATGGCTTTATCTTCCCATGGGGCTGTGAGTTCTGAAAGAGCGATGGCTGTACCTCCTCCTTTGCCTTGTTCCAGCTCCCTGGACTGTGCTTGGTTTGGAGGAGGGACTCTGAATAGGGGCATCTACCAGGTTCTAGTGCTTTACAGGCATTGCTAATACATCTACTCCCAATTTCCAGGTTCAGACGGAGGTCCAAAAGCCATCACACAGCCAGAAAGTGGCCAAGATGAATGGAAACCAGCCCGGACTCCAAAGCCTGCTATTTCCCCTGCTCAGGCTGCTTCCCAGTTCATGCTGAGCACAGGAGGGAAGAGATTGCTGGGGCCCTGCTGGCTTCAGCCATCACAAGGGAGGTGGAGGTGGCAGGGGGCTGTGTCAGGGCTCCTGGGGTCAAGGAGAAGGCCCTCATGCCCCTCTTGCTGGGGGATATTTGCTTTTCAGAAAGAGATTGGGAAGGCAGAAACTTGCCCATGGGGTAGTGGTTGGGGTGCCTAGGTCCCAGTCTCTGGGGAACTGCCTGAGGTTAGTGTCCCTGGGATGGCCACTTCCATAGTAATTGGCTCAGTCACTCTGCTGGGCTCTGCCACTCACATTTTGCGTGTTCTTGAGCAAGTTACTTAACCTCCTTGTGCCTTAGCTTCCTCCAGGTCTGAGCTGGGAAGGTCCCATGGGCCTCTGCCTAGCATCTGCCTTAGTAACCCCTGACCCTGACTCTGATCTTATTGCTGAAATCTACCCTTTCCCTTGCATCTCCAGCACATTGTTGTCCCAGAAACATGTTCCTCCCACCTGCAAAGCCATTCTGGAAGCAACTCACCCTCACCCTGGCCTGATCCCTCCCAGATGCTTCTCCATAGAGTTGGGGTCCCCTCGCTGTGTGGGCTCAGCCAGGCCTGGGCTAGATGAAGACTGTGAGCCCACAAGCAATTCTAGGCTTGCCACCTGCCCTCTTACCTGGGGCTAGGGGCCTTTGCTTCTTTTCTCATCTCCCGCCCCCTCTAGGAAGTCCTGCTTTCATGGACCCTTTAGAAGCCTGTGCTATAAGGGCCACCCAATCACTGATAGCACCAACACTCTTATCAAAGTGGGGTCAAGTCGGTAGGTTCTCTGGATCTGGTCTGATTGTCCTAACCTTCTAGAATTCTGGGCTTCTTGTATTCTGGTCTCTTTCCTTTAAACCTCCCCGCGTAGGCCTATATCCAGCCAACACGGGTAACAAATCCCTGATGGTGAGGCCCACCCTCACCCCATTTACCCCGTGCTCCAGCCAGTCAAGACCTCTTGCTACGCCTCCAAACAAGGCTGACTTCTGCTACCGCTATCTCTTCTGGCACTGTAGGCTTTGCCAGGAATGCTGTCTCCACCTCTCCCTCCTTAGCCATCCTTCACGGCCAGCTTCAATGCCACCACATCCATGGAGCCTTCTCGGGGTCCTGCATTGCCTAAGATTGCCCCCTGCCACCAGCACAGTCAGCACCACTCACGTTATCTGTCTCATCATCCATGTGCCGTGTGTCCATTTAACAGACCTATATGGAGGACCTGCTCTGTGCCAGACACTGCTAGGCTGGGCTACCACAATGACCAAGAAGTACAGGGCCCCTGCCCTCAGGCCTTGTGTCCTGTCCCCCACCCACCCCAACCAGGAGCAGTTAGCCCCCAGAACTTGAGGCAGGAGACTCTGTCTCTCCTCAGTGTCTGGCCCATAGTTGGTGCTCAACAATGAATGGATGGCATATGCTCTATTGGTTGAATGAATGAGTCAGTGGCCAAATAAATAGAATGAAATGTGTCATGGGGTGGATATAGGACTTGGCTACGGGTTCATCTGAAGAATCTAACAATGGGAGAAATTTATTTCAGCCCAGAGCCCATGAGATTCTATCCTGGAGATAGCTGTAGTCTCCTTTGGTGGGGGCTGGGGGTTGGGGGAGTAGTCAAGGCACAGAATGCTCAGGCTTCTCGGTGTTTTATGTCCTCACACTGCCTGAGAGACCTGGAGTCCAGCCAGTTGAGATGTCCCGGACAGTCAGTCTGGACAGGAGGCTGGGGCCAAGCCACCCACGGTGTCTGGGGCTTCCAGCTAGGAGACCGTTTGGGCCTGCTAAAGAAGGGAGAAATAGGCACATCCACATTTGAAAAGATAAATGAGGGCCATCTATCTGGGCTAAGCGTGTGAAAAGATGCTTGTCGGATTAGATCAACGAGGAAGTGGTTTACATATACAGAAATTGCGCCATGCCTGTCCACTGGGGGCCCAGTAAGATTCCTGCGTTGGAGCCTCTGCTCACTGAGGGTCACTCAGAAATGCGACCACACATCGCTGGGAAAATTGGGCTTTATTACACAAATTCAGTGTACACCCACCTTTCCGGGGGCATGTTTGCAAGTTGAGCTCACCCAGCAGAGCTGCCAGCATCCCTGTGGCTCCACTGAAAAGCACTAAGTAAATTCTCTATGTGGCTTCGAGCCTTGTCCCTGTCTCCAGCACACCGCTTCCCGTGTGCTGAGGGGCTCACCGGCTGGTGGCGCACAGGGAGAGCTGTTTCTGAATCCAGCAACTGCCCCTCTAGAGCTACTCTGTTGCAGTGGGGCTTCCAGGGAGTTGAAGAGTAAATCCTTGTGCTGTGCCTGCCCGCAAAACCTTGAAGTGGTAAAATGACAGGCTTGGAAGTGAATTCCTGCCCCTGGAACCTGCCTTTCCTCTTCCTTCTCCAGTGCTCTCTCATTGGATGCTTCTTTGAAATTCAGTTTCACCCTCTGTATAGTGGGCAGGTAAAAATGTCTTCTCTTTCTTAGGGTTATTGAGAGGCTTGCAAGGGAGACACTGCCCTGTAAAATGCTTGCCCCAGTTTCTGGTCCGCAGTAAATGTTGGCTATTGCTTTCATTCCCTTTTCTCTTTGGGTTATCCTCCCGGCTTCACTCTCCCACCCACTATGACTGCATCTGGGCACCTGAGCTTTTGGCATTACCCCATGGGGGCTCTGGCCACCTACAGCCCTCGGACTTGCCACCCAGCCATCCCAGGGCCCCCTGCCTAGATGTTGGCTAAAGAATACATTCATTGCCTTCCCTTCTGTCTGAGGTCCCAGAGCAGTTTGGGCCAACCTGTAAGACTGCTTCCCCGCACACACAGCGCCCCCTCCACAGAGAGGCTTTGTGGGGTGGTAGAGGGCACTGCACTGGGAGTCAAAGTGCCCCCTGGCCTGAGGACAAGTCCTGCCACCAACTGCATGTGAACCCCAGACTGGGACCCTGCCATCACACATATGGTCTGGCCATACCTCTTGGGCCTGGACGGAGCACAGCTAGTGGGGCGTAAAGATTGGTGGGGTCTTAAGACCCTGGGGTAGGGGTCAGCGCTATACTTCTTCCTTGTTATGGTTCTTAGCACATGGAACGGTGCCTAAAACAGTTTTCAAAAAATATCAGCTAACACATATTGAGCCATGAGTAGATGCCAGGTGGCATTCTAAGTGCTTTTCATGAATTAGTTCTAGTAACTCTCGGGACAATCCTATCAAGAAGGCAAGGCTATTATCCCCATTTTGCAGAAGAGGAAACTGAAGCCCAGCGTGGTTACATTTCTTGGTCAAGGTAATACACTTGTAAGTGGTGGAGCTGGTGGTGGGATTTGGACTCCACCTTCAGAGATTCATCACCCTCTATACTTATTTGCTGAATGAATACATGAATGACCTGGAGAAGGTCCTTCCCACGGGGTCCCTCTGGGCTCTGGGTCCTGGCATCTTTATCTAACAACAAGAGGAGGTGCACCTGGAGAATTCATGCCACCCATCTCTTCAGATTGACAGTCCAGGGTCTCAGCTGCTCTGAGAGACAACCCACATCAGGACTGAAGATGTATACTCATTCCTCATGCACCCCGCCCAGTTGAAGGGATCTGTGTGTCTGACTACTTAGTCTCTTCTCAGAGGTGGCACTGTTTCCTGAGTGCCAGAGGGATTTTCACACTGAATCCCCAGAAAGACCCTATGAAGCAGCTCATCCTCACTTTGCAGCAGAGGAAACCAAGACCTAGAAAGGTGAAGAAAACCTCAGGGTTACACAGTGAGTGGGTGTAGAGCCAGGATTTGAATCCAAGCATCTGGCCCCAGATCCTGGGTTGTTAATGGCGCCCCCCTGCTGCCTGCTCCTTTCCAGTGAGGTCCAGGTGCCCGGGCTGAGTTAGTGCACCTGCCAGCCAGCTGCTCTTACGCAGGGCCTGTGACCGCTCCACACCGACTGCGGCAAACCCCCAGGGCTCCACCTCTCACTGGCTTCTGCCCTTTTGCTGTTCTTTCTAGGAGTGGGGAGGCGGGGGTAGGAGTGGGGAAAGGAGACAGCATCTTCCCCATGTTTTGAGTGGAGACAGTAGATCAGTACCCTGGCTCTCTCTCCTACCAAGTCAGCACACTAGAGAAGACTCCCACTTCGAAGTCATTTCAACAAGATGCCACTGGAGGCCGAGCGCGGTGGCTCACGCCTGTAATACCAGCACTCTGGGAGGCTGAGGTGCGTGGATCGCTTAAGTTCAGGAGTTTGAGACCAGCCTGGCCAGCATGGTGAAACCCCGCCTTTACTAAAACTACAAAAATTAGCCAGGCAGGGCATCAGGCTCCTGTAGTCCCAGCTACTTGGGAGGCTAAGGCGCGAGAATCGCTTGAACCTGGGAAGTGGAGCTTGCGGTGAGCTAAGATCGCACTACTGCACTCCAGGCTGGGCAACAGAGTGAGACTCTGTCTCAAAAAACAAAAACAAAAACAAAACCAAAAACCAAAACTGGAACACAAGGGACACACAAAGAGGCCTCAGAATGGACCTCATGGGGCATCTTACTGCAGGAAAACCTCAGGCAAGCTTGGTATTGCTCCTCTTCTTGGGCTCCAGCTGGTGCAGAACCAGCTGAAGGTTAAGAGAAAAGGGAGAGACAGTTGGAGAGGCTGTATTTAGGATACCGAGTTTCCCATTGCCAACCAGGTTTAAGCAGGCAGGGTTTTAGGGTTTAGAGGTTCCTGACACTTTGCACAAACTCCTCCATTGGGTCGTAGGCACTGTGCTAAGAAAGTTACGTGGATGATCACATGGATCCCTCATAACCCTGTAAGTGCAATCTTTCTTTCTTTTTACAGGTGATCTGAGTGAACATAAGACAGGTTAGTAAAACTGCCCAAGGTCATAAAGCTAGGAAGGGATGACTCTGGGAACTGAACTCCGGCCACTTCCATTCCAGTGCCTCTGCATTTACCACTGTGCCATAGCAAAATCCATGGTAACGGTATCCCACATCCACAGAAGCAAGAGAAAAGCCCTCTCTTTGAGAGTCCCAAGTACAACACGGGGTTGTCAGCAACACAGACTAAACCAACCAGGCACAAGGAAGCAGAGAGAGGAGGCCAGCTGCAGAGTTCCCCTCGTCAGCCAGCCTGGGCATCAGGAGCTCCTCAGGCTCTAGGAATTAGGCTCAAAGCCAGGCTTTGACTTGTAGCACTGGGTGACACAGGCAAGCTACTTCACCTCCCTGACCTGTTTTCTGATCTGTAAAAGGGCACAGAAGTAGAGCTCGCCTCACTGCCTCATGATGATGAGAAAGAGGACTGTGCGTAAAGCGCCAGGCACAGTGCCTGGCTGACTGTGAAGGTGAGCTGGTGGCTTTGCCCTGTGTAGGGGAAGGTGGGATGTGAGGATAAAGCTAATCAAGGCCAGACTTCCTGATAGGCTTGTAAGGAATCTCTTAGAAATGGGGTATCTTAGAAAAGTCTTCAAGAATTCAAAGGAAAGGATTAAAAATGATGGAATTGTAAGCAGTGAAGAGACTGTAGCCCCTGACCAGCTTACCCTTTCAAATTCACCACTGAGACTGGGCAGGGTGGCTCATGCCTGTAATCCTACCATTTGGGAAGCTGAAGTGGAAGGATTGCTTGAGGCCAGGAGTTTGAGACCAGCCTGGGCAACATAGAGGGACCATTTCTACACACATATGCAAAAATTAGCTAGGTGTGGTGGCACACCTGTAATCCCAGCTTCTTGGGAGGCTGAGGTAGGAGAATTGCCTGAGCCCAGGACTTCCAGGCTGCAGTGAGATATGATCATACCACTGTGCTCCAGCCTGGGAGACAGAGCAAGACTCTGTCCCCCGACCAAAAAAAAAAAAAAAAATCCACCACCGAGTCATGAAAGTAATCATAATGAGAGCCTCCATGCCTCACAGAAAGCAATTTATAATTAAAGCACTTTCACATCCATGAATTAATTAGGGCTCTATGAATAGGAGCAAAATACGGATTATTATCCCATTTTAAGGATCAGGAGACTGAGGCTCGGAGGGGAAACAACACAAGAGGTTTGGAGCTCCCAGGGCAGAGCTTCCTCTGTGAATAGGGGACCTGCTGCTTTGCTGTGCTGAGGCTTGAGAGTGGCAGAGGCCAATCCTGCTGGCCACCAGGCATTCAGATCTGCTGGTCAGCCCTGAGTGCTAGTTGTCAGAGAAGGAGGGCTAAGATCCTTGAAGGGACTCAATCCAAGATGACCTGTCCTTTCTCCCCTATTTCCTATAAGTATTCTGATCAAGGCTATGATGCCCCGCTCTTAAATAAGGCTGCATGTGATCTTCATGCCGTTGTACAGATCTTCTGCCTTCTCCTCCTCTGGGTGCGTGGTGAGCTGCAGCTCCCAGCTTCCTTGAAGGCCTAGATGTGCCTCTGGCTTCAGCCAATGAAATGTGTGGAAGCGACGTGTGTCACTTCCGGGTGGAAGCTTTCAAAGCCAATGTGTGCTTGCCCATGTCATGTTCTCTGCCACAGCGATCATGGAGGAATGTGCCCCCAAGGAGCCTCCGTTAGAGGCACGGCCTACTTTGGACATGCGGCAAGAGCAGGAATTAAAACGTTGCTGCTTTTTTACTGCAGCGTAGCCTAATCTAATTGGCTAGTACAGCCACGAATGTTTGGGTCTTTGAGCAAAGGTGATGGTCCCAGGAATAGAATCCATGGTATCCAAAGGGAGTAAGAGGTGGAGGAAGGTGAGATTCTAGTGGGTCCACTAGAATATAAGCTCTAGGAAGACAGAGATCTTGGTATATTTTGTCAACAATTGTATTCCCAGTGCCTTAGAAGAGAGTCTGACAATCAGCAGGTGCTCATTAAATGCTGAATAAACTAATGAATGACCTGAGGCGAGGCAGGCAATGCAGAAGCAAGAGGCCTGAAAGGCAAAAGTGAATGCTTCTGGAAAGAACTCCATAGTCATTCATTCATAAACTCTACAAGCATTAAACACTCATCATGAGAGATCCCCATGTTAACCCAATAATTTGACCAGAAAAAGCCCACTGTAAGTGAATCTACTTAGAACAGGGACCAACGTGTCATAGGAAAGGGTGAATGAAGAAAAGATTTCAGTTGGGATTTCATTTTGAGAAATGAGACTAAAAATATGAAAATAGAATCTTATGTTGGACCAAAATAAGATTATAGTTACAACCATGTGCCAAAACTTTCAGTCCTCAAAGGACAAATCAAATATTGATTGGTTTAGCAGGGCATGGTTTTCCTGAACAAAATTATATGCTAGCATGATATGACATTTTTAAAAAGGTCATATTTCACTGTCACAGCATAATGATTAAAGTTTCTTATCATGAACTCATTGTTGTCCATATTCTCTTCTGTCATTCTCTGGCCTAAATGCCAGGTTCTCATTTATCTATGGCCTTGTGTAGGACTAGGAGTCCTCCAATGTCCTCTTTTATTGGCCTCACTAACTCCCACAACTTTCACATGATGTCAGTTTCACCGTGCAATCCTTTGGCTTTGTATAATCAGCTGCTTACCCCACCTGACGGAGAAACTGATGGACATGGGTATTGGGTGAAGGGCAGGGATCAACGCTGGTTCTGAGCAAGAACAGACATTTATTCAGGGACTACTTTTGTAAGTGGACAGTCTATTCATGTTCTCTATTAGGGTGACATTTTAAAAAAACCTACAACCTTGGCCGGGCATGGTGGCTCACGCCTGTAATCCCAGCACTTTGGGAGGCTGAGGTGGGCGGATCACCTGAGGTCAGGAGTTCGAGACCAGCCTGGCTAACATGGGAAAATTCTGTTTCTACTAAAAATAAAAAAATTAGCCAGGCTTGGTGGTGCACACGTGTAATCCCAGCTACTCAGGAGGCTGAGGCAGGAGAATCACTTGAACCTAGGAGGCGGAGGTTGCAGTGAGCTGAGATCGCACCATTGCACTCCAGCCTGGGCAACAAGAACAAAACTCCGTCAAACAAACCAACCAACCTACAACCTCACATCTACAGGGTCACAGATAATGATTAAGCAGACTCCTCCATGGGGCCTGAATAAGGAAGGGGGGATACTACGGCGAACCAGGTAGACCCATCTCCTACCCTCCAGGCACTCCGTCAATGGCCACATTCTAGGCTGGGTTGGGACCATCACTCCAGCTGCCTGCCCTGGCCCTGGGTCCTGTCTCTGTCTCCACAGTGGCACCCGTGGAAGGAACCTCTTGGCAGAGAGTCCTGCGCCCAGCAGTTTGATCCTCAGTGTGGTCATGGCAATAGGGAGAAGAGCTTTGTGCTGAGACACCCGGGGACCCTTGCCTTAGGAAGATTCACAAGGCACGATCTAGCAAAGCGTTTTCAGACTGAGGACTAGGATCCTTCCAGACCCCAGTGAGGATTCAAGAGGTGAGATTTCAATTTCTCCGGCTTGTTAATTTGTCTTCCTGAGATCTTGATCTGACCACAGTGCTTCCCTGCTCTGGGACTGTTCATAGTCTTAACTAAGCCTGACTTGCTCACGTCAAATTCAGCTCCGCCCCACAATCCCCCTTTGCAGCCTGATTCCATATTTCTCTTCCGCTCTGACTCTGTGTTCCAGACTAGAATATGTGCTCTTCCCCAGACCTCTGTGAGCCTCAACTTTGCACCCTTGTTTACGTTCCTCCCTCAACCCAGAGCCCTGTGATCCCATCTCTGTGTTTTGAAACCTACTCATCCTGCTGGGCCCTTTCAAACCCACCTCCTCCCTGAAGCCTTTCCCCACCCCTTTATCTAGGAGTGATTGCTCCCTCCTCTGGGCCCCTAGGATCCAGCTTTGCTCAGCTAAATCCTGCTGTAACAATCTCCATGCATGGAGCGGTCTTAAGTTCTCTTCTAGAGGGTGGTACTACTGTTTGTTATGTCTAGCTCTTTGAGCTCTCGAAGGCTCAGTTTTATCACCTGTAAAGTAGAGATTAGTAAAACCTCATGGGAGGCCAGGCATGGTGGCTCACGCCTGCATTTTGGGAGGCTGAGGTGGGTGGATCACCTGAGGCTGGGAGTTTGAGACCAGCCAGACCAACATGGAGAAACCCCGTCTCTACTAAAAATACAAAATTAGCCTGGCGTGGTGGTGCATGCCTGTAATCCCAGCTACTTGGGAGGCTGAGGCAGGTGAATTGCTTGAACCTGGGAGGCGGAGGTTGCGGTGAGCCGAGATTATGCCATTGCACTCCAGCCTGGGCAACAAGAGTGAAACTCCATCTCAAAAATAAATAAATAAATAAATAAAACCCCATGGGTAAGGCACCAGGTAAGGGAATGACACAAGGCAAGAAAGAAACTAGATACTACTCTTTGTCCCTTTTTCCCCAACCCCCGTGTCTAACTGTTCCTTCTCTGCTAGTTTTGCAGGCTCATCCTTGGGGCCAGGACTATAGAGAGGCAAGTGACCAGACGCTGAAGACAAAAATTCCTCCAGGTTCAAACTTGCCCTGCCCTGCTTCGATGCATAAGCAGCTGACTCAATAAAGATGTGTCTCTGACCCAGCCCTTGCCTCTGTACCTCAAATCCAGGAGCTCTTCTCCTGCGTGTTATTTTGCATAAGCTTGGGTAATTGATGACCACTGGTCTCCCCACTTGAGACTGCAAGCCTCTTGAGGACAGAGACCCAACGTCCCGCCCAGAGCCCGGCATGAAATGGGTGCCCAGTGATCCAATGGTTTTCATTCCTTTCCCTATTTCCACCCTTTCTTGTCTGTTCATTCAAACTGACACTGATCGACGAAGACCTCCTGCCCCTCCCAGCCCTGCCTGCACTCACACTCCAGTCATGTGGGAAACACTTCCCTGCTCCTCTCTGTCCACCCACATAGCCACATCCATCCATTGCTTCCTCCAAATCCACACTCTAGTGTCACCTCCTTCAGGAACCCTGCCTAGCCCCACACAGAACACCGCTGATCCCAATCCCCTCTCCCTAAGGAATCCAGGAACCCAGAGGGTTTCATAGGATGAAAAGACTTGTGTACCCCTGGTGACCTGGAGTCATACTCAGTCCAGTGACCCCACTGGGCTGTTCCCAGTTCCCCCAGGGATGTCTGTCAGCTTCCTGTTTAGGTGACCCTTTTCTTGGCCTTGCTCAAGCCCCTTCCCAGGTTGACAAGAGTAAGGATGCCCGTGAGACCATGAGAAACCTGTGTCTGTATAGCCTGGTCATTGGTCACTGGAGGTTGTGTTGTAGAGGGAACCATCGGGGTACTGAGAGAAACCCAGGTAGGTATTTAGCAGAGAGGACAACCGGTATCCGAAAAGGAGCCCAGGCCAGTGGCCTGGAGGAGTGCTGCCCCTGAGCCCCTGGGTGCCTCTTCCACTGCCCTCCTTTCCTCAGAGCTGTCCCTTGTCCCCATGGAGCTGGCCTCTCACAGAGCCATCACCAGCATTCGCATCATTGGTAACAAGAGGCCAGCCAGTCAGTGAAGGTGCTGGCTCGGAGCAGAGCCTGGAGCAAAGCCGCAATGAGTGAGACAGAGGAAGCACAAAAGTGCTTCTTCCCTCTGGGCCCAGGGGCTGCCAGGTGAGTAGGGGCCACAGGGATGGCTGAGTGGGTGTCCTAGCTCCTTGGAACAGAACACTGGTGTCATCACCCTGGGTGGGGCTGCCTGTCTTCTACCTCCTCCTCCCAGCTAGGACAACTTTACTAACAGCCTAATCGCCAGTGTCTAGAGCACCTTCTGAGAGCTGTGTCTGGCCCAGATCTGGGGCTGGTCTTCACCCCATTTTCTGTGAGGTCACAGATCCTGAGTTTCCTAATCCCTGAAGCTGAGGAGGCTGCTCAGAACCTGAGCCATTTCCAGGTCAGGAGCCTTGGCACATCTCAAGCCAGCAAGGCAGTGGGGTCTGCAGGCCACCCACCCGGGCACTGTGACCACCAGCCCTGCACCATCACCTGGATGGGGCTGGATTGGAGACAACTGAAGCACTATCCCTGCAGACAGATGCCAGCCAAGGCTGGGTGATGAGGGCCCCACGGCCACATATCAGACTTCGGGGACCCTGCCCAGCAACCTTTGGGTCAAGTTCAACTCACAATCCTCTGCATGTGCACACATGTGCACACACACACACGCATGCCACTGCACTCTTAAATCCCTGCACAGCAGCAAACACAGGGTGTCCCCCACATGCATCCACAAACACGTAAACACATTTATATACACACACAGACCCGCTTACCAACTCATGTAGTTCCCCGATACATGTCCCTACCCTCCAGGTAATCCCCTTACACACACACATGCCCTAATATACCTTTCAAGAGCATATGCCTGCATGCATCACACGCACACACATGCACATGTGCTCAGCCCCACCGGCCAAGCCAGCTGACCACAGAGCCTCGTGGCCTCACCACCTCTTCCCAGGAGCAGGACCAGAGCTCATCTAGACCCCTTTGAGCCTCGTCCAGTCCCCATGAGCTGGCTGGGTTTAGACAGGTGAGCCCAGGGAAGGGGCTGCGCCTCAGCAGAGAAGACTTACTTCCTAAGTCTAAAAAAAAAAGGAAGGAAGGAGGTAAGGAAGGACAGGAGGGGGGGAGGAAAGAAATAGGAAAGAAAGAGAGAGAAAGAGAGGGAAAGAAAAGAGAAAGAGAGAGAGAGGGAAAGAAAAAGAAAAAGAAAAAAAGAAAAAAGAAAGAGAGAAAAAGAAAGAAAAAGCAAAAGAAGGAACGGGGTTAGTGGGAGAGGCAGGATGGTGTGACGCCTGTTGCTCTTCAGAAGGGAGGAGGGAATGGTTCTGGCCCCCACCCCACAGGCCTCCTTCTGCTGCTGTGGTGCCGGCGGCGGGAGCATGGGGTGGATCTGTTGGGGCTGCCGCAGATGTTATGGTGGAACTTCCAGCGGAGGCTTGATGCGTTAGCAGGCGCCACAGTGCACCCGCTGCTGAGTTCCTCTCCACTAGCCACCTCCCTCTGCCCGAGGACCTTTTCTCCTTCCCCTCTTACCTTGCAGGAGACACGGGGCTCTGGAAAGGGTGTGCGCTTGGCCCGTGGCTCTGAGGATGGTCACAAGCTGCGGGGCATCCGAAGGGCAGCAGGCATGAGCCCGGCTGCCGGGGTGGGCACCCTGCAGAGCTCCTGACTGCCCCAGAGCTCTGGAGGACAGATGAGGGATGATGGGGGACTGACCAGGAAGTGGTGGAAACAGGTGGCAGGGACGGAAGGTTGAGAGAGGGAGGAAGGAGGCAGAGACAGCGAAGAGAGAGACAGAGACACAGAGAGAAGGAGACGCAGAGACTCACACACAGAAAAAAGAGAAACAGACACAGAAAGCAAACGAGAAAGAGAAGAGGGAGCAGGGGAAGGGGTGGGGAGGGAGAGAAATAGAGGAGACAGACAGAAAGAGAGAGAGAGAGAGAGAGAGAAAGAGAGAGAGAGAGCTGGACCTGAGTAGCAACATGTGGCTGTGCTCCCTCACTTCTCATGCTGAAGCATCCTGGGCTCCTCCCCATGGTGCCTGCACACAGTGTACACACCCTGACACACATGCCCATAGACACACAAACTCACCATACACACACACACACACACACACACACACTCATGCATGCCCTTGCCCACCCAGAGCAGCCCCCTTGTCCAGCCTCTCCTCCTCACACAAGTGGGGCCAGCCCTTACCTTACCCCAGAAGCAACACGTGTCTGGGTACACACTCCGTCTCTCCACTGCCACAGTGACTGCCTTCTGCACCCAGCACTGCTGGAGGTGCGGTCCGGGGCTGGGCTCCAGTGCCCAAGCCCTGCGCCCGCTGCCCTGGCAGCTGGCTTGATCAATGCCCACATTGCAATAGCTGTTTAGGTGGCCTGCAGGAAGCCGAGCCATTTGTTTTGTCAGAGCGTAACCATGACAATCACCCCATACGCACACACCGCTGGTGCTGTTTCCCCACCCCTCGCCCTTCCCTCCCCCCTTCTCCGGAGCACAGGAGAAAGCTGGAGGCCACTTAGCAGCCTCAGCTAATCCCTGCTGGGGCTGAAGGAAAGGGCCTGGCCTGTGATAACAGTCCTGCGGGCAGCTCTTCCCTGGGGAGTGGGGCTGCCTCCAGGGTATTTCAACACTGTGCAGAGGCTGCCTGGGCCAGGGGTACCTACTGCCTGTGCAGGAGCTGGCCCCTCTATATCTCCCTGCCCCCCAGCAAGTTTATTTTTCAGCCAAGTGTTACAAGCTGCCAATCCATTCTCCCCCATGAGGCCACGGTGTAGTGAACAGACAGTATTGGTGACCATGGTCATGGGCAGGTCCTCTGCCGGGGCCTTTGGCCATGCCTATTCACCCTTAGAGTCCCAAGCCATCCCTTGCTGCTCCTGGCCATGCCAAAGCCACACGGGAAATTGCTAGGATTCTAGGTGCAGCCCCTGGGGGCATCAGACTGGAGGTCTGGCCTTTGGAGATACAAAGTTGCGTAGCCCAGAGAGCCAGGGGCTTGTCATAATCAAGGAAGCCAGTGGCCAGCTGGGTTAGGACTGCAAAATCTAAATTCAGAGCCTAGAGTTAAAGAGTTCAAAGTTGAAAGATGCTTCAGAGGTACAGGATGAAGCAAATGATCACACATCTCATTTAAGCCTTATAAAAATCCTCAAGAAGAGGGCCTTTCTTCCAGGTTTACAGAGAAATTGTGATTTGCAGAGGCAGAGTGACTTGCTGAAGGTACAGAGCCATGAAATGACAGAGCAGGGATTCACATTCACAGTGATCCCAACACCGGAAACTCCACCGTATCTTATTGGCTTTTTATAGCTGTCACCGTGAGCTGGGCACCGCACACATAGCCTGGAAGAAGTGCATCTCACTTGTTCTGTGCCAAACACTGGAAGGTGGATGCTATGCTATGTTCATCTCAAATATGAGTTCAGAGAGGTGACGTGAGTTTCCTAAGGCCACACAGGACGTGGAGGAGCCAAAGTTGGAACCCAGGTCTGTCTGATGCCACCTCTCCACCCTACCTCCTTCTCCACACAAGAGACTTCATCTGGGACAGATGATCAGCCCCTCTTCTGGACTCTCTGCCTAAGGAGAGAGGAGCCTGAGGATAGGATGGGGGTAGTGGGTGGATGCAATGGGAAAAGGGAGCACAGATGTCAGGTGGGGTGCAAGAACTCCCTGCTGGGGTAACAGATGATACGTGATCTTAGCCAGAAGTCCACGAACCAGTGATTCCCCATTATGCAGTCACACCTTAAGGTTCCAAAAGAGTTTTGAATCCCCCCCAGAACTTCATGAAACATGCTACCTGAAGTCTCAGGACTTCCCCATCCATGAAGGTGTCGGACAGTTGAAAGGGAAGCCCCAGCAAAAGAACCTTAGAGAACATTCTGGAGGGGGAATTTGGGGGGACTGCTGGGCAGAGGGAATGGAGGAGGTGAGAGGAAGGTGAACTAGACACGGGCAAATAAACTTCTCAGGCTTGGCTGTTTTGCCTGGATTACCTCTGAAGGCTGGCTGGGGTGTTGGATCAGTCTCCAGAGAGAAGCAAAACTGCTGTCATAGGCTGAGGAGAAAATGATAGGTTGGGCAATGGAAAGGTGCCTCTGTCATACAAGAACTAACCAAGGATGAGACAAAGTTTACCTTCAGTTTGATACTTACACTTGCTCACCTTGAGCCGGGCCTTGGAGCCAGTGCTTGGGGAAAGTGATGATGAGTAAGACACAGATTTCCAGGAACCTGGCACACAGGTTCCCAAACAGATTTTGTCCCACACAACAGTTCCCTGAAGCCTTTCTGCATGCATTATTTTATTTAACCCTCATAATCACCCAGTGCAGCAGGTACCATCAGCCCCACTCCACAGGGGGTGGGGACTGAGCCTGAGAGGTGAAGTGACTGGCCTTTTGTTATAGCCAAGAAGTGGCAGAGCTGGGATTCAAACTCAGTTCTCCATGATTCCCAAGTCTAGCATCCTTGCAACAATGCCACATGACCTCATGCCTCTTAGAGTGGCTATGAGTCACTTTTCAGCTCAGAGAGTCCTGGTTCCTTGGAGATAGGGGACCGGGGCTTGGGGACATAGCCACTTAGAATTCTAACCTCCACCACCCCCACACATCCCCAGGCTCCCAAAGTCCAATTCTCAGTCCCCCACAAAGTTCAAGATCCCTGTCTCCCAGTGAATATGGGACCAGAAATCTGTATCCACTGGTCATCCTTTTGACTAAACCGTTCCAAGCCTGGAGTTTAAATTTTAGGACCAAAACTCTTTGGGAGAACAACATCAGCCTGGTTGAGTGGATACAAGGCATGAAGAGGACATGAGAGGTGGTGGGAGACAGAGGACCTGAGATGTGAATGGTGTGTGTGGAGAAGGCTGAGAGCTGCCTCTTCTTGAAGGGTTCAAGATTTTCTTACCCCATTGTATTAGTTTCCTGGGGCTCCCAGAACAAATGACCACAAACTGGGTGGATCAAAACAGCAGGCATTTATTCTCTCATATTTCTAGGGGCTAGAAGTTTGGAATCAAGGTGCCAGTGGGGCCGCACCCCCTCTGAAGTCTTTGCAGAAGAAGTGTTCCTTGCTGCCTCATAGTTTCTGGCAGTTGCTGGCAATCTTTGTCATCCTGCGGCTTGTAGCTGCATCCCTCAACTTCTGCCTACATTTTCACAGGCCCGTCTTCCCTGTGTGTGTCTCCATGTCTGTCTCCAAATCTCCCTTTCCTTTCTCATATAAAGACACTGGATTAGGGCCCACCCTAACCCAGTACGACTGCATCTCAGCTTGATCACATTTGCAAAGACCCTACTTTCAAGTAAGGTCACATTCACAGGTACCGGGGGTTAAGACTTGAACATATGTTACACCATGGAATACTATGCAGCCATAAAAAAGGAATGAGATAATGTCCTTTGCAGGGACATGGGTGAAGCTGGAAGACATCATCCTCAGCAAACTAACACAGGAACAGAAAACCAAACACCGCGTGTTCTCACTCATAAGTGGGAGTTGAACAATGAGAACGCATGGACACAGGGAGGGAAACAACACACACCAGGGCCTGTGGGTGGGGGTGAGGGGAGGGAGAGCATCAGGACAAACAGTTCATGCATGCAGGGCTTGAAACCTAGATGCCGTGTTGATAGGTGTGGCAAACCACCATGGCATATGTGTACCTATGAAACAAACCTGCACATTCTGCACATGTATCCCAGAACTTAAGAGTTAAAAAAAAAAAAAAGGCTTGAACATATCTTCCAGAGGGACACAATTTAATCCACGATACCCATTCAGAGGAAATAAAGGACACAGGACAGGCATGATTCCAAGAGGCCAGGTTGCTGAACTTCTAGAAGTCCAGAGAGGCCAGGAAAGGAAGTAGCAGAATAATAGGATGATTAAATGTGGACTCTGGTACCAAATAGCTTGGGTTCAAACCCTGGCTTGATCATTTCCCAGCTGTGTGCCCTTGGGAAAATTACTTAACCTCTCTCTGTGCTTCAGTCTCCTCTGTGTAAAATGATGGTGGCTTGAATTGCTGTTATGATCATTAGGTGAGTTAATATTTGCAAAGGGCTTAGTAAGCACCATACAAGCATCTGTTAAAATAACATGCAATGTTAATAAACATGCAATGTTCCCTAGATGAATATTACTATGTTATAGGGGTGAAACTGAGATCCAGAAAGGGGAGATGACTTCTCCCAGGTCACCTGGTCAGGCTAGCCAGGGTACAGGCCATTTCTGCCTCCTTCCTTCAGGGTTGCCCTCTGGAGAGGCTAAATCTGCTTCCTATTTGTTCTGCAGTTGGAGAATGCAAGGTGGATGGTCTGGAATGGCAGCAAGAGAAGAGAGGTGGGTGCAGAGATGAAGAGGGAATTCAGAGGACAGAAGCAATGGATTCCTCCTGCCTGCAAACACACACCTCTTTTCCCACCCAGCCCTCTGTTTACATGATTGAAAGCAATTGTGCGGCTGTTTCTGCCCACATGGAGGGAAACAAATCTCTGGAGTGTGTAACCAACACATTCTGGATAAGAAAGGAAAGCTAGTCCTTCAGTGATGCAGCCTGGGGGGTGGGCCAGAGCAGGGCTGTCAGAGAGACTAGGGAGAGTCTAGATGGGGGACAAGGGCCTAGGGGTGGCTCTTTCCCTAGAACATCCTGAGCAGGGTAGCCAGGCTGCATAGGCATTGCATCTGAGAGGACCCCTGCCTCAGGCTTAATTCCTGAAGGGGTTGGACCCAGCCAAGTATGGCTGTGGGGTATGAAGGGGGCCAAGCTCAAGTTTTGGAGACAGTTGGGCTCTTGGCAAACAAACACACAAACAAACAAACCCTCATGAACTCCCTTTCTCTCTACTCTCCTGTTCCAACCTCTTACTTGGTCCAGGAAATTGCATGACTTGCCCTAGTTCTTCATCCCTCCCTGTGTCCATGCCCTTTGCTATGTGATTTGGCAGTTCTTCCTCTAAAAAGGTGGAATGTTGCTCCCATCCCTTCACCTTGGGTTCAGCCACATGACATAGCCAATTTAATATTGGTGGGAATTACATAATTAAATGCTGATAAAGGGCTTGCCTGATTGGGTTTGTTCTCTTGGGACTCTGCCCCTGTTGCCATAAGAAAAACACGCCAAGATTGGCCCACTGGTTCCAGGAGAAGAGATACACAGAGCAGGACCAAACCACCCCAATCAAGCCCAGCTGAAATCAGCCAACTGCAGATGCAGAAGCAAGTCGAGCACAGCTCAGCAGAGCCGTCCAGCAGAGCCCACCCAGGATCAACCAATTCTTAGCTTATCTAGAGATATGTGACCATAAATTATTGCTGCTTTAAGTCACTGAGTTTGGAGTGGTTTGCTATGCAGCATTTTCTGGCTATAGCTAACTGATATACCACTGTATTAGTCCATTTTCATCCTGTTGATAAAGACATACTCAAGACTGGGAAATTTACAAAAGAAAGAGGTTTAATTGGACTTACAGTTCCATGTGGCTGGGGAAGCCTCAGGATCATGGAAGAAGGCAAGGAGGAGCAAGTCATGTCTTACATGGATGGCAGCAAGCAAAAAAGAGTGTGTGCAGGAAAACTCCCCCTTATAGGAACCATCAGATCTCATGAGACTTACTATCCATGAGAACAGGATGAGAAAGACCTGCCCCCATGATTCAAGTACCTCCCACTGGGTCCCTCCCACAACATGTGGGAATTCAAGATGAGATTTGGGTGGGTACACAGCAAAACCATATCAACCACCTCTTGTAGATTTCACCTTCCTGATGTCTTTTGGGTAGGTCCTCGTCTCCATTCCCCTGGCATCAGTTCCAGCCTCCTAACAGCTTCCTACCTGGTCTCTCTGTCTCTAGTCTCATGGATTCCAGTCCATTCCCCATGCTGTAGCCAGATCTTTGTAATATCTGATGATACTTGTACCCATCTGTTAATCCCTTTTCTCAACCTGCCCTGAAGCCCTTCATTGACTTTCCCTTGGCCTTCCATAAAAAGTCCCACTTGTTAGCATAACATTCAAGGCCTTTTATGATCTGTCTTGATGTCTGGCCCTGCTCCTATGGACTCTTCACTCCAACCACATAGAACTACTTGTGGTTCCCTGGACTTGGAATTGTCTCACACCTCTGAGATTTTACCCATGTCGATTCCTCCATCTAGAAGACACCCTGCCACTTCCCCTCTTGGCTCTCTTCTACCTGCCCTGCAAAGGAGAGCTGAAGCATCTCCTCCAGGAAGCAGAACCACCCTGTTAGATTACCTGACTTAGGGGCCACAGTGTCCCATGCCCAGTACAGGGCCCTGCACACAGTAGGTGCTCAATTAATATAATACTGGATGAAGAAGTAAATGAGACCTCAGAGGCAGCATCATGTCTCATGTACACCTGTATTCACGACATCTATTGCTGATCTTGACACATAGAGGGGCTTCATAATTATTTGTTGAATCAGCCAATGAAAGAACATATGACCCTATTACCTCAGTATCCCCAAAGAATCATGGCAAGCTACTCCTCTCCTCCCCAGAGAAGGTGGCAGTGGCAGGGAGTGGGGAAGCCTTGGCACCTGACATAGGCTGGAAGAAGGTGGGAGAGAGATCATGGCATGCCAGGGGGCCGGGTGGTGGAAGCCATCTGCTCTAGGTCCAGGCAATAAGAGTTGCATTTTCTGTAGGGAATTTAAAAACAATTCTACTCAAAGTCGGTTTTCGTTTTATTATCACCTTATGGTGTTATGTTAAAACAAAGCACTGAGAAAATAATCCTCCTCACTGACCACGCCAGTGCCTATGCCTTAATGCCCCAGTACAGGGAGGATACACCCCCTTTTAGCCCTGATGTTGAGTCTGTCCCACCAGAGGACAGCCTTGGAGAGACAGGACAGCAGAGAATCTGTCAAAGGGGTCCTAACAACCTCAGTGTATCCAGCCTAGGTTACAAAGGCTTATGCCCTTGGTGTAATGCTATGTAGCTTAGGTTAGATGCCAGGAAGCCACAGGCAAGCTCACACGGCACATAGCCAGAAGGTGGTAGAGGCAGAGTTTGTGCCAGGTCTCTGTGCTACCAAAGCTCACACAATGCACCTTCCAGGTCCTGTCTGTAGCTGGTCATCGAGCTTGGTCTCCTTCTGGCCACTGCTGGCCCCTTTGGGCTTTGGCTGAAGGCTCAGCGTTTGTTGAGAAGGGAGGAGTCAAACTGGAGCCTGCTCTCATCACCTTTAGTGGCAAAAGCCTTAGGAAAGAGGTCCTCCCTGGCTTCGGGGACCAGTCTTTACTCAGAGCCACCCGGCACTCACCTAAATAATGACACCCACCCCTGGATCCCTGGGGGTCAAACATGAGTCCTTGTTCTGTCACTGGCTATTTGCGGGGACCGTTTTTCCTTTCTGAGGCTTGATTTTCTTATCTTTAGAGTGGAGATGGGAGTTCCTGTCTCCCCACTGGTGAATGGCAGCCCAGGCCACCATGATGCTTTCTCCAGCCCTGCCCTCATTTCCCTCTGGGACAACTGCAACAGCCTCTTGTGTCCTGCTTCCCCTCAGACACCTCCCAAATGCTCTCTATGCAGCAGCCGGAATGGACCTTGCAAAGCATCAAATTCAATCTTAAGACACACTGATTAAAGTGGTCGATGTCTTCCCATTGCGCTTGGATGAAGACACAATTCCTCTTCACCTCTGCCGACAAGAGCCTGCAGGTCTGGTCCCTGCAAATGGCTCCCACTTCATTTCCATCCACTCCACACCGTCCAGAAACACTGGATCCCTTTCAGGCCCTCATTGGCTCTGGGCTATCTGGGTTTTGTCTAAGCTGTTTCCTTTACCCAGAATGTTCTTCCCTCCTCCCTTCAATTAAAGCTGTTAGTTCTTCAGGTGTCAGCTCAAGCATCACTTCCCCAGGAGACCATCAAGGTCACACCCTCCAATCTCCAGTTCTCGTGCCCTGAGTACCAGTCCCTCTGTAGATTGTGTAGCACTTATCACAACTGCAATTAACAACTTGATGAATGTCTTTCTCCTCTACTACAATGCAAGCTCAATGAAGGCCAATACCTTAGCTCTTTTGGTTACTTCCTCTGCTATGCCACGCTTGGCGCCTGCACCAGGTAGGCACTCAGAAAATATTTGTTGAACAACTGAGTATAAGCCAAATGAAATCACTAATGGAAAAGACCTTTATCAAGAATAAAAGGTATCCATTTGGAATTATTATTATACCCACTTAATAGGCGATAAAACTGAAGAGCCAAAAAGTTAAGGAACTTACCTGTCTCTTGGCTTAGTGGCAGAGCCAGGGCCGGAACCCAGACATAGTTCCTGGCACACTGAGGGGCTTGATCCCTGCTTACTGAGCTGACGCGGGTTCTCCCTACAACTTCAGCACCCTGTGCCCTGCACCCTGCTGTCTCTCCTGGAGGCAGGCTGCTTGGAGTGTACAGATGGCTGCTGGCAGGGGTCGGTGCTGGCTGGAGATGACTGCTCTGTCATCAGGTGCCTGTTTCTTATTCATGATCTGTTGCCATTCATAGTGCCTTGGTACAAACAAACAAGCAGCGACAGCTCCTGGCTTCAAAGCTGTCCTGGGGGCAAGAACATAGCCTGGCCTGGCCAGGGGCCCCAGGCAGCTCACTGATGGCAGGGAGAGCCAGGGGCTGGGCAGATGCAAGTGTCTCAGAACAGGTGGTTGATCAAGGCAAGGGAGGGCTGCTAGAGGGACAAAAAAGGGCTGAATCTCTGAAGCTATCAATCTTGTACCATGCTCTTCCAGCTTTTTAAAAATAGACACATGGCAAAAACAAATT
Source organism: Gorilla gorilla gorilla (assembly GCF_029281585.2). Lineage (NCBI taxonomy): Eukaryota > Metazoa > Chordata > Mammalia > Primates > Hominidae > Gorilla > Gorilla gorilla. The sequence continues at coordinate 219,617,468 of NC_073224.2, forward strand.
TTATAAAAGGAGGAAAACAAAGGTAAATAGATTCTTTCAAGTGTGGTCAGGAGTACTTCCATGTGTTTCCTGCCCTCTGGCCTCTCATGATCCCCCCTGCCCCACACCCAGGAGAAAAGGATAGTGCATTTCTAGTGCCTGAAATCTTCAGGCTGCCTGGGACATTGTGTGAGTATATTGAGGACCTACCAGGTACCTGGGGCTGTGTTTTACACATGCTGATTCGTGCCATCCTCAGAACAGCCCTGGGAAGCGTTTGGGTTTTGTTTGTTTTGTTTTAATTCAACCAGTATTTGAGCATCTCCTCTCTGTAGACACTGGGCCATGATTGGTCAACCCAATAGACATTGTTTTCACCATCTGGATCCTACACTCCACAGCAATGAGGTCATTAAAGTCTTGATAAGTGCTGCAAAGGGAATAACTTGAGTCATTTGCTACAGAGTCACTGGGGTGGGGGACTGGGATTACTATGTTGTATTGGGAAGTCAGGGGGGTGCTTCTCTGAGGAGGTGACACCCGAGCTGAAAAATGCAAGATGAGGAGGAACCCAGCTCCCAGCTGTTCAAAGGGTGGGGTAGGGGAGGAGCATTCAGAGACAGTGGGAGCAGTAATTCCAAAGGGTAGGAAGAGGCTCCGTAAACCCAAGGAACAGAAAGGGGATGAAACGGGCCAGAGCAAAGTGAGAGTGGCGCACACCAAGGAGAGGGGCAAGTAAGAGGTCGGAGGGACAGATGGGTCACCATGAGAGTTCACTGGGGGATATATAAAGAGGGCAAATGTGCTTTTGTTGCATTTTATGAGCTCATCCTGGCCACTGGGTAGAGAATGGGTTAGAGTAGGGGAAGCCGGGAGAAGATCATGGAGACGCTACTGTGGTAATAGATAAAAGATGGTGGTGGTGGTGGGGAGCGGTAGGGGATGGAGAGCAGTGGATGGATTGGGTGTGAGTGAAAGGGAAAGGAAAGAATCAAGGGTGCCTCCCCAGTTATGGGTTTGTGTAATTACATGGGTGGTGGTGCCATTTGTAGAAATAGGCAAGGCAGGGGGAGGACCAGTTGGGTGGTGGCATTGGTGGGAATCTAGAAATTTTTTTAGGATGTAATGAGTTTATAGTAAATCATGTATCCAGGTACAGACTGTAGTTGAATATATTAGCTTGGAGTTCAGATGGCACTGAGCTGGAGATGAAATTCAGGAGTCGTAAAGCTATACATGGAAATTAATACCCAGCAACAAGATCCTCTGAGCATCAAATGCAGGTTCCATGACAGCAGGGACTGTGCCTGTCTTGTTCATTGCTCTCTGCCCGGCACCTACAATCTAGCACGTGGTAGGCACTTGAGTCATTACTGAAGACCGAAGGGAGAACATAAAAGGAAGCCACAGACATGATCCCTTCCTCCAAGGAACTTATACTAGGTGAGGGCACCCAGAAACAAACACAGCCTTAAATACATAAAACAGTCACATGACCAATTTGCAATCGGGGACCATTTGTACACATCAGGATTGACATTTTCCTTAGCCTCACAGAACCTGCTGTGGTGAGTGGCCCAAATTAATAGGCTAAGTACACTTGCGAGGAAAATGTTTACAAAGAGCTTGAGAACAACTCTTTTCAAGCCATTAGAAGTACCTATTACAGGCTCTATATCAGAAACATTTGATGGGCTTATGCACAATTAATTTGCTTTCCTGTAGCATATTAAGCATGACTTTGTCACAGCACTTCTCTGGTGGTATTGTAGCCCTTTGGTTTGGAGGCACCCTTACTCCTCCTCTCCCCACCCGCCCTGTACCCACTCATCCACCAAACTTGGAGCTTTGCAAGGGTAGGAGGCCTTATCTGATTTATCTTTATAACTCCAGGGGATGGCTGGGTGCCAGATATCTAGCAGATAATAGATAACACATGACCATAATAGATAATAGAAACTTCATGGGTTTATTGCATAAGTGAATTCCTAGCTATTTATTGAAACAGATTCTCAAAAATATCTCTTAGGTAATGCTTCTTGGAATTACTATATATGATCCAGTGGCAATAAAACTACATTTGTGGTTTTAAAACTCACTACATGGTAGCTGTGGAATATGGAGGAAGTCTCTTGACCTCTCTGGGCCTTCAAGGCATAGCCTAGAAATGTAGTCACCTGGCCCACAAGGTGGTTTCTTCTAGGCATAGCCTAGAAATGTCTGCAATGCTTGGTTTCCTGCTGTCTATAGCATGTACCCATTTGTACGTGTTCATTTGTGGGGGGCGTGGTGCTCCTGGCTGAACTGAAGCCAGTACAGGCCGCAGAGGCAGTCACGACCTCTGTCTGGGGAAGGAAGGGTGTGTAGAGGAAGCTTTGGGTGCCAATGCCCAGGGCCAGAGAGGGAGAAATCTGTGGAGTGCCTTGTCCTGACGTAGACACATGGGCCAGGTCTGGGCTCTACTGAGAAAGGCATTGATATGATGAGCACATATTATTCTTATAATTAAAACAACAACAACAACAAAAAACCAACTTATCCATGGATAGTCCATAAGCAAGCATGGTTGATTCTCCCTACAGAATATCTCTCAAGTCCACACACCCCTTGTCATTCCCCCTGCCTCCCTGCAGGACCGAGCCCCAGCCTCTTTCCTGGCCCACATGGGTGGTTCCTCCCCGCTCTCAGCTGCCCTTCATGCCTCACCCCACTGTGCACTCATTGCTTGGTAGCCATAAATTAAATCACATCCTTGCTCTGCTTAAAATACTTTGGGGATGACATCACACTCAAAATAAAACCCTGACTCCTCACCACAGTCTTGGATGACCGGGCCCAGACTCGTCTACAAACTGTACTTCTTACTTCCCTGTCCTTAACCTGTGTTCCAGCCACTCAACCTCTTGTCAGTGCCTCAAGCCCAACCCTCAGGTCCTCCCCCTACTCTGTGCCCTCTGACCAGAGTGTTATGCCCATTGCTTTTTGCATGAATGACTTTTAGGCTTCAGCATAAATGTTACCTCCTCACAGAGGTCCTCCCTGACCACCTTATCCCAGTGCCTGGTACACAGTGGATGCTCAATAAATAGTTGTTGCATGAACAAATTCTTCCCAACCTGCACGGACCCCAGTATGGCTCCCACATGGGGAGGATAGAATGGGAAGAGAGGCCACTTTGACATCTTGAGGCTTCATCTTGGAGAACACTAAACTATAGCATCGTATCCTAGACAGTAGTTTGAGCAACCACAAAAACCAGACGCAGCCCTGCGCAGACAACCACGATGGTGTGGTGCTGTCCAGCTAGCATGGACTTGTTTGAGGGTATGTGCAGGACAAGCCCTTCCCCACTCTTGGACCTCCAGAAACACTCAAAGGAAGGGATTTTGTAGGCATCAGAGGCCCTACCCAGCTGGCGGCAGCCCCAGGCCTGTGGGTTTTGTGTATTCATGTTAATGACACTTGCTAATGGTTGCTCAGCTTCTGCTGTGGTTTGGGTATTTGTCCCCTTCAAATCTCATGTTGAAATTTGATCCCCAATGTTGGAGGTGGGGCCTAATGGGAGGTGTTTGGGTCATGGGGTGGATCCCTCATGAATAGATTAACGCCTTCTCTCCGGGGGTGAGTGAGTTCTTGTTCTATTAGTTCCCAAGAGAGCTGGTTGTTGAAAAAAGCCTGACACCTCCCCCATCTCTCTCTTGCTTCCTCTTTTGAGATGTGATCTCTGCACACACCAGCTCTCCTTCACCCTCTGCCATGAGTGGAAGCAGCCCGAGTCCCCCACCAGAGGCAGATGCCCAATCGTGAAGTTTCCAACCATCAGAATCATGAGCCAAATAAACCTTATTCTCTTTATAAGTTACCCAGTCCCAGATATTCCTTTATAGCAACACAAAATGGACTAAGACACCTTCATTATGGCCCTTTGCTCTCAGTAGTAAATCAAAGTCGAGTTTTGATTTAGTAAGCGTGTCTGTGTTCCTATCAGTCTTGCATCCTCACACGGGAAGTCAGGATCAGCACACGCTTCTAAAGTTGGCTCTGATAGAGGCAGAAGGCCTTTACTGCAACAATATGACTTAATTCTGGAGAAAACGCCTGAGGCAGAGGATTGTTTGAACTCGGGAGGCGGAGGTTGCAGCGAGCCGAGATCACACCACTGCACTCCAGCCTGGGCAACAGAGTGAAACTCCGTCTCAAAAAAAAGAAAAAAAGAAAAAAAGAAAAAGAAAAGAAAACACATGAACAGAATCATCTCTCACAAGGGCTTCTGGAGAGAGCGTGTGAAAAAAATCATCTCTCACAACTGCTTCTTTGCTCCTTACTTTTGCAGACATTCCATGGCCTGTGTAACATGGGCAAAAAGCATAAATGAAAATGGCTTCTGGCCTGTGCTGAGTCTTTTTCAAAGAGAAAAAGGAGGGGATAGTGCTTAGGAGCTGAGGGATGTCTGTTCGCCTATTTAACTCACAGACTTCCTCCAGGGGAGCACCTGTGTGCTCTGGGTCCTTAGTCCCGGCTATGGAATTGGAGGAAACCAGTACATGCTGGCAAAAGAGCCCAGGGTCCAGCCAGGATCATCGTCCAAGCAAATGCAATCATGCAATCCTCCTCCTTATCAAAAAACATTTGTATTTGGGTTGGGGAAGAGTCCAGGGAGAGACTGGGACTGGTGGTTTCCTGGCCAAAGATGGCCCATGGTGGTTTTCACGGCATGTGGGCTAGCAGCTACCCCTGTGTCTTCTCAGTTGTATTTGTGAGAATATATGAACTCATTACGTGATGGACCATGGGCAAGTTACTGGAACTCGATATCCTCCTCTATAAAGTAGGATGGCGATACCTGCCCCGTGGGGCTGTTGTGAAGACAGAAGAGATTAGGTAGGTCAAGGGCTCAGCACAGGGCCTGGTACAGGCCAAGCTGCCTCTTCCCCTACCCCACACAGAGTTGACACAGAAATCTTCCTCCATCTGCATTGCACAAGACTTAAGAAATTTAGTTCATTTCAGATAAACCATCCTCTCTCAGGCCAGGAAAGCCATACCTTTCAACATCCAGACAGGTAACCCTTGGTCTCAGCCCTACCAAAAGAACCAGGACCTTGGCACATCATTTTCCAAAGGTGGCTAATCCAATTTAAGCATCTACAGAGAAGAACTAGCAACACCTCTCTATAGGGTCCTGTTTGTGGATTCTCAACAGTGATACCAATGAAGCCAGCTGTGATTTGTTGTACACTCTCGGTGGCCCGGGAAATTTTCACTTATTAGCAGATCTGGTCCTCACAAGAGCCTCAGAAGATAAGTCTTTATGATGATCCTCATTTTGTAAGTGAGGACACTGGATGCAGAGAGGTGAAGGGAAGTAGGAGGCAGAGCCAAGATTCGAGCCTAGGACGCCTGCCTCTCTCCTCAGTACCATATTACTGCCTCTTGCTTGCTGCATGGAGCTTTCCACGACCTGCTCTAAGATGTGACTTCTCTGTCTCCACCGAGAAGCCTCAGGTCCCCATGGTGACAGTCACTATGGACTTGTGGACAGACCTATGGGCTGGGCTAATTGATCTGTGGTTCCCCTGGGCTCTCAGAGGAAATTGATTGCAATGATGTATTCCAAGTAAATTTGAAGGTGGTTTTTCTCCCTCAGACGTTTGTCGCTGTGACCTTGGATGCTGGGTGGAGTCTCCAGAGAATGGAGAAGCCTGATTTGATATCCCTAGGAGCAAGCCAGGGCCTCTGAGGAGCTAGGTCGTTGCCATGGCATCCGCCTTAGCTCTTCCAAGGCTGGGCCCAGCCAGCATGGTCCTGATAAGCATCAAATCATGCCTGACTGGTGGCAACGTTGCCAAGGGGATGCTGGCCCTGTGAGATGCTCTGGCCCTTTGAACACTGGACAGGAGCCAGTGGGAAAAGGGGACAGGGGGTCAGAAGGATAGCTCTCTTCTAGGGCGGCTGGTTCTCTGCTCCTGAATGAGTCCCTGCCTGTCAATGCCTCCCACCATGCCTAGCACAGTACCTGTCATGCAGTGCATGCTCATGCTTTCACTCAAGCATTGAACCCATGTTTATTGAGCACATCTATTTGCCAAGCCCTGGGGATACAATGAGATAAGAAACACACAGTGCTGACCCTCATGGAGCTTACATTTTAGTGGAGGAGGGAGCCATCAGTTAGTACAAAAACAACTGGGATGACAAATGCCATCAAGAAAGCTACAGGGTGCTTGCCTATCCTAGGGGAATTTGAGCTAATCAGGGAGGTCGGGACATCTACTTGAATTGAGATCTCAATGAGTGAGTGTTAACCAGAGGAGGAGGAGAAGGAAGAGCCTCCCAGGAAAGGGAACAGCCCGTGCAAAGGCCCTGTGCTGGGGGAACACATGGGCTGGAGCAGCGAACAGCAAGGAGCAGCATGGGACAGGCTGACCACCAGACCCTGTGGGGTCTAAGGAACATGGGCTTTTATCTCAAAGGAATTCAGAAGCCATCAGAGAACTGGTAAGCAGGGGAGATGTGATGAGATCTGCTTTAAAATGATCACTTGGCTGCAGAGTGAAACTTTGGAGGGAGGGATTGGAGTGGATATGGAGTGGTCAGAGGTTGGGGGAAAGTGCTCAATGGATATTTTCAAATGATTCTTAAAATCCATTCCCCAGTCTCCCTTCCTCACTGCCACTGCCTTGGCTCAGGCCCCCTCATCTCCTCCACGCTAGACGCATGGCCTCTGTTATTTTCCATCTGTTAGCCGCCTCACACGTGGCCAGCAGTTTCCCATTCAGAACTCCAGCTCTGATCATGTCCTCCACGATTACAAGCTGTTCTGTGTCTTCCTTCCCTCTGCCTGAAATGCAGAGCTCTGTCATTGCGGTTGCAACTTCCCCACCTGCCTCTCCTTCCTTCCTTCCCTCTTCCCCTCCTCCCCTCAGCTTCTGGAACATTGGATTTATTTCCAGGTATTGCTCTCTGCCAGAAATGCTCTGCCTCATCCTTTCAGAGCCGACTGGGAGCAGAGTTTTTCCTGATGGCTCTGCCCCTGGTTGACCATCTCTCTCCTGTACTTGGACCAACTCCCGATTTATATCTACCCTGCCTCTTTGCGGGAGGGAGAGAATTGATGGGAATATCTACCCAGACCAGGTCCTTTTTTTTTTCTTTTTTTTTGAGATGGGGTCTCGCTCTGTCGCCCGGGTTGGAGTGCAGTGGCGTGATCTTGGCTCACTGCAGGCTCCGCCTCGCAGGTTCACGCCATTCTCCTGCCTCAGCCACCCGAGTAGCTGGGACTACAGGCGCCCGTCACCACACCTGGCTAATTTTTTTGTATTTTTAGTAGAGACGGGGTTTCATCGTGTTAGCCAGGATGGTCTCTATCTCCTGACCTCGTGATCTGCCCGCCTCGGCCTCCCAAAGTGCTGCATTACAGGCGTGAGCCACTGCGCCCAGCCCACGTTCTTAAAAATAAATAAATTCATCTCATCCTAGTAACAATTATCATGTAAAGAAGATATTTTTATTTACATTTTTGTAATGAGGAAACTAAGGCTCAGAGAAGGGAAATAACTCATGCAGCAAAGTATGCAGCAGATGTGGGGTATGCAGCAGATGTGGGGTCTATCTACCCTAAAAACCCACGTTCTTTAAACCATGGCAGCTGCCTCTTCCTGAGCTGAGTTAGGACAGGGGGTGTCATTGGGCCTCCTGTGGGGTTTGTTGTACCTGGGGAGGGAAGAAATCAGAAAACAATGTAACTAAATAAAGGCAAACTTCTCCCTCTCTCTGTAGCTGCCCTCTCTAGATATTCCTCTGCCTTGGACAATTATATTAATAGTTTATGTGTTATAAATGTTTGTATGTTATAAATAACATGAATATATTCTGACTATATCATGAGTATGCATAAACATCAGACTCTGTGAACTGCTTAAATAGCATTATCTCAATAAAAACTTTACAAGAATCTCACAAGGGAGTTGTCATAATTATGCCCCTGCCATGGGGAAGAAATGGAGGCCCAAGCCCTCATCTACAATGCAAAAGGCTGCTCTGGGACTCAAGCCCACCAACCCGCCTCTATGAAGTATGCCTTGTATAGGTACAAGAAATGACTTGCCCCGGGTCTCGAGGCCATTAGCGGCCCAACAACTTTTGTGGTCCTCACAGCTTTTCCCAGAGTTGCAGCCTCTGCCCCCTCAGCCCAGGGTCTTCCCATGCTTTTGGATTTCCCTATGGAAAGGAGGCAATTTTTACTTCAGTCATTGTACTTCACTCAACCACCCATCCATCCATCCATCCACTCACCCATCCATGCATCCATCCATTAATCTATCCATTTATCCATCCATCCATCCATCCATCCATCCATCCATCCATCCATGCACCCACACACCCATCCACCAATGCATTCACCCACCCACACACCCATTCATCTATCCATTTATCCATCCATCCATCCTTCCATACACCCATCCATACACCCAACCACCCATTGATCTATCCATCCATCCATCCATCCATCCATCCACCCACCCACACACCCATCCACCCATCCATCCACCCACCCATTCATCTATCCATTTATTCATCCATCCATCCACCCTTCCATACACCCACCCACCCTTCCATACACCCACCCACCCATTGATCTATCCATCCATCCATCCATCCATCCATCCACCCACCCATCCATACACCCACCCATTGATCTATCCATCCATCCATCCATCCATCCATCCACCCACCCATCCATACACCCACCCACCCATTGATCTATCCATCCATCCATCCATCCAACCATTCATCCATCCATCCAACCATCCATCCATCCATCCATCCACCCACCCATTGATCTATCCATCCATCCATCCATCCAACCATCCATCCATCCATCCATCCACCCACCCATTCATCCACCCATTTATCCATCCATCCATCCATCCACCCAATATTTATTAATACCTACTGTGTGACTTCCCCTACTATGTGCTGGGGCTACACAGAACAAAAAGGCAGAGCCCTCAAGGAGCCCACAGTCTCTCCAAAGAGACAGCACTCACACTCCAAAGCTGCTGGAGCCAATGCAGGGACCAGTTAGAAAATCTGATTTCTGGAACGGCCCAGTAACTCACTGAAGATTGGTGGCCTAAAGGTGTGATCAGAAAGTCCTTATTTTTCTCTCCTGTCAGTAAGGGCTGGGGCAGATGTTGCAAATTGATAGGAAGGGAATGAGCTCAGCTGTTGCTTGTTCCTTGTGAACACCAACAATTAGAAAGCATCTTGCAGAATCTGGGCAAAGTCACCACGGTTGGATTTCCCCGGGGCCAGGCAGCTTGCTGAGGTTGTTCTAGAGGCGGATTGTCACAGCTCCTCTGTAGGCATCAGCTCAGGAGGCATTGCTCACTTCTCACTCTTCCTATTGACACGTTTGCCAGTGGAGTGGCTGCAAGGCAGGCTCTGCCTTCCTACAGAAGCTGCTGTAACAGCTGGCATTTACTCCATGCTTTCTGTGGGCCAGTTTTTTATATGCAATGTCCTCACTCTTCGCAATGATCCTGAGATGTGGACGCATTATCCCCACTTTACAGGTGAAAAACAGGCTCGTTGAGGGAGATCGGGCAGCCAGGCAGTGCAGCACAGGGTGGGAGCCTGCATCCGTCTGACACAAACCTGTCTCGACTCTGTTACATACCATATTGTTTCACCACCAGGCAGCCCTGCCTGCAGGGTCAGTAGCAGATAAAATTGTGACATCCTCTAAGTTTCTGGTCCCTTTGGTTCTGGGGATGAAGGAAGTCTAAGTGGCCCTGAGGAGCACAGAGAGAGGAAATGGGAGAACACTAGATACAGCTCTCAGTGCATGTGAGATAGTGTCTAAAAGTTTAGAATCAGGATCCTTTCACCTAAGATGCTGGTTGGATTTCCAGACTGATCCATAAAATCTTATTTGATCCCTAACTACTTGGAGAGATACTAGTAGTATTTTAACTACAACCAACTCTTGTTTATAATTCTGTTGCTATAAGAAATGTGTTCTGAGGTTTTACTCATCATACCAGCAACATTTCTTTCCTCTTCAATGCCCCTCACCCACAAGCTGCAACCTAAGACCTCCTCCCAAAAGGAAAGGGTGGGGCTTTACTCCTTTTTCCATAAGAGAGAGACCCATCCTAGACACCAGTTAATACTCCACGTCTGTCCAAGACAGGGTCTGACACACTTCGGGTTTGTGACAACTGTTGACAAAAACAGAGAGAAGATGGTAGTGAGGTAGGGTAAGAGAAAGAGAGGACAGAAAGGCAGCAGGAGGGAAAGTAAGAAATCAGGAAGGGAAAGAGAGAGATAGTCAGACAGGAAATCAATGGCTTTGTCTACTGCTCAAGTGTTTTGAGGGCCGAAGGGAGGGTTACACAGACAAGCCAGCCAGACTTGCCTGTGTTATACTTGGCCCCCACTGGCATAATTTTGCTTTTGGCTGCAGCTGGCCTGTCTTAGAGATAAAGAGTTCTTCCATGGCAAGGAAGGATTTTGAGGCTGCCACCCCGCAGGCGCACCCACCCCTGGTATACCAGCACCAGCTCCATCAGCCCCTGGCTGCAGGACAGCAAAGGCTGATGCTTGTGCCTCACAAATGGCTCTTTTCCATCCTGGGTGTCCATCTGCCCTTTGCTGATGGGAGAGACTTTGTCTGGCAGACAGGCATCGCTGGGTGTTGCCATGGTGATGGCTATGATGTCACTCAGGAGTAAATCAAATTGCAAATCTCACAGTTGAACAGCTTTGCTTTGGAAGGGTTGTGAGGAACGAGGAAAGGGTGGATGCCTCAAGGGAAGTTGCAGGGTGGATCCGTACCAAGTCCATCTCCAGCCTCTCCCGTTGCTTTGTCAACTAAGATGAAGCACATTTATTCATTCATTCATTCAAGTAATTTTTTGAGCACCTACTATGTGCCAAGCACCATGCTAGGTAAATCAGATGACGTCTCTGTGTGGTTGCACCATCTAGTGGGAGAGACAGGCATGTAAAAGAAATTACATCATAAACATGTGATTACCTTTGTGATTCATGCAGTCAAGAAGTGTATCAGAAGTATAAAAGTTTACTTGGGCTGCCATAATGGAATACCATAGATGGGGTAGCTGAAACAAAATAAATTTATTTTCTCACAATTCTGGAGGCTGGAAGTCCAAGATCAAGGTGTCAGCAGGATTGGTTTCTTCTGAGGCCTCTCTCGTTGGCTTGCACATGGCTCCCTCCTCCTTTTGTCTTCACATGGTCTTCCCTCTGTGTGTGTATGTGTCCCAATCTCCTCTTCTTTTACAGACACCAGCCATATTGGATTAGGGCTTACCCTAATGACCTTATTTTAACTTAAGCATCTCTTTAAGAACCTCTCTCCAAATATAGTCATATTCTGAGGTACTGAGGGTTAGGATTTCAACATATGAATTTGGGGGGACACAATTAAGCCCCTAACAGGAAGTGAGGAGAATGTATAAGAGGAAGATACAAGGTATCAGGGTGGGAAAGGGGCAAGCAAGTCCTCCCCGAAGAAATGACAACTCAATAGAGACTTGAAGCACTAGAAGTTTTCCAGGAAGGGAGAGTGTATTAGTTCGTTCTCACACTGCTATTAGGACATACCTGAGACTGCGTAATTTATAAAGAAAAACAGATTTAATGGGCTCACAGTTCCACATGGCTGGGGAGGCCTCACAATCATGGTGGAAGGTGAAGGAAGAGCAAAGGCACATCTTACATGGTGGCAGGCAAGAGAGAGTGTGCAGGGGAACTGCCCTTTATGAAACCACCAGATCTTGTGAGACTTGTTCACTATCATGGGAACAGCCCAGGAAAAACCTGCCTCCATGATTCAATTACTTCCCACGGGGTCCTCCCACAACACATGGGGATTATGGGAGCTACAATTCGAGATAACATTTGGGTGGGGACACAGCCAAACCATATCAGAGAGGAAAGATGGAGATGGATTTCTAGGGAGAGGAACTTTCCTAAGATGGGTGAGTTCAAGGAATTAAAAGAGGACCAGTGTGGCTGGGGTAGAGTGAATAGTGGGTGAACGGTGTCAGCAGGAGGCAGGGGCCAGGCCATGCAGAACCTTGCAGGCAGCAGTAAGAATTTGGAATTTTTTCCATGAGCAATGGGAAGCCACCAAGAGGTTTTAAGCAGAAAAGCAACTTGATCCAATTTTTATCTTAAAATATGGCTCTTCTGGTGGTTTGGGGAGGGATGCCCATAATAGAGGCTATTATAGCAGCCCAGGTGTGGTAGACTGTATTATTTGTCTTTGTTTCTTCCTCCTTTCCTGCCTCTTGTCATGGCTTCCTTTCCATGGGAGGAATATATTTTTCTGCCCCCTAGTCTTTAGGCTTAGCCATGTGACTTGCTTTAACATTAGTTAAATGTTAGAATGTTAGTGGATGGAACACAGAAGAGACTTTAAAAGCATTTGCATGGTTTGGCTCACTCTTTTATGCATCTGCCACCTGCCATGAGAAAGACATGCCTTGGGTAGCTGCTGGTTCATAGAAAATGAGGAGACCTACAGAGAAGATCAGAATCTGACCTGTAGCCCAGAGAACTTTTCGAAATGACCCATAAACCTATCGGCAAGAATAATAAATGTTTGTTGTGGCAGGTCAATGGGATTTGTGTGTTGTTGGGGGGAGGTATTTGTCATGCAGCATTATCATAGCATTAGCTGACTGATATACTAGGCAAGAGATAAGACTGGCTTGAATTAAGGTGATGGCAACAGGGCTAGAGAGAAGTGGCCATGTTTAAGCTATATTTTACAGTTGCCAACATATAGGTGACATTTAAGTCCTGGGGTAGATATACCAGTACTAAAGTGTGGGATGAGGAAAGGGGCCAGGATTAATCCTTGAGGGATTCCACCCATTAAAAATTGGAGGTGCATTAGCCTGCTTGGGCTACCATAACAGGGTATCACAAAATCTGGGTGGCTTAAAACACAAATTTATTTTCTTACCACTCGCAGGACTGGAAGTCCAAGATCCAGGTGCTGGCAGAATTCATTTCTGATGAAGCCTCTCTTTCTAGCTTTCAGATGGCCACCTTCTCACTGTGTCCTCACATGGCCCTTCCACTGCGAACACATACTCCTGGTGTCTCTTCCTCTCTTTGTAAACACACCAGTACTATTGGATTAGGGCCCCACCCTTATGACCCTCATTTAACTTTAACTCTTGTCCCCCACCCCCCGGGACAAGCTGTGCTGTGGTTACGGAGGGCAGAAGAGGGCGGTCTCCATCTGCGTTCTATCTCCAAATAATGTCACATTGGGAATTATGTCTTCAACATATGAATTTTGGGGGGTGGTGGGGGGTGGGCAAGCAGTAATAATTCAGTCCATAACAGGTAGATTTCCTAAGTTCCAGGTACCAAATGCAAAACCAAAAGCTAAAAGACCACTTAAGACTCAAATGGGTAAGTCACACAGCATTGCATCCACTATATTTTATTTGTCAAAGCAACTCTTAGAGCTGGTCCAGATTCAAGAAGGTGGGGAGAATAGATTTCATCTCTTAGTGGGAGGAGTAGCAAAGCCACATTTGCAAAAGGGCACGTGGGATGGGAAAGATTGTGTGCCAATCTTTGGAAGCAGGCATCACAGAGGCTTCGAGAATGAGTGAGTAGGAACCTGCAAAATTCTCCCTAGACCTCTGGTCACCACCAAGGGACTTGACAGTTATCTGGAGGCAGAATCACTTGCAGGCCAAGACCTCCTCAGGAGAACTTCTTCTCACCCTCCTTTAGTCTAGCTGGTTATCTGAGAACATCCACACTGAAACCTACATCATTTCACAGCTCTGATAAGGACCTAGAATTGCCTTGACTGTGAAAATAATGGACCCCTTGGCGTCTTCTAAAGGTGATGTGGTGGTGATCTTGGATGTCAGTACCCATCCCTCCTCATTATGATAAGACAGCCCTGATGCTCCTGGTATGAGCACCCCCTTCTCTGCCATGAACGGGATTGGTGGGGCTGTCAATCAAGGTATCCTGTCCAATGCCCAGCTAAGAGGTGAACTCAGAACCTGAGATTGCTCTGGAGTTTAAATAAAGGGAGTCACACAGAAATAGTGACTGTGTGAACACAATTCATCCTCAGGGCCCTGGCAGATTCCCTTTTGCTACCGCTACCTGGATTTTTGGTTTCTTACTCTTTCTGAGATCTGGTTTGTATGTTTGTTTCAGTTTTCCTTTAATTTGAAAGCTTTCCCCCATCTTCCCAATGAATTTCTTATTTGCTTAAGTGGTTCAGTGTGGATTTCTGTTTCATGAAATCAACCATCTGTAACATTGATCTTGGCTGCAGAAATCTCACATGTCTTTGCTGGCCTTTGTAGCATGAAGGAGCTTAGACTCAGGGAAGACCTCTCTTCAAGCTGTCATTTGGGGAGGGAGAGTTAGAATGTGCCCGTTTTAGACAACTTGGAGGCATTGCATGGCTTCCTCCCTTGCAGAATCTTGATTGCTCTTTCCCAGTTGCCTCAAAGGCTGCAGGGGGAGGGCTCACAGACTGAATATGACAGTGCCAAAGGTTGCAAGAATGTAGGGACACGGATGAAGCTGGAATCCATAAGTCTCAGCAAACTATCGCAAGGACAAAAAACCAAACACCACATGTTCTCACTTATTGGTGGGAATTGAACAATGAGAACACTTGGACACAGGAAGGGGAACATCACACACTGGGGCCTGTTGTGGGGTGGGGAGAGGAGGAGAGATAGCTTTAGGAGATATACCTAATGTAAATGACGAGTTCATGGGTGCAGCACACCAGCATGGCGCATGTATACATATGTAAGAAACCTGCACGTTGTGCACATGTACCCTAGAGCTTAAAGTATAATTTAAAAAAACAAGAAAAAAATTAAAAAAAAAAATGCAGTGATAGTTGGAAAAAAAAAAAGAAAACAGGAGCTTCAACAAAGGGAAGGCTACTGGACAGCTCTTTGGATGGTAGCCTTGGCAGAGTGGCCCAGAAGCCACTGCCAGAGACTTAGGGAAGAGTTGGTGATGGAGAAGCAGAGGTAACTGTATTTTTCAGGTCAGTAGGGAAAGTGGGGCATCAGTAATCAGGCAACCTGGGTTCCTCGACTCACTGGCTATGTGACCTTGGGTGGCAAGCCGCCCTGATGCTCAATTTCCTCTTTGTCAAATTGAGGGTAAGGATAACACTGCCGTGCAAAAGTCATTGTGGAGATTAGTTCAGTTTCTGTAGGCCAGAGTTTTCTGGAATTTGATACTCTTATTTCTGGTGCAACTTTAGATACTTTTAATTGGTACAAGAATAAACAAATTTTATTCTAATAGTTGCATGTTTATTTCTATGGATTTCAACATGAATGATGAGCATACTATGGCTGCAATTTTGTGGCTATTTTTCAGGAAGAGGTCAGATTATACGAGTTAGTCACTTTAACGAAAAATATTAAGTAAATAAAAGTATAGGAGGAAAAAGGATGTGGCAATCAAAGGAATGCAACTATAAACAGGGTGCTTATAGAGGTGAGTATTGGGGAGACAAACGTGGCTGGAGAGAGTGGACAGGAACAGTGGAAAGCAAGGCCTGGCCGAATCAGGGGCCCCTGGGCTCAGAGTTGGAGATGTCTGGAATATTCTACCTCTGGCAATGGTGAGTAGGTGTCAGAGGCTCCCACTGAGCGGGGGCCTCTAGACTGGACTTCTGCCCACCTCCTAATATCATAGGGTTGTGCCTACTGTGCTTTGGGAAAAGGAACTCTTGTCCCCCACCCCCTGGGACAAGCTGTGCTGTGGTTACAGGGGGCAGAAGAGGGCAGCCTCCATCTGTGTTCTTTCTCTGAGACTCCTTCTCTTAAGTGGGGCAGTGGCAGGAATCTCGGGCTTCAGGATCAGGCAGGGCTGGGTTTTGATCCTGGCCCTGCTGTTCGCTGGCTCTGAGGCCCTGGGAAAGTCACCTCACCGCTCTGAGTCTCGGTTTCTTTATCTGTAAAATGGGAGTGATAAGAGTTTTTGAAACATGTGTTCCCCACCTAATTCCCAAAAAGATTTGGAATGGCAGCTGATAGGGACTGTCATGGGCTGGTGAGCTCATGCAGCCTCCAAAGGAGGGGATGAGACACTCGCGACAGCACCTAGTGCAGGACTCAATAAATATGCATTTTCCTTACGTTGCTAATACAAGGCCCACTGAAACCCCCAGGCCTCCGTTTGCCTGTCTGTGGGAGGAGTGGCCACAGGAAGGCTGAAAGGGGTGCTCACCAAGATTCCTCCCAGCTTGAGCCCACGTGCAGTGCCTCATGACTGTAATCCCAGCACTTTGGTAGGCCGAGGTGGGTGGATCACCTGAGGTCAGGAGTTCGAGACACAAACTGGCCAACATGGTGAAACCCCATCTCTACTAAAAAATACAAAAATTAGCAGGGCACAGTGGTGCATACATGTGGTCCCAGCTATTTGGGAGGCTGAGGCAGGAGAATTGCTTGAACTTGGGAGGTGGAGGTTGCAATGAGCCGAGATCGCACCACTGCACTCCAGCCTAGGTGACAAAGCAAGACTCCATCTCAAAAATAAAATAAAATAAAATAAAATAAAATAAAATAAAATAAAAACAGAAATTCCTCCCAGCTCAAACACACCCTCCTTCTAGATTGCTCCAGAAGGTTCCTCTGTGGTCCTCACCTGTGTGGCAGCCTTCTTCTCCATGATAGTCTTTATTCTGCTCTGAACAGAACTGGGCAGTAGGGGTTTTGAAGGTCTTCCCATTTCCCCTTTCTTCCCATCTGTCTCAGGGTAGCGGGTTTAGGATCAGAGAGACAGATTGGAATCCCAACTCTGTCACTGACCAGCCTGGTGAGCTCACATAAGCTCTTCAATCTCTATGTGCCTCTGTTTCCTCATCTACAAAATGAAAAGAAAAATAATGGCTTCTTAGGGACTTTGTAGTGAGGAAAAAATGAGACAAGGAACTTGCAAAGGTCCAAGAGGATCCCAGCACAGAGTGGGTGGCCCTGACATGCCTGTCCCTTCCCTTCCCGGCAGGAACTCAGTGTCTCATGTTCCAGAATCACATTCCACAACCTCTCTACACTCTCAGTGACAATTCCAGCATGTTCTCTCTCTCTCTCTTTCTGCTGTGGACACTGCAGGAGGTGAATGAAGATAGGAAACTCTTGTGTATGTGTGTCCAGGGCTCTTGGCTGGGAGTGGAACTGGGGCAAGGGGCAGCTGCCTGGGAGGAGGGCCTTGGCATTGGCCAGAGAATGCAATTAGCGCTGATGAGGCCCAGGGCTCCCTCTCTATATGGGCCTGTTAACTTGGCCACTGTCTTCTTCTCAATAAACACCAATAAACACTTTAGCAAGGCACCAGCCCGAGATGGGGTGGGTAGGAAAAACAGGAGAGAGTCATTAAGATGAACAACAGCTCTCCCCTGTTGAGGGCTTAGCGAGGTTATTCTGAAAGCTTTATTTGCATTCTTTTATTTAATCTTGATCTTTGCTCTTTAAGAATGTATATTAATACTAATAATAACTGCCATTATTTAGTAGTTACTTATCCTGCTGCAGGTGCTGTGTTAAGCACCGTACACACATTTTCTCGATTATTCCTCTAACAATTCTATGAGGCAGGTACTATCACCATCCCCACTTTACAGGTTAGAGTACTGAGGCTCAGATAAGTAACCTGTGCTAGACCAGTGCTTCTCACACTGTAGTGTGCCTATGAAATACCTGAAGACCTTGATAAACTCTAGATTGTTCAGCTTCAGTAGGGCTGTGGTGGGGCCTCAGATTCTGCATTTCTAATCAGGCGATATGGATGCTGCGGGCCATGAGCCACACTTGAGTAAGGAGGTCCTAGACCACATAGCTGGAAGGTGGCTGATCTGGGCTCTGCCCCTGGACACACCATCTCACAACTAAATCAAGTGTGGGGCTGACTTCAGAACAGCACTATAATGAGGGCACAAAGAGAATGTCAGAGAAGACAAAGAACGGAGAGACTGTTTCTGACCAGATGGTTGAAGGAAGACTGCATGGAGGAGGTGGTGTTTGAGTAGGCCTTAAAGGATGGGTAGAATGTTGACAGAGATGGAAGGGAAAGGACATCTCAGGTCAAGGGAACCCATGAGCAAGAACAGAGAGAGGGAAGAGGGTGATGTGTTTGAGAGATACTATGGCTAAGCACGGTGTATGTTATGGGTTGGAACGTATCCCCAAATTCCTATGTCCAAGTCCTAATGCTCAGCACCTCAGAATGTGACCTTGTTTGGAAATAGGATCACTGCAGATGTATTTAGTTAAAATGAGGTCATGCTGGAGTAGGGTGGGCCCCTAACCCAATATGGCAGGTGTCCTTACGAAAAGGAGAGATTTAGACACAAAGATGTATGCTCAGGAAGAATGCCATGTGCACATTGGCGTGATGCTGCCATGTGCTAAGGAACTACCATGTGTTCCAGGGGGAGCGGCGTGGAACAGATCCTTCCCCGGTGCCTTCGGAGGGAGCATGGCCATTGCCAACACCCTGATCTTGGACTTCCACCTCCAGAACTGTGAGACAATAAATGTCTGTTGTTTAAGCCACTCAGTTTGTGGTATTTTGTTACAGCAATCCTAGCAGACTCATACGGGGTGTCTGTTTGGTGCCTATTGCATCTGTATCGGCAGGTGGCCTCAAGAGAGAAATGCTGTTTTGTGCCTTAGGAGCTGCACTTTTAGCCCCAAGAATATCTCCTGTCTCAAAGGGAAATAGGTCAGGGAGTGGCTAATGGGAGAAACTCGTTCCCTACTGCCTGGGACCTGGTTGAAAGCACAGGTACATGAGGGTGGCTTCCCATTTACAAAGAGCAACACACACACACAGCTAAGGCATAAATCAAAGCATTTCTAAGCACTAAAGTGGACGATTTAAGTTTTTATTCTTCACTGAGAAGGTCATAGGAGGGGAAATGGGGCATGAACTACCGAGTACTGAGTCCTGCTATGTGTCAAGGACTGTGCTAGGCACTCTTGATGATTTAATTTCATCTCTACCGCACTCTTAGCAGGAAGATCTTGTTATTTTCATGTCACAGAGGATGGAATTGAGGGTCAGAGCATTTAGATCACTTGGCCAAGGACCCACAGATAGAAGTAGCACAGCAGATATTGGGCCCCGGTGGTGCACCTTCTCCTGTCCCCTTTCTCCCCTTACAGCGGGCACAGTGATGGGAAAATTGACCCAGAGCTGGGCCAGGAGTTGAGGAAGGAAATGAGTCTAAGATCAGGAGGTGGGTGGAGAGATCTGCCCACAGAATTTTTACCATATGAGAGAACAGCCCCCTTATTGTCCAAGCTACTTTTAGTTGGACCGTCTGTTATGTGCCACCAAAAGCATCCCAACAGAATCAGTGGCTTAAAATGAGCCAGGTCTTTAGGTATGTGATATATTGTAAGTGCTGATAAACAATAACCCTCTTTCCCCACCCACATTCTGAACCAACTGAGAAATAAGCACCAGAGAAAGGCAGATGGAGCCCCAAATATCACCTTCACTAAAGATAAAGCTGCTCTGGGAGTGATGGTGCTCTGTGGGGAAGTGGGTTGCCTTATGTTGTACTCAGAATAGGCAGACTCGCCCACCCGGGTGTAGGCAGCATTGGGCCGTGGCAGGGACTGGAAGAGCCAAACAGAACCTGGCTCCCCGTGGGCAGCTCATACCCAAGAGACAGTGGGGAGGAAGGGCCTGGGCTACTGCCACTCAGTTCCTTAGCCGAGACTCACCAATGAGATAGGTCACTCAGAGGGGAGGGCATGTGGGGGGTGAGACAGTCAGCAGAGTCATGATAGCTCAGCTCCTGGAGGACTCATCAAGAGTGGGGAAGAGGCTGGGCACGGTGGTTCACACCTATAATCCCAGCACTTTGGAAGGCTGAGGCAGGCAGATCACTTGAGGCCAGGAGTTCAAGACCAGCCTGGTCAACATGGTGAAACCTCATCTCAATGAAAAATACAAAACTTAGCGGGGCATGGTAGTGCATGCCTGTAATCTCAGCTACTCAGGAGGCTGAGACAGGAGAATTGCTTGAACCCAGGAGGTGGAGGCTGCAGTGAGCTGAGATCGCACCACTGCACTCTAGCCTGGGCAACAAAGTGAGACTCCATCTCAAAAAAAAAAAAAAAAAAAGAAAAAGAAAAAAAAAAAAAGAATGGGGAAGAAATTTTCTTCCAGAAGGGTAAAACTGGAAGGAAGGAAAGAATGAAGGAAGGAAGGAAGGAAACGAAAGGAAGGGAAGGAAGAAATAAGGAGGTAAGGAAGGAAATAAGGAAGGGATAGAGAAATTGTACAGTATAAACTTTTTTTGTTTTTAAAAAAGGGAAAAGCTGCAAGTGTGTATATGTTTGTGTGAATACAGATAGGCATGGAACAGCAAGATTGCCCCAGGGGGAGGGTGGAGAAGGGAAGGAAAGATGATAGGTGGTCTCTAATGGGGTCGAGGGGCAATGCTGTGCAGGGCTCTTGACCACTAGGAGCTGCCAGTCCTGTGGGAAAGCTCAGACAACCTTTAGGACCTCGCCTGAAGGTGAGATAGGATTATGGGCTCCCGTTGGAACTGGATGGTGCAGATGTTTGGTGGGAGACTGAAGAAGTCCGAGCAGGGTTCACAGAGGAGATGGACACTGACTGGGAGGCTGAGAGTGTAGACCAGGAGTTCTCAAAGTGTGGTCCCCAGACCAGCTCCATCCATGTCACCTGGAAATCTGTTAGAAATACAGACACTTGGGCCCCCGGATCTGCTGAATAAGAAACATGGACAATGTTTTAACAAGCCCCCCCAGGTGACTCTGACGCTTGCTAGAATTTGAGAACCACCCATGTAGAAGATGCAGCTTTAGAATCAGACCCACGTGGGTTTAAATGCTAGCTCTGGTTCTAATAACTCTGTGGCCTTGAGCAACGCAAACAACTTCCATGAGCCTCAGGTTCCTCACTGGGAAAATAGGAATGATTGTCCTACTTTGTACAACAATTATTACTAGGTATGTGTCAAGCACTGTCCTTCATACTGAGGTCCAGAGTTAAAAAGTCATGACCTCTGACCTCAAGGAACTAACGGTCAGTGGGGTGTAATGAGAGCCGACATTTATGGAGCACCTGCTATGTGCCAGACATTATGCTGAGTGCTTTACGCGCATGGTCTCGTGGAGTTTTCACAATGCCCCTATGAGGTTAGGACAATTCCTATCCCCATTTTCAGATGAGGCTGAGTGACTCGCCGAAATGCACAGAGCCTCTGAGTGTGGACAGCTGAGAGCCAGACACAGGTTGTCCAACTCCAGAGCCCAAGGGAAAGAAACGTCTATGTTGCTGAGCAAGTGGGAAGTATGCCCAGCACAGAGGCTCCCTTCCTGGAGAGGAGAGATTAGAGTTGTGAGAGGAGTTCCAGGTAGTGAGGGTGTGAACCTGCCTTGCTATCGGGATGCTCTCCTTGGCTGCTTAGATGTGGGTGTACCTTTTCCCACAGTTTCACACCTATTTCCTAGGGTCTACCTTTTCAAAGCTTTAAAGCATTTGGCCCAAGGCCACGGCCAGAATTCTAGAACAAGGAACAGGTATACTACATTCTCCAGAAAAATTAAAATGTTTAAGAAAGAACTGAGTGTGGAGGGCATGTAAGAATGCAACTGCAACATTCCAGGGCCAATGGCATGAAAAGCATCGTCACACCAAAGCATTGTCACACCAAAGCATCGTCACACCAAAGCATCGTCACACCAAAGCATCGCCGCCATGTTGAATTATTGGTTGTGCTTAACTTTGGTTAATCACTGTTTGCTCCTCCCTACCTTTACTGCCCCGTGCTAGATTCATCATCTGCTGTTCTCGGATTTGCTCTGTGTCCCCAGAGGCCGGCCACTGCAAACCCCATCTTCATCTGTCCTTGGCTTTGGCTTCCAGTAGGAGGTACCAAGAGGAGATTGCAAGGAAGGAAGAAAGAGAGATTGGGGCCTTTACCCTCCCCACTCCTACCTGTCTGGCTATGGTGGGTCTTGCAGTAGCCACAGCCCCTGTGGAGTTCCCTCTCCTGTGGCTCCAGCTCTCACCAGCAGCTAGTCCCTCCCCTTGTGCCTTAAGGTCTTGTCCTTTAGTGGTAACAGTTCTCTGCTATTGCCAGAAAGCTATTCACTATCCCTTATGGCTTCCCTTAACCCTGCCCACACCTCAAAAATAGTCTCTTTATTATGCTGTCTTCCTGGTAAACCTTTTGGGCACTCCATCTGTTTCTCAGTGGGATCCTTGCTGATGCAGACACCAAGGCATATAGTTAACAACAACAAAGGCTAGCATTTATGGGGTGCTCACCATATGCATGGCCTTGTTCTAAGTGCTGTACATGTTTTAACTCATTTAACCCTCCGTCTGGAGTAGGTGCCTTCGGGCATTATTCCCGAATGGATGCTAGTTACCCTTAGCCAATGAACTTCAGGCATCGTTCCGGATGAAGGAAATAGGATGGTAAATCAAACGGAAGCTCCTATAATATCTGGCTTTTATTACTGTGCCAAGGAGAGTGATGTTGCAGAGGCCAGATGCCTTTCTCAGTGACAGCCTCTAGTCTGGTTTACTTTTGCATGGCCCCCTGAACAAGCTCTTTGAGTGCTGGAAGCATTTCCCATGCGGCTGGGTTCCTCCCAGGACCCCGTGCAGGGCTGTGGAACCAGCAGCAGAAGCTCCAGGAGCTCCTGTGGACTGGTCAATTGGCTGATATGTATGGCTGAATGAGGAGATGCTTTTAGAGTAGCTGCTGCCAGGGGAAAATTCCAAGTGCAAAATATTATTATTAATTATCACAATTGCTCTTTCAGCTGCAGGCACTGTGTCTGCTTAGAAGGAAGAGATAAGGCATCCCTGCCAAAGTAAAAAAGACTGATTAATGCTGACGGATTCTGTCCTCTGAGAGGAGGCTGCAGAGTATTATTATTTTTTTTTAATGCCTTTGAAACTGAAGTTTTTTTTTGTTTTTTTTTGTTTAAAAACCTAGACTTGAGACCTGGCTTGGTGCAAGGCTGTGTGTCCTTGAGTGAATTACTTAACCTCTCTGTAACTCAGAGTCTTCATTGCTTAAATGAGAAAAAGTTAGAACTAGGTAATGTCTAAGACTCCTTCTAGTAGCTCCCCAAAGACGCTGGGCAGTGCAACACTAAGGCCCCACTAAGGAGAGTGGGTTTACCCACTCTCTCTCCTACTAATGGGGCACTCCCAAAAGCTAGTGCACACCTGCCCCCTGGGTTCTTCACTATGTGAGAGTAGAACTTGTCCTACTTCTACTGCTGTGACTGAGGCGAAGGTCATGGCCACGGTGGGGAGAGGGACAGAGTTCAGGGCCTAACACAGAGTTTCTTCTTCTTCCCCACCCCCAACCTCCATCTCTCCTCCTTCCTCCTTCTTCTCCATAATCACAATAAGAGCTATAACAAGAGCAGCAACAGCGACCTCCAACTGCCCTGCTGGAGCCCTTCCATGCTGCCCAGTCTCTCTTATCAGCATTCTATAGAAATCCATCCTTTTAATCCTATGATACCTCGATGAGGGATGTATCATTCTTACTCTTCCTTTGCTGATGAGGAAGTGGAGGGATGGAGTTTTAAAGTCATTTCTCTGAGTTCACACAGCCAGGAAGCAGCATCTATTCTTACAGCTGGAAAGACGTTCAGAGCCACCAGTTCTCAATGCTGGCTGCACATGGAACCATCTAGGGAGTCACAGCGCTGATGCTCAGCTTCCACCCTAGAGGTTCCGATTTAGTTGGTTTGGGGGGCAGCAGCTTGGTATCTGTGGGGGGCGTTAATTTCCCCCAGATAATTCTAATGTGCAGCAAAGCTTAAGAACCACTAATTTAGTCCAATTACCTATTTTACAGGTAAGGGAATTGGGGGTCAAAGAAGGGAAGTGGATTTCCCTCGAGCGTGGGCCCGCCCTGCGGCCCTCCTGGTGGGAGGACTGGGGAAGAGACACTCTGAGTTCAAGGAGCTCATTTTGCTCTATGCCGCCCCCTCAGAGCCCAGTATCTTTGGATCTCCCCAGGATATCCCAGGGGTGATCCCCACTGTCTCCCTACCCTAGCCATCCCTTTGACTAGGTTGACTCCAGTGAAATCTTGGGGTAATTGAGGGACCCCAGGAAGGGGCCAAGGCAGAGGAAATGGAGACTTTCCTGGGGTCGGCCCTGGGGACTTAATTATCTTTTACTCTTGCCTGAAGCCTTTGTTCTCATCCTCCCCAGCATATGATCTTCTGAGCCCATCTACACAGGTTTGAACTGGCAGAGATTAATAGTGTCTGACCCACCCTGAGCACTGGTGTTGAGGACACCAACCCCAGGCTGGAGAAGCCAGGAACTTGGTCTGAAACAAAAATAAGAGTGACTGACAGTCTAAGAAGTGCTTCCTGTGGACCAGGCACCATGAACATTGTTTCATTTAAGCTTCACAAATACGAGAGGGAAATATGAGAAATTTGACGGTTCAATTGTGGAAATAGAAGCCTAGAGAGGTTAAATGATTGCCCGGAGTATATCAAATAGTAAGTGACAGATAGAGATTTGAATCCAGGTCACTTGCTGATGTCAATCTAAGTGCCACCTCCTCCAGGAAGCCTTCTCTGAACACCAGAAGAGTCCTTTTGTATACTCTGGCATTCTCTATGTGTTACTTATCTCCCTTTATAATCAGTCACTCATCAGTGCAGCTCTGCTCTTCCACTAGACTAAGTTCCTTAAGGAGGACTGTTTTTGCCCACACACCTCCACCCCATCAATATGTATCTGCTGAAAGAAAGAAAAGGCAAATGGTCCAACCAATTCCAAAGTCAATGCTTCTACCCACGCCACAGTTTCACAGATTTCCCCAAAATGTATATCAACTAGTTAGAAATGGTCTCCAAAATTAGCCTCTTCTAAGAAAGAAGGGTTCCCAGAAGGAGAAAGCCCTGGAGTCCTTGCTGCATTGAGAATAGAGAGATACTGGACGTGGTGGCTTACGCCTGCAATCACAGCACTTTGGGAGGCTGAGGTGGGCGGATCACCAGAGGTCAGCAATTCGAGACCAGCCTGGCCAACGTGATGAAACCCCATCTCCACTAAAAATACAAAAATTAGCCAGATGTGGTGGCACATGCCTGTAGTCCCAGCTACTTGGGAGGCTGAGGCAAGAGAATCACTTGAACCCAGGAGGTGAGGTTGCAGTGAGCCAAGACCGCACCATTGCACTCCAGCCTGGGCAACATGAGTGGAACTCTGTCTTGGGGAAAAAATAAGAGAGAGAGAATACCTGAGAATTTTTAACCCAAGGAGTCTATCAAAGTTGCAGATCCCTTATGGCTCTTTATTGCATCACTGGAGGCTGAGTGGCCTAAGCTGCACAGAGGGAGAGCTGACCATTGAACCGGGTCATCAAAATTCCCTAAGCATTGGTTATGTGCCAAGTTGTAGCATTTAGCTACACAAAGCAGAAGCCCAGCCAGTGGATTAACCAAACTGGGAATTGTTTTTTGCATCTAATGACCATCCAGATGAAGGAAGTCCTAGGCTGCTGCAGCTGCTCAAGGAGATCCTGAGGACTCAGGATCCCTTCAGGCACCTGCGCAGCTATCCCCAGTGTGTCTTGCATCCTCGAGGTCTCAAGATGACTGTTCCACCTCTATGTGTGGAGTCTAAGCTTCTAGGTGGGAAGATGGGGTAAAGGTGGTTAGAAATGAAGGCCAAAGGTAAAGAGCCCCCTGGGGCTGACCTTTTATCAGGAAAACAACAACTTTGCTAGAAGCACACCCTATAGAGTTCAACTTGCATCTCACTGGTCCAAACTGGGTCGTATGGCATCGGAGCTTCGAGGGAGTCTGAGACACGAATATCTTTAATAAAGCATGTTGCCCATCTGGGATTCTATTGGAAAGGAAGATGGGAAGGATGGATATTGGGCAGGTCACTGGCAATACCTGTCATCTAGGCTCTGTGCTAGGTGAGCAGAATATACAGATGACTAATATATATGCACCCCGCTTCCACCATGGAGCATACTGCCTTGTAGAGGAGCCAGTCATGGGACCAACCTTTTGCAGTACAACATAGATAACATTAGAAGAGTGACAGAGCACAGAAAAGTGAGCAGGTGAAATTAAGTAGATTACCTGGGGGAGCTGGAATAGCTATCACAAAGAAGATGACGTTTGAGATGGATGACAATGGGACAGGAATGTTCAGGGAAACAGAGCAAGGGCTTGGCCTTTGAAAAGCTGGTCCCCAAACACCCTGTTGGCCCCAGCTCCTGGAATTACCCCACTCTGAATGCTTTGCATCCACCTATAACTAGCTCTATTTTTCCTTCCTTGGGATGGATCTTGGAAAATGAGTAGGAGTTCTCCAGACAACAGTGAGAACTTTCAAACTCCGATTACCATGTAATCTTTCAGCCTCAGTTTTTGGGATTAAGACATTCTGCATGCTTTAGAGCTCCAGACAATTTACCATTCCACATATTCCATACTCTGTTATATCTCCATGCCCTTCTACAAGATGGTTTTTTTACTGCCTGCAATGCCCCTCCCCTTTCATTCTCTAGGATATGGCTCTCCTGTGGTGGTGACTCATCCTTGGCCAGCTGTTTAGAGGGCGAGAAAGGACTTCATCTGAGTGAAATGTATGCAGGAAGATGGAGAGCAGTCACACAGCCCCGCTGCAGAACTTGGCTTTGCTGGTCTTAGAAACGAGGGAGGAGGAGAAATGACAACCAATCATCTGAGAGAACACTGAGGCATCAGCTGGTGCCCACAACAACCCTGTGTGGTAGATATTTTTATATCCTTTTGAGAGCCTGGGAAACCGGAACTCTGCGAGGTGAAGCAATTTGCCATCCTCCCACCCCACTGCAGAGCAATAAGTGACATATTTAGATTTGAGTCTTGCCCATCCAGTGCTGAAGTCCATGGTCGTTTCATCAAACCACAAAATCTTCTTGGTGGCTTTCCTGGTCCTGGGTTCTGCCTTCTTTCTGGAGGTCAGCCCTTCCATCTGGAGGTTTTACCTCTGGCTCTGCAAGATGAAGAGCTTCTACCTTGACTTTCCCTCCTACCCTGCACCCTTGTTGTGAGCTACAGCGGTGGTTCTCAACCAAAAAAGAGCTTATAGACATCTTTGATTGTCACAAACTGGCAGGTAGATGCTACTGATATCTAAGAAAGGAGAGGCCAGGGACGCTTCTCAACACCTTGCAGTGCACAGGACCACCTCAACCCTGCCCAATAAAAATTATCCCCCCATAAAAATTATCCAATAAAAATTACCCCCCGTAAAAGTTATCCAATAAAAATTATCCCCCATAAAAATTATCCATCCAATAATTATTTTATTATCCCAGTAAAAATTAACTCAGCCTGTAATTCCAGCACTTTGGGAAGCTGAGGCGGCCGGATCACCTAAGGTCAGGAGTTCGAGACCAGCCTGGTCAACATGGTGAAACCCCATCTCTACTGAAAATACAAAAATGAGCTGGGTGTGGTGTCACACGCCTGTAATCCCAGCTACTTGGGAGGCTGAGGCAGGAGAATTGCTTGAACCTGGGAGGCGGAGGTTGCAGTGGGCTGAGTTGCACACCAGCCTGGGCGACAGAGCAAGACTCCGTCAAAAATAAATAAAGAAAGAAAGAAAGAAAAGAAAAAAATTAGCCCAAAATATCAGTAGTGCTGGGGCTGAGAAGCCCAAGTTAGTCTCCTGTATTCTTCCCGAACACCAAGAGAGCAGGTTCTTTCTGGAAGGTTTCCTGAGCACTTTTTGCCATATTCTCACCTCCCTTTGCTGACTCAGTGCAAGGCAGCAAGCATACCCTGGGCTGGTTGGGTTTTCTGCTCACATGGGTTGTCCCTTCTTCACCCACGTCCTACATTCTTGTTCATCGTAATTCCATTCTCTGCAGTTCCAATTCTTATGAAGAACTTGGGCTTTAAAGCCAGGTTATCAGGGGTCCTCATCTTTAAAATGGAGACAAAATAGCATAAACTTCTTTAGGGTGGTTTTGAGGCTTTCATGGGATAACTTATGGAAATTGGAGTACCTAGGCAGATGGTAACTACTCAAAATGTATCTGGCATTATTATTATTCTGAGAGTCTAACCTTATTTGTTAGCTTTTTTTTTTTTTTTTGAGCCATTTCATTTCCTTGAAAGGCATCTGGGATGGGGCAAGAGGAAGACACAGGAGTGAGGTGCCCCAGAGCACCAATCCCAGCTCTGCTAACTTGCTGGCTGTGCCTGAGTCCTCATCTGTGAAGCTGGCGTAATATCTCTTCATAATTCTTTTTTTTTTTGAGGCAGGGGTCTCGCAGCGTTGCCCAGGCTGGTCTCAAATTCCTGGGCTCAAGGAATTCTTCCACCTCTGCTTCACAAGTAGCTGGGGCTACAACCCCACACCATTAAGCCTGCGCTGACTTCATAATTCTTGCCAGGATTAAGCTAGTTAACTGTCTGACACTTAATAGGTGTTCAGCAAATGTTAGCCACCCACTCTTTCTATTTCTGAGTCTTCCTGGGCATTGATAAATGGAGCTTCTGACGCATCTTATTTACATCAAACTTGTAGATTATTCTTGCCTGAGAATAATTAGGGAAGGCAATCTCTCTAGCCCGGGTGAGGCAGGACTGAGATTGTGCTAACCTTCTCCAACATGGTATCAATAAAGCTTTGGTAAAACTCAATAAATAGACTCATTTGGCCATCTGCAGTGGAATTCAATACCGAGAGCATTGTTTAGAAATGGCACTCCTAGCCTGCAGGAGGTGAAGATGAAAGTGCATTTGCTTCATTTCTCTGTAGGAGTTAGCAAGTGGAAGAGACGTGCTTTGACAATAGTTGGGGAAAGAGGGTGTTATGATGAAATCTTCCATATAGCCCTCCAGACCCACTCTCCACCCCTCTTTACTCTGCTTCTGCCACAGAAGGCTGGACCATGTGGACCACGTCAGTGAGTTCTGCCATTTGTGAGCCTTGCCCGGCGTGGGAGGGAAGAGTCAGGTGCGGGTATTTATTTCCCTGCCCCCGCTCCCCGCAGCATCACTGCAAGCTGGCTGATCTCCAAAGACCACAGCTTTTATCCAGGCAACTCTCTCTCCACAAAATGTTCTTTCTCTTCGGCTTCCTGCTAACTGTCCCCTTCCTTCTCTTTGGCAGCCCAGGGTGGTACTGATTCCCCACGTTGCTCGCCCCCACACTGTTGCGCCCCCCCTATGTTGCCCCCTACCCTGCCCACATTTTCCAGGTAGTCCTTTTATTAAACTCAACTCAAATTACGCAAATTGAGAGTGGCATCTATTTCTTGCTAGCGTGTTCATGGATAAGGTAATGAACATTCCACTGAGTATTTTCCGGCAAGTTCCTGGTCCACTTTGTGGTGATGTGTATGAGTTTGCTAGAGCTGCTGTAACAAAGTCCCACAGACTGGCTGGCTGAAGCCACAGAAATGGATTTTCTCACAGTTCTTGGAGGCTAGAAGTCCAAGGTCAATGTGTTAGCAGAGTGGGTTCCTCCTGAGCACTGTGAGACAAGGATCTATTTCAGGCCTCTCTCTTGGCTTGTAGATGGCCATCTTTTTTCTGTGTCATCAAACTGTCTTCCCTCTGTACTTGTCTATGTCCAAATTTCCTCTTCTTTTAAGGATACTTGTCATATCGGATTAGGGCCCATCCTAATGACCTCATTTTAGTTGAATTACCTCCTTAAAGACCTTATCTCTAGATACAGCTATATGATGAGGTACTGGAGGTTGGGACTTCAAGATATGAATTGGGCGGGGGGGGGGGGGGGGATGGGCACGATTCAGCCCTTAACATGGTGGTTGAGAAATGGGAATGTGATTATTGGGCAGGAACAAAACATGTTGAAGGCCTGAAGATACAGCAACATTCAAGAGCGAAGAGGTCCCTGCTTTCAAGGGGCTTATGTTCTAGTGGGAACGGGTGAAGCAGGAGCAAGAGCTCCACAAACAAACAAATCCGTATACACTGCAGCATTCTAACAATGACAAGCCCTGGAAGGATAAACCTGGTGTACAGTAGAGGGGCTGCACCGAGTTGACTTTAGCTAGAGAGATGGAGGTGGCCTCTCTAAGGAGATCTGAAAGCTGATACTCAGAGGAGAGACAGGAATCACCATCTGAATACCCCATTTGGGTGGAACATTCCTGGCAGAGGCAGTGTGGTCAAAAATAAGGAATGAGTTTTTCATAATCGCCATTTTGACTGGCA
Organism: Gorilla gorilla gorilla; assembly: GCF_029281585.2. NCBI lineage: Eukaryota > Metazoa > Chordata > Mammalia > Primates > Hominidae > Gorilla > Gorilla gorilla. The sequence continues at coordinate 219,647,743 of NC_073224.2, forward strand.
TGAGATGGTATCTTATTGTAGTTTTGATTTGCATTTCTCTAATGATCAGTGATGTTGAGCTTTTTTCATATGTTTGTTGGCCACATGAATGGCTTCTTTTGGGAAGTGTCCGTTCATGTCTTTTGCCCACTTTTTAATGGGGTTGTTTGTTTGTTTCTTGTAAATTTGTTTAAGCTCCTCATAGATTCTGGATATTAGACCTCTCTGACAGATAGGAATGCTTTTACACTGTTGGTGGGAATGTAAACTAGTTCAACCACTGTGGAAGACAGTGTGGCAATTCCTCAAAGATCTAGAACCAGAAATACCATTTGACCCAGCAATCCCATTACTGGGTATATACTCCTCAAAATGTAAATCATTCTATTACAAATAAACATGCACGTGTATGTTTATCACAGCACTATTCACAACAGCAAAGACAAAGTATCAACCCAAATGCCCATCAATGATAGTCTGGATAAAGAAAATGTGGTACATATACTCCATGGAATATTATTCAGCCATAAGAAGGAACAACATCATGTTCTTTGCAGGGACAAGGATGAAGCTGGAAGCCGTTATCCTCAGCAAACTAATGCAGGAACAGAAAACCAAACATTGCATGTTCTCACTTATAAGTGGGAGCTGAACAATGCGAACACATGGACACAGGGAGGGGAACAACACACACTGGGGCCTCTTGAGGGGTGGAGTGGGAGGAGGGGGAGCATTATGAAAAATAGCTAATGCAGGCTTAATATCTAGGTGATGAGTTGACAGGTGCAGCAAACCACCATGGCACATGTTTACCTAGGTAACAAACCTGCACATCCAGCACATGTACCCTGGAACTTAAAATAAAAATAAAACTTTTTTTAAAAAAGGAATGAGGCCTTTCCATCCAGAGAGCAACTTCTGCTGTTGCAGAAAGAGAGAGAATTCAAGGATCATATTGGTTTTGCTGAAGAGAAACTTTAAAAACCAGATCAAACAAGCCTCGCTAGGGTATATGAACATCCTAGGACACTGTGGCACATGACAGTCGGCTCTGAACTTGGACTTTGCCTTTATCCCAAATTCCGTGGGCCTGGCCAGGGAGGCACCCAGAAGAATCTAGGGCAGAGGCTGAGAAACAAAGTTTGGCTCAGCTCCATCCTGTTTTAACCGTCAGGCAGTTCAGGGCACAGCCGTGCAGACTCTGTGTACAGAGATGACTGGGTGATCCCACCAAACCAATCACAGCTTCCCCTGGTGTCTGCTACGTGGCATGAAGGATTACTGTGCTGGAGCTGGGTTCATATTAAAGTATTAATCTACATTTAAAATGTTTCTCCTGTGTCCATGGGGATCTCAACTCCATATGTTTGCAGGAGCCCTGGGGCCAGCAGTGTGTTTGATTTTGAGTGTTTTAAAATGAAGGCTAAAGGTGGCTCATAATAAAGCAGCATGAGGAACAGCACAGAGGTCAAGACTCCCCTTGAGTAAATATTGACTGACAAGAGTCTTTCCTTCCCACAAACAGCTCTGAAGCTATTAGCTTATAGCAGACCCTAGAGACCATCTCCTTCTCCTGGTTCAGCCTCCCCAGGTTTAGACTCTTCCCTCCCCTCTTCCCTTCCTTTCTCCCTTCTTCCCTTTCTCCCAAAAATGCATTGAGCTGACAACCTGTGTTAGTTTCCTACAATTTCTGTAACTAATAACCTCAAACTCGGTGACTGAAAACAATGCACATTTATTATCTTCTATTTATTATCAGTTCTGGAGCTCACAGGTGTAAAATGGGTCTCACTAAGGCTACAATCACGGCGTCCATCGGCAAAGCTGCACTTCCTCTGCAGGGTCCAGGGAAGAAGCCATCTCTGCCTTTTTCAGCTTCTAGAGGCAGCTGATTCCTTAGCTCATGGTCCCTTCTTCCATCTTCAAAGCCACAGTGGCCAGTCAAATCTTTCTCATGTCCTCTCACTCTGACATGGATGCTCCTGCCTCCGTCTTTCATGTACAAGGACCGCTGTGGTTACATAAGGACCCACCGTGGTAATCCAGAGTCATCTCCCTATCCCAAGATCCTCAATTTAATCACATCTGCAAAGTCTCTTGTGCCATGTAAGATGATTTATGCACAGGTTCTGGCATTTGTACAGGGACATCTTTGGGGGCTGTTACTCTGCCTACCACACCACCCCTCACACAGTTTAATTTTCCCAATTTATATGTTTTCAAAGCACCTATACTCCTTACTCACAGTGCCCATCAACATTGTAGTTCACTGCTTAGTTGTAAAATTATTGATTTAATGTCTGTTCCCTTTCTGGACAGAAAGCACCCCCTAACCAGGGAGGTGATTATAGATGTGTTGACTATCCCTATTATTTTCTCAGAGGTTCCTAGCAGCCTAGGCAAGAAAGGAAACATGTTGACAAGGAAGGAAGAAGAGAAAAGAAAACAATAGCTGACACTTAATGACCACTCACCCTGTGCCAGCAATGTCCCGAGTGCTTTTAACCTATTTAACCAATATGTTATGAAGAAAAGGCTGTCATCTAACACAAGCAAGTGGCACAGCTGACATTTGAAATTTCTCATCTTAACCACTTCATCATAGAAATGAATACTCTTAAACAGTACTTCATGTGCTATAATAGAAGTCTGAGAGGTGGAAATGAAGGAGGGGAAGACCAATTTTCTAGAGATGTCAGGCAAAACTTTCCAGAGGATATAATGAATAAGTAGAGCCTTAGAAGCCAGTGGTGAGGGTGGGGAAAGTGGAGCAGGGTGTTCTACGCAGAGGAGGCTGTGTGAACAAAGGCCCAGGCAGGAAATGGCTTGGCGTTTTCTAGAAATTGAAAGTAGTATAGTATTGCAGGCACTTACATGGTGAAAGGCAGGGCGCAGAAAAGGAGATGAGGTCTAAGAGGGAGGTGGACGTGCCATGCCTGAGGTTGCTGAGGCTGCTGTAGGCCATGCCTTTGTTACAGGAAAGGGAGGCTGATTCAGACCCCAAGAGAGGGTTCTTGGATCCTGCACAAGAAATAATTCAGGGCGAGTCCACAGGGTAAAGTGAAAGCAAGTTTACTAGGAAAGTAAAGGAATACAGAATGGCTACTCCAAAGACAGAGCAGGCCCGAGGGCTACTGGTTGCCCATTTTTATGGTTATTTCTTGATGATGTGCTAAACAAGGGGTGGATTATTCATGCCTCCCCTTTTATTTTATTTTATTTTTTACTTTTTTTCGATTATACTTTAAGTTCTGAGATACATGTGCAGAACATGCAGGTTTGTTACATAGGTATACCTGTGCCATGCTGGTTTGCTGCACCCATCAACCCATCATCTACATTAGGTATTTCTCCTAATGCTGTCCCTCTCCTACCCACCCCTCCACCCCCCAACAAGCCCCGGTATATGATGTTCCCCTCCCTGCCTCCCCTTTTTAGACCATATAGGGTAACTTCTTGATGTTGCCATGGCATTTGTAAACTGTCATGGTGCTGATGGGAGTGTAACAGTGAGGAACATCAGAGGTCACTCTAGTGGCCATCTTGGTTTGGGTGGGTTTTAGCCAGCTTCTTTGCTGCAAGCTGTTTTATCAGAAAGGTCTTTATGACCTGTATCTTGTGCTGACCTCATAATTTATCCTGTGACTTAGAATGCCTTAACCATCTGGGAATGCAGCCTGGTAGGTCTTAGCCTTATTTTACCCAGCTCCTATTTAAGATGGAGTTGCTCTGGTTTGAATGGTTCTGACACCTGCCTGGACTTCAAACATAATCCTAGGGAAAATGGGAAGCCACTTTTGATACCAAGTTTTTCACAAAATCAATTTGCTTGCCACGTGGAGAAAGGATTGCAGGACTGGGATGCTGAAGGTGAAGTGGCAACCGGAGACGGCATGAATGGAGAATCCAGAGATTTTGCAGCTTCAGTCCAGGGCATCCTCAGTCACCATCTGGACCCTCCCAAAGGCCTCGCCACCACCCACAAAGGGAGGGTAGGGGAAGTAGCAAGCCTCCTGCTGTTTGGAATAAAGAGATGTAAACTCCAGTCTCTGCTTCGAAACCAGTCAGAGGGAGTAAAGTGAGCCGAAGAGAAATGCCCTTAATCCTAACTCATAGCCCCTTCCTCCAAGAAGCCAGCTTTGCTCAACTCATGCAGAAATTATTTCTCCTTCCTGTGAATGCCTCCCATTAATGCTTCTGCCATTCATTCATTCAATCAATGAATATAAACTGAGCACCTATTATGTGCCAAGTGCAGTGTTAGATGCCATGTTAGAAATAAACAATCCTAACTTACTCTCTACACTTGTGGAGTTCATTATTTAGTGAGAAAATAAAACATCAAACAAATAAATTCTTACCCTGTAACATGATTTTAAGTGTGGCAAGCCCCATGAAGAAGTTTAGGGTGCTTGGAGATGGTGGGAAGGGGAATTTGATTATGGTAAAATGCATTTTCTGCTCCTATTCTTTACCTCTCCTTGCATTCTCAAACTTGTCATGTGACTTTGAAGTTTCTTCCATAACATCAAAGTATATTTCCACAACCCCTTGACTTTGGGCTTGGCCATGTTACTGGCTTTGGCCAGTAAGATGAAGTGGAGGTGACAGTGAGCTAATTCTAAGCATGGGCCTTGACAGGTCTTAGTGTGTTCCCACTCGCCTTCTTGCTCCTCTGCCATCACCTTGAAAACATGCCTTGGTTGGCCTGCTAGTCTCATGAGGATGATGAGAGACCTGTGGAGCAGACCCATCCCAGCTGAACTGCCTTAGCTAAGTGAAGCCTAGGAGCCCTGATTGGCTCCTCATCCCTGAAGATGAATGAGAGAGGCCAGCCAAGGTTAGCAGAACTGCCCAGCCAATCCTAATCCAGGCCAGCTGACCTCTAGCTAAACTGCACATTTGGGAGTTCATTAATGCTTAAGTTGTCAGTTGCTGAGATTTTTGTGGCTATTTGTTATGCAGCACTATTGTTTATAGTTAACTGTTACACTGACTTAGTCTGAACAGCCTATGGCAGGGTTCCCTAAAGAAATGGCATGTCAGTGAAAACTAAATTAAGTTGGTAAAGGATGAGATGAGCATTTCAGGCTGAGGGAGCAAAATGAGCAAAAGTCCTGAAACAGGAAGGACATGAACTTTTAAGAGAGAAAGTGAAAAAAATCAGGAGTTCCTAGGGGTGAGCATATAGAGAGCCAAGGGTGACCAGGCATGGTGGGAGAGACGGGCAAGGAAAGGATACGGGTATCTGCCTTTCGCATGGCACTGAGCAAAATTAATGTCCTGTAGCATTGTGCATTTTCGTGATGTTCCCAACTATAGTGATCCCTTTGAAGAAAAGTTGATGATTTTTATCTTGTTTCCTCTCACCCTACCAGAGCAATGCCCCACATCACAATAAACGACCAATATCTTTGGTGTATGAAAGAGCTGAACTAATGACAGAGGTGCTGAAATAACAGCTTCTTGGCTTCTCTTACACCTTGGACACTGACTACAATTTTTCTTCCTTGGTAATTAGTTCATTCATAACACTATTGTTTGAAATGAACAATATTTCACCCCATCACTCCCTGTTTTCCTGTTGAGCTTTTTGTTTCCTCATAACATTTGTCACTGCCTGACATTACATTTACAGATTTTTTTTTTTTTTTTTTGGTATCTGTCTCTTCTATTAGAAAGCAGGGACTTTGTCTTGTTCATGATCATATCCTCCATATCTAGGATTGTGCCTGACGCAGTTGTAGATGCACAAAAAATATTTGTTGAATGAACGCATAATCAGACGATGAAACACTTAATGCTAAACAACGCTTTAAAAAGTGCAACACAGAAGTTAGAGTGTTAATTATCAGTTGGTTCAGTAAGAAAGTAGGGCAAAATTTATTTATCTGGGATGGGGAGAATCCATGGGCACAGCAAAAGGAATGATGAAATCATCTATGATTCTTACTGGGATAGGTGGAACCGAACACAATATGTGACCAAAAACATGGGGTGTGGGCCTATCAGCACCTCAATATCATAGCCCTTATATTTATAGAACGCTTGTCATTTTATAATGTTCCTTCCCATACTAACTCACTTTGTACCCATCCCATGCCTGAAATATATATTGTAGTGTATAGGGATTATTATTTCCTTTGATAGATAAGAAAACCTAGGTTGGTGAAATTTAATTATTTGCTGAAACGGATTTAGGGATTTGCTGTGGTTTAAATGTTTGTCTTCTTCAAAATTCATGTTGAAATTTAATTGCCATTTTGAAAGTATTGGGAGGTGGAATTTCTAAGAGGTGGTTTAGGTCATGAGGGATCCACTTTCCTGGATGGACTAATGTTGTTATCATGGGAATAGGTTTGTTATTGAGGGAGTGGGTTTGCCCCCTCTTGCTGTCTCTCGCCCTCTCCTTGATCTTCCACCATGTTATGATGCAGCAAGAAGGCCCTTGACAGACGTCAGCACTTTAATATTGGACTTCCCAGTCTACAGAACTGTGAGCCAATACCTTTCTGTTTATTATAAGTTCCCCAGGCTGTAGTATTCTGTTACAGAAGCACAAAATGAACAAATACAGCATTCTATCTTCCAGTTTATCAATCTTTCCATATAGCACAGTTGCCTCATAAGATGTCTTTAAGAAAAAGCAGATGGAGCTGGACATATTTTGAAAAGATGGATGCCAGATAGGTGCATTTTAACCTCACTGTGCCTATAAGATTCTGCAGGATTGGGCTTCTGCCTGCATCTCTAGTTTCACTTTCTGCCTCTTTTTTCCTAGCTCCTAAACTCCAGCTACTTTGTCCCTCCTCATCAAGAGCCTTCCTAGTCCACAGCTTTCCCATATGCTGCTCTCTCTGCCTGGAACACACTTCAGCCCAATTTTCACCTGGATAACTCCTACTTCAGAACTGAGTTTAAATGCCACTTCTTTTTTAAAAAAGACTTGCTTTTTTTACACTCCTTCACTTCTATTTAGCCCCATTTATTTTTAAAGCACCCCATAACTTATAATTATTCATTTAATATCTGTATCCCAAATTGGATAAGATTTTTGAGGGCAGAGTACTCACCTGTCTTGTTCAGTAGTGGATGCTAAGCCCATGATACAGTTCCTAGCACACAGTAAGCACTCAATCAATATTCTTTGAGTCTAAGAAAGGAACAAGTGGTGAGGGAGGGCTGGGCTTTATTGTCTTAAAATTGGAGTCTATTCCTTAGGTTTTAAGCATAATTCCCTGTAGTTAAAAGGTTGCAGTATTGTAACAGTTATCTACTGCTATATAATAAACAACTCCAAAACTAGGTGGTTTATAAAAACAACCATTTTGCTTGTTTACAGTTATGTAGGACAGCAATTTTATTTTTTATGTGCAGAAAAACTCCAACAGAGAACAGCAATTTGAGTTAAGTTCAGCTGGATCGTTCTGATGGTCTCACCTGAATTAACTCATGCATTTGCTATTATCTGGTGACTGGATTGGGGCTGGATAAGTCACATGCTAATGGGGCTGGATGTTGACTGGGTCACTCTCTCCTTGGGATCTATCATCCTCGAGGATGGTGGTAGTCTCATGGCAGCAAGCAGGGTGATCAGCCATGCTGCTTTGCATGGGACTATCCTGGTTTTAGCAGTGAAAGTCCCATATCCTGGGAAACTCCTCAGCCTTGGGCAGATTAGGATGGTTGGTAACCCTATCAACAAGAAAAAAAGAAGGTGGAAGTTACAAAGCCTCTGAGGTCTAGGCTCAGAAATTCCACAGTGGGACTTCTGTTGCATTCTATTTGTCAAAGCATGTTACGAAGCCAACCCAGACTCAAGGGGGTAGAGAAATAGACTTCATCTCTTGATGAGAAATACAGTTAACACATGTTGCAAAGGGAAATGCATACAGGAATAGAAGTGTTTTGTTTTTGCAATCTACTACAGGTTTTATGGAAAGTAAGACCACAGATTCAGAAATGAAAGTAGGGCTTTTTTGTTAATTGAAATATTTGTACTAAGTAGTGAAATATTGAGAGAGCCCCCACTAGTCAAATGTTGAGTGACAACTACATCTCAGTTTCTTAACACATCAAAATTATAAGTTTTCTTTTATATACAAGTACAACCTAAGACAGACACCCCCTTTGGAAAAATGTCTTATGGTCAGCAGATTGAGAGGGATGGTAAAAATCTCAGGTAAAGGAGAGAACACTTCTTGGCAATTAAGGGGACAGGAGAGGGCAAATCTTGTAATCGTATGTTAACAATATCAAAAAGCCTATTTCGAGAGTAGTATTGATAAAATGTTTGCCAAGTAAAATATTTGGGATGATACTTTACCCTTATATAATGCTTACTGTGTGCCAGGCATTATTCTTGTACAGTTGATTTACAACTATTTATACATTCAAACCTCATATTAATAGATGAAGAAACTATAATAAAGGACAAGGTCACCTACGTAGCGTGTGGTGGAGTCAGGATTTGAACCCAGGTAGTTTGGCTCCATTTGTCTTTCCAGGTGCTGCCATTTTGCTAAGAGTTTAACTTCTGCTTCCTGATTAGCAGTTGGGAATGACAATCTAAACTTCTGTCTGTTATGGAGCTTGCTCTTCCTCCTGAGGGTTAGAGAGAAAGGCCCTGGGTAGCCTCGGGAGTGAGATCTAGAAACAAATCCGCAGCGCCCTGAAGGGTGGCGCTAGAGTTTGATTCCCACCCGGACAAGAGTGGCGGAGACTCTTGCGCAGGCGCAGTGACCTAGTCAGTGCTAGAGCCCCAGGTCCGCGCCCACCTAAAGTAGCCCGCGAGTCCCGCAGTCCGAGGATCGGGCTGGCCTCTCCCCACCCACGAACATGGCCGTCGAGGTGGGCGAGGGGAGACGGCAGCCGAGAGGGTTCACGGGGCAGGGCGGAGGACGGGGGTAGCGAGGAGGGTGGGAGCGGAGGGACCAAGAGCAGTCTGGGAAACTCGGTCCCCGAGAGGGCCCGGGGTGTAGGAACGGCTGACGCCCTAGGGCCCGCGGGTGGCCGTGTAGAGCTTCTCGGAGGTCATGGAATGCACCACACCTCAGAGATAATCATCTCAACCCACGCACACATTTCACAGATGGGCAGACTGAGCCCTGTCCCCTCTGGGAGCCCTGGAGAGAGCTTCAGTCGCTTTCTTTTATTTCTCCGAACCTATATTTCTCATCTGTGAAATGGGATGACCGGTTCCTGCCCGGCCTTTGATTGCACTCTTAATGGGCACTGTGTTAAGTGCTTCTTATTCACAAGATTATTGTGGGGAAATCGAATGAGATGATGAAAGTGAAAGCCATCGGCACGCTTTTAAGCATGTTATAAATGTGACCTCTTATGAAAGACTGAGCCTTATATGTGGTTAGTTTTTATAAAGAAAGAGGTCGAACTTTGCTGTTTCCTGGGCTCTGGTCACCCCACTCTCCCTGGCCAGATCTGTTGCAAACAGATCCAATTAATCACTGGAAGAGTTGAGAATAGGATTGGCCCAGTACAGACAGGCGACTGATTTTGTCCTTGCTGTAGAGTATATCTTTAATACTCCTTCAAATGAATTAAAATGAGTTAGTAATTTGTAGCTGCTCTAAGTATAGTTCTCTGGCAGTTTCAGAATGTTTTTCAGTTTACTAATTAATTTGGGAGGTTGGAAATTGTTGATGTTGAAAATGGAACGTGGAACATTTGGCTTCTGTTTCCCTTCTTCCCCTTTTGGTTGATAGAACCCCAGTTATAGTGGGGGAAAGCCTTGGCATCCTCATTGCCTCCTCTTTGCATTCACAAGCTCACCATTCCTTTTGTGGACAAATTTTCTAATATTTTAAAACACATTTTAATGCAATAACTAACATGGATCAAAAGCACTGTGCCAAGCCTTTGAGAGATGAGAAAATGACTATGATAATGGTCCTGCCTCTCAAGGGTCTCGCGGTATGAACAGAAAATAAGGTAGTAGGGGATCTGATGCAAGTAGAGTTACATTAGGACGAGATGAAGGTTTCACAGACAACCTCCCTTATTTTATTACAGCCATTATTTTACTTGTGATTGGCGTCATGTCTTCCAGTGAACACTGCATTTAGAGCTAAAGTTACATGCTTTTTCAGACCTTTAGTTGTCATGAAAGAGATTTTAAGTTTTATACCTGCTCCTTTCCAATATCCATCATCACTGACATGCCACCTAACTCTGGGAATATATTCTCTAAGAACCTAAGTGAGGCACATACATAAAAGGAGAATTTCTGAGGCTTAACTTTGCTTTTCGTGTTGGTGGTGTGGCTTCAGGATTTGCTGCCCTGTCCCATGACTCTTATATTCTCTTATCCTTACTTCAAGATCCAGCTAGTCCACCAGACCTTCCTAACCATCTATATCATATTGTTCACCCCTTGAAACTGTAGCATTCATGGTACACGGCTCTTGACATTTAATTGTAGACCAATTTGCATTGTTAGTTAACTTTCATTCTAAGATTGTGAGTTGTTGAGCGGGGGTTGGAGGACAATGTGCAGTAGAAGAAAAAGCGCAGGTTTGGAAGATAAATAGACTTGTTTGAATTCTGGTCCCCCTGTTTATTGGCCATGTAACTGAAACTTTGTGAACCTCAGTTTCTTCAGCAATCACGTTTCTGTAAAACCTGTCTTATGCAGGATTGTTACTCGTAGATACGTGGTAAGGATTAAATAACTAAATAAGACGGGGAGTACTTTTCTTTCCTTCCCTGCACCCCTTTTTATTTTCTGTTCCCAGCCTTATACAGTGTTTGTGCCTATAGATTCCATTTAATACCAGTTTAATTAATGAGAGCCTGTCACATCCAGTTAAATTATGAATGTGGGCTAAAGTTTTTTCTCATAATCCAGAATCATAAAATTTTAGAATACACTTCTGATTCTCAGCCTGATTCTCTGTCCGTTATTCAGTGTAGTTCACAAATGTTTCTTAACACCTGTTAAGTTCCAAGTACTGTACTGCCTTCAAAGAAATATGAGGTGAGACAGGTTACTCTTCTCAAGAAGTTTCAGTCTATCTGGGAAGCTGGGAATATCTTCCTCTTATCCATGTTGCCTCTGTCCCAACAAGTCAACTATCTGAAAATTGGAGTTCTCTCAGGACATCCTTTAGCTCTACACTCTTCTTGAGTAAACTCATCCACCCCTGTGGCTTCTGGCACATGCCAGAGACTTCTACATGCCAGAGGCTTCCAAATTCATACTTAAGAGTCTAGACTTTTAAACTTCAAACTCATATCTACAACTGTCTTTAATAAATGCACCTATTCTACAACTGTATAACATTAAACTTACCTGAAATAAATCTCTCCAAGCCTGCTCTACCTCCAGTGTTGCCCTTCTTCATGGAGTGGTTGAAACCAGGGACCCAGGCATCATCCTGTGATCTCCTGTCTCTCATATCTCCCCTGCCTGTATATCCAGTAAATCACTAAGTCATATAGCTTCTGCCTTCAAAGTATAACTGAAATCACCCAATTCTCTCCACATCCACTCATATCACCAACGTTTAAGCTACCATCATCTGTCTCCTGTACCACTGCATAAACCAAAAAGTATCTGAGACAGGTCTCAATCAATTTAGAATTTTGTTTTGCCAAGGTTAAGGACATGCCTGGGACACAGCCTTGGGAGGTCCTGAGAACATGTGCAGGTGGTCAGTCTACAGCTTGGTTTTATATGTTTTAGGGAGACATGAGATGTCAGTCAGTACATGTAAGATGTACACTGGTTCAATCTGGAAAGGCAGGACAACTTGAAGCAGGGTGGGGTGGGGAGCTTCCAGGTCATAGGTGGATTCAAAGATTTCCTTATTGGCAGTTGGTTGAAAAGAGTTTATCTAAAGACCTGGAACCAATAAATGGAGTGTTTGGGGTTAAGATGAGGGGTTATACAGACAAGGGTTTTTATTATGCAGGTGAAGCTTCTAGGTAGCAGGCTTCAGAGAGAATAGAGTGTAAATGTTTCTTATCAGACTTAAAAAGGTGCCAGACTCTTAGTTAATTTCCTCGTGGATCAGGAAAAAGATCTGGAAAGGAAAGGGAAAATCTATAGATTGTAGAGACAAACTTTGCAAGGGCTGTTTCAAAATATGTCAAAGAAGAAGTGGCTCACGCCTGTAATCCCAGCACTCTGGGAGGCTGAGGTGGGTGGATAACCTGAAATCAGGAGTTCAAGACCAGCCTGGCCAACATGGCGAGACCCAGTCTCTACTAAAAATACAAAAATTAGCCGGGTGTGGTAGTGAGTGCCTGTAATCCCAGCTACTCAGGAGGCTGAGGCAGGAGAATCACTTGAACCCAGGTGGCAGAGGTTGCAGTGAGCCAAGATCATGCCAGTGTACTCTAGCCTGGGCAACAGAGCGAGACTCCGTCTCAAAAACAAAACAAAACAAAACAAAACAAAAAAAGGTCAAAGAAATACATTTTGGGGTAAAATACTTTGATTTCTTTTAGGGCCCCCTATCTGCCATGTTGGTATCTTATTGCTATGAAGAATCTGTTTTGTCAGTCTTTTTTTGTTTGTTTGTTTTGAGACAGAATCTCGCTCTGTCACCCAGGTTGGAGAGCATTGGCACGATCTCAGCTCACTGCAACCTCCGACTCCCAGGTTCAAGGGATTCTCCTGCTTCAACCTCCTGAGTAGCTGGGACTACAGGCATGCACCACCATGCTCGGCTAATTTTTGTACTTTTAGTAGAGGTGGGGTTTCACCATGTTGGCCAGGCTGGTCTCAAACTCCTGACATCAAGTGATCCACCTGCCTCAGTCTCTCAAAGTACTGGGATTACAGAAGTGAGCCACTGCACCTGGCTTGTTTCATCAGTCTTAAGGTGTGTTTTAATGTTAAATGCTGGTCACCCTCGGCCTGAATTCCCAAGGGATGATGGTATAATGAGGCATGTCTGACCTCCACTTCCCATCATGGCCTGACCTAGTTTTTCAGGTTAACTTGGGAATGTTCTTGGCCAGGAGGAGGGGTCCATTCAATTGGTTGGGAGCTTAGAATTTTTTTTTTTTAAAGTTTATTTACAGTGGTAACAGCTGTCTGTCTCAGCTCTCCTGTAATCCATTTTCCACATGGCAACAAGAGTGATCTTTTTAGGTACAAAAAGATCAGGCCACTTCTCTGCTGAAAATCTCCCAATGCCTTCGCTGGTAGGATTAAAGTTTAGTTGTTCCCAAGCCCTCTGACAGTCAGCATACTTTGCCTCTACTGGCTTCTCTCTTCTCAGCTGCCATCACTCCCCTTCCAGCCACACTGGCTGTTTCTTTTTTGTTTTTGTTTGAGACAGAGTCTTGCTGTGTCACCCAGGCTGGAGTGCAGTGGTGTGATCTCCACTCACTGCAAGCTCCGCCTCCTGGGTTCACACCCTTCTCCCGCCTCAGCCTCCCAAGTAGCTGGGACTACAGGTGCCCGCCACCACGTCTGGCTAATTTTTTTTTTGTATTTTTAGTAGAGACGGGGTTTCACCGTGTTGGCCAGGATGGTCTCAATCTCCTGACCTCGTGATCCATCTGCCTTGGCCTCCCAAAGTGCTGGGATTACAAGTATGAGCCACTGTGCCTGGCCCACCCTGGCCGTTTCTTTGTGCATTGATGATTACTTTTTCAGGGAGGCCTCCCCTGCCCCCTATAATTTAGATTAAGTTTCCTTATGTTAACTTTAAAATTACACACTTTATAAATTTCGAAAGGAGATTTTATTTTCTATAAAGGGTTACAGCATGCACAGTGGCTGTCCTGACAGGCTGGGAAGCATAGCCTCTGACAGAGCCCAAAAGGCAGGCACTTTGAGGGAGAAAGGGGTAAGACAAGAGCATAAGCTTAGTGGGTTGGCCAAATATACATACTCAACAGGTTACAGGAGGAGCTATGAATATTCACGAAGGTGGTCCTAACACCTGCATACTGAATAAACATGCATGTTACATACAACCCATGTTCACTTTGGGGTGAAGACTTAACATTTAAATATATTACAGTTAGGCCCTATATGTCAAAAGGTCTTTTCAGGACGCAAAGGCACTCAAGTGCGTAGCCTCTGTGAACTGGCCAGAGCCAGTGCGTGGTCGGTGGTTTTCTTACCAGCAGAAAGTTATTGAAATCAGTTTCCTGTCCAATCAAAGCTGTAGTTACGGCTTGTGGAGCAGGGGGTCAGTGGGTCAGCATCTGGCAGTGGATGAGCTGCCATTGTTTCAGTATTGCTTATCTCCAGGCCAGCACTTGTTTAGCTTCTGGAGGAAAAGAAAAATCTTGTGGCAGCTAGAACAGAGTTTATCCTTTAAGTGTAGGATATATGACTTAACCCTTGCCCGGTGTGGCCTTAGGTCCTGTTTATAGTTTAGTATCTTATTGCTACAAAGGGTCCATTCTGTCAGTTGTATGATCTCTATTTTCATATTAGTGCTGGTGCCTTGTTGTGTCTAAACTGCAAAAGGAAGGAGGTACAATGAGGCATGTCTGACCTTCCATCGGGCCATGGCTGGGAACGCAGTTTTTAAGGTTTCTCTGGGGACCACGTGGTCAAGAGGGGGTTCGTTCAGTCGGCCGAGGGGCTTATGGTCTTATTTTTAGGTACAAAAGATCAGGCCACTTCTGACGAATGCCTTCTGATGAAAACTTGGCCTTTTATTTTTCTTACTGCTTATCTTAATTATGTAATACTCTTTGCATAAATATTTGGTCATTGATTCGCCTATTAGTCTGCAAGTTTCTTGAGGACAGATATCACGTCTCCTCAGTACCTCTAATGCCCGTTAAATAATGGTTAAAGAATGAGAGCAGTTAGGTAGCTTATGATGAGTGTCAGAGAAAAGCTCAAGACAGTGGGTGTGATGGAAATTCAGAGAAGAGAGATCACTGGGGCCTGCGGTGGGTGAGACGATATTTCTTAGAAAAACAAGACTGTTTTTCAAAGGTGAATATTCAGGAGACAGAGTGTACAGCTTGACAGAAGAAGGGTTACATTTAAGATAGCAATTCAAAATAAAGGTGGGGAAGTAACTTGAGGCCATCTTGTGGATGGTCTTGGTGCCAGGCTAAGGAATTTCAACTTTATCCTATAGGCAGTAGGAAACCATTGATAGTTTTTGAGCATAAGTGGTAATATCTGGAAATCAGTGGCATTGGAAATATCTCTATTAGGACTCTGAGTTGCCTGGGAGAGAAAGCCATCCAAATAGGCTTAACTGGAAAGTCCAGGGATAGAGACATCTTTAGGCGTGGCTTGATCCAGCAGTGCAAGTGATAGAACTGGCTTCTTCCTGTGTCTCTCTGCTTTGCATCCTTTGTGTAGGCTCCTTTCTCAGGCAGGCTTTCCTCTCATGGTGATGGGATGGTGCATGAGCTCCAGGCTCACATCTTCCAAGACTGAGGTCTAGGGGAAGAGAGGTCATTAGCTTTCCCAGTGATTCCAAGAACTGTCCTTGAATTAAGTCTAGATGGCTGGGACCGCCTGGCTTGGTTTATATGCACACCTCAGGACCAGTATTTGTTACTGGAAGAATGCATTGTGCCAGGTGCCTTAAGCCTGGTTTAAATTCACAGTCCCCCTTCCCCAACTCAGAGTGGGGTTGGCTCCAACCCAACCACATTGAATGAAAGCAGGGGAGGAGTGAATTTCTAAGTGAAGACAGGCTTGTGGCTGCAAACAGTACTTGAAGGCCGGGCCCCAAACCAACAAATGTCCGTTACAAGAAGGAAGGTCAGTGTGGTAATGTAAAGAATAGACTGGAGCAGAGAGAGACCACTGCTGAGAATTGTCTGTCATTCTTGTGTTTCTGCAGTGGTCTGTAGACCAACAGACAGGGTTGGACTCTCATTCAGTTCTTTACAATGGCCAGAGCGCCTCTTCCAGTGCTCTGCTCACCAAAGTTCCCATCAGTCTACTGATTGTCTCTCTGGAGAGAAATCAGAAGGGAAGACAGAATTGGGATGGGTTTGGGGTGTGTAGGAGGCTGGCCACCGATCTCATTATCCAGTCCCATTTTGCCATGTGGGAAGAAGAGCCTCATCCTTCCGTCTTAGTATCTGTTGTAGCAGTGTGCTGGGGAAAGGAAGGCCGCCACCTTGGCAGGATTGTCCATCTGTCTGGCTTATGGTGATTTAGCTCTTTTTGAATTTATTACTTAAAAAACGGGTTAAGAAAAGACCAGATGCTTTTTAGGCTTTTCTCCTGGTTTTTGTTTATTGCACAGATAACATCACAACAACAATAAGAGATGAAAAGAAAGGGAAAAATAGTAGAATACTGTAACCATCTTATTAAAGAGATAGATGGCCCTTGGCAGATGTATAAATATTGTCTTCAACTTATCTTGCATCCTTTAAATGTGGACTTGTCAAAAAAAAAAAACTCTCATTCTGTAATAGCACCAAGAGGTACCTTAGTATGAAGTGCAATATAGCTTTGTTGAATTTTAAAATAAGTGTTGGCTAGACAAGTAAAACTATAGTCCTTACTCTTACAATTTAAGCTGGAGGAGCTGGAGGAAAGTAAAGATAAAGAAAGGAATCTGTATAATGTTTATTTACCTTTATCCTACTGCATAGTCTTATATGTGAAGGAAATGCAGCTTCTAAATCATTTTCTGTCTTCTGGTGTAATCTCTTGAGGGCTGGCTGGGTCATTGGAAGGCATTAAATACATGCTTTTGAACCAGGGTGATGAATTGTTCTGGCCTTGGCTGAGAGAGGGGATTGGCTGGTATGGGACTGTTTTGTGGTAAGATTGTCATCGGGTGGACTGACCTACTTTGATACAGTTTTCTTCCCCCTTCAGCACTTTTAAGTCTTTTTAACAATTCATGACCTGTCGACTATTAATTTAATGTAATTGAGACAGACATTGAATGCTGCCATTTTAAGAACATAATTGAAAAAGCATAGCTTTTCCAAGTCAGTGGGGGAAGCCTAGTAGAGCCTCTGGACATCAGTAACATCTGACAGATATTGTAGGTGGTAAATTGAATAAATAGGATCTATTATGTTTCGGAGAGTGGTTTCTGTAAATAGGAAATTAATGTTGCCCACAATGAGTCAGATGTGAAAGAATGGTGTTCATGTCTATTGACTCCCACTCAGGTACTCTAAGGACTAAGTCAGCCATTCTTAACCCTTTTTGAAATGCAAGGTATTGGCATATGACAGGTGGTGACCCTGAAGCATTATCTGTCCCCTTTGGGTTCATTTGCACAATACACACACAAGCCGGTACAACCAACATCTATCAGCTCATGCCCTTCAAAATTAATGGAATCATTCCATGAATGCTTCTGTGGAACTGTCTTTTTTTTTTTTTTTTTGTCTCTCCAACACAGAGCCTCCAGTCACCCAGTTCTCTCTCTTCTGCCATTTCCCTGTAGATACGATTATCTTTTCCCCCTAGCAATGTAGAGAGGAACAGCGTGCATCCCGTTAGCAATCCTTCAATGTCCTGTCCACGCTATCTGGGTACTTTCTCCAATGAACCATGTTCTTTTCCCTTTCACAGCTTAATTTTTGAGAAAACTGAAAAATTATTACCAGTATATGGAAATTTTAAGGCATTCTTTTTATGATGATTTAAAAAAAACTTAAGCATGTAATCTCATAATAATGATGTAATTGATTGTACAGTACAAGCACCTGAAGTGTGGGACCAGCAGTCTGAACCTTATTTTTCATTTAAATCAGGGCAGTTATCTACTTCTGAGGGTGCTCTTGTCACGTGTAGACAACAGAGTGATTTGCGCCATTCCCAGCTCTCCCTAGTCGCACTGTGTTTGTTTTGTTGTTGCTCTTTGGGGACTCATGGCTCTAACTGCAGCTTTCTGCCAGCCTCATCAGTGCCTCTCAACCTCTTCTGGCTTCTCAGCACTGTGCAGCCTGTGCTGCAGCCTGTCATTTGCAAGTCGGTCCCTGTGCTGGGCTGGAAGTGGGTAATTCTTCCCCACAATGCCCTCTTTGTCAGTCTTGAGCATTTAAAGTGCAACGTGGTTGGCAGCAGCAGATGTGCTGTGTACACCCACTCTGCTCAACCTCATTAGCTGTCTCGCTGCAAGGCAAATTGCCGGGGGAATGCAAGCTCTAGTCCTGCTGCAGATGCTGAGAGCCGGATGTTCACTGACTTAACTCTTCCTAAACAGCAGCCGGTTTCTCCTTCTTTCCTCTTGTGCATCTTTTGAACTCGGTTTGAGAAACTAACATTCGTTCATTGCCTCTACGAACTATGAATATTTAGGAATATTCTAAACGTATTAAGGCAGAACCACTTATCAAATGTGTATTATGCAGAAGGTGCATCCTCTCTACTATATTTTAATCATCATATCAACCTCTGGGAGGTAGGTATGGAGTCAGAAAGAACTGGGTTTGAATGCTGATGCTGCCATTCCCCAGCAGTGTGACATGCAGTCCCTCAAGTGACTTCACTGAGTTTTAGTTCCTAATCTGTATAATGAAGATAATAATGCGCCCTCTATAGGGTTGTTATGAGATTTAAACAGGATGGTTGATGTAAGTTCCTTAACAAGGTGGCTTGGCATGTAATAAGTGTTTAATAAAGGTAGCTATTATGGAGAGTTTGAACTTGGCCAGGTTACTTGACTTACCCAAAGTTGTACAACTATTAAGTGATGGAACTGGGCTGTGAGTTCATCTTTTGAAATTGATTTCTGTTGGGGGAAGTTAGGGACCCCAAACGGAGGGACTGGCTGGAGCCGAGGCAGAAGAACATAAATTGTGAAGACTTCATGGACACTTACACTTCCCTAATAATACTCTTAAAATTTCTTATGCCTGTCTTTACTTTAACTCTTAATCCTGCTATCTTTGTAAGCTGAGAATGTACGTCACCTCAGGACCACTATTGTACAAATTGACTGTAGAATATGTGTGTTTGAACAAAATGAAATCTGATTGTAAAACATGTGTTTGAACAATATGAAATCAGTGCACCCTGAAAAGGAACAGAATAACAGTGATTTTCAGGGAACAAGGGAAGATAACCATAAGGTCTGACTGCCTGCGGGGTCAGGCAGAAGAGAACCATATTTTTCTTCTTGCAGAAAGCCTATAAACAGACATGCGAGTAGGAGAAATATCGCTGAATTCTTTTCCCAGCAAGGAATAACCCTGGGGAAGGAATGCATTCCTGGGGATAGGTCTATAGACGATCCTTCTGGGAGTGTCTGTCTTATGCGGTTGAGATAAGGACTGAAATACACCCTGGTCTCCTGCAGTACCCTCAGGCTTACAAGGATTGGGAAATTGCAGCCTGGTAAATTCTAGTCAGACCGGTTCTCTGCTCTCGAACCCAGTTTCCTGTTAAGATGTTTATCAAAACAGTACATGCACAGCGGGACATAGACCCTCATCAGTAATTCTAATTTTGCCTTTGCCTTGTGATCTTTATGGCCCTTTGAAGCACGTGATCCTTGTGACCTACTCCCTGTTCTTACACCCCCTCCCCTTTTAAAATCCCTAATAAAAACTTGCTGGTTTTGCCGCTCGGGGTCATCATCACAGTCCTACCAATATGTGATGTCACCCCCGGAAGCCCAGCTGTAAAATTTCTCTCTTTGTACTCTTTCTCTTTATTCCTTAGACTGGCCGACACTTAGGGAAAATAGAAAAGACCTACGTTAAAATACTGGGGGCTGGTTCCCCCAATAGATTTCCTTTTCTTCAACTCTTCTTCTTCTTTTTTTTTTTTGAGACAGAGTCTTGCTCTGTCACCCAGGCTGGAGTGTAGTGGCGCAGTCTTGGCTTACTGCAACCTCTGCCTCCTGGGTTTAAGCGATTCTCCTGCCTCAGCCTCCTGAGTAGCTGGGATTATAGGAGCCTGCCATCATGCCTGGCTAATTTTTGTATTTTTAGTAGAGGCAGGGTTTCACCATGTTGGCCAGGTTGGTCTTGAACTCCTGGTCTCAAATGATCCACCCGCCTTGGCCTCCCAAAGTACTGGGATTACAGGCGTGAGCCACCATGCCCAGCCACACTCTTCTTTTATTAGAAAAGATGCCGTGTTAGTGCCAGAGCACCATGAAACAGAAATGGGAGCTCTTGGGTACTTCAGCAGTGAGCTGTGCCATTAAATTCCAAGGCTAATAATAAAAAAAATTAGAATACAAGAGCTAATATCTATTGAGTACCCACTATATGGTTGGTGTACATGAAGCATTTGGCATGCAGTCTGTAGTCTTTTTAACAGTGTTCACAAAAATTTGGCCATTTGTGTTCTATCTTCACAAGTTTTGCCATTTCTGTGTGCCACCTAAACCATTATTTTACTTAATAATTTTCTTTAAAATGGACTAACATTATTATTTAAACAAATGTATTTTCTAAAAGACAAGTTGTTATTGCTACTGTAAATAGAAAGTCAGCATCAACTACCACAAATAGGAGATGACCAGGAAAAGAAAAACAATTAAAACAAAGCAGTGTTATCAAGTTCCAACTAGATAATACTCTGGACCTGAGGCCTGATCTCTTTAAGGAAGATTAACAAGTGTTAGCTTTTTAAAGCGTGCTAGAACTGGGCCAGGCACCGTGGCTCGTGTCTGTAATCCCAGCACTTTGGGAGGCCAAGGTGGGTGGATCTTTTGAGGTCAAGAGTTCAAGACCAGCCTGGCCAACATGGTAAAATCCTGTCTCTACCAAAAATATCAAAATTAGCTGGGCATGGTGGCGGGCATCTGTAATCCCAGCTACTCGGGAGGCCAAGGCCAGAGAATTGCTTGAACCCAGGAGGCAGAGGTTGCAGCGAGCCAAGATTGCACCACTGCACTCCAGCCTGGGTGACAGAGTGAGACTCCGTATCAATAAATAAACAAATAAATAGTGCACTAGAACCAAACAGGCATTTCTTCTTGCCTTAACTTGAACCACTGAAAGAGAACTGGGGAAAGAACAACGTTCTCACTTGCTATTCCATGTTACTTAATGCTCTGTCTGTCTACCACATAAATAATTGTAAGGACCCCCATTTCCTGCTAAAGGAAACTCTGCCATGCAACCAGCCTGCAGGGAGTTGTTGTACAACTAGTAAGTGATGGAACTGGGCTGTGAGTTTGTGAGTTTGTCTTTTGAAAGTCACAGTGCTACCCATTTTCCAGGTGGGACTGAAGCTCAGTGTGGTCACACAGTGTACACAAGGTTAGACATAAGTGGTCAAAGATACAGTCGGAATTGAGGTATTTCTCAAGGAAATGGGAGAAACGTGTCAGACTTCAGTAGGCTTGATGATGGAGCCTGCCTAAGAGCACTGGTGCGTTTGCCTGAGTTTTCTGTTACAAGTTCATGGTCATTGAGCTAATTGAGTTGCTGAGGTCCTCAGCAGCCTGAGAAACTCTGACACCCTTGGGGAGATGGCTGTGGTCCATGCGCTTAGAGTAGGGCAGGAGGGGATCTCTGCAGTAGGCAGTTAAGTGCCTGCTGCAGCTTTGACATTAGCCGTGGTAGTTCATGCAGCCACCTTCCTGCCTGAAGTGCCACTGGCTGGGCCTGCTGTGGGGCGTGGGGGTCTAAGAAGGTGTCAGAACCTGAGGCTGTCCCGGGCCTGTAGAGGTCATTGGCTGGAGGAGAGTACTGACTGCTGTAGATACAGGCCATCTACAGGCCCTGGGGTGGTGGGAAGAGGGCAAGCCTCCCCTACTGTCAGGCAGAACAGGGATTGGGGAATAGGGAGGTGGGATGAAATGGGATGGGGCAGATGACTGTGGCAATTCCTATAGTCGCTCTGTCTTGACATTCCAAAACACGGAAAAGTTGATATGACAAACCGAGTCGGAAAGAGACAGAAAATGCCAAACAGGAAGAGTGGTGGCCTTAGTGATGTCAGACGCCGTGACACGCTCTCTTAATAATTGGGATGAGACAAGTTCTCATCCCAATTATTCCATTAAATTACTTAGCACAGTAAACTTGGGAAAATACTTACCTTTTTGCACCTCAGTTTTTTTTTTTTTTTTGAGACAGAGTCTTGCTCTGTTGCCCAGGCTGGAGTGTAGTGGGGGATCTCAGCTCACTGCAACCTCTGCCTCCAGGGTTCAAGTGATTCTCCTGCCTCAGCCTCCTGAGTAGCTGGAACTACAGGTGTGTGCCACCGCACCTGGCTAATTTTTTTTTTTTTTCATTTTTGTAGAGACGAGGTTTCTCCTTGTTGGCCAGGCTGATCTCAAACTCCTGACCTCAGGTGATCCACTTGCCTCAGCCTCCCAAAGTGCTGAGATTACAGGCATGAGCCACTGTGCCCGGCCTGCACCTGAGTTTTCTAATCTGAGAAATGGGATAATGCCAATATCCACTTATAGAGTTGTTTGGAAGATGAAATTAGCTAAGTACCTAGCAACATGCAGGCTGCTCACTAAATGGCGGTTTGCTCTTTCCCCTCCTCCTCCTCACTGTGGCATACGCTACCTTAAATCCTCCCTTTCCACCCAGCCCCACCGTCCCCCAAACTGATACCATCTTCTGGAGGACCTGGGTTGAGATAGTACACATTTGGGCTAGGTGGCAAGAATAATAACATCTTACACATATTAGGAGTGCCTTGGCTATTTGTAGTTGCTCACATTCCCCAACAAATCATGGTCTATAGCCTGCTGAGCTGCTTAGTTTTGTTTTGTTTTGTTAAGAAAACTTTGGCTTTCTGCCTGGTGCCACTCCAGCAAGAGGGAGCATCATGGTGTCTGACATTGCCAAGGCCACCTCTCTTCCTGTTTGGCATTTTCTGTCTCTTTCTGACAGGGTTTGTCAGAACAGCTTTGCAGTGTTTTGGAATGTGAAGACAGAGCGACTATAGGAATTGGCATAGTCATCCCCCCAACCCCATTTCATCCCACCTCCCTATTCCTCCATCCCTGTTCTGCCTGACACTACGGGAAGCATCCAACAGAGAAAAAGTAGTTGGTTTTCATGACACACACTTCAAAAGGTTGAAGTTGTCCAGGCAAAACCTGGTGTCTCCCTAAATGGCCAATTATGAACCTGTCCCTTCTGTATATCCAGCAGCCCCCTTTTAGCTTTGCCATCCTTCACCCTGTCCCTTCTCTGTGGAGTATTGGTTTCTACAAAACTGAGGAGGAAGATTTTACTTACTAGCACGGACTTTGTATATATGATTTTCTTCAACAATTCCATCAAATGGGTATTATCTTTATTTTAGATGAAGGCATGGAGATGCAGAGAAGTTAAGGAAATTACTAAAATTCTCCATCCAGGCAACGACTGAACTGGGAGGCAAACCCAGGCACTTGACCAAGCCCCTGTCAAATGCTGTGCCAGTAAACGACCCCTTCCTTATAGATGTGGAACATGGTAGTCGATTCTGTGAGGAGCTCTGCAGCTTCCACTCCCTACCTCCCCTAGACTAAGGCATGCACCCCTCCTGGCTGGGAGAGTTGGGAGCTGGCAGCTCTCTTCCCTCGGCAGATCCCCTTGCCTCAGAGCCGCACAACTCTGCAGGGCCACCCCAGCTCCAGGCTTTCAGTGGGATCGGCTGAGGCTTTAGTTGTGACTACATCACAGCTCTGTTTCTCCTTCCGCCCACTCCTGCGGCCGTCGCACTCCCACAAGTGTGATCTGGAGCGCACTTGCCAATGAACTTTCCTATATGCAAGTCTCCGTCTCAGGATCTGTTTCTCAGGGACTCCAGCCCTGGCGGACATCTCCATATCCTGATGTCTCAGTTTTGGGTGCAGAAGCCTGCATCCTGCTAACAGGAGATGGTAGAGAATGGTTCTAGAACCATGTCGCCCGGATTAGAATCTTAGACTCCACTACTTACAGTGGTGTGATCTTGCAGATTAGCTCATCTTCTCAGAACCTCAGCTTCCTTATTTGTAATATGAGCATAAGAATAATATCTCTCTTACCAGCTATGGCGACA
The DNA here is from genome assembly GCF_029281585.2 of Gorilla gorilla gorilla. Lineage (NCBI taxonomy): Eukaryota > Metazoa > Chordata > Mammalia > Primates > Hominidae > Gorilla > Gorilla gorilla. Next base: position 219,671,612 of record NC_073224.2, read on the forward strand.
GAGAAAACTTAGGTCGTGCACTTAACTAGAGCCTGGCACATAGGAACAGGCGGTAATGTTAGGTATCAGTAGTAGCAGGTCCTGCTGAACACCCCTTCTCTGTATCCCCCGTTTTCTTGGATTCCTTGAAATCACACCTCCTTATTCACCTACTTTTCTCAACATTCGTCCTCTGTTGGCTTTCTGGCTCCGCCTCCTCCCACTGCCCTCTAAATGTATTTTTCTTGAATTTCAGTCCCTCCCTGGCTCCCTCTGCTTTTCCCGTTCATGTTCTGTCTTTCTAGTTTCCACACAGCAGGTCAGTGGCCTGCAAGCTCTCAAGCCCAGTCAAGAGCCCTTGCAATGGACTGAGTTTATTTGTATATATTTTTTAAGTAATGTAGTTTTTGTGTTTCTTTGTTTGTTTTGTTTTGTTTTGTTTTTTTGAGACAGGGTCTCGCTCTGTCACCCAGGCTGGAGTGCGGTGGCACAGTCTCGGCTCACTGCAACCTCCACCTCCCGGGTTCAAGCGATTCTCGTGCCTCAGCCTCTGGAGTAGCTGGGATTACAGCCACATGCCACGTGCATGGCTAATTTTTGTATTTTTTGGTAGAGATGGGGTTTCACCTTGTTGGCCAGGCTGATCTTGAACTCCTGACCTCAAGTGATCTGCCCACCTCGTCCTCCCAAAGTGCTGGAATTATAGGTGTGAGCCACCCACCAGGCCATAAGCAAAGTAGTTTTTAATGAGGGTGGACAGAGCTGCCGTTTGCATGAATAACCAGAGCATTTCCCATTTGGGCTGCTCCCAAAGTCAGCATGTCAAAGCTTTTGAACTGTGTTAACCATTTTGTTTGCAACTTATGCCCTTGAGTAAGGGCACCTGCTTGTCTTATAGTAGGTGCTATTGTCAAGGCCGATGCAGAGAAAGCAAGAGGAGGCAGAGAGGTGGGTAACTGCTCTTTGAAGTTCTATGACAAGAAACATGGTAAAGAGACTCTGGACAAGTCCTGGTATGATGAGAAGAGGGAGCCATTATGCTCAGGGTTTTGTAGACTGTTTTGATAAATACCCTAAATCTCATTTGTTTACAGATCCATTACAAGACTTTTAGGAAAGTATAAAACCTGTGAAAATGATATACAAGAACATCTACTGATGGCCTGTGTTTTGGATTCAATTGATCTACAAACTAAATCAATGAAAAAATAGTTTCTGGCTTTACAGGTTAAAGTTTTAAAATGTGGTTCTAAGAGGAGAAGAGGAGGTGAGGGGTCTGCGAGAGGAAAAGATAGGGCAGGAAAAGGTGAGGAGAGAAGGAGGAGAAGGAACCTGACCTGTCATAGTCATTACTGTGGGATCAGCACTTTAAAAATGTCTTCTCTTTAATATTCATAAAATCTCTGTAAGGGTAGAATATTATGCCCATTTTACAGATAAGGAGATAGGAGCTCAGAACAGATAAAAACCCATCCTAAGCCACACTCAGGATGGTCTGATTCCAAAGCCTGTGTTTTTAACATCCTACCTCGCTGGAGGAGCTAGCGGTCATAGGATGCCATAACTTTATCTGTAATCAGCTTCAGTTTCTCTCATCACCCTTGTGACATGGAGGGACAGTGCTACAAGGTCATAACTAAAAAAGATGTTCCAGAGTAACCTGGATTTGTTTATAACACAAGCCAATGGAAGTTTACGGTAAATTCATACCTCCCCATCCCCTAATTCACAACCATCTCCCCCTACCACACACACACCAGCCACACACTCCCAGTTCAGAAAACTTTCAGAGAGCTTCAGTTCTGTTGATTTTCGTATTACCTGTGGTTCAGCCCATTGTGGTCAAATGAATTGCACTTACTTTCAATCTACCTTCTTAACTTAGAAAATTCCAGAGGTGGGGTCCGGGTTATAACATTTGGGTGCTAAGATAAGGCCTTGTGTTGGCTAACTTATGGTATCCTTTCATCCCATCTGCATGAAAAATTCTTGCTTCCATGAAGAGCCACATCAAATGATTTTTCTTTTAATGCCTGATGTGGTTTGGATCTGTGTCCCACCCAAATCTCCTGTCGAATTGTAATCCCCAATGTTGGATGTGGGGCCTGGTGGGAGGTGATTGGATCATTGCTGGGGGAAGGGCACAGTTCTCATGGCTTAACACCATCGCCCCTTGGTGCTGTTGTGATAGTGAGTTCTCAGGAGATCTGACTGTTTAAAAATGTATATCACTTCCACCTTCTTTCTCTTCCTCCTGTTCTGACCATGTGATGTGCCTGCTTTCCTTTCAACTTCTGCCATGATTGTAAGTTTCCTGAGGCTTCCCCAGAAGCCAAGCAGATGCCACCATGCTTCCTGTACAGCCTGCAGAATCGTGAGCCAATTCAACCTCTTTTCTTTATACATTACCCAGTCTCAGGTATTTATTTATGGCAGTCAGAGAATGGACTAATAAAATGCCCTTTTATGATCACTGCAAAGACAGAAAAAGAAGGAGAAATTATTTTGAAGAATAGAGTTTAGAAAATAAATGAAGGTGTTTCTTCTGTACTTGATTGGAAAAAAAAAAACTTAGCATTTGAAATTTGTTACCTGTGGTTTTGAAGAATAAAATTCCCAAGCTTACTTGTATGTTAGACTCGTGTGAGGCATCAAAACATGATCGGAGCTCCTAGTATTGGCAGTTGAAAGTATTAATAATATACGGCTGTCAAACAACCACCACCACCTCAGAACCGACATCTCAAAAGTGAAGCAACTTTGAAGCGGAGTGCGGGTTAGGATCTGCACTTGCCTCTTTGTGGCGTTGCAAGGAATGGTGCTGGGTTTCCCTGAATTTTAGATTTGAGAGGTCTTTCCAAGACACTTCTTGGTTACCTAGAGTCCAAGGGTTTCCTAAGGCCAAAGAGAGTCATTCTAGAAGACAGACTGTCAGCCAAAAGCATTAATTTTGCTTTCTCCCTTTGCTCCTGTTTGTGAAATATTTTCCAATTATTTTTCCATGTTCTTCTTAAGCAAGCAGTTCTTGGTGCTTTACTGCCTAGACTTTCTAAGTAAGGAGTTGAACCATTTGTTTCCGAAACAAAATGTTAACAGGACTCCCCCCACTGTATGGAAATCTACTTGCAAGAATAAAGTTTGAATCCTGCCTCAGGTTAAGGAACTCATTGGAATTTCTTGCAAGTGGTCCTGTCCAACCTGCGCCATCACCCCTTCTAAGTTCACACCCTTCTCAGGTTCTGATTTGAAAGCACTTAATTAGAGGGCTGATTAGAACCTAATCAGGTTGCTAATGAAGTAGTTGACAGCCCAGATCAATTAAAAAAGGAAAAAGCAGCCCTGGCCTTTTGTTTGCAGCTTCTACAGGAGATGACGTTCTCTTTTTAATTGCTTTGAAACAGGCTTTGCTGAACAAATCAGACTCTGTCATTCACGCTTGGCTCTCGGTCATGTTGCCTGCGCCAGCAAGAGGCTGCACTGCAGCCAGAGGAAAGCTTTCGGACTTTGGAAAGCAAGGTTTTTCTTTTTCCTGTGCTTGATGCTTGTACATCTTACACTTCTAAGGGATTGCTCTGCCCACCTGTTCCCCCTCCTGAGCAACTGAGCTTCTGAGATAATCGCTATAAATCCCAACTAAGCCAAACTATTTAACCAGAACATCCCCATAGTATATATGTTTATCTCTCTGAGAAAGCAACAGTGACAATGGAAACCAGACAAATATTTTATTAAATAATGCTTCTTCCCTTTTTGGTGCCAATCTGGATTCTGGACTCTAGACACAGATCCCTAGAGTTTGGATTATAATTTCTATAGAAGTAACAATAGTGGGTGTATTCTGACATCGTAGGCATTACTCAGTAGAAAATGAAATTGCTTTCTAGGTTTCATCATCACACAGTGTGTGAAGGTTATGTTGGAATCAGTAGGACACAAGGCCCTGGTGACAGGAACCAGACCACGGACTGAGGGAAAGAGGAGAATGGGAAGGGAAGAGAGGTGGGGATCTGAGGGCAGCATTTGCTTACCGGTGCCAGGAAGAGCTATAGAAGTGGTTTAAAAAAATACTTAAAAAAATACAAATCGAGCACCTGTCGTGTGCTAGGCACCATGCTGAGCACGGGTTAGAGAGCAGTGAAGAACATGGCTCTTTGAAAGACAGACAACAAACAAATGATTGTAGATAAATAAGAGCATGCGCAGTGCTGCAGAGCATAAATCGTGAGCGCTGGAGGCCTGACCTATACGGACGCAGCAGACTTCCCCGAGGAATGTAGTGTAAGCTGAGAAGTGAAGGTCAAGTAAGAGATGGCTGGGCACGGGGCGGGGTTGGTGGGGGGAGGCAGGGGGTGCAGAGTGGAGTCCCCACCAGCAGGAGTAGCACAGGGGCCTGCACAGGGAAGGGAGGCAGGGAAGCGGGGAGCAGGTATTGTGCTAGGAACTCGGCAAAGTCTCACATGCTGGAGGATTTCATGAGTTGGGGCTGGAGAGATGCCCAGTCATTTGTAGCCCTTTAAGCCACTTGAAGGATTTTGGGCTGTAAAGGAATGGGAAGCCATTAAAAGGTTTTCAGGAGGGGATTCTTAGGATCAGATTTGTGTTCTTGAAATATCCCAGCAGCTGTGTGGAGAACAGATTAGGGGGAGTCCAGATGGGAGGTGAGGGATCATGGAGATTTTTACAGTTGTCCAAGTGAAAGTGGCCTGAACGAGGGTGCTGACGGTGGGGATGGGGAGAGGCAGGCAGATCTGAGAGAGTGTTAGAGGATAGAATGACCAAGAACTGGTGGTTAATTGGATGTTGGGAGTGAGGAAGAGGAAGTAGTTAAGAGTGATTGCTAAAGATCTGGGTTGAGCAACTGGGTTATGGTGGGACCATTTGCGGAGAGTCGCAGTGGTGGGGAGAGAGTACAACTGGGGCTGCAGATGGGGCAGTTATGAGTTCCAGTCTTGGCTGTATTTAGTTTGAGGCATCAGGTGGTGATGTCATGGAGGGCAGTGGTGTGGGTGCATCCCCAGATGCTGGAGAGGAGCTAGAAAGGTGGGCATCCTTGCCAAACAGGTGAACTGTAAATCTGGAGCTCCATAAGATACCCCTGGGGGAGAGGGTAGTCTGAGAAGAAGCTCAAATGCAGGCCAGAGCCCTGAAGAATCCCAGCATTTAATGGACTCTTAGAAGAGGGCAAATTGGGAATCAGCCAAGGAAACTAAGAAGCTGCCATCAGAAACGAGGAGAAAACTGGAGAGAACCTTTTTCATGATGCTTTTCATATTCAAGTTTCTGCAAGGAGATCATTGTGAATTGATAACCACTTCAGGCCTGAGAGCACTGATTTCCAAAAATGTTCCAGCAACGACATCCTCTTCTGTAGATGACAACTGGAAAGGCGGAAGGCTGGGACTGAAGGCCTGCTCACTTAGCCCTCCCCTCCTGCATGCACTCCACCTCGCCCCTCTGAACCCCAAGGCTGTGAGGAAGGATGTTGGGACAGCCCTGCCCTAGAGGATGACCTTGGCCTAGTGAGTTTAGGGCCACTCAGAGTAGAATAACCTTGGATTCTGTTCCTAGGCTGGGCACCACATTCCCCCATGAGCCAACCAAAGGCCTGGTTCCTTTGCACCTAGAGAGCTTACATCTCTGGATTGCTCCAGGTTAGGAAGTAGCAAGGAGCCCTTTACCAGACACCCCCGCTCCCTCCCCAGTGAATGCCTCATGACCCTTAGTAACCCAGCTTAGACATCATTTATTCATCATTTATTTCATGGGCCTTCCTAGGCCCCCAGTTCAGGGGCCTCCCCAGCCCTGCTTCTCCCTTCAAACAGCCTTGTTGCACTCATCGCACCGATGACTTGGGGTATTTCCTGACACACACACTTCTCCCCTACTAGACTGAGTTCTCAAGGGCAGGGACTAAATCTTTACATCTTCAAGCCAAGATCATGCCTCACACAGTGCGTGTCTTCAATACATATTTGCCAGAATAAATTAAAAATTACATTGAGTTAAACTTGGAAGGGACTTCAGCTAGTCCATAGCCCTTCCTTCTTTTGTATGTGAAGGTGAGGATAAGCCCCAGCTATAGCTGGCAGGCTCCTGATTTCTGGTCCAGTTTTCCTGGGATCCATTCTTCAGGGCTTAGAAGCCCAAAAGAAGAGTTAACAGCACTAAATAAATCTGTACATGATGGAGAAAAAAAAAACCCCTAGTCTGCAAGCCGTAGGTGGCTCTCGCTGGTTTAAATGGTGCTATCTCAGTATCACCCACCAGGCCCACAGCATAAAGTGGCTTTCTTTGGAGTCACTTTTCATAAGTAGAAGTGTGACTGTCTCTCCTACTTGTCTTCAACACCTGTCATGGCCTTGGTTCCTTCACCGATTTGCTGTCACTTCTAATTCTTACCTTCAAAAAAGGCTCACTTCTCACATTTTCTGGTGGAAACGCTTTGTTTGTTTGTTTTTAATCTCCTCTTGCAGGATTTGCCCAGGGATGATTCCAATGTAAAGGCTCTGGGGCTTTCTCTGTGTGGAGAAGGGTTAGGAAATTCCTCTAGGGAAAAGGTAAAATTGGCCTCTCTTCCTCGGAGACAGAATAACGGTTCTGTTTTTTGTTTTTGTTTTTGTTTTTGTGTTCTTGAAGAGTTGAAGAGGGGCTCTAAAGAGCCATCCTTGAGTATAAATGCCACAAGTACTTGTCTTCCGCCATCAGTGGTAGCAGGGCTGTGACCCTTGATATAGGAGGAATCAGCTGAAGGGCTGAGAGGCCGGCTATTCTCTTCTGCCGCCCATTTATCCTGTTCCAGGACCATTTATTTGTTTCCCTTTAGATCTCCTCTTCACAATCCACGCTGCCTTCCAGCTACTGGGCAAGAATTTTTGTCAGCCTACCAATTTTGCTGAGGAAGTAGAGAAGGCAGAGGAAGAACCCAGGTCTTGATCCTGTGTTCAAACCCCAGCTCTGCCCAGTGTGCAATCTGTCTCTCTTTTTTTTTTTTTTTTGAGACAAAGTCTCACTCTTGTCCCCCAGGCTGGAGTGCGATGGCATGATCTTGGCTCACTGCAACCTCTGACTCCCAGATTCAGGTGATTCTCCTGCCTCAGCCCCCCGAGTAGCTGGGATTACAGGCGCCTGCCACCACGCCCGGCTAATTTTTGTATTTTTAGTAGAGACGGGATTTTACCATGTTGGCCAGGCTGGTCTCGAACTCCTGACCTCAGGTGATCCACCCAACTCGGCCTCCCAAAGTGCTGGGATTACAGGCGTGAGCCACCGCACCCGGCCGCAATCTCTCTTAACCTCTGTGAGCCTCAGTTCCCTCCTCTGTAAAATGAGACTAACTATGCCTCCCTAGCAGGGCAGTTGTGAGGCTTGGTGAAAATGTATATAAGGTCCCCGGCAGAGTGCCTGGCCCATGAAGCCACCTAATAAATATTTAGTGTTAATAAGCCCAAGTTTTTAGGTGAGATCATTACAATTTCACTTGCTTTAATCCTGGCTGTGCATCCAAAATGGTATGATTGATGGGTCTCTCCGCAGTTTTCATGGCGTGTCTAGTGCAATAAATGGTTTGCTGCCTTAATGATTGCTGTTGTCAGTGTCACTATTGTGATGCCTATTGATGGGATGGTCTCTTTTAAAGATAGATTCTTGGGTGATAAGTAGTTACCTGTAGCTGAATGCATACAAAGAATGAAACCTGGGTTGTTTTATGTCTTTTGTCTGTTATGTTTGAAAAATATGAATTAATCTGTCAAAATAAAAAGAGAAAATGTTTAACCAACATTTTTAACCAGCCAAGCCACATTTTAACCAAACACCACGTTTAACCAACTAAATGGGGGCACTTGGACTAATTGGGTCTGAATTCTGTGGCGACTCAGGGTATCCTTGGCAACTGTTTAGGAGAGAGCTGAGCTTCCCAGAGCTCTGCTTTCAGATGGAGGACGCAGAAAGGTTACACTTTCAAAGCTCTTTTTGTCTGTCAGCCAGTGTCTGCAGGCAATCTGTGCTTTTAGAGAGCCTGTCAAATTACAAGGAAGGTGTGGGTGGCCAGATTATTGCCCTTGAATAGAAATATTATACTTTTTCAACGAATGCTGGTCTTGATTAAATAGCTCTCTGGTTAAGAGGCAGCATAGAAAAGTATCTTAACCCTAGTTTAAGAACAGTCTTAAGGGTTACTCTTTCTTTGTATCTTTTCTACCGGAAGCTGTTGCTTTGCTATTCATAGGCCCTCCCTGAAAAAGCTCTGCTACTTGAATTGGGCCATTAGTAATATTGACTACGATGACTGGATTCTCTTTACCTTTTTTGCAGAATTGAGTATTTGCTGGAGACTATTTTAGTACAACCTAGTTACACATCAAAGTATAGCCTAAGGAAATAATTAGAAACACCAAAAAAGCTAAAGAAATTCTTCTCAGGATTACTCCTACTAGGAAAACTTTGGAAACACCCAAAATGTCCAGCAACGAGGACTCGTTAAGGAGATCAGAGTACACCATAAGATAGGAGTTTTATATAGCCATTACAATTTTCATGTAAGAGCACTTTTTGTTTTTTTCTTTTTTGAGACAGAGTCTTGCTCTTGGCACCCAGGCTGGAGTGCAGTGGCACAATCTCGGCTCACTGCAACCTCTGCCTCATGGGTTCAGGCAATTCTCCTGCCTCAGCCTCCCAAGTTCAAGTGATTCTCCTACCTCAGCCTCCCGAGTAGCTGGGATTACAGGCACCTGCCACCACACCCAGCTAATTTTTGTATTTTTAGTAGAGACCGGGTTTCATCATGTTGGACAGGCTGGTCTTGAACTCCTGACCTCAGGTGATCCACCCGCCTCAGCCTCCCAAAGTGTTGGGATTACAGGCATGAACTGCCGCACCCGGTCTATGAGTAGTTTTTAATGGCAACTGTTTACGATGCAATGTTAAAGTAAGACACAAAATTGTATGTTGAACCTGATCTTGACTTAAATCAATAAAGATATACAGATGAAAAGACTGTAAGGAAGTATACTAAACTGATAATTATACCAAAGTTGTCACTTGGGCACAGGACTGTAAGCGATTTTTCTTGTATTTTTTTATTTTTTCCCATATTTTCTAATTTTTCACTATAAACATAAATTACTTCAATTTAGGTTAAAGTGTTATTCAACAAATGCAAAGACAAAATCTTGTAGTTTCAGGGAAGTAATGGTGGTGGAACCTTTAAATTAGAAATTGGTAGTGAGTGGCAGCTGTTGGATATTAATGTTGAGCACTTATATAACAGTTTGCAAGAGGTTTTTAAGGTGTTTGATAGCACCTGAGCTCATTTGCATACCCTCCCTCTGTGGTAGGCAGCAGGGATTGTAATGATTTTATGAATGAAAGAAAGGCCGAGTGTGGTGGCTCATGCCTATAATCCCAGAACTTTGGGAGGCCGAGGCAGGTTGATTGCTTGGGCCCAAGAGTTCGAGACAAGCCTAGGCAATATGGCAAAACTCAGTCTCTACTAGAAATACAAAAATTAGCCAGGTGTGGTGGCGTGTACCTGTAGTCCCAGCTACTTGGGAGGCTGAGGTGGGAGGATCGCTTGAGCCCAGGAGGCAGAGGTTACAGTGAGCAGAGATCACGCAACTGCACTCCAGCCTGAGTGATAGAGCAAGACTTGGTCTTAAAAACAAACCAAGCATAGAACAAGCACTGCAGTTTCCTCCCATGAAATCTTTAAGCTGTGAAAGCAGGGCCTACATGAAGACATGGTGCCACCATCCCTTATTCACAGAAGCATAGATGATTGATTAGGATTGGCAGGGACCTTAAAAACGATGTGTAGTCCACTACCTCACCAAGAGGAAACTGAGGCAAAACAGTGAGTTAGCCTAGTATTTGAGAAGATAATTCCCATGCCTTGTTATTTAGGATGAAGGATGTTCTAGAGGAGCTTTTTGGTTTAATAGATAGCATGATTCCTGCTGAAGACCTCAATGAAAAGTGGGGAACCCTGAATTTTTACAGATTAGACTGGGGACAGGGTAGACAGAAAGAATATTGGCAGCCAGAGACTCTCATGCTTCCTGAATTCCCTGACTGATCAGTGCATCTGATGCTCTCCTTGGCCCCTTGTATTATAACAGCCAGACTATCCTAGTCCTCTTCTGTGAGACCTCTCCCTCACCCACTTCCCACTTCTGCTTCCTGGGTTTCCATGCCTCTTAGTGTCTCAAGCATACTAGCCCATCTATGATCACTTTCACATTTAGGTTTCAGGGTATACTCCCCTCAAGGTGGTACAAGAATTCTAAGCTTCACTCCCTCCCATTTCTCTGATGTTGTTTGTCAAGGTGGTCACAATCCAGATTCAGAGGAGCCAAATACTCATATTCTCCAACAGTTACCATCACTGATTTATTTTTTTAACCAGTGCTTAACTGAGGATTAACTTTTTTCCATAGCACCCAAGAGTTTGCAGGGATTCAAGAAAAGGCAAGTATGAATGTGATGATGCTACTCTTAGAGTGAAACAGCTGGATTTGTTTTTTGTTTTTTGTTTTAGAAATGGCATCTTGCTTTGTTGCCCAGGCTGGAGTGCAGTGGTGTGATCACATCTCATCACAACCTCAAACTCCTGGGCTCAAGTTATCCTCCCACCTCAGCCTCCCAAGTAGCTGGGACTGCAGGCACACACCAACATGCCCAGCTAATTTGTTTTACTTTTTTGTAGAGATGGAGTCTCACTATGTTGTCCAGGCTTGTCTTGAACTCCTGGCCTCAAGTGATCCTCCCACCTTAGCCTCCAAAAGTGCTGGGACTGCACCTGGCCCATAGCTGACTTTGAATGGAGGTGCTCCCTTTAGCTAGTTAAACCTTTGCTTCTTTAAGTGTGAAAAGAAGGTAATAAGAATCACATAGGCTGGGCACAGTGGCTCACACCTGTGATCTGAGCACTTTGGGAGGCTGAGGAGAGGAGGACTTGAGCCCAGGAGTTTGAGACCAGCCTGGGCAACATAGCAGGACTCCATCTCCACAAATAAAATAAAATAGTAAGAATATTGGCCAGGCATGGTGGCACACACCTGTAGTTCCACCTACTCAGGAGGCTGAGGTGGGAGGGGATTACTTGAGCCCAGGAGTTTGGGGCTGCAGGGAGCTGTGATCATGCCACTGCACTACAGCCTGCATGGCAGAGCCAGACCTTGCCTCAAAAAAAAAAAAAAAAAAAAAAAAAAAAAAAAAGAACATAATAGCAGTGGGCCAGGAGAGAAAGATAGGACATGCTGCCTCAGCTCCACTACATACAGATAGGTGAACAAGAAACTACAGGAGAGAGAACTTCTAAAGGGCTAAACAGAGACACCCAGAGGACACCCAGAGGAGTGCAGAAAGGGCAATTTTTATCCAATGTCTGTGCTAGTCAGGGCTAAGGTATACTATGCTGCAGAAACAAATACGTCTGGAAACATCAGGAGCTTAGTACAGCAAAAATTGATTTTTTGCTCAAGCAAAATCTGATGTGCATCACCAGGGCCCTGCCCCATCTGGGGACCCCAGGATGCAGTTATCTTCCATCTGGTGTTGCCACCAACAGGCAGCTTCTAGGGTCACTGAGGCAGGGAAGAGAGCACTAAAAAGGCCATGCACTGGCTGTTAAACGTTGTGTCCAGACATGACACATGTCACCTCCACTGATATTTCGTTGACTAAAACTAGCCACATGTCTTTGCCTAACTCCTAGGAGACTGGAAGTTTAGAAGAGCACATGGGCTACGGGTTACCATTAAAAGCCTCTGCCACTGTACTAATGTTAATTGAGCCCTCCCTATGTGCCAGGCACTGTTCTCAACACTGTATATGGCTGATCTCATTTAATCCTTAACCTTATGAGGTAGTTACTAATATCTGTATTATATTGTACAGATAATGCACTGAGACCCAGAGAGTTTAGGTAACTTGCCGGTGTCTCATAGCTAGTAGGTCGTGGGGTCAGGATCAAAGCCAAATAGACTTTAGGGCCTGAGTTCTTAACCTCTGCACCTGCTCCCTCTCTAATGCCATCTCTCCTGGAGGGATTTCTATAAAATTACAGGCAACGTAAATAAAGCACCTCATATGCAGTGTCTGACATGTAATAGTTCCTCACATATGGCAACTGTTTCTATTATTATTGTTGCCGTTATTGGCTACCTAAGTCCCTTCTGACTCAAGGCAGGGTATAAATAGATGACTATGTGATAAAGCTTCATTAAAATGTACCTCTTTTGTCCTGGAATCTGGGGTTGCGTGGAATGTTTTCATATAACATTGCAGAGAAGTATCAAGTAAATGCCATCACCGGGAAGGATTTTAGCAAGTTGTGCACATGCTGACCCGGTAATGGCATGAAAGCAAAGTCTGCATTTTAATTACCGCCCCACCATGTCTCGTTACTGGTATCTGCAAGGTTTCTCTGAGCAAAATTGAAGGATACAATAGTCGTTTATTTTGTATTTGTTTTCATTAAACATTACCACTGATCTTGATTTGTTCTGTAGGTACTTAAAACACAAATACTGTGTTGTAAAGTGATTTCTGAACCTCTTTGTGTAGCAAAAAATATATCTGGTCTTGAAGTGACTCCCCTGTCTCTTTAATTGACATCACTCCTGCTTCTTCTCAGGAAGGCTCAGCACCTAGAGGCTGCCTGATGTGTGGGCGGGTGAGCAGGTAGCACTACCCTGGAAAAAGGAGCTGTTCTGGATTCTCTAGATTTTCATAGACCAGTGAAGGATATCATTGAGTTTGTGGAAGGACTGGGGCAGTTGATGGTGTGCATAAACCTGTGTGATTGTGGTGGTTGGTGCCATAGCTTCTTGCCAGGTAGGAGTTGGAAGGCGAAGTCTTAGTACTTGAGAGATATTTCTCCTTCTTCTTTAACATTGGGATTTGGGGGATGGTTCCTTCTTCTTTCTTACTTTCTTTCAAGGAGCCTGATTTCTGCTATAGGCTGTAGCCCATCGTTTCTGACAAAACAAGATGCACTCCTAGGGGTCTCTCATGGGGTAAACTCCGGAGTGGACAGTGCTGTGCTTAGCAGTGGGACAGGAGAGAAAGATAGGAGATGCTACCCCAGCTCCACCACACACAGACAGGTGAACGAGAAACAATGGGAGAGAGAACTTCTAAAGTGCTAAACAGAGACACTCAGAGGAGTGCAGAGGGGGCAATTTTTATCCAATCTCTGTTTCCATTGCCCAAGTGTCAATACGTAATCCAAAGATCCTTCAGAAGAACATTCACTTAAAAGCCAAAATGATATTGGAGGATCGAGCTGAGGGTGGCTGAATCACATATGTGGATGCCTCTTTTATTCTGTTCAGAACCCACAGGTATTACTGTGTCTGAGAACTAAGTAGGTCACGTTAGGTAATGAAATTCCCCAGTATCATTTTGGCTTTTAACTGGACATCCTTCTGAAGGATCTTTGAATTAGGTATTGACACTTTGGCATTGGCAACATACTGGTTAAAAATTTGGCAAGTCTTTAAAAAGAAGTATTCTTTAAAATAACATATACTCTATGATTACAACTATATAAAAATACCTATACATGTGGCCAGCCTCCAGACAGAACTATACATAGTGAAGGAAGTTATTTTATAGTGGTGAGATTATACAAGAATTTTTTATAAATGTTTTTGGTATTGTATTGCCCCCATTTTAATGAAGGAAGAACAAATTATTATTCTGTTATCGCCAAAATATGACATTTTAAGAAATCAATGGGAAAAGCATCAATGGTGAAGTTCAGAGAGAGAATCTTTAAAATAACTAAAAAATAGTCACATTTGCAAGGAAATGCTGACCTTTGGGCAGAGAACTTGAAAGGGGGAAAATTTTAGGGAAATACAGGAGGATTTTTAGAAGTCAATAGATCCTAATCATTAGGGATTTGCTATTGATATTTTTCAAACATCAGAGCAAAGCCAAGAGCATTCTAAATTTTTTTTTTTGAGATGGAGTTCCGCTCTTGTTGCCCAGGCTGGAGTGCAATGGCACTATCTCGGCTCATCACAACCTCCGCCTCCCAGGTTCAAGCAATTCTCTCTTGCCTTAGCCTCCTGAGTAGCTGGGATTACAAGCGCACACCACCACGCCCGACTATTTTTTTTTTGTATTTTTAGTAGAGACAGGGTTTCTCCATGTTGGTCAGGCTGGTCTTGAACTCCCTAGTTCCGCCTGCCTCAGCCTCCCAAAGTGCTGGGATTACAGGCGTGAGCCACCACGCCCAGCCAAACATTCTAAATTTAAGAAGAAAAAAATGATCCATAATCACAGAAATGCCACAAACCAAACCATCTTTCTGTTTGTTCCTTATACTCTAGCATTTGCCCATCTATATCCAAATATTTCACGTAGCTTTAGATGCCTTTTATTCAGTTCCCCCCACCCTTGGCCCCGTGCTACAGAAGACATAAATATTTTCACCCGATACTTTATTAATTTAAGTATTCAAAAAAGCATTACTGATTACATTTTAAAACACTGTTATTCTTGAACATTTGTTGACTTGAACTATCTAACCTTCTCTAAAAAAAAATTATTAAGATGATAGCTTGAAAGAGATGTCAGGCTTGTCATCTTCCACTTGAACAGAGATGAGGAAAGGTGATGGGCACAGTGACCTGGACGCCACCCCTCTGGGATGCCTTGGCCAGAATCTGCAGCGGAGGGCACTGGCCCTAAAGTCCGTTCTAATGCTTCAAGCATTTGGTTCTACATTCTAGAATTTTTAGAGGCTGACATTCTCGAAAGGTGAGCTGCAGATGAAGAAAGACCCAGCACAGAGCCTGCGCCAGAATCCTCTGGTGGCCTGAGTTGGGGAAACGGGGTGCCCGTACGGGGTTCAGAGCCCAGGAACCTGCCTTCAGGAACCTGCCTGGCCTGTCCAATCCGAAGCTTTGCCCTTTTAAAGCCAAGTTGCTCTCTGCAGTTTAAGCTCCTGGCCATTTCCTGTTTTGCCCTGATTCAACCTGCAGAGCCGGATTGCACCCTCTTGGCCGGGTCCTGGGAGAGCAGCCGCCTCCGGCGCCTCCGCTGTGCTCGGCCAAGTGGAACCCCTGAACAAATGCCCTCGGGAGCGCTCCCGGCCTGGCCGGCTGCAGTTGGAGACACAGCGCCATCTAGTGGAAGAGAGAAAAAAGCCCCAGTTGCTTTTTTTTTTTTTTTTTTTTTTAATTAGTGGAGAAACCTTGAAATGGACTGAGAATCAACCTTTCTCGTTTGATACCAAAGGAGCTTGAGGCCAAAGCAAATCCAGAGAAGGAAATGGATTTCCTGAATGTCACGCAGCCAGCCAGTGGCAGCTTTGACGCTACAGAACCTCATCATTTGAGGCGCAGTTCAGCCGTCTTGGCACCATGCCACGGTGAGGAAACCAGAAGGTGAAAAAGCTAATTTCGGTTGAGTGGCATTTCAGAGCTCTGCTGAGGTGGAGGTGAACATATGCTGGGGGCTGATGTCTAAAGAGAAGTTGTCAGTTATTTACTGTTCTACAGAATGCCTTGGCTGGACTCTCGGTGATGGGTGCAGGGCCAGAGAAAATTCAGTTGTCTGCCCTGCCCCTTACACTCCAATGGGCCCTGAAACTCACACAGGATAAGATCATGTAAATTACACTGGGTTAGGGAGCAGGAGGGGCCACAGAGGGTCACTCGTGCCCTGAAGGTAGAGAAGGGAACGAGAGTTTACGGAATGTTGGCCCCAAAATTTCTTATCCCCTTTTCCCTGATAAGGAAAAATTTGAGCCTCTGATCTCAGTTCTACCTCCTTCTCCTGCTTCTTAGAAACTCCTGCAACTCTGGGTTTCTGGTCTTGAGATCCCAGACAAGGGGTGGGGCCAGCACCCTTGTTTTCTGCTCTCTGGAGACTGCCGTGACCTGGATGAAACAGGACTGCCGTGAGGAACTGCGCAGTACTTGGACTTTTCAGCCAATCTACAGCTAAAAGGCATATCCACGCAGTAGACTGTTGCCCACGATTGTGGAGGGGGAAATGCTAGCTGCATTATTCAGTGTCAGTTTCAGGGGTGGAGGGAAAGGTTAAAACCAATGCCTAACTTCATTCCTTCAAAAGAAAATCCTAAATGTTGACTTGAAACATATGGCTATGCTTTGGGATAAATCGTAGTCTAGTTTCTCATGGCTATCCTAAAACAGCAAAAGGATCTCTCGGCTGCATTCTCTTCCTTCAGAGCCTGGGCCCTTCCCTTAACTCCTAGACCATCATCCCAGCAGGAAGGACCAAGCCCATCTTGCCTTAAACCGAAGGTTGCTGGCAGAGTTTCAGGCTGTATACGTGAGTATGAAGGGTGCACAGTTAACCTTTAAACTCAGTCCTTTGATTTCATTTTTTAAGAAGTTGATTTGAGGAAGGGAAACTTTGAATGCCCTTTTCTCTTCTAGCCTAGGGAATCTGACTCAGGGACCTTTGTGGACTGGAATGTCCTGAACTGGCCAAGACTTGACAAACCCTCAGGTGCCTGAGTCACAGTGCAGCATCACATGGCCTGGTTTGCCCCGGGTTTGCCCCAGGCTGCCCCTACACAGAGAGCTGGCCCCTCTCCAGGGCCTGCTCCACCTGGTTCTATCTCCTCTCCAGGGTCACTGTCCTGCCCTCCAAAATGCTTCTCCTCCAACGCACTTGGTTACAACTGGGCTTTGTTTCAGTGCCCAGGAGCCTGTTGAGATGTAGACTCATAGACAGTTCAGTTTTCCAGGCCAACACATCCTGGAAAAGGAGTTGTAAAGAATATCTTCATGATGCAGACCATATTTTCCCACAGAAACACCGTCGTAACTGGGGTGTGCTTCTAACCAGAGACCTGGCTCCAAATGCATCCTTGTGATATCCCCAGCATAGTCTAAAAGCTAACGTATCCCGGAAGCTCTGCAATCATTTATCAGAAGAACTCTCAGACAAGCCTTTCGCCCTTGACACTGGCAAGGCCCTCAGCGCGTGACTCAGTGTCCTGCACTGAGCCTGTCCCTCCCCAACCACACACGCCGGAGCCCCTTTCCCTCCTCTCCTGGCCTTGATCTTGAGGCTGTTAGCCTGCTAGTTGTTCTGCATTGGCTGGTTCTTCTCTTTTCCTCACTGAATTCCTTTCACTAAAAGACTTGGGAACAATTCATAATTTCATACGCCTTCCCATCCCTGCAACTCCCACATGACAGAATCCACCCTGTGATGAGCCCCAGACTGTCATAACAGCAACCCTCCACAGATGACTAAGCCTAAGGGAACCCCCATGTAACACAGGTCAGAGCCCTCACACAGCCTGAAGATACCTCAAATCCTCTACGCCTTAAGGTGAAAGGGTAGCTAAGTAGGACATTTCTTTTCCCAAAAGATGTTTGTTGAGTTCTTTCCATGTGTCAGTACTTTCCAAGGCTCTCAGGAGACAGATGCGAATAAAACGGACAGGCCAGCTGTGGTAGCTCTCACCTGTAATCCCAGCACTTTGGGAGGTCAAGGTGGGAGGACCACTTGAGCTTAGGAGTTCGAGACCAGCCTGGGCAACATAGGGAGACCCATTTCTACTAAAAAAAAAAAAAATTAGCCAGGCATGGTGGTGTGCACCTATAGTCCCAGCTACTCAGGAGGCTGAGGTGGGAGGATCCCTTGAGCCCAGGAGGTTGAGGCTACAATGAGCCATTATCACACCACTGCACTCCAGCTGAGTGACCGAGTGAGATCCTGTCTCAAAAAACAAACAAAAACAAAAACAGACGAAAAAGTTTTGCTTATATGGAGCTCTAGAGGGGAAGGTATAAATGGCATTTGTCCAATGAGCAGAAAGGCTTGGGAGTCAGGAAGTCTGAGGAGCTAGTCTAGATGCCTCCACTCAGAGTGGAGGCTAAATCACTCCCTCTCTGATCCAATCTCCTCATCTGGAGAATGAAAAGATCGGACTTGGTCACAGGGAAGGGCTCTCAACTGTGACCCGCTGAGGGTGCTTCGATTCGTGACCCTATAGACTCTTTGGCTTGTACTAGATAGACTCTCAGGCTTCTCAGCCAAGAGAGTAGAGCTCCCCTGCCTCTCCTTCAGTGGAACATTTGAGCCAACTCCCCTCTCTGCCCCCACAATTCTTTTCCGCTTTGCTCATTCTTTGGCCTTAAGAAAGAGAGAAGAGAGAACACATCTCCATCACGTTCACCTGCCTGCCTTCCCCTCTTATTTCCCTTGTACCCCCACCTTCTCCATTTTTATGTGGTCACAAACATTTTTCAAGGACAGTTTTAAGTGACCCCCTTCTTCGAAGATGGCTTTTGTGGGTGGAATGCCTCTTTGGGGTCACTGTGATGCCTTTGGGGTATCTGTCCCCTTAAGCATGCCCAAGGAAGCAGTGGATAGATCCCAGGGAGGGATTCAGTACAGTTGGTGCAACAGAACCACTGGAAACCAATTAACAGGCTGAACACCAGAGTAAGGACAGTGGCCAAAGAACAGGCACCCTGTGGTAAACAATTACCAGTGTGGGTAGGAACGGCAATGTAGGTCAGCTCTCAGCCAGGAAATCGTTTCACAAGTGCAAAATGCGAATCCTTCTGGAAGTGGAATTTAGGGAAAGAGTTGTTTTGTTTTCTATGTTTGGGAGGATGACCACCTGGTCGCTCTGCACCTCCCCTTGGTTTCTAAGACAGCTGGTCTTGGCATCCACCTCCCTCCAAAAGAAACTGGCTCAGAGGCCTTTCTAACTTTGACCTTCTGTCTGATGATCATGATGGACGAGGCCAGTTCCTGCTTTACGGACCAGGTCTGGGCTCCAGATAGTGTGCAGGCGTTGTATGTCCACGTTTTGGGAGACACTGGATATTTTTTGGCATGGAAGTATTCGATTCTTTCTTGTTTTTTTATTTTTTGAGAACACACAACTTTCAGCATCTAGAGTACTTGTAAAGATTTGACGTTTTACATGAGTGTCTAGGGAACCTGAAATTAAGGTCAATGTCCAGGCTTTAAGGACTATTCTGGAAGGGATTTGGTCAGCAGAAACAGGAGACTTTGGGGTTCAGATCTGGTCTAGAGGCTCAGGTCCATATGAGCCACTGTGACATTTAACCTCCTAACTTGGCGTGGGCATAGGCTCTTTGAGTTTACAAAGTGTTTCCGTGTTTCTTCTCTCTCTGTTCCTCAGAACAGTTTTGGAAAGCAGGCAGGGCAGGTGTTAACATCTTTGCATGTCGGATGAGGTTCAAAAAGGCTAAAGCTTTTTTAAAAAAGTAGAGATGAGGTCTTGCTATGTTGCCCAGGCTGATCTTGAACCCCTGGCCTAGAGCAATCCTCCCGCCTAGGCCTCCCAAAGTGCTGGGATAACAGGCGTGAGCCACCCCTGGCCAAGAAAGGCTAAAGCTTTTACATGACAGTCAAGACTGGAGTAAGATCTCCTAGTATGGAGGCCAGGAGTCTTTACCCCAGACAGTAGTGTAATTAGGAGCTCTTCTGAGAGAACCCTGCTCAGACAGGGCAGTTGTACTAGTGAAAACATATTTCTGCTATCTAGCTGTTAACCTTATTCTAGAAAATACTTGGATTTAACAAAAACTCAAGGGAGGTTGGGCCCCCTCACATTGCTTGCTATCAGCATGCGGCCCACTGGATACCACCTTCCCTAGAAGGCCCAAGCCACAGAACCCTGACAGGCATTTTCCTGGGTGGTTCCTGATTCTGCTTCAAGAAGACCAGAGGAGAAACTGCATCTTCTAAATATCCGTGGCTCCCTAGGGAAGCGAGAGTTGCCATTTCAAAGGGCTTCAGAGGCTCTGCTCTCTAATCTCTGACCTCACTCCAGTGTGTCTTTCCCCTGAGGCTTCATTCCCTGCTGGCATACTTTGACCTCTGGATTATGGGGGAGTATTGACTGAACCCCAAGATCTTCACCTTCTCAGGAACTGCATGGGACATCTCTTTGACATACGACCCTAATGATGGCGGAACTTTCTGCTAGCCTTTTCTTTTCTTTTGGATGAGGGGTCTCACTCTGTCACCTAGGCTGGAGTGCCGTGAGGCAATCATGGTTCACTGCAGACTTGAGGTCCCAAGCTCAAGCGATCCTTCCGCCTCAGCCTCTTGAGTAGCTGGGACTACAGTGTGCGCTATCACACCTGGTTAATTTTTTTTTAATCTTTTTGTAGAGACAGAGTCCCACTGTGTTGCCCAGGCTGGTTTGCTGGCCTTTTCATAAAAGAACAAAGAACTGTCATCCTTAACTTAGCAACGTAAACCTCCATCCATGAAAAGCACCTGCTGACAGCTAGTCATTTTAAGAAATATAGCATTTCTTAAAATGGTACATGAGAAAGTTTGCAGAAGCAATTGTCTAGAACCCTTCTGGTCTTGCTTCACACTGCCAGCTGAGTTATCTTCCTAAGTGAATCACAGTAGAATCCTGCTTTGACGCATTTCTAACCAGTTGGACCAGCTGCAGCTCACACTGCCCTCAACTCCCCAAATAGCATTCCATGCAGTAAATAGTAGGTTGGTCCAAAAGTAATCGTGTTTTTTGCCATTACTTTTAAATGGCAAAAACCGCGGTTACTTTTGCACCAACCCGATACTTGGCATGAAACAGCTTCCAAGGCACTCTCTAGAGCCTCATTATAGAGGGGTAAATGTTAGGGGCAAAGGAATTCATTTTGCGCCCGTAGGAGTTTAATGTCTTTTTTTTAAGCCAGGAATTGAGAAGTGTAACTAATGAGCACGCTGTGAAAGCCACAGACCACCTCATTAAATGTCAGAGCCATTTCCCAGCTTGGGGAGAAATGAACATCCTCAAAGAAAACTCACCTCATCAATTAATGAAGATTTTTTTTTAATGTGGTAAATATTCAACAGACATTTCTAATAGATGAAGAGCATTCACCAGAGGACTTAAAGAAGAAAAGCCCCAGATTTCTGGTGGGATGTGGAGGGAGGAGGGTGGTGAGAAGGAAAAGCCTTCTCTTTATGGTGTACTCCATCGTCAAGAAGCAGCTGGTTTGTGATTTCAGGGTTCAGATGATTTTCAGTGGCTCTCCCTTCCTTTCAAGGACTCTTCTGTCATTGTAGGTATTTCTTACTCTTCTAGAGCCACCATTAGGATTGTTGTGTGGTTAAAAGAGAGAATCCAGGCTGGGCACAGTGGCTTAAGCCTGGAATCTCAGCACTTTGGGAGGCTGAGGCGGGCAAATCGCCTGAGGTCAGAAGTTCCGAGACCAGCCTGGCCAACATGGTGAAACCCCGTCTCTATTAAAAAAAAAAAAAAAAAAATTAGCCGGGCATGGTGGCCTATGCCTGTAATCCCAGCTACTCAGGAGACTGAGGCAGGAGAATTGCTTGAACCCAGGAGGCAGAGGTTGCAGTGAGCTGAAATCACACCACTGCACTCTAGCCTGAGTGGCGGAGCAAGACTCCATCTCAAAAAAAAAAAAGAAAGAAAAAAAGAGAGAGAGAATCCACCAGGTACAGTGGTGCACACCTGTAGTCCCGGCTACTTTGGAGGTTGAGAGGCAGGAGGATTACTTGGGCCCAGGAGTTTGAGGCTGCGGTGAGCTATGGTCTTGCCACTGCATTCCAGCCTGGGTAGCATAGCAAGACCTTATCTCAAAAACAACAAAAAAAGTTTTTTTTAAAATGTAATATGTGTAGAGCTTCACCTACCCTTTACTGAACAGCATGTGTTGTTCCTACTTGTTAAACACTATAAACAGCAGTTCTTAGGTTCCACCGTGAGGATGAGACAAACTTAAGGGTGCCTACGTCTGTTTAAAGCAAAAGAAAAACAGAATTCGTTAAAAAAAAATTTAAAAAAGCTAGGCACAGTAGTGCATGCCTGTAATCCCAGCTACCTGGGAGGCGAAGGTGGGAGGACCACTTGAGCCCAGGAGTTCAAGGCCAGCCTGGTCAACATAGCGAGACCCTGTCTCAAACAAAACAAAACAAAACAAAACAAAAGTCACAACAAAAGAGAATCCACAAAAAGCTTATGCTTCAGTGCCTGACACACAGCAAGCGTTTGGGGGTATTTGCTGCCTTATGTTATTTAAAATATCATTATTGGGGGAGGACAGTGTCCCTTTGTGTGAAAGGGGAAATACAGGCAGAAGTCAAGGAGAACTGGTGGCCTTGGCCACTGCAGAAGGTCCCATCTGCTCTTGGGTGTACCTGTCACAGGCCAGGCTGGGAAAGTGACAGTGACAATGACAGTGTTGGAGGAAGTGTTGGAAGAAGCCCAGACTGCATGTCCATGGGCGCTGGTCAGGCACCAACAGCAGCCCTCCAGGGTATGTTGGTGGTCTGGGTTATGTGAAGACAGCAGTGGGGTTGCAAATACAAAGCCTCCAGAGCCTTATTCAAGAGCCTTATTCATTGCCTGGTGCCCTGCAGCAAGGCCCTGCTTACACTGCACCAGCCTCAGCATAGGCCTCCAAACGGACCTCCATGCCTCCAGTCGGTCTCACCCTCGGCTCCCCTGCATGCAGCCGCCAGAGAGGCCCTTCTAAGATGAGCTTCTGACTTGGGTCCTGATACAGCCCTGGGTTAAAATTGCCACTGGCTCTCCTTTGCCTAGGTCAAATCCACACACCCTGGTGTGGTCTTCAGGGCCCTTTGCAATCCCCTTGCCTAACTATCTCTCTGGAAGCATTGGCACTAGCCACTCTGAACTCGCCATGTGCTGGGAGGGCAGGCCCTTTCTCATTCCAAGCTCAGGACATGCCCTTTCTCCTGCCTGGAAGGCCCTTCCCCCTGCCTGGAAGGCCCTTCCCTACCCCCTTCTCTGCCTGGCAAGCTCCTGTTTCACCAATCAAGACTCAGAGGCAGGGTGGCCTGTCTGTGTGGCCTTTGCTGACTTCTTCCAGCAAGGGCCTTCCTGCGGCTACCTGGTAGGGCACCCTCACACACCAGCTAAAACTCTTGTGCCTCCCTTATAGACGATGACCTCTTCCAGGGCAGGTCTGAGCTCCCGAGGCCTCACCTAGAACCTGATGTATAAGAGACATTAGGTATTTGTTGAATGCAGTGCCCTCTGTATGCAATGCCAGGGTTTACAGCAATTTTCTAAGTCTGACTTGATGGGTAAGATGCGGTGCTTCAATCGAGTAAAGGAATTTCTTTTCTTTTTTTTTTTTTTTTTTTTTTGAGACGGAGTCTCGCTCTGCCACCCAGGCTGGAGTGCAGTGGCGCGATCTCGGCTCACTGCAAGCTCTGCCTCTCAGGTTCACGCCATTCTCCTGCCTCTGCCTCCTGAGTAGCTGGGACCACAGGTGCCCGCCACCACGCCTAGCTTATTTTTTGTATTTTTAGCAGAGACGGGGTTTCACCATGTTAGCCAAGAGGGTCTTGATCTTCTGACCTCATGATCCACCCTCCTTGGCCTCCCAAAGTGCTGGGATTACAGGTGTGAGCCACCGCGCCCGGCCGAGTAAAGGAATTTCTTTTTTGTCTGTAGCCGAAGAAATAAAAACCAGTCTGATGGGCAGGAGGTAGGGGTTGGGGAGTTTCTCTTCTCCATCTTCTGTTGCCTCCTCAGACTCAGGTGCACCCCAGCTCTGAAAGGGACCCCAGGGAGTGTCTGCTATGGTTACTTTCCATCTCTGCCTTTGCACACTGTTTTGTTAAGGAACTTTCTGCTCGCCAATATGTTTCCTGCTATTCGAGAGGCAGCCGCCCTTGCCAACCCCACTGCCACTTTCTGCATGGGGCTTGGGTATTGCAGAACAACATAGCCTGGCCTTGGAAAACACTCTTTGGGACTTGCCATATGTGGTCTCTTTCAGCCTCCTTCAAAGGCACACTGTGAACATTTATACCAGAAATTGTCCTAGACATAAAAATTGTGTCATTGATGATTAAAGGATGGTAAACACCATTTAATCACCTCCTCATTTTTGTAATAACAAAATGCCAAAGCACTGGGGCCTGGACTTGAAATGTCCTCTGAACTCTGTAGCAGGGGCTCTCATCTTGGGTTGGGGGGGTCAAAGTGTTTCAAAACCACCTGCCAGTTTTTCTTGCACAGATGGGCTGGCTGATCCTGGTGCCCATTCCCTCCTGCCCCCCAGATTCGAAATGTCCCTCCTTTGCCTCCTTTGTCCTACCGCTGTCAACGAGCAGGACTTCGCCATTAGAGACACTGGGTCTGAATCCCAGCCCTCTGCTCAGTGGCTGCGCCACCATGGCCAAGTTGCTCTTCCTCTCTGAGTCCCATTTCCTCCTCTGTAGAATGGAGGTAAGACGTTTGTCTCAGGGGAACACCCGGAAGATCAAATGAGAGTCTGTGAAGTTCTTAGTAGACACCAAAAACAAGTTCGTTCCATTCTCCTCATCCCTTCTTTGTTTTAGCTAGAAATTCACCCCAGGTTCCACCGAAGAAACGGCACCCAGGTGGCCACATAGGAAGTTCTCTGGGCACTTTCACTGTCTGGACAGTGCAGCTTCGGCACAGAAAGAATGAGGCCTTGGGCAAAACATAGGCCATCTTCCTCTTTCTACTGCCTGGGGAAAGCTCTACACACAGACCAGGCACTTCATGGCAAGGGGTTCCACAGATTTGAACTCATGTCTGGGCCAGCAGAGGTGGGGAGCATTGTGGTGCATTTCCATGGGGGGCGGTGAAAGGCAGTAAGCTCTCTAGGAGGTATGCCAGGTAGTGCTGTAGAGTGACCAAATGGCCTGGCTGTGAGAGAGAGACCAAGAAGAAGCACCTGGGGAGAGGGTGAAAGCTGACCGATGAGGCAGGGCCATAGCAGGGCTATGGTGGCAGTGGACAGAGAGCCCTTGGTGGCCCACCAGCCATTTGACTCCCTGCTCAGGACTACTCCTCTTACTTTAAGGTTGCATTTGAGCACACTGCAAGCATGTCTACCCATGTCCTTGACCTCACTGTTTTTAAAATGGAGACAAGTCCCTACCTTACAAAGTGGTTGGCAACGATGGTGACAATGATGCTGTCCAGGTGCCGTTTCGGATGCTGAGAGCTTCATGTGTATCCACACATTTAATTCCTACAACCCTGGGAGGTAAGTACACTAACAACCTGTGTTTTCAACACTGGGAACTAAGGCACAGAGAGGCTAACTAACTGCCCAAGGTGGCCTGATGGGTAGGTGGGAGACCTGGAATTGAGCCCTGGTGATCTGGACCCGCAGAGCTTGCACTTCACCACCCATGATGCTACAGAAAGAGCTCTTTTTGCCTTTGCAACTTAAATGACTTTTTGTGGCTCAGGTTGTCCTCCAGTAGTTGAGGTAAGGTCAGCAGCACTGGCTTAGAGAAGATACATCTAGGAATC
The DNA here is from genome assembly GCF_029281585.2 of Gorilla gorilla gorilla. Lineage (NCBI taxonomy): Eukaryota > Metazoa > Chordata > Mammalia > Primates > Hominidae > Gorilla > Gorilla gorilla. The sequence goes on from NC_073224.2 coordinate 219,696,879, forward strand.
TGAAGATTCCTCTTCCTCTTAGATAATGTACCTTTAGGTTGCCATTTTCCAAAGGCCCCGAAACAATGCACAAGGGGTGTGCTCTAGAGTTCATGGGATGCTCATTTATTATTCAATATGTGCTTACCAGCCAGGCACTGGGTGCCTGGGGCACAGACAGGCAAGGCCCCTGCTTTCATAAACCTTATATTGGGATTGGGGAAACAGCTGATAAATAAAAAAGCCAACAAATGAGATAATTTCAGGTAATCATAAAAAAATGAAGAAAAGCAAAGGCAGGTTAATGGGGTACAGACTGAACAGTAGTTGGAGAAGGGGAAGGAGAATGGGGAAATGACACGCTGGTACAGCAGGCAGATTGTTCTGTAGGAATTTTGAACTCAACATTCCCTAATTCTGTGATCTCCTTCAGGCAGAAAATGTCATTTGACTTGTACAGCAACCTCTACACACACCCACTTGCCCAACCACCCTATCCTGACATAAGGTGTGTCAGTTTAGGCACAGGCTAAGCATTAAATAAGGGAAGATGTTCTCCAAATGCCAGAGCTTCTGGAGCTCAGCTAGGCTGTCAGCCTCCTTGTTCACCTGGCCCCCGGTGTAAATGCTTCAGAAACAGTCCCCTGCAGGCTGGCTACTGGCTGGGTCAGAGGGCTCGATAGCAATTGTTGAATCTCAGATCTGAGCGTTTTGCAGAAAGAAGCCTGTTTGCACTCACAACTTTGCAGTAGCACCTGCTTTTAGCAAAATCTCCAGTTACAGGCCATGAAGACCCCAACCCTAGTGGGCTGTGGAGTTATAGAACTGAAAGGGTCCTGAGAGGTCACCCAGCCTCTGTCTCCAGACAGGGAATGTATAAGCCATCCTGGGCCCAGGGCTCCATTCCTCTTCTCGGATAGACCCAAGGACAAGAGCTCATAGTCGTCTGGGCCTGGGCAGCATGCATTCACCACCCATCGTGCTACAGGAAGAGCTCTTTTTGCCCTTGCAACTTAAATGACTTTTTGTGGCTCAGGTTGTCCTCTGGTAGTTGAGGTTAAGTCAGCAGCACTGGCTTAGAGAAGATACATCTAGGAATCTGGAGATTCCTCTTCCTCTTAGATAATGTACCTTTAGGTTGCATTCCAAGGGCCCCAAACCAATGCACCAGGGGTGTGCTCAAGGCTGGGAGCTCCTGGAGGGCAGTGGGCACATCTTTCTTTTTGTATCCCCAGTGCTTGGCACAAAGCAAGTGCTCAGCAAGTGTCTGTGGAGCAAACAAAGAGAGAAATGACAATAGAAGATGGGTAGTTGCTAAAATAAAAATGAGCATTTGTACCTATTTTTACAGGTGTCAAAGCGTTCTCCATGCACATTATTTCGAAATTTATTCCCAAAATAAATATTTCCCGAAATGTATTCACCCAACGTCCTCAGGGTTACAGCTCTGCCTTGGATCTAGACTCGGAACTCAGGCCACGGTGTTTTCCTTCAGAAGTGTGGTCCCTGAAAGGGACTCCAGCAGGGGCCATTTGAGTATTTGATTGCTTATGCAACACTGTCTCACTTGTAGGCTGGGCTTCTGTTCTTGTGAAAATGTGAACTATTTAGAAAACAGGAACCTACCTGTCTTCATGGTCCCTTGCTGCAAAGAATATATTATCTGGATTAAGGTAATGAGAAACCTGCTCTGAAATATGTGGATGAGGACCAAAGCAGATGGGCTGAATTAATCTGTGTTTGCCAGCTCTACATAGAGCGCTGCAAGGAACTTTGGAAACCATGCCAGGCTCTTTGGGGATGGCATCATTGTAAGACACGTCACTGTGAACTGGCTGAAGGGCTTGGGTGACTCAGATGACCTAAGTTAGTTTTGTGCCTATGATGCTGAATTGCTTTTTGTTATTTAAAGCAGGATCTTTAAGTTTCATTTCTGAGAGGTTGACACCTATTAAGTACAGTGCCCACTGCTAGGCACCAAGAGGCACAACGATGAATTAGCCACAAGCTGATCTTGCAGAGCCTTAAAGCCTTGTGGAAGAGGCCAGATGTGCACTGGTTCTTTCCTACTCAGCCCTTCGACCCTCAGCTCCTATGTTACTTTCCAGAGGCCTCCCCCATCCTCAGTCTGTGATTCCATAATACCCTTGAATTGATTCATCATTCCACATTCACTGAGCAACTGCCCTGTACCAGGCACTGTTTTAGGCACGGGGGGTGCATCAGTGAAGAAAATTGACAATTGTGCTAATCTCGTGATAGATACAATAGCTTTCTGTGTACCTCTCTGCCTCCCTGCACTGGGCTGGGAGCTCCTGGAGGGCAGTGCGCACATCTTTCTTTTTGTACCCCCAGTGCTTCGCATAAAGCAGGTGCTCAGCAAGTGTCTGTGGAGCAAATAAAGAGAGAAATGACCACAATAGAAGATGGGTAGTTGCTAAAATAAAAATGAGCATTTGTACCTATTTTTACAGGTGTCAAAGCGTTCTCCACGTATGTTATTTCATCCGACTCTTCACAACAACCCCTCACGGAGCACTTGTTTCCATTTGTGGGTGGGAAGATGGAGGCTTGGAGAAACAATGACCTACCCAGACGAAGAGCATGGGACACTTGATTCCAAATCCTCTGCTCTTTCTATGCCACATCGGAGTGTTTTATAAAATGATTTGAGGGAGATAATGAGCTGGAGAAACTCAAGAGAGGGAGAGGTCTCTTCCAGCCAAGGCTTCAGGGAAATCAGGGCTGAAGCTGACACGGAAAGGTGGCCTCCTGAGAAGTGGTGCTGGGGTCGGGGAAGAGGAAGCCTGAGCAAAGATATGAGAACAGGACAGCCCTGGAGAGTCACAGACCATAGGTGTTGGAAGGGACCTTGAAATGACCTCATCCAGCCCAGAAGTTCTTAGCCCAGCTGAGCCTTAGCATTCCCTGGGGAGTTTCTAAAAGAGTGGTTCCCAGAATCCAGCTCCAGAGACATTAATTCAGTTGATCTGGGGCAGATCTTTTTTAAAAGTTCCAGAGTCTTTTGGATGTGGAGTCCCCCTTTTAAAAATCCATTATTCTATTTTTGCCCATTGGACAGTCTTAGAATTCAAAAGCCATTTGGGAGGCGTTTCTGGCTACACTGAGTGGGGGTTACCCATCCCAATCTGTAGAAAGCGTGCTGTCTGGGATTTGCTGGTGACTTTCTGCATTTCCCCTAATGCTTGCAGCCTGGCCTTTGTCTGCCAGCCACACCCCCGTTTACACACTGGTCTTGCAGCTCCTCTGCCTGAATGTGAAGGGACAGCCTCTTGGGTGGACTGTGAATGTACATGTCAATTTCTCTCTTGAGCAGGTGTCTGTGACTCACACCTTGGACTCCTTGGAGGATGGGACTGAGGACTCTAGATAGGTTGATGCCAGATGCCTTGGCTGGCAGGCCTGGTGGGGAATGATATGAGCAGGGTAGTATAGCCTCAACAGGCAAGACCAAGTGCAAGAGCATTTTCAGTAAGACCCACGAATGTCTCCTCAATGGCAGTGGGGACAAACGCTTTCTGCAGAGTAAACTGATTTCCTGTGCTCCCAGGCTGGCCTTTGCCTCAACCTGCCTCTCACACCTCCTCCACACTCTTTTTTTTTTTTTTTTTTTTTTTTTTTTGAGACGGAGTCTCACTCTGTCGCCCAGGCTGGAGTGCAGTGGCGCGATCTCGGCTCACTGCAAGCTCCGCCTCCCGGGTTCACGCCATTCTCCTGCCTCAGCCTCCCGAGTAGCTGGGACTACAGGCGCCCGCCACCACGCCCGGCTAATTTTTTGTATTTTTTAGTAGAGACGGGGTTTCACTGTGTTAGCCAGGATGGTCTCGATCTCCTGACCTCGTGATCCGCCCGCCTCGGCCTCCCAAAGTGCTGGGATCTTTTTTTTTTTTAAAGTCCAAATTAAAAGGCATTAGAAAACAATGGCTTGGTAGCCCTGGTCCTCAGACTGAATGCTAACGGCTCTGACCAGGCTGCTGGGAAGTCGAGCAATCAGACATCCTTCCAGAGACTGTTTATTGTAGATGAAAAGGACTATTTCCTGCCACTGTTGTGCTAGTCAATATCTCACTTGACTATGGACAAGTGAGATAAAAGGCTAGTATTGTTCTTACCATATATGCCCGTTTGAAATTCACATGGCTCGTCCCACTAGATTGGAAGTTCCTCGAGAGCAGAGACCAGTCTGGTCCATGGTCATGGTCATGTCCCATGTCTGTTGCATGTACATGTTCTGTTTGTTGGCTCAACGAAAATATATGTATTTAAATAAGATTTGATTCATTAAAATCTTGCATGTGTTTTCAAGACCATGTTCAAGACCATACATATTTTGAGAGGTGTAATGCTTCATGTAAATATGAATAGTAAGAACAAAGACATTTCTCTCTCAGCCCCCAGCAGTCCTACTTTCCTTGGCTTTAATTGGAATAGAGTGTCTGGATTATGACAACAATGTAACTGTGCCTTCATGTTTTCATTTTAGTATTAAAAGCGTGTTGAGAGGCATGGGAAATGTTAATACTTAATAGTAATCAGCAGCATGGAAAGTTTTTGAAGTTTAGTTTCCATTTTCAATCAACAAAATTAGGGAAAATTTTAAAAAGCAGTAACCACAAAACTGAAGATGCTACAATGAAGTTGTTACGTGCTTTGCTATATAATGCATTGAAAAGTAAAAGTAAAATCCATAAAAATTTTCATATAATTTGACCTACCAATCCTATTCCTGGACATTTGTCCTAAAGAAGTAATTCAAAAGATGCAAAAGCTACCTAAATGAAGATTTCAGCATAGACTTCTATAGCAAAAAAAAAAAAAAAAAAAAAAATTGGAAACACATAGATTTTCCTTCCATAAAGGGAAAGTAGTTTAATAAATTATGGTACATCAACATGTTGAAGTATTACTCAGTCTTAAAATAATTATGAAGGCTGTAGATATTTGGAGAAAGAATATTTAACTGTGTTTGCTAAGATTACAAATGTTAAAAATATGCATGTGTGCCTACTGGCAAGAAAGTAATGTGCAACATAAATTTAGTCATTAAGAATGAAAAAAAATATATGCAAAATATTAACAACAGTTATCTCTGACCAAAAGGATTATGGATGATTTTTATTTTCCTCTTTAATCTTCTCTATATTTCCCAAGTTTTCCTTTTTTCAAAAAAAGCATGTGTTTTTGTTTTTGGGGAAGAATATAATGACTTCTATAAGAATGAGCCTTTTGTGCCTGGAAAAATAATGTATAATGATGATGTACATTATGGGTTAGCATTTACTTCAATGCTACTTTTACAATAAAATTATCACTTTTTAAAAAATAAATAGGTTCTATACCCAGAAGCTGTCCACTTCTCATGACACCTGTGGGGACCACTCTGGTCATCATCTGTCACTTAGATTATGCTAATAGCTTCTACTTGGTCTTCCGTCTTCTGCCTTTGCCTAGTCTCAACTCGGCAGCCAAGAGCGGATTTGAAGACATCCATCGGGCACCACTCCTCTGCTCAGCTGCCTGCGGTGGCTCTGCATCTGACCCAGAGTGACACTGCGTGTCTCCTGCCCCCATCTCTGACTGCCCCACCCACCTGGCTCCAGCCACACCCATTGCTGGTCCTTCCCCTAACAGGCTAGAAGTGCTCTCTTCAGAGGACCTTTGCACCCCCTCTTCCAGGAGCACTCTTCCCCCACCTATCTACAGACTGACAACCTTGTTTGCTTCTGATTCTTCACTTGGGTGTTCCTTGACCATCCGTGTCAGACCTCATCCTCTGCCAATTCCCTGCCCCGCCCATGCTCTCCAGATCCCCACAGCCTGCTCTTCTTTCTTTCCTTCTTTCCTTTCTTTCCTTCCTTCCTTCTTTCCTTTCTTTCCTTCCTTCCTTCCCTTTTTTTTTTTTGAGACGGAGTCTCAGTCTGTTGCCCAGGCTGGAGTGCAGTGGCGCGATCTCGGCTCAATGCAACCTCCACCTTCCAGGTTCAAGCGATTCTCCTGCCTCAGCCTCCTGAGTAGCTGAGATTACAGGCACATGCCACCACACCCGGCTAATTTTTGTATTTTTAGTAGAGATGGGGTTTCACCATGTTGGTCAGGCTGGTCTAGTGTACCTCCCTTCTTGGCCTCCCAAAGTGCTGGGATTACAGGCCTGAGCCACCGCGCCCGGCCTCTACTTTCCCTTTTCCATGGCATGTATCCTCTTCTACCATTCTATATTAATTATGTATATTCACTTTCTGTCTCCTCCCGTTAGTATGTGGGAGGAGGGAGTTTTGGCCTGTTCACTGAGGAGCCTGATATGTGCCTGCCGTCTAGGTGCTTAATATATATTTGTTGGATAAATTTGTTACAGATGATTTGAATCAGGTGACAGCCTGCTGGGAACTCCATTAAGAAGAAAAAGAGCACTGGGCGCCATGGCTCGAGCCTGTAATCCTAGCACTTTGGGAGGCTGAGGTGGGCTGACTGCCTGAGCTCGGGAGTTTGAGACCACCCTGAACGACATGGTGAGACCCCATCTCTACTAAAATACAAAAAATTAACTGGGCATGGTGGTGCGCAGCTGTAGTCCCAGCTACTCGGGAGGCTGAGATGGGAGAATCGCTTGCACCCGGGATGCTGAGGTTGCAGTGAGCCGAGATCGCGCCACTGCACTCCAGCCTGGGTGACAGAGTGAGACTCCATCTAAAAAAAAAAAAAAAGAAGAAGAAGGAAAAGAACGAGCTGCGGTCCAGGCCTCAGCTGGGGAAATCCTCTACAGAGTGGCCAAGAGTCCAGATCCAGAGTCTTCGGGACCTGGTATGCTTATGTCTGGTCTGGGCTGATATCCTCAGGATCCCAGGGTTGTATGCAGGTGGTGGGGTGGGGGCAGCAGTTTCCAGAGAATATGTCCCAGCTGGCAGGGTGGGCACCCCCGCCATTCTCCCAGGGTTTGTGTGCAGGTGGCTGGCCATTCTTGTTAACAGTGGCTAGAGCTAGAGCAGACCCAGGCTGTCTGCTGGAGGTGCTCACCAGCCAGAGTGGACCCATGACATCTACATCTCCTATCAAAGAGAACAAATGTCAGAGAGACGCAGCTCTTAGCCAGTCACAAAAGGGACCAAGGCCCCACTGCACAGATCCCCTCATATAAACACGAGGTGAGCATGAAAACTATGAAACTAGGAGCTTTATTAATTAAGCCCCAGAATGATGGCTTTGTTTGCCTTCCCAAGAAGAAATGCATCCCCAGTCAGCTGCTGGACTGGAATAAATGGAGGGAAGGGTGGCAAGAAAGGGAGGGATGAAGGACAGGAGATAGAGATAAACAGTGTATTTAACTAGAACAAGGATTTCTTATTAAGTAACCTTGGTCAGCAGTCATATCATACCCCTAGAGTTAGATGATACTTTTAACTTATATCTAAACATTAAGTGAAACAGTGACCTTAGCTTTATCTTAATTAAAACAATGAATAGCTTTGATTTTCTCTGTACACTTTGTCCAAAAACACTCGTGCATTTCCTTGATGGGAATGTTCCTGCTGGTCAGTGTCTTTCCCCTGCCTGCCACGTGCTTTGCTGCCGTGGTGGTTGTTTGCTTGTTTGTTTTTGCAGAAACAATCCACGCTGGCGATATTGGTCAAGCTAAGTCCACCTGGGTGAATCCCAACTTGTCAAACTATCCTTTTATTTTTTCTTTAAGAAAATGGATTATATGTCCAGAATCTGGCCACCTCTCATGACATCTCTGGCTACCACCCTGGCCCGAACCACCATCACCTCTCTCTGGTCACCTTCACACCTCCAGCACTCGGTCTTCCATCTTCCACCCCAGCCCCTCAACACGGCAGCCAGAGGGCGCCTCTGAGCAGGACAGTCTGAATGAGGCCTGCTCAGTTTTACCCGTGGGCATTTGTCACCACAGTCGTTCAGCCTCTTGGGATAGGATTTAAGTGTGTCCAAAAATACCTCCAGAGATTTGTGCTTCCGCGTCGACTGTTAGGAGGGCTGCTGCTTCCTAAACTGTTTGAACATAAAGGCACACAGATGAACGTCAGAAAGGGCTGGGAGAAGCTTCCCTAATCAGGAAAGGAAAGTGGCACGCCACCGTGTAGACAAAAAATAAAACACCCAATTTTAGTTTTATGAGTGTTGTATGTTGGTAACTGAGTCACCAAAAGTCTGTTCTCCTTTGATTGCTAACTCCTCCGAAGCGACCTCAGGCCTTCCCTGTTATATGGTGGGGTTTGGTTGGTTCTGGTTTCTGGATGAGAGTCAATAGGCTCGTGAACTTTTAACTTTATTGTGGGGTGTTGCCTTAATGGACTAAGAAAACAGATGTTCCTGCTTAATTCTTGGAATGACTTCTAAACTAATGCTAAAGCAAAATAATATAGCTGTCTTCATTATTCCGTTTAAAAGGTAGAAAAGTAGATCCTCTTATCATGTAAAAGTCTCTTTCATCTGAACTTATGAGGATTTTATTTTTAAAATTAAGTAAAGAGAAACATCTTTGTCCCAAGAGGCAGGGTGGCTTTATTTGACATTAGAAACCCATTTAAAACGGCAGGTAAGAGCATGAACAAAAGCAAAGTTTAGTTCCTTGAATGCCTGCTTTTGTAATGCAGGTGGATCTGGCTCTAGTCTTTAAGGTTATTAATTGGAATGAATGCCCCAAGGCTGCTCTTAGTTTCTCTGTCTGTGAAGCATTTTATATGGGAGCTCTGGGGTGACTCTGGGTCCACAGTCATGTTCACAAGCCATCTCTTCCGCAGGAGTGCCCTGCCTTGAAGGCTGTTGGCTGGGTCCCCAGATATTCTCAGGGCAAGAACTGTTGTGTTATAACCACCTGCCATCTGTTGGTGCAAATTTTCTGGATTCTAGATGATGAATCACTTACTTCTCCTGCTGTTCCTTCTGCTGCCAAGACTAATTTACCTATTGGACTTTATGAGGGAATATACTAGAGTAACCTATCGTGAAGGTTTGTCCTATGCAAAGTTCCTACTCCATCACTAGAAAAGGTGGGGAAGAGTTTCCTTAGCATCTCCAGAGGGTGGGATGAAGAGCCAGCAGTAACAGTGTGGGATCCTCACTTTGGGGTCCTTTGCAGATAAAGCTATAGCCACTGACTTCAGTAAGGTTTGAGTTGAGAGTCCAATGGTGGGTTCATGTTTTCTTGCCAACACTTTCTTTTCAGGACACCCATGCTTGTCTCAAAGTGTGGCACTGGGTAAGCCCTCAATGGCCATTGGTTAAATGAATAACTGAGGTCTATGACCCCAAATTGGGCAAGGCTGACCCACCCAAAGCCACCAAGAGGAGTGTGCTAGGCCGGTCGAACCCATTTAGGACACGGGGCCTCAGCTGCAATGCAACATGTAGAGCCATCAGAAACTCGGAATTCTGATTTAGCTTGTTCTTGCCAATCCCCAAAATCAGAGTACTTGGAATGATGTTTAGGAAAAATTCAGGTGACTCTTATCCAGACAAGCTAAGTGCTGTGACAGAAGCTGAGAGCAGGAGCCCCGGAGCTTCTGCAGTGGGCATCAGAAGTGTCCGGGGAGGAGGACTTGGTTCTAACAGTGGAACAAGTGCTTTCCCAGTGAGAAAACTGAAGATCAGGCTAACACACCCCTCTGTCCAGTCGTGTGTGGGAGCTGAAGTCTTAGGTTAAAATACGAGATGCACTTCTCCACTGACTCAGTTTCACACAAGTTGGTTTTTATCGTTAGTATCATCTTTTGTCCAAAAAAAAAATGTTTATTATGATGGTTTGAGTCTAGCTTTATTCACATATCCTAAAATATCCTAAAATATTTCTATGCTTATGCCTTCCACTTTTTCCCAACCCCAAAATTCTAAGCTCACCAGCAGCAGCAAACCCTAAGCACAGAAGATTCTAACTCCTTCAAGCTTGCTCCATTTCACTCAAGTTTCTAAAGCTTTCCTGTCTGGAGAAATTACCAAGTCCCAGGTGGGTGGGATTTTATTCTTACCACAGAGTAGGTGTGACTTTATGTGAGGCTCTTCCCCCAGCCTCCTAGATCAGACACAGAGTTATGTGCTCGAGTCCTGGTGGGAAGTGAAATTCCTGTACTTTTAGGTGCTGGGCTCAAATTTTGTCTGCTGTGGTCATTAACGGGAAGAGGTGGCCAGTTGTGTGGGCCTGCCTGAGGCACCACTGGCCCCAGCTGACCTTTCCAATCAAAGGAATGGCTGACCAAACCAGGATGGTATTAAGAAATTCTGTAAAACATTCAGAAATAACCTATTCTAGAATGATCTGGGCAGTCTGGGATGCAGTTAGGACCAGACCAGCCTTCTTCTGAGCAAATGGTAGTGGTGCCCATCTCCACTAAGCCTCAGCGTGCGAGAAAAAACACTCCCAGCCATGCACCTTATGTGAGCACAGGATGCGCTTGTTGCTGGGGTAGCCACATTTATATGCTTTTGGAACTCCTGATTCCTGCCTTCTCTCTGTATACCCAGGAGGCGGGAGCACACACCAGAACTCAGGACTTTGTGATGACCATGCTTTGGGGGAACAACATGCACAGAATGTCTGAGTGTTCCCTACTCTGAAGGATGATTTGGCCATAAAAGGGATCAGATGAGTCATGGAGTCTGGCTGAACTTGCAATGGAAGAGAACATTGGCAAACTGTCCACATCAGCACTTCAAAGTCGGAAACACAAGACCCCACGGTCTTCAAAGCAGCTCAGGCTAAGACAGGCTGATGTACTTCATGCCGGTCAACCAGATGCTCGGGCACATGGTCTCTCAGCACAGGCACAGCAAAGTAACACGAGACCAAGGCACCCCCCTCCTCCTCCAGAGGTTCTAAGTCAGAACGGGCACCTCTGTCACAGCTCCAAAGGACACGCCATGTTTGAAGTGGGCAACGCACTGAAACTGGGGAATAAAACAATTGCTCCACCCCCAAATAAGCCAAGGAGGTTGTCAGTACAAACCTGTTTAGACTTATAGGTTTGTACATTTTAAAAACAAAAGATTCCATTACTGACAAAAGCAAAAGAAATCAGATTGCACTGGCTTTTCTCAGTTTTGGAAGAATTCAGCCCACAGAGTAGCTCCCAGAAGTTGTAAACCTAGTCAGTCTCTATTAAAAAGTAGCTACTGGGTAATCCATGCTCATGGAAGCAACTTACTTTCAAGCTTTAGGACTATTTTAGAAATGCTGATGTTTTGGGGAAGAAAACCCATTCTTCCCTTAGATGTCACCTCACACAAATAGTAAATCCCTAAGAAACTGACCATGCATGGCAAAGGGCTACTTCCAAAGATGGGGTCAACGGCCTGTTTCTTTAAAATACTCACAAGAAACACAAATGCCAGTTAGATAGTTCCTACACTGTGGTTATTTACCAGACTAGAATCCTCTCTGGGAAGTGTTTAATCCTGCATCAAATACAGACAGGAAAGCATTGGCTTCAAGAGAATCACAGTTCACTGTAAAGGCAAGCTGGTGTTCCAAAAGGACCATTAATTCAGAAGGACCCAAAACTCTGGAAAGGAGAAGTCATGATCACTGCTGTTTCAGGAACAACCTTGGTAACTTGCCAGTTACGCTGGTGGTGGAGAGAATGGAACAGCTGGAAGGGAGACTTCTTAGCGCGCTCGGCATAGGCACAGACTTCACTGCTTCAGAGGACACGCAGTGGAGACGAGAGTCCCAAGCTTCCCAGCTGCACCAGGTCCACATGGCACTTGAAACAGGCTGCCTAGGAGGCCACAACGCCCAAGCATGCTCCTTTGCTCAGAGACCCAGGACCTCAGCTGGGTGGCTGTGGACTCAGGGCCACCCTTCCCCATCTTCCAGTGAGATGCCCAGCACAGACTTGTGGGGGATTCTGCACTCTTGCAGAGATTTGGTGAGGTCAGAAAATCGCCTCCTGGGCACCTCCATTGTTTCAATGCTGCAGTGTCGGTAGGAGGTTTTGTTTTTCTGTTCGGCCACAGCAACAATGGTTTGCAAATCATCTGTTGGCCGGAAATGGTGTACAAACCTTTGGCCTGTTGGTGATCTAACAGCAAGCAGCAACCTTGGTTCTTGGTCCGATGGTTCCTCCAGATTTCCAGCCCTGGAAGAGCCCTGTTTCTTGGTTCGGACGATGAATTTCCTCTCCACGGCACAAGCTCGAGCTCTGGAATCTTCTTCACTTGTCTTCATGGTGCCCGTCTCCTCTTGGTAAAGAGCCCGGATACTGCTCAGTTGCAGTGAGCTGGCCTTTTTGGCAACGGTTTCCACAGCCTCCTCCTCCAGGTTCTTTCTGTTGATGGAAGGAAGGACTGGATACTTATTGAGAGAAGAGGAAGCCCCAATGGGTACCTGCTGCAGCAGCTCAGGGATCTCATCAGAAGCTCCCTGGTTTGGAGATTTGGGTGCACAGGCTCCTGGTTTTTGGCTGCTTGGCAACTCATAGGGAATGGCTGGAGGCGGAGATGGTATATGATGAGCACACACCTCCGCGCCCTGGGATTTCTGCAGACTCGGTCTTGTCCGTCCCTTGGCGGACTTGGGCCTTATCATGTGCATATTTAGTGAGTTTGGCTGCCAAATGAGGCTGTCAACTGCTGTGCTGACAACAGTGCTACACTCAGGTGGTGCTATATTCACAGGGGCTTCTGTGGCCATTGCTTCTCAAGACCCCTAAGGAAGCAGGAAAAAAACAGGAGACCGTGGGTTAAACTTCCTGGGACTCCTAGATCCAAGCCATTCCCTCCCTGAGTGCCCAGAATAAGCACAAATTTCTGGCATCTAGTAAGGGGCACCAGCTGCAATTTATTCATTCAGGCATGCATTCATTTATTTTAGGCACTTGCGAGAGATCAGCAAACTGAAGTCCTTGCAATGTAAATTATTATAGTGAGGAAAGACAGGGGTTAAAACCCACAAGTAAATAGATATTTTCAAAGGGTAACAACCGCTATGAAGAAAATAAAAATTATTGCACCAGAGCGTGATTAAGGTGGGGGACTAATTCTTATTCTTTTAGGAGGGGGGAAGTTTCTGGTACAAACCAGAAAACCTGCTGTGTTTCAATAAAACTTCATTTTTGGACTCTGAAATTTGAATTTCAGATAATTTTCATGTGTCACAAAATACTCTCTTTTGATTCTTTTTCAATGATTTAAAAATGTGAAAGCTATTCTTAGTTCATGAGCCACACAAAATAGGTGACGGGCCGGATTTGGGCTGTGGGCCATCATTTGTTGGTCCCTGTCCTACAGCAACTCTGGGCGCATGCTAATTCTACAGATGTATGAGCCAGAAAGGTAGAGTGATTTCCCGATGGTCACACAGCCAGCTGGTGGCAGAGCTGGAGATAGGACCCAGGTCTTGTGACACCCGGTCCTGTGTCCTCTGTACCCATACAAGCTGCTTCCTGAGCCCAGCACATCACATTCTGTATGTCTGCTAGCTGCTCACATTTCTTTTTTTCTTTTTTTTTTGAGACAGAGTCTCACTCCTTCACTCAGGCTGCAATGCAGTGGCACCATCTCAGCTCACTGCAATCTCCGCCTCCCAGGTTCAAGCAATTCTTGTGCCTCAGCCTCCCGAGCTGTTCAGACTTCTGTCTTCCCAGCTACCTGATAGGCACCCTGGGGCCTCTGTATTTGGATCTCCCACCAAAAGTCTGTGTGAGTGCTGGTTAAATCCACCAGGAGCAATGAACTGAAGCATGGTGGGAGGCGTGAACATTTCTGTGTGCAGACCCGGAATTGCTAAACCATGACACCTCCTCTTTCATTGCCATCTTGGTGGCCACTTCACTAACACTACTACCAGCACCTCCTCCTCCCAATCTCCAGTTCCATCTTTCCCTAAACATTGCAGACATCTTATTGGGCTCCCTGCCTCCCTCTGAATCCTGACCACCACTGTGACTCCTGCCTTCTCTGCTTGAAAGCTGACCTGGCCTCTCCTAGCCTTCTAAAGACCTTCTGGTGACTTTCCAGTGATTCATGGTCCCCAAGAAACAGCATATTTGGGAGCAAAGGACAGAGGACCAGGTGTCACAAAGTGTGGGTTCAATTTCAGCTTCTCTGCCACTGGCTAGCTACCTGATCAAGGGGCAATCACTCTACCTTTCTGGCACAAAACTTTCCTCATCTATCAAATTAGCTAAATGATCTTAGAGGTATTACTTAAATACCTCAGAACATCAGTCTTTTTGTCTGTAACATGAGGATAATAACATGAAATAATGTAGGTAAGGCGGGAAGCACCAGGCTTAGTGCATGGTAGAAACTTAATTAAATGTTAAGCATTTTTTGTTGTCATCGTTGTTTGCTTCGGGTTGTCTGTTTAGTGCTTCCTATGTGCTAAGTTTAAAAGCCTTCCTTGTTTTGCTCTAGAACTTTTCCCCTTGTGTCCTCGGTGATTCTACTCCTGGTCAACCAGCTGGGTGAGTCCTGAAACTCATGCCTGCCCTGTCCACTGCACAGAAATGCAGGGAGGTGGACTGCAATGAGCTACCACCTATGCAGTTGCCTCAAAACATGTGAAAATAAAATCCCGAGTTGATCACTTCTCTTCTAATTCCACATTTTACTTACCTCAAATTCACTTCCTGCAGAATGATTTGCACTTCCTGCAAATTCACTCCTTTCATCACAAAATCTTGAACAATGTAATCTGAGCCTCTCAGGGTTTGTATTCCAACCTTACCATTCTGCACATGTAACCACTGCTGCCTAATTTTAAGGAGTATCTGCTTCCTCTCCACTCAGACCAGGACCAAACGCAACACATTATCCCTATATCTTCCTGATGTCCTGCTCAATTCAAAATCTTGGACAAAGCTACCCTCTTTTAAAGGCCTCTATGTCTGCTGCATTCTACTCACAGCCTGAGTCTCTCTCCACTCCCATTTTCCACTTCTCCCTCGTCTTTCACACCCAGTCTGGCTGCTAGTAGCTCAGGAGCCTTCTCCTTAGCAAACTTTTGGCATCAAAAAAGACTGCCCATCTCCTTGTTAATTTCATCTATTTTCTGATCAACTGTGAAGAATGTGTTTTTCCCCCTTTAGTCTCCTTCTCAAGTCTTTCTCTGGCAATTAGCAGCTCTGCACTTTCACTCAGGATGGCAGGAGAAGGTCATAACTGTCCAACTGTTCTGCCAAAGATAAGCTCCACAGGCAAACCCACGCCCCTCTCGGCCCACCCTCCCCACTTGTGGAATGGCTATTAATTTGCCACAGCTTCTACAGAATTATCACAGGCTTGGCTTCCAACACCCACACATGCCTCAGGAAGGTTTAACTGTCAGTGAGTTTGGTAACTTAGAAACCTCTTCCTTAACAACTTTGATGAGGAGAGTCATGTGTTCTCACAGGCTCTCTGCGGGATTATTTTTAACAGTAAAACTTGAGTATGTGCATGCACTTTCTATACCTTTTGGTTCTATATAATTATCCATGTTCAGGGGGTGTCATATTCAAGACACCCTGGTCATAAGATAACATGACTGTGAGCTATCTCAGAGAAAAACCTCAATTATGACTAATTCCTAGGAGCCCACTCATGGTTATTTAGAGACTAACACCTCCTTCAGGTAAAACCATTATATCCAACCTGCTTTCATAACCCACTGCCTCCTCCCGAGCACAGGGACCATCTGTTACACGGAGGGAACACCAGCTCTCCCCAGCATCCATCACACAGGGATGGGGCGGTGGGGGAAACAGGTGTTTGGGGATCTGGGCCAACTGTGCCTTTATATTCACACCTCAGGTCCTGAACTCTGCCCACCACCCTCAGTCCAGGATTGAGGCAGCAGCCATGATTCTCCCTGCTCAGTTCACTTCACCACCTCTAGGCCTGGCAGCCGCTCAACCACAAACCGATTTGACAAGATCTAGGCGTAGGCATCTATCAAGCTGCCAAGCTGAATAGGCGAGTGGCCTGTTTACTTAAACACAATAGCTGCACCCCAGCGGCCTGCTAGGAGTCAGGAAGCAAACACTGCCAACTGTTTCCAAGAAGTTGCCAGAAGGGCAGGTGCCCATTCCTTAAGATTCACCACCAAATCAACTGGAAAGAAGGAAATGTGGATAGGAGAAGCTAAAGCAGGGCTCCTGCTTTCTAAGGGTGCCCACCACCCACCACAGGGTCAGACCACCCTAGTTCACTCACAACCCAAGTCTAAGCCTACAGTATATGCAGTAAAATATAACCACCTACATCCCATCTGCTGGTATATACCAAGATACATGCATTTGAATTGGTCTTTTCAAACTGTATCAGTTAATCCTATCCGTTGCCATCCCGCCCCCCCCAACCCACACCCCCACCAGGCTTTCAGGATAAAAATGCTCTGAAGAACCAACAGGAGATGGTGGTTGGCCTGAGAATGAAAAAACTCTGGTACCATTCCCAGTTCTACCCCAAACTAGGGATTAGAATACACTGTCCTATGCAGAGTGCCACACTGAACCACAAGCCACCAAGTGATCAAATGTTTGGATAGAGAACTGGGGATGATTCCAGCGTCAGAAGGGCAGGGAGGTGGTGGGGATATCTCAGTTAAGTCCAAGTTCCAGCGCCCTAGAAGGCAACAGGCTTAAGGGGCAGAGAAGGGATCTGGGGGAGGGGCGAGAAAGAGCGTTTAGAAAGCGAGAATTGACTTCAGTGAAAGAGCACAGGACTGGGGGAGGGGCCCTCTGGTTCTCGTCTCTGCCCTGCCGGAGACTGGGACATCCTTTTCTCTCCCTGGGTCTGTGTCCCCGTCGCTACATCCCAGCCTGGAGGGCATGGCCCAGCGGTTGCATAGGTCCCTCGGTTTCTGCAGAGCCCGGGAGTCACCCTATTTTGGTAAAGGTGAGCTCTGGCCAGGCTTGCTTTGCCTCGGGAGCAGACGTTTCTCCAGGCTCCTCGCCTGTCTCCCGGGGTTTGCGTCCCCCGGGCTGGGTCTGGGGAGGCCCTCCCGGGTGATGTGCTGGGGGCTCGGGGACTGGCCTCCCCCGGCCCCTTCCAGGCCTGGCGGAGGCCAAGGGCAGGCCGCGGGATCGGGCAGCCGCGCTCACCTAGCCGTTCCGCTCCATCCGCCGCCTGCGCCCGGCTCTGTCCTGCTGGTAAACAACCCTGGTCTCCCGGGCAACGCCGCAGGGTGGGGGGCCACGTGCTTCCGGCGTGACCGGAACCGGCCTGGGTCGGGTGGGGTCGGGTGGGGGCCGCTGGGCCAGGAGGGCGGAGGCCGTGAACTCCAGGTCGGTGGATTGCGAGCCTGGAGTGGATTGCCTGGCCTGGAGGCGACAGGGACCCGCGGCCTCCTTCTCTCCTCCTCTTCCTAGCGTCACCTGCCTCTGTTTCTCTCTGGGGGAGAGTGTCTGGGAGAGGGAGAGCCCTGGCCGGGACATGGAGGAGCGGGGAGCAGCACCACTAGTCTCAAAACCCGTTTCTCACCTTGGGTCAGGCCCTGACCCTCTCAGTGTCCCTGGTTTTAAAATGAGGCTGTGGGACTGATGGATTCTCGGAACCCTAGACTCTGAGTGGATGGTTCTAGGGTATCTGAGTTGCGGGGAGCAGGGCCCCCATCCTCAGTACAGCCCTTTCAGCGCCAGTTCCCTGACCTCTTTTCACATCAGCTTCCCACTCCGGGGCCACACTGGGAACCTTATCAACAACATCTGCACCTCCTTTGATGTCCCCAGCCACAATCTCTTCCACTTCCAGCCACTTGAGTCACTTCCGCTGTATCTGTTTTTCACCATCTTTGGGTTTCCTGTCCATTGCTGTCTCCACTTTCCCCCTCGCTATCAATCTGCTTCTTCCCTATCCTGGCCCATTACCTCGGCATTCTCAAAAGGATCCTCCCTGCCCGAGTCCTGCTGTCCTTCCATCTGATGAAACCTCAAGCCAAACCAGTCCACCTACACACGGGTACTGAAGAAGTCTTGGCCAGCCACACACCTTGGTGTAACAGAAACACGAGGTCTCTAACCTCAATTAGACTCTCAGCCCTGCACTTCCATCCCCAACCGACCACTGGGTTCTCTCTCCCTCCTTTCTTCTTTTTCAAGGGGAGACAGGGTCTCGCCCCTTCACCCAGGCTGGAGTGCGGTGGTGCAATCACAGCTCACTGCAGCCTGGACCTCCCCAGCTCAGCCTCCCTTGTAGCTGGGACTACAGGCATGCACCACCAAGCTTGGCTAATTTTTATTATTTTTTGTAGAATGGGGTTCTGCCATGTTGCTGAGGTTGGTCTTGAAGTCTTGGGCTCAAGTGATCCTCCCGCCTCAGCCTCCCAAAGTGCTGGGATTACAGACATGAGCCACCTCGCCCAGCCTCTCCTTTCTTCTCAATGGCTATTTCAAAACGTTGTTTTGCTTGCGAAACCTCCCACCTCTCCCTCTCCCACCTCCCTCCCTCCTCCCTCTTAGAAGATACCTTTACTGCCCTCTTCAGAGAGAAAATAGAAGCCATCATATGGAAACTTCCTCAGCCTTCTGCCATCAGACCTGCAAACTTGCCTGCCTACACTTCCTTGCTTTCCTCCCTCCCTCCAGTTCTAATGTCTTCTGATTATCTCCAAGGTGAATTGCTCCTCCATGGGTGCTTGGAAGCCCGTTTCTGGCCACACAGCCACACATGTACACACCCTCACACTCCCTCTGACCGTAGAAGATTCCTCCTGACCCTCCCTCATCTGCCTAATTCCCACTCACCCTTCAGGTCCCAACCTCACGGATGAAGCCTTTCTTCCAAGGTGGAATTAAGATTTCTTCAAAAGAAGTCTGAACTGGACTATTGTCTGCCAAGCTCTGTTCTAGACTCATGGGATACGCAGATGAATAATTTACTGACAGTATCATTAGAAGTTAATGTTAGTAGACACACAAGAACCATAGATTCAGGCCAAATGTGGTGGCTCACGTCTGTAATCCCAGCACTTTGACAGACCGAGGCAGGAGGATCACTTGAAGCTGGGAGTTTGAGACCAGCCATGGGCAACATGGCGAGATGCTATCTCTCCAAAAACAAACAAAAAAAGAACCGTAGATTCATTATCTAGCATGTGGCAAAATATTTGCTATCTGTTCTGTCCCAGACATGTGGACACAGGATTGCGACAAGAGCACAATTCTAACCGTCTTTCAAGACGTTCAGAGTCTGGTTGAGAGAATGCATTTCACACTGATAAAGAGTTACAAATCAGATTATTTTCAATACAATTTGAGTCCAGGGTAGAATAGCAGGCACAGGCTGGACACGATTAGGTGCCAAGCGATTGGCACAGACAAGGCAGTTCTTTGGGGGCCGTGAAAGAAAATCATGTCAGTGGTGGTGTTTCTGCTCGTCTCAGAAGGGAAGTCTGTGACCCGTGGGAGTTGCTGGGGAGGGCCTGGGCTGGGCCAGGCCTCTTCCTTGGGTTGCCCCCTCACACACTCTGGTCATCCAGGAAGCCTCTGTGGCCCTCGGAATGTGTAAAAGATGGTGGTTTTAGGAGCTGCTGGTTTTGCAACTGAGTGCTGGCGGCTTATTTCTTGTTAATGATTCTGTCAAAAGTGTCTTAGCGATGCTCTTCAGCCCTTCATCACCCACCCAAAAAAGATTAAAGTGGATTCTTCATCAGCTATTTTAAAATCACCTAAGAATTATGCAATCCTTTGGAGAATCAAACTGGCTTCTAACCGCGCGCGCGCGTGTGTGTGTGTGTGTGTGTGTGTGTGTGTGCACGCGCGCCTTTGCCAGTGCACAGTGAAATGGCGGTCTGTTTAATGTCAGCAGTACATGCAGTTAACGTCAGCAGTACCTGCCTTTTGCTCTCCAGTGTTGTGTAATGCCCAGCCCCAGGGGGAGGCAGGAGAGAAGGAAAGGAAGGCGCCAGTCCATTGCTGTGCCTCTGCTGCCTTTGTCCCCGACCTTCTATAAAGAGGATGTCTTCAAAGGACGGACCCGATAATGCCTGGTGTCTGGCACATACCCAGAGTGGATCTCAGTAAACATGGGCAGAGGTCATTGCCCTGCCAGCTGAAATGTGGACTCACCTTCCTTTCTAGCCATGTCCCAATCTACTCTCCAGCTCTCTCCCTGGGCTGCAGCCAGCTTGCTCCCCAGATGGGCCCCAGCTTTTTCATCTCCAGTGTCTTTGCCCATGCCTGCCCCACCCTGCTCTCTTCCTTGAAGTTAAGCCAAAATGACTGATCCTTCAAGGCCCATCTTAAAAGCCACCTCTTCCGTGAAGCCCTTTCCTGACCACAGCCTCCCCACAAAAGCTCATGTGCTCTCTCTGGTCGCCTTTGGTCCAGTGGAACATGCCCAAGATGGTGCTGTGCACTCTCGCTAGGTCGGCTCCCTTCATCTTCACAACGCTCCCTTAATGGAGGCATCATAGCCCTCCTTTGCTTTAGAAAACAATGGAGCCTCAGGGTTCCCCCTGGTGAAGGAGCAGCAGAGCAATTTTACAACCTGCATCCAGCTGTTTCCAAAGCCCATCCTGGACCCCAGAGTCCCACCCCCAAGCTCCTCACCTGCGTGTTCCCCCATGGCCCTTATCTGTGCTGTCCGTTGCACTGGTCGTGGGGACTGCAGGCATGGCCTCTGACGTCAAAGCTTGAGTTTCAATCCTGGCTCCACCACTTGCCAGCTGAAGACGTTAGGTAAATGATTTACCTTCGCTGGATGTCAGTTTCTGCATCTCTAGAATGGTGATGATAAGCACAGGATTGTTGTGCGGCTGAAATGAGGTAACATGCGTGCCAAGTGCTTAGTGAGGGCTAACACTTGTTGCATCATCTTCACTTACAGTGTACATCTCCTTCAGTAGGTTATGAGCTCCTTGAAGGCAGGAACTTGCCTGTCTCGGAATCCCCTGCCTTGTCCACACAATGCTTACTTTGTGATACGTGCTCAGCAATGATGATGGTGGTGCTGATTCCAAGGCTAGCGTTTCCACTGAGCGATCCAGCAAGCTGCTAATTGGTATCCTCCCCAACCATATTTGGCTTGGGGTCCAAATGACCTCCCCAGGGGCTGGCTGAAGGCGGGGGCCCCGGTTTCTTAGCGGCTTGTCCCCACAGAGTGTTTGGCCCCATTTTGAATTAGTGACTTCTAGATTTCAGAGTCTATAGCCAGTGTCCTGCTCTGCCTGTCCTTGGTCTCATTAGACATGTGGATTGAGATCATGGGTAACCTTTAAGCAGAAGGTGAACCAGGTGGATATTCTAGTAGCAGGGCCAAGAGGCTGGCAGTTAGTCATGGCTCCTGTGATCAGCTTCCTAAGGGGATCTGCAAGAGGGAAGTTTCTGGATGATGAAACTTAACCCTTGAAGTACAGACACGGGTCACTTAACCATGGGGATACATGCTGAGAACTTCATTGCTAGGTGATTTTTTCATTGTGCAAACATTGTGGAGTGTGCTTACCCAAACCTAGATGGTCTAGCCTGCTACACACCTAGGTTATATGGTATAGCCTGTTGCTCCTAGGCCACAAATCTGTACAGCATGTTACTGTTCTAAATACTGTAACACAATGGCAATTGTAACACAATAGTAAGTATTTGTGTATCCAAACAGATCTAAACATAGAAAATGTACAATTTAAAATATGGTATAAAAGATTTAAAAAAATGGTATGCCTATATAGCGCAGCTACCTTATAATCTTATAGGACCACCATCGTATATGTGGTCTGTCATTGGACCAAAATGTCATTATATGGTGCATGACTGTACCACAGCTTTTTATTATTTTCCCCGTATTGTTGGAAAATATCCAAAAATGTATAGCCTACTTTCCAGTCTTGTTAAGCAGAACACATCAAACACTGTAACTCACCTTGGCTACTGTTGACCAAGTATTTTCACCTTCAGGAGCTTGTGGAATCTTGCTGGCATTCTGTGGGGGGCCAGAATCATTGTCTCCAGCTCTCTAGTGGAGGAAGGTGAGGCTCAGGTCGTTTCAATCTGTCAGGAAGTGGCAGAACAACTCCAGCCCTCTTCTTCGACATAGGCCCCTGAGTTAGTTGCTCTCCACCCTTGCAGTCTCTTGCGCAGTGCTACCTTTCCTTGGCAACTCGCAGTCAATAATTGTGCTACAGGTGCACTAGTTTGATGTGGATGGAGTCAGCTGCCCCAGCACACAGTGACCCAGGCTTCTAGGCTTCGTTGATTATCGCTTTAATCACCCCTCGCTTACCTTCCTATTAAAAGAAGCTGCTCTAACTCCATTCCTGTCCTGCTGCTGGGCCTGAGAAATGAAGCTGAGCAGCTTGTTAGAACTGCATCTAAAACAAGAGTCCAAGAGTGTTGTGATACCTGCTTCGCTGCTTGGGCTGTTTTGGGTTTTGCCTTCTCGGTGGTGTTTTGGATAGGCACGGAAGCAGGAGAGCTTTCAAGGATTAGGATTGCCAGCTACGGAGTCAGACACACCTGGGGTTAAGTCTTGGACCTGTCGGTTTGCAGGGCAAATGACCTGACCTGTGCCAGCTTCAATTACCCTTACTGGTAAACTGGAATGAATCGTATATGCCTCATCGGGAGGATTCGGGAGGATTCAAGGAGAATCCTAATTCACATCCTGTGCTTAACCTCCTGTTGGTACTCAAGGGGTTGCAGTTATTGTTTTTATTTCTGTAACTTGAAGTATGATAAGACTCTTAACACTCATTCACTCATTCATTCATGCCTCAAATATTTATTTACTGCCCATCTCTCCATGCCTAGTTTCCTTATCTGCAAAATGAGGGTAATAATGGCACTTATCTAGCTAGGGGATGTGAAGATTTAGTGAGTAAATATATGTAAAGTGCTCAGAACCCCTGCAAGGCATAAGTGTGATATATGCGTTAGCCATCATCGTGGGTAGTATTAGTTTGTGCCAGGCACTGATAAGAAGGCACTATGGATAAAGAGGTGAACAAAACAGACATGACGTCTATCCTTAATGAGCTTGCAGGCTCCATCCATCTTATTTTCTCTATGGGGAGGAAAGCCAACCAGTGTTTCATCACTGTTGATAAAAGCTGAATTGATGGGTCCAGGAAAGGACCCAGATGGTGGCGTCTAGGGACCCTGCAACTTACTGGCTGCTGCCCTAGGGGCTGGCGTGGGAGGCCATGCCATGCTTTCTACATTCTTGCCCCTCATCAAGCCTCAGGCCCTCGGGTCCTGTGCTCTTGCTTTAGCTTCAGCACAATCGTAGGCAGCCCCAAATGACTTGTCAAATGGAGAGAACCATGCCTGAGTCATAGCTGTGAAGGTCAGTGCATGAAAATGCCCTCAAACCTTCAAAATGCCACACGAACAAGAGGTCTAGGCAGGGAGACTGGCAAGGAGAAAGAGCACTGAACTTGGAGAAAGGGACCAGAGTTTAAGTCCTGGCCCACTTCATAGCTGTGTGGATTTTTTCAGGTTACTTCCGCTCTCTGAGACTTGGTCTCCTCCTCTGTCAAATGTGAATGTGATAGAACCTGCCTGGTAGGGTTGTAGTGAGGAGTAAACAGGAGCAGAGCATAAACTTAAGGGGAATTTAAGGCCTTCTCAAATACCACCTCTCCTGGGAAGATTTCTGTGACCTTCCCAAGAGAGTTCACTGCTCCTTCCTCTGAGCTCAGAGGCATTTATACAGTCACTGGAGCAGTGCTTATCATTCCACATGGATGCAGGCTGAGCTCCCTAGAAACAGACTCTGACACAAAAAAGTATGTTGCTGGGAGGCTCCAGGAGATACAGCTGTCGGGAAGTGAGCAAGGGAAGAATGGGTAGAGGGAGAAGCTGACATGCAAGGGAGAAGCTGACATAGAAAGAGAAGCTAACACACGAGGGAGAAGCTGGAACAGAGGGAGAAGCTGACACATAATGGAGAAGCTGGCGCAGAGGGAGAAGCATACACGCAAGGGAGAAGCTGACACACGAGGGAGAAGCTGACACAGAGGGAGAAGGTGACATACAAGGAAGGGAGAAGCTGACACAGAGGGAGAAGCTGACACACAGAAGCTGACATAGCAGGAGAAGCTGACACACAAGGGAGAAGTTGACACAGAAGGAGAAGCTAACACACACACAGAGAAGCCAACATAGAGGGAGAAAGTGACACAGAGGGACAAGCTCACACACACACACACACACACACAAACTGACATAGAGGGAGAAGCTGACACACAAGGGAGAAGCTGACACACACACAGAGAAACTGACATAGAGGGAGAAGCTGACACAGAGGGACAAGCTAACACACACACACACAGAAACTGACACAGAGGGAGAAGCTGACACACACAGAGAAGCCAGCATAGAGGGAGAAGCTGACACAGAGGGACAAGCTAACACACACACACACACACACACACACAGAAACTGACATAGAGGGAGAAGCTGACACAAAAGGGAGAAGCTGACACAGAGGGAGAAGCTGACATGCAAGGGAGAAGCTGACACGGAGAAGCCGACACACACAGAGAGAAGCTGACCTAGAGAGAGAAGCTGACACACAAGGGAGAAGTTGACACAGAGGTAGAAGCTGACACTCACACGCACAGAGCCCAACATAAAGGGAGAAGCTGATACAGAGGAACAAGCTAGCACACACACGTGCGCGCGCACACACACACACAGAAACTGACATAGAGGGAGAAGCTGACACAGAAGGACAAGCTAACACACACACACACACACACACACACCCAGAAACTGACATAGAGGGGAAGTTGACACACAGAGGCAGTTGCTGAGGCCACAGGGAGCTCTGGGGCTGGGACCGCCTTTCAGAGCTGAAAAAGGCAAGGGATGGCCCTTTAAACTATCACCCCAGCCAGGGATTGGCTAGAGACTCCTTCTCCTGTCTTCCCTGGGAGGGGCCATAACCTTGGACCACGCGGTACCTGCAGCAGAGAGTGGTTCTCAGTGAGGGACAGCGTCAGCAGCAGCTGGTACCCCAGCCCTGAAGAGGGGGCCTGCCAGGACTGTGTGAAGCATTCGAGAACTAATGGAGAACCAAACAGAATTGCTGCCCACATGGGGCTTTGGGGCTATATTTGGTCTCTGTTTACCTATTTGGTCTCTCTAGCCAGCTTGGCAGCTTCCTTGGGTCAGAATGTTCTCATTAGAAGAGCTCATAGTTGGTGCTTAATACGAGCCTATCGGATTTCATGACCAGTAATGCACCCAGGTCCCTTTCTTTGTTTCTCTAAAGTGTCATCACCTGCTCATTCAAAAGAACTGAGCCCCTTTTTCGTGGGCTAAACTTGCACATGATTTTTTTTTAGACTCAAAAGAGAAAAAGGAAGCAAGCCTGTAGAGACAGAACCTAATTAAAAAACATTCCGCACAGCAGTTGAAGTGAAGGTTGGCTGGGACCAGGCCTGGTCAGGGCCTGACCTCGCAGCATCCACCAGAATGTTGCCAAAGGGGGAAGATAGCAAAGACACCCTGATTAACTCTCCCAGGGATCTGCAGCAGGATGGTCATTTTGAAGTTTTCCTTGGAAGCTTTGCCACCAGGTGTAAATCTAGCCCAAGCTCTGCACCTGCCAACTTCTCTAGGCTCAACCGAGCTATTGTTTCACACTCCAAGTCCTGACATTACCAGATTTAGCCTGATTTATGATGGGGGCTATAAAGACCACTTGTATGTAAAGAAAGCCATTGGCTGATCCCTGGCAGCTCCATGGCAGGGCTGCAACCCACATTCTCCTCTACTGTTCTAATATGGGTATCATTACCCATACTAATCGGAATATGAATTCTGTGTCTACCTATGACTGCATTTGATAGTACAAAACAGTTTTACTTTCATTATTCCAGCAGGTCCCACAATGGGCCTGTGAAGTAGACAGCTATGTGATCATGAGGAATTTGTTCACCCTCTCTGGGTCTCGGTTTACCCATCTTCAAAATGATAATAGAACCTCAGAAGGAGTTGTAAGGGTCAAACCATGTAATACCTGTGAAGCCCTTAAAATAAAGGCTTGAAATTATTGACAGGAATTTCTAGTCTCACTCTACAAGAGAAGAAACCAAGGTGCAGAGAGGTAAAGTTGATGAATAAGATGCCTGGGTATCAAGGAAGGAAGGCACTGTAGGACTAGATGCAAACCAAGCTAGGCATTCCTGTGTGGGATTTCTATTATGAACAACATAGGTGCCTTTCCAACTCGGGAACAGAGAAAATACGGACTCCTCAAAAGAAAAAAGGAAGAGATGAAGGGATGATGTTGCCAAAGAAAGAAATTTGGAAAAAAAAACCAAACCAACATTTGCACTTTTAAAACCATGGAACCCTTCTTATTTTTATATGTTCAGATCTAAATGCCAGAAAGGTTACCATATTCAAAGGGAATGAGATTTGAAAATGATTTCTTTGAGTCCTCTGCTGAGGTCTTTCCCAGGCACTACAATTAGGGCTTTGCACCCAAATACCCTTGCCTCATTTTGGTCATTTTGTCCTGGAACAGAGGTTCAGCTGGGAGACCCCTCACACACAGGTGAAGGCATGGCTGTAGAACCTCAGACCCCTGGTCTCCTCAGGAATGAAGGTCATTGCCATCCTCACCCTCCTCCTCTTCTGCTGTAAGTAGAGAGCTTGGTGGGACAGCACCAAGCTTCTGTCTTCCTGTTTATGTCAGTGGGAGGGGGGACTCTCCGGGTGGCACCAGGTGAGGGAAGTCACAAGTCCTGCAGAAAAGAATCAGGAATGGAACGGGCTCCCACCAACGTCCTCTTGCTTCTGTTTCTGCTATAAAATGGGCTGATCCCAGTGTTGGGATCTTATAAAGCGTCTAGGAAATCAGAGGTTGCCAACCATTTGCTAGAAAGGGAGTTTGACTACTATTTTACCCCCCTCACCCTCAAGAGTCTTTTTTCCTTTGGATGCTAGTAGCCTTTATTTAAGGCCGTTTGGATTCAGAACAAAAATGCAGACATATATCCGGCTAATTTAAGAATGATTAATGCTTATCAGAAAGACATTTTTATGGTGACTTATGGTGACTTATGGGATAATTGGTAGTTATAAGTCATTGCTGCCAGGAGATCCGATTGCTTACCTCTGCAAAGTGAAGAAAGACCTACTGGGAAACAGTTTGAGGTCTACTGGAGACTGATAGACTCTTTTGCTGGATTCGTTGAGTGGAGTTTTGTCCAGATCCATTTTCCTGTCTCTTTCAATTGAGTCACAATAACTTTTGAGTCCCTAAGTCAAAGATGTCAAAAACAGACTTCCTTTCCCCACAGTGAGTGGTGGAATTTACACTTTGCAAGGTGATAGTGCAGGAGGATACCTGTACGCAGGGATGACCGCCTCTGCAGCCCCTCAGTGTGTCCTGAAGATCAGCCCCTCAATGCGGCTCCAGGGACTGCTTGGGCAGCAGTGACCGCCCATGGGTTTTTTCCGCCACACCCCCGTTTAGACTGAACACGATAGTGAGATCGAAGGCACCTGAGAAAACTCCCCCAAACTCTATTTCTGTTTCTCTTCTTCAAGTTCATGTCTTTATTGTATTTTTATTGCAAATTTACTACATGCTTATAGTTAAAAAGTAAAATAAATGAGTATATAGCAACAAGGTAAAGCTCCTCCTCATCCTCCCCAGACCCCAGTTTTTTCCCTACATCCAGATGTGACCACTCTTAAGAGTTTGATATACATCCTCTATACAGCCTTTACCCACACACATTCAAAACACCATAATAGAAAGGGAACACATGCTGGGCCGGGCGCGGTGGCTCATGACTATAATCCCAGCACTTTGGGAGGCCAGGGCGGGCGGATCACCTGAGGTCAAGAGTTCGAGACCAGCCTGGCCAGCTGGCCAAGATGGTGAAACCCCGTCTCTACTAAAAATACAAAAAATTAGTCAAGCATGGCAGTGGGCACCTGTAATCCCAGCTACTCAGGAGGCTGAGGCAGGAGAATTGCCTGAACCCAGGAGGCGGAGGTTGCAGTGAGCCGAGATCACACCATTGCACTGCAGCCTGGGTAACAACAGCGAAACTCCATCTCAAAAAAAAAAAAGAAGGAAAGGGAACACCGCTTATTATGAAAAGACATGAGACAACAGAGACGTGTATAAAATGAATGTTGCCTGTTTCTTTCTCTCTCTTCAATCCCAATTGCCTAGAGATAGTGCTATCAAATGTAGTTTATTTTTGAGAGACATAATTTTGTTATTATCCCCCTGTCGGTGGACATGTGGGTGGTTTCCAATTTTTTGATATCACAGATAATGCTTCAGGAAACCATTTTGTGTATGCATTTGTGCCCACTCTCATAAGCATCTTGTAGAAGCAAAAACAGCTGAGTTCATGTGTACTTGCCATTTAAAAAAATAATAATTGAGGATACCTTTCCTGCCTCTTAAGTATTTTGCTTCTCCTGTGAGATAGTAAAGGCCTGATGACATCTGGAGGGACTGGCATTTCTGGCTTTGAACTTTTGCCATTCATGTTGCATCAGACCCGAGGGTGTTCTGCCTAAAACTGTGGTTTCTTGCTTTGAGGGGGAAGACTATGGTTGATGGGAAAGCCTTGTTCTGAACCTCATGGAAACTGGGTATTCATCTGGGTTAGCAAAAAACTAGCTGTGTTACAGGGGCAAATCTGAACCTATTTTATTCCCCAGGAAAGAGGCTGGTGATTCCAGCCATGCCCCTTGCACTTCGCTTTGGGGATCTGGTGATATTTCGAATGCTCAGCATTCTAGTAAGGGGAGGGGACATCAAGGCAGCATCATGCTCATTGCAACTTCCTTCTTCCTTTTTTTCTCATCAGTGGTGGCAGCCCCCACCCACAGCAGTTTCTGGCGGTTTCAGAGGATGGTCAAACACATCACGGGGCAAAGTGCCTTCTTCTCATATTACGGATATGGCTGCTACTGTGGGCTTGGGGGCAAAGGGATCCCCGTGGATGACACTGACAGGTGAGTGCAGAGGCTCTAAGGCCACTTATCATTTGTTTTGCATTAAAGTTCATGCTCGAAGCCAGAGAGAGGGTGTTAGGATTCTTGCATGGCAAGTAACAGAAAACAACTCAGGCTAATGGAAGGAAGAACTGAACGGGATTTGGAGGATGGGTCTTGAGAAACCCAGGGTCGGGGCCAGCTTCTTGAGTGTGTGACCTGTGAAGTTTCACAGGGCCCAACACTCATAAGGGTCAGGGCCAGCTTCTTGAGCGTGTGATCTGTAAAGTTTCACAGGGCCTGGCACTCATAAGGGCCTAAACATGGTTTACTGCTCTGCTGCCACCATCTTGAAATTCTTAATAAAGGGCCTCACGTTTTCATTTTGCTTTAGTCTCTGCAATTATGCCGTTGGTCCTGCCCAGAGCTCTAGAAGCTGTTTCATCCTCATAGTAAAAGTGCTGTGCTTTCAGCTCTCCAGCTTTTAGGATTATAGGCACAGCACAACTGACTCACTAGTCCTAATTCCATATTCTAGGAGAGGGAATCCAAGTGGCCCAGTTTGGAGAAGTTGTCCATCTGGGTGAGGTTGCATGGCACAAACCAGGCTTCCAGGCCTACTCCAAAGGATGGGGGTGGGGGAGTGTGAGTTCCTAGAAAAAGTAGAGGTGGGTGTCATCTGGTGAATGTACGTGTGGGGAGGTAAGAAACGGGACAGTTTGCATGTCATTTCATTTGAAGACATAAGAAAGCAAAATGTTCCTTGCCACATTTAACCTAGTATGGAGAAACATGTCCCCACAGTGGGGCCTTAAATATCACTCCTGGAGCTCGAGCCTTGAGGGTGGGGCTCATGGAACCATGGGAGGACCTCAGAGCCTTGGAAGGGCAACTGACGCTTATGAAATGCCCTTATGTGCCAAGCACTGGGACTGGCGATTGGCATACAAACCTAATTTAATTCTTGCAGGGAATGCACGAGACAGTGATACCAGCCCATTTGACAGGTGAGGACAGTGAGTTGCTAAACCACCTCCTAAAGGCAATGCAGCTTCTAAGTGGCAGAGTTAGGATTGAACGAGAATTTGCCTATTTCAAAGTTTGTCCCCTCTCCTTGATGGTCTGTGCCTCCCCTGTCAAAGTCCAAAGGCTGATTAGAAATTGAACATCATTAGCCAAAGCTGATCAACAGCAGAGCCCCCACTTGCAGATGGGAATGGTGAGAGAGGGAGACTGAAACATTTTTCTTGGTCTTTCAGGCCTTAGAATCCAAGCTTAAGTTTCTGCCTTCCTGTCCCTTGTGCAGTGGTTGAGGACATGGACTGAGCCCATGCTCCAGATGATATTTCTCCTCCAGTGCTCTCCCATCCAGCCCCCAGCCAACTCTGGGTGCCATGAATGGGACTACGTCGGCTTTTACAGACAGTTGTCTCCTCAGAGACCGTTACAGTGCCTGACTCACAGTAGGTACTCAGTAAAAAGTGTTAAATGAATGAATGGGCCTAGATTTGTGTCCTGGGTCTATCATTCTCCAGCTGCCTAAGTTTGGGAAATTGGCCTCTTGGAATCTCAGTCCCTCCCTTACAAAAGGGCAGCAATGATTGTACTTTATAGGTTTCTATGAGTAGCTAATGAGATAGCAACAGATACTAGAGAGGGCTCAGGAAATGCTACTGGTTATTATTATTATTTTTTATTTTATTTATTTTTTGGGGGACGGGGTCTTGCTCTATTATCCAGGCTGGGGTGGAGAGGCTCAATCAGAGCTCACTGCAGCCTCCGTCACCTGAGCTCAAGCAATCCACCCACTTCAGCCTCCTGAGTAGCTGGGACCACAGGCTGGTGCCACCATGCCTGGCTTTTTTTTTTTTAAACTTAAAAAACATAGGCGGTCTCCCTATGTTGCCCAGGCTGGTCTCAAACTCCTGGACTGAAGTGATCCTCCTGCCTTATCCTCACAAAGTGCTGGGATTGCAGGCATGAGCCACCACACCTGGCCTATTTTTAATATTATTGATAATTCACCTCCTCACCTTCAATGCCTTCTTGCCTAGAGGAGGAGGCAGGTGAGCCCTTTCTAGTCCCCAGATAAGGTCCTCCAGCGGATTCCTGAGGGACCCACTTCCAGGCACAGCCCCTCATCTCCCTCTTGTCTTGCCCCAGATGCTGCCGGGCACATGACTGTTGCTACGAGAAGCTGAAGGAGTTCAGCTGCCAGCCTGTGTTGAACAGCTACCAGTTCCACATCGTCAATGGCACAGTGGTTTGTGAGTAGCCTTTTCTGTATGGAAATGTCTTTTAACCTGGGCCTTTCCTTAACATTCACCTCCTCTTTGACCCAGAGATCTTTTAGAAAATGAAATGCTTCCAAGTGCTTGGAAGGAGGTATTCCTGAGCTTTCTCCTGATGCTCCAGAGCTTCTCAGAGTGTCCGTGCTCATCCTGCCCTGGTCTCTCCCACCCATGAGTGTACCTCCTGAACTCTCTGGGGGGCCCAGAGCCTGGCAGATAGTACATGCTCAATAAATACTTGTTCACTTGAGCTAATCTTGAAGCTTCCCTTGACAACTGCTACTGTTGAGAACATGTTTCCTTGTTTCTGTCATTTTGTTAACAAAACGGCTCAGCTGTCTTCCAGTTGGACAAATATTTATTAAGGGTGACTGCATGCCAAGCACTAAGATAGGTGCTGCCAGGGCCACAAAAGCAAATAGGTGGGAAGGGAAGGGGGACTCACATGTTACTGAGATCATTCAAGGAGCCATGTGGGCAAGTGGATCAAGTGCCCTTCACATGGGGCGTGGCCCTGGCATCCGGAGCGTGTTCTGCGGCTGGTAGGGTATGGGTATGTGCAGGGCAATCCTGGCCTAAACAGCAGGCACATTTGGAGGCACTGGACAGTAGTCTTTCGTGAGCACCATCCTTTCCAGCATAGCCAGGGTGGATCCTGGGGTCCTGGGCTGGGAGGGTGAAGAGCAACAAATAAAGAAGTGGCTTCTTATAGTGTGTGGCTCACTTCCTGCCTGGCCTCGTGGGGTTGCATGAATCACTTTCCTTCCCAGGTGTATTTATTCACAGCTGTGAGTGCACCTTGGAGTTCCTCTGTTTCCTCCTGAGGTCAGGGAACTACCACCTCTCTGCCACTCATCCCCTAGGGCGGGAGATACATCCTCCATCCCGTAGTGGGTTCCAGGGCTCAGAACCCTGGTCTCCTGAGCTCCTCCCACCCACCACTTCAGCTCGGCACACACCAATACCCAGAGTTAGGACTGTGAGGTCTCCCTGGCACCAGCTGTGTGGGTTGGGGGCTCGGACCCCTGCACCGGGAGGACCTGCCTCAGCTCTTGGCCTGCCCTGCCTACTGCCACCAGCACGTGGTTGACAGGGAAAGAACCCCCTTTTGTTCCCCATGTGAACTCAAGGAGACTTCCTGAGTTGGAGCTCTCTGGTGTGGTCCTTCTCAGGCCTAAAGCAAAGTGTCTCTTCTGTGACACCTCCAAGGCCATGTTCAGGAGAGGGGAAGGGATCAGGGCCTGGTGGGAGGGATGGGGAGAGGGGACTGGAGAAGGTGGCCTCCAGGGATCGAGTTTCCCATGGCTTCTTCCCACCTGTCTTTGCCACAGTGGTGGGGACACCTGGCTGGCCCAGCCCAAGCCTCCACCCTGGGCTCCTGTGGGCTGGCTGCACTCGCCAGGGCTGGCCTGGGCTCTCTGCACCCAGGGAAGCTTCTCTATTCAACGCTCTTCACCCTCCCAGCCCAGGACCCCAGGAGATGAGGGAGAGTGGAGCAAAGGTTGAGGAACAGAGGCTGGAGCCCCAGGCAGTGGCGCTGCTGGGCAGTGGTGGGAGGTGCCAGCAGGGGCTGGGAGTTGGACCCGAAAGTACGTGGCCTGGGCTGTGCTTTCTTCCCACGTTGCCCCTGCAGAGTAGAAGCAGCCGGTTGCTCCTGAAGCCTTGACCAGGGCTCCTGAGTCCAGAGCCTTGCTCAGGGCACTAGCGTGGGAGGAGGCTTCCGCATCAGTACCAGGGCATCAGCACCCGCCTCCTCAGCTGACCCAGCCAGTGAGGACCAGGCCAGCTCCTGTCATCCCCACCCCCACCTTGCCAAGCCCCTGCCCCCAGGAGCAGGGCTGAGAGCGAGGTGATCTGGGTTCTAATCCAGAGTCTGCTGCTGACATGTGCTGAGCCCCAGGCCCATTGGTTTACTTGCCCCAGTATTGAGTGAGTATCCACTGGGTACCTGCCCAGTGCCGGTGCTGTGCCAGGGGCCAGGGGCACAGAATAAAGCAGACCTAGTCCCTGCTCTTCTGGCATTCACAGACTTGTGGAAACTCCAGAGCTAAAGTGCCCTTAGAGATTATCCAGATCAGCCCCTCCTTGTAGCAATGAAGAGACTGAGACCCACAGAGGGGATGAGTTTGATCCAAGAAACAGACAAGATTAAGATGCATGTGTCTTGAACCTTTTCAGTGCTCTGGAACATACCGTCTGGCCGGAGTTGTCTGGGCTTTGGTTTTCCCATCCATGAAATGGGTACAATAACAACAGCTATAGTGTATGAGCCTCTGTGATAGATGCTATACGCACGGCACCTGAACTCACATGATAAACCACTGAGGTGAGCATTATCTCCCATTATCAAGGAGGACCCTGGAGCTCAGAGAGGTTAAGCACGATGGCCAAGGCCACACAGCCAGGGAAAGAAGAGTTGGAATTCAAACCCCGGGTGCCCTGTCTCACACCAGCTTCCCCTGTGGAGGGTGCTGGTGTGTGCATGATTGGAGGCCCTCACACGGTGTAAGTCTCAGGATCTGCAGCAAACTGGTCAGAATGCTCTGCCCTGGCCCAGGGAAGGAAAGAGGGGCAGATGGAGTTTGCTTCGCTGTAAGGCCCCGGAGCTTTGTGTTCCTGCTGAGAAGCCTCAGAGTCGGGCAGCACTGGGTCTAATTCCAGCTCCACCCCTTGTATTAATAGCTGCGCCTTAATCTCCTCATCTGTAAAATGGAGAGAATCGCCTGTACTTCATAAGGCTGCTGGAAGGATTAGCTAAAGCAACCCAGCTATAGTGGCTGGCCTACAGCAGGTGCTTCATTAATGCCCTTCCTTTTAGATGTGGAAATTCCTCTTTTTGTCCAAGTTTTCTTTTCCTCTTTGCTTACGGCACTGGGATTTTCTTTATTACTGTTTCTTTGAAGAGTCTGCTCTGTACTTGTGCCCATCGGGCTATGGTCAGTAACCCCTTATGGAATAAAACCCCTTTCCTGGCCGGGCGTGGTGGCTCATAACTGTAATCCCAGCACTCTGGGAGGCTGAGGCGGGAGGATCACTTGAGCCCAGGAGTTCGAGACCAGCCTGGGCAACACAGTGAGACCCCTGTCTCTACTAAACATACAAACAATTAGCCAGATGTGGTGGTGCATGCCTGTAGTCCCAGCTAGTCAGAAGGCTGAGATAGGAGGATCACCTGAGCCCAGGAGATGAGGCCACAGTGAGCTGTGATTGCACCACTACACTCCAGCCTGGGCAACAGAGTGAGACCCTACCTCAAAAAAGAAAAGCAACAACAGAAAAACCTATTTCTCTATCCTAATTGCACCTCCGTTCAAAGAGCTGCCCCTGCAAGAGTTAACCAACTCCCTAGCCTCCCATGAGTTCTGAAATCCTGCACCCAGGCCTGGTCCCAGGTTGCCTAGCAACCAGGGGCTGCTCTGGGATTCAGTAGGTAAGCAGGGGAGGGAGAGGAAGAAAACAACTTGGTCTGTCCACAACTCTAAATGTCACTGAGAGATCAGTGCAGAGAAAGGCCTGTCACCAGAGCCCAGGGCCCAATTTGCCTGGTGGTAGGGACAGCTGCCCTCAGGCCACCTGGGAGGTGGTTATCCCTCCTTTGAGTGGGCTTACATAAGTACTTGGCATTTTTGCAAGGGACTTTAAGCTCACTCAGCAGTGACACCCCCTCCGCCCACATGCACATACATGTGTGGTACAGGGAGGACCCGGTGTGGGAGGCAGAGATGGGGTTCCAGCCAACTGAACCTCCATCATCTGCATCTCCCGGCCTCTGACTGCCTCCCTCTGCCAAAGCGGGAAGATGAAAATGGTAACTGCTGGAATTTGTATTTTGCAAAGACTTTTCTCGTTTACTGCTGAATATATTCCTCATCTCAGCCTCCACTCGCTGACATGCTACCCACTGTCTCTCCCAGCATTCATCTCTACCTGAAATGATCTTGTTTACTTCTCTGTGTCTGTGTGCATCGACTCTCCCCCCGACTAGAAAGTTCCGTGAGAGCAAGGAGCAAGCCTGTCTTGTTTGAGGGCACTGGTTCTCATAGAGCCCACAGGAATGATGCCCCTGGACTAAGCAGTGTGGGGTCTGCTGGCTTGCACCTGTGCCCCCAGCTCCTAGCCAAAGACCAGACACATGTTGGGAACTCAATACTTGTTTGTTTAATGAGTAGATGAACAAAAGCACTCATGAAATAGGCAGTGCACGTATCTTTATCACCATTTGAAAGCTGAGGAAACAGGCTTGGAGAGGGAAGCAACTTGCCTGACACCCCAAAGCACAGAAGCAGAATATCTGGCCCAAGAACCTGGCTTCCTGTCTGCGAGGGGTCAGCTGCTGGCATTGGCCTGTAGGCCATGTGAGTGTGGCAATGTGGTCAGCAAAGAGCCTTTACTGCATGTTGGGGTCAGGAGATCAGTAATGAGGAGGACAAAATCCTTGCCTGGAAGGAGCTTGTGTTCCAAAAAGAACAAAGAGACCATAGCTTATTCATCAATAAAGACACATTCAAACAGGGCCAAGTGCTCTGAAGCACCTCAGACAAAGCGACAGGCTGCAAAATGACAGAGTTTGGGGGTCAGGAGACAGAAGGGTGCCTGCTTTAGGTGGTCGAAGAAGGCCTCTCTGGGAGGTGGCATTTGGTCTGAGACCTCAGGGCCAATGTGCTAGGAGCAGAGGAGCCTTGGGGAAGAATGGAGATGAGGTTGGACAGGATGAGACACGTGCCTTCTATGTCAATGGCAAGGGAGTCATTGGAGCATGTGAAGCAGAGGATGCTCTACTTTTGCCCCAGAAAGATCACTCTGGCTACAGTGCAGAGAAAGAAGAGAGTCAGGGAGGAAACAAGGGCCTCATTAGGGGACTGTTGCAAAGCACAGGGAGGCACAACCACAGCCGAGATCAGCACGGTGACAATGGGGATGGGAAGTGTCAGATGTCGGGAACGCTGTGCAGGTAGGGTCAGGGCCGACAGGACCTGCTGATGGGTTCGGCGTGGGGTGTGAAGGGAACAGAGGCTGCACCCCAGGCTCCTGGCCTGAGTGGCTGTAGATAGTGGCACCACATACTGAGCTCGTGAAGATGGGGGGAGAGCTGATGATGAAGACAGCAAGAGTTTGGTGTGAGTCACCTTGAGTTTGAGACACGTGTCAGACATGTAAGGGGTAGGCAGGTGGACACGTGCTTATTGAAGTCTGGAGCCCAAGGGAGAGGTGTGGGCTGCAGCGGAGAAGTTGGGAGTATTCAGAGCTCTGACACTGACCAAGAACAGCCCTCAGAGAATTCAGAGACAACCAGGGCTGAGGCGAGGGGCTTAGACTGGGGCCTGGGACAGCCACAGGCAGGAATGCAAACTTGCTGCCTCTTCTTATTTGTGGAGATGTAGTTCATGCAGCAAGAAAGTCATTCCAAAGCCCTCCTTTCCTTTCTTCATGCCTCAGTTTCTCCATTAGCACATTAAAAGATGCAAGATCTGGAGTTAAGCTTGTTTTTAAAAGGTGGCCTCCAAAGATGGTTTTTCTTGGCCTGGGGCTGTCTCTCATCATCCAGGTCATGACAGGCCCGGTCCATGGTTGAGGAATGCCACAGAAGTGACAGTCCACTGCAAAAGACTGCTGCTCCAGATCAGTTCTGGAAGGCCTGGCGATGGGGCAGGCCACTGAAGTAGAACTGGATGTCAGATGCACGCATTAGAAAGGACAGGAAGACCAAATGAGAAAGGGAGAGGGGGCAGGGAGAAAGGAAGGAGGGCTAGAGACTTGAGGCAAAGGAAACAAGAGATGGAATAGAAGAAGAGAGAGGACCAGAAGACAGTGAGATCAACAGAAAGAGAGAGGGACGAGAAAGAAGGTGGCTGAGGAAGGTGAGAAAAGTGTTTCCAGGGCGACAGCAACTGGACCAGGCCCTCTGGTTGGACAGTGAGGCTGGCTGGGGGGCCTGAGCTCAAGTAGCCCTCGCCTCCTGAGAGAGTGGGGGCTACCTGGGGAGCTGGGCTTGATGCATCTGGAAGGATCTTTACAGAGGCAGGAGGGGGAGTGGGAGGGCAGAGGGCACCCAGGCGCTAGAACAGTGGGAGTGGCGGGAGCTGCAAAACCGGAGAGCCAGAGGAGTGAACATCAATGGCAGATTCCCTGCCGGCGAGCAGGGAGGGCAGGAAGCTCGGTGGTGTTGGCACAATGTGAGAAGTTCCAGGGAGGCGTGGGAGGACGGCTTCTGCAGGGCGCAGACTTTGCAGAGGGAGAGTGGCAAACAGACTGACTGCAGGCAGCTCTGCTGGCTCCACAGCGCGCTGCTTTTTCTCCACGTGGAGCTGGAGTGCATCACCCTGAGAACAGCAGCAAGCGCCCACGGGGCACCTTCTGCGTGCCAGGCACATCTGGACCACTTGTCGGTAGACACCAGTGACCCTCACCACCACCCCAGGAATGGGACAGTGTCATGTGTTTCTGAAATGACTAGGTTTTAGCACCATTTCATAGATGAGGAAGCTGAAGCTAACTTGCCCAAGGTCATAAACCGGGCGTCTGGTGGCCTCCCCTCCTCACTGCCAACCCTGAGAGCGGACTAGGGTGGAGTTATCTGGAAAGAGGAAGCTGTACCTGAGAGCCCTAAACACACATGCACACACACACACACACACACACACACACACACACACACATATGCACAAACGCACAATGCACGCACACACATGCGCAAGCACATACACATGCACACATGGACACATACCTGCACACACACGCATGCACATGCACACAGGCACACGCATGCACACACACGCATGCACACACATGTGCATGCACACAGTGCGACAGCTCTGATTAGTAGGTAAATAAAAGGTCCCCATCTAGTGGTGACTCGGCCAAAGTGCAGACACTGAACCCCAAAGGCCCATAGAGGCTTCATTCATCCCTTCTCTTATTCTTCATTCATGGATTCTATTGAGCATCTTCTGTGTGCAGCATCTGTCCTGGATGCTGGGGATACCGTGATGACTTAGACAAGGTCCCAGCCGTACACAGGTTATGCTTCTTTGAGGGGAGGCAGACACAAGCCAGGAAACCAATAAGAGAAGTTAAGTAAAAAGCACAGTGAGTGAGACAAACGGGTATGGAGGACATGGCCAGAGAGAGCTTTAGTTCAGGTGGTCAGGGAGCACCTCTCTGAGGAGGTGAAATTTGACCAAGCCTCAAACAGTGGCAGGGATCCCACTGCTTGCAGATCCTGGGGAGAAGCATTTTAGACAAAAAGAACAGCAAGTCCAAAGGCCCAGAGACAAGACAGAGCAAGACCTGTGACATGAAACAGGCTGGTGTGCCCAGAGCAGGGAGGCTGGGAGAGTGGAGGGGGAGGGCGATGAGGGTGGAGAGGCTGGTGAGGGTGGCATCCCGGCAAGTGTGCCTGGCCACGGAGGCCACGGAGGCCACGGAAGGATTCAGCATGTCTTTCCCGAATAGGAAACCACACTGGGGCTGTAAGCCAGAGAGTGAACGTAACTCGGGTTACAGTTTGAGAAGGTCCCTGCTTATTTCCTTCCATGAAGGAGGAAGAGCTGCTGATGACAGGGATTTGGGCAGTGGCCAAAGACATGGAGAGAAGAGGGCAGAACATGGGCTATTTTAAACACAGAGAAGATTAGCGGGACCCGCTGGCAGACCGGATGTGAAATGTGGAAGGAGCGGGGGCAGCGAGGTTGGCTCCTAGTTTCCTGAGAATGTGGGTGAATCACGGGCTCACAGGCAGAGGGAGCACTAGGATATCAAGGGTTCCTTTGTGAATGCCTCAAGTTGGAGATGCCTGAGACATCCAAGTGAGATGTCAAGCAGGCAGCTGGAAATAGGAGATGAGCTCTGGGAAAATGCTCCCATCACCCTGGCCTGTGCGCTGCCTGGGCGCATCCATTCAGGGCCCTCCACGCAGCCCACGCCCCTGCCTCCTGATTCCTTCTAGGCTTCTCCAGCACTCGTGGGATGCCCAGATGTGGTCAGGGAAGGGCTTGAGGATGCAGGGAAGCTGTGGCTGAGAGCCCTAAACACACACATGCACACGCACACACACATACACAGGCACATGCACACACGACCATACACACGCACAAATGCACGCACATGCACACAAATGCATATGCACGCACACAAATGCATATGCACACACACACATGCACACATATGCATACATGTATCCCTTTCAGTGGCTTTCCTTTCTGTCCTTAACCCTTGGCCCCTTACAGTGAGCTCCCCGTTCTCCCCAGCCTTAGAACCAAACCCTGGGGCTGGGCTGGGAGCCCCCAGTGATCCTCTGTGTCTCTGCAGGTGGATGCACCCTTGGTCCTGGTGCCAGCTGCCACTGCGGGCTGAAGGCCTGTGAGTGTGACAAGCAATCCGTGCACTGCTTCAAAGAGAGCCTGCCCACCTATGAGAAAAACTTCAAGCAGTTCTCCAGCCGGCCCAGGTGTGGCAGACATAAGCCCCGGTGCTAGGGACACCACAGGGTCCCTCTCATCATCCAGCATCGGCTCTAGTGTTGCTCTTCCAGGAAGCCTTCTCAGATCATCCCCAACAGGCCCCTGTTCTTCCACTGGGAGGGAGGACAAAATGTCTCCCGCAGGGCAGCACACCCTTCAGCATTCTGACCAAGGGGACTCCCTGTCGTTCAGCATCAGAGGACTGGAGAGCAGAAATGGGAAAGACGAGATGCCTGCCCTGCAGGAGCTGGCATTCTGTGGAGTGGGGAGGACTACAAATGCATGGATATAGAAATAAGAGACACATTAGACTGTAGTAAGTGCTATGATGCAGTAAAACAAAGGGACGGGATAGAGATGCACCCAACCCCACATCCCAGGGTTTCCAGGAGGGGAGAAGCCCCAGGATCTACCCCAAACTCTCTCTTCACCCCCACTGCAAACCAGGACACAGAGCAGACTTGAGCACCAAGCCCATGCCCAGCTCTAGCTGGTAACAAAGCCACCACTTTCCTTGCCCCCCTGCGTCCTCACTTTTTATGATGTCATTCTTAGCTTTTCTTATCAAGAGGCAGAATCTGTTTTCCCCACCCCATGAATCTGAACTGGTCTTGTGGCTTAGTTTGGTCAATAGAATGTTGTGGGAGGGATGGTTTGCCAGTTTTGAGCTAGGCCTCAGGAGGTCTAGGGCATGTCTACTCTCTCTTAGGACAGCTGCCCCCACCCTGCAAAAAAGCCTGGGCTAGCCTGCTGGAGGATGAGAGCCCACCTGGATCAGTTGTCTCAGCTGATTTCAGACACGTGAGAGAGAGCTCAGCGAGACTTAGCTTGTAGCTGACTACAGATGTGTGAGGGAACCTGGCTGAGACCAAAACAACTGTCCAGCTGAGCTCAGGCTAAACTGCCAACATGCAGAATTGTGAGCTAAATAAAGGCTGCTGTTCTAAGTCACTGGGTTTTGGTATGGTTTGTTAGGCAGCCATAACTAACAGGTGTAATTGGTCCTTATTCCCTTATTCACTGAGAGTGATGGGTTCTCAGCCCTGAGCTGGACTTGGAGGCCATGGAAATGCAGTGGACATGGCCTTTGTTCCTTACCTTGAAGGTGTGGAAGGAGGTCAAGTTCATGGAATAATGGAGAACACACAGCTGTAATCGTTTGCTTGTTCAGGGAACACACATTTATTGAGCACTTGCTATGTGCCAGCCACAGTGCCAGGCAGTAGGGATCCAGATATTTAAAGAAAACAAACAAAAATCAGGTCCAAAACTCCTGGGGAGAATGCTGAGAGTGGTATCAGCTTTTAGGAATTCAGACACAAAATCTGGATTGAAAAATGGACAGATGTGAAGACAGAAAAAGACACCAGATGTGGAGGGTCAGTGGAGGGTCTGGGGGCCCAGGCTCCTGCGCTCTGGCTGGCTCAGCTTGTACTATCATGTGGGTGACTGGCCTGCTCTTCTCTCCCACACACATGGGTGGAAATTGCAACTGTAGATGGGCAGCTTGAGGTTTACGAACATCAGGGAGACTGTAAGCCGGCCGTGAGGGAAGCAGCTGTAGAAAGGTGGGCATGGAACCAAGGTGGCCAGGCCCAAGCCAGCAGGCAGCCCCCCACCTCGGGGATCCTGACCACCGCAGAGACCAGCTCCAGACTGTGAAGGTGCCTGGCTGACCGACACAATGGAGGAAGAGGGGCGAGGGCCAGGCTTAGGGTGGGGGATAGGGTTCCCGTGTGAGATCCAGGCCGTCTTTTTTAAAAAAATTTTTGAGACAGAGTCTCACTCTGTCATCCAGGATGGAGGGCCGTGGCATGATCGCAGCTCACTGCAACCTCCGCCTCCTGGGTGCAAGTGATTCTCCTGCCTCAGCCTCCCAAGTATCTGGGATTACAAGCGCCCACCACTGTGCCCGTCTAATTTTTGTATTTCTAGTAGAGACAGGGTTTCATCATGTTGGCCAGGCTGCTCTGGAACTCCTGACCTCAACTGGTCCACCCACCTCAGCCTCCCAAAGTGCTGGGATTACAGGTATGAACCACTGCACCCAGCCCCAGGCCATCTTTTTCACTCCCTCCTCTCTTCCATCCCCTAAATCTATAAGACAGAAATGATGGGCCCTTGATGGTATGCAAGCCCCATTTGTTTGGCATTGATGCCCTGATTCTTGGAGAGCTGAGATGGGAGTGTAGAAGAATGGGCAGACTCTCTCTGGGAAAGCCTACTGTCCTCGAAGGGAAATCATCCATTCCATGAGCACATGTTACTGAAGACCTACTCCAAGCCAGGCCCTTTGCACCAGACTCCATAGAGCTCTCGGACCAAAGGGAAAACAAGTAAGCAGGGGATTGCAGAACAAGCTGGGGGTGCCAGGATTGGGGTGGGCATGGGGAGCAATGCCCACCTCCTGGAGGATGAGAGAAGTTTTCCTGAGGACTGCTGGGGGTCTGACATCTCATCTGAGACTTGAAGATGAGGAGGAGTTAGGAGGGCCGGTGGGGCCATGCAGAGCCTCCCAGGTTGAGGTCTGGAGAAAAGCAGCATATGTCTGTGCAAGCTCCTTGTCCACCTGCCTTGCCCATCTCTGCTGAAGGCTCTTTATCATTTGTCCCTGCAGCCCAAAAACCTGGGTGTTGAATTATCATATTCCACATCCCACACCCAATCTGTTGGCACTACCTTCACAATGCATCTAGATTCTGTATTTATAAAATGCTTCCATCAAATGTTTACATGGAAAAAAAAAAAAAGAGAGAGAGGGGAAAAAATCTAGAATCCAGCCACTTCTTATGACTTTCACTGCCGCCTTCTTGGGTAGGAGCCACCATCACTGGTGCCTGGGTCACTGCACCTGCTCTCTGCTGTTCTCCCTGCCCCCACCCTCGGCCCCTCCATCTCCTCCTCACACAGCAGTCGGCCAGCAGTGACTGAGCCTGGCACTCTCTGCTCAGACCCTCAGTGGCTCCCACTGGGCTGTCTTTACAGTGCCACCCCTTCAAGTCTGGGCTGGAATCCCACCTTCTTGATGAGGCTTATGCTGACCACTCTATTCAGTCCTGCCCTCTCCCACCGGCATTGCTCATCCTCTTGCCCTCCCCCTTATTCATCTGATGAAAACTGGGGACCGGGGAGGGGGGCAGACTAGTGACTTGTTGCAGGGCACCAGCTAGTGCCCAGCAGGGCTGGAATGTGAACCCCTGTCTTCTGATTCACAATCTCTTACTTCCCACCCACTTTCTCAAAATGAGGAAGTTGGATCTGATGCCCTCTGAGTCTCAGGCTCTGGAGTTGGAGTTCAAATCCTGCATTTGTTGCGTGACCTTGAGTCATTTACTTGGCTCCTCTGGGCCTCAGTTTCCTCCCTGCAGAAGCAAAGCTATGAATAGTCCCCACTGCAGCAGGATGAGCTGTGGACAAAACCCCTCAGACACCAGGTTAAGGAAGGATTTGGCTTTATTTGGCCAGGAGCTTTGGCAGACTCGCATCTCAACAGCTGGGAGCTTTGGCAGACTCATGTCTCAAGAACCGAGCTCCCTGAAGACAGAGTTCCTGGCCCTTTTAAGGGCTTAC
Organism: Gorilla gorilla gorilla; assembly: GCF_029281585.2. Taxonomy (NCBI): domain Eukaryota; kingdom Metazoa; phylum Chordata; class Mammalia; order Primates; family Hominidae; genus Gorilla; species Gorilla gorilla. The sequence goes on from NC_073224.2 coordinate 219,740,043, forward strand.
AACTCTAAGGGGGTCCACATGAAAGGGTCATGATAGATTGAGAGCACATATGGTTAGAGTAGGGGGTTGATCTTTTAACCTCAGGCCTGGTCATCAGTGACACCGGCTGGTCTTGCCAATGACTTCATTCCTGTTGTTTTTCAACTTTTACTTCCTCCTCCTCTTCAGAGACAGGAGACAGTAAGAGAAATGGCCTCGCTTCTCATTCCCCCCTTTGAGAACCTCACTCACTAGTGGGAGTTCTCACTGTCATCTTTACTACCCAGGTCTTCCAGTTCAGTTCCATCGATTCCTAGAATTACATACCCTGTTTTCCAACAGGGATAAAGTAGTTCCAATGGGTTATAGCACACATCAGGCTGGTCACTTCTTGGGCTGCATATCTTGTACTGGGTAGCATTATACACACAAGTCCCTTTTAAACAGAAAGTCTGTTTTAACTTTTTGCCCTACCTCAGTCTGAGGAAGGTCAGTTGAAGTCCTTACTGTACAAGTCCAAAATTTAAGGAAAATGAGTCCCACGATGAGTTTCCTCATGCTTCAGCCGTGCATGGACCAGTCAGCTTCCAGGTGTGACTGGAGCAGGGCTTGTCATCTTCTTCAAAGTCACCTTGCCTGGGTTGTCCAAGCTTGGTCTCACCTCCCAGGTCTCAGATGCTTTAGGTTTTACATGGCTGTGGTGAATCCAGGCTGGGATTCCTTCTACCTTTATGGCTGTGGGAGTGGTCAAGACGATGGTCTGGGGTCCTCTCCACCGTGGCTGCAAGGAGGCTATGTTCCAATCCATGATCCATACCCGATCACCTGGGGAGAAATGGTGAACTGGGGAAGAATAAGCTGACAGGGCACCTCTCATTTACCCAGGCTGAAATTGTTTGTGTAATTTTGCCTAAAGCCTGTAGCTGTTGCTGTAAGTCAATTTCACCTAGCTCTCGAGGAGAGCCTGGGAGTCCCCATAGTCTGGGAGGGGGGCCTATGATATAATATTTAATAAGGGGAATATCCTGTTCTTTTAGAAGGGGTACATCTAATCTTAAACAATACCATAGGGAGAGCTTATACCCACTTTAATCCTATTTCTTGACACACTTTCCCTAAACTATTTTTGATAGTCTGATTCATCCACTCCACCTTCCCAGAACTCTGTGGTTGGTAAGCGGTATGTAGTTTCCATGTGATCCCCAATACCTTTGCTGTCTTCTGTACCAACTCAGCTACAAACACCAGCCCATTGTCTGAGCTGATTCGTAAGGGCAGTCCAAACATAGGGTTGAGATCTCAGAGAAGCACACAGGTTGCTTCACAAGCTTTCCCAGTTCATGTTAGATAGGCCTCCACCCACCCAGAGTATGTACACACTAGAACTAGCAAATACCTGTTACCTCCACATTTGGACATCTTGGTGAAGTCTACTTGGAGATCTTCAAAGGGGGCTGCTCCATAAGCTTGTACGCTGGGCGGGACAGTTGGACCTTGCCTAGCATTGTGCTGCTGGCAGGTGACACACTGCTGCACCACTGTTTTGACAAGGGCTTACAGATGTGAGATGTAGAAGAACTGGCCCAACAAATTTTCAAGTGGCTCTTGGCTTATGTGGGTGGTCTCATGCATAGCCAATATGACTGCGGCTCCTAGCAGTTGTAGTATGGCTATTCTCCTGTACGATATCCAGATCCATCCCTCTTCTATCACCTGTCCTCCCTCTGCCTAGAGAAAGTCCTTCTCTTCTTTAGAATAAGTAGGTACAAGGTCAGGTGCCTGAGGGAATAGGGGGGCTGTGATTGATGCCCAGAAGGGGGTGGATGCTACTTTTCGAGCCTCTGAGTCAGCTTGGGAGTTCCCCAAGGCAATCAAGGTGGAAGCTCGCTGGTGTCCTCTGCAATGCATGACTGCCACCTTTTGGGGCTTCCATACTGCCTCTACTAATTGCAGGATCTCTTGCTGGTACTTTATGTCTTTTCCCCCAGATTTCAATGGGCCTTTTTCTTTATATAATGCCCCATGCACTTGGAGGGTTAAGAAGGCATACGGAGAGTCAGTATAAATATTTACAGTCTTACCTTCACTTAGCTCTAAGGCCCAAATTAAAGCAATGAGTTTGACCTTTTGGGCTGAAGTATCCTGGGGCAATGATTTGGCTTCAGTGACAGCATCCAGGGTTACCACTGCATATCCTGCACACCTCTCTCCTTGTGGGTTGACGAAGCTGCTCCCGTCCGTGTACAGCTCCCAGTCTACTGATGTCCAAGGATGGTCTTGGAGGTCAGGCCTGCTAGAATAAACTGTGTCCAACACCTCTACATAGTTACGTTCGACTGGGCTCTCTGACACTGGGAGTAAGGTGGTGGAGTTCAAGGTGTTGCAAACTTCAATGGTTATGCAGGGATTTTCACGGACCAAGCTTTGGTACTTAGTTAGTCTACCATTTGTTAGCCAATGATGTCCTTTGGTATGCATTAAAGTCACCACAGCATGGGGGGTGCTTATGTTCAGGTTTTGCCCAAGAGTTAGTTTATCTGCTTCTTGTGCTAGCAGGGCAGTTGCTGCCAAGGCCCTCAAACATGGGGGCCAACCTTTAGAAACTCCATCTAGCTGTTTGGAGAGGTAGGCTACTGGTCTTGGCCAGGGCCCCACCGTCTGGATTAAAACTCCCAACTTCCATCTTTTCACTCCGCCACATACAGTGTAAATGGCTTCATCAGGTCAGGTAGCCCCAGGGCTGGGGCTGACATGAGTTTCTCTTCTAACTCATGAAAAGCTCATTGCTTTTGTGACTTCCATTCAAAAGGCTCTTTGTTACCTCCCTTTATGACTTCATACAGAGGTTTGGCCAGTACTGCAAAGTTTGGGATCCATAACCTGCAGAACCCCACAGCTCCTAAGAATTCTCTCACCTGCCTTTTGGTCTTAGGCTCCAGTAGGTTGCAAATGACCTGCATTCTTTCTGATCCCAGGCTGCGCTCCCCCTGTTGGATAGTAAATCCCAAGTAACGTACCTCCTGTTGACATATCTGAGCTTTCTTCTTGGATACCTTATACCCACAGTCCTCCAGGTGCCAGAGCAGGGTATCCATTCCCTTGGCACACCCAACTGCCATGAGGTGTCCCAGCAGGAGGTCATCGACATACTGGAGCAACACGCAGCCTAGGTCTCTGGTGGGAAACTTTTGCAGGTCTTGAGCCAGGGCCTCCCCAAAGATGGTGGTGGAGTTCTTGAACCCTTGGGGAAGCTGGGTCCAAGTGCACTGAGTGGTGACACCTGACCCTGGATCCTCCCACTGAAAGGCAAACAGTTTCTGGCTCTCAGGGGCTAGTCTGATGCTAAAGAAAGTGTCCTTCAGGTCCAGGCAGGTGAACCAGCTTTCCTCAGCTGGCAGCAACCACAACAATGTGTACAGGTTAGGTACTGTTGGATGTAAAGTCACCGTAGCTTGATTGACTAAGTGCAAGTCCTGTATCGGCCTGCAGTCCTTGGTCCCTGGCTTGGGAACAGGCAGGAGGGGAGTGTTCCATGGAGACTGACAAGGGACTATAATTCCAAAGGCCCTTAGGCACTTGAGATGGACCTGGATACCTTCAAGAGCTTCTCTGGGGACCAGGTACTGTTTTTGCCTGACCAGCTGGGCCCCAGGCTTAACTTCTATGAGTACAGGGACCTGGTTGATTGCCAGTCCTGGAGGGTTGTCTTCTGCCCTTGGCCACCACTTAGCCAGAGGGTCCTATCCCTTGGCCTGGCTCAGTTAAGAAGAGTCTCTATTCCTCCTCCCAAGGAACCATAAGGGCCATGATGATTCCCATTCCAGGTAACTTTAGCTGTAAAGAGCTGTGCTTTGTAAAATAGATGGTGGCTCTCAGTTTGCGAAGTAGGTCCCTTCCTAGCAAAGGCAAGGGGCAGTCAGGCATGTACAGGAACTGGTGAGTCACTTCATTTCCCCCTATGGTACAGGTCTGGGGCAAACAGAAAGCTTGCTTTGCCAAAACCCCTGTGGCTCCAATTATATCAATAGTCTTTTTGGATAAGGGGGCAACCGGGGTGGTCACTACAGAATGTTCAGCACCAGTATTGACTAGAAACTCAATGTTCTTGCCCCCAGCTGTCATCCTGACCATGGGCTCTTTGGGGGCACATGAGCCTGGTCCCCCTCTGTCCCATAACCCTTCTGGCAGATTGAACAAGGCTCCTTCGTCCTTGTCTGAGACCCTTTGCTCAGAGTCACTTCGTTTCCCTTTCAACTGGGGGCCCCTTCCTTCCAATGTCCTATTTTCTTACAGTAAAGCACACTGGTTACGCTGCAAGTGTGGACGGCCAGATTGGGTATTTTTCCTGGGGCCCCCCTTCTCTCGTCCCTTTGGGGGAAACCCCTCTAATAGCTGCCGCTAGCAGGTCAGTGTTTCGCCGGGCTTGGCATTCACTCTCTGTGGTGCTCTCTGCGGCTTACTGCATCTCTATTTACACACACCTGGTTGGCTATCTCCAATAACTGTGACGTATTCATGCCTACAAACCCAGCCTGTTTCTGCAATTTTCTTCTAATGTCTTCTGTAGTTTGACTAAAGCCATGGTAATCATGCGCTGATTTTCAGGGCTATCGGGATCAAAGGGAGTATACATACAATAGGCCTCACATAGTCTCTCGTAGAATTGTGCCGGGCTCTCATCTTTCCCTTAAATGACCTCAGAGACTTTGTTAACATTTGTGGCCTTCTGAGCTCCCTTCTTTAACCCTTCCAGAAGGGCTTCCCTGTACCGGTTTAGCATTTGCACACTGTCTTTCATCTGTGTCCCACTGGGGGTCTGTTCCTGGTAATTGGATCCTCACATACTCTTGGGGGTTTTGGTAATCAGCAGGAACATGTTCTTCCAGCCACTTAGTTGCTGCTTGGAGCACTCTCCTCCTTTCATCTGTGTTAAAGAGGTACATGAGCACCTGGTGGCAATCAGCCCAGGTGGGGTTGTGGGTCTGGATTATAGTTTGGAGCAAATCAATTATAGCTTGAGGCTTTTCGGTATAGGATGGGGTATTGTTTTTCCTATTGAGGAGATCGGGAGGGGTGAAGAGCTGGTTCACAAAGGCACGCCTTTCCACCATATGCCCGTCCTTGTCTACCCCAGCATACCATTGCTCTCTCAGGGGCATTTGTATCCCAGTTCTAGGCCTCAAACAGGCTGCCAAGGGAGGGGTTTCTCCCGAGGCCTCGCATCCTTTCTTTTCTACTCTGGATGGCCTAGGGGTATATAGGCCTTGTGGAAGCTCGGGTGCAGTGGGCTCAGGAGTGGAAGGCCTTCCTTCTTGGTAAAAGGGGGAGGTCACTGGTGCTGTTTCTTGCCATGAATCCTCTGATGTTGGGTCAGACAGGACTTTAGGAGTTGATTCCCCTCGGCGGGTGGAGTAGGATTCTTCCTTGGCTGTTTGTCCCTTTGCCATTAGTATTACTACCGCCTATCCTCTTAACCACTGTGGGGTGTTTAAAGCCAGCTGTAACCCAGTGTCTATGTATGGAAACTGGTCTAGGTATCCTTTACCAGTTACCTTGTGCCACACCTTTGAAACAAGGGACCTGTCTAGGCTTCCTTCTGTTGGCCAACCCACTTCTAACACTGCTCAGTCTATCTCACACAAAGTTCTAAGTTTTCCTGGTGTCATAGTTAACTCCACAGTCTCCACCAAATCCTTCCTTGAAATTTTTCAACATAGTTCCTAGAAGAGTGGGCTTACTTTGCGTTCCACCCACCTTCCTCCCGAGACAAAACAACACTCACACTACAGGAAGGAAAGGGTAAAGGGGTCACTCTAGTCTCGCCTGTCTCAAACTCAAGCACTCACTTTCACTTTCCTTTTTGCAAACAAGTCAAGCCAAATCAAAATCAATACTGAGACCAAAGTGCCGATAAGGGCACACAGTGGGTGATCAGGCCACGCTTCCACTCAAATGGAGTGGGGAAATTCCCAGGACCGGTCCCACCGTATTCCAGTTGTCCAGACTCCAAGTGCCAGTTCCTTCCCAGTGTTCAGCCACTGCGTTGATCCTCCACGGGGGCCTGCCATGCACCACTCTGATGAGGCATCCCACCGGGGCAAATACCTACCCGGGAGCGCTCTCAGGATCCGCATCGCTCAAGCTGGCCAGAGCCACCCACAGGGATACTTCGCAGGGCAGGCCTAAACTGCCTAAGGGGCTGCCTCGACCGTCCATCAGTCACCCCGCTTCCCGGTCAGGGAACTAAGAAATGTAGCAGGACGAGCCGTGGACAAAACCCCTCAGACACCAGGTTAAGGAAGGATTTGGCTTTATTCGCCTGGGAGTTTCGGCAGACTCACGTCTCAAGAACAGAGCTCCCTGAAGACAGAGTTCCTGGCCATTTTTAGGGGCTTACAACTCTAAGAGGTTCCACGTGAAAGGGTCATGGTAGATTGAGAGCACATGTGGTTAGAGTGGCGGGGTTGGGGGCGGGGGTGGCTAAACTTTTAACCTCAGGCCTGGTCATCAGTGGCACTGGCTGGTCTTGCCACTGACTTCATTCCTGTTGTTTTTCAACTTTTACTTCCTCCTTCTCTTCAGAGACAGGAGACAGTAAGAGAAATGGCCTCTCTCCTCACCCACCTCCTAGGGCTGCTGAGAGGGTTAAATGAGAGGACACACGCAAAGCTCTGGGCACAGTGATCGATGCACTCTGCTTTTCTTACTTGGGCCCTGACATCCTGAGATCACAGACCCCCTTCCTTGGCAGAGCATGGGGGTGTTTTAGAGGGGTTGACTTTGGCAGGGCAATATGTCTTTTTTTTTTTTTTTTTTTTTTTTCTGAGACGGAGGCTTGCTTTGTCACCCAGGCCGGAGTGCAGTGGCGCGATCTCGGCTCACTGCAAGCTCCGCCTCCCCGGTTCATGCCATTCTCCTGCCTCAGCCTCCCGAGTAGCTGGGACTACAGGCGCGCCCCCACCATGTCCGGCTAATTTTTTTTTTTTTGTATTTTGTTTAGTAGAGACAGGGATTCACCATATTAGCCAGGATGGTCTCGATCTCCTGACCTCATGATCCACCCGCCTCGGCCTCCCAAAGTGCTGGGATTACAGGGGTGAGCCACCGCGCCTGGCCCAATATGTCTTTTTTTTTTTTTTTTTTTAAACTGTGCACCCCTGTCTCCTGTTGCTAGGAGCCTTGGTGTTTTTCTCCAGAACTTTCCTTGTTGTCACAGTTGGTAGCATCAGCTGCTTGTCAGGAAGCCACAACTGGGGAAGCCAACAGCTAGCGTTACTGCGGCAGCCTCTGGAGGAAGGGCTGCCTCTCTGCATTCATAGTCAGGGCCGGGCCGAGGAAGTGGCGGCTCTCAGGCCCAGCTGGGGGCAGGGTCAGTCAAGGCCCCGGCTGCCTGGCTATGGCTTAGGGACAGCAAGGGTCCACAGACCCTTCCCTTCTGCATCCTCTCCCTCCTCCTCCTCCCACCCGCTCCCTTTCCCCCTCACACTCACAGGCAGGGAGCCAGCTTTTCCTGCTAAATAACAGCTTTGCTTCTGCCAGTTTTCTGTTTGGGGAAGAATATCACAGGCAGTCCACTTCCATCAGCAACACTTTCTTCTACCTGCTGCTGTCTGCCACCCCGACCTGAAGGTCTTTTGCCCAGGGCACCAGTCACCCACTCTAGAAAATTTCCCTTCTCCACACCAGGCCCTATGCTAGGAGCATTCTCATCCCTGAGCTCATGTCATCCTCAAACCCTATGGGGTGTGCTTCATTATCAACCACATTTTACAGAAGGGGGAAACTGAGGCTGAGAGGGGTGAAGCGACTTGCCACATCTACACTGCCAGCTAGGGACAGGGCCAGGGTGCCACCGAGCCTGTGCTGTTTGCTTTAAGGGCAGCGCTTCTCGAGAGGCGGTGATGACAACAATGAGAGGATGGTGGAGGCCATACTGACGGCTTCCTGTGCTCTCCTGGACACTGTGGGCCTGGGGCAGGCCCTCAACAGAATTCCACTCTGGGTCCAGGGCAGAGGGGCGGGAGGGGTGCAGTGGAGCACCGGTTGTGACCCGTGATGTCCACTAGGTGTCGCCCGCGTTCTGGAAAAGCTGTCAGCGACGCCCCACAGGTCCGGGGAACCGGGAAAGGAGCCGGGAGGGGCATGGGTCTCCCGAGGGGGTAGGCGGACCTAGGTCTCGGCAGAGATGGCAGCCCCAGGACAGGGAGTAGCACTAACAGAGCCGTCCTCACGCTTTAGCGTGGAAGACCTCAGTCCCCCGGATAGAGTCTTCATGGGTCCCCAGGGGAGGAGATCCCCAGGCGGTAGAAGGGGCCCCTCCTCACAAAATGTGACCCCCTGCTCCTCCTCTCCACGCCAGGGAGACCCCAGCTGCACCACCCCAGCTGCATCCATCCCCTTTTGGCACCTTTGGGACTGCCACACAGACCTGGGTCCTCACCCCTGTGCTCCCGGCCACACCACTTGGCACCGCGTGTCAAGGTTAAGAGCTCAGCGTCTGCCTCCCGCCTGGGCTGCAGGCTTCTCGGGAGTGGGGGAGGCGGGCAGAGGCTGGAAGCCCAGCACCACAGCTGGCACACAGGGGACTCTCATGCAGGGCTGCTGGGTGAACGAACCCGTGGGGTGAGCTTGTCCAGGGATTTTCAAACTTTTAAAATATTGAGTTGAGGAATCCCTCTTCTTGCAGGGTCGCCTGTGAAAGCTTCCCCATATAACACAGGGGTACTCGCTGATGTCCCCAGGGAAGCCCATGGCTTTAGGGAGCATGAGAAACAGCCGCTCTGGGCCGGGCGCGGTGGCTCACGCCTGTAATCCCAGCACTTTGGGAGGCCGAGGCGGGCGGATCACGAGGTCAAGAGATCGAGACCATCCTGGCTAACACGGTGAAACCCGGTCTCTACTAAAAATACAAAAAATTAGCCGGGCGTCGTGGCGGGCGCCTATAGTCCCAGCTACTCGGGAGGCTGAGGCAGGAGAATGGCGTGAACCTGGGAGGCGGAGCCTGCAGTGAGCCGAGATTGCGCCACTGCACTCCAGCCTGGGTGACAGAGCAAGACTCCGTCTCAAAAAAAAAAAAAAAAAAAAGAAAAAGAAAAAAAGAAAAAGAAACAGCTGCTCTGGTCCCTGCAGGGGAGGCAACGGATGCCCATACAGGAAGGAGCCTGAGTCGGGAAGGGGCCAGGACCCAGCTGCCCTGCAGGACCCTCATGGCCCCACCGTCACTCACTTTCACTCTGAAGAAATACCCAGCCTCCATACTGACGATTTCGACTGTAATAATCTCCTGCTTTCCCTTCCCCACCCCACTCAGCTCACAAAGCCCTTTCCTCCCCACTGTCTCAGTGGCTGTCACAACAAGCCTGGGACCCTTCACTGCAGAAATGTAGTCCCATTTCACAGATGGGCCCACCAAGGCTCAACAGATGTCAGCGGCAGAGCTGGAAGGAGAACTGGATGGGCCGGCATCAGGACCTCGGTCTCTCCTCCCACTGCCCCAGGTGCCCACATCATAATTCAGGAGCTGCAAGGAGCAGGGATTAAAAGTTAGACGCAGCCAAGAGTGGTGGCTCACACCTGTAATTCCAGCACTTTGGGAGGCTGAGGTGGGCGGATCACTTGAGGTCAGGAGTTCGAGACCAGCCTGGCCAACATGGTGGAACCCTATCTCTAATAAAAATACAAAAATTAGCTGGGCGTGGTGGCGGGCGCCTGTAGTCCCAGCTACTCGGGAGGCTGAGGCAGGAGAATTGCTTGAATCCAGGAGGTGGAGGTTGCAGTGAGCCGAGATCACACCACTGCACTCCAGCCTGGACAACATGGCGAAACTCTGTCTCAAAAAAAAAAAAAAAAAAAGTCCGACACGGAGGACTCAGAGCCCAGCCCCACCACCTGTGACCTGTGTGACTTGAACTCTCTGGGACTCGGTTATTCAACAGAAATGGGTGGAGAGAGTACGGCAGAGATCTGTGCCTGAAAAGCGCTTAGCCCCGTTGTTATCATCATACCGTGGTCATAGTCCCACTGCCGGACCACGGGGCCTAGGGTCCATGGTTTGGGCACCACTTCTCACTCCCAGGCTGGGGGCAGGAGGGAGAAGGGCCATGCCAGCTACTGGGCATGGGAACCCACCTTCCCCAGAGCTGGAGAAGCAGGGGGAGTCACTGTGCCCTCCCCTGACGCCTGGCCAAGGAGGGGCCAGCCATGGGGAGTTGAGGTAGGAGGCCTTTATTCATTTGAGGAGAGGAAGCCGAGTCCTGTGGAGATTATCCAGGAGCTGCAGCATCCGAAGCGTCTGGGGTGAGTGGGGGCAGGCAGGACCCCTGGCATCAGAATCCCATCCCCAGACCCTGGCCTAGACTTTCCGAGGGACAGGGGAGGGTGTGTGTGCGGGGGGGGAGGGGCGCAGCTGGGAACCTGCGTTCCCCCCAGCCGGAGAACCATGGCCAGTAGGAGGCGGCGGTGTGGCGTGGGGGGTGGGGGGCGTGGGCCCCTCCCAGACTGACTGTGGCGCTGGGTGGCAGTGTCCTTGTCTCCAAGGCTGGGGCTCTGGAAACCGCCTCTGGTCAGGTTTCCTGTCTTTTTTCATACATGTCCCTTCTGCCTCCTTCTCCACCCTTCCCGGCTCTCCCTCCCCAGCGACAATGGTGCTCCAGGGGCACTGCCAGGCGAGCTTGCTGGTGGCTGTTGAGTCCAGGCGGAGGGTGGCTTCAGTGGTTTTCGGGCAGGTGGGGCTGGCTCCGTGGAGGCTGCTGACCCTGAGTTGAGGCTTGGGCAGGTAAGGAGGAAGGTAAGGTGCACCTGGAGAAACAACAGTGCTGGGGGCCGCAGGGCCGTCCCCTCCACTTCAGCCCCAGCTCCACGCCCCACACAGGAACCCAGCCCCGTAAGGCCCTGGCCCCCAGCTCCTCTGTGTTGCCTGGAGGCCCGTCCCTGCTGGCGGCTGTCACTCACCTCGTCTCTCCATGCTCCCATCTTCTCCCCTCTCCTTCACCACCCTGTTCCTTACGGCCTTCTAGAAGCTTCCATGTAGCCTCCTACCTTGACCCTCTTCTAGAAGTTTCCAGGCTGCCTCCCGCCTTGATGCTCTCCCTGCTTATGTTTCCCTCTTCACTGAGGTGGGTCTCAGCCCTCAGCCTCTTCCCCACCAATGGGACTTGTGACGCCTGCCCACAGCCCAGGGAGAGAGGGTGTGGGTCCCCCTCCGGTGTTCTGGCTGCTGTTCCAGGTGCAGGCCAGGAGGGATGGGACTTGCGACACCCATCCACAGCCCAGGGAGAGAGGGTGTGGGTCCCCCTCCAGTGTTCTGGCTGCCGTTCCAGGTGCAGGCCAGGAGGGCAGTGTCTGTCAGGGACCCGGAGCCGGCAGGTAGGAGTGCTCCTCAGACCCACGTGGTGTGGCAGAGCAGGGTTGGGGTGACGTGCATGGGTCGATGGGGGGCACAGAGAAGACTTGTAGGTGTTGAAGGCCATATTTTTGTGTGTCCCCATATTAGCCTGGGAGGTGTACCTGGGTGTGTGGCTCTGTCAGTGCCCAGGAGCCTGCTCTGAGGCTGGACTTCGGGGCTGGGACACTCAGCACTGCACATCCCCTAGGGTCTGAACCTGGACTCACGGCCACCTCAGTGAGGGCTGGGGTGGGGCACCTGCTCTGTGAATGGGGCTCTAGAGAGCCTCAAGCCCAAAGTAGCCCACCACCCCAGGCCATCCTGTGGGATCAGCTGAGGGGCTCCCGGAACCCATGCTTTGTGACCAGCAATCTGCCTTCCTGTGATCTTGGGCCGAGGATGCATCCAGCTCTGGGCCTGGATGCTCAGGCCCAGACTTTCTAAGGTTCCGGGGAGTTAAACTGGCGCCAGCAACAGAGGCCCCACTCAGAGGCCCCTCCTCCTCTCTCTCAGGTCTCCCCGGCCACCCTCAGGAGAGACCCCTATAAGCTCCATGCCTCCCACCCAGTCCAGAACCAGCAGCAGGAGGCACCCATGCCTGGGGCTGGGCTGGGGGAGTCAGGACCCAGGCCTTCCTGAGTCCTCTGAGGGCTGAGCCCTCACTGGAGAGCTCCAGGGAGGAGGCAACCAGCAACCCTCCGGCTCCCGGCCTGGCTCCTACCCTCCCTGCACCTCGTCTGGTCCCCAAGCCAGACCCTCCTCCCGCTCTTCTCTCTCAGACCTCAGAGGCTCTAGGGAGGGGCGGGGAGCGCTGGGGATTGGTGACTGCAGGTGACCTCCTCAGGGGGCGGTTCATAGATGCTGCAGCTGGGCGTGGGGCCCTGGCAGTAGACATTGAGGAAGCCACGGTACTCCTCTCGGTACGTCTGGTTCAAGAGGCACAGAACCACGTTCTTGTCACACATGCATGTCTGCTTGTCACACTCTGTCTTGTTGAGGTCACCTATAGGGGGATGGGGGTGGCAAAGGCTGTGGATGAAAGGGGCAGCAGCTCCCCCAGGACTACTGCTGGGGAAGGGGAGCACACAGACTTGGAGAGCCCAGTGGTCCTTGGAATGTGTTACCTGGGCGGCAGGACCAGCACCACCCACGGGCCCCACCCCACGCTTACAAGGTCAGCAGCTCTGGGCTGGGGCCCTGCAGTCTGTGTTGTAACAAGCTCTGTAGGGGACTCTGGTGCATAGTAAAATTGGGGAACCACTGAAGCCCAACACAGTTATTGCATAGCTGGGGAAACTGAGCCCCAGAAAGGGGGATGGGTTTACCTAAGTCACCCACAGAACTAAAGCACCCCCACGCCTCCCAGGCTTGTTACTTCCTGCCATCCCAGACCTCTTCCCTTCAATCACAGAATCAAAGAACGCCCAGTGAAGAGGGAGTTATTGCCGGGCGCAGTGGCTTACGCCTGCCTGTAATCCCAGCACTTTGGGAGGCCAAGGCAGGTGGATCACCTGAGGTCAGGAGTTTGACACCAGCCTGGCCAACATGATGAAACCCCATCTCTACTAAAAATACAAAAAATTAGCCAGGCATGGTGGTGGACGCCTGTAATCCCAGCTACTCGGGAGACTGAGGCAGGAGAATTGCTTGAACCCTGGAGGAGGAGGTTGCAGTGAGCCGAGATTATGCCACTGCACTCCAGCCTGGGCAACAAGAGCAAAACTTCATCTTAAAAAAAAAAAAGAAGAAGAAGAGGGAGTTATTGGTAAGAAATGAGTGGGAAAAACAATTGTTCAAAAGCTTAGTGCCTAAGAGCCTCTCACATGCCTAATCCAGGGCAAATGCTACGTTGTTTGTCCCTGTGCTGTTGTTATAATTAGTAGATTTCAGAAATCATCCTTAGGTGCACAATAGAATCAGCTGGAGGGCTTGTTCCAGCAAAGACTGCTGGACCTCACCCCTAAGTATGAGATTCGGTAGGTCTGGGTAGGGCTTGATGATTGGCATTTCTAACAAGTTCCTGGGTGCTGCAGCTGCTGCTGTTGCTGGTTCAGGGGCTACCCTTTGAGAACCTCCAACTAGCTTGATCGATCTGCAAACTTTTCATACTTTCTACCAGCAAAATCCTGTTTCTTAAACGAAACTCTTTAAAGAAAGCTGATGCATCAGACAGCCCAAGAAGAAGCTGCTTAATGACAAAATACACTAAAGTACCAGCTGAACCTCTCAGGGACTGTGACCATCACCTCTCAGGGCCTCTGGCTCTGATGGCCCCAGGGATTCCCAGAACCCAGCATGAAAATCACTGCTTTAAGTTCGTCTGTTACCCCTGGTGGGTGGTGGCGGGGGGAGAATCTCTCTCCTCCAGCTGCTTTAATAGGGGGGCATCTGCTATCTCAGGCCAGCCCCTCCACCTCATGTTTGAACAGCAGAACATGAGGACCACAGAGATCTGGGCTCCCAAGGGGTCCCAAGTGCACCCCAGTCTCCACTAGACTCCTTCCCAATGACAGGAGATTTGAGTGTCTTTGCAAAGCCAGCGTTGCATGTGAGCTATTAATAAGCAACAACTGGTACCACCAGGTGAAGACATGGGGGCAAAGAGGGCCCAGTGGTTGCCCACAGGCTGGGCCAGGGGGAGTCCTGTCCCAGAGAGGGGCACAGAGTGGGGCAGGGCAGGGACACCTGGGTGCTACTACTTGGATGCCACTTACGCTTACCTACATGTCTCAGTTGGGAAATAGCCACAGCAAGTTCATGGTAAATGAAGGAACCCGCCAGGCCAGGTGCTAATACCTTGGATCCCTGGAAACACTGGGCATCCTAGGATGGAGCCACCTCTGCAGGTGGGGTCTGAGTGACAGAACCAGAAGAGAAAGAGTCCGCTCTGATCCAAACCCCTCAGTGGACCCATGAGTGAGGAAACAGGCCAGATGGGGAAGGACCTGCCCAGGGCTACATGGAGCAGGGAGATGGTGACAGAACCAGAGTTCAAACCCAGGTCCCCCGACTCCCAGGCCAGCATGTCTCAGAGCCTCCCTGCAGAGCTGCAGTCTCAGAACCATCTGGGGAGCCGACTGAAAGCCAAGTTCCTGGGCCCCACCAACACCCACGGAATCAGAATCACCCAGAATTTGGGGGACAGGAGAATTGGGATGCCAATTCCAGGACTGGTGCATCAGAGCACCTCAGGGAGATGTTCTCAAGCCACAGCTAGGCTGGTCAGATTCAGATTTAGCAAAAAAGCAAAACCAAAACCAAAACACAGGATTCCTGGTTAAATTTCAATTTCAGGCTGGGCTGGTGGCTCATACCCATAATCCCAGCACTTTGGGAAGCCGAAGTGGGAGGATTGCTGGAGGCCAGGAGTTCAAGACCAGCCTCGGCAACATAGTGAGACCCCCATCTCCACAAAAAATACAAGAATCAACTGGGCATGTTGGCACTGGCCTGTAATCCCAGCTAATTGGGAGGCTGAGGCAGGAGGATCACTTTAGCCCAGGTCAAGGCTGCAGTGAGCTACGATGGCACCACTGTACTCCAGCCTGGGCAACAGAGCAAGACCCTGTCTTAATTAATTAATTAATTAAAATTTCAGGTAAACAGTACATGTTTGGCTGGATGCAGTGGCTCACACCTGTAATCCCAGCACTTTGGGAGGCCGAGGTGGGCAGATCAAGAGGTCAAGAGATCAAGACCATCCTAGCCAACATGGTGAAACCCTGTATCTCCTAAAAATTTAAAAAGTAGCTGGGCATGGTGGCATGCACCTGTAGTCCCAGCTACTTGGGAGGCTGAGGCAGGAGAATCACTTGAACCTGGGAGGCAGAGGTTGTAGTGAGCCGAGATCACGCCACTGCACTCCAGGCTGGCGACAGAGAGAGACTGCGTCTCAAAAAAAAAAAAAAAAAATACATGTATTAGTAGAAGTATGTCCTAAACATTTCCTTATCTATAAATATTAATTAATTTTATACTAGCATTTAGTTTTGAGTATCAATATGTCCCATGCAATATTTAGGACATATTTAATATTAAAACATTTTTCATTGTATAGCTAAGAAATGAATTTCACTAGGCAGCCTGTATTTCTTTTTTTCTTTCTCTTTTCTTCTTTGAGACAGAGTCTCACTCTGTCGCCCAGGCTGGAATGCAGTGGCGTGCGATCTTGGCTCACTGCAACTTCTGCCTCCCAAGTTCAAAATGGTTCTCGTATCTCAGCCTCTCCAGCAGCTGGGATTACTGGCACATGCCACCAAGCCCAGCTAATTTTTGTATTTTTACTAGCGACGGGTTTTCACCACATTAGCCAGGATGGTCTCGAACTCCTGACCTCAAGTGATCCGCCCGCCTCGGCCTCCCAAAGTGCTGGGATTACAGGCATGAGCCACCGCACCCGGCTGGCAGCCTGTATTTAATCTGGCAAGCCTGTCCACCATCCCAGCACAGGCTGGTAGAGCCAGCCACTCCCTTCTCTGGGGGCCCAGGTGACAGGGGAGGGACTCACTGCAGACTATCTCAGTGTTGTTCTCGATGGTGTGATCATAGTGGTCCACATAGGGGTGACAGCCTTGGTCAAAGAGTTCCTGGTAGCAGCAGTCGTGGGCGTGGCAGCACCTAGGGAGCGGCAGAGGTGAGTGGACAGGCATGACCGGGCTGGCCCATCTCCCACCAGCAGAGACCTCTGATCATCTCTTCCAGTCTCTCGCAGGTCAAACGTTCGAACTGAAGCCCAGAGAGGGACAGTTACTTGTCTGAGGTCACACAGCCAAGCAGAGCTGGGGCCGGCACCCCAGGTTCTGATCCTCACAGCTTCAGCTTCGTGGCACCTGCCAGGCCTGCCCCCCACAGGACACATTCTCCCCTGTGTCTTTGTTCTATCCACAGGGCTCCCAGCTTTCCCCCAGAGCCCCGGCTGTAGCAGTGGGAGGAGTCAGGGACCTGCCTAGGTTTACGTCAAGGTTGGAGGAGCATCGACTGTAGGCAGAGGCCACCCCTGGCTGTGCCTCATGGCCAGGGAGGGACAAAGGTCTGGAGGGTCAACAGGGACTGGTAGGATGGTGAACAAGAAGCACAGGCAGTGTGGCTGTCCCCATCACCTCTGGGGGTGTGAAGTCAGCTAGTCAATGTGTATTTATTTAGCTTTCTGGGATACAAACTTGGTGCTGGCTGCTGTTGGGGAGATAGGAGCAGAAGACAAGCCATGGCTGCTGGGAGCTCCCAGTCTGATGGAGGAGGCATAGTCCTGTCTTCCAGAGCCTCCAGTCTGAGGCAGGCAGGGGTCACAGCCCTTGACTTTGTGGGGTGTCAGCTGTGTGACTGCTCTCCCATGTGTGTTTTGGAGCAAGTCAAAGGTCCCTTCCTAGAGAGAGGAGGGGCTGAAACACTTCCAAGCCCATGGCCTTGGAGATGGACAACAGAAAGCGCTCAAAACAGTTTGGAAAGAACATAGTCAAAGACCAGCCTCTGGTCACCAACTCATCAAAGAAGCCGGATCCTTTGGGGAAAGAAGGTCTCCCCCACTCAGGGATGGAGGGCAAGGTCAGTCTGACCTTCAGCTGTCCTCATTTGGCCCCTGACAGGAGCCCAGGCCTCTGGTACCTACCAGTCCACCTCATCCTTGGGCTGGCCACGGCCCCCCAGCCCACAGTAGCAACCGTAGCCCACGAAGGACAGGATGGCGCTCCTCCCTGTGACGGCCTCCACCATGGCCTTCAGGTTGAGCAGGCTTCCGTGAGCTGTGGACAGAACTGCAAGAGAACCAGGGGGTGCTCTGAGCCCCTGCCCCAGGGCTGGCCGCTCCCAACCTCTCTCATCCTGAGAGTCTGGACTGACCATCCTCCCAATACCTAGGGTAGGTGGGAGAAGGAAGGAGAAAGCAGGAGAGGAAGCTGGGGCAAGAAGCATGGGCAGCTAAGCCAGAGGAAAGAAATCTGCAAGGTACCATGTATGGTGTGCACCCACATCCCTGCAGCCCTGAGAAAACAATGCAGGTCATCCTTGCTAGGGACTTGCTCCATGCCAGGTACTGTCCCAAGCCCCTTCCGTGTGCATGAATCCATTGAATGCTCACTGCAACCCCCTGCATGCTCTTGTTATGCCACTGTGCAGATGAGAAGACTGAGGCCCAGTGCATTTAGTAACTTGCTCTACATCCCATTGTCAGAAAGCAGTGGAGACAGAATTTGGACCCAGGCAGTGAGGGTTTTGCACCCACACCCTCTGCCACTTGGCTGTACACACTTCTCAAGGGGGATGCCCAAGTGCCTGGTATGCTTGGAGGGGGCTTCGCAAAGGCCACATGCTCTTAGGAAGCTCGGGGGTTGATTCTGGGTCCCTTCCTGGTCTCTGCCTCCTGCCTCTGCCCTCCTGGGGGCCTCAGAGTCCCCACCCTGATCCCAGGCCTGGTGCATCTCAGGATCAATCCAGCGACAATTCGGTGCTCTGATCGTTAATGAAGAAACAGAAAAGGCTTCGTATTACAGGCTGATACTGGCTGGGGGTGGGAAGAAGGAAAACAGTCTCCTCACACACATACAGAGGGAGAAATAGTGCAAGGACACTTCCTGCACCAGCGAAATCAGCTTCATGGCACCCGCCAGGCCGGCCCACCCCAGGACACATTCTACCCCTGGCCACTGCTTCTCTCCGTCTTGCGGTCTGTGCCTGTGCGGTGGCTCTCTGAATTGCCTGCACTGCCTCTGCACATCCTTCTGGATGCAGCACTGGGTCCACACGCCCAGCCTGGCACCTACAGTCCTTACCTGGGGGAAGCTGCCCTACATACACACCAGCAGGAGAGCCAATCTATCACCATTTTATGGGTGAGGAAACTAAGGCTCAGAAAGGTGCAGGCTTGCCCAGGTCCCACAGACTGGAGTGGGCAGAGCCCAGACTGCCCCAGGTTTTGTACTGCGGAGCTGGGAAGCTAACCACAGCACAGCGCAGTGCAGCTCCGCCTGCTTCCCCCACCCCAGCCATTCTAGCTGAAGCCAGCCTGAGGGGCCTAGCTCAGCACCCTTCCTGCCACTCTCTCCATGTCCAGCCTGCTCCCCAGCCTGCATGAGGAAATGTACTGGGAGAGGGGAAAGCCAACGGTTTCAGAAACTGGTGGCTCAGGGGAATCCCAAAGGCCACTCTTGCCTGCTTCCAGAGACATGGTGTCCGACATCTCTAATGACAGGGAACTCACCACCTCAATGTGCCTTAGTGGGAAGAGCATTGAATCTGGAGTCAGACAGACCTAGGCCAATAACCAAGCCCAGCTGGGACTCCCTGGGGCTCTGTTCTCCCATCTGTAAAATGGGAGTAACAATCTCAACCATGAGAGATCAGGCAGGCCAGTGCCCTGCTGGAGGCCTGGCACACACCAGCAACCTCTCGCATCACAATGTCCAAAGCAGAGGATGGGGATCATGACGCCTCCTTGCAGGGCACCTTGGAGGTTGAAGTGTGATCATGAAGGTGTGTAGAGTGCCTGGCCCACACAGCACCTTGAGGAGGGACCCAACCACTGCGAGGCTCTGGCCACCTCCCCATCTGCCCCTGGCCTTGTAAGTGTTACCCTGGGGGAGGGGGCACCTCCAGTCCCAGGACCCCCGACGGTCAACTCCCATGTGGCAAGAGAAGAAGAGCAAGAAGTCTACACGGCCATGCACAGGGTGAATACACACACACTGACACACACACACCCATCTCACACACACACACCTGCCCACCTCACACTCTCCTTTACACACCACATGCAGTTGCATACACACTCATTCCCAGACACCTCAAACTCACACTCACCCACACATACCTGGTACACTCAACACTCACACATACATACCTGATACACTCATACACCTACACTCACCCATACATACATGATACACACCCACACATACCTGATACACACACTTGCACACTCGCCCTCGTGCATTACAGATGCACTCACATACACAACGCATCCAGGGGAGAATCAGGGGCCTGGCCCAAGGCCACATCCACACTGACCGTCCAAGCGAAGGAATCTAAGTCCGCATTCAGTTGGGTTGAAGGCTCTGCCCCTAACCAGTGGCTTGGACTGAACTCAAGCAGTCGTCTTCTCAATAACTTTGCCTGAATGCAACCAGCCCTCTCTCACGTCTGGCCACGTGGAACCTTATTTTGGTTTTTGTAATTTATTTCTTTTCCTCAAGCCAGGCTGTGTTCTGGCGAGGTTTAACAGGCTGCATGAAAGGCCAGTGAGAGGCCCAGCCAATGGTCCATGGAGCTGGGACACCTGCCCCATAAATGATGCTGGGACGAGTGGCAGGGTCAGGTCTGTGTCAAGAGCCTCACGCAACAATCCTATGGGGCGGCTGCCCAGAGCCATGATGCCCTGGGTACCACCCCCAGAAAGAAGCCCCTGACCTCCCACCACTCTGCAGTACACAGACACCCATCCTACACACACACACCCTCCTGCAGATCTATGCACCCTTCATTCATAAGCATGCTCTGAAGACACACACCCCAATTAACACACACTCACACAAAGAGACACAAATGGGCTCGCACTCAGGTGCCTACACTGTCACATACTTTATGGATGCATGTTGCACACATAGACATCACCACATGCTCAGACACACCTACACACACATAGATGCCTGTGCCTGTCTGCACACAAAATCATTAACTCCTGTCTGATGGACACACACTAGTACACACTCAGGTACACAAATGCCCAGCCAACACCAGCATTTTACGATGCTTGCTCAGCCCTGCGCCCTGCCCCCCGGGGCTCATAAATGCATGTTTACAGGTGGCTGGAGGGGTAAACAGCCCCAGAATTGGGTGCAGCCTGCTGGGCTGAGACAGGAAGCAGAGGCCCAGAGACAGGAAGGAACCTAGGCTGGTCAGTGGAACCATAACTCAGGTGCCCAAGGTCACAGGAGACAAGCTGGGAGTGGGAGAGAAGGAGGAGCCCTCTGGAGTCTTTACTCACCGCTGCCAGCAAGGATGGCCACAGCGAAGAACTTCTTCATACCCAGGCTAGACCTGAGGGAGGACGAAACCCGGAGCTTGAGTCCATCCCCTCCACCCTTGGCAGTGTTGGACCTGCTGCTCCCTTCCTGAGCCTCAGGACAGGTGTCATCAATGCTGTCCCTTGATGTCCTAGTTGCTGCTCCTAGCGCTGTCATCAGCACCTGCTCAGCCCCTCCTGGAGGAGTGCACCCCAGATGGCAGAGCCAGGAGGCATGAACACCTCCTTGCCCCCCACTCTGGCAGGAACCCCCTCCACGCATCAGCCTCCAGGACAGGAAGCCTGCTGTCTCAGGCCAGACCTCCCATGCACACACTAGGGAGTCCGGGAAGGAAGTCATATGACCCAGCCTAGCAGCGGGGTCTTGAACCCAAAGCCAGGAGTCCTAGGTCCCTGGATTCCAGTCCCAGCACTGCTTCCAAAATGTGTGGCCTCAGCCTCCCTGGGCCACATGAGGGTTGTGGCCTCACTCTCCCTGGGCCACATGAGTGCCACGTGAAGGTTGACTAAATGATCCCTTTGGGGTTCTGCCCACCATGTGGACTCTTAGGAGAAAGGGATTCTAGGAGCCAGTCCCTCACCCCTGTCCCTGCCCCTCCCTGGAGGATTCCATCTCAGGGCAGCAGGCACCTACCTGGAGGTTCTTGAAGGACAGGAGGCCCCGAAGCGTGGGCCCCTCCACCCAGAGAAGCATCTATCCAGCACCTTCTTTTTGAACCCTTTGGGGTTGGCCTGCGCCCCATCTGCCATGTTGTGGGTTCTGGGGGGCCAGCAACATAGGTCTCGGAAGGTCTGAGATGCGCTCCAGAGGCTGCGGGGAGCAGGCCCCAGCTTCACGCTGCCTCGCACACTGGCAGGGGAGTGCCGGAGCAATGCCCCTGGGCAGGAGGCAGGTGACACATGCCCTAGAAAAGGGAGGCTCCACCTCCTCCTCCCTCCCCTACAGCCCTGCCCACAGCCAGCTGGTACAGTCCCCACCCCTGGGTGCTCTGGTCTGCCTGACTTGGGGGTTTACATACCTGATAGGAGAATCAGTCTTTCCCCATGCATCTGAAAGGAAATTAGCCCAAAGGCCTCTCTTTCCCCATCTGAAAGATGTTAAAGATAAAACATCACTCAGTGACACTTGTTGAAACACAGTAAGGCAGGCTTTGTTCAAAGGGGCCATGGGGACAGGTGTAGGGCCATGGCAGTGGATTCCGCAGTGGGGAAGAGAGACTGGACTCAACAGCAGATACAATAAGAAAAAGCGGGAATTCATAGCCAAGGAGCAGGGTGGGGTCTGAGGTTGGAAAGTTAACCAGAAGAAACACCAGGGGTCATGGGGGGTTGGGAGACTCTGGCTAAACCGATCCACCGGGATTCCTGCTGAAGGCAGGTGGGTTGCTCAGACATCACCTGGGGGCCACGGAGGACAAGAAACCCAATCAGATATGGAGGACAAAATTGAGGATTCTACCTAAACCAACTTAGCAGCGTTGTGACATTGCCAAATTTGCCCTTGAAGGGGGCACAATTATCTGACGGAGATCCTGGGGGGCCTGGTTGTCAGCACCATTTGCCTTTTTTGAAGGGGGTGGTATGTATGAGAAAGATGGGGCTGGAGAGAATCCAAGGCAGTGTGAGCTCTGGGAGCCCCTCTCAGGGCTGGGTCACCTGGGCTGAGCTTGGGGGTTTGAGCAGTTGCACTGATAGAAGATCCCATGCCAGTACCCCCACTTCCCAGCCGTGAGGCCTTGGTAGGAGAGCTCCCTTCCCTGGTCTCTGAGTTCTCAGCTGTAAGTGCACATAACAAGGCCTCACCGAATGAGGGTGATGCTCATACAAGTCGGGTGTCATGTGGTGGGTTGGGGCAGGTGTAAGTGCCCAGTTAAAGATCTGATTGTTACAAAGTAGAGGCCTGGGCACAGCGTGATCACTCACACCTGCAATCCCAGCACTGTGGGAGGCCAAGACGGAAGGATTGCATGAGGCCAGGAGTTTGAGACCGGCCTGGGAAACATAGTGAGACCGCATGTCTACAAACAACAGCAAAGTAGGGGCTGATCTCCAGCCTTGGGGAGAATTGAGATGCCAGGAGGGGATGGTAAGGGAGGCAGGAGAAGATGACTCTTGGAAGTTGACACTGCAAATAATCCCCTCACCTTCAAGTTGATCCATCTCTCTCAATGTCCTCAAACCTGCCAACAAGGGGCAGAAGAGACCCCTGGGGCTTCCCTTCCTGACCCTAGCTTTGCCAGCCTCCTCTTCTGGCTATACCAAACCACAGTCCACATGTCATCCCCCTCACCCAGCCCCCACCCTTCCTCTGCCCAGCTGCCTCTCTGTGGATCCAGGTCCATCTCCTCTCCAGGAAGTTATCCCGGAAAAACCCCACTGCATCCAGTCACAGGTCCTTGCATGGGAGGGTGTTTATTTGCATTTGGTGATGCATTCCAAAACATGTACAGGTGATGTTACCTGTATATGTTTTGGTTTATGAATCTTGACACTTCCTTCAGACTGGGGATCCTGGAAGGAAGGGGCCTTTGTTTCTTCCAAAAGCCTAGGGCTTCCCCCTTGGGACAAGGCTGCATCTGCTTCATCAGACTGGGAGTGATTGGAAAACAAGACTAGTCTCTGTCTTCACTTGTCTGCACAAAGTTTGGCTTCTATCTTTGCCTCCATTTTCTCAAACACCACT
Organism: Gorilla gorilla gorilla; assembly: GCF_029281585.2. NCBI lineage: Eukaryota > Metazoa > Chordata > Mammalia > Primates > Hominidae > Gorilla > Gorilla gorilla. The sequence continues at coordinate 219,763,101 of NC_073224.2, forward strand.
TAATGATGTCACCACACTCCAAAGAAGGAAGAATCGAGAACTAAGGCCCAGTATGTCCGAATCCTGAAGATACAGCCTCCAACCTGCAGATAACTAGAGCCACTCCGACGTAGGTCGAGGAGGCCAAGGCTGGGGCCGGGGACCCCTGAGAGCCTCTGAGCAGCATCACTGCTACTTTCTCAACTGGAATTCCCACTGGACATGCTGGTTGGGCTGGTCTTCAGAGAGGCTTGATCCTTGAGGAAGAGGATGGGCTCTTCCCTCTCCCTCCACCCTCCCCCTACCAAGCTCAGGGTGCTCAATAACGAGTCAATAATAAACTGGTTGACCCAGTAATTCCACTTCTGGGACTGCAGACCAAATGCCAACTTGAGTTGCTCCTAGAGACACTGAAGGGGTGTTTTCTTGATGCTCCCCCAACCCCATTAGAAGCAACTTAAATTAGGGGTTAGTTAAGCAAATTATTAGCCATCCATCCATAATCATGTTTTCAAATAATATTTGTTGACACAAAAAAACCACCCTGTACTACAAGGTAATAGCATTTTTAAAAAGGAGTTGGTGTACACAGGTATAAAAATTATCTAGAAGGATACAATGTAAAAGCATTAGTAATGGACATCTTTAGACAGTGGAATAAATGGTGGTTTTTATTTTTTTATTTGTAATTTTTGGTATTAAAATGAGTGTAAAAATACATTCAACAATTACAATAAAATGGTCAATTTCCTCGAAAGGCACAAAGTCACTCAACTGGAAATAGCTGGATATTTATGAAAGCTGCTGAATATATAGTTTAAAATCTTCCCATAAACAAACTCCAGGTCCAGATGGCTTCACTGGTGAACTTGACCAAATACTTAAGGAAGAAGAAACACCAATTGTATTAGTTTGCTAGGGCTGCCATGACAAAATACCACAAATGGAGGGACTTTAATAACAGAAATTTATTTTCTCCCAGTTCTGGAGTCTGGAAGTCCAAGATCAAGATGCTGGCAGGGCTGATTTCATTCTGAGGCCCTTCTCTGTGGCTTGAGGATGCCACCTTTGCTCTGTGGCCTCACGTGGCCTTTCCTCTGCGCATGCCCATCTCTCGTGTCTCTTTGTGTGTCTAAATTTACTCATCTTATAAGGACACAAGTCATGCTGGATTAGGACCCACCCTTGATTCCACTTAATCACCTCTTTAAAGGCACTATCTCCAAATACAGCTATATTCTGAGGTACCATGGGTTAGAGCTTCAAATTACACATTTAGGGGAGGGGAAAACAATTGAGTCCATAACACCAATTACACACAAATTCCTCCAGAAAATTTAGATAAAGAAAGTTCTTCCCAATTCATTCTACTAAGCCAACATTATTCTAATACCAAAACCAGATAAAGACATTACAAGAAATGAAAACTACAAGACTACGATTCCTCATCAACATAGATAAAAAAATTCTTAACAAAATATTGGCAAATGGGCAAACGCTGGTAAACAGGAAAATATACCATGACCTAGTGGGGTTTATCCCAGGAATGAAAGATTGGTTTTGCATTAAAAATCAGTCAATGTAAATATACCATACTAACAGACTAAAGAAGGAAAGCCATATGGTCATCTCAACAAATCCAAGAAAACAAAACAAATGCCATTTGACAAAATCCAACACCCATTCCTGATTTAAAAAACTGTCCACAAACTGAGACAGAATGGAACTTCCCCAGCTTGAGAAAGGATGTCTACGGCCGGGCACTGTGGCTCATGCCTGTAATTCCAGCACTTTCGGAGGCCAAGGCTGGTGGATCACCTGATGTCAGGAGTTCGAGACCAGCCTGTCCAACATGGTGAAACCTGGTCTCCACTAAAAATACAAAAATCAGCTGGGTGTGATGGCACATGCCTGTAATCCCAGCTACTCAGGAGGCTGAGGAAGGGGAATCACTTGAACCTGGGAGGTGGAGGTTGCAGTGAGCCAAGATGGCGCCACTGCACTCCAGCCTGGGCAACAGAGCCAGACTCCGTCAAAAAAAAAAAAAAAAAAGATAAAGGGCATCTACTAGAAACCTATTGCCAACACCAGGCTTAATGGTGCAGACTGAATGCTTTTCTCCCGAAGATTAGGAAGAATGTCCACTCTCATCACTTCTATTCTACGTTGTACTGGTGATTTCAGTTAGTGCAACAGCCAAGAAAAGAAATGAAAGGTCTTCAGATTGAAAAGGAAGAAGAAAGTTGATGTCTATTGGCATCAACATAACAATCCATATAAAAAATCCTGTAGAAGCTACAAAAAAAGCTGCTGGAACTAACAACTGAATTTAGCAAGGTTGCAGAATATAAGATAAAAATATGAAATAGTCATAATAATTGTACTTCTACATACTAACAATGAATAATTGGACACTGAAATTTTTTAAAAAATTTAAAATTATATCCAAAAATGTGAAATATTTAGGGATAAAATTGACCAAAAAACAGATATTGTACATTAAAAACTTTAAAATGAGGCTATGAGGCTTGGAGAAATCAAGGAAAACCAAAGTAAATCAAGGGATGTGTCATGCTTATGAATCAGAAGGCCCAATATTGTTACAATGTCAATTCTCATTTGCTCATTAGTCAGTGCACTCTCAATCAAAATCCTAACAGACTTTTCTTGTAGAAATTGACAAGCTGATCCAAAAATTCATATGGAAATTCAAGGGACCTAGAATAGCCAAATCAACTATGAAAAGATGAATAGTATTGCAGGACTTACACTACCTGATTTTAAGACTTATAAAGTGGGCCAGGCACGGCAACTCACACCTGTAATCCCAGCACTTTGGGAGGCCAAGGTGGGAGAATTGCTTGAGCCCAGGAGTTCAAGACCAGCCTGGACAACATAGCAAGACCCCGTCTTCACAAACAAACAAACAAACAAAAATTAGCATGGCTTGGTGGCACACACTTGTAGTCCCAGCTACCCAGCAGGCTGAGGCAGGAGAATTGCTTGAGTCTGGGAGGTCGAGGCTTCAGTGAGCTATGATTGTGCCCTGCATTCCAACCTGGGTGACAGAGTGAGACTCTGCCTTAAAAAAAGTTACTGTAATCGAGATAGTATGGTATTGATATAAAGATAAACAAACAGGTCAATGGAACAGAATAGATGATTGAGAATCAGACTTACAAATGTGGAAAATTTATTTTTGACAAGGATCCAAAGGGAAGTTCATGGAGAAATAACAGAATTTTCAACCATGTTGCTAGGCCAACTGACTATCAACAGAAAGGGAGAGAAATAGAGAGAAAGAAAGGGAGAGAAAGAAGAGAGAGAAGGAGGGAGAGAGAAAGAGAGAAAGAAACAGAGGGAGGGAGAGAAAGAAGAAAGAGAGAGGATGAGAAGGAAAGAGGGAAACAGAACAGGGATCAGGGGAGGAAGGAAGGGAGAGAAAGACAGAAAAGAAATAAGAATTTCAATTCATACCTCTAACCATATACAAAAATTAACCAAAACTCATCACAGTTCAAGGGTGCTAAGACAATTCAACAGGGAAAAAATGGTCTTTTCAACAAACATTGTTGAGATAATTGGATACCTATATGCAAAAGAATGAAGTTGAACCCCTTCCTTACGCCACATACAAAAGTTAACTCAAAATGGATCAGAGACCTAAACGTAAACTATAAACCTTTTACCAGCCTGGGCAACATAGTGAGACCTCATCTCTGCCAAAAAAAAAAAAAAAAAAGAATGAGCTGGGCATGGGCATGTTTGCACATGCCTGTAGTCCCAGCTATTCGGGAGGCTGAGGTGTGAGGATTGCTTGAATCCAGGAGGTCGAGGCTGCTGTGAGCTGTGATGGTGCCACTGCACTCCAGCCTGGGCAGCAGAGTGAGATTCTGTCTCAAAAACAAGACAAAACAAAACAAAACAAAACAAAACAAACAAACAAACAAAAAATAAACTTTTAGGCTCCGTGCAGTGGCTCACGCCTGTAATCCCAGCTCTTTGGGAGGCTGAGGCGGGCTGATCACTAGTGGTCAGGAGTTTGAGACTAGCCTGGCCAACATGGCAAAACCCCATCTCTACTAAAAATACAAAATATTAGCCAGGTGTGGTGGTAGGTACCTGTAATCCCAGCTACTCGGGAAGCTGAGGCAAGAGGATCACTTGAACCTGCAAGGAGGAGGTTGCAGTGAGTCAAGACTACACCACTGCACTCCAGCCTGGGCGACAGAGCAAGACTCTGTCTCAAACAAAAAGAAAAAAAAGACAGAAAAAAACAATAAACTTTTAGAAGAAAACATAGGACTAAGTCTTTGTGACACTGAGTTATCAATGGTTTCTTAGTACATCAAAAGCGCAAGTGACACAAAAAAGATAATTTGAACTTTATCAAAATGAAAAATATGTGTGCTGCAAACTGTACCATCAAGAAAATAAAAAAAAAAACAGAATGAGAGAAAATATTTGCAAACCATGTGTCTGATAAGGAACTTGTATCCAGAATATCTAAAGAGCTCTTATAACTCATCAGTAAAAAGATGACAACCCAATCTTTAAAATAGGCAAAAGATTTAAAGACATTTATCCAAAGAAGATAACCTTATGACCAACAAGCATGTGAAATGATGCTCAGCATCATTAGTCATTAGGGAAATGCAAACGAAAACCATAATATGATACCACTTCAGACTCACTAAGATGGCTGCGATCAAAAAGACAGATGATACCAAGAGTTAGTGAGGAGGTGGAGAAATTGGAACCCTCATACATTGCTGACGGAAATGTAAAATGGCGAAGCCACTGTGGAAAACAGCTTGGCAGTTCTTCAAAGCATTAAACATGGAGTTACCCTAAGACCCAGTAATTGCACTCCTAGGCGTATACCTGATATGGTTTGGCTCTGTGTCCCCACCCAAATCTCATCTTGTAGCTCCCATAATTCCCATGTGTTGTGGGAGGGACCCGGTGGGAGATGACTGAATCATGGGGGCAGATCTTTCCCATGCTGTTCTCGTGATAGTGAATAAGTCTTACGAGATCTGATGGCTTTAAAAAAACGGGAGCTTGCCTGCACCAGCTCTTTCTTTGCCTGCTGCCATCCACGTAAGATGTGACTTGCTCCTCCTTGCCTTCTGCCATACTGTGAGGCCTCCCCAGCCATGTGGAACTGTAAGTCCAATAAACCTTTTTCCTGTATAAATTACCCAGTCTTGGGAATGTCTTTATCAGCAGTGTGAAAACGGACTAATACAATACCAAGAGAAAAGTCTCCATTTTGACACTTTGCATTTTTAACATTTTCACATCCACATACAAAAACTGTACACCAATGTTCATAGCAGCATTATTCACTATAAGCAAAAAGTGGAAAAAACCAAATGTCCATGGACATTTGGTTGATGAATAGGGTATATCTATACAAGGAAATATTCTTCAATCATTAAAAGGAATAGAGTAGTGATACATGTTATAACATGGCCGAATCTTGAAAGCATTGTTAAATGAAAGAAACCAGTCACAAAAGTCACATATCACACGATTTTGCTCTATGAAATGTCCAGAATAGGCAAAGCTGCAGAAACAGGAAGTAGGTGATGGTTTCCAGGGGCTGAGAAAAGGGAGTGTGTGTGTGTGTGGTGACAGGGATTGGGGAATGACTACTGATGGGTAGAATTTCTTTTTGTGGTATCAAAAGTGTTCTAAAATTAGAACACTTGCAAATGGTTATAAATGGTTGCAAAACTATGGATACACACACACACACACAAAACCCATTGAATTATACACTTGAAATGAATGAATGGTGTGGTATATGAATATCTCAATAAAGCTTTTTTTTTTTTGGTAGAGATGGGGTCTTGCTATGTTGCCTAGGCTGGTCTCTAACTTCTGGGCTCAAGCAATCCCCCTGTCTCAGCCTCCCAAACTGCTGGGATTACAGGTGTGAGCCACCACGCCCAGTCAATAAAGCTGTTTTAAAAAGTGGAATATATTATTCAACCTTAAAAACGAAGGAAATTCTGACATATGCTACCCTACAGATGAATTTTGAGGACTTGTGCTAAGTGAAATAAACTGATTGGAAAAGGACAAATACTGTATGATTTTACCTATATGGGATACTTAGTCAAATTCACAGAGACATAAAGTAGAATGGTGGTTGCCAAGGGCTGAGAGAAGGGGAGAGTGGGGAGTCAGTGTTTAAAGGGTACAGAGTTTCAGTTTTGCAAGATTTAAAGAGTGCTATGGATGGATGGTAGTGATGGTTCCACAACAATGCGAATGTACTTAACGCCACTAAACTGTACTAAAAAATGATTAAGATGGTACATTTTATGTTGTATTTACTACAATTTAAAAAAATATTTAAAAAATGGATCATAGACCTAGATATAAAACCTAAGCTTATAAAAATTTCTAGAAGAAAACCAGGGAGAAAATTGTTGTGACCTTGGATTAGGCAGATTTCTTAATACAGCACCAAAAGCACAATTTGTAAGAGAAAAAAAATCAATAAAAAGGACTTCGTGAAAATTTAACTTCTGGCTGGGCACGGTGGCTCACGCCTGTAATCCCAGCACTTTGGGAGGCTGAGGCAGGCAGATCACCTGAGGTCAGGAGTTCGAGACCAGCCTGACCAGCATGGTGAAACCCCATCTCTACTAAAAATACAAAAATTAGTTGGGTGTGGTGGCAGGTGTCTGTAATCCCAGCTACTCGGGAGGCTGAGGCAGGAGAATCGCTTGAACCCGGGAGGTGGAGGTTGCAGTGAGCTGAGATCACACCATTGCACTCCAGCCTGGGGGACAAGAGCGAGACCTCATTTAAAAGAAAAAAAAGGAAAATTTAACTTCTGCTCTTTCAAGCATCCTGTTAAGATAGTGGAGGCTGGGCGCGGTGGCTCATGCCTGTAGTCTCAGCACCTTGGGAGGCCAAGGTGGGCAGACCACTTGAGCCCAGGAGTTTGAGACCAGTCTGGCCAACAAGGCAAAAATCTGTCTCTACTAAAAATACAAAAAGTTTAGCCGGGCATGGTGGTGTGCACCTATAGTCCTAGCTACTTGGGAGGATGAGGCACTAGAGAATTGCTTGAACCCAGGAGGTGGAGGTTGCAGTGAGCCGAGATCACACCAGTGGACTGCAGTGCAACCTGGGTGACAGAGTGAGATTCTGTCTCGAAAAAAAAAAAAAGATAATGGAAAGACAAATCACAGAGTGGAAGAAAATATTTGTAAAGCACATATTCAATAAAGGACTTGTATCCAAGATATAGAAACAACTCTCAACACTCATTAATAAGAAAATAAACAACCCAATAAAAAATGAGCAAAAGATTTGAACAGACACTTCACCAAAGAAGGTATACAGATTGGCAAATTAGCAGGTAGCATCATTAGTCATCAGATAAATAAAAATTAAGAACATGAGATTCTGCTGTGCACCTATTAGAATGCCTACAATTGAAAAAGACTCACCACATCAAAATGTAGCACAGGTGTAAAGCAACTGAAACTTACCCACACTCGTGGTGGGAAATGTAAAATGGTACAACCACTTTGGAAAACGGGCAATTTCTTTTAAAGTTAAACATGCTCTTACCATATAACACCCAGTCATTTTACTCGTTGGCATTTACCCAAAAGGAAAAAAAAAAGCATATGTTCATACAAAGACTTATTCACAAGTGTTTATAACAGCCTCATATTCATAGTAGCCCAGAACTACAAACAACCAAGTGTCCATCAACTGAAGAAAGGATAAACAAACTGCAATGCATCCATCCAACTAAATACCACTCAGCAATAAAATTCATGCAGCAATATGAATGAACCTCAAAAGCATTAGGCTAAATAAAAGAAGCCAGATACAAAATCCTACAAATTGTGTGATTCCATCTATCTGAGATTCTGGAGAGGGCAAAACTCACCTGCAGTGACTGAAGTGGAGTGGACCAGTAGTTGCCACTGGTCCGTTTCTGTCACTATCATACAAATACTTGACAAATGTCATGTATTTGTAAAAATTCATGAAACTTCAAATGAATATATTTTTATATAAAGTGTACCTCAATAGTGAGACCCTGTCTCAAAAAAAAAAAGAAAAAGTTTCTAAAATTAGATTGTGGTGATGGTTGCAAAACAGTGAATCTACAAAAAAAATAATTTTTATAAGAAACAATGTCTACATTTATAACAAAAATATTTAGATAATCACCATTTCACCAAATATTTCCTAATCATTAAGCTGTTAACTCTGGAGAGGGAAGCATCAAATGTCATTATTCCCATTTCATGGAGGTGGAAACTGAGGCAGCAAACTGGGAAGCCATGTGTCTCAGCCCCATGAACCAGGGAAGACCCGACTATAGGCGGCTCCCTGAGGACCAGGCCAGTCTCTCTGAGCAGGTCTCTGTCCTGCAGGGATTGCATGTGCATACCTGGGGTCCAGTGGGAGGGGAGCAGGCAGAAGAAAGGAGCAATGACCTACCGGCTGCTCACCTCCTCCAGGAAGCCTACTGTGTATTCATTATTTTCTCTGGCCTCTCTTAACACCTGTATTAGTTTTCCAGTGCTGCCATAACAAAGTCCCACAAACTGGGTGGCTTACACAATAGAAATTTATTTTCTCACAGTTCTGGAGGCTGGATGTCTGAGAGAAAGGTGTCAGTGGGGCTGGTTCCTTCTGAGGCCTCTCTCCAAGCTTGTAGATGGCTACTTTCTCCCTGTGTCTTCACATGATCTTTTCTGTGTGCCTGTCTATGTCCTGATCTCTTCTTCTCATAAGGACACCAGTCATATTGGATTAGGGCCCACGCTAGTAACTTCATTTTAACTTAATCACCTCTTCAAAGTCCCTACCTCCAAATACAGTCACATTCTGAAGTATTGGGGGTTAGGACTTGAACATATTAATTTGGGGTGGGGGACACATGGGCTGTGGTGCTGCCCATGACAATACCATATGGCTCCTGACTGCGGGCCTCTAGGGGGAAAAATTAGACTTAAGGTGAGAAGAACCGGTTCTGGTCAGTCCTTTGCTGGAGACCCTTCTTTTTGGGATATCAAAAATGTTCTAGGCCTGGCATGTTGGCTCACACCTGTAATCCCAGCAATTTGGGAGGTCGAGGCGGATGGATTGCTTGAGCCCAGGAGTTCAAGACCGGTCTGGGCAACATGGCAAAACCCCATCTCTACAAAAAACACAAAAATTAGCTGGGTGTGGTGGTGCGTGCCTGTAGTACCAGCTACTTGGGAAGCTGAGTTGGGAGGATTGCTTGAGCCCGGGAGGTTGAGGCTGCAGTGATCCGAGATTGCACCACTGTACTGCAGCCGGGGTGACAGAGTGAGATCCTATCTCAAAAAAAAGAAAAAGAAAAAAAGTTCTAAAAGTTAGATTGTGGTGATGGTTGCAAAACTGTGAATCTGAAAAAACAAAAACAAAAACAAAAAACACCACCAACAACATTGACTTATACATTTGAGTGAATATCTCAATAAAGCTGTTTTGGTTTGTTTGGTTTTTTGTTGTTTGTTTGTTTTTTTGTTTTTTGAGACAGCGTTTCGCTCTTGTTTGCCAGGCTGGAGTGCTGTGGTGCAATCTCAACTCACTGCAACCTCGGCCTCCCAGGTTCAAGAGATTCTCCTGCCTCAGCCTCCCGAGTAGCTGGGACTACAGGTGTGCACCACCATGCCCAGCTCATTTTTGTATTTTTAGTAGAGATGGGGTTTCACCATGTTGGCCAAGATGGTCTCGATCTCTTGACCTTGTGATCCACCCGCCTCAGCCTCCCTAAGTGCTAGGATTACAGGCATGAGCCACCACGCCCAGCCAATAAAGCTGTTTTTAAAAACAGATTATGTGACTCAGCCTGAAAAAGGAAGGAAATTCTGACATATGCTACAACACAGATGAACTTTGCGAACATTGTGCTAAATGAAAGAAGCCAGCTAGAAAGGGAGAAATGCTGTATGATTTCACCTATGTGAGGTACTTAGTCAAATTCGTAGAGACAGGAAGTAGACCCTGCAGAGCCCCACCAACCTCATCTGCACATGGTAAAAATAGTGCCCAGAATATAAAATGTGCTTCAAGGAGCGAGAAAGATAGAAGATTCTGTGCATGCCCAAGTGCTATTATTTCCTGTGGAGCGGATGGTGGACCCTTCCAGGCTAACCCTTCTGCCAGATTTCATGAGGCTATGAGCCCCTATGGGATCATATTAACAGGCAGAAATGGCTCTGTCCCACCCACATAAGTCAGCCCACCGGCCCTCCCAAAATAACGCCTTGCCATGTCAGCTGAGCATCTTCAGAAGCGTCTCGGGAGCCCCAGTTGCTCATATCCCTCTGCCCTGCTCCCCTGACCCCAGTGTTGACATCCACTCACAGCTACTCATGGAAGCCTTGGCACCCACAGAGATTGGGCCTACCCCAGGATGCTGACCTTAGATTCCCCCAAAGCTGCAGACTCTCAGGGTGCCAGGAAAGTCGCCTTGCCTTCCAGCCTCAGAGCCGTACCACGCTCTGTATGGAAGAGGTGCGTGCCCCCAGTCGCACCCCATGCCACAGTGACACCCTCTATCACCTGTGCCTTGCATAGCCCCTCTCGGTGACCAGAGGGGTGCCAGGAGGTTCTACAGGGTCTCTCTGCAGGACTCCGGCCAAACCCACCAGACAATTATCTTGTTGTCCACAGTCAGCCCTCCATTCCAACTCCTCAGGCAGGGCAACCGACTTCTGTGCAAATCAGTGTGAGCCCCTCACCTGCACCTACCAGACAGGCCACCAACTAGCTGCACTGCCCAGGTCCCAACCAGCTGGAAAAGTGTCTGGTCACTCTGAGGACACTGTAAGTTCCTGGTGGGCAAGGCCTTGTCTTGCTCCTTCGTCTCTGCACCCTGCACAGTGTGCTGAGTCTGGCTGGGGCTGGCACAGAGTAGGTGCTCAGGAATGTCCGTGGAATGGAATCATGTGCTGGGCTCCTGTAGGACTTCCTGGAAATGTGCTCTTTGCCTCCCTTGAGCTAATACTAATAACAGCACCAACAAGTGCCATTATTGAGTGTTTGTTCTGCACAAAGCACATTGCCAAGTGCCGTGCATGCCCCACGTCTAGGAATCCTCATAACAATCCCACTAGCTGGGTATTATCAGTTTCCCCTGCCCCATGTAACAGATGAGAAAACAGAGGGGGAGTCAGGATCCATGTCAGGTCTGTCTGACCACCAGGCCTCCTTCTGGATGCCCAGGGTCTGCAGCCTCCCACCAGATGTGGCCTTTATGAAGCAGCAGGGGGCTGGGCTGCATCTAAACACAGGAAAGAATCTTCCAGCAATGACCATCTGGAAGCTGCTGGGCATGGGGATTTCAAATGATTTTGAAAGTGCCTTCTCGTGGCCACTGGCTTGGGAATCCCCCCATTGCATGTGACCAGCTTTGTGTCATTCTGAAACAAGACTCTCTGGGCTTGAGGTGCAGAAAGAGGGCAGTTTGCCCTGCCCCTTGCCTGAGTTTGAACCCTAGACCTTTTCCTCCTATTACTGACCACTTACCATGTGCCAATCATGCTACCTGTAATCATGACAACAAGCCTAAAGGAGCTGCATCATTGGTGCCATTTTCCAGTTGGGAAACTGACGCTGAGAGAGATGAAGCACCCCGATCAAAGTAACACAGTTATTAAACTAGAAGCCAAAGACAGAGTTTTCTGATATCAAAGCTGGGGCTTTCTTCCTACTACACGGCCTTGGTTGCTCATAACCTGGAAGGATACCTGATAATTTGGAAGGATGTCCAAAGGACTTCCTGCTGAAGTTTGAACCTATTTTTTTTTAAGAGACAGGGTCTCAGCTGTCACCAAGTCTGGGGTGCTGTGGTACAATCACAGCTCACTACAGCCTCGAACTCCTGGGCTCCAGGGATCCTCCTGCTTCAGCTTCCTGAGTAGCTGGGACTACAGGGGCAAGCCACCCTGCCTGGCTAATTTTTATTTTTGATAGAGATGAGATCTGGCTATGTTGCCCAGGCTGGTTTCAAACTCCTGATCTCAAGTGATCCTCCTACCTCAGCCTCGCAAAGTGCTAGGATTACAGGCACTACAAAAAAAAAAAAAATTAAACCATCATCCTCATCCTCATTACTATCATTCAAATGCATGGTAATGTAACATACATCCAGGAAAATGCACAAACCTTAGTGAACAGCGGGATGAATTATTGCAATGTGAACACATCCATGTAACCAGCACCAAACAGACAGAACATCAGCAGCACTGCCTGAAGGAAGACCTCTAGTAACCCCCTCTAATCAGCACGCACAGCCGTGGGGAACACTGTCCTGACTTGTGAAATCACACATGAGCTTGACTATTGTGGAACGTCGTAGCAATGGAGTCTCACACTCTGTGCTCTTTTGTGTCTGGCTTTATTTTTCGTTCTATGCTTGTGGGATTCATCCATGTCCTTGTGTGCCATTGTGGTTTGTTGACATGGTGTTCTCATCGGTTGACTATACCGCCACAGGTCTCTCCATTCTACTGTTGACAGGCATTTGGGGGGAGTCTAGTTGTTTAATCCATTTCCTTTGATTCAGGTGGAGAAAAGTGGGTCACTCTCGCACAAAAGCTAATCTCTCCCTCCTCCCTCTTTCCCGCCCTGGGAAAGCCCTTCTCCTTTGCTTCCCTCTGATCTTGCAAACCTGTGGGAATTTGGAGCTTCATTTCAGATACACTCTGGCAGGCTTTCATGGTGAATGGAACCCGGGCAATGGGACTCTTCTGGTCAACAGGGCTTTGCACGGGAGGTCTCCTGCCACGGGCTGAGAGGACGTGCTGTCACCTCGGGGGGTATTCCTAGGAAGTGAGAAAGAGGGTCCACTTTCTTCTGATCTGCAGCGAGGGTGGGGGCAGCCGACTTCTAGACTCTGCCAGCTCTTCTGGCTTCCACGGTTGTCTATGCTGGGTGGGTAAGAGAATTCATATGGCAGTGCTCCAAGACACAGTGACTCATCCATGGAATGGAGATTATGACAGTACCTACTTAGATTTATTATATGTGGAGTTCTTAGGGCAGTACCCCCACCACACAGTAAGGTGGGCTCCAGCAGAGCTGTGGTCTAACCCAAACTCTGCTGTGTACCTACTGTGTGACCCTGGTCAAGTTTCTAACCTCTCTGAGCTCCAGCTTCCTCACCTGTAATATGGGAATAGCAGTGTCTTCTTCATGGTGTGGCTGTGAAAATCAAATGACATAAGAACTCAGGACCTGACATATGGTAGAAACTCAGTTGGCAGTAGCTATTTTTAACAGAGTTTCCCCTCTCAGCATCTGATAGCCTTCCTGTTCCCTTCCACCCTCCACCTGGAGAGCTTGCCAGGTTGTGGCTTAACAGTATCATCAATGTTTTTCCAACTGTTGCCAGGGAAGTAAAAACACACAGACTTGCTGATATGTCCCAAGAAACAACCAGGCCCAATAGATACTAAGACCTGCTAATGGGCAGAAGCAAGGGGGTTTCAAATTCACAGACTTTCAGAGAAAAGAAAAGCCATGGAAACCTTTATATATTCATCCTCATTGTTAATTATTCAAATGCAAATTATATAATGCCTTTTTTTCTTGAGATAGGGTATCGCTCTGTCTCCCAGGCTGAAAGAAGTGCAGTGGCATGATCGTGGCTCACTACAGCCTCAGACTCCTGGGATCAAGCAATCCTTCCACCTCAGCCTCCTGAGTAGCTGAGACTACAAGCCCACATCATCATGTGCCGTGAATTTTACTTCTTCTTCTTCTTTTCTTTTTTTTTTTTTTTTTGAGATAGGGTCTCACTCTGTCACCTAGGCTGGAGTGCAATGGCTCGATCTCGGCTCACTAAAGCCTTGACCTCCTGGGCTCAAGTGATCCACCCACCTCAGCTTCTGGAGTAGCTGGGATTACAGGCACACAAGACCATGCCTGGCTAATTTTTGTATTTTTTATAGAAACAGGGCTTCACCATGTTGGCCAGGCTGGTCTCGAATTCCTGGTCTCAAACAATCCGCCCACCTCGGCCTCCCAAAGTTCTGGGATTACAGGCATGAGCCACCGTGTCCGACCTCCCAGCTAACTTTTAAATTTTTAGTGGAGATGGGGTTTCACCATGTTGCCCAGGCTGGTCTTGAACTCCTGGGCTCAAGAGATCCACCCACCTCAGCCTCCTAAAGTGCCGGGATTACAGGTGTGAGCCACCACACCCAGCCTCCAAAAATCTTTATGTCTTCTGACCCAGAAATTTCACTTCTGGAAATCTATACTAAAGAAACCATCAAACAATAGAAAAATGCCCAGCAATGACACAAACGATAGAATTAATAGTTGGAGGACATTGAAAGTTATAACTACAGTTGTCCTCCTTTATCTTCAGGGGATACATTCCAAGACCCCCAGCGGCTGTCTGAAAGCACGGATAGGACCCAACCCTATATAGACTACATTTTTTCATACATGAGCCATACAAATCTATGGTGAAGTTTAATTTATAAATTAGGCATGGTAAGAGATTAATAACGATGACTAATAATAAAATAGAACAATTATGACAATATACTATAATAAAAGTTACGTGAATGTGGTCTCTCTTTCTCTCTCAAGAGAGAGTCACAGCCAGTGTCATGGCTGGGCACTGTGGCTCACGCCTGTAATCACAGCACTTTGGGAGATCAAGGTGGGCAGATCACGAGGTCAGGAGTTCGAGCCTGACCAACATGATGAGACCCTGTCTCTACTAAAAATACAAAAATTATCTGGGTGTGGTGGTGCGTGCCTGTAGTCCCAGCTACTCAGGAGGCTGAGGCAGGGGAATCACTTGAACCCGGGAGGCAGAGGTTGTGGTGAGCCAAGACTGTACCACTGCACTCCAGCCTGGCAACAGAGCGAGACTCCATCTCAAACAAACAAACAAACAAAAAACCTCAGTGACCTGTATACCACAGGTCACTGAAACTGTGGAAAGAGAAACTGCCAGGAAACTGATAAAGGGGAACTACTATAGATTCTCTATGTTTAAGGATATAAAAGAAGCCAGGGACAGTGGCTCACGTCTGCAATCCCAGAATTTTGTGAGGCCAAGGTGGGTTGATCACCTGAGGTTAGGCGTTCGAGACCAGCCTGGCCAACATAGTAAAACCTTGTCTTTACTAAAAATACAAAAATTAGCTAGGCATGGGCACATGCCTGTAGTCCCAGCTACTCGGGAGGCTGAGGCACAAGAATGGCTTGAACCTCGGGGGTGGAGGTTGCAGCGAGCTGAGATCATACCACTGCACTCTAACCTGGGCAACAGAGCAAGACTCCATCTCAAAAAAAATTTTTTTTTAATTTGAAAAAACAAAGAAAGATGAGCATGTTAAGGAGAAGCACAGAAAATATTTAAAAGACCCAGATTAAATTTATAGAGAGGACCAAATGCACTGAGATGGGAAAAAAACAATGGATAGTATTAACAGCAGATCAGAGAATGCAGGAGAAAAGGTTAGTTACTCCACTTATTTTAAGCAGTGATGATGAGGGTGATGATGATGAGGAGGAGGAGGATGATGGGAGTCACTGCAGCCGACATTTATTGGTCTCTAGCTGTGGACCAAACCCTGCTCAAGTATCATCTTTTCATCCTCACTGTAACCCTATGAAGTAGGTACTGTCATCACCCCTGTCTTACACAGGAGCAAGAGGAAGACATGGAGTTAATAATCAGCTTGCTCCAAGTTAAACAGCCAGAACGTCAGGGAGGCCAGGCTGTTAACCCAGTCAGTCTGGGTTTGAATCCCATCTCCCCAGTCCTCTTAACCTCCCATGTTGTGGTTACTGTAATGGCATTCCCTAGATCAGTGAGGCTTGGTGCCATGTGCTTTATGGACGTTGTATCTAAATCTCACAGCCATCAGGGAAGGGAGGGACTGTTGACCCCATTTTGCAGATGAAGAAACCAAGGTTCCTGGAGGTGAAGTAATTTGCCTAGGGTTACACAGTTGGTAAGAGAAGGAGCCAGGATTTGAACCAGACCTGTCTGATCCCAAACCTTGCATGTTGGATGTGCCTGGGGCTTCTGGATGTGTCTGAGGTAACTCTGAAGATGGGGCTTTTGAGGACGCTTTGTAGCATCAATATCGTGCCTTCTCTCCCTTTAGGGAAAAGTCTTCTGGAATCAACAAAGGGCTTGTGGCTACTTTTGCTCCCATCCCTCCATACCAGATGGAGGGTGGCGTGAGTTCTGACAGGTAGCCACGTGGCCCACCAAGAGTCCCTGTCTGGAGGATTGTCTATAGGGTAAGGTACCACACTGGTAAGTGCACAAGACTATTGAGCCTACATGGGAGGGGGTGCATCAAAAAATGTGCCAGAGGCATCTGCTTTGCTTGCTGTTGAATTACTTTGTATGTAGATTGTTGACACACATATGAGCTGGTCAGTTGGTTGACTGAGTCAAGGAACAAAGGCAATAAACAGATTTAAAAGGGAGGGAAGAGAAGAGAGAGAGAGGGAAGCTCCTAGCAGTGGCTGTTGCTGGCATATTCTTTTGGATGAGCTGATTTGCTGGCAACAGAAGTCAGCCTGGGCATTCTGTCCTTAGACAGCCATCTAACAGGCATCAAAGCTGTGGGAACAAGGTTCTCGGTGGAGCCCTGGTGGCTGACCTTCTCTGTGTCATGGCCATGCGTGTCCTCCCGTCAGCTCCTCCACCCAAGTTGGGCGGGCTCCACCCCATTTGCCTCATTAGGATTCTCACATGTAAACTGGGGCAGACTTTCTGTAGGGTAAGTTGTCAACACATATCAATTGCCTGCCTTCAAATTGTGTGTGTGCTTTGATTCAGCAAGTCTACATTAGGAGTAGATCCTATGGAAGCAATTCTGGACATGAACTGACTGAAATTTGGCCTTCTTTCTTTCACTCTACAGTCTAGATTAGTAAAAAAAATATCAGAAGCCACCCATATATCCATCAATGGGGCTTCATTAGATAAATGGTATAGCAGTATAATAATATATATAATAGTATAACGAAATAGGAACCTGCCTTTTTCTTTTTGAGACGGAGTCTTGCTCTGTCGCCCAGGCTGCAGTGCAGTGGCACAATCTCAGCTCACTGCAACCTCCGCCTCCTGAGTTCAAGCAAGTCTCTGCCTCAGCCTGCCGAGTAGCTGGGATTAGAGGCGCCTGCCACCACGCCCGGCTAATTTTTGTATTTTTAGTAGAGATGGGGTTTCACCATCTTGGCCAGGCTGGTCTTAAACTCCTGACTTCGTGATCCACCCGCCTCGGGCTCCCAAAGTGCTAGGATTACCGTCATGAGCCACCGTGCCCAGCCAGGAACCTGCCTTTCACAATGTTACTAGAGAGGAATATTTAATGACATAGAAATATGTGCAAGTTATATCAGCAAATGAAAAAATAGGCTACGAAGCTCTGCATATATAACATTTTCCTAATTTGGTTGGGGAAAAGTATGGAGAGAGAGAGAGACAGAAAGAGAGACAGGCAGCAACAGGACCACAGAGGGACGTACACCAAAATGTCAATGGTGCTTAATAGGTTTGCAGGTGATTTTAAGTTTATCGTTTAGGTTTTCCAAATCTTCTACACTGAGTGTATGTTTCTTTTATCAAAAAGGGCGTGGCGGGGAAGCCAAGGCATGGTGCTCACACCTGCAATCCCAGCAC
Organism: Gorilla gorilla gorilla; assembly: GCF_029281585.2. NCBI lineage: Eukaryota > Metazoa > Chordata > Mammalia > Primates > Hominidae > Gorilla > Gorilla gorilla. The sequence continues at coordinate 219,780,772 of NC_073224.2, forward strand.
TTTGGGAGGTTGAGGCGAGATGATTGTTTGAGGCCAGGAGTTCGAGAGCAGCCTGGGCAACATAGTGTTGTCTTAAAAAAAATTGCCAGGCATAGTGGCTCATGCCTGTGGTCTCAGCTTCTTGGAAAGCTGAGGCAGGAGGATTGCCTGAGCCCAGGAGGTCGAGGTTACAGTGAGCTATGATCATTCTACTGCACTCCAGCCTGAGCGACAGAGTGAGACCCTATCTCAAAATATACATATATATGAATATAAATAAATAAATAGAAAAAAAACGTATGTTTAAAACAAAACAAAACAAAACTCCCCAGTGCCAGAAAAGTGGAAGTGAAAGAAGCATGTGTTGCCTCCATGAGAGTGGGGGCTGGGAGAGAGGGCTGGGCAGGGCTCGGTGGGGCGCATCTGATATAAGGGGGCAGCCTGCATGGAAAGGGACTGCCAGTATCTGCCTCCACTGCTCTGTGCTGGGATCATGGAACTTGCACTGCTGTGTGGGCTGGTGGTGATGGCTGGTGAGTCGGGGACGGGACCCAGGCTGGGAAGGGAAGGAGGGAGGCCAGTGTACCCCTGTGCTCTCTTTCCCAGATTGGGGGGCTGCTGCTCTGATCCCCAGGAGCCTGGCCCCCACTCCCCAATCCTTCTGCCCCTCTGCAAAGAGCCTTCAGTGGCCGTCAGTCTCCTAGCATGGTAGCTTCAGCCAGAGAGCTCTGGCTGGCCAAGCTGCGCTGCACGTCTCTGGACTGCTGTGAAAGTTCAAACTAGAAGGCCAGCGCCAGGGTCTGCTGGGCCCATGATGATGACGCTTTGGACACAGGTCACTTCACCCCTGCCTCTCCCACTGAATAGGAACAACCCGTACGAATGCATAGCACTCCATATTTTTAGAGCCATTTCATGTTCATGATCTTCCTTGAACCTGGGAAGAGGGTTCCCTTGATCTTCGGTGAAGAGGGGGCAATTTCCATTTGATCTTAAGCAGACCAAATATAAAGTGCAGTTGCTAGCAAATTGGCCTTTTTGTCCTCAATCCATCTCAAAATTGTGATTTTGCAAAGGACTTGCATTTTAAAATGTAGTTTTATGTTATCTTGGGACTCCGAAATTCTCTAGAGGAACATGTCTCCAGGATTACAGCAAAAACCATTAGGAAATTTGCAATTGAGCTGCAAAAATTCATCTCTCAGATGTAAAGAGGGAAGACACTGTAGAGATCAAATACACAGATGAACCTGCAGTCAAATGCAGGCCCCGCCATCTCTTTGCAGTATGACTTTAGCCAAATCACCAAACCTTTCAGTATCCTCATCTGTAAAATGGGTACAACCCCCTTCACAGGGCTGTTAGAGGGACTCTAATGGGAAAACAGATACTAAGTGTTGAGTAAACTTAAATAATAGCTTCACACATGGCACATGCATGAAAGATGGCAGTGGCACCTCCTCCCACCCACTGTGTCCATCCCTTGGGAGAAGGAGCTTCACCCCTGTCAGTGGCAGCCAAGGGTGGGAAAAGTTACCCAGGCAAGAACGGCTGACAAGCTAAGCCAGTTCATCAACACCTCCCCAGCCACAGTGGCAGCTCCGTTTCTCAGGCCGGGTCCTCCTCACCTTAAAATTATGGCAAGTAAGACCACCCAAAAGCATTCTGAGTTAAAGCTGAATGTATTTCTCACATGGCAAGAAAGAGCTGCATCATTCAGGTGTGAGTTCAGTTTATGTATTTCTGAGCCCAGATTGAAAGGGCTATATTTAGGGCAAAAAAAAGAGGACCTGGGTACCCTAAGAAAGGCAAGATTCTGAATGCGGGGCTCTGGTTGATCTGCAAGGTGGACTCTCCGTTTGCAGTTGGGTTCCATATCATGGAATCCAGGAATCTCTGATGGATTGTGTATGATTCCAGAGGGCCCGGGATCCTTCACCAGTGCAGCCAAAGCTTAGCAAGTCTTCTCTTGTACATGTCTTAACAGCTAGAGGCACCATGTCAAACAGGCGTGGCAACATGGACTCCCACACATTGAGGGGACATACTGGGGACACGATGGCCCAGTCACTTTGAGTTGCAACCCAAGGCCACCCGTGTGTGGTCTCACTCTTTGTCCACTGCATGAGTTTCTCCCAACCACCCTTCCCAGCCCAACGGGCCCCAATGTGTGGCTCACCCACTGTGTACTATTGACTTCATTTGCCTGAGGTTGGGTGTGGGTTCCATTAGTAGACTCACTTGAAGAGGGGCTGCCCAGCCCAGTCTCCCTGAGACTCTGGGCTCCATCGGGACGTGTGCTCCCTGCATTCTCTAATTATCTCTAGGAGTTGCACACAGGCACAGCTCCATTCCCTTCTGCCATCTGTTTCTCCCAACCTCCCACTTGAATTCATGGACTTAATATATTTTATTTCTCCTAACTCAACATAATGCATTCCTCTCTTCCGGTAAAATAAATTCCCCTTACTATCAATTCTAATCAGCAGTTATTATGAGTGAAATGAAATTATCCATGAAAAGCACTGATTTCTAAATCATGCTGCCTCCCAGAAGACCCACACACTCTCTTTATTACAGACTCAGATTTTTCTAGGGGCTGGAGGTAAGAAGGGTGACTTGGGACCATTCTTCCTATTATGGAGTGGGAAATCAACACCCAGAGACAGAGAATGAAACCAGACTGTTTTAAGTGATGAATTCTGGCTCCATTTACCAGCCACTAAGACTCCGAGCAAGTTACTGAGCCTCAAACTGCTCATCTGTAAAATAGGGTTTAAAAATAATATTCATTGTACCAGTGTTGGTTTTAACAAATGAATCACAAGTAAGATGATAACATTTGAGGAAATTGGCTGAGGGGTATACAGGAGCTTTCTATCTCTGCAACTTTTTTGTACATCTGGAATTATTCCAAAATAAAAAGTTTATTTATTTAATATAACAGTAATTTTCTAGCCAGATGGAGTCGAGAAATCAATCCAAAAGAAGACCTATAGTAAGCACTCAGTAATTGTCACTTTTTTTCCTTGAGACAAAGTCTCACTCTGTTGCCCAGGCTGGAGTGCAGTGGCAAGATCTCGGCTCACTGCAGCCTCCACCTCCCACCTCAGCCTCCCAAGTAGCTGGGACGACAGGTGTTCACCACCACACCCAGTTAATTTTTGATGTTTTGTAAATACAGGGTGTTACCATGTTTCCCAAGCTAGTCTCAAACTCCTGTGTTCAAGCAATCTGCCCACCTTGGCCTCTCAAACCCGAGATCATGCCACTGCATTCCAGCCTGGGCAACAGAGCGAGACTTTGTCTCCCAAAGTGCTGGGATTACAGACGTGAGCCACTGTGCCTGGCCTGTCGCTATATTTTTAATAGCAGTAGTAGATGTCGTTTTATTATTATCATCATTTGAAGTCACTCATTTGTTCTGGGCAGAGCAGAGGTGCCGTCCTGTGCCCACTGGTGCTGCCCTGAAATTCATCTCCTCTTCTCTCCTGGTTGCTGGGCTGCTTGGCAGGTGTGATTCCAATCCAGGGCGGGATCCTGAACCTGAACAAGATGGTCAAGCAAGTGACTGGGAAAATGCCCATCCTCTTCTACTGGCCCTACGGCTGTCACTGCGGACTAGGTGGCAGAGGCCAACCCAAAGATGCCACGGACTGGTAACTCCTTTCTCAGGGCTGGCAATCCTATCCTGTCCCCGACTACGGTACTCTTCTTTTCTCTCCACCCACCTGTTCATTTAGTTGAGTTGAATCCATTTTGTTGAGCATCTACTATGTGCTAAATACCACTGAGTGCCAATACGGTCCCAGCCCTCCTGGAGCTTGCCTTCCAGAAGGTTCCCCAGGGTCCCTGAAGGCCAGACGCCCCCTTGCACTCCCATCCTCTACTCTAGTGACAATGCCCACATTCACTCCCCACTGCAATGGACATTGGTTTTGAAAGCCCCCCTCGCCACCTCTTTTTTTCCGTTATCTCATTTGATCTTCATAACAACCCTGGGAGTCAGCTAGAGGAGCGGTGAGAGCCAGCCAGGCCTGGGGACACTGCCATGATCTGCCACTTACAGGCTGTGTGACCTTGGGCAAGTGTCTTGACCTCCCCGAGTCTCAGTTTCTTCATCTCTGAAGAGCGGATAATATGAGTACCTCCATCCCATGGTAGTTTTAAGGAGTAAGAGAGAATGCATAGATAAAGCAAGTGTCTGGTGCATAGAATCGCTCAAAAAATGTTAGTCATCATGATCCTGAGGAAGACTGCAGCCCTGCAGGCCTTGACTCTTCCCAGGTGGGGACACGGGTTCTTCTCCAGTAGGGGGAGCAGCCAGGGACCCCAGTAGGCCGGGGACCCATGCAGCTGTGCACCCTGTCTGCTCCAGGTGCTGCCAGACCCATGACTGCTGCTATGACCACCTGAAGACCCAGGGGTGTGGCATCTACAAGGACTATTACAGATACAACTTTTCCCAGGGGGACATCCACTGCTGTGAGTACGCAGACCTCAGGGCAGGAGCTGGAGACCCCAGGAAGGGAGATCTGGCCCCCACTGCCTTCACAGCACAGCTACTTGACCTCTCTGGTTTTTTTTGCATGGGTCCACTGGCTGCAGTTGGGCTGTGAAGAGGCAAGAATGGGTATGGGGGTATGGAGAGGACCCATGGGAGGTTTGGCCCCTTTAGCACCTGGAATTCAGGCCCACGACTGACCAGCTTGGTGACCACATTGCTTAACCTCTCTGAACCTCAGTATCCTCATCTGTAATCTACCCCATTAAGTTATTGCAAGAACTAAAATGAGACAGACAGAATGGGCCTCACAGGATGCCTGCCATAATAAATTACACAGAGCTACTGATTGGCTGTTACTTTCATCATCACTGATGCTCGTGGCAGCCTGTCGAGGATCGGCAAAACCCTGATTATCTCCATTGTACAGACCAGGAAACCAAAACTAGAGTGGGGAAGTGTCTGCCTCCAACTGACAGAGCCTGGGCTGGAACCCAGGGCACCTGGCCCCTGCGTCCTTTCCAGCATCACAAGCATAGAAATGTAGCAGATCCTCAGGGCTGGGAACCTAAAGGGCTCATCACAGCAGCTGCTGTTAATTGAGGGCTTCATAATAATAGTAACAATAATATCCAACATTTATTGAGCACTTACTATAGGCTAAGTGCCTTGTCTTGTTACTTTAACTCTCATGACAGCCCCCTAGGCAACTCTTGCCGTTATCCCCGCTTCATGGATAATGAAATCGTGATCCCTCCTGCCCCGGAGTCTTTGCATAGACTGTTGCCATCCCCCACTCCCGAACCCCAGCTTCCTCCAGGAAGAGCAGACCCTTCCGATCTCAGCTCAAAAGGCTCTTCCACCCTGTTTTCTGACCTCCTAGCCCTGCATGGTTCCTCATGTTAACTTTGCATAGTTGTTGTTTTCCTCCCTGTGGTGCTCTAATACCTGCCCCTCTCTCATGTCCCTATCGTTCAGTCCTCTCCTGCCATGACACGGTAGGTGCTCAATAATTGTTTAATGAATGGGTGAATAAATAACTGAAGGTGCAATGGCACACGGGGAAGTCACGGTACGTGGCCAAGTCATGCAGCTAGAATCGAGGTTGCCGGGACCGGTACCTCTACGACTGAGTAGGAACTGCACTGACTTCAGAGGCTGCTAGACTCATACCTGCCTCTGTCTCGGAAAAGAACAAACACAGAGCTCCCCCTCCTCTGCCCACAGCTGACAAGGGAAGCTGGTGTGAGCAGCAGCTATGTGCCTGTGACAAGGAGGTGGCCTTCTGCCTGAAGCGCAACCTGGACACCTACCAGAAGCGACTGCGTTTCTACTGGCGGCCCCACTGCCGGGGGCAGACCCCTGGGTGCTAGAAGCCCACACCCTCTACCCTGTTCCTCAGCATGGAGCTCTGGCATCCCCACCTCAGTATCTAACCTGAACCAGCCTGGCTTTTCAAACACTCCGGGGGGAGGTAGTCCCAGCCTCCCCCAGAACCCTCTACCAATGCCTTCTGACCTTCTGAAGCTTTCCGAATCCTCCCAGTTGAGGCAGCAGCTGTGTCCTCTGAGGGTGGATGGGAATCTTGGGAGAAGCCCAAGCAAGGGAGCCCTCAGAGGTGGTGTTTGGACCAAAGCATCGGGGTGGGGGAGGGGTCTGCCACTGTCCCCCACCTGCTGGCCCCCTTGTCCTTCCTCACCCCCTCCAATATAGTCTCGGAGCTACAACCGCAGCAGCCACTATAAAGGGCAATATTGATCTTTCTGTCCATGTGGCTCTATCTTTTAAAACCTCAAGGCCCTCCACTGTCCTAAGATAAAGCCTCTCATAGGCGTTGGGGACCCCGCACAGTCTGGCCATGTGACCCTCTCCCCAGGCAAGCTCTGAAGTCCCTGCAGGTGGAGGCCATGCCTGTCTTAAACTCAGTTGCATCCCTGGTGCCCAAAGCAACACCAGAACCAAGAAGGAGCTCCATAAATCCTTCTTGGGTGAAGCCTAGACAAAGCCGCCAGGTCTTGTGGCTCCAGGCACCAGAGCCTTGAGTACTTTCTCCTGCCTCCAGGCATTGGCTCAGGGTGAATTATAAGGGGCTACTGAATGGCTATTACTTTCATCACGACTGATCCCCACCTCCCCAGGGTCAAAGGGCTACTTTCTGGAAGTCTCCCCAGGCTGACTTCTTCTCCCTGACTGCAAGGGCTCACTCCCTCCTCCAAGCTCCCACAATGCTTCATGGCTCTGCCGCTTACCTAGCTTGGCCTAGAGTGGCAAATGGAACTTCTCTGATCTCCCCCAACTAGACTGGAGCCCCCGAAGGATGGAGACCATGTCTGTGCCATCTCTGTTTCCCCTGTTTTCCCACATACTAGGTGATCAATTCATGCCTGTGAATGGTGTGAGCCCATAATGGATACACAGAGGTTGCAGCAGATGGTGTGGGTACCTCACCCAGATATCTTCCAGGCCCAAGGCCCCTCTCCTTGAGTGAGGCCAGGTGTTGGCAGCCAACTGCTCCAATCTGCCTCCTTTCCCTAAATACTGCCCTGGTCTACTGGGAGCTGCCTTCCCCCTGCCCCACCTCTCCCACCAAGAGGCCACCTGTCACTCATGGCCAGGAGAGTGACACCATGGAGGGTACAATTGCCAGCTCACCCATGTCTGTGCAGGATTGTCTGGGTTGAACGACACTCTCAAATTGTTCCTGGGATTGGGCTGAGGCCAGCCCTCTCCTGGAACCACCTCTCTGCTTGGTCTGACCCCTTGGCCTATCCAGTTTTCCTGGTTCCCTCACAGGTTTCTCCAGAAAGTACTCCCTCAGTAAAGCTTTTGCACAAGAATCCTTGTCTCAGGCTCTGCTTCTAAGGAAAGAGACTGAAGAGGGACAACTTTTTCCTTTGAGGACTCCCAATCTGCCATTTGTGTGTGGCTAGCTGTTTCCAGCCAGGGGGCTGAGGCACCTGCAGTCACCCACACTCTGGGCCTGTGGCACCATCTGTGCCTCAGCTGACTGAGCAGTTCTGAGATGTGGTGACTCATGTGAGGTGGTGTCATAGGAATGAAGGACTGTGGGCGCTGGGTTCAAATTCCAGTTCTATGCACCACTCCAGGTGGGGATACCCATGGGGGCAGCTGTGCCTGTGTGGGGGAACAGGGTAGGGAAATCTCCATACCTTCTCAATTTTGCTGTGAACCTAAAACTGCCATATGAAGATAAAGTCTAGGCCAGGCATGGTGGCTCATGCCTGTAATCCCAACACTTAGGGTGGCTAAGGCAGGCAGATCACCTGAGGTCAGGAGTTCAAGACCAGCCTGCCCAACATGGCAAAACCTCGTCTCTACTAAAAATACAAAAATTAGCCAGGCATCGTGGTGGGTGCCTGTAATCCCAACTATTCAGGAGGCTGAGGCAGGAGAATCACTTGGACCTGGGAGGCAGAGGTTTCAGTGAGCCCAGATCGCGACACTGCACTCCAGCCTGGGCAACAGAGTGACACTCTGTCTCAAAAAATAAAATAAAATAAAATAAAATAAGTCTAGTTTTAAAAAAAAAAAAATTCCACTTATATCACTGACTAACCATGTACCTTACAGGAGGAAACATTCTCTGCGTGTAAAGTATAAATGAAAGTAAGAAGAGACCAGCCTGGGCAACATAGACCTCATCTCTACAAAAAATAAGAATTTTTTGTTGTTGTTGTTGTTGAGACAGGGTCTTGCTGTGTTGCCCAGGCTGGAATGCAGCAGCGTGATCGTGGCTCACGGCAGCCTCGACCTCCATGGCTCAAGTGATCCTCCTGCCCCAGCCTCCTGAGTAGCCAGGCACCCGAACACCTGGGTAATTTTTGTATTTTTTGTAGAGATGGGGCCTCACTATGCTGCCTAGGCTGGCCTCAAACTCCTGGGCTCAAGTGATCCTCCTGCCTTGGCCTCCCAACGTGTTGGGATTACAGTCGTGAGCCACTGCACTGGACTGAAAATTTTTTAAAAAGAAGAGAATAAGAAGGTGTTCATGTTTGTATTAAAGAAGATTAGTGTAGATTAAATTCTTAGCACAGCAGGCACCTGGCACAGGGTGTTAACTTTAAATGTTAACGGCATGGTTAATGTTGTTGTTTCGTAGTGACCAGATCTAAAGTCACCCCCAAGAGAAATCAGGAGGAGAAAGTGTCCTCCTCCTTTCCCGCCAAGTCTTCTCCCAGTGACACTGGATGCATTTTCTCAAGAGACACCATTGGGAGCTGACGGCTCTTATTTGTCTACCAAATTTGGCCCAATAGCTCCCTATGGCTTTGCAGCAACATCTCTCTTAATATTCATGTTGGCTGACTTAGCCATTAAGATCCCCATTTTATAATTGAGGACCCTCCTGAGGTCCCACAACCCGAGAAAGGCAGAGCCACAGCTTCGCCCCAGCCTCTTCTTGCTCCGCTCCCTCTCCGCATCACGTTTGTATTGGTTAAGAAGCTTCCAGCTAAAAACTGTGACTCAGTGGGCTGAAACAATGCAGGCATTTATGATCTCACATGATGAGACGTTCAGAGAGGAGGTGGTTCCAAGTCTGGCTCTTCGGAGCTTGATATCATCAGGGCCTGGTTTCCTTCCTGCTCCTGGCAAGCCACCTCTGTGTGTTGGCTTTGCCCTCTGGGTGACTCCCCTCACAGCTCCAAGCTGGCAACCATGATGCCAGCCCGCAGGCCAGGACGTGACAGCATCCAGCCAAGGAGACGCTGTGTCTTCCTCTCTTCCTGTGTCTTTTTGTTTGTTTGTTTGTTTGCTTGTTTGTTTGTTTTTGAGACGGAGTCTCGCTCTGTTGCCCAGGCTGGAGTGGAGTGCAGTGGCGCAATCTCAGCTCACTGCAAGCTCTGCCTCCCAGCCATTCTTCTGCCTCAGCCTCCCAAGTAGCTGGGACTACAGGCGCCCGCCACCATGCCCGGCTAATTTTTTGTGTTTTTAGTAGAGACAGGGTTTCACCATGTTAGCCAGGATGGTCTCGATCTCCTGACCTCATGATCCGCCTGCCTCGGCCTCCCAAAGTGCTGGGATTACAGGCGTGAGCCACCCCACCCGGCCTCCTGTGTCTTTTTAATAAGCCCCCCAGCACCACCTACCGACTTCTCTTCAGGACAGGCCGCCCTAACCCAGAGGTTACCCAAGACAATGGGATGAGCCTGGTTGGTTTAGATTCATTAGGATTTATTTACCCCCAAGACGGAACAGGATCAATGTCCCTGAGGGGTTGGGTAGCTGATGGAATTTGTGTTGGGCGAGCAAGCCCAGAGCCAGGGACTGCAACCCGCTCTCACTTTGGCTGGGAGCAGAGCTGTGCCTGGGGTGCTCCCATCTGTGACCACCTTATCACCAGGGCAGGCTTGATATGTAGTAGGTGATCAATAGGGATTTGTTGAACAAATAAATGAATAATGAATGAATGAATGAATCTCAGATTGGTAAAGACATGGGATTTATTTAGATTAGGAGGCTAGATGCTCAGGTGGGGCTTCAGGCAGCAGGACTTGGAATGTCCCACCCTGCAAGTTCTTGTCCTGGATCAGTGTCCAGTGATTGAAACTGGACAAGAGGCAGCAAGGAAGGAGTAATTCCCAGGAGAGCCTCTGTTCTCCACTTGCCCCTCTGAGTGCTCCTGGATGGCAGAGGCAGCCACTGTGCTTCCTGTTCCCTCTGGGGTTAGGCTCTGCCCAGTGTGGGAAGTGGAGTGGACATGGAACACCTGTGGTGCCCATTCACCCCTCCTCTTACCTACGACTTCTCCAAGGCCCTGCCTGTCTTTCTGTATGGATCCTGCTTCCAAATACCCATGTTCATTCCCCACATCCTCGCCCTGCTTTGATGTGCAGGAGGGGCTGGGCTCCTGCCACCCCCTCCCCACCCTATCTCAGTGTCCCCTTGAGGAGGACTAGGGGGCATTCACACGTGGGGTTCCTGACTGAGGTCAGCTGGAGGGTCATCCTGACCTCAGGGCACCAGGGCAAGCTGAATAGCCCATGTCTCCCACTGGCTGGCCTGGCTTGTTCTCTAGAGCTCAGAGTCCCCTATTTTTTTTTTTTTTTTAATTTAAAATGAAGAGATTTTTAAAGCAGTTTGTAAAAGCTCAAAGCAAGGTCAGAGAAGGCAGGATGAGGATTCCTCTCTGGTCCCTTTCAGTTTTTGGTTCCTGGCCAAGCCCCGTTCACCTTGGGGCCTCTGCTGGGGGAAGCCTCCCCTGGGTCTTGGCAAGACGGGCTCCTTCTTCACTCAGAGCTCAGCTGAACTGCTTCTCCCTCCAAAAAAATGTCCCTGCCCTCCCAACCGAAAGCAACCACCTCCCACCCTTGGTTACTCCCAGTCTCCCTGCCCTGTTTTAATTCTCTGCTTTACACTTTCTGATAGTTTTCTTAATCAGCATTCAGCAATTCACTTCTCTCACCCCAACAGTTGACTGGAATATGAATGCCTTGGACACAGGAAGGAGCACAACATTCCCAGCATCTAGAACAATGCTGGGGGCATAGGACATTTCTGTTGAATGAATGAATGAATGAATAGGGATTGATAGGAAAGCTCCTCCTATTTCTTTCAGCTGGGCTACTTCCCAGCTGTGTGACCTTGGGCTTGTGGTTTTGTTACAAGAAAGGGGTCCGGATCTGGACCTAAGAGAGGCTTCTGGGATCTCACGCAAGAAGAAATTCAGGATGAGTCCATAGAGTAAAGTGAAAGCAAGTTTATTAAAAAAAATAAAGGAATAAAAGAATGGCTACTCCATAGGCAAAGCAGCCCGAGGGCTGCTGGTTGCCCATTTTTATGGTTATTTCTTGATGATATGTTAAACAAGGGGTGGCTTATTCATGCCTCCCCTTTTTAGACCACATAGGGTAAGTTCCTGATGTTGCCATGGCATCTGTAAACTGTCATGGCACTAATGGGAGTGCAGGAGTGAGGACGACCAGTGGTCACTCTCGTGACCATTTTAGTTTTGGTGGGTTTTGGCTGGCTTCTTTACTGCAACCTGTTTTATCACAAGGTCTTTATGACTCGTATCTTGTGCTGACCTCCTATCTCATTCTGTGACTTAGAATGCCTTAAGCGTCTGGGAATGCAGCCCAGTAGGTTTCAGCCTTATTTTCCCCAGCTTCTATTCAAGATGGAGTTGCTCTGGTTCACACACCTCTGACAGTTTTACTTCTCTGATTCTCAATTTGTGGTTAGTAAAATTAACCAATAACGCCTACCCTTGAAAGGGAATTTTTGACCAAACCCTCATCTCTTTCCTACTGAGAACTTCCCACCAGTGAGAAGGTTAGGACAGGGTGGAAGGGGTGGGTGGGCAGGTAGGAAAGGCAGGGACATTCTGTCACCTCCCAAGCCTTCTCTCAGGATGATCAGAAATTAGCTCTTCACCCTCTGCCAGGAACACTCCCCCTACTTTCAGGAGGCCATTGAAGTGGGATCAAAGTGCATTCTGCTCGTGGGCTGCCTCTGCTGGAGCCCCTTCCAGGATCCAGGGCTAGGCTGGGGTGAGAGGAAGCCAAAGCTGTCCCTGTTCCCTCCTCAAGGATTCAGCCCTGAGATGATGCAGCAGCTGGCCCTGGCTCTGCGGTAAGCGTCCCTCCCTGCCCCAAACACCAGCCCAGGAACTGCAGAGCAGAAGGAAGGGAGTAAAATTCAGCCATAGTGCTTCTGGCTTCCTGAGGGGGAATGGGAAAATGCCAATTTCTGGGTTCCCGTGTGCTAAGAACCTTATATACATTTTCTCACTTACACTTCATTCTGCATGACCCAGCAAGGTGGGTATGATTTTTTTAAAAAACGATGGTGGGTATGATTGGCCACACAGTACAGATGAGGACACAGGTTCTGATGAGTTAAACTTCTTGCCTGAGGTAACTCACTCATGGAGAAGTGGTGGAGGCCACTTTGGGAGGCCGAGGCAGGTGGATCACTTGAGGTCAGGAGTTCAAGACCAGCCTGACCAACATGGTGAAACCCCATCTCTACTAAAAATACAAAAATTAGCTGGGCTTGGTGGCGTATGCCTGTAATCCCAGCTACTTGGGAGGCTGAGACAGGAGAATTGCTTGAACCAGGGAGGCAAAGGTTGCAGTGAGCCAAGATCGCACTCCAGCCTGAGTAACAGAGCAAGACTTGGTGTCCCCCCACCCCCTGCCCCCAGAAAGAAATGGTGGAAGCTGGGCAAAAGTGAGCAAAAGCCATGTTAAGCCCAGGGTCCTGGTGCGACCCTCACCACCCCAGGTAGCGTGCTCCCTACGCTGGAACAGTAATAGGTCTATTGCCTGGTGCACACAGCAAGTTAACACGATGAGACACCAGGTTGCAGCAGAGAAGGAGGTTTAAACTTAGGGTCACCAAACAAGGAGACAGGAGAGAACCTTAAATCCATTTCCCTGAGGAGTTTGGGGCTGGGGTTTTTAAGGGTTTTGGAGTGGGACAAAGTGTGGAGATCACTGAATGGTTGAAGAGTGCAGGTTGATGTCACGGGACAGGGAGAGGAAGAACATGCATTCTCATGCTGATCTTGTTCCTCTGTGACAGTCTTCAAGCTGGTGGTTGGAATTTGGGGTTTGAAAAACACCCTAAGCAATCCTTAAACAAGTCAGTCTTGTGATTCTAATGTCAGAGATCATATCTATAGGAACAATGGGAATACCAATCAATTGTAGTGTCAGGAATCCTATCTATAGTAACATGAGATGAAAGTGGGTCAGTATCTAGTGCTTTGTGACTTTTAGCAACATGGAAGTGAGCCAATGTGCAGCCTGATTAATGCTTCATTATCACCATATTTCTGTCCAGAATTCTTGAGGATGGCTTCAAAAGCAGCAGGTCTGAAACTTCATGGTGGACAAAAAATCACCCAGGGGAGCAAGTTTACAATGCAGGTTCTCGGGGCCCCAAACCTGAAGAGTATGATTCTGTAGGTCTAGGGTGGAGCCCAGGAACCTGTATTTTGTAAACTGAAAATAAAATTCTAAGGCCCCCCAACCATCGGAATGGACTCCCTCGTCTCAGCCAGGGGCATTCCAAAGCTAGCCTGAAAAACTAGTTTCAGGCCGTGATGGGAAGGAGAAGCCAGATATGCCTCATTAAACCCTCCTCCCTTTTGGAATTACTCGTAAGACAGGATCTATTAAGCCTGATAAGAAACATTTACAATCTATTAACTCTGATGCCTGCTCTCTGGAGTCTTCATCTGCATGATAAAACCTTGGTCTCTACAACCCCTTATCATCACCCAGACGTTCCTTTTTATTGATAATAACTTTTTCAACCAATTGCTAATCAGAAAATCTTTGAATCTGCCTATGACTTGGAAGCCTCTGTTACAAGAAAGGGGTCTGGATCTAGACCCCAAAAGAGGGTTCTTGGATCTCATGCAAGAAGGAAATCAGGGTGAGTCCATAGAGTAAAGTGAAAGCAAGTTTATTAAAAAAGTAAAGGAATAAAAGAATGGCTACTCCATAGACAGAGCAGCCCAGAGGGCTGCTGGTTGCCCACTTTTATGGTTATTTCCTGATGATATGCTAAACAAGGGGTGGATTATTTATGCCTCCCCTTTTTAGAGCATATAGGGTAACTTCCTGACGTTGCCATGGCATTTGTAAACTGTTGTGGTGCTGATGGGAGTGTAGCACTGAGGACAACCAGAGGCCATTTTTGTAGCCATCTTGCTTTTGGTGGGTTTTAGCTGGCTTCTTTATTGCAAACTGTTTTATCAGCAAGGTCTTTATGACCCATATCTTGTGCCGATCTCCTATCCCATCCTCTGACTTAGAATGCCTTAACTGTCTGGGAATGCAGTCCAGTAGGTCTCAGCCTCATTTTACCCAGCCCTTGTTCAAGATGGAGTTGGTCTTGTTCTAATGCCTCTGACACCTGCACTTCCAGTTGTCCCGCCTTTCCAGCCTGAACCAATACACATCTTACATGTATTGACTGATGTCTTATGTCTCTCTAAAATGTATAAAACCAAGCCGTACCTCCACCACCTTGGGCACATGTTCTCAGGATCTCCTGAGGGCACTGTCATGGGCCACCAGTCATTCATGTTTGGCTCAGAATAAATCCTTCAAATATTTTGCAGAGTTTGACTCTTTTGGTCGACAGTTTTTAACAAGGGCTTCCCAAGATCCTGATGCACCTGGCCAGGGATTACGTGCTGAAAAGCGTGTAGGCCCCCCCTCCTCTATCACCCCCACTATCCCCACTTCCCCTACTCGCAGCACCTGGAGCAGACAGAGACCTGTCTCCATTGCCAACCCAGGGATGGAGCAGCTGTTCACACCAAGGTTTGTCCATCCTGTGTAGACATGGCTCCCTGGGCTGCCAAACTAGAGACCACATTCTAGATCACCTGCACCCAAGCCTCCGAGGTTTCATCTGTCAAGTAGAAGATGGGGGAGGACTATGCTCAGAGCTTAGCTTGCCACAGGTCACCTTCCTGAGGCCTGGTTGGATATTTGCTTTTGGGGTTTTTTTTTCACTTAATCTAAATTTATTTTATTTTATTTTATTTTTTGAGACAGAGTCTTGCTCTGTAGCCCAGCCTGGAGTGCAGTGGCCCCATCTTGGCTCACTGCAACCTCTGCCTCCCAGGTTCAAGTGATTCTCCTGCCTCAGCCTCCCCAGTAGCTGGGATTATAGGCATCCATCACCACACTCAGATAATTTTTGTATTTTTAATAGAGACAAGGTTTCGCCATGTTGGCCAGGCTGGTCTCGAACTTCTGACCTCAGGTGATCCACCTGTCTTGGCTTCCCAAAGTGCTGGGATTACAGGCTTGAGCCACCACGCCTGGCCTAAATTTATTTATTTAAGGATTTATTTAAGAAGGAAATTTATATCCCTCTGGCATAGGGAAAACAAGTATCGCTTGTCATAAACAGAGGGTGACCATAAAAATAAATATAATTTCACTTCGAGAAAGGTACCCCCCACGCCTTGCACCAAGGAGAGAAGAGTGATTCTTATCCTTGAAGACGAATTTGCCTAAACTGACCTCACTACAGTAGTCTTATCTCGCATTAGCTCCCCATGTCTTTCTTAGTCACTTCCCCAAAATTTATTGTCCCTTGAAGCCCAAACCCACTTTCCTTTGTTAAAAGGGTACAGAAGCCCTGAGCTTTTTCACTCTGGTCACTTTGGTGTTGATGGGGAGTTGCAGATCAATGTCAGGGAGAAAGACTTTTCCTCTACTCTTTTTTTTCTTTTTTTTTTTTGTGATGGGGTCTCACTCGGTTGTCCAGGCTGGAGTGCAGTGGCACAATCACCGCTCACTGCAGCCTTGACCTTCCTGGTTCAAGCAATCCTCCTGCCTCAGCCTCCCAAGTAGCAGGAACTACAGGTGTGCACCACCACAACTGGCCTTTATTCTTTTATTTTACTGCACTGGGGCCCTGTGAATGAATAACAAAAGACCTATTAGCAGAAGAAAAGGCACTAAATTTCTATTAATATTTAGACACATGAGAGTTCACATAAAATAAGTAAAATTCAAAGATGGGCCCTTGGGACACTGTCCACATAGAGACCTGCTCAATGGCTTCCAGCACCAGGAAAGCCCTGGGGCGCACAGAGGAGCCACGGTCCCCGTCCCATGAGAGGCTCTGTATTACGGCCATGGGGAACCAGCTCAGGCTGGCGGGACTGCCCCAAATGTCAGGATCTGAGAGCCTGGTTCAAGTTCTGGCTTCGCTACTAACTTGGGGGCAACCTTAGGTGAGACACTTTTCTCTCTATCTCTTGGTTTTCCACTCTGTAAAATGAGATGTTGTGAGGTGCATATTGGGTCATGGATTTGAAAACACTTTGAAAAGCATAAAATGTGAAAAGCATAGAAAGGAAGTCTATAAAATGACTCTTTAGAACTTCTACTAGAGGTTCAATAGGACAGTATAGCTGTCTCCAGATAGAGTTTCTTAAGACAGTAACAAATGTGACCATTGCTTGTAGATCTGTACAGAAGATTTAACAATGACTTGCTTGCAACCCACAAGTTTATTTGAAACCTGAGTAATCTCAGCATCCAGCAGCTGGTTCACTTTGATTTATAGGAAACCAATTATGCAACATTCTGAATTTACTGGATCAACAGTTTAGAACTGATGACTCAAAGAGACATGGTAACTAAAGAATTGTCAGGTTCTCTGAATCAGGCTTGCCCTGATTTAATGAATGAGTTGTTCACTGATTCTTAGAATCGACCATTTTGGAATTGTTGCATAGGTTATTTTGAGTTCCAACTTTTCTTTCTGTAAGGTTTATCTCACTATCCCCCAACTCTTTTGCTGGGCCAGGAATACGTCACTGCCAGGGCATTAACACAATGACCCCAAATTATTTTAAAAAGGTTAACCAAATTATAGGCATTGTATTCAGTTCAAAAAGGCAAAGAGGTGCATAACACATTTAAAGAAAATGTTCTATCAAAAGATGAAAAATGTTTTAAATAAATTTTTATCATTTTATTTTATATGCAGCAAGGTCTTGCTCTGTTGCCTTGGCTAGAGAGCAGTGGTGCAATCACGTCTCACTGAAGCCTTGATCTCCTGGGCTCAAGCGACCCTGCCACCTCAGCCTCCGGAATAGCTGGGACTACAGGTGCACACCAATGTGCCTGGCTCATTTTTAATTTTCTTTTTTTTTTTCTGTAGAGATGGGGTCTCACTATGTTGGCCAGGCTGGTCTTGAACTCCTGGCCTTAAGTGATTCTCCTCACTTGGCCTCTCAGTGTTGAGATTGCAGGTGTGAGCCACCATGCCCAGCTTAAATACATTTTTAAAGGAGAAAGCTATAAAATGTCCACATTAGGGGGATGATGATGGTGATGTTTTGTTCTTTACTCATTAGGAGGGTGCACCTCCCACCCCTCTACCCCTGAGTAGTGCACAGTCCCAAATTTAGAAACCTGGAAAATTAGTACCAGGACCAAAGCTTGTCTCAGCCTCTGCGGATGTCATCAGGTATACCTGTGGATATGTGTGAATAGATCAAATAAGCTTTGCTCATCTCTTGGTGCAAAATAACAAAATAGCATGTGTGAGTGGCCCATATGGCCCCCCAGGGCTTGTACCCCTTCCCAGTGTCCCACACCTGACCACCGGTTGCATCACTGGGGAGCTGGTTGACAGATACAGATGTCCAGGCCCTAGACCAGCTGTGTTGATTCCTCTCGGAGCTCTGGTCATTCTGATGCAGCCCTTCTACCTGTCAGTCCCTGGGACAGCCTCAGAATCCACCAGGTCCCAGCTTTCTCCTCTCCCCTAGGCCTGGATTCCTTCTGTCCCAGTGGAGGCTGTGCCTTGCCACTGGGGAGAGGTGCTCACTGAACAGGAGTCACGAGGTCCCCCCTGTGGGAGGAGGGGGCTGAGAGACTGTAAATCAGACCCTTTACACACAGCGCATGCCAATCTCTGCTGGCTTTGGTGGAGATGGAGCCAAGGGGCTCATGGCAAACTGCCACCTTCCTGCTTAGACATAGCTGCTTTCGTTTTTGTTTTTGAGACAGGGTCTCACTCTGTCACCCAGGCTGGAGTGCAGTGGCATGATTACAGCTCACTGTAGCCTCAACCTCCTGGGTTCAAGCAATCCTCCCACCTCAGCTTCCTGAGTAGCTGAGATTACAGGTGTGGACCACCACACCCAGCTAATTTTTAAGTATTTTGTAGAGACGGAATCTCACTGTGTTGCCCAGGCTGGTCTCAAACTCCTGGGCTCAAGCAATCTTCACGCTTTGGCCTACCACAGTGCTGGAATTACAGATGTGAGCCGCCACAACCTCTTGGTTCAACTCAAAATGCTTTCACTGGCCTCCTGTTCTAATCACAGTGTGGAGTTCTTGCTTCTTGCACGTCAGTCCCTGAGAGACTAACAGGTGGTGGTGGAGATGTGGTGGCCTTAGTGCCTAGCCCAGGCCTGCCTGGCACACTAAATGTGTGTTGAAGCAGTAACTGCGAGTGTTTGAGCGGATGAATCAACAGGATGATGTGGGAACCAGAAGAGAAAGGAGAACCTCTGCTGGGGAAATAGGGGAAGTGCACGAGGCAGCCTACAGGGAGGGAGGGATTTTGCCGGTGGGGTAGGGGAACAGGCGTTCCAGGCAGAGGGCGCCACCCAGGCAAGGACTGGAAGTGTCGACATGCGCCACTTTGGGACCGGCTGCAGGGCTGTGTGCCCTGGACCCAGCCTGGATCTCCCCACAGGTGCTGTCTCCCGCATGATTGCTGCTACTCCCTCTTGACACCTCACCAGCGCTCCCCTAAGTGGGACCGATGCAATTCCAGCATCACCGGTGGCCACATCCAATGTAGTGAGTGCTTCATGGGGCAGCCTGGGAAGATGAGAAGAGGGGCCACCTTCTGCCCCAGACACCTGCCTTGGCCCCTAGGACTTGGGTTTAGGGCGAATGGTTGGAGTCAAAACTCTTGGGCTGGGGTTTGGTGGTCCTCTTCCATGACAGGTGCCATTGATTGAGCACCTACTGTATATAGCGCCCCGTAGCGGATGCTTTATGTGCATTGTCTCATCAAATACTCCCAGCAACTTAGTGAGGAAAGTGTCATTAGCCCACTTGACAGCAGAGACCACTGAGACTTAGATAATTGAAATCACCTGTCTGAGGTCACACGGTGAGGAAACACACAGGGCTAAGATATGAGCCCTGATCTGATTTTAAGGCCCTTACAACACAAGCTCTGCGTGATTTAAACTCAGTGGCTTGGATGTCTGTCCCACAGAGGAGCCAAATAGCTGTGCTTGTGTGGCTAGTTCCTGCGCTGGGTGGTAAGTGAACGTGTTGGGACTGATGCTGTCAGAGGCTTGGAGATTGCAGGCCAGAAGCCCAGTTCCATTTGTTTGTTTGTTTGGGGTTTTTGTGTGTGTTTGTTTGTTTGTTTTTTGAGACAGAGTCTTGCTCTGTTGCCCAGGCTGTAGTGCCGTGGCACAATCTTGGCTCACTGCAACCTCCATCTCCTGGGTTCATGTGATTCTACTGCCTCAGCCCCCCAAGTAGCTGGAACTACAGGCACCTACCACCACACTTGGCTAATTTTTGTATTTTTGATAGAGACCAGGTTTCACCATGTTGGCCAGGCTGGTCTTGAACTCTTTACCTCAGGTGATCCACCTGCCTCAGCTCCCCAAAGTGCTGGGATTACAGGTGTGAGCCACCACACTCAACCTCAGAAGCCAGTTCTGATCTAATGTTTGAAGACAAAAGAGAAGGATGAGGGGGAGTCCAGGGACATTAACCCCCGGGGGGGCCTTTGGGAGTTTGTTTAATTAAGACTAAGACACTAAAGCCACTCAGACACCTGCAACTTCAGAGCCAGAAGGGCCCTGAAAGGTTATGGGAATGAGGCTTTCTCAGATCCTTTTGAAGGCAACCCACAAAATGTAATAAAATTGACATCTGGACCCAGTCCACACATACACAGCCAGCATAGGCACACGATGTGCTGAAGCAGCACTTTACTACTTGTGATATATTAACACACACATGTGCACACACACTGGATGCAACCCTCTAAACTGATTTCATGACCCACTAGTGGACGGGGACTGAAGTTTTTAAAACATGATCTATCAATTCTTCTGTAAAGATGAAAAGCTGAGGCCCATGACTGGTAAGAAGGCTTCCCAAAGTCAGTACTTGCACAAAGTCATGACTAGAGCCTGATGTTTAGTTTCTTTTTCTTTTCTTTCTTTCCCTGCATGCCCCCGCCCTCTTTTTTTTGAGATGGAGTCTCACTCTGTTACCCAGGCTGGAGTATAGTGGCACGATCTCAGCTCATTGCAAGCTCTGCCTCCTGGGTTCACACCATTTTCCTGCCTCAGCCTCCCGAGCAGCTGGGGCTACAGGCACCCACCAACACGCCTGGTTAATTTTTTGTGTTTTTAGTAGAGATGGGGTTTCACCGTGTTGGGCAGGATGGTCTCGATCTCCTGACCTCGTGATCTGCCCACCTCAGCCTCCCTAAGTGCTGGGATTACAGGCATGAGCCACCACGCCTGGCCCCCAGCCTGGCATTTAGTTTCTAATACTTCTAGTTACCCAAAACTGTGGTTAATAGAATGTTAGCCCATCTTAGTATGTATGAGGTACTTGGATAATTTGGGGTACAAGACACTGAACTGGACCTCACAGCTACAGAGGGTCTAATTCTGTGCTTCTGAGGAAGTTCAGAAGGTGCTTGAAATGCCTCTGGCCAGTAGGAGACCCAGTGGGAGTCCTGGGGGCCAGTCTTCCCCCAGACCAGGTTTTCTGTGTTGAGTTCCTAATTCTGACTTCTGCCTCTCACATTGTAAAATCTGACTCCTGGGTGTGGTTCCCCAGAAGACACAGCTGTGACCCCTGCCCTCTGGGCACCACTGATGGCAGTCATGATGTAGAGGTATGCATGGGATTTAATTCATGGACATTTACTGGGCGCTCCCTCTGTGCCAGGCCCTGTGTCAAGCACAGTGGAGAGTGATGAGAGCAGCGAGGCCAAGGCTCTGTGCCAGTGGGCCCAGCCTTGGGATTTGCAGGGACCCAGGCTCAAATCCCCACTCTGCCCATCTCTGACTGCATGGCCTAGGGCACACGTTCAGCCTCAAATTGAAAGTTACTCCCCCATTAAGTGGGATGATTACACTTAGTTGTTGGGCTGTTGGAGATTCAATGAGATAACCTGTAGGAAAGTCCCTGGCACCTGGTAGACAATCAGCAGGTGGTAGCTCTTATTATTGTTACTGATTTTAAAAATGCAATTAGTAGCTAGAGATAGGGGATGAACATTCCTGAGGGGGAAGAAACAGCAAGAGCAAGGGCAGAAAGGTGGGAAAACCAGAGCAAGAGGAGTGGAGGTTTGGGAGGTGGGGAATAATTGGGAATTCAAACTGGAAAGGCAGTGGAGCCACAGCGAAGAACCTTAATTGTCAGGCTGAGGAACTTGGCAATGGGAAACCATTGAAGGCCTTAGAGGAAGGGAGTGATGCAACTGGAGTTCATGAAAGAGAAGGTGGCCAGCAGACCCTTGATTGATAATATCAAACCCCTGCCAGGGAAGACACTGTATAGTTGTGGGCTTTCTAAATTCAGCAAGAAAAGGGGCCCTGGCACCATCCTGGGAAGGTCTTGACACCTGGGTCAGGGTAGAGGTGGGATGGTCTGTCTGTCTGGCCAGAAGTGAGAACGCTAGATTTCTTCCCTGGCTGGTCCAGGTTCTGGGAGCAAGTGCCAGAAGCAGATCTGCAAGTGTGACCTGAAGTTGGCTTCATGAGTGCAGCAGCACCTGGACACGTACAATGGTTGGAAGCTCATTTTCAGCAGGAAGCCATGCTAGAAGATGACACTTCCCTGTGGGACACTGGGGGACTGAGTTAAAGACTCTGAGCCCCCTGAGGACACCACTTAGCATGCCAGTCCTAATGCAATGCCCATCCCCTTACCCAGCCAAGCCCAGCCCAGGGAGACCTCAGGGACAGTGAGGTCACCGGTGAGCCCAGCTCTCATCCAGACTGCCCACTGCAGATGTCAAAATCCCACAATCACTGTATTGTCTGCCCAACTCATTGGTTCTCTCTGTTTCCACACTGGTATGTGAGCTTCCTGAGGATAGGAGCTGCATCTCAGTCATTTACTTATTTATCCAGTCACTCATTCATTCAACAAACATTTTCCAAGCATCTGCTATGGTCCAAGCATGCTGGCATGTTGATACAGGCACTGGGAAGCCTGTAGCAACCAGGATTTGATATAAGCAACAGAACTACTACGAGATACCTATATATAAAATAAGAGATGGATTATAGGGATTTAGCTTGCTGTGATTATGGGAGCCAGTAAAACAGTGTGGGTGGGGCCGTTTCTGTTTGTGCTGGTGCTGTGACCTCCAGTCCCGTGTCCCAATTGGCAAGGCAGAGTGGAACTACAAGGATGAGTAGAGCTCTATGAGGACAGACAACGACACCCTTCAGCCTCTCGCTACCCCCACGTCTTCCATGTTGATGATGCAGTGTCTTCCAAGGGAAGCCAGTGCCCTTCATCATGGAACCAAGTATGCTCCTGGCTCCGAAGTAAGAGGAGCTGAAGATCCTCTGCCAGGACCTGGAGTTGCTGCAGCTCCCAGTGCTTCCCCACACTAACACCATGAGCCAGCACATAAGGGCCAGCATACATTGGCCGCAACAGCATTTCATGCCCTGCTCCGACTATGAGATTGTAAAAATTAAATTACTCCATACCAGTTTCCAAATCTTATGCAAGACATCTCTTGAGACCCATGCTAACCTGGAACTCTGCAGGGAAGGGAATTCTAGGAAATGAAACTTTGGCTTAGTTAAGTGAAATAATACAAACCCCCAAGAGTCCACCCCTTGTTGACTTGGCACCCATATGCACCTCTCCCAAATAAAGGCAATAGCAAGATCATCTTCCTGCCTAACATAATGCAGTTTTCCCTGTATACAATCTAACAAGCTATCCTCTCCCCAAAGTGGACAGAGGATACAAAGTTTTTATCCATCTCAATTTCTCATTTCTATTCTAGTTGAGTGACAATCCCCTTTTGATATCCTCTGACTTGAATATTGAGATATAAGGTTAACAACACTGATACACCTTATGTAAACAGCAGCACCTGAGATGGGGCTGCAATGCTGCAGCCATCCACTGTCAGGGAATGGTAGCATATGTGGAGAGCCATCTATAAAACAGGCCCAGGTCTTTTTCTTTCTCCTGCAATTGGTCACAGGGAACTCGCCATGAATTCATAGGTATAGGTGAAGGAGGAGGCTTGTGGCAGGCACTAGGGCCATGGGCATGCTCACACAACTTACTTGGGCCTTCAGAAGCTATTCAAGCCTGATTTCACAAGACCATTTCCATTTGATTATGCAATTGCTGCTATCCATGCTGAACTTTGTTTTGATGGGCCTGTTAACACCCAGTTCATGATAGGCAACTCAGGTCTCATGATAACTTGGTAACCTGAGGTCAAGCATTCAGCGTCTACCAAGACCTGCTGGCAAGCCAGATACTGTTTCTCAAAAGGAGAGTAGTCCTCTGCAGTTGATGACATGGCTTTGCTCCAAAACCCTTAAGGTCTGCCCTATGCTTTACCCACAGATGCCCCTCCGAGCTTCCATGTAGCATCTCTATGTGCATATACACGTCAAGCACCATTGGATCTGCTGGGTCATACACCCAAGTGGCAGAGCCACTTGCATGGCAGCCTGGACCTTTTTGTTCTGGGCCCCACTCAAAACAAGCAACTGTTCAGGTCGATTGGTAAGTGGGTTGAAGTGGTACTTCATTGGTATCACTGGCAAATGGTACTTCAGTGGTACTTTGACCTGAAACATGAGCTACTCTCTAAAATCTGAAGTGCCCACAAGGCACTGTGCTTCCTTCTCAATAGATGGGAGGGCCAGATGCTGTGACTTGTCCTACCTTTTGAAAGGGATATCTCAACATGCCCCAGACTAAAGAACCCCTGGAAAATGCCACTGCAGTAGCAGGCCCCTGAATTCTTGTGGGATTTTCCCCCCTAAGGCAAATACATGTCATACATGTCATCACCAATGCTGACGTCCTGTGGGATGCAAAGATAATCAAGGTCCCTCTGGACTAGATGATGGCATAGAGCTGGAGAGTCGATGTAGTCCTGCAGTTGGAAAGTGTAAGTGTATTGCTGTCCCTGCAAGCTGAGAGCAAATGCTTCTGACAGTTTTACTAATAGGTATAAGGAAAAAGTCATTCTGCAGTGGAATAATTAAAAAATAGGTGCCAGGGGATGTGTTGATTGGCTCCAGCAACAAAACTACAGCAGCTGTGATTGGAGGCATTGCTTGATCAAATTTGCAGTACTCCACTGTCTTTCTCTAACAGGCATCTGTCTTCCATACAGGCAGGCAAAGAAGCATTCATGTCCTGTATGCAGATTTTATTTTGTAGAGGCAGGGCCTCATTATGTTGCCCAGGCTAGTCTCAAACTCCTGGGCTCAATGAATCCTCCCACTACAGCCTCCCAAAGCACGAGGATTATAAATGTAATCCATCATGACTGGCCCTGTCTGTGGATCTTGAGTGAGATTTTAAAGCCTTGAGACCATCACTTTCTTTTTCCAAGTTCTCCAACCCATAATAATATTTTTGTTTCCATTAAAGTGCTCTGTGCCATCAACTACTTGGTCACCCTTGAACAGGTGTGGACAGAGGTGATCATTTAAGTAGCTGTTTTATCTCTTCAGGCTGTGGTCCATCAATGTTCCCCTTACCACTAAAAACCAGTCATTTATGCCTTTAAATCTAATCAAATAAGAAAACCAATTCCAGATGCAATTCAAAGAGCCCATCCTTCAAGCTGTTCCTCAGAAACCTCTCCTAGTACCAAATTCTGAAGAGGTTAAGGAGTTCAGGCAGAAAGGCAGAAGTACTCTCATACGACAATACTTTTTTGGTAGAGATTTGACCTGGTACGGATGGGATTGCTGGCTTAGTCCTTCATAGGAGGCTGTTTCTCCTGTGCCTGGTGCTACAGCCTGAAGTTAGCAGGGCAGACAGTCTGAAACGGAAGATGGGTGTGAAGGGGTAGGGGAGAGCAAGGACAAATTGGAACCTGGGAGGATGCATGGAGCCCAAAAGAACAAAACAAGAACCAGATGGGTCTCAATACCTTCCACCCTAGTTTCACTGCCTGTGCACCCTGCAGGGGAAGCTGGCTCCCTTACTTACAGAGCTAAACATACATCTGGCCCAAGAGTCAGAGAAGTTAAAGAAATCCAGCAGGCTCGCCCCAGCAAGGCGAGCTAGCAGATCCATGATCCATGGGCCTGAGCCACAAACACAACATGCCCTGCTCCCAAGTGTAAAGAGAATATGACTGCACTTCCCATCTGCCTCCCAAATCTCAACAAAACATCTCTTTGGGCCCTAAACTACAGCAACTAACCAGAACCTAACCCAGAACTCTACAGGGAAAGGAATTCTGAGAAACATAGCTTAGCTAAAGCTACATAATCCAAACTTGCCACACCCACCCTGAACAAAACAAAATGTGTTTTCCTCAGTGCCTGTTGCAAGACCTGGCCCCAGCTCCAAGCTTCCCCTGCATGATGTTCTACTAAGAACACAGTTTTGGGCCGAGGTGGGAGGATCGCTTGAGGCCAAGAGTTCAAGACCAGCTGGGGCAACATAGCAAAAGCCTCAGCTCTACAAAAAAATAAAATTATCAAGGTGTAGTGGTGCATGCCTGTAGTCCTAGTAACTCTGGAGGCTGAGGTGGGAGGATCATTTGAGCCCAGGGGTTTGAGGCTGTAGTGAGTTATGATCACGCCACTGCACTCCAGCTTAGGTGACAAAGTGAGACCCTGTCCCTGAAAAAAAAGAGACCACAGAACATGGCTTTGGGATCAGACAGACTGCTTCCTTCCCACCTCTCTTCCTTATTACCTGTGTGGTCTCAAGCAAAACACTTCACTTTCCCAGTCGTCAGGTCCCACCCCTCACATGGGAATGAAAACAGCAGCCTCACTGGGCAGTTAATAATGTCTACATGGTGTCCCGCACAAAGAAGAAACTCCAGCCAGGCTCACTGGCTCAAACCTGTAACCCCAGCACTTTGAGAGGCCGAGGCTGGCGGATCACCTGAAGTCAGGAGTTCGAGTCAACATGGTGAAACCCTGTCTCCACTAAAACCACAAAATTAGCTGGGCATGGTGGTGCATGCCTATAATCCTAGCTACTCGGGAGGCTGAGGCAGGAGAATAGCTTGAACCCAGCAGGCGGAGGTTGCAGACCGTGCCAAGACCGTGCCATTGCACTCCAGCCTGGGTGACAAGAGCAAAATTCCATCTGAAGAAGAAGGAGAAGGAGAAGGAGGAGGAAGAAGAGGAGGAAGAAGAGGAGGAAGAAGAGGAGGAGGAAGAGGAGGAGGAGGAGGAAGAAGAAGAAGAAGAAGAAGAAGAAGAAGAAGAAGAAGAAGAAGAAGAAGAAGAAGAAGAAGAAGATCCATACACCTCCTACCTCATCAGCCCACCTTAGCTCTGTCCTCCTCCCTTCCATCCTGATCAGTGGGCTTTACTTGAGGCCTTTTCAGTTTGGTAACAACTACAAGGAAGCTCCCTGCTGCCCAACCCCTCTGTAGATATGCTTATAGAGATCATTTTACTTATGTTTGGAGGCTCACATTTGTGCCTGAAGCCCAATTCAGATGACAGTAAAGGATCTGTATGTACAGGGCAGTCTGTCCATTAAGGATGTATAACGATCTAGCTAGGGAGGCATTGCGATCTGGTCTGTATGTTTCACTAGCTTTCTTAAAATGGGATGACCTCCCTGATGGTTCTCCTGCCAGCCAAGGGATCAGCAAATGCAACAGTTGAGGAGAACGCCTTTCCCCAAGTTTCGAGGCTCCCTTTGCTCTCATAATTTCCCCAGAGCTGTTCACAGCAGCCAAGGTGGAAGACAGCAATGGGATCTCCTCCACTGAGGATGAAGCCCAGAGCCCCAGACTGACTGACCACCCGGGGACAGCCTCCAGAATCCAAAGAGGCAGTTGCAGCAGGGAAGACATGGAGCTGGCCCTCAGCTGGAATCCAGGGGCTCCCCCGACGAACCCCTAATGTGGGTGAGTCCCTGAACTGCTCCTTTTGTGAGCTGGGGTTGAAGGCAATGTGCGATAGTGGCCAGAGCCCAGGGTTTAAAGCTAGGATCTGAGATCGAATCCTACTTCTGCTGTTGATGTGCTGTGTGACTTTTGGACAGTCTCCTAAACTTTCTGGGCCTCAATTTCTTGGTAGATAAATGAAGGTTCTCCATGGTTCCTTCCAACTCAATCCCACACCAGCCTGTAGTGTTGCCTTCATAACCTCATAGCATCCTGCTCCTGTGTGGATGCTGGGACTCTGAGCTGGGATGTGCCAATGAGAAGGGCCTGCCCACACCCCCTCCTGCAGAACTTACCAGCAAAATAACTGCCCTGCCTCCCACCTGACCCTCATGGGAGAAGGGAGAAGTCTGGACTGGGTTCTCTTCTCTGTCATCCAGAATATCACTATTGAAGGAAAATGGGATTAGAGTGAAGCCTTCAATTTCCCCCACATACCCATTCAAAATTGGATCTGGGAAATGGCTTTGATTTTAAATATTTCATGAGCAAATTCAGCATTTAAGTCCCTCCCTGTGTGGCATTGTCAAATATAGACACCGAGTCTAAATCAAACTTTTCTAAAGCACTGGTGCATTCAGGGTAATCTCATAAAATTAAATTTTATTTTGAAAACATTCAACACTAGAGCTTTTTAAATATAGACCCTATTTATCATGCAGTTATTTTGGGGTATGTCAGAATAAAGAAGCCATAGGTCCTTTCTTGGAAGGATGTTCCTTTGTTTTGGAATACGTCCTTTCTTCTTTCAGTCGTGGTATCAGAACATCCTTTCTTTTATGAATTGATAGATGGGTTGGTTTTTTTAATGTCCTTACTTTGTAAAAAATAAACCCCACAGCTGACACCTATTTAAAAAAATTCCTGCTGTGTGAAATCCTAGAACCTCAGCATTCTCCATATCAGCATCAAGGTGGGCTTTAGAAGTCTCATTTTACATTGCAAGGAATAAGACAGTTTATTTCTCAAAGAGACTGAAAGTCAAAGAGGTTCAGTAACAGGTCCAAGACCACACAGCTGAAGAAGCCAGCACTGGAATTTGAATGCCACCCTCTCTGGCCTGGAAGCTGAAGCTGGCATAATCACCAGTTATCTTTCCCTGACCCCATCGAGGAAGAATGAGACCCAATACTGTAGAGGACCCCAAGGTTTAAGAAAATTAGCCCAAGAGAAAGCCTGAAGCTCATCCCAGAAAACCCTGCATTTACTAATCTTCCCTTCTGTCTCTGAGATAATGTAGACATCTTTGGGTTTATTGCCCCAGTGGCAGAGAAAGAGGCACCAGCGATCCCCCACAGCAGAGGAAAATGCCAATGTGGTTTTTATTAGCCTTGAGAATGAATTTTATTTAATAACCATACACCAGATTTAGAGAGTCAATTTGTCTCTTCTTGCGTAAAAAATCTCTGAAGGGTGGTGGTGATGATAATCTGATCGCAGAAGCTGAGAAGTAAGTGCATCTCAGGAAAGTGTTCCAACTGGAGCCAGGACGCTGTCTTCAGAGAAGAAAAGAGACACAGCCAACCCTGAGTTGGAGGAGAGCTCTTGGCACCAGAGGGGCTGCCCTCAGAAGTGGAGGCCTAGGGACCCTGGGACCCTACCAAGTCCTATGACCAGAGTCACTCTCCTGGGACTCGCTGGAGGGCACAGTGTGGCCCTGGGGGTCCGCCAACCTTCGAGAAAGACTGAGGTCTGTGACTTAGGAGCCTCTCTCAGAACCAGGCAGAGTCAGTATTCTGTGTTGTAGAAAAACAGAACAAAAGTCTTGGTCTGGGAGGAGCTCGCTGGGGAGGCCTAGGAGCAGAGGATGTTGGGAAAGTATTGGTACTGTGAGTTGTAGCTCCGTAGGTTTCTCTTGAGGCAGTAGACCAGCTTCCGGTCACAGGCACAGAGCTTCACATGGCAGAAGGGCCCGGGCTCTGCAACAGGACACCAAGAGCAGAATGAGGGTGGGAAGAGCATGTTCCAGTCTCAGCAGAGACCCCATGGACTTCCTGCTCTGAGGAGCTTTCAGCCTGATGGAAGAGGCATGGCTCCTAAATTGGGGGAATAGAGAATCTGATGGAAGGGGCACAGCTGCTGCTCAGGGTGAGGTTTCAGTCCAGGAGACAGCTCCTGCCCTCAGGGAGTTCCCAGTCTGATAGAGGAAGCACCTTCCTTCCTCTGGGGGACTCCCAGTCTGATGGTGCAGGCAGCCGCTGCTCTGGTGGAACTCTCATTCTCATAGAGCAGAACCATCCCCAGATTTAGCCTTGAACTCAGAGGCCCTGAGCTTGAATCCTGCTGTGTGCACTGGCAGGCTTTCGAGCTTCCATTTCCTGATGTCTAAAATGGAGAAGACTAAACATACTCTACAGGTATTCTGGGGGGGAATCAAGAAAAAGGAAGCATGTCAAGCACTTTTGCACCCAATGGATGATTCAGCCCTACCCTGGGGGTCTGATACAGCTGCAATAATCCTGCTCCTCTCGTCCCAGTTCTGCACCCAACTCCTCCTCCCCCAACAAGATACAGGCTGGCTGTTCTCTAGGGCAGCTGAACTTAAAGTCAGGTGCTCTTCCAATGGCCCGAACGGGAAGCCCCAGCCTTACCGCAGGTGACCACGCCCCACGCGAATCTGTATTTGTAGGACTGTGTGCGAATGTTGCAGCCCTTCTCCTCCAGCCGCCCATAGCAGTGGTCATGCGCCCAACAGCACCTGTCCGTGCAAGAGACTTAGATACCAAGTGGGAGGTGTGCCCTCCTGACCCCATCCCTAATAGGAGCAAAAATTCAACCATGTCAGTTTAGCAGAGGCCACCTTGGTGGATGCGATGTGGCAGGGAGGATCTGGTAGTGTGACTGAGTAATTTCCTGCTCCTCATTTCTAGCCAGCAGGTCATGGACCCTCTTTTTCATCCTGGTCTCACGACTAGACTACATTTCCCAGCCTCCCTTGCGAGTAGGTGTGGCCACATGATTTGGTCCTGGCCAGGGGAGGTAGGTGGAATTAATACACTCCACCTCCACACCTGCCCAGACAAACTTCCCACACTTTACTCCACTGTCCCTCTGCCGCCATCCTTCGGCTGGATGGAGATGACCCAGCAAAGAATTCTGAGGCCATAGGGGATGGCAGAACTACAAGATGGGAGGAGCCAACGTGTGATTCCTACGTGTTATGTGATCCAGAAATAAACTTCTCGTATCACAGGTCCCACATCTGTGGATCAACCAATATGGATGGAAAATGTAAGCAGGCCTATTTTCTTGTGTCTATACTAAACATATACAGACTTTTTTCTTGTCATTATTCCCAAACAATACAACAACAACTTCCATAGCACTGACGTTGCATCAGCTACGATAAGTAATTTAGAAATGATTTAAAGTATGTGATCGCAGCCGGGCGCGGTGGCTCATGCCTATAATCTCAGCAGTTTGGGAGGCCAAGGCAGACTGCTAAAGTCCAGGAGTTTGAGACCAGCCTGGGCAACATGGTGAAACCCTGTCTCTATTAAAAAATATATATATAATTAGCCAGGCATGGTGGCACGTGCCTGCAGTCCCAGCTACTCAGGAGGCTGAGGTGGGAGAATCACCTGAGTGCAGAAGGTCGAGGATGCAGTGAGCTGAGATTGCACCATTGCACTCCAGCCTGGGCAACCAGAGTGAGACCCTGTCTCAAAGAAAAAAAAAAATGGTTGGGGGGATACAATCACATAGGTTATATGCAAATACTATGACATTTTATATCAGGGACTAGGGCATCTGCAGATTTTGGTGTCCACGGGGATCCTGGAACCAGTCCAAGGGATGACTGTATGTTAGGTGTAGCAGATTGCATATAAAAGGTTTTCTTGGTTTACAGAATAATTGAGATCTTACAGAGGAAACACCCAGTTCCTCCTATTACTAATATCTTATATTAGTATGAGACCCATGTTAGAATTAATGAACCAATATTGATACATTATTGATAATTACTCACTAAATAATAATACATCATTATCTCACTAATTGTAAAAAAAAAAAAAGCCATAATTGATTCAGAGTTCCCTAGTTTTTACCTAATGTCCTTTTTCTGTCCCAGGATCCCACTGGGGATCGCATGTTACATTTCATTGTCTTGCCTTTTTTTTTTTTTTTTTTGAAACGGAGTTTCACTCTCATTGCCCAGGCTGGAGTGCGATGGCGCGATCTCAGCTCACCACCAAAACCTCTGCCTCCCAGGTTCAAGTGATTCTCCTGCCTCAGCCTCCTGAGTAGCTGGGATTACAGGCATGTGCCACCATGCCCAGATAATTTTGTATTTTTAGTAGAGATGGGGTTTTTCCACATTGGTCAGGCTGGTCTCAAACTCCTGACCTCAGGTCATCCACCTGTCTCGGCCTCCCAAAGTGCTGGGATTACAGGCGTGAGACACCGCGCCCGGCCCATGGTCTTGTCTCTTTAGGCTCCTCTTGGGTGTGGCAGTTCCTCATGCTTTCCTTGTTCTTGACTGTTTTGAGGGGGTACTGGTTAGACATTTTATACGATGCCCCACTATTGGGATTTGTCTGATTTTCTTTTTTCTCATGATAAGACTGGAGTTTGGGGCCATTTATTTTGCTGCTAAATTGTTCCAGTGTTGGCCACTGGGGGCTCTTTCAGTCAGCACAGGTGCCACTTGTCACATCCCCATCAATGTGGGCTTTCGTTTTGTTTGCGTTTATTTAAGCACTTCCTTACTTTTTGGCACTAAAAGAAGTTCCAGGCTCATCTTGTATATTTCCTGCCTTGGTCCTAGAATTGACCATTTCTTCAAGGAACCCTGTATATATATATATATATATATATATATATATATATGACTTGGAGGGGGCATTCTATTGAAGAATGACATTGGAAACTAGATCTAGGCATTAAGTGTGCTTGTTGCTACTGAGATGTCATTTCTTTTAGACCCTCTCCACTGATAGCAAAAGAATGTTTCTATTTGCCCATGTGTATAAAAAAAAAAGTATATGCTACTTGGGAGACTGAGGCAGGAGAACGGCATGAACCCAGGAGGCGGAGCTTGCAGTGAGCCGAGATTGCGCCACTGCACTCCAGCCTGGGCGACAGAGCAAGACTCCGTCTCAAAAAAAAAAAAAAAGTATATGATCACACAGGTTATATGAAAATACTGTGCCATTTTATATCAGGGACTAGAGCATCTGCAGATTTTGGTATTCACAGGGGTCCTGGAACCAGTCCGAGGGATGACTGTATGTTAGGTGTAACAGATTGCACATAAAAAGTATTCTTGGTTTACAGAAAAACTGAGAAGATCTTACAGAGGAAACACCATTTTCTCCTATTACTTACATCTTATATTAGTATGATACTAATATATCCATGATATCTATGCATACTGCTACCTATGCATACTTCCACATGTAAACATCTGCATCTACAATAAGCTAAGCAGGAGTCCATACTGATGTCTCCAACTTTAGTCCTTTTGCACATGGATCATTCTGGCTTCCTGCCCTGGCTTATCCCACTCCAACAGTGAGAAACTTGGCCCCAACCATCTGTCCTTCATTTGCTTAATCATCCCTTTCCTTTATATATGTCTAGCAGTATCAGAATTGTTAACCCAGTTGGGTATGCTTTCCAAGGAGCAAAATCTCCCATTTCACAGGTTCTTCTAGAACTTTAGCACTTCCCGATCAAGAGGTGGAATCTAGATGCCCTCCCTCTTAAAGCCTTTGTGACTGCCTTGATCAAGAGTACAGTGTAAGTGACACAATGGGATTTCTGAGGCTGACCATAAAACACCATATCCTTTGGTCTTGCAGTTTGGGGTCACTCACTCTTGCAACCCAAGAGTCACCATGCTGGGAGGAATCCCGAACATCCTTGGAGAGGCCTAAGTGACAGGAATTGAGGCCTCTGACCCGCTCCTAGGCCAGGAGATGCTGACCACTTACCAGCCATAGGAGTGAGCCATCTGGAAGGTGGATTGTCCAGCCTCAGTTGTCCAAGCTGAAGCTGCAACAAGCCATCCCCACAAGCCCTACCCAAATGGCAGATTCATAAGCAAAGTAAATGACCAGTGCTGTATAAGCTACCACATTGAGGACGACTTGTTACGCCACAGTTGACCAACTGACACCTTAGGCCACTGAGATCTTGGGATTGCCAGCTAACTTCTTTGAGGCTTAGTTTTCTTATCTGTAAAATGGTACTTTAATACTCATCTTCCAGAACTGATATGGAATTGAATAAGAAAACATGGGTGCAGAGCCTGGAGCCTAAAGGGCAGTTATAGCGATCAGCTCACCAATCGGTGCCATCCTTGGGGGTTCCTCGGCCGCCCCAGCCGCAGTAGCAGCCGTAGAAGCCATAGTTTGTCAGGGCGTTCTTCCCTGTCACCTTCTCGATCATTGATTTTAGGTCCAGCAAGCCTCCTTGCACAGCAGGCACACCTGGAAGATAGTCCATGTCCCCAGGTGACACCCAGGCAGCCCAGCCCTGCTTTAGGCCCACTGCCCAACATCTCCTACCCTTTCTCCCACCCAGGGCTTGGAGGGACCTGCATGTCTCTTTTTTATTCTCTCCATTAGTGGGAAGGGAGGTGCAAGCAGTATGGAGAACTGGTTAAGAGTTTGGAATTGAAAAATGAGCAGACCTGGGTTCAAATCCTGGCTCTGCCGCTAATTCAAAGTATGGTATTGAATGGAGTCAGAGCCTCAGTTTCATCTCCTGGAAAACGGGGACCCCAAATTAGCAGCTACATCTTGGAGTTGTCATGAGGGTTAAAATAAGATCAACTATGTAAATTTTGAGCACGGTGGCAGACACATAGTAAGTGACCATGACATATAAGGTGTAATTCATAATGTATTTGCATGAAGCAGGCAGATAGGAGCTTCCTGTCTCTCTTGGCAATACATCCCTCTTCCCCACCACTCCCTCCCCTCACACCCTTTAGAACATAAGGCAGAGAATCTAAAAGCAGGATGGGACTCTTAGAAATCGCTGAAGCCAGTTCCCTCATCTTACTAATGGGAAACTGAGGCGTGGAGGGAAGAGGTGCCCTGTCCAGGGTTTCACAGTGAGCCCAAGGCTCTCTCCTTGCACCAGGCCTCCAGCTCCTCCTGGAGTCTCCAGGGATCTAGCAAGACATCAAGGAGCAGGACAGCCTGTCGGGGGTTGTATATACGGCCACGGGGCCACAGGATGGGACTAAAGCCATCTATACAGTCACTTCCCAGCTGGACAAGCCTGAGCTGAGAATGACCCAGGAATCATAGGTTGGGATATTTAGATAAGAGTTTTGATTTTTATTTGGATTGATTGGGGGATTTTATAAATCTTATTTTATTTGCATACAAGGAAAAAATCTGCCTCCTACATTTGCCAGCCACATAACCTCTATGTCCACAACCTTTACACAGCTGAGTTACAATATCTCCTAGGACCCTGCCACAGCCTTACGCATGGACTGCATTAGCCCATGCCAGATGAGGAAGCAGAGGCTCGGAGGCATGAAGGCTCTTGCTGAATGTCTATGCAGTCAGTGCAGAGCCGAGATTCAAACCCAAGTCTCTACGACCTCAATGGCTGATGTCCTTTTCACCACCTTGTTACTCCCATGG
Source organism: Gorilla gorilla gorilla (assembly GCF_029281585.2). Lineage (NCBI taxonomy): Eukaryota > Metazoa > Chordata > Mammalia > Primates > Hominidae > Gorilla > Gorilla gorilla. Next base: position 219,815,524 of record NC_073224.2, read on the forward strand.
GGTAAAAGTTCATTCGAAGGTCACGGGGCCAGCACTTACTACAAGCCAGGAACCAAGCCAGTGGGAGGAGGCCTTTCATCTCTGGGGTTCTGGAAAAAAAAACACATCCCACAACAGGTCTATCAGGCAATGCCCCCGTGGCCCATTCAGATCCCACCCTGGCTCTCCACCAGGCCCCATCTATTCCACTCCCCGTCACGGTGGGCAATAAACAAGATGAGTCCAGCCAGAAAAGATGAGGCAAAAAACTGTAGGTCCACTGAGGGCCCTGGAGGCAGAGGGGCAATAATGGAAGCATTTGCAGGGACACCGTCCCTACCACCAGTGCACTTTTAGCCACAAACACCCCAGACATACTCACCCCATTGGCAAAATGGCTAAAAGGGACCAGAGAATGGGCAGGATTCTTAAATGGAGATTTGGTGGCATACGTGGAGAAGCAGGACTTGATATAACCTAGACATGGCCTTTGATGAAAGATGTAAGACGGAAGAAAAAAATTCCTGGACAGAGAGCACTTGACGCCCACAGCAGGAGGGCAGAAGGAAAGCCGATGATTCTACATCTCATACTCCTTTTAGCTCACAGTGCTGTAGTTGCCTGTTTTCAAGGATGTCTACCCTGATGGTTCTTTGCAGGCAGAGGCTGGGCGGATGCACACCTCTATTCTACCACTGAGAATAGTGCCTGGCCCAGAGGAGGTGCTCAGCAGTGAAGCCTGGGCTCCCGCAATGTGCCAGTGGCTTTCAGGGCCTGATTATGGCTCTTATGGGCCCCAAGCGCTTTTGCGTTTGTAGGCATCTTTCTGCTATATCTTTATATTTATATCTATGTTCACACAATTATTTTTGACAACTATGATGCTATAAAGAAAAATGTAATCCAAGCTGGATTTATTATTATATATTCATTATTATGTTCATTTCCTTCCTCTTGATTTTAAAAGAATTTATAAAAATAAGACACCGTCCTGGGACCCAGGCACTGTGTCTACCTAAAGAATAAGTCAACCCTGGGGGCTCACGAGAGTGCTGCAGGGTAGGTATTACTGTCCTCATTTTGCCACTGGGAAAGTTGAGGCTCAGAAAGCTCAGGGACCTTGCCAGAGGTCACACAGCCATTAAGCAGTGGAGGCTGGATTCGAGCCGCGTCCTTCTGCGCCCCTCACTGCACCATGCAGCCTCCCTTCCCAGAGGCATGAATCCTTTGAGGGGTCTGTGTTTGTTCCTTCTCATGCTATACCTCTCAGGCCAGAGCCCTTGGCTTCACTCCTTAGAATCTGTCTTTGGTAAAAACAGCCATTGCCAGCCTAGAGTCCAGGAAATTCCATGTGTCCCAGGCCAGCACCTGATTCTAATTTGGCTTCTCAGAGGTTCCTTGCCAGCAGCTGCCTGATTCCCTTCCTCCTAGGATCCAAAGTCCTTGTTTGTCCACAGCTGGGCAGGCCTGGGGCTCTCCCCTTCAGTGCTCTGTTGTCTCAAGTCCCTGAGTTGAACGGTTGCTTGTGCCAGAGCTCTACCTGAACCCCTGGCGCCTCCCAAGACCTGGCCTCCAAACATGCTTCAGACTCCCCTGGGCTCCTGGCTACTGCGCTGGCAGGCCAGCCCTTGTCCAGTAGCAACTCTGAGTTCCAAGAACATTCCTGAGGGTTCTGTCCACAGCTGGCCTCTGGGACAACCCTTGTCCAGCAGCAACTCTGAATCCCAAGAACATTCCTGAGGGTTCTGTCCACCCATAGCCTCTGCTCCAAGGGCTCCAAACAGCCAAAGAAATGGCCCTAGACCCCACCATTCCACACCAATCTTTCTCTGCTGCTCCCTGGAGCTGTGGCACAAGGACACCACCTGCCACTCACTGAGCACCTCCGGTGTGCCAAGCACTATCCGCTATCTCTCTAAACCCATCAATGACCTTGGCAGGCCCGGTGTCTGTCCTTTTAAACAGTCACTTGTTCAATGAATAACAGTTGTTGATTTTACAGATAAGGAAATTGAGGCTCAGGCAAGTGAAATGAGTTCCCCAAGGGTTTAGCCCAGAACTGTGAATCTATTTCCTTGACTGACTCTACTCCACTGCCTCTGAGCATCCCTGGGCACTAAACATGCTTTTGATTTTCTATATTTTAGGACGCTTTGACATCTTGGAGGCCAGAGACAGCCTGCTCCTTCCAGGGCTAGTTAATTCCTAGACACCTCAAATGGCTCCTCTGTGAGCATGCCTTTCATATACAGACCGACTGTGACAGTAGGTAGCTGGTCAGACAGGAGCAGGGCAGGAATGTCAGGCAACCATCAGGTGATGGGCAGGAAATTATTAACCATCTCTCTAAAATAATAACTGGTCACAGCCAGCACCAGGGAAAGGTAGTCTCCCAATAAACAGGAATACCTGAAGCAGGTGATCAGCAGCTTCCAGTAAGATCTCAGGAGCTGGGTGAGTGGGCTCACACATGTGCATGAAGAGGCAAAATGGCGGCGTTTAACTGGTGTATGACCTGCTAGGGACGTTCGGCTGGTAAGGGAAGAACGCCTCAAGGGAGCATGCGTACAACTACAGTCAACACACTGTGCATGCTCCCTCCCAAGTGCTGGCAGGTCACTGAGCGTGCGGACAGCCCACCCCACCAACCCAAGGGAGGAATCAGGGGATAAGGAAAACAAGACCCCGGATGTATGCCAATGTATAAAACCCCAAGTCAAAGGTCAAACAGAACCCCTGAATCTCTCAAGTCGCCTGGTTGGCCCCTCTTCCAAGTGTACTTTACTTCTTTTCATCCCTGCTCTAAAGCTTTTTAATAAGCTTTCACTTCTGCTGTGAAACTTGCCTCAGTCTCTCCTTCTGCCTTATGGCCCTCAGTCGAATTCTTTTTTTTGTCTCACTCTGTCGCCAGGCTGGAGTGCAGTGGCACCATCTCGGCTCACTGCAACCTCCACCTCCCAGGTTCAAGTGATTCTCCTGCCTCAGCCTCCCGAGTAGCTGAGATTACAGGCGCCTGCCACCACGCCCGGCTAATTTTTTGTATTTTCAGTAGAGATGGGTTTCACCATGTTAGCCAGGATGGTCTCAATCTCCTGACCTCAGGATCCGCCCACCTCGGCCTCCTAAAGTGCTGGGATTACAGCCATGAGAATTCTTTCTTCTGAGGAGGCAAGACCTGAGGATGCTGAGGCCTGTATGGATACATCCCACTGCTGACACAACCAGTGCCTTGGTACACCTGGGCCACCTTTCCCTCACTCTCACACTCCAAGCCAAGGTTTCTCCTGCCCTAAATCACCCCAGGGCCAGAAACTGGACAACTAGGGAAGCCTGGAGTTCCACTGACATGATTCAAACTGACCGGTCCTAAACTGTGTCCCCTGCCCCACCAGCCTTTCCCAGAGATCACAGCAAAGGCCCTGGGCGATGCTTCCCGTGGCTCCTCCTGACCTGCCGACCTGGCACTTCCTGCGTGGCCCTGGGTGGAAGCACGCCTTCTTCTGGGAGCTGTAAATAACAAGCTATCTTTTCAATGGCAATCATTTCTTGATCTGTTGGCCTCCCCATACCTGGAGAAAACCCACACCCTGGAAAGAGTAAAAAAGCAGTTTCATGGTGGAGGTGGCAGAGGCATGGAGTGGCTGCCCCAAAGAGCGGAGAGCCATCCACTCAGTAGAGCCCAAAGCGGGCCCCAGGAGGAGGATGTGGGCTCAGCTATTTTAATCAAACGACCACAGAGAGGAAGCGCATAGCCGCGAGAGAATTTCAGAGGAGGGCAGCGGTTGCAGTAATGAGAGGGGAGAGAATAGAGACGGACAGCCCATAGGAAGATGTGGAGGCCAGGACGTGGCCAGGTTGCCAAGGGACGGGTCCCCCAAGTCCACATGCAGCAGCTCCAAGACCTCCCAGTTCAGGTCTCCTGGCTGGAAAGAATGCACAGTGCGGAGCCTCACTGCACAGAAGGCACTGCTGAGCCCTCCTGCTGTCTGTGAGAGAGGTGATGGGGGTTCACTCCTCTTCGGGCCCTGCTCCCCTGACCAAGGGGGCCAGGTGTCTCCTCTCATAGCCCCTCTCTCGGCCCTGCTCTCTGCACCTCCGTCAGGCAAAGCAGCCCCAAAGATGAGATTCCTCACCAGTGAGACCTTTTCTCCGTCCTCAGGCCCACAGAAGAGGCCGGGGCTGGGCCCGCCTGGTTTTAAAGACCTCTCTGTCACCTCCCACACTCCTGTGTGGGCCAGCTCCAAGATTCCTGGTAACTCACATAGGAAGCCCTACTTCCCCTCACCCTGGCACAACTCCTGGGGATTTTTTTCCATTGTGTATTCAGAAGCAGTTGTTTATTTTGGTTGTTTTTTTGAGACAAAGTCTGGCTCTTTCCCTCAGACTGGAGGACAGTTGCCCTATCTCAGATCACTGCAGCCTCTGCCTCCCTGGTTCAAACAATTGTCCTGCCTCAACCTCCTAAGTATCTAGGATTACAGGAGCATGCCACTACGCCTGGCTAATTTTTGTATTTTTAGTAGAGACGGGGTTTTACTATGTTGGTCAGGCTGGTCTCGAACTCCTGACCTCAAGTGATCCACCCACCTCACACTCCCAAAGTGCTGGGATTACTGCCACAGAAGCAGCTGTTTTCTGAAGCGGGTCACAGTGCCCAGGTGGCTATCAGGAGAGACAGTGATCAGAGTCGGGCTTGGGCCACCCTCGATCCAGGGCTCTTCCCCACCAAGAACAGGAACCCTGGAATCCCCCTCCAGGGCACAGCCTCCCTCCCACCCACCACACTGGGTCTTTGCCAAGTCCCCCAGCCGTGGGCTCCTGCTCAGATTTTATCCTGTTTCACTCAGCCTCAACCCAGGAACTGCCAGAGAAGACAGGCAGCCCCGCTCCTGGACTTGAAGCTTTGTCCCCGTCCTCTTCCTCTTGTTCCTAACTTGCCAACCCCCAACTTTTTCTGCCTTGTTCCTGAGCTGGGGTGACTCGGGAGATGCCTGCAGAAACACCACAGAATGTTGCCTGCCACGTCCAGGTGGTAGCCCTTTTTTGGCACCTGACTCTGTGCTAACTTCCTACAGTTCTTCTCTCAGCGAAGGGGAAACTGCCAGGCTTGCGGTTAGAGAGATGCAAGCTGGAGTCCCAGCTCAGCCACTTAGTATCTGTGTGACCCTGGGCAAGTCACTATATTTCTCTGTTCTTAATGTAAAACATGAGAATTATGAGCTCCTCCAACCCCAGAGGTTCCTGGTGAGGAATGTAGTACATAAAACAAGGCACATGTGGGTCAGGCACAATGGCTTACCCTGGGAGGCTCAGGTGGGAGGATGGCCCGAGCCCAGGAGGTCCAGGTTACAGTGAACTGTGATTGCACCACTGCACTCTAGCCTGAGCAACAAAGCAAGCCCCTGTCTCTATTAATGAATAAATGAATACATAAAAATAAAAATAAGGCATATAAACTAATGTCAGTTGGGGAAGTATGTGGCCCAGTGGGTAACATCACAGGCTCTATATCAGCTCCAAGTCCTGGGTTCAAATCCTGGCTTCCTCACCATTAGCCACATCACCTCAGGGCTGACTGAAGCTCATTTGCCTCAGAGAGCTGTTGTTAGGATTAAATGAATTTATAAATTTATAACTTAGAGCCATAGCAAATGCAGAGTAATGCTAATAAATCAATGACAGCTCACCTTCTAGAATGTTCTCACAGGACATAAGTAGCTACTAGTATTCTCCATTTTCTACTTCTGTTAATTCCACCCCTCACGCCACCACCCCACACACACTTTTTTTGAGAAGACTTGGATTTTTTTTTTTTTTTTTTGAGACAGGGTCTGTCTCTGTCCCCCAGGCTGGAGTGCAGAGGCACAATCACATCTCACTGCAGCCTCCACCTCCTGGGCTCAAGCCATCTTCCCTCCTGCCTCTGCCTCTCGAGTAGCTGAGACTACAGTGGGCACCACCATGCCTGGCTAATTTCTTTGTGCATTTTTTATAGAGTCGGGGTCCCACCATGTTGCCCAGGCTAGTCTCGAATTCCTGGGATCAAGTGATCCTCTCACCCATGCCTCCCAAAGTGCTGGGATGACAGGCATGAGCCACTGTACCCTGCCAAAGACTTGGATTTTTGGCTCCTGCCTCTACTTGCTGTTGACTTCTTTTTCTCTCCCTCTCTCTTGTCATGGTAGCATCAGAGAGAAGCCCCTCCTTAAGGTCCCCATGAGCCCTTCTCTTCCTAGGACTAACCCCTGGGCTCCCGGAAGAACCCTGTGAATTCAACTAAATATCAAAAATATTTATGAAGTGTCTACTATGTGCCAGGCACTGGGATCGCACGGTGAATGAGACAGAACTTGTGCCTTCACAGAGCTGCCCTTGTGGCTGGTGGGAAACAGATCGTGAAGACAGAAGTAAACACAGATGGTGTCTGGCGGTGATCAGAGCCATGGGGAAGAGTCCTCTCCCCATCCTGTATTTTCATTTCTTCTTCTCAACCAGTTTCTTCCCCCACCTACGAAAACACACCTGCTCCACCATTCTCAACCAAACAAAACCAAGCCACAAAAAGGAAAAAAAATCCCTTGCCTCTAGTGACAATTCTGCTTTTTTTTTTCTCTAAAAGCCAAATTTCTAAACAGAGAAGCCTGCCCTTCATCATCCCCCACTCTGAACCCTTCACTGCCTGGCATCTGCTGCATCCTTGAGCTTGCCCTCAGGGACCCCCAAAGCCTGGCATAGCCCAAGCTTGGGGGTCACCTCCTCAGTCCTTCAGGGCACTCGTCTTGAAGTCCACCTCCTCCTTCTCAAAACTCTCTCTCCCTCTGGGCTTCACAAGGCTGCACTGTGCCGGCTGCCCTCCTGTGGCTAATCCCCCCATCCCATCTCTGTTGGCCTCTCAAATGCAGGTGTGTTTGTGGGACCTGCCCTCTGGAGTTGCCCTTCTCTGTCTCAGCCACTCTCTGGATGAGCTCATTCGAGTTCAGGGATTTAGCTCTTATTTCTATGCAGGCATCCGGGGTGTCCCAGACAGAGAAGTTTGGCCCTAGCTTTGACTCAACAAACAATGCTTAATGAAGGAATGACTGAATACAGGAACCAGGAGAAAGCACAATGTCAGATCCAAGATCCAACGTAGGAGAGACATGTATTCAAATCTGTGTCTCAGCTGTGACCACTGTGTCACCTGAACCAGCTTTTTCTCCTCTTTGGGTCTCAGTTTTATCTGTGTAAAATAGGATAATCATAGAACCAGCCTCACTTAGTAACGCTGATAATTGATGAGATAAGTCAGGCAGAACGGCCCGGGACAGTGCCTGGCACCCTGTAGGTGCTCAGTAAGTCATAACTACCATAAATATTATTGTGATTATGTCTTTCCAGTAAACTGAGAACTCCATGAGGGTAGGCTCTGTGTCTGCTTCACCTCTGTAACCCAACACTTGGCACATAATAGGTGCTCAGCAAGAGTTTGCTGAGTGAATGCACGACTCCTCTGGCTCCAGCTCCATTCTCACCCCACTGCCCAGTCCACACGTCAAATATGATTACACAGAGATGGATGGATGGATAGGTAGATAGATGATAGATAGAGTCTGATATTCTATCCCAATAACCCTTGGGAACCTCAGAACTAAACTCACTGTCCCCTCAAAACAGTCTTTCCCAGTTCCCCTTTCTTGGCAATGGATCCAATCATTCACACTTCGGTGATTAAAGATGCCCCAGCCACTTCCACCTGCAATTGAATGGAAGCCTCTTGAGGGCAAAATTCTCCTCTGATCCATTTCTGATCTTAGCACCTAGAACAATGTCTGACCCATTATAGATCCTCAAGAACTATTTGTAGAACTAATTAAACATCACATAAACACACTTGTTCTCTGTCATTTGCTGGGTCTATCACATGCAGGCTCGCCCCAGGGCTAAAGCCCTGCCAAGGGTAGCCATGGAAACCTGGACACTCCCTCACCCTGAGAACCTAAGCTGCTGAGATATCCCTGGCCTTGTCAAATGGTTTATTGGCACATGGAACAGGATTACCCAGGGCTCATTGGCAGAAAATCTACATCAAGTCCTCCTCCTCCAGGAAGTCTTCCATGATCCTTCTTTCCACAGGGAGCTTACCTGTCTCTGGAATGTTATAGAACTCATCTGATATGCTGTCCACTCTGGCATTTCCTGTTGGAGGGGATTACAAGGCTGATGGCTCAGAAAGGAATGAGGGAAGAACTCGGTCTTTAATGAACATTTGCTATGCCACAAGTGCAAGGCAAGTTCAGCATTCATGGTATTCCTTAATCTTCACAAAATCTCATGGGGCATTATGATCCCAATGTGTAAGCAAGGAAACAGAGGGGCAGATGTTAGGTACCTCATCCAAGGTCACACAGTTAGTAAAAGGAGGACCCAGAATCGTACACCTGACCCATCTGTCTGTCAAATCTGTGTTCTTTACAAAAAAGGGTTGAGACCCAGTAAGGACATAATGATTGGGATTTTCACAAGACATCTAACCAGAGTGTCACGTGGTTTCCTTATAAACAAGGTGGAAAAGTGAGAGCTGAGTTACAGTTGGTTAAGTTGGTTCAGTGTTCCAATAGTTGCTGATGAGTGGAACTGGATTTTTGGTTATAAACTTTCAGCCCAGGGCTCCATACAGCCCTAGGAAATGCTTTGCTTGATCTACACAGTGCTTTAAAAAAAACAAAATGGAATTAGCTGCCAATGTATAAATGCTAAGAGATCTTAGACAGAAATCCACATTTCCAGGCCAGGCACAGTGGCTCATGCCTGTAATACCAGCACTTTGGGAGCCCGAGGCAGGCCTGAATTGAGGTCAGGAGTTCGAGACCAGCCTGGCCAGTGAGGTGAAACCCTGTCTCTACTAAAAAGTACAAAAATTAGCTGGGTGTGGTGGCGAGTGCCTGTAATCCTAGCTACTTGGGAGGCTGAGGCAGGAGAATCGCTTGAACCCGGAAGGCGGGGGTTGCAGTGAGCCGAGGTTGCACCACTGCACACCATCCTGGCGGACAGAGTGAGACTTTGTCTCAAAAAAAAAAAAAAAGAGAAAGAAATCCACATTTCCACATTTCCATTTCCAGTTTCTTTTTAAAAGATCTAGGAATCCTGGGTCTGGACTCCTACAGGCAACAACTGGCCATTGCCAAGAAGTAGCTGCCCCCATAGATGTGGTATGTGTTTTGCTCTGCCCTAGTCCTTAACCACTCCTTACAGTCTTAAGTCTAATCTTCCTCACAATTGCTCTCTGCCTGGAGGAATCACTGGTCAGCCCTCATAAGCCAATACAAGCTGCACACCATGGACTGAGGCTGGATGCATGGTGCCCATGCCCTGGAACCACCACTTATTAGCTGTGTGACCTCTGGCAACTTTCTTCACTGCTCTGTGCCTTAGTTCACCATCATGAATAATTGGGTAAATAATTGTACCTGTCTCATCTCTATGTTCTGAGTTGATACACGGTAGATGTTTAGGCACATAGTAAGGTCTCAATAAATATTGGTTATTTTTAATAGGATGGTGGGACATGCCCCCAAGTGACTGCTCAGAAACTTTCTTCAAGTGTTTAGTGGGAATTCAGGAATGGTGGAAAGGACTGGCCAAAGAGATGGAGCTGGGTAGGTCACAAAGGCCCTTGGGGGTCGGGCTAAGGAGGTTGGATCTTGATCTTGTCCTGATCTTATCCTGATCTTGATCAAGAACAAGATAACCTGAGTTCTATAAGAAGAGAGTGAACAGGCCCTGTCCAAAGACCCCCAAAGCTGAACTGCACAAGGACAGGGTGGGTAACACAGCTCAGCAATCACATGCATGACCCCCAAACCCAGTACTAGTCACATCACAGAGGCAGTGGTCATCTTTGGCGGTGGTGGCAGGACTGTGGTGCCCAGAACGAGGGTTCCTAGCAGGCCACACCCAGAGGGATGTGCCTGGCCCTGGGCCCCGGTGTGAGGAGGCTTAGGAGGTGTCTGGATCACAGGAGACAGAAGGGAGGGAATTGGAGCTGACTTGGGTTTGGAAAGTGGCTGGGGGTACCCAGTCTGTCTCCAAATCTCTGAAGGGCTGTGGGGAGTAGGAGGAATCAGAACTGTCCCATGTGGCTCCAGATTGCGGAACCAACACCCACCAGGCATGGACGTGCTAAGCAGTCAGATTTTGGCTCAATCCAAGAACGTTTTTCTAACAGCTCATGTGTCCTGGGAATTGAATGAGCTGTCTTGGGAGTGGTGAGTTTCCTCTCCCCGGAAGGCACTTTTTATTTGCCACTTTTTAGGAAAAGAAATGTCGCATGGGAGGTGGGCACTGAGTGGGTGGGATATGCCCCCACTCGACTTCTCAGGAAAAGGAACTTAATCTTTAAGTGTTGGAAACACTTAAAATGCAGACAAGATCTGTCAAAGCTCATGAAGTCAGCTTCGTCAGTTATGAAGCCTCGGTTCTATCCTGTAAAAAATGTTTTTAAAATTACATTTTGCCAAGGTTCAAAAACAAAGAAAACTCATAAGCCCTTCAGTTGCTCCGTAACGTGGAGAGAGCTGTCAATTATTCTGTGCTCCCTGTCCTGTAGGACCCCCTCCCTGCAACAGTTTATGCAGGCCAGAGTCGTGTGCAGATATGTTGCAAGAGCAATGACCAGCATGAGAGAAGTGGATGGGCTCCAGGATGCCCGCAGGCTCTGACATTCTGTGCTCTCGAATTGACTTATTCTTGAACTCTCTGAGCTTTTCCAACAACAGCTTTTGCATTTCCTGCTCCCCCTGCCTAGAATACTTAGTCCTTTATCCTCCAGGTCTCGCCTTAAATGCCACCTTCTCCAGGAGGCCTCCCTTGACTACCTACCCAAGGTCACCCTGTTTTTCCCCTTCATGGCACTGACCGTCATCTTTAACTCTCTTTTACTTACTTGTTTATGGCTCATGTGCCTTATGCTTTCCCCTAGAATATAGGCATCTGAGGGCAGGAAACATGTTCATCTTGTTCTTTGTTATATTATTAGCAGGTAGCAGAGGGCCTAATGCATATCTTCTTTTTTTTTTGGACGGAGTCTCCCTCTGTCGCCCAGGCTGGAGTGCAATGGTGTGATCTCGGCTCACTGCAAACTCCGCCTCTCAGGTTCAAGTGATTCTCCTGCCTCAGCCTCTTGAGTAGCTGGGATTACCACGCTGGGCTAATTTTTGTATTTTTCATAGAGACGGGGTTTCACCATGTTGGCCAGGCTGGTCTCGAACTCCCAACCTCAAGTGATCTGCCTGCCTCTGCCTCCCAAAATGCTGGGGTTACAGGTGTGAGCCACCGCACCCGGCCCCTAATGCATATCTGGTGGCTGATAATTATTTGTGGAATAAAAGAATGATGGGATGGATGAACCAATTAAATGTGGAAGTAGAAGCAGCCCCTTGTGGGTTTCAGCCAGGCTGTAAATTGGCAACTTCCTGTAAAGATACACACCGCTAGTTCTATCTGGGTGTCAGCCTAGCATGCACATGCAGCTTATACATATGTTACAGCTATTGGTTAATAACAGGCTCAAGTTCAACTTTCACCATAACTTTGGCTAAGAAGGCAATCCACACACCAACTTCATAGCAAATACATGTTTTATCTTTGAAAAATGTAATCCATTAAACTGTTCACTCTTAAGAAATCTCCCATGAACTAACCTTCCTTTCTGTCTTTGTTTCTGTTGTTTTTCCTCCACCTAAAATGCTCTCCACTCTCTTTTTCTAACTGGTTAAAATCTACTTGTTTTTCCACATGGTTAATGTCCCTTCTTTTTTTGAGGAGGGAGAAACCCTAGGAAAGGCTGTCACTCTGCCTGGCAAGATCACAGATGGTGCCCAAGGTTCTAGGCTCATGAGCCTGAATCATCTACAATTCAAGGCCGCTCCACCTGCCTCAATCCCAATCCAACCCAGCAAATCTTTCTTGAGCAATTTTGTGGGCAGAGGTCCCATTAGGCACTACGAGGACCAAATGCAAAGTGAAATCCACCAGTGCAAGCACCGAAAAGTTTCTAACCCAGTGTCTGTCTGTTAAGACAGGGGATGTGGGAACAGGCCTTCAGAATGTCCGTCACGTCTAGAATAACACCGAAACTTTTTCCCTGGGCCTAAGAGGAGGTGCCTCCTCTTTTGAGACACCTTCCCTGATACCTCCCCAGCAGAGTTCATGGCTTCCTCCTTTTTTCCTGGGTCGATCTTCCTAACCTCTGTAACAGCACATAGCACATCCGCCCAAGTCAGAGGCACCTGTCTCCCCTCACAGGACACGGCCCCGCACAACTTGGCCCCCAACCTACTCCAGCCTTGCCTTATACCACCCCTAACGCATTCCTGGGAAGAAGCTGGATGTGAAGGCTTTTAGTTCCTTAAACTCACTAATTTCAATCTCTCTCTCTCTCTTTCTCTGTCTCTCTCTCCCTCCCCCTGTTCCCTTTTCATCTGTTATTCCCTCCCTTTCTTGTCTTACTCAACTCCTACTCATCTTTGTAAACTTAACATACTTATCATTCAATAACTATTCAGTAAGCACCTATTATGTGCCAGGCACTGTTCTAGACACTGGGGATACAGCAAAGAGCAAAACAGCTGAGAACCCTACCCTCATGGCAGAGCTTGCATTCTGGAGGGAGAAGCCAGAAATAGACAAGCGAATAAGTAAAATGTACAGCTTGTCAGGCGGTGATCGATGCAATGGAGAAAAATAAAGCAGGGAGCAGGGTGGGAGTGCTGAGTGTGTGTGTTTGGGGATGGGGACGGGGACTGTTGATGGTGGGAGTGGCCACTTTATTTATTTATTTATTGAGACTTCTTGCTCTGTTGCTCAGGCTGGAGCGCAGCGGTGCGATCTCAGCTCACTGCAACCTCCGCCACCCGGGTTCAAGCGATTCTCCTGCCTCAGCCTCCTGAGTAGGTGGGACTACAGCTGTGCACCATCATGCCTGGCTAATTTTTGTATTTTTAGTAGAGACAAGGCTTCACCATGTTGGCCAGATTGGTCTCGATCTCCTGGCCTCAAGTGATCCACCCACGTTGGCCTCCCAAAGTGCTGGGATTACAGGCATGAGCCACGGCACTGGGCTGGAGTGGCCACTTTAAACAGGGTGGCCAAGAAAGGTCTTGCTGGGGAGGTTACACTTGAGTAAAGCCATGAAGGAGGTGAAGGAGCAAGCTATGCGGACATCCTAGGGGAAGAAAGCTCCAGGCAGAGGGAAGAGCGAGTACAAAGGCCCCAGGGTAGGAGCGCACCTGTGAGCTGGGAAACATGGAAGCTGGGTCTGCCTTTGCCAAAATGTCTTGTGAATCCATCGCCCTGCCCTGAACTGGATCAACCCCCTGCTCTGAGCTCTCCCAGTACCATGTGCTCTCTCTCTTCACAGCACCAATCACATTGTGTTGCAATGTCTCTCCCACCAGGCTGTGAGCAACCTGCAGACAGGGACAGTGTCTTTTATTAATACTTTGACATCTCCAATGCTCAGTGTAGGGCATGATACATATTTATTGATGAAATCAATCAACAAATGAACAAACTAGACTGTGAATCCTTGAGGGTGTCTCATTTATCTCTCCCTGGCAGCACCTAGCACTCTGCATGGCACAGATTGGGTCCTAGGAAAAAATGTTTGTTGAATGGCTAATAAAAATAGCTGATGCCTTATTGAGCCCAGATACCACGCTAAGTTCTTTATGGGGCTTCTCTCATTTTATCCCTAGGGTGACCCTATGAGGTAGATATTACCATCATATGCACTTTGCAGATTGGGACACTGAGGCTTGAAGAAAAAAAAATGACTCACACCTGTGCCCAGCTGGTCAGTGACAAAGCTCGGAGTTGTCCTGATCCATTTGACTCCTGAGGCCACGTACACTTAGCCCAAAGCTAGATCGTCTTCAGAGAGGGAAGCGAGAGAGAGAGAGAGGGAGAGATGGAGGAAGGGAGGAGAAAGATCTCCCTATAAGGGCATCTTACCCTCCTCTGGGTTTCTTTCTGTGTGTACCGAAGTGTCTGGCACACAGTGGATGCTCTCAACAGTTAAGGGATGTTAAATAGATGTCGGCGAATTCTCTCCCTAAAGGGGAATATTTGCCTGTGGTTTAGGTTAAAAAGAAATCCAAGCAAGGACTCAGATTAACGTAAACACAAGTCCTAACTCAGCCTGTTCATAACCCTCCCTGGTTTTGCCCGTAATTTTAGGTATGACCTTCCGGTAACCTCCATCTTCCCTTGAGGTGTGGCCTGGCCTCCTTAAGAGCCCGCTCTCCAGGCCTGACAATGACAGGTGAAGGACCCTAGCAGCCTTAGAGAGACTCCTTCAACAGAGGCTGTGCCTGCCCACCTACCCCTGGGCCTCCTCTTGGGCTCTCCACACCCCCCCTTCTCAGTCTCTCCCTCCCAGCTGGCGTCCCTCCACAACCCCCAATTTATGCAGCCCCCATCAGTAACTAACCTCTTTGGCCTGGCCTCAAATCCTGCTCTAGAGGTCTGCTCCCATGAGCAACTTCCTTGGGCAGACCCTGGAGCCCCGGGTCTTGCTGGCTCCCCGTCTCCAGCCGGAACATTGGTATCCACAGACCATGGATCCGGGGGGAGTCAAATTCTTGGCCTCCAGAATCTTAAAGCTGTGAATGGGAGTGACCGATGATGCGGACAAACCCAGAGGTGGGGGGGGAAAAGCTTCTGCCTGGACCCAGCCGGGTAGAACCCTGCTCAGCCCCCGACTGCCTTTGCAGAGGCAGGAAGTCCTGCACAATCAGGGCCTGTGGCTGGCTGTCCTGCCAAAGGGGCTGGGCAGTCACCCAGAGAATTCCAATGCGGGTGGATTTGAGTCCTGAAATATCCAGGTCACGGCTTTAGCCACTTCACAAGCCTTTGCTAATCCCCTCAGCCCGAAGTAACCCCTACCTCAGTCCTGGGCTCAGAAGCTTGTTAAGGCTCTGACAGCCTGCTTAGAATCTTGACTATCTGAGTCCCTGGGGGCTCATCAGTCTTGGCGGGGACAAGAACATGAACACAATACTGTATCTAGTATACAGTAAAACTATCTAATATACAAATTTCCCCTATTGTCCCAATAATGGTTTTTATATCCAATTTGTTGGCTTTTTTCCGATCCAGAATCCAAACAAGAATCAGGCATTGCATCTAATTGTTGTGGCTTTTTGGTGTCCTTTAATCTAGAAAGTTCTTTAATCTGGTTTCTTTCTTTCTTTCTTTCTTTTTTGAGCTGAGGTCTCTGTCACCCAGGCTGGAGTGCAGTGGTGCAATCTCAGCTCACTGCAGCCTCGGCTTCCTGGGCTTCAGCGATCCTCCCAGTAGCTGGGACCACAGGCACATGCCACCCCACGCCTGGCTAATTTTTTGTATTTTTTGTAGAAATGGGGTTTCACCATATTGCCCAGTCTGGTCTCAAACTCCTGAGTTCAAATGATCCACCTGCTTCAGCCTTCCAAAGTGCTGGAATTACAGGTGTGAGCCACCACAGCCAGACTTAATCTGGTTCCTTTTTTAAAATGACATTGATGCTCTTGAATCCAGACCAGTTGTCTTGCAGAATACTCACCAATTTGGATTTGCCTATTGCTTCCTCATGATTATCAGGTTAAATGTTTTTTGTAAGAATATTGCATAGGTCAGATGAGGGGCATGCACATTTTCAACGTTACTAGTCATTACTAAAATACTCTCTTCAATGGATGTGCCAGTTTACATTCCTAGAGGCACCATAGCCAGCACTTGATAATATCACATTTGCCAATTCTTCCCAATCTGATGAGTATAAAATTGTGTATCATTGTTTTCACTTGCTTCCCCTAGCTGTTGGTGCAACCGAGCATTTTTACATACATACCTTATGGCCATTTGGATTTCTTCTTCAACGAATGGTCTGTTGGTATCTGTGCCAATTCTGGGCCTCTTTGTCCTAACTTCCATCCGGGTCCTTCCTGGCTCTGCTGTGTTGGAGAAGGACGTAGGGGGAGTGTGTTCCCTCAGGCTTCTGTGTCAGCGGCTTCCAGGAGGCAACACATTGGAAAACAAGACAACAAGTGTTTGCTATATATGTTGCAAATATATTCTGTAAGCATGCCAGTTGTCTTTTATTTATGGCATTTTTATAATATAAAAACTTTTGGCCGGGCGTGGGGGCTCACTCCTGTAATCCCAGCACTTTGGGAGGCCGAGGTGGGCGGATCAGCTGAGGTCGGGAGTTCCAGACCAGCCTGACCAACATGGAGAAACCCCGTCTCTACTAAAAATATAAAATTAGCGAGGCATGGTGGCACATGCCTGTAATCCCAGCTACTCAGGAGGCTGAGGCAGGAGAATCGCTTGAACCCAGGAGGCTGAGGTTACAGTGAGCAGAGATTGTGCCATTGCACTCCAGCCTGGACAACAGAGTAAGACTCCATCTCAAAAAAAAAAAAAAAACTACCACTTTTAACTTTCATGCCATCCAAGTTATCAATCAGTAATGTTTAGTACCTTGTTTGCAAAGTCCTGTATGACTCTCTGTAACAGGAGTTTAACAATATTTTTCTCAATATCTTTCTCCTATTGGTTCTAAATTTCGGGGTTTTACACTTAGGGCTTTAATCCTTTAATCCATTTGGAGTTTATTTTCGTGTGTAGTATGAGGCAGAAATTTAGTTTTATTTACCCATAAGGAAAGTCAATGATTCCAGCACCTTTTGTTGAACAGACCAGTGTTTTCCCTTTGATTTTATTTTATTTTTATGTATTTATTTTTTATTTATTTTTTTTGAGATGGAGTCTCGCTCTTGTCACCCAGGCTGGAGTGCAATGGCACAATCTTGGTTCACTGCAACCTCCACTCCCAGGTTCAAGCGATTCTCCTGCCTTAGCCTCCGGAGAAGCTGGGATTACAGGCGCCTGCCGCCATGCCTGGCTAATTTTTGTATTTTTAGTAGAGATGAGGTTCCACCATGTTGGCCAGGCTGGTCACGAACTCCTTACCTCCGGAGATCCGCCTGCCTCAGCCTCTCAAAGTGCTGGGATTACAGGCGTGAGCCACCGTGCCCGGCCTCCCCTCTGATTTTAATGTTTTCTTTATCACGTAAGTTTCCACCTATGCTTAGATCTATTTCTGGGCTTCCTTTATGTTGCTTTGATCTATTTTTCTACACTTGCCCTAATATCACTCTGCCTAATTACTATAATTTTTTTCTTTTTTTGAGACAGAGTCTCACTCTGTCGCCCAGGCTGGAGTGCAGCAGTGCAATCTCAGCTCACTGCAACCTCTGCCTCCCAGGTTCAAGGAATTCTCCTGCCTCAGCCTCCCGAGTAGCTGGGACTACAAGTGTACACCACCACGCCTGGCTAATTTTTTGTATTTTTGTAAAGACAGAGTTTCACCGTGTTGCCCAGGCTGGTCTCCAACTCCTGAGCTCAGGCAATCTGCCCGCCTCGGCCTCCCAAAGTGCTGGAATTACAGGCGTGAGCCACCAAACCTGGCCTAATTACTGTAATTTTTTTAAGTCTTCATATATACTAAGGAAAATCCCTCTTCTCTCTTCTTTAGACATATTTTGGTTATTCTTTTTTTCCAAGAGGTAGGGTCTTGCTGGATGAGATGGCTCACACCTGTAATCTCAGTACTTCAGTACTTTGGGAGACTGAGGTGGGATCACCTGAACCCAGGATTTGGAGACTAGCCTGGGCAACATAGGGAGACTCCATCTCTACCCAAAATTCAAAAATTACTTGGGCATGGTGGTGTGCACGTGTAGTCCCAGCTACTTGGGAGGCTAAGGCGGGAGGATCGCTTGAGCCTCACAGGCAGAGGCTGCAGTGAGCCATGATCGTGCTACTGCACTGCAGCCTGGGTGACAGAGTGTGACCCTGTCTCAAAAAAAAAAAAAAAAAAAAAAAGACAAGGTCTCACTCTTTCACTCAGGCTGGAATGCAGTGGTGTGATAATGGCTCACTACCATCTTGAACTACTCGGCTCAAAAGATCCTGCCACCCAAGCTTCCCAAGTAGCTCGGACTACAGGCACATGTCACCACAGCTGACTAATTTTTTTTTTCTTTTTAGAGATGAGGTCTTGCTATGTTGCTCTGGCTGTTTTGGAACTCCTGGCCTCAAGCAGTCCTCCTGCCTCTGCCTCCCAAAGTGCTGGAATTATAGGCATGAGCCACCATGTCTTGCCAAGAGAAATTAAATCAAAAGAAAAATAAAATACCAATCTTACATATGTACACAAAACAAAAAGCTTCTCTGGTACATAAAAAAAATTATAACTAAAGTAATAGACCAACTGGAATGATTCAATAGAAAGTTCATCGGAGGCATTCGTGTGCTATAAAATGGTTTAACAATCAACTCTTGTAAGGAAGGTGGAAATCCCTGATTCATAGAGTCTGCCAATTTCTTCAGTGTAAATACCCCCAATATGGCTGATCCCAAGTTACCAACATGATACCACTGAATGTGGAGCTGGGAAAAGAAATGTTAAGTTGGACTTTATTAAAATATGAAACTTCTGCTTTGTGAACAATACAAAAGTCACAGACTAAGAGAAATGCTTCCAAAACACATATCTGATAAAGGACTTGTGTCCAAAATACACAGTGAACTCCTAAAACTCAAAAATAAGAAAACGAATAACTCAATTAAAAAATGAGCAAAAGATCTGTACAGACACTTCACCAAAGAAGACAAACAGATGACAGGTAAGCATATGAAAACACATTCAGTATCATATGTCATTAGAAATTGCAAATCAAAATAACTATGACATACCTACGAGGATGCCTAAAATCCAAAACATTAACACCACAAAATGCTGCCAAGGATGTGGAACAGGGACTCTCATTCAATGCCAGTGGAAATTCAAAATGCCATGGCCACTTTGGAAGACAGTTTGACAGTTTCTTTTGTGCGTCTGTGCAGTGGCTATTCACAAGTGTGATTATAGCATACTCCAGTCTCAAACTCCTCGGCCCAAGAAATCCCTCCTGCCTCAGCCTCCTGAGTAGCTGGGACTACAAGTGCATGCCACCACACCCTGCTCCAATTTGACAGTTTCTTACAAAGCTAAATATAGTGTTACCATTCAATCCAGCAATTGTACTCCTAAGTATTTACCCAACAGAGCTGAAAACTTATGTTCACTCAAAAACCTGCACACAAATGTTTACAGCAGCCTTATTCATCATTTTCCCAAAATGGAAGCAACCAAAAGAGTTTTCAATAGATGAATGTATAAACAAACTGTGATACAGCCATACAATGGGATGCTATTTAGCAATAGTATAAGAAATAAGCTATCAAAAAGAAATAAGCTATCAAATCACAAAAAGACATGGAGGAACATAAAGGCATAAATTAATTCAATCTGAAAAGGATATATACGGTATAACTCCAGCTATATGACATTCTGGAATAATCAAAACTATGGAGACAGTAGAAAGATCAGTGGTTGCCAGGGGTTTGGGAGGACAGAGGGATGAACAGGCAGAGCACAGAGAATTTTCAGGGCAGTGAAACTGTTCTGTAGGATATGGTGATGGTGGACACATGACATTATGCATTTGTCAAAACCCATAGAACTGCACATCACAAAGGTGAACCTTAATGTATACTATGGGCTTTAATAATAATATATCAATATTGAGTCAATTTTAATAAGTGTGCCACACTAATTCATGATGTTAATAAGAGGAAAATCTGTATATGTTGGGATAAGGGGGCGGTATATGGGAACTCTATACAATTCTTATGTAAATCTAAATCTGTTCTAAAAAGAACCATCTACTAATTTAAAAAGAATTCCTATTGTCATAAATGTCCTGAAGTTATTGCGTGCATTCTCATTACAATGCAAGCATGGTAAATACTTTATTTTCTTCCTTTGTTTCAAGTCTATTTTGTGTTTGACATGTTTTGGTGCTCTCGGGCAGTACATCTCAAATTTTCCTGTGTCTACAAGTCAACTGGGGTATCTTGCTAAGATACACGTTGTGATCTACCAGGTCTGGGGGAAAGCCTGAGATTTTTACATTTTTAACAAGCTCCCTGGTGATTCCCATGGAGCTGGTACATGGTCCACACTTGGAATAGCAGGACCTACAAGCAGACAAACAAGACTGGAGACCCAGACTCCACCCTTTGTACTCTGTTTTCTTTCTTTTACTTTTATTGTAGATACAGGGTCTTACTATATTGGCCAGGCTGGCCTCGAACTCCTGGCCTCAAGCAATCCTCCCACCTTGGCCTCCCAAAGTGCTGGGATTACAGGTGTGAGTTACCATGCCTGACCTTGTATTCTGTTTTCTTTTTTTTTTTTTTTCCTTTTTTGAGATGGAGTCTCGCTCTGTCACCCAGGCTAAAGTACAGTGGCATGATCTCAGCTCACTGCAACCTCCACCTCCCAGGTTCAAGCGATCCTGCCACCTCAGCCTCCCATGTAGCTGGGACTACAGGTATGCACCACCATGCCCAGCTAATTTTTTGTATTTTTAGTAGAGACAGGATTTCACCATGTTGGTCAGGCTGGTCTTGAACTCCTGACCTCAAATCATCTGCCTGCCTCAGCCTCCCAAAGTGCTGGGATTATAGGCATGAGCCACCACACCCGGTCTGTATTCTGTTTTCTAAATAAGGAAGAAGAACTATCTAATTTTATGACTATGCTAACCAGTAGTTATATTTTTTTAAAAAATCTTGAAAGGTCTGTTTCCACTGATGTTTCATCCTGAGTCATATCCATTTTCTATTTCCAAAGGCATTGGGATTCCCTGCTCCAACTAAATGAGTCAGTTGAGATCAGAAGTTCACATGTCCAAGTGAAACTCAGCGAAAGGTCCATAATGCTCCCTGGCAGTTGAAGGGCCACTAAGTGTTGGTATTTGCATAAGTCAAGTGCATTTTGCATTCTAGAGGCGATCAAGGTCACTGCCAGAGTCGCCCCAACAATGGCTACTTTGTGGTCAGTAAGAACATGCTGCTTACTTGCTTACTTGAAGGAGAGTCTTAAGCAGGTGGCAAACATGATGAGAGAAGGTGGTTGCACTGGACAGATTTCGTGTTCCCTGATAGCTAGGGCTCCGGGCAAAGCCTCACAGAGGATTGGAGCCCCATTTCTGCCATGAACTTGCTGAGCCTGTTTCTCCATCAATACATTGGGATGATTGAGCTCCATCTGTGTTAAGAGCTCCTCCAACTCTGCATAATTATTTTTATTTTAAACATATTCATTCCAAATCAGGGCCTTGCTCTTCATTTCCCAGGCAAGGGTTTCAAGTTTCCAACTGCAGCCTCTGCACCTACCATGCTCATCCTGCCTTTGGTCCATAGAACAGTGGTCAGATGAGGTGTCTGTCCTTCCATCTGCTCGACTTGACATCTTAAAGCCAAGGAAGAGTCTAGTTCTGGAGGGGCAGCCTCTCCTGGGCAGGTCAGAAACAACTCCAGGATGTGAGCAAAGATAGAACCTGCTCTTCCCCATCCCTCTCCCCACAGTTTCCACTGATCCCAGCTGGCCTCAGAGACATTTGACTGGAGAAGATCCTGGCTCCATCCTGGGGCCAAAGGAGACTTTACTGCAGTTTGATAGACTCAGAAAGTTGACTGAAAAAATGACGGAATGGGCAGCCATCACTAACCAGGGCACCTATTTGTTGTGAGAAAATCAAACTCTTTTGGTTTTTTTCATTTTCATCTTCATTTTTATTTTTTTAGGGAGGTGGTCTCACTCTGTTGCCTGGGCTAGAGTACGGTGGCGTGATCATAGCTCACTGCAGCCTTGAACTCCCGGGCTCCCATCCTCCCACCTCACCCTCCAGAGTAGCTAGAACTACAGGCACATGGCACTATGCCTGGCTTCAATGTAAACCAAACACAGACTCTCTGAGGAACTATGAGTAGGTGCTTCCCCACGTCCATGGATCTTCTCGGTAGTAAGGCCTGGGCTCTAGAAACTTGGGGCCACAGATCTCTCAGAGATCTGTCCAGTGGTGAGTTGATTGGGGCCCAGACAAGCAGCTTGTCCATCATCTCAGAGTCTCTCGAAGGCCAGGCCTAGAACTCATCTGGCTGCCTTACTACCTGGTGTCTGGAATGGGCCCCCTAGGCACACAGATGTACCATTTATTCATCCAGTCCATCACCCAACACACATTGATAGCGCCCCTTCCATTCCACAGGCCCTGTGCTACATGGTAGGGGAACAAGAAGGACAGCAGTGTGCCACCTCCCCTGTCCCCTCTGAATTTTGGTGGTTGGTTGGTTTGTTTGTTTGTTTGTTTTAATACTTACGAGGTTTCACTATGCTGCCCAGGCTGGTCTGAAACTCCTGAGCTCAACTGATCCTCCCACTTTGGCCTCCCAAAGTGCTAGGATTACAGGCATGAGCTGCCATACCCAGCCTGCTCTGAGTTTTCAGCGCAGGAGAGGAGAGAAGTGGGGACTTGCTTTGATTCCCCTGAAGCCACCAGAGTTTTCCTCTCAGAGGATGTCCCTGCTCATCTTCTGTGTCTGGGAACTCTCCATTGGTTTTAAACTGAAGTTTCTTGCATCTTTCTGGCGTGGGATGTGGAGAGACAGGAGTATGAGATGCTGGGAGTTTCCTGTCTGATGGGAAAGACCATTCCATATTCTCCAGGGGTTCTCAGTCTGAAGGAAGAGACAGCCTCTGTATTAGGCCATTCTTGCACTGCTATAAGGAAATACCTGAGACTGGGGAGTTTATAAAGAAAAGAGGTTTAAAGGCCTCATGGTTCTGCAGGCTTTACAGAAAGCATGATGCCAGCGTATGCTCGGCTTCTAGGGAGGCCTCAGGAAGCTTAGTCATAGCGGAAGGTGGAGAGGGAGCAGGCACATCACATGGAGAAAAGAGGAACAAGCAAGAGATCTCAGAGTGAGAGGTCACTCATCACCAAAGGGATGGCCCAAGCCATTCTTGAGGGATCTGCCTCCATGATCCGAACACCTCCCACCAGGCTCCACCTCCAATATTGGGAATTACGTTTCAACATGAGATCTGGGTGGGGACAAACATCCGAACTGTGTTAGCCTCTATCCTTAGAGACCCCCAGGCTTTGAGAAGCCCCTTGTTTGGGGGACAGATCAGATACACAAATACAAATATTCAAAGATGTACAACAGTTTATAAAAAGGCAGAGGGCTGAATTATTGCTGAAGGAAGGATAGGAGGTGGGTTACCCACAGGGGAAGGCCTTTGGAGTAAGATATATGGAAAGAGGGATTCTTTTAGGCCCTGTTTATTTCAAGCACAAAGGAGAAATCTGCTTTCATAATAGTGCTTAGATTTTTTTTTTTTGGAGACAGGGTCTTGATCTGTTGCCCAGGCTGGAGTGCAGTGGTGCAATCATGGCTCACTGCAGCCTCAACCTCCTAGGCTCAAGCAATCCTCCCACCTCAGCCTCCTGAGTAGCTGGGACTACAGATGTGTGCCATCATATCCAGCTTATTTTTAATTTTTTTTCTAAAGATGGGGTCTCCCTATGTTGCCCAAGCTGATCTCGAACTCCTGAGCTTAAGTGATCCTCCTGCCTCAGCCTCCCAAAGCGCTGGGATTAGAGGTGTGAGCCACCATGCCTGGTATGTGCTGAGAGATTTATAATATGAGTGGGGCAGTCAGGCCAGGGTGGGGTGAATGTGAGATGGCTATTCTGGGGCAACAATTCTTAAAGTAGAAAACAGCATGAATTATGCTCTCTGGAAAAGATGAAGAGGTAGATTCATTTGTATCCCTTGGTCAGATCCCACAGAGAGGTGAAAGCAATGGAGAGATGAGGCCAATCTGGGAGGAGGTCCGGAATCACCAAGCTGCCTGGTCCATGAAGGGCCATCCAGTCCAGTTTCCTGCTGCAACAAAAGACTTGCTCTAGGCCAGGTGCAATGGCTCATGCCTGTAATCCCAGCACTTTGGGAGGCCAAGGCAGGTGGATCACCTGAGGTCGGGAGTTTGAGACCAGCCTGACCAACATGGAAAAATCCCGTCTCTACCAAAAATACAAAATTAGCTGGGCATGGTGGCTCATGCCTGTAATCCCAGCTACTCGGGGGTCTGAGGCAGGAGAATCGCTTGAACCTGGGAGGCAGAGGTGCGCCATTGCACTCCAGCCTGGGCAACAAGACCGAAACTCCATCTCAAAAAAAAAAAAAAAGAAAAGAAAAGAAAGAAAGACTTGCTCTATGTAGCCCTAAGTGGGCTGTTGGCCTCCTCCTAAAAGTCATTCTAACACTAGCCACTCGTTTCCTTTGAGTCTTAAAACCACCTGCTAAAAGGAGGTGCTCTTTACATCTAGCCTAAACTGACCACTGCAATCTAATGTCTTTCTGTTGAAAACACTGAACTGGCTGGGCATGGTGGCTCACGTCTGTAATCCCAGCACTTTGAGAGGCCGAGGTAGGCAGATCACCTGAGGTCAGGAGTTTCAGACCAGCCTGATCAACATGATGAAACCCCGTCACTACTAAAAATACAAAAATAGCCTAGCGTGGTGGCGCATGCCTATAATCCCAGCTACTTGGGAGGCTGAGGCAGGAGAATCGCTTGAATCTGGGAGGCAGAGGTTGCAGTGAGCCAAGATTGCACCACTGCACTCCAGCCTGGGTGACAGAGCGAGACTCTGTCTCAAAAAAAAAAAGAAGAAAAAAGAAAGTAAGTAAATAGTGAACTGATTGAAGATAAGGGCTGGTTAACAGTATTCTACCTTCAAAAGCACGGCTTTACAGTGCCATAGGTCGAGCCAAGAAGGTCAGTGGCCTATAGCAATCTGGCCCCTGCTGACCTCCAACCTATGTTTCACCCTTTGTGCTCCACTGGGCTGGGCTTTTCTCACTTCCTCAACATCACACTTCCTCCTTGTGTGCAGCCCTAGTGGTTACAGTATTCTCCAGAATCCTTGGGGGTGCTGGAAAAGCAGGCCCTAGACTGAGTTTCCAGAAAAAGACTCCCAGAGTCAC
The DNA here is from genome assembly GCF_029281585.2 of Gorilla gorilla gorilla. Taxonomy (NCBI): domain Eukaryota; kingdom Metazoa; phylum Chordata; class Mammalia; order Primates; family Hominidae; genus Gorilla; species Gorilla gorilla. The sequence continues at coordinate 219,840,475 of NC_073224.2, forward strand.
ATCCCAGAACTGATCTGTTAAGGGAACGGCTGCTTCTACCACAACAAGGAGCTGCTCATTAAATCATGAAGCTGTTGTTCCCACTTCTATCCCCAGAGTCACACCTCTGCTATGACAACCTATACCAGCAAATCCATGCTTTACGTCCTGCCTCTTTTCCCACTCACTCAATTCTGATTTCAATTCCCAAGCAAATATATCTGATAGGCAGAATCTTAAAATGGATGAAAGCTTACCTGCAAGGAAGCCTTAGCCATCATTTTTGCCTTTCCAGCCTCTGCAGAGTAGAAAGGTACACTAGAAGGAGATGAAATAGATGTTGAGCAAGCCAGTTCATAGATAACCTCCACAGTTAGTAATCCTTTCATTTATCTGACTGATGCATAACCCTCTTCCCATATTTGTACTTCACTTCCAACTAAGTGGTCCTCCTTTGAGCCTATTGTTCAGTAGCATGAAGACCCCAAAATGGCCATATGGTCTTTCTCTCTTTCTCTTTTTTTTTTTAGACAGGGCCTCACTCTGTCACCCAGGCGGGAGTGAGGCAATCAGGGCTCACTGCAGCCATGATGTCCTAGGCTCAAGCTATCCTCCCACTTGAGCTTCCCATGTAGCTGGCACTACAGGCATGCGCCACCACACCCAGCTAATATTTTTTAGTAGAGAATAGGTCTTGCTATGTTGACAAGGCTTGTGTTGAACTTCTGAGCTCAAGCAATCCTCCTGCCTTGGTCTCTCAAAGTGCTGGGATTATAGGCATGAGCCACCACACTCGGTCATGTGAGCCCTTTTTTTCTTTTTTTTTTTTTTGAGACAGTCTCACTCTATCACCCACTCTGGGTGATTCTCTCACCTCAGCCTCCTGAGTAGCTGGGATTACAGGTGCATACCACCATGTAATGCCTGGCTAATTTTTGTATTTTTAGCAGAGATGGAGTGTCGCCATGTTGGCCAGGCTGGTCTTGAACTCCTGACTTCAAGTGATCCTCCCACCTCGGCCTCCCAAAGTGCTGGGATTACAGGCATGAGCCACTGCACCTGGCCCATGTGGTCATCTTTAATATTTAGTTTAGTTGAACCAATTTCGCGCACCCTAGTAAAGGCATTCCTCACTTGGCTACTAATATCTTCAGCCTCAAGACTGGGCTGCAGAGGAAGCTGTTGGCCCTGACACAATCAATAAACCAGCTTGTCAAATCGAGAAGCTGCTGCTGGAGCTGCAGCCCCAGAATTTAACACTCCTCCTACACACTGTACTGGCAAAACCACTTCCTCCAGGCTTGACTCACTCAGCCGTTAAATCAGTTCTAAATTCAAGGCTCATATGATTGTATCTTATTTACAAATCCTGAATCTCATTCAGAAACCTAGCTGCAAAAGAGACCAGGCATGTTGTCTACAAGTTCACTTTAAATATAAAGACATATATAGATTAAAAGTAAAGGGAAGGAGAAAGATATACCCTACTAATACTAATCAAAAGAAAGCTGGAGTAGCTATGTTAATTTCTGCAAAGCAGATTTCAGAGTAAGGAAAATTATCCGGAATAAAGAGGGGCATTTACATAATGACGAAGAGGTCGATTCTTCAAGAAGACATAACAGTCCTTAATGTGTATGCCCCTCACAACAGAGTGTCAAAATACGTGAGGCAAAAACTGAGAGGACTGCAGGAGAAATAGACAAAGCCACTATTATAGTTGGAGACATAACCACCCTCTCTCAGTAATGAACAGAGCCAGCAAGTGGAAAGTCAGTAAGGGCATAGTTGAACTGAACAGCACTTCTAACAGCTGGATCTAAATGACATTTATAGAATACTTCTCCCAAACCACAGTAGAATACACATTCTTCTCAAGTTCATGTGGAACACTCACCAAGATAGACCACATTCCATGCCATAAAACATACCTTAACAAGTGTAAAAGAATAGAAATCATACAATGCATGCTTTTAGACCACAATGGAATTAAACTAGAAATCAATAACATAAGATAGCTAGAAAATCTCAGAATAATTGGAGATTAAACAACACACTTCTAAATAACACGTGGGTCAAAAAAAATCTCAAGAGGAATTTAAAAATATTTTGAACTAAATTAAAATGAAAATATAACATCAAAATTTGTAAGATGCAGTAGGGTGCGGTGGCTCATGCCTGTAATCCCAGCACTTTGAGAGGTCAAGGCAGGTGAATCACCTGAGGTCAGGAGTTTGAGACCAGCCTGGCCAACATGGTGAAACCCCATCTCTACCAAAAATATAAAAATTAGCTGGGTGTGGTGGCACATGCCTGTAGTCCCAGCTACTTGGGAGGCTGAGGCAGGAGAATCGCTTGAACCCAGGAGGTGGAGGTTGCAGTGAGCCGAGATTGTGCCACTGCACTCCAGCCTGGGTGACAGAGCGAGACTCTTTAAATATAAAGACATATATAGATTAAAAGTAAAGGGAAGGAGAAAGATAAACCATACTAATACTAATCAAAAGAAAGCTGGAGTAGCTATGTTAATTTCTGCAAAGCAGAAATTACCCCCCAAAAAATTTATGGGATGCAGTGAGAACAGTGTTTAAAGGAAAATGTATAGCATTGAACACACACATTAGAAAAAAAAAAAAAGACCTAAAACCAATAATCTAAGCTTCTACTTTAGGAAAGAAAAACAAAAGAGAGCAAATTAAATCCAAAGTAGGTAGAAGAAAAGAAATAACAAAATTAGAGTAGAAATCAGTGAAACTGAAAATAGGACATCAATAGAGAAAAGCAATGACACCAAAAGCTGATTCTTTGAAAATATCAGCAAAATTAATAAATCTCTAGCCAGGCAACTAAGAAAAAAGAGAGAATACACAAAAAACTAGTATTATAAATAAATGAGGGGCCATCACCACTGATTCCATGGACATTAAAGGAATGAAAGGGATATTATAAACAACTCCATGCTCAGAAATTTGATAGCCTAGATGAAATGGACCAATTCCTTGAGAGATCCAGTTAGCCAAAACTCACATAAGAAGAAATAGATCATTTGAATAGGCCAGCATCTATTAAATAAATTGAATCAATAATTAATAACCTTCTAAAATAGAAACTACTAGGCCCAGATTGTTTCACTGGTAAATTCCACCAATATTTAAGGAAAAAATCATATTAATTCTCTACAATCTCTTCCAGAAGGTAGAAGCAGAAGGAATATGCCCTAACTCATTCTATGAGGCCAGTATTATTCTAACACCAAAACTAGACAAAGTTATTATAAGAAAGGAAAATTACACACCACCATATCTTAAAAACATAAATGCAAAAGTCCTCAACAAAATATTAGCAAACTGAATCCAATAATGCCCAAAAAGAATTAAACACCACAACCAAGTCGGATTTATTCCACACATACAAGGCTGATCCACCATTTTAAAATCAATTAATGTATTCTGTCACATTGACAGCCTAAAGAAGAAAAACAACACAATTGTAGCAATAGATACAGAAAAGGCATTTCACAAAGTCCAGCATTTATTCATGATTTAAAACTCTCAGCAAACTAGGAATAAAAAGGAACTTTTCATTGAGTTCCAAAGACTGAGCCTAGGATAGGGGGGCAAGATGGCCAACTAGATGCAGCCAGGAGGAACACCTGCCCTTGAGGGAGTGGGACATTGGGAAGACTGCCACACTCTGAGTAGATCTTTAGAGGAAAGGCATTGGGAGCTACCACACTGGGGCAGGATGCTGATGATGCAAGAGGATGTGTATTTTGGGTGGAAGGGGTATGTGGGAAACTTTTGTACTTTCAGCTCAATTTTGCTTTGAACCTCACGGCTCTAAAAAGTAAAATCTTTTAAAAGAAGGGGAAAGAGGGAAAAGGAAATGCAGTGTTTAGCCTTTTAGCCTCTGGAATTCAGGGACAGATACCAGGAGGCTGGAATAAATGTTGAGTGAGCAAAGATGCAGAAAATACTTACCCAGATAACTCCTAAACTCCCTGCAGACCTCAGATAAAATGTCATCTTCCTAGAGAATCTTCTCTGATCCCCAGACTAGTTGAGGACCTTCTGTTCAACATGCTGTTGCAGCACTTAGTTCTCCACTGCACTTACTACATGTATAGGTCAGGGTTCAGTCAGGGAAGCAGAAACATTATGAAGATTAAAGAAAGAGAGATTTATTATGGGAAATAGACCTCCTGCAACTTTAAGAGGAGCTAGGGAAGCAAAAATCTAAAAGAGAGAGTGAGACAACCAAAGAAGGGTCACTGCTAGTCCCAAAGCACTGGGTCGGTGGATAAGTTGGATCTACAGGGAAATCTGAGAAACTGTCTCCAATTCCCAGAGTAAGAGGCAAATGGGAGCTTCTGGAGAGGTCTACTAGAAGGGGTTATCCCAGTGCAACTACCAGCTCTATGGTCCTGCAGCCAAACATCAGGTGGTGGGCCAGAGCTGTAGTTGGTCATCAAGACCAGTGGGCAGCAAGAAAAGCTGGACACAAAGCAGAGGAGAATGAGAACAATTGAAACCACTCCAGAAACCCAAGCACCAGTCTGTCCAGAATTCTGGCTACAAGGACTTGCAGAGAATAAAGGTCACTGATTTATTTCCGCCCCTAAAAATCTTGGGCAAATTTACCTGTTGGCCCACTCTAATCTAGAACCATACAGGAAAGAGAATTCTGGGAGACATAGTTCCCAGATTAACTGAATGGATCATGGAACAATCCAGCACACAACATTCTGTGACTGTGTGGGGGTTTCATCATCTGGCATACATTTCTCTGTGTTGCCAGATTGAAATGCCATCAGGGAAGGGACTGTTTTTGTTTTGCTCACAGTTGCATTCCCACATAGTACCTAGATTATTGAGTAGGTCCTCAATAAATATTTGTTGGAGGAACAGTGATTTTTTTATTAGGATTTCAGCAATGACTTGGAAAAATTATTTTTTCATTGTAAGAGGAATGCCTGCAAAATGGAAAGTCTAATAAAACATTCTGTTGGGGAGGGCATAGTGGAAAAGGCAGTCTCATACATTACTAGTGAGAATGTGAGCTAGTTCAACCATTCCGTAGGGGAATTTGGTATCACCTAACAAAACTACGTATACACTTACCTTTTGAGCCAGTAATCCCACTTCTAGGAATCTGTCCAGAAGATATAACTGCAATATTATGAAAATACATATGTACAGGTCACCGACTAAAGCAATATTTGTAATTGTGAAACAGCGGAAAAACCCTAAATGTCTATCCTGGGAGAATGGTTGGAAAAATTATAGTACATCCCAATAATGGAGGACTGTAAAAATGAAAGAGGGGCTTAGACCCCACTGAGACAGCCACCAGAAAAGACCTCTCCAAGTTGGGAGGAAAATATTAAACATATTTTGAAAAAAAAAAGAAAAATGATCTCCATCTGTTTATATGAAATGATTTCCCACATCTACTGCTAGGTGAAAATAGCAAAGTACAAAATGATCTATGGTCTCGTATCCATCGTATACGAAAGAAGAGGCTAAAAGAAAATATATGTGTATCTACACATTTATGCAAAAGAATTTCAGGAAGAACAAACCAAAAATGAATGCAGCTACTATGATAGACACAACCTAGAGGGACCTCCAGTGAGTTCACCTTTGAATAATCCTTCCTCCTTTAGTGCAGGAAGAACCTCTGAATTGCTTCTAACTAATGGAATATAGCAAAGGATGTGGGGTAGTCAGTCAGTTGATTATATTACATTATAGAAGACTCTGCCTTAGCGGATTGAATTGAGAAATTCTCCTGGTGGCCTTGAAGAAGGTAACTGTCATGTTGTAACTGCCTATGGAGAGGACCTCTAGGAGTTGAGGCCATGGAGGAGCATGGAGGAGGACCAAGTGAAGGGTTATGATCTTCACATACGAACAGGTCCAAACAGCATCTTGTTTGCAGTCTTGTGAGATAACAAATCTAAGTGGTTCTAAGCTGCTTGTTTTGTTTTAAATTTTAAGTTTCTGAAAACTTATTACACAGCAATAGATAACTAATACTGTACATTAGTTTGTGTGGTATGGTACTATAAAAGTGGAAACACATCCTTATTCATTTGTCAAAATCCATGGAATATACAACACAAAGAGTCAACCCTAATTAAACTGTGAACTTTGTTTGATAATATGTCAACATTGCTGCATTAATGGTAACAGAGGTACTGCACAGAGGTGCCATTAACAAAAGATAACTAAATCTGCAGGAGGAGAAGGGAATTAGGTGGAAAGAAGAAGAAAATGGAAAGAGAATAGTAGAGACAAGTGAGAAGCAGCACTCTTCTGAGTATTCCTTTTAGTATGACTTTCATCTTTTTTCACAAGGGAAAGTTTTGCATATCACCCCCCCGCAAAGTAATACATAATTAAAATCAACTAGGATGTGAATAGAACGCAAAATAGAATACAATCACAAAGAAATATAACTATATGAAAAATAAATTTCATAATCACACTTAAGGGAGGCAGGAAAACAACTAAAAGACTGACCTAAATAACTTCAGAAAACACTACTTTTACGGTATAACATAAGGCTAAAGATAAAAAGAAATGTACACAAACAATACCTGCTAGTTAGTAAATTTGTTTCTCACAGAGGTATGGGTTATCAGTTTTGAAACTTCTTTATTTGTACTACAATTGAACAAATAAGTAAAAATGTTGTAAATTTAAAAATTCCTGTCAGATAAAAGAGTTATAAATTGAAAAAGAGAAGGTTTGGAATTGTGAAACCTGAATATCTGAGACAGGTCTCAGTTAATTTAGAAAGTTTATTTTGCCAAGATTGATGACACACATCCACGACACAGCCTCAGGAGGCCCTGATGACATCAGGCCAAGGTGGTCAGAGCACAGTTTGGTTTTATACATTTTAGGGAGACATAAGACATCAATCAACATAGGTAAGATGAACATTGGTTTGGTCCAGAAGGGTGGGACTACTCGAAGAAAAGGCAGGACAATTTGAAGTGGGGAGGGGGCTTCCAGGTCATAGGTAGATAAGAGACAGATGGCGGCATTCTTTTGAGTTTCGGATTAGCCTCTCTAAAGGAGGCAATCAGATATGCATTTATCTTAGTGGGCAGGGGGTGACTTTGAATAGAATGGGAGGCAAATTTGCCCTGAGCAGTTCCAAGCTTGACTTTTCCCTTTAGCTTAGTGATTTGGGGGCCACAAGATTTACTTTCCTTTCACATTTCCCCCCTTTTCTTTTTAAAAATAGTTTGGAGAAAGAATTTTAGAAGAAAATGAGTCTCTAGTCTCAGGTTTTGTCTGATTACTCATGGATTCCTGGATGAGTAGGTCCAAAGTTATTACGAAAGTTCATTTTTTGCAGGTTGTGAAGTCTCATGTCCTCTGAAGAGAAAATATGGGGAGGAAGGGAGAAAAACAACAACAAATGAAAGAACAATCCTGGAAAATCAAGATAGGCCACATTACTCTGAGGTCCATGCATCAGGTATGAAAGTGGCTTATGTATGTAAATAGGTTGCTGTTATTTCCTTCTGAAGTTTGAATTGTCTATCTTCAGTTCACAGAGCTTTACAAAAGCACAGCTTAGTTTTCAGTGACTCCAAATTAGGAAAAATGGAGGAATAAAGAAGGAAAAAAATGGAAAACATTATTTAAAAGACTTGTAGACAAGAAAAATTAGAATTCAATCCAAGCTAAAAACAGGTGTACTATATTTTTTGAAACATAATTTTTCATTCTCCAGTTTCCCATTTTTAATAAAGAAAAATCATGGTAGGACTGATTTGCTTTATTATACTGGACTGATTATTTGTACACAGTGCAGCAGCAAGAATAATTATTTTTTACATAGGCTTTTAAATTGGCTTTGATGGAACTTTGTTCCATAGAAGGAATCTCAGATAAAACTTTGTTAAAGCCAAGCCCAGCCATAGATTTGTACCATCAAATACTTGAATTGGGTGAATTCCTCTCCCCTTGAGGTTCCAAGATAAACTTGGGGCTCCTGGGCCTGTCAGAAAGTGGCATTCTTTACTTACCTCAGGTCAGGAACCCTGTACAGGGACTGTGTAGACTAGGTATGAGGCCAGTTTTCCCAAGGAGCTTTTATTGGCTCCATAACTCAAGTTTGATTCCTTAAAGGAAAGCATGCCATTCCAGTCAAAGCCTTGGCAAAATAACCAGTTTCTCCAATTGTGTCCTATTATAAATGAAAACAGATTCTTACTGCACTTATGCAATTAACTGTATTGCCATAAGTTATGAATACCCACAAATAGTTTCCAAATGCTGGAGAAATCAGGTGGAGATAAACAAATATGTTCAAATTTTGTTCCATAGGAGTATACTAAATTGTTAAAAGCTGTTAATAGCTCAAAAGAAAATTGTCCTTGACTCTGAAAAAACAAAGGATCAGCAACATTTTAAGCAAAAAGTCAAAAAGATTACTTCAGTCTTCTATTAGTTCAGTCTGTATAGTTAATTCCTGTTCTGCTTCATATTCATGAACATTTCAGTTCTCCATGAGTCATGAGTTTTTCTTCTATTCTGATGTCACAATCTCCAAAGTTATCAGAAACTTGTATTTAAGAGCACCTGTTAGAGTTTCATAACTGATTATAATACCATCTTCTAAAGAGGACCTAAACAAGACAATTGTCTGTGGATGACAAAAAGTTTCAGGGCAGCCATAGTCAAAGACACAATTGACAAGGGAATTTATTACCTCTGTGGCACACAATAATTTAACATAACTATTTTAAATGATCATAACTAATTAACACAACATAATTACTACAGATAATGTACACTAAGTCAATCAGAATTATAGAAGTTTCCCATGATTTTGGAACACATACCAATAACATATTTATATAAACATAACCCAAAGAAAACCAAACACAATTTCATATTTAACAATATTTCCTGTATAATTTTTATACAAATAAGCAAAATTATGTCATTTTTGGACTTCAGGGAATCTAATATCTTAAAGAATTAATTAGGTCAGAAAAATACATAATTTATAATTTGATTTTGGAAAGTTTGTAAAATATCAAAGGTTTAAAACACTTGATATCAGAGGTCATTGTAAAATGAGTCATTCATTTAACCAAAGTGATAACTCAAGTATTTCCCAAAAAAAGGCAAAAACCTTTATTATTTGAGAAAGGAGACTTCATTTGCCAAACTATAAACCCTAATAAAACAGCATGAAGCCAATTAAATTTGTTTTTCAAAATTTTATAAACAATCTATAAAGTTTTAATCTTGACCATAAAATTTCCATAAGCCTTTTATAACCTTTATTAAAAAGTTGGCTAATGCTTCAAGAAGATCTTGTTAGTCTGACACAGGGTCCCATATGCTGGTCTTGCATCGGTGTGCCTTTGACATTAATGATTAACTTATAGAGAAACTGGACTTATTTTATCTCTCAAAATTGGCCCTTACAATCTCACATGCCCACCTCTTCCATGATAGTCTCTGGGCCTTGAGGAGTTGATTAGCTTTAATTTCTAGCCCTGTGTCTAAGAATGCAGTTTATTTTGATTGGCATCTTCTACTGGGCCTGAAGATGAGGCTTTAATTACTGACAGTGTTTAAGATCTAGCAGGACTTGGTGTCCTTTTTAGACCCAGGAGTCAAAGCCCTGTAACTCAATGTCACAAATACTTAAAAGCACATACAGAAAGATACATGAATATAATAACCTTAATTTTAAAAAATTTTATCTGTCTTTTCCTAAGCAAACCAAAACTTAATAATAATACATAGGAATTGTTTCAATAAACCTTAAAATCTATTAGGCCAGTTACCAAAAGGCAAAAGAAAAGACCTTCTGCACTTCACAGGATATTATGTTGGAAGAAAACATTTCCTTTAGACCTTTAAGAAAACATTGTTAGCATTAGGCCACAACAAATAAAACTTGAGGAAAAAACTTATATGAGCTGAAAATAAGTTGAAGGAGAGCATTACTATTTCACACCCTTTAAAAGGAGAGAGAAAACCAAAAATGGTGAGATGTAATGAAAGTTGAACTTTGGGTTTGTATTCATCTGTTCTCATGCTGGCAATAAAGACATACCTGAGACTGGGTAATTTATAAAGGAAAGAGGTTTAATGGACTCACAGTTCCATATGACTGGGGAGGCCTCACAATCATGGCAGAAGACCAAGGAAGAGCAAAGGGACATGGCACCAGGCAAGAGCACATAACATGTGCAGGGGAACTCCCCTTTATAAAACCATCAGATTTTGTGAGTCTTATTCACTATCATGAGAACAGCATGGGAAAAACCCACCCTCATGATTCAATAACCTCCCACTCTGTCCATCCCATGACACGTGGGGATCACTACAATTCAAGGTGAGATTTGGGTGGGGACACAGAGCCAAATCATATAGGGGTTAAAAAAATTAAAAGCTCTTATAATTTATTAAGAATAAATCAATTCCTTAAGAAAATTTCATTGTTCTAACCAATTATTTAGTGTATAAGTTTTTTTACATCAAGCTCAATCTCTAGAAAGAACATTATAATGTTCATTTAATTATAGACAACTTGATCATGTAAAATCTTTTTAAAATAAATCCTCTTACTGTGACTTACACAGACCATTCATGATATGCCCGGGCTTTCTGGTTTGTCCTGAACATCCCTCTTTCTTAAATAACCAGTCATTTTATTCTAGGACTAAATTTACCATACAAGATTCTTTCTCATATAAAATTATGTATCTTTAAGCTTTCTTACCAAAAAAACCCTCTTTATTTTTATAACTTTCTTTAAACCTCTCTTATTTCCTTGTTCCTTTTACTTTGTTTTATATATAACCTTTAAATAAGCTTTGAATTAGACAAAAATTGTTCAACTTTTTTAAAAAGAACACAACTTTTTTAGAAAGAATGTCTTCCTACAAATATATTTTTATTGGAAAATACCCAAATAATGAAATATCTATTACTTAATTTAATATAACTTTAGATTCTAAATTGTGACATTTGTCTACAAGTATTTAGCCCATTACACTTACCTAATTATTTTATTGTAATCATTTGCCTAGATTGTTTATGAAAACTGTCATAATCATCATTTAAACTTATGGAACCACCATTGCAAAATTATAACAGAGACAGTGAAGAAGATCTGACCTAACTGACTCTATCTTGTTTTTAACCTCCAAGCTGTTCTTGTTCATACCTGGGCATAGGCCAAACTAACTTTTGGAGGAACTTAGTTTATAGTTTAGCTTTGAAATAAAGATGATAACAGTTCTTTCCCAAAACAAACCTTACTGTCTGTGGACTAGACTGCCTAAAGCCACAAGATTAGAAGTTATGGTAATCTTACTAAATTCAAGATGTAGCTAGTTTCATTAAACAAATATCAGTGTCTTATTTATTAGAAATTACACAAACAAAGATCATTCTGATTGGGGCTTGGTTTAGAGTTTTGTAACCCCTATTCCAAATTATGATGCCTTATAGTATTTGGCAGGGATATGTATAAAATTTCTTGATTCATAAACACAAACAAAAATGTATGCTGGAAATTCTTAAGACATTTCTAATATTATTATACTTTACCAACAATTTTAAGGCTATCTTATTTATTAAAGATTTTACTTGTTATTAAACTTGAAAAAGCATTTGACTACTCTTTTCTTTTTTCCTGATAAAGTATTTGATTCAAGAGCTTTTATTTTCTTAAGCCAATTAATTAGAGCTTTTATATATTTTCAGTAGTGAAACATTGTGTACACAACACATAAATAGATAGATGTGTTAGGCATGCCAATAGAAGTACATCTTATAGAGTCATAAAAACCTCTTTTTTCCCCTCTCAGACTTTAAAATTCTTGAAAACCTGTTTCAATAACCTGTATAAATTATTGGTAACCCTAGGCAGTTGTCAGCTAAGTCGTCTTAAATTTGCATATCAAAGGAAACAAATCAGGTGAAAATCAAATAGTAAAATTTACATCATTAGGTACGGACAGAAAAAGTCTAGTGTGTTACAGGAAAATTAAAATGGACTGAATTGCCAATTAAACATCAAATTATAGAAATTATAAAGGCCTTTTAAATATATACACATACACACACATACACACACACACAAAGATCCTATAGCTTTTACTTCAGAACTTTAGCCATGAGATAAACACAAATTCACCAGCTTGCAAACAAAACATCTGTTGGATCCAAACAGTGGTTTTTATCTTAATAGAAAAAAAAACCAGCAGATTTAAAGCAGGCAGAAAATAAAATAGAGAAAAAAAGAGAACTTAGGAACTCTATACTTTGCAGGTTGACCTTAGGGCTCTTTTTCTCAACGTAAATGTGCACAAAGACCATACTACTTCCATTTTACATAAACTCTGGCAAGTAGAGACGCCATAAAACCTACAGAGTGCTCACAGAGGAGTCATTCTCTTTGTTTTCTCCTCATTCTTACATCATTTGTTTCCCACTTTTTTTTTTTTTTTTTTTCCTAAAAGGAGGAACTGAGCTGTGGCTTAGGGTTTTTGTGTGGTGGATCAATGTGTGCTTGCTTGTGGGCAGGACTCCACAGTGTGTCACCACTGAGTTGTTTCCACCCTCCTACATGTCTCAGTTTCTCTCTCCAGAGGTCTAGGACTTCAGAGAGGGCTCAAAATGCTGGGCAATCGGCGCTTATATGAGTTTCCTGGACGAGCCTTATTCTTTCAAATTAATTGTTGTTGAGGATTTCCCTGCAGGGCTGCTGCAAATCACAGGGGGTTAAACCCCCAGACACTCCCACAAGGCCCCTGGTTACTCAGGGGCACCTTTTGGCTGGGAGGAGCAAAATGACCTTTCTCTTCAGAGCTGAGAAAACTCAGTCTCTCATTTACCTATGAAAACAACAGTTCCTCACACAAATGCACACACACAAGCTCATTCAAGATTAATTTTGGGAGAAAAAGTAAATAGAGAAGACCCTTTAGAATGCATCTCCAAGCTAGAATTAGGATCCTTAAACAACAACTTCCTAGGAGAAAATAAGAAACAACAGCCAAGACCACTTTCTGTAAACTGTACTCAGCCACCCCTACTTTGTAGCTCCCATTTGCCATAACACATGCCAAGGTCAAATCCTCTCACAGTACAAAGTAATCTCTGGTACCCCCAAAGCCAAAAAGGTCAGGTCATTCAATACAGGAAAACAGAGCTTTAGACCTAAGAAGAATCTGCCCATGACTCTCGAAATTCCACAAAGAAAGAAGAACTTCCTAAAAGGGGTGATTGGTGCCTTTATTCTGAATTATTTAAAGGGGTTCAAGTCATGAAAAGCCTTTTCTAGATTTTTGGTGCTGCAGATGGCAAGAGAGGGAAGGAGATATAGGGTGGAAAAAAAGTAAAAGAACTTTTTTTTTAAGACAGGAAGTAAACACAGAAACCAAGCACATGGTTTTGGGGATTTTTGTTTGTTTGTTTTTTCCTCTTTTGCAGTTGCAAGGAATTTTAACCAAATTAGAGAGGCTTTGTTACCCATAATTTGGAATTCTTACTTGGATTTAACCAAGTCAGGTAGAGTTGGTCAAATCTGATTGGCAAAAGACTGGAAGAAACAACAACAACAAAAAACCAACAATATGATCGCTGAGCACTCTAATGGTAAAAAGAAATTAAGACAAGCTGGTTGTTAGACTTTAGATAAGACAAAACCCAAATTCAGCTACTTACCTAGGGATGGGTCTCAGGCTGAAGACTGTCCTCTACCATCCTAGAAGCAGGAAGAAACTCAAACTCATCCTGCCTGCTGGGAGTGAGCTCAAATTCCATAAAGGAGTTACCTGCCTTCCAACATCATGGAAACAGGAAATCTTGCTTTCCTTGTTGGAAGCAAGTAAAACTCAAAAAAAGGGGATGGGGTGGGTGGAGTTGTACAGCAAAATAAACTTTAGATCTCGACCAAATTTTGGGAGATCAGAGATTCTCTGTGTCACACGCATCCGTGTGAAGAAACCATTAGACAGGCTTTGTGTGAACAATAAAGCTGTTTATTTCATCTGGGTGCAGCCTGCACATGGACACGCATGACATTTGGTGCTCAGACTTGGATAGGGGAGCCTCCATTGGGAGATCAATCCCCTGTCCTCCTGCTGTTTGCTCCATGAGAAAGATTCACCTATGACCTTGAGTCCTCAGACTAACCAGCCCAAGGAACATCTCACATTTTAAATCAGGTGAGCGGCTTCTTTTTACTCTCTACTCCAACCTCTCTCACTATCCCTCAACCTCTTTCTCCTTTCAATTTTGGTGCCACCCTTCAATCTCTCCCTTCTCTTAATTTCAGTTCCTTTCCTTTTCTGGTAGGGACAGAGGAGATATGTTTTATCCATGAACCCAAAACTCCAGTGCCAGTCACGAACTTGGGAAGACAGTCTTCCCTTGGTGTTTAATCACTGTGGTGACACCTGCCTGATTATTCACCCACATTTCAGAGGTGTCTGATCACCGCAGGGATGCCTGCCTTGATCTTTCACCTTGGTAGCAAGCACCACCTCCCCAGGGGGGCAAGTACCACCACCAACCACTTCTCTCCGTGTCTCTACCCTCTCTTTTCTCTGGGCTTGCCTCCTTCACTATGGGCAACTTTCCACCCCGCATTCCTCCTGTTTCTCCCTTAGCCTGTGTTCTCAAGCACTTAAAACCTCTTCAACTCACACCTGACCTAAAACCTAAATGCTTATTTTCTTCTACAATACTGCTTGACCCCAATACAAACTCAACAATGGTTCCAAATAATCAGAAAATGGCACTTTCAATTTATCCATCCTACAAGATCTAGATAATTCTTGTCGTAAAATGGGCACATGGTCTGAGGTGCCTGATATCCAGGCATTCTTTTACACATCAATCCCACCCTAGTCTGTTCCCAATGCGACCCATCCCAAATCCTCCTTTCTCTCCCATCTGTCCCCTCAGTCCCAACCCCAAATGCTGCCGAGTCTTTTCTATCTTCCTTTTCTACCAACCCATCTGACCTCTCCCCTCCTCCCCAGACTGCTCCACCTCAGGTCACTCCCTGCCAGGCTGAATCAGGCTCCAGTTCTTCCTCAGCCTCTGCTCCTCCATCCTATAATCCTTCTATCACCTCCCCTCCTCACACCCAGTCTGGCTTACAGTTTCATTCTGTGACTAGCCCTCCCCCACCTGCCCAACAATTTCCTCTTAAAGAGGTGGCTGGAGCTAAAGGCATAGTCAAGGTTAATGCTCCTTTTTCTTTATCCAACCTCTCCCAAATCAGTTAGCATTTAGGCTCTTTTTCATCAAATATAAAAACCCAGCCCAGTCCATGGCTTGTTTGGCAACAACCCTTAGACGCTTTACAGCCTTGGACCCAGAGGGACCAGAAGGCTGTCTTATTCTCAACATGCATTTTATTACCTAATCTGCTCCAGACATTAAATAAAGCTTCAAAAATTAGAATCCAGCCCTCAAACCCCACAACAGGAATTAATCATCCTTGCCTTCAAGGTGTACAATAATAGACAGGAGGCAGCTAGACAGTAATGCATTTCTGAGTTACAATTACTTGCCTCTGCTGTGAGACAAAACCCAGCCATACCTCTAGCACCCAAGAACTTCAAAATCCCTAAGCCACACATGCCTAAGCCGCAGTGGTCAAGCATTCCTACAGGACCTCTTCCATCAGGATCTTGCTTCAAGGGCCAGAAATCTGGCCACTGGGCCAAGGAATGCTCGCAGCCCAGGATTCCTCCCAAGCAGTGTCCCATCTGTGCAGGGACCCACTGGAAATCAGACTGCCCAGCTCACCCGGCAGCCACTCCTAGAGCCCCTAAAGCTGTGGCCCAAAGTTCTCTGACTGACTCCTTCCCAGATCTGCTCAGCTTAGTGGCTGAAGACTTACAATGCCCAATCACCTCAGAAGCCCCCTGGACCATCACGGATGCCTAGCTTCAGGTAACTCTCACAGTGGAGGGTAAGTCCGTCCCCTGCTTAATTGATATGGGGGCTACCCTCTCCACATTACCTTCTTTTCAAGGGGCTGTTTCCCTTGCCCCCATAACTGTTGTGGGTATTGACGGCCAAGCTTCAAAACCCCTTAAAACTCCCCCACTCTGGTGCCAACTTGGACAACATTCTTTTATGCACTCTTTTTTAGTTATCCCCACCTGCCCTGTTCCCTTATTAGGCTGAGACATTTTAACCAAATTATCTGCTTCCCTGACTATTCCTGGACTACAGCCACAGCTCATCTCCACCCTTCTTCCCAACCCAAAGCCTCCTTTGCATCTTCCTCTCATATCCCACTACCTTAACCCACAGATATGGGACACCTCTACTCCCTCCCTGGCAACCAATCACACACCCATTACTATCCCATTAAAACCTAATCACCCTTACCCCACTAGATGCCAATATTCCATCCCACAGCAGGCTTTAAAAGGATTAAAGCCTGTTATCAATTGCCTGTTACAGCACGGCCTCCTAAAGCCTACAAACTCTCCTTACAATTTCCCCATTTTACCTGTCTAAAAACTGGACAAGTCCTACAGGTAAGTTCAGGATCTCCACCTTATCAACCAAATTGTTTTGCCTATCCACCCTGTGGTGCCCAACCGGTACACTCTTTTGTCCTCAATACCTCCCTCCACAACTCACTATTCCATTCTTGATCTTAAAGGTGCTTTTTCCATTATTCCCCTACACCCCTCATCCCAGCCCCTCTTTGCTTTTACTTGGACTGACCCTGACACCCATCAGTCTCAACAACATACCTAGGCTGTACTGCTGCAAGGCTTCAGGAACAGCCCCCATTACTTCAGTCAAGCCCTTTCTCATGATTTACTTTCTTTCCGTCCATCTGCTTCTCACCTTATTGAATATTTTGACAACCTTCTACTTTATAGCCCCTCCTACAAATCTTCCCAACAGGACACCCTCCTGCTCCTCCATCTGTTCTCAAAAGAATATTGCGTATCTCCTTCCAAAGCCCAAATTTCTTCCTCATCCATTACCTATCTCAGCATAATTCTTAATAAAAACACACGTGCTCTCCCTGCTGATCATGTCCGGCTAATCTCCCAAACCCCAACCCCTTCTACAAAGTAACAACTGCTTTCCTTCCTAGGCATGGTCAAGTACTTTCACCTTTGGATACCTGGTTTTGCCAACCTGACTAAACCATTATATAAACTCACAAAAGTAAACCTAGCTGACCCCATAGATCATAAATCCTTTCACCACTCTTCTTTCCATTCCTTAAAAACAGCCCTAAAAGCTGCTCCCACACTAGATCTCCCTAACTCATTCCAACGCTTTTCATTACACACAGACAAAGTGCAGGGCTGTGCGGTCAAAATTCCTACACAAGAGCTGGGACCGCACCCTGTAGCCTTTCTGTCCGAACATCTTGACCTTACTGTTTTAGGCTGGCCCCCACATTATTCCTAATACCACACCTGACCCCCACAGCTGTATCTCTCTGATCCACCTGACATTCACTCCATTTCCCCATATTTCCTTCTTTCCTGTTCCTCACCCTGATCACACTTGGTTTACTAATGGCAGTTCCACCAGGCCTAATCTCCACTCACCAGCATAGGCAGGTTATGCTATAGTATCTTTCACATCTGTCATTGAGGCTACCATTCTGTCCCCATCCACTACCTCTCAGCAAGCCGAACTCATTGCCTTAACTCAGGCCCTCACTCTCGCAAAAGGACTACACATCAATATTTATACTGACTCTAAATATGCCTCCTATATCCTACACCACCATGCTGTTATATGGGCTGAAAGAGGTTTCCTCACTACGCAAGGATCCTCTATCATTAATGCCTCTTTAATAAAAACTCTTCTCAAGGCTGCTTTACTTCCAAAGGAAGCTGGAGTCATTCACTGCAAGGGCCATCAAAAGGCATCAGATCCCATTGCTGAGGCCAATGCTTATGCTGATAAGGTAGCTAAAGAAGCACATAGCGTTCCAACTTCTGTCCCTCACTGCCAGTTTTTCTCCTTCTCTTCGGTCACTCCCACCTACTCCCCCACTGAAACTTCCACCAATCGATCTCTTCCCATACAAGGCAAATGGTTCTTACACCAAGGAAAATATCTCCTTCCAGCCTCACAGGCTCATTCTATTCTGTCATCATTTCATAACCTCTTCCATGTAGGTTACAAGCCACTAGCCTGTCTCTTAGAACCTCTCATTTCCTTTCCATCATGGAAATCTGTCCTCAAGGAAATCACTTCTCAGTGTTCTATCTGCTAGTCTACTACTCCTCAGGGATTGTTCAGGCCCCCTCCCTTCCCTAGACATCAAGCTCAGAGATTTGCCCCTGCCCAGGACTGACAAATTGACTTTACTCACATGCCCACAGTCAGGAAACTAAAATACTTAAAATAGATTTTCCACTACCTATCCAAATCCTATAAAACTGCCCCACCCCTATCTCCCTTTACTGACTCTCTTTTCAGACTCAGCCTGCCTGCAGCCAGGTGATTAAAAAGCTTTATTTCTCACACAAAGTCTGTTTGGTGGTCTCTTCACACAGACACAGGTGACACTCTGGAGGGGGTGCTCCCAGACCTCAGCAAATTGTTCTGTTGATCTGGGCCATAAACTTAGCTTATGCTGATACCAAGCACCTATAGGAGATTCGTCAAAGGTCAGGGGTACCTCCACTCAGAATCCCTTTGTGGTTGCCAAAATGTAAATGCTGAATATCTGAGACAGGTTTCAGTTAATTTAGAAAGTTTATTTTGCCAAGGTTGAGGACACACACCCATGACACAGCCTCAGGAGGTACTGATGATATGTGCCCAAGGTAGTCAGAGCACAGTTTGTTTTTATACATTTTAGGGAAACATGAGACATCAATCAACACATGTAAGATGAAAACTGGCTCGGTCCAGAAAGGCAGGACAACTTGAAGTGGGTAGGGGGCTTCCAGGTCTTAGGTAGATAAGAGACAAATCATTGTATTCCTTTGAGTTTCTGATTAGCCTCTCCAAAGGATGCAATCAGATACACATTTATCTCAGTGAGCAGATGGGTGACTTTGAATAGAATGGGAGGCAAGTTTGCCCTGAGCAGCTCCCATCTTAACTTTTCCCTTTAGCTTAGTGATTTTGGGGCCTCAAGATTTATTTTCCTTTTACAAAATAATTGTTGATGCCTTGGATTGGAATTGGAGTTATCAGTATGAATTCATCATTTGAGTAAATGAGTGTGAGTGTTTGTGTGTGTGTGTGTGTGTATTTGTCAGCTTTGAAGCAATGACATCCCACTAGCAATGAGCACTCTTAGTTCCCAGATATTTGTTTCTAAATGTCATTTTGAGAAAAAGGAAAAAGAAAAGAACCATGACATCTCAGAAAACAAGTGGCTAATTCCAGGGCTTTGAAAGACAGAAGATAAATTTGGGGCATTTTGTGGTGTCAGAAAGTAGGATGTGCTAAAACAAAAACAAAAGCAAAATGATGAGGAAATGCACATAAGTAAGATGGCTGAATAGGAATCTCCATTGCTTATCCCTTTGCATCATCTTGAACAACTATCCATGTACAAAAATACCTTCACAAAGTTAAAGAAACCAGGTGAAAGATTACAGTGCCTGGGTATAGCAAAGGACATATAGTGTAGCTTTACTATACTATAGCAAAGGGTATAGTAAAGCAAAATAAACTTTCTAAATTACAAAGGAACACATTGAACAGTGTAGGAAGGACAGTTTTTTGTTTGTGTGTTTGTTTGTTTAATGATATTGTTGTCTATTTTAAACAAAATCTTTAAGGGCAGAATATTTTGAATACAAGAGTAGAAAGAAGACTCAAAACAAAATTCATACCAGTCCATTGTGGTTCTTTGTGAATAGTTTGGTGGTGAGAATGCATTCCACAATATCTAGTTTATAAATTTTATTGTATGGCCCACAGGGTCAAATGAGAGATATATTACAGATGGTTACATTATAAACCTAAGTTTAAGAAACCTGACCAAGCTAATGCTTAAGGTCTATTCTTTTTGTGATCTGATTAAAAGCCTGCAATTCTTGAACTACCTAAAAACTGTACAGAATGGAATATACACAGATACACAGTGAGTATGTAAAGTTCTTATAAGACATGGCACACAAAAAATGGCTTCTCTCTCTCTCTCTCTCTCCACTTCCCCTCACTTTCTCAAATGATATTTCCTATTTATAGGAAATGTTTACAACAAAAGAAGAGCTAGTAGGATCAGACTAAGTAAATTGCAATAAGGAGAGTTGGTGTTAAATCCAGTATTTTTTAATTATTCCATTCCTCAGCAGCAATTTGTAAAGTTTTACTGACATTGATTCTTTGCAACAATGTACAGCTGAATTGTGGAATAGTTCTCCAAGTGTAATTCCTGTCTATTTAATCCTTGTTTTGTCCTCTATGAACATTACTGGGCCAGATATAACATTGCTTTTGGAAGCTTGAAGAAACCCTGAGGAAACAAGTTTATTGACACCTTCCACTGCTCAGAGGCTAGAATCAGTGATTCTGCCCTCCAAAAGACATTAATGTCCATGCTTTGGCCATAGATGACCCTCATGATAAGATAAACAATTTCATTGAGGAATTTCTCAGAGAAGCCCTCTCCTCTGGAGCAAAATCACAGCTACAACCCAGGCCTCCAGTCACAAGATGCTAGGGAATGCCTCAGTCACAGATTCTTGCTCGATGGACAACCTACATCCACAGACAGTGAACCTGTAACTCGAGACTCAGGTGCCACAATAGGTTCACAAGACCCTAACTGAGCTTAGGGACCCAGTCCCACAGCCTCTCCAAGCACCTACACCTGGAACCCACACCACCACAAGTGAGGGTAGACAATGTCAGATCTGATGCCAAGAGAAATACCCTCAGCTGTTACCCCATTGTGGGGAAAATGAGAATAGGAGGACTCCAAAAGCCCTTGACGCTGAGGACATCAACAACTACAGGACTGCTGTTACTGCCAAAACTTATACAGTCTAGGCCACTTAGTTGCCCACTATTATTACTTATCCTTTTTTTCTTTTTTTTTTTTTTGAGACAGGGTCTCAATCTGTCACCCATGCCAGAGTGCAGTGTCCAATCATAGTCTACTGAAACTTCAAACTCCTGGACACAAGTGATCCTCCTCCCTCAGTCTCCTGAGCATCAGGGACTACAGGCATTTACCACCATGCCCAGTTAATTTATTTCTTATAGAGATGGGGTCTTGTTATGTTGTTATCTCAAACTCCTGGACTCAAGCAATCCTCCTGCCTTGGCCTCTCAAAGTGCTGGGATTACAGAAGGATTTAACCTTACCTAGAGCTGAAATGAATTTAGAGAGCAGAGCAAAATATAAAGTAGAAGAAGCAGCAGGAAGAGTCCTGTGGGCATTCCTGATCCCCAGGAAAGCCATTTCTGACTTTGTCTCACAGGGGTCCTTGGGGAGGGCTGCTAGTGTAATTGGGGAAAGATCACAGGGAGAAGGAAACTTCCAGTTAAATCTTATAATAATTTTGACTAGCTGTGAACTTTCCTGGGCAGATTTTTTTTGGGGGGGGTGGGGGCACGGAACAGGATGTGCAGATATGACCACAGAATCCACCGCAGTCAGGGAAGGGCAGGGCCTAAAAGCCCTGCTTGCTTTCTCAGCAGGGAGGCTTGTAACCTGGGGCAAAATCTCAGCCCTGCTCACCAGCTGCCTGGATATGAACTCAGTGCTGGTGGTGGAGCACAGTGGGAATGAGACTAGTCTTGCTGGCTGCATAGGAACTGGGTGAAGCCTGTCACTGCCAGCTTCCCCTTACTTCCCCGGTGACCTGCATGACACAGCAAAAGCATGCATAATCCCCCCCGGGAACCTAATGTCACTGGCCTGAGAACCACATCCCTATCCCCCACAGCCATTGCAGCTAGCCCCACCCAAGGAGAGTCTGAGCTCAGACATGCCTAACTCTGCTCCCACCTGATGGTCCATCTCTACCAGCCCTGGTAGCCAAAGACAAAAAAACATAATCTTTTGGGAGCTCTATGATCCCGCCCATTGCCTGAAAAACCTGAATACTTACTTAGGCAATCTTAGGGCAAACTTGTATTCCCCCATACTACCACAGCTGATGGTCTCTTGAAAGCACCAGCCCCTAGCTGGAGGCCAGCCAATGCAAGCCATTATAGCAACTCATAACAGAACAACCCTGCTCCAAGAAAGGAGAAAATAACAGCTAATTCCACTGCCTGTAACATCCTGGCCAACTAGAGGTCCTGAGTCTATCCATGTGACAATTTCACTGCTAGCACAACCAGCATTCAAGAAAACCAGCACACCAAATAAAACTACAACCAAGGACCCTCAGAGAGTCCTCTTCACTTCCCTGCTACCTCCACTGAAGCAGGTGCTGGTATTCATGGCTGAGAGACCTGAAGATGGATCACATCACAGGACTCTTTGAAGGCATTCCCCAGTACCAGCCCAGAGCCCAGTAGCTCTGCTGGATGGCTAGACCCAGAAGAACAATAATGATCACTGTAGTCCAGCTGTCAGGAAGCCCCATCCCTAAAGGAAGGGGGAGAGCACCACATCAAGGGATCACCCCATGGAACAAAAGAATCTGAACAGCAACCCTTGAACCCCAGATCTTTCCTCTGACATAGTCTACTCAAATGAGAAGGAACCAGAAAAACAATTCTGGTAATATGACAGAGCAAGGTTCTTTAACACTCCCATAAGATCACACTAGCTCATCACCAATAAATCCAAACCAAGAAGAAATCTCTGAATTGCCAGAGAAAGAATTCAGAAGGTCAATTATTCAGCTACTCAAGGAGGCACCAGAGAAAGGTGAAAACCAACTTAAAGAAATTTTTAAAAGGTCAGGTGTGGTGGCTCATGCCTGTAATCCCAGCAGTTTGGGAGGCTGAGGTGGGCAGGTCAGCTGAGGTCAGGAGTTCGAGACCAGCGTGACCAATATGGAGAAACACTGTCTCTACTAAAAATACAAAATTAGCCAGGTGTGGTGGCACAGGCCTGTAATCCCAGCTACTCCAGAGGCTGAGGCATGAAAATCACTTGAACCCAGGAGGCAGAGGTTGCAGTGAGTCGAGATCATGCCATTGAACTCCAGCCTGGGCAACAAGAGCAAACTCTGTTTCAAACAAAAAAAAGAAAGAAATTTAAAAAATAATACAGGATATGGACAAAGAAGTCTCTAGAGAAATAGAGAGCATAAATAAAAAAACAATTGCAACTTCAGGAAATAAAAGACACACTTACAGAAATGCAAAATACACTTGAAAGTTTCAACAATAGAAGAAAACAATAGAATAAATATTTTCAGAGCTTGAAAACAAGGCTTTCTAATTAACCCAATCTGACAAAGAGAAAAGAAAGAAGAATTTTTAAAAAATGAACAAAGCTCCAAAAAGTTTGAAATTATGTTAAATGACCAAACCTAAGAATGAATAATTGGTGTTCCCAAAGAAGAAATCTAAAAGTTTGGAAAACTTATTTGAGGAAACAATTGAGGAAAATTTTTCTGGCCTTGCTAGAGATCTAGACTTCCAAATACAAAAAGCTCAAAGAACACCCAGGAAATTCATCACAAAAAGATCATCACCTAGACATATAATTATCAGGTTATCTAAAATCAAGACAAAGGAAATAATCTTAGAGCTGTGAAGCAAAGGTATCAGGTAACCTATAAAGGAAAACCTATCAGATTAACAGCAGATTTCTCAGCAGAAACCCTACAAGCTAGAAGGGATTGGGGTTGTATCTTTAGTCTCTTTAAACAAAACAATTATCAACCAAGAATCTTGTATCTAGCAAAACTAAGCTTCAGAAATGAAAGAAAGATAAAGTCCTTTTCAGACAAACAAATGCTGAGAGAATTTGCCACTACCAAGCCAGCACTACAAGAACTACTAAGGAGGAGTTCTAAATCTTCAAACAAAACCTTGAAATACACCAAAATAGAACCTTCTTAAAGCATAAATCCCACAGGACCTATAAAACAGTAACACATTGAAATAAAAAACAAAATAAAAACAAGGTGTTCAGGCAACATCTAGCACAACAAACCGAATAATACCTCACATTTCAATACTCACATTGAATGTTTAAATGACCTATATGCTCTACTTAAAAGATACAGAATGGCGGAATAGATAAGAATTCACCAATTAGGTATCTGCTGTCTTCAAGAAACTCATCTAACACATAAGGACTCACTTAAACTTAAGGTATGGGGGTGGAAAAAGATATTCCATGAAGATGGACACCAAAAGCAAGCAGGAATAGCTACTCTTATATCAGATTGTTAGCCCAAACTGCACCATTTTGTAAGATGCCCACTATTTTGCAGACCTTCGTCAAAGTGAAACATTCCAAAGAGGTTCAGGCTGTGAGAAATAGCCTGTCTCTTATATTCTGCTGGGAGAAAATGCAAGGAACACCACATTCTGCCAGAAAAGGGCCAAAACTCTCATCCTGGGAACACGTTATCAACATTTTCCCAGGCAGCAGGCCATGCCCCGCAACTCCTCTCCCACCCAGGCCTATCAATTGCCCCAGCCTGTAAGTAGTGATGGGAACTTGGATTAAGTTGGTCTCCCATCCCTATAGGTCTTATGCTGGACATAAAGCCTGGATTTGCTGTTAAGCTGCCCTCTCTCCCTCTCTTTCTGTGTCTTTCTTTAACCCTTGCCTTTGCTTCAAAATCTAACATTTTGGGTGCCAAAACCTGGAATGGGGATTGGGTTCTAAATGGGTAAGTCTTCTCTTGCAATCTGGAAAGCAGCAAGCAGAAAAAACTAGAACCGGACCTGCTTCCAGATCCTGAGTGGACTCACTGTTCCCAGCCCCCTTCCCTCATTCTCATCACATCCAACACCTGTCTCCCATTAGTGGGTGACTCTCCTTTTTCCTCCTTTCCAGATCCCTATTTCTTCCAATTCACCAGAAAATCCCAGTGCTGGGTGAGAGGTCTTCCCAGTCACCAGGTGACCATGGCCTGCCTTCTTAGGGGATGCACTCAGAATGCTTGCTGCTCCAGCCTTTCCTCACTATCCACCTTGTTACTTTCTGTTGATCCTGAAGTTTGGAACATTTCTAGACTCACAATAGCCAAACATCACATCCCAGTCAAAATAACTCTCCAAAACCCCTCCATTTCCCTTCATCAGTCTCAATAGCCCCTTAACCCAGCCAGCCTCAGGGGCCTCAAACCTACTATCTGTAAACTTTTACAAGCTCAAGTTCTCAAGCCTGTCAATTCTCCCCACAACACTCCTATCCTGGCTGTCAAAAAAACCAGATGGGTCTTACTTCTTGGTCCAGGATCTCTGAGTTAATAACCAGGCAGTGGTTCCAATCCATCCAGTGGTCCCCAACCCACATACTCTAGTCTCCCATATTCCCCTATCTACCACACACTTCTCTGTATTGGATCCAAAGAATGCCTTTTCTACTATTCCCTTGGATCTGGCTTCCCAAAGTCTTTTTACTTTCACTTGGTCAGATCCTGATACTCACACATCCACCCAACTAATATGGACTTCCACAGGGGTTCCAGAATAGCCCCCTCCTATTTGAACAGGCCTTCACCAAGGACCTAGCTGAACTTCCCCTTGCTCCTAACACCCTCCTCCAACACATCAATAACCTCCTTCTCTGTGGCCCCTCCTTTAACCTGTCCATCCAACACACCACTCAGCTTTTAAAATTCCTCCATAGTTGAGGATATCAGGTCTCACCCACAAAGGCTCAGGTAGCCCAAACCCAGGTCACTTACCTTGGGATTGTTCTAACCCCTAATTCTTTGGCCATCCCAAACCAACAAAAGGAGCTAATAAGGGACATGTCCCTTCCCTTCATAAAGAAGGGCTTCCTCTCCTTCTTGGGCCTTGTGGGATACTTCCGACTGTGAATTCCCGACTTTAGCTTGCTGGCCAAGCTCCTCTACATGAATTCACAGCTGGAAGTATCTCACAAGACCTATCCTAGAACCCCTGAACTCAGCTTGCCCCATCAACTACCACTTTAAAAACTTTTTTAAAACAATGCCCTTTTAATGACCCCAGCACTGGGACTGCCCAACCCCACCAAGCCCTTTACTCTGTATGTACATTCCAACCAAGGCCTTGCTCTTGGACTACTCTGCCAAACATACAGCAACACACCACAAACTATTGCATACCTCTCAAAACAACTGGACTCTGTCATCCAAGGCTGGCAACTCTGCCTAAAAATATTGGGTGTGGCCACATTGCTGGCCCCAGAGGCACAGAAACTCACTCTCTAACCAACACATTACTATTGCATCTTCCCATAACCTACAGGACCTCATAAGCCATCAATCCCTTCTATCCCTCCTGCCATCTTGCTTATAGCAAGTGTATGTCTTATTCATAGGTAACCCTCTAGTCACCCTCCAGAGATTAAAGCTCTTAACCTGGCCACCCTCCTCCCTGTAAACACATGAGCTCTCTCACTCCTGCCTGGACCTCTTAGACTCCCTCTCCTCCCGCTTCCAACACATTTTGCAAGCCCTTTTGCAGGGAACACCTACGTGGTTCATTAATGGAAGCTCTTTTAGGGAGCCGTGTCCAGCAGCTGGCTATGTCATCATTGCCAAAAACAAACTCCTAGAATCCAATGCTCTCCAGTCCCATACTACCTCTCAACAGGCAGAACTACCTGTCAACAAGAGGAGCTAGTTGCCCATCCTAGCAAAAGGAAAAAGGAAAGCATTAACCAATTTACACCAATTCCAAATATGCATACCATATCCTACACTCTCAGGTCTTAATCTGGCAGAAAAGGGGTTTTCTAACTACAAAAGGAATCCCCGTAGGAAATGGCAAACTCATACACAAACTGCTGGAGGTGGCTGAACCACCACTAAAGGCCACCATTATCTATTGCAAGGAACACCAAAAGGCTACAAATGCCAAAACCAATGAAAACTTCTTAGCAAATTTGGCAGCCTGGCAGGCACCCCTTAAAACCCCATCATTACTGCCCATTTTTCCCAACATACATCCTGTATATACCCAGGAAGAACAAACCTCACTCATCCAGGCTGATGCTGTTCAGGAAGGAGGATGGTTTTACCTCAGTAATAAAATTGTCTTGCCCAAGTTCCAGGAACCTTCTGTACTTTCATATGTACACAACCATTTTCATACTGGTTACCACCCCCTATGCCAATTCTTATACACATTCTCCTGCCATGACTGCCAATCTCAAAGATATTACTAAGGCATGTTCCCTTTGCACTCAAACTTCCCCTCAGGGAGCTATCAAACCACCTCCTTTCCCCACACACCAGGCCTGAAGACACCTGCCAGGGCAAGACTGACTGGCAAATCAACTTCACCCACATGACCCCCTGTAAAACAAGTCCAGTACCTTCTGCCAATAATAGATACATTCTCTGGATGGATAGAAACTTCTCCTACCACCATCAAAAAAAACCCACACACACACTGTCACTTCTATTCTCTGTATTACCTGCATTATCCTCCCATTTGGACTTCCCTCTTCTATCCAGTCAGAAAACAGGTGAGCATTTGTTTCACAGGTTAACCAACAGCTAGTGAAGACTCTAAACATTAAATGGGCATTCCATATTCCTTACCACCACCAATCTTCAGGTAAAATTAAGCAGGCCATTGCCCTTTTAAAACAACAAGTAACCAAACAGTCCCTAGAGGTTAAGATGGCCTGAACTTCACTTCTCCCATTGGCCCTCATGGGTTTATGAGCCATGCCCTAAAATCCCCTCAGCCTAAGCCTATTTAAACTCATGTACAATGCCCCTTTATCCTCCAGAATCTCCCTGTTTCTCCTCCCCCTTCTATACTGGGTAGTTGGCCTGCATGACACCTCACTCAACATCTAATAAGACAGTACACAAACACTTACGTGCCCCAGCCTAAAGGTCCATCATCAAAACACACCTCCCTGTCCCTACAACAAGTGGACTGGATCTGGATCACAGACTTCTCCTCCTCCCTTCTCCAATCTAAGTGGATGGGTGCTCACCATTATTCTAATTACTCCCACATCGGGAAAGCTAACATCCTTTCCACACGGGATACACCATTCCAAACTAAAAAAAGCACCAAATTTACATCCAGAAATTCCCTCTCCACCCCCCTACCCCAAAATTCTTCCTTTCTTACAGGACTAACCTAGCGGCACTTAACAAAAATTCCAGAATTTGCCAATCCAGAAGGCCCTGGTCCATAACACTCTCTTCCTCCAATTTCAAATCTTTTATCTGGTACATTGTTTCAGATCTTTCCTGGTATTCCTTCCCCACATCCCTGGATAGACCACTCCTATTTCCTACACTAATCCAGGAGCTATGGCTGCAGGGTATCTTCCAAAATTTCACTCCCACTCAAATCTCCTTTTGTCATCTTTGTGAGATACTCTAAGTCCCCACCCCCAGCCTCTGGCAGTAGGGCCCCCTTTGTCAACTTCATACATTACCTCTTAAATCAGTCACACTCCCCTCTTTCTTCCAACTGTTAGATTTGTTTGTCCACACAAATCCAGCTGTTCACAGCCCTTCCTGTTAATCTAACCACATGAACCCGGTCCAAAATAAACCTACATCTCACCTAGTCGGCCAATCCATTCTCTTGACTGCAACCTATATCCTTCAGCCCTATCAGAACCACAATGGCTATTAATTACAAAAACCCATTTCTCTCTCTCTCTCTCTCTCTCTCTCTGTCTTTCCAAAACCAAACAGCCTTCATCTCCTCCCTGACCAACATTCCCTATTAAGCCTTCACAGGGGCTATCCTTACTAACAACTGTTAGGGAAAGAAAGAGAGATCAGACTGTTACTGTGTCTATGTAGAAAGAAGACATAAGAAACTCCATTTTGTTTTGTACTAAGAAAAATTATTCTGCCTTGAGATGCTGTTAATCTGTAACTTTAGCCCCAACCCTGTGCTCACAGAAACATGTGCTGTGTTGACTCAAGGTTTAATGGATTTAGGGCTGTGCAGGATGGGCTTTGTTAAAAATGTGTTTGCAGGCAGTATGCTTGGTAAAAGTCATCACCATTCTCTAGTCTCAAGTACCCAGGGACAGAGTGCACTGCAGAAGGCTGCAGGGACCTCTGCCCAAGAAAGCCTGGGTATTGTCCAAGGTTTCTCCCCACTGAGACAGCCTGAGCTATGGCCTCATGGGAAGGGAAAGACCTGACCATCCCCCAGCCCGGCACCCATAAAGGGCCTGTGCTGAGGAGGATTAGTGAAAGAGGAGGCCTCTTTGCAATTGAGATAAGAGGAAGGCATCTGTCTCCTGCTCATCCCTGGGAATGGAATGTCTCGGTGTAAAACTTGATCATACATTATATTTACTGAGATAGGAGAAAACCGCCTTATGGCTGGAGGTGAGACATGCTGGTGGCAATACTGCTCTTTACCGCACTGAGATGCTTGTGTAAAGTCAAACATAAATCTGGCCTACTTGCACATCAAGGCACAGCTCCTTTCCTTAACCTTATTTATGACACAGAGACCTTTGCTCACATGTTTCCCTGCTGACCCTCTCTCCACCATTACCCTATAGTCCTGCCACATCCCCCTCACCGAGATAGTAGAGATAGTGATCAATAAATACTGAGGGAACTCAGAGACCAGTGCCGGCGCTGGTCCTTCTTATGCTGAGCACTGATCTCCTGGGTCCACTCTTCTCTCTCTATACTTTTTCTCTGTGTCTTATTTCTTTTCTCAGTCTCTCATCCCACCTGACGAGAAATAGCCACAGGTGTGGAGGGGCTGGCCCCCTTCAACAACTATTCAACTTGGAAAAACAAAAAGTTGGAACAAAAACTTTATCCAGGATTCAACCCCCACCTTCTCATGGCTTGCCACCATAACCTACAACTTTTGTCTGCCCACCCCTATTGTTTTCTTTCTGTGTAGCACAAACTCTTATCTTTGCCTGCAGGCAAGTTGGTGAGGAACATACACCCTGGTGTTTCAATCTCCAGACATTAACATTTTGCCTAACAACCAAACTATTCAGGTTCCTTTCCCAATCTCTATTTCCTCCTCCTCCGCACACACCAGACTAACTATACACATCATCCCCTGTTCGCAGGACTGATATGTAAGTGCTGGGAAGGGAAGAGTGTGGTCCCTTTAAATGATATGGAAGGGGAGAAGGGAAGTGCTGGGTAGAGGAAGGCATGGTCCCTGGTAGGGCTCCACTCCCATAAACCTAGGTGAGGACAGGCATTTGCTGCCCAAATGTTGCATTTCCCAAGACCACCCTGGCCTGCCATGCCCCCATCTTGTGCCTATAAAAACCCGGGACGCTAGCAGGCAGACACACAGTGGCTGCACGTCAAGAGGAGCAGATCAGCGGAAGAACACACAGGCAGCTGGACCTTGAGAGGAGCATATCAGCGGAGGAACATGTCAGCGGAGGAACATGTCAGCGGAGGAACGTATCAGCGGAGGAACACACGGGTGGCTGGATGTTGAGAGGAATGCACCAACAGGCAATAGCATGCTGGCAGGCCACCGAAACAGCAGAACTACGTGGAGTTTGGTGGGGGCAGTCAGAGGAGAGCCCAGGGTGCCAAGTGGCCTGAACCAGGGGAAAACCATCTCCCTTCTGCTTTCCACATCTGCTGAGAGCTACTTCCACTCAGTAAAACCTTGCATTCATTTTCCAAGCCCATGTGTGATCCAAGGATCACAGGATACAGAAAGCCCTCTGTCCTTGCAACAAGGTAGAGAGTCTAACTGAGCTGGTTAACACAAGTCGCCTATAAATGGCTAAACTAAAAGAGCACACTAACACACGCCCACTGGGGCCTCAGCTGTAAACACTCATCCCTAGACACTGTCGTGGGGTCAGAGCCCCACAGCCTGCCCATCTGTATGCTCCCCTAGAGGTTTGAGCAGCAGGGCACTGAAGAAGCAGCTGCAACCCCATCGCACACCCTGCAAGGGGTATGAGGGAAACTTTCTTGTTTCAGACTAAACATCCCTGCTGCACTCAGAACCGTGATAGCAGGTTACCCCTTTCTCAGGGCCCTTAATCTTCCTCCTCTTAGCTAACAATTGGCCCATATATACTCACCTTCATAGCCCAGTCAATCTCCCAAAAGCTGAACTCCCTTGTCCAGGCAGTCATCCAGAAACACATTGATACCGTCCTTCTTCTCCACTAAGTCCAGTATCAGCGCTTCCAGGAAAACAACTCTAAAGTCAAACACCCACTACTTCAAAACCCAAACCCTGGTTACAGTGCCCCTAATTCGACAGGAAACAGCCAGATAATCAACAACGCCCCTCTTCCTTTTATATTAAAGTAGAAGGCAAGAAAGTCCAATCTGCACCATTTTGTAAGTCCCCCGCCATTTCACAGACCTTGCTTAAAGTGAAATATTCCACAGGGATTCAGGCCATGAGAAATAGCCTGCCTCTTATCATATTCTGCTGGGAGAAAGTACAACGAACACCACGTTCCACCACAACAAGGGTCAGAAATGCCTCATCCTGGGAACATGTTATCAACATTTTCCCAGACAGCAGGCCATGTCTCCCCAAACCCCTCCAGCCCAGGCCTACAGATGGCCCCAGCCTGTAAGCAGGGGCGGGCACTGACATTAAGCTGGTCTCCTGCCTCTATAGGTCTTATGCTTGACATAAAGCCTGCACTTAAAACCTAACACAGACAAAACAGGCTTTGAAGCAACAATAGTTTAAAGGAAAAAGAGGGACATTATATAATGATAAAAGGACTAATCCAACAGGAAAATATCACAATCCTAAATATATATCCATCTGACACTGGAGCTCACAAATTTATGAAACAATTACTACTAGACCTAAGAAATGAGATAGACAGCAACACAATAATAGTGGGTGACTTCAGTATTCCATTGAAAGCACTAGACAGGTCATCAAGACAGAAAGTCAGCAAAGAAACAATGGACTTAAACTATACCCTAGAACAAATGGACCAACAGATATTTACAGAACATTCTACCCAACAGCTGAGGAATATACATTATATTCATCAGCATATGGAACATTCTTCAAGATAGACCATATGATAGGCCACAAAACAAGTATCAACAAATTTAAGAAAATCAAAATTATATCAAGTACTCTCAGACCACAGTGGAATAAAATTGGAAATCAATTCCAAAAGAAACCCTCAAAACCATGCAAATATACGAAAATTAAATAATCTACTTGTGAATGATCAGTGGGTCAACAATGAAATCAAGATGAAAATTTAAAAATTCCTTGAACTGAATGATAGTAACACAATCTATCAAAAACTCTGGGATACAGCAAAAGCAGTGTTAAGAGGAAAGTTCGTAGCATTAAATGCCTACATCAAAAAGTCTAAAGGGGCACAAATAGACCTAAGGTCACATCTCAAGGAAATAGAGAAACAAGAACAAACCAACCCAAACCCAGTGGAAGAAAAGAAATAACAAAGAACAGAGCAGAATTAAATAAAATTGAAACAAAAAATACAAAAGATAAATAAAACAGAAGCTTGTTCTTTGAAAAGATGAACAATATTGATAGACCATTAGCAAGATTCACCAAGAAAAGAAGAGAGAAGATCCAAGTAAGCTCAATTAGAAACAAAATGGGAGATATTATAACCAATACCATAGACATACGAAAGATCATTCAAGGCTACTATGAATACCTTTATGTGCACGAACTAGAAAACTGAGAGGAGACTGAAAAATTTCTGGACATATACAACCTCCTAGATTAAACCAGGAAGAAATAGAAATTCTGAACAGACCAATAACAAGCAGCGAGATAAAAATGGTAATTTTTTCAAAACCCAGAAATAAACCCAAATACCTACAGTCAACTGATCTTTGATAAAGCAAACAAAAACATAAAATGGGGAAAGGACACCCTATTCAACAAATGGTGCTGGGATAATTGGCAAGCCACATGTAGGAGAATAAATCTGGATCTTCATCAGTCACCTTATACAAAAATCAACTCAAGATGGATCAAGGACTTACATCTAAGACCTGAAACTATAAAAATTCTAGAAGATAACATTGGAAGAACTCTTCTAGACATTAGTTTAAGCAAAGATTTCATGACCAAGTACCCAAAAGCAAATTCAATAAAAACAAAGATAAATAGATGGGACTTCATTAAACTAAAGAGCTTTTGCACAGCAAAAGGAGCAGTCAGCAGAGTAAACAGGTAACCCACAAAGTGGGAGAAAATCTTCACAACCTATACATCTGACAAAGGACTAATATCCAGAATCTACAATGAACTCAAACAAATTAGCAAGAAAAAAACAACCGAATCAAAAAGTGGGCTAAGGACATGAATAGACAATTCTCAAAAGAAGATATACAAATGGTCAACAAACATATGAAAAAATGCTCAGCATCACCAATGATCAGAGAAATGCCAATCAAAACCAGAGTGTGATACCACCTTACTCCTGAAAGAATGGCCATAATCCAAAAATCAAAAAATAATAGATGGTGGCATGCATATGGTGAACAGGGAACACTTCTACACTGCTGGTGGAAATGTAAACTAGTACAACCACTATGGAAAACAATGTAAAGATTCTTTAAAGAACTGAAAGTAGAACTACCATTTGATCCAGCAATCCCAGTACTGGATATCTACCCAGAGGGAAAGAAGTCATTATACAAAAAACATACTTGCACACTCATGTTTATAACAGCACAATTCCCAGTTGCAAAAATGTGGAACTAACCCAAATGCCCATCAAACAATGAGTGTATAAAAAAACTGGTATGTATATATACGATGGAATACTACTCAACTATAAAAAGGAATGAGTTATTAGCATTCACAGCAACCTGGATGAGATTGGAGACTATTATTCTAAGTGAAGTAACTCAGGAATGGAAAACCAAATATTTTATGTCCTTACTCATAAGTGGGAGCTAAGCTATAAGGATGCAAAGGCATAAGAATGACACAGTGGACTTTGGGGACTCAGGGGAAAGGAGTGAGAAGGGGTGGGGAATAAAAGACTACAAACTGGGTACAGTATATACTACTCAGGTGATGGGTGCACCAAAATCTCACAAATCACCACTAAAGAACTTACTCATGGCCGGGTGTGATGACTCATGCCTGTAATCCCAGCACTTTGAGAGGCCGAGGTGGGCGGATCACAAGGTCAGGGAATCAAGACCATCCTGGCTAACACGGTGAAACCCTGTCTCTACTAAAAATACAAAAAATTAGCCGGGCATGGTGGTGGGTGCCTGTAGTCCCAGCTAATTGGGAGGCTGAGGCAGGAGAATGGCATGAACACAGGAGGTGGAGCTTGCAGTGAGCCGAGATCAAGCCACTGCACTCCAGCCTGGGTGACAGAGTGAGACTAAGTCTCAAAAAAAAAAAAAAGGAACTTACTCATGTAACCAAACACCACCCATTACCCAATAACCTGTGGAAATAAAAAATTTTTAAAATAAAATAAAATGCCAACAAAAAAAGTCCAGGACCAGATAGATTCACAGCTGAATTCTATCAGACATTGAAATAAGAATTGGTATTTCTCTATCTTTTGGAATTGAAACTATTCCAAATAATGGAGAAAGAGGGAATCCTCCATAAATCATTCTATGCAGCCAGTATCACCCTAATAACAAAACCAGGAAAGGACATAAAAACAACAATAATAAAAACTACAACCAATATCCCTGATGAACATAGATGCAAAAATCCTCAACAAAATACTAGCTAACTGAATCCAACAGCACATCAAAAAGATAATCCACCATGACCAAGTGGATTTCATACCAGTGATGCAGGGATGGTTTAATACACACAAGTCAATAAATGTCACACACCACATAAACAGAATCAAAACCAAAAATCACATGATCATCTCAACAGATGCAGAAAACTCATTTGACAAAATCAAGAATCATAAAGATTAAAACCTTCAGAAAAATCAGCATAGAAGGGACATACCTTAACATAATAAAAGCCATCTATGACAAGCCCACAGTCAACATTATACTGAACAAGGAAAAGTTGAAAGCATTTCCCCTGAGAACTGGAACAAGACAAGGATGCCCACTTTCGCCACTTCTAGTCAACATAGTTCTGGAAGAACTAGCCAGAGCAATCAGACAAGAGAAAAAATAAAGGGCATCCAAATTGGTAAAAAGGAAGTCAAACTGTCACTGTTCACTGATGATATGATTGAACATCTAGAAAATCCTAAAGATCCATCCAAAAAGCTCCTAGATTTGATAAATGAATTCAGTAAAGTTTCAGGATACAAAATCAATGTACACATATCAGAAGCACTGTTAGACACCAATAGTGACTAAGCTGAGAATCAAGTCAAGAACTCAATCCCTTTTACAATAGCCACACACACACACACACACACACACACACACACAATACTTAAGAATATATCTAACCAAGGAGGTGAAAGACTTCCACAAGCAAAACTACAAAACACTGCTGAAAGTATCATAGATGACACAAACAAATGGAAACACATCCCATGCTCATGGATGGGTAGAATCAATATTGTGAGAAGGACCACACAGCCAAAAGCAATCTACAAATTCAATGCAATTCCCTTCAAAATACCATCATCATTTTTCACAGAACTAGAAAAAACAATCCTCAAATTCATATGGAACCAAAAAAAAAAAAAAAGCCCACACAGCCAAAGTAAGACTAAGCAAAAAGAACAAATCTGGAGACATCACATTACCCAGCTTCAAACTATACTATAAGGCTATACTCATCAAAACAGCATGGTACTGGTATAGAAATAAGTACACAGACCAATGGAACAGAATAGACAATGCAGAAATAAAGCCAACTTACAGCCAACTGATCCTAGATAAAGCAAACAAAAACGTAAAGTAAGGAAAGGACACCCTGTCCAACAAATTGTTCTGGGATTACTGGCAAGCCACAAGTAGAAGAATGAAACTGGATCTTCATTTCTCACTTTATACAAAAGTGAACTCAAGGTGGATCAAAAGGCTGGGCATGGTCACTCATGCCTGTAATCCCAGCACTTTGGAAGACCAAGGTGGGCAGATCACTTGAGGTCCAGAGTTCAAGACCAACCAACATGGCAAAACCCCATCTGTACCAAAAAATACAAAAATTACCCGGGCATGGTGGTGCACTCCTGTGGTCCCAGCTACTCAGGAGACTGTGGTGGGAGAATTGCTTGAACGCAGAGGCAGAGGTTGCAGTGAGCCAAGATCACACCACTTCACACCAGTCTGGGTGACAGAGACCCTGTCTCAAAAAAAAAAAAAAAAAAAAAAAAGGATCAAAGACTTAAATCTAAGACATGAAACCATTAAAATTTTAGAAGATAACGTCAGAAATACCCTTCTAGACATTGGCTTAGGCAAAGAATTCATGACCAAGAACCCAAAAGATTATAACAAAAACAAAGATAAATAGATGGGATTTCATTAAACTAAGAAGCTTCTGCACAGCAAAAGAAATAATCAACGGAGTAAACAGACAAGCTACAAAGTGGGAGAAAATCTTCACAAGCTATGCATCTGACAAAGGACTAATATCCAGAATCTACAAGGAACTCAAACAAATCAGCAAGAAAAAAGAATAATCCCATCAAAAAATGAGTTAAGGACATGAATATACAATTCTCAAAAAAGATATGCAAATGGTCAACAAACATATGAAAAAATGCTCAACATCACTATTATCAGGGAAATGCAAATCAAAACCATAGTGCAATACCACCTTACTCCTACAAGAATGGCTGTAATTTAAAATATATATATATATATATTGACATAGATGTCGTGAAAAGGGAACAATTTTACACTGCCGGTGGGAATGTAAACTAGCCCAACCATTACGAAAAACAGTATGAATATTCCTTAAAGAACTAAAAGTAGGTCTATTATTTGATCCAGCAATGCCACTACTGGGTATCCACCCAGAGGAAAAGAAGTCTTAATATGAAAAAGACACTTGCACATGTATATATATAGCAGCACAATTCACAATTGTAAAAGTATGGGACCAACCCAAATGCCAATCAATGAGTAGATGAAGAAAATGTGGTAAATATACATATGTAATATAAATATATTAAATATAAATCTATTATATTTTAATATAAATATATATAAATAAATATATATATACACACACACCATGGAACACTACTCATCTGTAAAAAAGAATGAAATAATGGCATTTGCACAACCTAGATGGAGTTGGAGATCATTATTCTAAGTGAAGTAACTCAGGAATGGAAAACCAAACATCATATGTTCTCATTTATAAGTGAGAGCTAAGCTGTGAGGACACAAAGGCATAAGAATGATATAACGGACTTTGAGGACTCGGGGTGAAGAGTAGCAGGGGGCTTAGGAATAAAAGACTGCTTATGGAGTATAGTGCACACTGCTCGGGTGATGGATACACCAAAATCTCAGAATTCACCACGAAGAATTTATCCATGTAACCAAACACCACCTGTTCCCCAAAAACCCATTGAAATAAAACAATAAATAAAATAAAATGCTATATGCAATGTAGGTGGCAACTTTTTTTTTTTTTTTTTTTTTTTTTTGAGACGGAGTCTCGCTCTTTCGCCCAGGCTGGAGTGTAGTGGCACTATCTCGGCTCACTGCAAGCTCCACCTCCCGGGTTCACGCCATTCTCCTGCCTCAGCCTCCCGAGTAGCTGGGACTACAGACGCCCGCCACTGCACCCAGCAAATTTTTTGTATTTTTAGTAGAGACGGAGTTTCACTGTGTTAGCCAGGA
The DNA here is from genome assembly GCF_029281585.2 of Gorilla gorilla gorilla. Classification (NCBI taxonomy): domain Eukaryota; kingdom Metazoa; phylum Chordata; class Mammalia; order Primates; family Hominidae; genus Gorilla; species Gorilla gorilla. The sequence continues at coordinate 219,878,291 of NC_073224.2, forward strand.
TTGTCTCGATCTCCTGACCTCGTGATCCGCCCGCCTTGGCCTCCCAAAGTGCTGGGGTTAAAGGCATGAGCCACCGTGCCCAGCAGGTGACAACATTTTTGATACACCATCACTAGCAAATAAATTACCATTCAACTTTTGTTTTATTAATACGTACGATATGTACCCTAGTGTTTGTTTAATTTGCATTATTTTTATAATTGACAAAGTGTTATTTTATGTTGGTAAATTTTATTTTCTTATTATCTTCTGGTTTATTTACTCAGGTCTTAGCATTTATTGCAAATTGCATTAACCTTCTTCCCCTCCCCCCAAGAATTCTGAAGACATTCAAAGCAATAACTTTTATGTGCCAAAAATATCAATCTCTTCTCTATCACATTTACTTTATTTTTTCTTTTGTTGATAACGTTTCTTGTGGTGTAGGTATTTAAAATTTTTTCTATCACATCTGTTTATTGTTCTAATTGTTAAAAATCACATATATACTACTTAGGAAGTCTTTCTCCTTCAAACTTTCCAGATGTACTAAACTATCAATTCCTTGAGTGTCTATAATTATATTTTCATGGTTGGAGCTTTACATTTAGCTTCTTTATTCTTGTAAAGGTATTTTACATGAATAAAGAAAGTTATTCTTTCCCTAATGTTGATAGCAAAACCAACATTATTAAATATTTCTTCTACCTTCAAAAAAATACTAGCAAACTTAATTCAGCAGCACATTACAAAGATCTTTCACTGTTGTCAAGTGAGATTTATTCCAGGAATGCAATAAGGGTTCAACATATACAAATCAATAAATGTACAACATATCAACAGAACAAAGGACAAAAACCATATGACCATTTCAATAGAAGCAGAAAAACCATTTGATAAAATTCAACATCTCTTCGTGATTAAAAAAAAAACTCCCAACTAGTTAGCTATATAAAAGGAATGTATATCAGCACAATAAAATACATATATTGCAAACCCACAGCATACTGAACAGTGAAAAGTTGCCACTTATTGCTTTAAGGTCTGGAAGAAGACAAGAATGCCCATTTTTACCACTTTTATTCAACATAGTACTGGAAGTCCTAGCCAGAGAAACTATGTAAAAAATGAAATAAAAGAATTGGAAAGGAGGAAGTCAAATTTTCCCTGTTTGCAAATGACATAATCTTTTTTTTTTTTTTGAGATGGAGTCTTGCTGTGTCACCCAGGCTGGAGTGCATTGGTGCTATCTAGGCTCACTGCAACCTCTGCTGCCCAGGTTCAAGCGATTCTCCTGCCTCAGCCTCCTGAGTAGCTGGGACTACAGGCACATGCCACCATGCCTGGCTAATTTTTTTTTATTTTTAGTAGAGATGGGGTTTCACCACCTTGGCCAGGATGGTCTCGATCTCCTGACCTCATGGTCCACCTGCCTTGGCCTCCAACAGTGCTGGGATTGCAGGGACATAATCTTATATATAGAAAAACCTAAAAGCCTCACAGAAAAGAGCCTTAGACCTGACAAACAAGTCAGTAAAGTCACAGGTTACAAAATCATATGCAAAAATTAGTATTTTTTCTATATACTAACAACTAACTAGTGGGAAAACATCAAGAAAGCAATTCCATTTATAATGGCTTTAAAAAAAAAACCCAGGAATAAATTTAAACAAGGGGTGAAAGATGTCTCCAAGGAAAACTGTAAGACATTGATTAAATAAATTGAAGAGGACACACAAACACACAAAAAAGACATCCCATGTTCATGGATTGGAAGAATTGATACTGCGAAAATGACCACACTACCAAAAATGATCTACAGATTCAATAAAATGCCTATCAAAATACCAATTGCATTCTTCACAGAAATAGAAAAGAAATACTAAAGATTTTATGGAACCACAAAAGACCCTGAATAGTCAAATCAATCCTCAGCTAAAAGGACAAGGCTAGAGGCATCGCACCACCAAATGTCAAAATATACTACAAAGCCTATATTAACCAAAACAGTGTGGTGGCTAGGTACAGTAGTTCATGCCTGTAATTCCAGCACTTTGAAAGGCTGAGATAGGAGGATTTCTTATGGCCAGGATTTCAAGATCAGCCTGGGCAACAAAGAGAGATGCCATCTCTGCCAAAAATAAAAATAAATTTAAAAATAAAACAGGACAGTACTGGCATGAAATCAGACATATAGAGCATTGAAACAGAATAGATAACACAGAAATAAATCCATGTATTTACAGCCTATTCATTTTCAACATAGCCACAAAGACCATTCATGGAGGAAGTGACAGTCTCTCCAATAAAGGGTACTGGGAAAACTGAATATCCATATGCAGGCAAAAAAAAAAAAAAAAAAAAAAAAAAAAAAAACTAGACCAGTATCTCTCACTGTATAAAAAAATCAACTCTAGACTGAGCGTGGTGGCTCACACCTATAATCCTAGCGCTTTGGGAGGCCGAGACAGAAAGATCTCTTGAGTCCAGGAGCTTGAGACAAGCCATGGACAACATGGCAAAACTCCACCTTTACAAAAAATACAAAAATTACCTGGGCATGGTGGTGCATGTCTGTAGTCCCAGCTACTTGGGGGGCTGAGGTGGGAGGATCACTTGAGTCTGGGAGGTCAAGGCTGCAGTGAGCTGAGCTCATGCCACTGTACTACAGCCTGGGCAACAGAGTGAGACTTAGTCAAATAAATAAAGGAATAAATAAACAAACTCTAAATGGATTAAAGATTTAAACATAAGACTCTGAACTATGGAAGTACAAGAAAAAAACATAATAGGAGGAACAGTTTAGGACACTGATCTGGACAAAGGTATTATGGAGAACACTTCAAAGCACAAGCACAAAAACAAAAATAGACAAATGGTATTACATTAAACTAAAAGCCTTCTTATAGCAAAGGAAACAAACAGAATGAAGAGACAAATTGAAGAATGGGAGAAAATATTTGCAGACTATTCATCTGACAAGGGATTAATACTAGAATATACAAGGAACTAAAACAACTCAAATAATCCAATTTTAAAATGGGCAAATGACTGAATAGACGTCTCTCAAAAGAAGACATGCAGATGCCCAAGTCTGTGAAAAAATGCTCAATATCACTAATCATCAGGGAAATGCAAATCAAAACCACAACGAGATATTATCTCACCCCAGTTAAAATGACTATTACCAAAAAGACAATAATATAACAAACGCTGGTAAGGAAGTAGAGAAAGGGAAACTTATACATTGTTGGTAGGAATGTAAATTAGTACAGCCATTGTGGAAAATAATATGGAAGTTTTTCAAAACACTAAAACTACCAATGGTCTAGCAATCCCACTACTGAGTATATACATCCAAAGGAAAGGAAATCAGTGTAACAAAGAGCTATCTGTGCTCCCATGTTTATTGCAGTACTATTCACAATAGCTAAGATATGAAATCAACCTAAGTGTCTATAAACACATGAATGAAGAAAATGTGGTACATATACATAATGGAATGCTGTTTATCCATTAAAAGAATGAAATTCTATAATTCACAACAATATGGATGAGCTTGGAGGACATTATGTTAAATGAAAAATTCAGGCACAGAAAGGGAAATACTCCATGTTTTCACTAACATATGGAAACTTAAAAAGTTGATCTCACCGACATGGAGAGTAGAATGGTGGTACTAGAGGCAGAGAAGAGAAGGGAAGAGAGGACACTCTCAAGGGTTGGCTAATGGATACAAAAGTACAGCCATGTAGGAAGAATAGGTCCCAGTGTTCTATAGCACTATATTGTGACTATAAATAACAACAAATTATTGTATATTTTCAAATAGCTAGAAGAATGGATTTTAAATGTTCTCAATACAAATAAATGATAAATGTTTGAGGTGATGGATATGCTCATTACCCTGGTTTGATCATTACACATATTATATACCTATATCAAAATATCACACTGAGCCCCACAAATAAATACAATTATTATATGTCAATTTAAAAAGTCATAATAAAAGCAAAAAAGCAAACAGAAATTCTGGAACTAAAAAACACAATGAATGAAATGCAAAATGTAATACACAGTATCAACAGTAGACACAAGCAGAAAAAAAATCTGTAAACTTGAAGTCAGATTATTTGGAAATGCACAGTTAGAAGAGAAAAAGGAATAAAAAGAAATGAATAAAGTTTATAGGACTTATGGACAGTATCAAAAAAGCAAATGTTTCAGTTAGAGAAGAGAAACACAAAGAGATACAATGTGTATATCAACAAATAATAGCAGAAAACTTTCCAAATTTTTAAAAAGATATAAATATCCAGGTATAGAAAGGTCAAAAGTCTCCAATCAGATTCAATTCAAATATAACTACATCAAGACATAAATCAAACTGTCAAAAATCAAGGACAAAGAAAAGATCCTGAAAACAGCAAGAGGAAAGAAGCAAATAATATATAACAGAGTTCTAATAAGGCTAGCAGCAAACTTCTCAGCAGAAACCTTACAGGCCAAAAGAGAGTGGGATGGTATATTCAAAGTTGCTAAAGGAAAAAAAAAATCTGTCAATCAAAAATATAATATCCAGGCTGGGCGCGGTGGTTTACGCCAGTAATCCCAGCACTTTGGGAGACCAAGGCGAGTGGATCACTTGAAGTCAGGAGTTCAAGACCAGCCTGGCAAACATGATGAAACCCCATCTCTACTAAAAATACAAAAATTAGCTGTGTGTGGTGGCTCACGCCTGTAATCCCAGCTACTCGGGAGGTTGAGGTGCGAGAATCACTTGAACCCAGGAGGCTGAGGTTGCAGTGAGCCGAGTTCACACCACTGCACTCCATCCTTGGTGAGAATGAGACTCCATTAAAAAAAATCATACCCGGCAAAGCTATTCTTCATAAATGAAAAACAGAAAGGATTTCCAGATAAATGAAAGCTGAGGGAGTTCATCACCACCTGATTTGTTTTGCAGGAAATGCTAAAAGAAGCTCTTTAAGCTGAAAGAAAAGGATGCTAATCAATAACAAGAAAACACATAAGACTCACTGGTAAAGTAAGTACACAGTAAAATTCAAAATACTCTAATACTATACTGGTGGTGTATAAATCATTTATGTCTTTAGTATGAAGGTTAAAAGATAAAACTATTAAAAATAATAATGGCTACAATAATTTCTAAGGGACACACAATACAAAAATTTTTTTAAATTTGTGACACCAAAAATTTTAAATGGTAGAAAGGGCGAATAAAAGTGCAGACCTTATTTTAATGTAGTCAAAGTTAAGTTATCAACTTAAAACGTGTTATAACCATAAAATGTTTTTTGTAAACCTCATGGTAACTACAAAGCAAAAACCTATATGTTTGACTCATGAACTACACAAGGGTTAGGGGGACAAACACTCCCACCTCCCCGTGCAGTTGAAAATCCACATATAATTTTGACTCCCCGAAAATTTAACTACTAATAGCCGATTATTGACTGGAAGCCTTACTGATAACATAAACAGTTGATTCACACATATTTTGCAAGTTATAAGTATTATGTACCTTATTCTTACAATGAAGGAGTAAGACTTCCAGTCAATAATAGGCTATTTGTAGTTAAGTTTAGGGGGAGTCAACTAATCAAGAGGATATGATTATAAGTATATATGCACTTAACATCAGAACACTGGAATACATAAATAAAATATTAATAGACCTGAAGGGAGAAATTTAAAAAGATTTAAATCATATCAGGTATCTTCCAACCACAATGGTATGAAAGGAAATCAATAACAATACATAAATAAAATATTAATAGACCTCAAGGGAGAGATTTAAAAAGATTTAAATCATATCAGGTATCTTCCAACCACAATGGTATGAAAGGAAATTTTGGAAAATTCACAAATACATGGAAATTAAACAATATTCTCCTGAACAATCAATAAATTAAAAGCGAAACATAAAAATAACTTCAGGCAAACAACAATGGAAACACAACACACCAAAACTTACAATATACAGCAAACGCAGTTCTAAGAAGGAAGTTTATAACAATAAATACCTACATAGAAAAATGAAGATCTTAAACAACCTAATATTATAATTCAAGGAACTAGAAAACAAAACAAACTAATCTCAAAGTTAAGAGGAGAAAGAAAATAATAAAGACCAGAGAAGAAATAAGTAAAATAGAAACCAGAAAAACAATAGAAAAGATAAACAAAACTAAGTTGATGTTTTGAAGAGATACATAAAATAAACAAACCTTTATCTAGACTAAGAAAAAGAGAAAACTCAAATAAATAAAATCAAATATGAAAAAGGAGACATTACAGTTGATAACACAGAAATACAAAAGATCATAAGATACTCTATGAATAATTAGATGTCCACAAATTGGATCATCTAGAAGTGGATAATTCCTAGACACATACAACCTACCAAGGCTGAATCACAAATAAATAGAAAATCTGAACAGACCAATAATGAATAAGGGGATTGAATCAGTAATGAAAAAACATCCAAACAAAGAAAAGTCCTGGACATGATGGCTTTACTGTTGAGTTTCATCAAACACTTAAAAACCTGAAGAAGAGGAAACACTTCCAAATTCATTTTATGAGGCCGTTATTACCACAGTAGCAAAGTCAGACAAAGACACTAAAAGCAAAGGAAATTATATACCAATACCCCTGATGAGCATAGAAGCAAAAATCCTCGAAAAATACTACTAAACCAAATTCAGTAGCACATTAAAGAGATTGTTTACCACGATCAAGTGGGATTTACACCAGGGATACAATGATACTTTAACATACACAAATCTATAAATTTGATACACCACATAAACAAAATGAAGGAGAAACCCCGTATGATCATCACAGGAAATACAGAAAGAGCATTTGACAAAATTTAACACCCTTTCATGAAAATACTCTCCACAAATTTGCTATACAGGGAATGTACTTCAGCACAATAAAGGTCACATATGACAAACCTACAGCTAGCATCATACTCAACAGTGAAAAGTTGCAAACTTTCCCCCTAAGATCAGGAACAAGACAAGGTGCTCACTCTTGCCACTGGAAGTTCTAGCCAGAACAATTAGGCAAGAGAAGAAAATAAAAGGTGACCAAATTGGAAAAGAAGTTAAATTGTCTCTGTTTGTAGATAACATAATCTTATATATAAAACACTCTAAAGACTCCACTAAAAAACCTGTTATAACTAATAAAGGAATTCAGTAAAATTGCAGGATGTAAAATCAACATAAATGTTCTGTGCTTCCAGAGGTTGAAGAATAAATAAATAAATTCAACATACAAAAAGTACCATTTCCATACATTAATAATAAACTACCCTAAATATGAAAATCCAGAAAATAATCCCCTTTTCAAATAGCTATTGCAAAATAAAATACTTGGGAATAAATTTAATGAAGGAAGTGAAAGTCCAGTGCACTAAAAACTATAAAACATTGATGAAAGAAATTGAAGAAGACACAAGTAAATGAAAAAATATCCTATGTTCAAGGACTGAAAGAATTAATATTGTTAAAATGTTCATACTACCCAAAGTGATCTACAGATTCAATGCAATCCCTATGAAAACTCCAGTGACATTTTTCACAGAAATAAAACAAAAGAGACCCTTGGAATCACAAGAGACCCCAAATACCCAAGTACTCTTGAGCAAAAAGAACAAAACTGGAGTCGTCATACCACCAGACTTTAAAATATACTACAAAGCTATAGTAATCGAAACAGCATGGCATTGGCATAAAAACCAGACACATACATCAACAGAACAGAATGGAGAGCCCAGAAATAAGTCCATGCATTTATGATCAATTGATTTGTGACAAAAGTGCCAAGAACACTGCTGTGGTTTAAATATTTGTGTCCTCTTCAACATTCATGTTGCAACTTAATCCCCAATGCCATAGTATTAAGAGGTGGGACCTTTAGGGGTTGATTAGGTCATGAGTGTTTCTCCCTCATGAATGGGATTAAGATCCTTATATAAGAGGTTTCAGCATTCAGCCCTTTTTGCCTTTCTGTCCCTTCTGCCATGTGAGGACACAGCATCTGTCCCTTCAAGGACACATCAAAAAGGTGCCATCTTAGAAGCAAAGACCAGGCTTTCACCAAATACTGAACCTGCCAGAGCCTTAATCTTGAACTTCTCAGCCTCTGGAGCTCTGAGAAATAAATTTTTGTTGTTTATAAGTTACCCAGTTTGTGGCATTTTTTTTATAGCAACACAAATGAACTAAGACAGGAATTAGAACTGAGAAGTGACATGTTGCTCTAACAAATACCTGAAAATGTAGAGGTGGCTTTGAAATGGGGTACTGGGTAGAGGCTGGGATAGTTTTTAAGTGTATGCTACAAAAAGCCTGGATTGCTTTAAAGAGAACGTTAATAACAATTCTGCTAAAGGCTCCAAAGAAGAGAGCTATAGAGATAGCCTCAATCTTCTTAGAGATTAGATGGTCATAATCAAAATGCTGGTAGAAATATGAATAGTAAAGAACATTCTGATAAAGTCTTAGATGAAAATCAGGAATGTCTTATTGGAAACTGGAAGAAAAACCATCCTTGTTGTAAGGTGGCAAGGAACTTGGTGGCCTTGTGTCTTCATGTTTTGTGGAGGGCAGAATTTGCAATCAATGAAGGAGGATTTTGGTGGAATATCTACATGAAGTATTGAAGGAGCAGCATGACTTCTTTTGATTGTTTATAGCAAAATGTGAGAAGAGAGAAACAAATTAAAGACAGAATTTATAATCAAAAGGGAAGCATAACTTAAAGATTTGGAAAATTCTCAGCCTTCCTGTAAAAAATAAAAAGTCGTGTTTGGGAGAAAATATCGAAAGTGTGGCCAAGTGAACATTTGAAAGAGATTAGTATGGATAGAAGAAAGTTAGATGCTACTTATCAAGACAATGAAAAAATGACCCTGAAGACATTTTGCAGATCTTCAGGGCTGCCACTCAAGGCCTGAGTGTCAGGGCTTTGGAGGCAGAATGGTTTCAAGGGAGGGGCCCAGGGTGCCCATAGGACCGTGGAGCTCACTTCCCTGTGGCATCTCATGTCTCTGCTCCCTGCAGACTGGCTTAGATTTCTCAGCCACCCCAACTTTGGCTCAAATGGGCCAAGCTGTGGCTCAGGCCACCCCTCTGGATGCCATGGGGGTAACCCTTGGTAGCCTGCACATGGTGATAATTCTGACAGTGTGCACAGTGCAAGAGGTGTAGAAGCATGGAAGGATACCTCTATCTAGAATTCAAAGTATGTCCCAGAGAGACTTAGGGCCCAGGCAGAGAACTGCCACAGGGGTGGGGCCGCTGCAGACAGCCTCCACTAAGGCAATGCCCAGTGGGGCCATGGCATCAAGACTGCCACAGAGAGACTCCATAAGGATGTCTGGTGGAACCATGACAGTGGGGTCACCCCAAAGACCACAAAACTGTAGAGCCACCAACGTGCAACTGCAGTCAAGGAGAGTCTCAGGCACTAGACTCCAACCCACGAAAGCTGTAATGTAGGCTGCACCAGGCAAAGTCATGGGGCTCAGTCCTCCAGAGCCTTGGGGACACAACCCCTGCCCCAGTGGGTCTTGGAGGCAGGACATGGTGTCAAAGATTATTCTCAAGCCTCAAGATTTAATTTTTTTTATCTTGTTGGGGTTGGGACTTACCTGGGATCAGTTACCTTTTTCATCTTTCCTATTTCTTCTTTTCGAAATGAGAATTCCTGTCCCACCACTGTATTTTGGAAGCACATAACTTGTTAGATTTCACATCTAAAGGGGCTCACATCTAGATATTATCTAAATCAAGGAGGAGAATTTGCAATTATCCTCCTTGGTTTAGATGATATTTAGATGAGATTTCTGACTAGTCTCTAAAGTTGATGCCAGAATGAGTTAGGACTTTTTGGTTTACTAGGGTGGAATAAATGTATTTTGTATTTAAGAAAGCTATGAACTGTTGGCAGGCAGAGGCAGAGCGATATAGTTTGAGTGTTTGTGTCCCCTTGAAAATTCATGTTGAAATGTAATCCCCAATGCAAAAGTATTAAGAGGTGGGGACTTTAGGCAGTGATTAGGTCATTAGGGCTCCTCCTTCATGAATGGGATTAAAGCCCTTATAAAAGAGACTTCATATAGCATTTAGCTCTTTTTGCCCTTCTGACCCTCACCATGTGAAGACACAGCACCCATTCCCCACCACCCCCCGGAAGACAGAGCAATGAGGCACCATCTTGGTAGCAGAGACCAGGCTCTCAGCAGACACTGAACCTGTAGGCACCTTGATCTTGAACTTAGCATTCGTAAGTGAGAAATAAATTTCTGTTGTTTATAAATTACCCGGTTGCTGGTATTTTATTGTAGCAGCTGAAATGGACTAAGACAAATGCACAATGGGGAAAAAACAATGTCTTCATAAATGATGTTGGGACTAGATATCCACATGCAGAAGAATCAAATTAGACCCTTATCTCACACCATATACAAAAATCAACTCAAAATGGATTGAAGTCTTAAATGTAAGACCTGAAAAATTTAAAACTACTAGAAGAAAACATAGTGGGAAAGCTCCATGACATAGGTGGCCAACAATTTTTTAGATATGAACCCAAAAGCACAGACAACAAAACCAAAAGTAGTAGACAAATAGGATTCCATCAAAGAAAGAAGCTTCTGCACAGCCAAGGAAACAACATGAATGAGCTTCAGCATTATTATATTGAATGGAAGAAGCCAAACATAAAAGAGTACACACAATACATGATTCCATTTATGGGAATTTCTAAAGTAGGCTAAGGTGAAAATGATTCTATCAGTGCTTTTCCCAATGTATAATTTTGTCTCTCCAAAATTCCTATGTTGATGTCCTAACCCCAGTACCTCAGAAAGTGACTGTGTTTAGAAACAGTGCTTTTAAAGGGGCTATTAAGTTAAAATAAGGTAATGAGGGTGGGCCCTAATCCAATGACTGGTGTTTTCATAGGAAGAGGAGATTAGGAAACAGACATATACAGAGGGATGACCATGTGAGGACATAGGGCAAAGACAGACATGTGCAAGCCAAGAGAGAGGCCTCAGAAGAAATACCCTGCCAATGTCTTGATCTCAGACCGGACATCTAGACTGTTTCTATTTTCCACAGTGAATAAATTTCTTTCTTCCTTTTTATTTTTTTATTTTTATTTTTTTGAGACGGAGTCTCACTCTGTTGCCAGGCTGGAGTTCAGTGGCGTGATCTCGGCTCACTGCAACCTCTGCCTCCTGGGTCCAAGCAATTCTCCTGCTTCAGCCTCCTGGGCAGCTGGGACTGCAGGCATGCACCACCACGCCCAGCTAATTTTTGTGTTTTTAGTAGAGACAGGGTTTCACCATGTTGGCCAGGATGGTCTCAATCTCTTCACCTCGTGATCCCCCCATGTCGGCCTCCCAAAGTCCTAGGATTACAGGCATGAGCCATCGTGCCTGACCCACAGTGAAAAAATTTCTGTTAAGACCCCCAGTCTGTGGTACTGTTTTGTTTTGTTTCTTTTGTTGTTGTTTTTCTTTTTGTTTTGTTTTGTTTTGTTTTTGAGATGGAGTCTCACTCTGTCACCCAGGCTGGAGTACAGTGGCTCGATCTCAGCTCACTGCAACCTCTGCCTCCTGGGTTCAAGCGATTCTCCTGCCTCAGCCTCCTGAGTAGCTGAGATTACAGGCATGTGCCACCATGCCTGTCTAATTTTTGTGTTTTTAGTAGAGACCACGTTGGTCAGGCTGGTCTTGAACTCCTGACCTCGTGATCCACCTGCCTTGGCCTCCCAAAGTTCTGGGATTACATGCATAAGCCACCACACCCGGCCTTTGTGGTACTTGTCTATGGCAGCCTGTAGTAAATTCTCATAATTTTATATTTCCTTGGCATCCATTTTAATATAAGCTGAACTTTCTCATACCAGAAGCAGGGTGCGGTCACCGTTGACAGTTTCTGCCTCTGTATTTCATCCTAGTTCCTCAATGGTGAGTCCAGATATCTGCCTTAAACCTCTGCCTCTGGTGACCACCTCCCCAACCTCCTTATGGGACAGCTAGGTACAACATACTTGGCTCACTCCTCTTGTTCCCTACACCCTTCAAGCACTGCTCAGATATGCCACAAAGACCACCTCTCAGCCACAGCATGACCCCATGGAACTTGGCCTACTTGCTCTAAACCCACCAGAGAGAACTCCCCACAGGAATGTGCTTGGGTAATGCATTGGACCCCAGTAAAGGCTTTGACCTACAGGTCCCTCACTCTCTCTCTCTCTCTCTTGCTTTCTACACACTGGCTGAGAAAAACATGCATGTTCTGCATCCCCCTTCCTGTTGGCCCTATGAGGCATGTTGTCCTCTTCTCTCTGGGACATGTAAGTAACAAAACTGCTTCTGTTATTCCATGTGCTTTGTTGTGCTGCCTCCTTTGTGTCTCACCTGACCGACACACCTGAACCTAACTGCTTTCCTGGTCAGGCTATATTTATAGCCACCATCAAAAGAGGTGGCTCAACAGGCTCACATCTGAATATCGTCATCTAAATGTCATCAAAATCAAGGAGGAGAATTTGCAATTATCCTCCTTGGTTTAGATGATAGTTAGATGAGATTTCAACTTAGACTCTGAAGTTGATGCTGGAATGACTTAAGATTTTTGGGGTTACTAGGGTGGAATAAATGTATTTTGTATGTGAGAAAGATATAAACTGTTGGCAAGCAGAGGCAGAGTGCTATAGTTTGAATATTTGTGTCTCCTTGAAAATTCATGTTGAAACTTAATCCCCAATGCAAAGGTATTAAGAGGTGGGGCCCTCAAGACCAAATTATGAAGAATTGGTATTTACGAAACACAGCCCAAGCAAGCTAATATATCCAGAGAAAGGAATTGACTGGGAAGGGACACAAAGAAACTTTGTCTAATGCTCTACATTGTGATCAGATGAGGATTACCTGGGTGTATCCCTTTGGCAAACTTGCTATATATCAGTAATTTGTTCTTCTTTATTGCTGAGTAGGTTTCTATAGCATGCACATGCTATAATTTGTTTATGCATTCTCCTGATAATGGACATTTTTGCTATTTCCAGTACTGGGGTACTTTGAATAAATTGTGATGAGTATTCTTTTATAAGTATCTGTGTGAAAATTAAGTTTTTATTTCTCTTAAATAAATACCTAGGACTGGAAATGTTTGCTCAACAGATAAGCTTATGTTTAATGTTACAAAGCAGGTCAAATTTCTTTCCAAAGTGCTTGTCCCATTTTACATTCCCACCAGCAAGGTGTGAGAGTTCTGGTTGCTTTACCTTCTATGCTTAACCTTTTAATGCTCAACGACCCATCCAACAGAAAAAAAAAAAAAAAGGTTCTGTGTCCTTAAGTCCAACCAATCCAGAGTAACCCTTCCTGTAACAACCTTGGACAGCACCAATCAGCTCTCCCCTCAAATTAGAACCTGTTCAAGGAGTGTGCTTAGTGGACAGCCCCAAGCCCATGTTCCTTTGGGATCTGCCGCAGTATTCATGACAAAGCCATGTTCTCCAGTGCTCTTCCCATGATGGTGATGACAGGGGACTAGAGCCAGGTAATTGTTTCCGAGTGCAGGACTCCTCTAATGGGCATAGTTCACCTGAGAACTCCTCATCAGATTGCTGAGACATTCTCAGAGCTGTGCCACAGTTTGAGCTTCTTCCTACCAAATGTTCCTTCCTTTTCTCTCTTCTTTTGAGGTAGGAGGTGGGACTTGACTCCAGAGATGGGGCTTGGACACCAGACCAAACTGAGAACTAAAACAGTATCAGGGTAGAAGTGATATAGAACTGCTGAGCTCCCAGCTAAACCCCGCCCTCAAGCTTGGAACCTTGGCCCTAAGTGAAAACAGCTGACCCTTCAGGCTGGGCTAAGTGTCCACTATTTTCACTTGGGGCCAAGGTTCCAAGCTTGAGGGTGGGGTTTAGCTGGGAACCCAGCCATTCTTTATCAGAAACAGCTTCCCATTAGACACATCCACCAGTGTGCTGTGTCAGTTTACCATTGCCATGGCAACACCTGGACGTTATCGCTCCTTTCCATGGCAACCTGATGACCCAGAAGTTACCAACATTTTCCCAGAAATTGCTGCATAATCCATCCCTTAATTTACATGTGGTTAAAAGTGGGTGTAACTATGACTACAGAACTGCCTCTGAGCTGCTACTCTGGGCACACTGCCTATGGAGTAGCCCTGATCTTCAAGAAGCAGTACCTCTGCTGCTGCTGCATACTGTTGTTTGAATAAAAGTTGCTAACACCACCAACTCAGCCTTGAATTCCTTCCTGGGTGAAGCCAAGAACCCTCCCAGGCTAAGCCCCAATTTTGGGGTTCACCTGCCCTGCTTCACCTTACTCTCTCTCCCTACTCTGTTCTCAATTGCCCCCATTAACTTTCATGGCTATTTTGCCCCATACATGTCTCACATTTCCAACTACATCTTGACATCTGCTTCCAGAGGATCAGAACTCACACATCATCTCTCAGGGGGAAGACAAGTAGAGGAATGGAGAAAACAAGGAAAGTCTTAAATCTCCCCTACCTAAGAAGCCTACAGATCTCCACTTCTCATCCTTCTTTTAGTTAACCCAAAAAATAAAACACCTAAATAAATAGGTACTCAAGATTGAGATAACTGCCAAGAAGGAAATAAATAGAATTATGTGGAAAAGAGTAAAGAGATGAGGGAGGAAGCTACTTGTTGTAAAAGACATATATGATAAAGAACTATTCTCCAAAATACACAAAGAATTCTTAAAACTCAATAATTAAAAAAAGAACAGGAGATCTGGCAAGATGGCTGAATAAGAATAGCTCTGGTCTGCAGCTCCCAGTGAGACCAACACAGAAGATGGGTGATTTCTGTATTTCCTTTTTTTTTTTTTAGTTATACTTTAAGTTCTAGGGTACATGTGCCTATTCTGCAGGTTTGTTACTTAGGTATACATGTGCCATGTTGGTTTGCTGCACCCATTAACTCATCATTTACATTAGGTATTTCTCCTAATGCTATCCCTCCTCCTGCCCCCCAACCCATGACAAGCCCCCATGTGTGATGTTCCCCACCCTGTGTCCAAGAGTTCTCATTGTTCAATTCCCACCTATGAGTGAGAACATGCGGTGTTTGTTTTTCTGTCCTTGTGATAGTTTGCTCAGAATGATGGTTTCCAGCTTCATCCATGTCCCTGCAAAGGACATGAATTCATCCTTTTTTATGGCTTCATAGTATTCCATGGTGTATATGTGCCACATTTTCTTAATCCAGTCTATCATTGATGGACATTTGGGTTGGTTCCAAGTTTTTGCTATTGTGAATAGTGCTGCAATAAACATACATGTGCATGTGTCTTTATAATAGCATGATTTATAATCCTTTGGGTATATACCCAGTAATAGGATCACTGGGTCAAATGGTATTTCTAGTTCTAAATCCTTGAGGAATCACCATACTGTCTTCCATAATGGTTGAACTAGTTTACACTGCCACCAACAGTGTAAAATATTCCTATTTCTCCACATCCTCTCCAGCATCTGTTGTTTCCTGACTTTTTTTTTTTTTTTTTGAGATGTGTGGTGTTATTTCTGAGGCCTCTGTTCTGTTCCATTGGTCTATCTCTCAGTTTTGGTACCAGTACCATGCTGTTTTTGTTACTGTAGCCTGTAGTATAGTTTGAAGTCAGGTAGCCTGATGCCTCCAGCTTTGTTCTTTTTGCTTAGGATTGTTTTGGCAGTGCAGGCTCTTTTTTGATTCCATATAAACTTTAAAGTATTTTTTTCCAATTCTGTGAAGAAAGTCATTGATAGCTTGATGGGGATGGCATTGAATCTATAAATTACCTTGGGCATTATGGCCATTTTCATGATATTCATTATTCCTATCCATGATCATGGAATGTTCTTCCATTTATTTGTGTCCTCTTTTATTTCGTTGAGCAGTGGTTTGTAGTTCTCCTTGAAGAGGTCCTTCACATCCCTTGTAAGTTGGATTCCTGGGTATTTTATTCTCTTTGTAGCAATTGTGAATAAGAGTTCACTCATGATTTGGCTCTCTATTTGTCTATTATTTGTATATAGGAATGCTTGTGATTTTTGCACATTGATTTTGTATCCTGAGACTTTGCTGAAGTTGTTTATCAGCTTAAGGAGATTTGGGGCTGAGACGATGCGGTTTTCTAAATATACAATCATGTCATCTGCAAACAGGGTCAATTTGACTTCCTATTTTCCTAATTGAATACCCTTTATTTCTTTCTCTTGCCTGATTGCCCTGGCCAGAACATCCAACACTATGTTGAATAGGAGTGGTGAGAGAGGGCATCCCTATCTCATGCCAGTTTTCAAAGTGAATGCTTCCAGTTTTTGCCCATTCAGTAAGATATTGGGTGTGAGTTTGTCATAAATAGCTCTTATTATTTTAAGATACGTGCCATCAATACCTAGTTTATTGAGAGCTTTTAGCATGAAGTGCTGTTGAATTTTGTCAAAGGCCTTTTCTGCATCTATTGATATACTCATGTGGTTTCTGTCATTGGTTCTGTTTATGTGATGGATTATGTTTATTGATTTGTGTATGTTGAACCAGCCTTGTATCCCAGGCATGAAGCCAACTTGATCATGGTGGATAAGCTTTTAGATGTGCTGCTGGATTTGTTTGCCAGTATTTTATTAAGGATTTTTGCATCAATGTTCATTAGGGACATTGGTCTAAAATTCTCTTTTTTGGTTGTGTCTCTGCCACGCTTTGGTATCAGGATGACGCTGGCCTCATAAAATGCATTAGGGAGGATTGCCTCTTTTTCTATTGACTGGAGTTGCTTCAGAAGGAATGGTACCAGCTCCTCTTCATACCTCTGGTAGAATTTGGCTGTGAATCTGTCTGGTCCTGGACTTTTTTTGGTTGGTAGGCTATTCATTATTGCCTCAATTTCAGAGCCTGTTATTGGTCTATTCAGAGATTCAACTTCCTCCTGGATTAGTCTTGGAAGGGTGTATGTGTCCAGGAATTTATCCATTTCTTCTAGATTTTCTAGTTTATTTGCATAGAGGTGCTTATAGTATTTTCTGGTGGTAGTTTGTATTTCTGTGGGATCAGTGGTGATATCCCTTTATCATTTCTTATTGTGTCTATTTGATTCTTCTCTCTTTTCTTCTTTATTATTCTTGCTAGCAGGCTATCAATTTTGTTGATCTTTTCAAAAAACCAGTTCCTGGATTCATTGTTTTTTTAAAGGGATTTTGTGTCTCTATCTCCTTCAGTTCTGCTCTGATCTTAGTTATTTCTTGCCTTCTGCTAGCTTTTGAATTTGCTTGCTATTTCTTCTGTAGTTCTTTTAATTGTGAGGTTAGGGTGTCAATTTTAGATCTTTCCTGCTTTCTCTTGTGGGCATTTAGTGCTTAAATTTTCCTCTATACACTGCTTTAAATGTGTCACAGAGATTCTGGTAAGTTGTGTCTTTGTTCTCATTGGTTTCAAAGAACATCTTTATTTCTGCGTTCGTTATTTATCCAGTAGTCATTAGGAGCAGGTTGTTCAGTTTCCATGTAGTTGTGCAGTTTTTAGTGAATTTCTTAATCCTGAGTTCTAATTTGATTGCACTGTGGTCTGAGAGACGGTTGTGACTTCCGTTCTTTTACATTTGCTAAGAAGTGCTTTACTTCCAACTATGTGGTCAATTTTGGGATAAGTGCGATGTGATGCTGAGAAGAATGTATATTCTGTTGATTTGAGATGGAGAGCTCTGTGGATGTCTATTAGGTCTGCTTGGTGCAGAGCTGAGTTCAAGCCCTGGATATTCTTGTTAACCCTCTGTCTTGTTGATCTATCTTATATTGACTGTGGGGTGTTAAAGTCTCCCATTATTATTGTGTAGGAGTCTAAGTCTCTTTGTATGTGTCTAAGAACTTGCTCTATGAATCTGGGTGCTCCTGTATTGGGTGCATATATATTTAGGATAGTTGGCTCTTCTTGTTGAATTGATCCATTGACCATCATGTAATGGCCTTCTTTGTCTCTTTTGATTTTTGTTGGTTTAAAGTCTGTTTTATCAGAGACTAGGATTGCAATCCCTGCTTTTTTTGCTTTCCATTTGCTTGGTAAATATTCCTCCTTCCCTTTATTTTGCACCTATGTGTGTCTCTGCAGGTGAGTTGGGTCTTCTGAATACAGCACACTGATGGGTCTTCACTGTTTATTCAATTTGCCAGTCTGTGTCTTTTAATTGGGGCATTTAGCCCATTTATATTTAAGGTTAATATTGTTATGTGTGAATTTGATCCTGTCATCATGACGTTAGCTGGTTATTTTGCCCATTAGTTGATGCAGTTTCTTCCTAGCGTTGATGGTCTTTACAATTTGGCATGTTTTTGCAGTGGCTGGTACCGGTTGTTCCTTTCCATGTTTAGTGCTTCCTTCAGGAGCTCTTGTAAGGCAGGCCTGGTGGTGACAAAATCTCTCAGCATTTGCTTGTCTGTAAAGGATTTTATTTCTCCTTCACTTATGAAACTTAGTTTGGCTGGATATCAAATCTGGGTTGAAAATTCTTTTCTTTAAAGAATGTGGAATATTAGCCCACACTCTCTCCTGGCTTGTAGAGTTTCTGCTGAGAGATCTGCTGTTAGTCTGATGGGCTTCCCTTTGTGGGTAACCTGACCTTTCTCTCTGGCTACTCTTAACAATTTTTCCTTCATTTCAACCTTGGTGAATCTCACAATTATGTGTCTTGGGGTTGTTCTTCTCGAGGAGTATCTTAGTGTTGTTCTCTGTATTTCCTGAATTTGAATGTTGGCCTGCCTTGCTAGGTTGGAGAAGTTCTCCTGTATAATATCCTGAAGAGTGTTTTCCAACTTGGTTCCATTCTCCCCGTCACTTTCAGGTACACCAATCAAATGTAGAGCTGGTCTTTTCACATAATGGTGAGACCAGCTCGGTCAGAGAGACATTAACCCAGTGGCACTAGAGGAATTAAAGACACACACATAGAAATATAGAGATATGAAGTGGGAAATCAGGGGTCTCACAGCCTTCAGAGCTGAGAGCCTCAAACAGAGATTTATCAACGTATTTATTAACAGCAAGCCAGTTATTAGTATTATTTCTATAGATATTAAACTAACTAAAAGTATCCCTTATGGGAAACGAAGGGATGGGCCGAATTAAAGGAATAGGTTGGGCTAGTTAACTGCAGCAGGAGCATGTCCTTAAGGCACAGATTGCTCATGCTATTGTTTGTGGCTTAAGAATGCCTTTAAGCAGTTTTCCACCCTGGGCAGGCCAGGTGTTCCTTGCCCTCATTCCGGTAAACCCACAATCTTCCAGTGTGGGCATTATGGCCATGATGAACATGTCACAGTGGTGCAGATATTTTATTTATGGCCAGTTTTGGAGCCAGTATATGGCCAGATTTTGGGGGTTTGTTCCCATCATGTCCCCCTTCTTTGATTTGCAAATCAATAAAAGCAAAGGCAGCTTTGTCACCGTGAGCTACTTCTCACAGGAGTCAGTATCCACATCTGCAGACTATACAAAAGCACAATCATCACTGAAATTACAGAGCTTCCAAGTGTTTTTATCCATTTTAATGGATTACTAGCTGCTAATTTGTCTTCAGCTCCTTTAGGCACTCCAGTTCCTGGCATTAAGGTCAGGTGTTGCTGGGATGCTTTAAATATTTGTTCTTTTAATTTTGCAGTATCCAAAGACAAGTTTGTAGAGTGTCTTTCTATATGCTTTTTTATTCTTTCCCAAATTTGGTCTTATTAGGAACTATTAATAATTTCCACAAATCCTTCTGTTTAGCTCCTACAGTGGGCCATATCATTTGTGGTAGAGGTGCCACTATACCACCATGGTTCCAGGTAATAGGAACTCTTGCCGTACTTCTTATCATTTCTACCATCTGACCATTTTGTTCAGATCAGCTGAACATAGTGTGGCCATGGCATGCAGACTTGGAGGTGCAATTCAAGCTGAACATCCCCTTAGGGGACCAATTAATAATGATTCCATAGGAATCTTTGCGCAGCACCTGTGCCTGTTCTGCAATGCAATATTCCTAAACAAGTACCTTCATTATTTCCGGCCAGGTTCAATTTTGTTTACTAATAGGTTTTTGAGGGTGGTATGCCTCAATTATAGGAGCAGATTTATTATGTTAAATACTGAGACCAGAAAGCATGTGTAACTGTGTCATACAGTGATTATATCCAGGCATTATTACCAGCCAGGATTGATAAATATGCCCAATAAGTATAATGGTTCTCTGTGTCAGCCCTTGTTGAAGGAATACTCATGGCAGTGGTGACAACTGCTATCATAGCTACCATTAAATTACTCGTTGCGACTGGTTATCCTGCTTTCCTCAGGTTTTCTTCCACCATCTGTGACAGCTTCTTGATCTGCCCCCAGGTAAGTGGCTGTGTTCAACAGGTGTTGCTCATGATAGTTGGGGTCCTCCTCAGCATCAGTCTCAACATGGCTGCAACCAGAGGGTCCTCAGGATCCTCCTGGAATCTGGCTCATGATAAGGTTTCAGGTGTCTTGATAGTATCCAAATTGGCTGTTGATTTTGGCTTGGAGAAACACAAGCATAACCTCTCCCCCAAGTTATTATTTTACCTATTTCCCAACTTTTTGTTATTGGATCTCTCCACCAAATCAGTTGTTCTGCTTCCATCTTTGCAGCTGGTTTCTGTAGATGCTGTTCAGCTGCTGATAACATCTGGCCTTTGGGCAGACTCAAAAAATTTAAAGTTAATAATGCTAGATTCAGTTGCATCTGTGGGGTTCCATGCTCTCTGTTTCCCACTTTCTGCTTTTGCAACTGCTGTTTTAGGGAAAGATTCATTCTTTCCACTATGGCTTGTCCTTGAGAATTGTATGGGATACCAGTAATGTGTTTAATATTCCACATAGATAAAAATGTAGCTAGAGCTTGGCTAGTATAGCCTGGGGCATTATCTGTTTTAATAGAGCCTGGAATGCCCATCACCTCAAAACTCTGCAAAAGGTGACGTTTAACACAGGCAGAAGACTCTCCTGATTGGCATGTAGCCCAGACAAAATGAGAAAAGGTGTCCACACATACATGTACATAAGCTAGTCTCCCAAATGAGGGAATATGTGTGACATCCACTTGCCAAAGGGAGTTAGGTTCCAATCCTCAAGGATTAACTCTCCCTGTAAAAGATGAGGAATGTACCGTTTGGCAAGTTGGGCATCACTGGATAATAGCTTTATCTTCTTTCCAGGTAATGCCGTATCTGCGTTTGAGACCAGAGGCATTAACATGGGTTAAATTGTGAAAGTGTCTAGCATTAGATATTGCATTAGCGACTAGGCAATCAGCCATTTAACTTCCTTCAGTCAAAGATCCTGGAAGAGGTACATGAGCCCTAATGTCAGTGATGTAAAAAGGATGCATTCTACTTCTAACTGCTGTTTGCAATTGGGTAAAAAAAGTCATCAGTTGTTCATCTGTATGAATCATAACTGAGCATTTTCAATTAACTGTGTGGAATGAACCACATATGAAGAATCAGAAATCACATTAGTAGGCATATCAGAAGAAGTCAATACTTCAGTTACAGCTACAAGCTCTGCTTTTTGAGCTGAAGTATAAGGTGTCTGGAAAACTTTACTTTTTTGAGCCAAAATAAGAAGCTTCACCATTACTAGACCCATCTGTAAAAATATTCTTGGCACCTTCAATTGGTTTAAATTTAGTTATTTTAGGGAGAATCCAATTAGTTAATTTCAAAAACTGAAACAGTTTCATTTTAGGAAAATGATTATCAAGAATAATCAGCTAAATGGGTTTGCCAAGTAAGACTATTTATAAAAGCTTGCTGTATTTGTGTCTTCTTGAGAGGGACAATAATTTTTCCAGGATCATATCCATGTAATTTAACAATCTGAGTTCTCCCAATCCCTATCATATTAGTGATTTGATCTAAATATGGAGTTAGAGTCCGTGAATTAGCATGTGGAAGAAAAAGCCACTCAGTATACTAAGTCCTGTTCTTGTACAATAACACCAGTAGGTGAATGCTGAGTTGAAAAAATCAGCAAATCTAGAGTCTTCTCTGGATCTATTCTATTTATTTGAGCTTTATGGACTTGCTTCTCAATTAGTTGTAACTCTGCCTCAGCCTCCTTTGTTAATTGCCGAGGGCTAGTGAGACTGGGATTTCCTCTAACGATAGAAAACGGATTACTCAGGGCATAGGTAGGAATGCCTGGAGCAGGTCATATCCAATTAATGTCCCCTAGTAATTTTTGAAAAGTCATTTAATGTTTTTAATTGATCCCTATGTATGGTTGCTTTCTGTGGCACAGTGGTAGTGTCATTTACTAAGGTCCCCAAGTAGGAGTAAGGAGGAGTAGTATGAATTTTGTCAGGAAATATAACTAAGCCAGCACAAGGAATCAAATTTTGCAAGCGATCTAAGATTGGAGTAATATTTCTCGAGTGGGGGCAGCACAAAGTATATCACCCATAAAATGAATAATGTAACACTGTGAAAATTTTTTACTAGGAGGTTCAATGGCTTGCCCTACATAGGTCTGGCAAATAGTTGGACTGTTTAACATGCTGTGTGGCAACACATTCCAATGATAATGCTTAGCAGGCTTCAGGTTGTTTACTGCAGAAATTGTAAATGCAAACCGTTCGTAGTCTTGCTCAGCTAAAGGGATAGTAAAGAAACAGTCTTTTAAATCTATGACTATTAAAGTCAATTTTTTGGAATTATAGCAGGAGAAGGCAATCCTGGCTGTAATGCTCCCATAGGTTGTATAACTCAGTTGATAACTCTTAAGCCAGTTAACATTCTCCATTTACCTGATTTTTTCTTAATTAGGAAAACTGGAGAATTCCAAGGTGAAAATGTTGGAGCTATGTGCCCATTTTCTAATTGTTCAGTAACTAATTTCTCTAAAGCCTCCAGTTTCTCTTTACTTAGCAGCCATTGTTCTACCCAAATTGGCTTATCTGTTAACCATTTTAAAGGTATAGATTCTGGAAGCTTAACAATGGCCGCCATCAAAAATGATATCCTAATCTTTGGCAAGAACTGTGTCTTTCTGTTTGAAGTGGTTCTTTCAAATCTTGCAAATTTTTTTCTAGTCCCATACCAGGGACATACCACATTTCATGCATTATATGTTGACTTTGAGGGCTATATAATTGTTCTGGAATTAGAACTTTTGCTCCCCATTGCTGTAATAAATCTCTTCCCCATAAATTTATAGGTACAGAAGTTATAATTGGTTGAATAGTCCCATGTTGTCCATCAGGCCCTTCACAATGCAAAATATAACTACTTTGATATACTTCAGGGACTTTACCAACTCCAACTATATTAAATTGAGTGGGTTGAATTGGCCATGCAGATGGCCAGTGCTGTAGAGAAATGATTGAAATGTCCACTCCTGTATCTACCAAACCTTTAAATTTCTTTTCCTGAATAGTTATTTCACAAGTAGGATGTTTATCAGTAATTTGATTCACCCAGTAAGCTACTTTGCCTTGTTTATTTGTGCTTCCAAATCCTCCTGTTCATTTAATTTCACTTTTCCCCATTTCCACATATGGCACAATCAGGAGTTGTGCTACGTCCTCTCCTGGCTCTGCTTTCCAGGGAACAGAAGTAGATATAACAATTTCAATTTCCCCATTGTAATATGAATCAATGACTCCTGTATGTATTTGTACCCCTCTTAAATTTAAACTAGAACTTCCTAGAAGTGATCATATCATACCCTCTGCAAGGGTCCACAGACTCCTCTTGGGACCTTTTCTGGGGGTTCCCCAGGCAGAAGTCTCACAGATTTTGTGCAGCATAAATCTACTGTGGCACTACTGGCTGTGGCGGGGGACAGACATTGTATGGGGGTGAGAGAATGGCCTGCACTGCAAATGCCCCAGTTTAGAATGGGGCCCGGGATGGGCCCCTCATGATTTTTTCTGAAATCAGGTTCCCTTCTTTATCAAACTTAGAGTGACACTGATTAGCCCAATGTTTTCCTTTTTTATATTTTGGACATATTTCAGACTCAGCAGTTTTCTTTTTTCCACTATCTGGCAGCCTGACTCGCTGATTATTTCTACATTCTTTTTTAGTATGAATAGCTTGCTTAAATTCTTTGAGTAATTTAAAAGGAAAAGGCTCAAATGTAGCTATAATATTTCCTTGTTGATCTGGGGGGTGTATTCTAACAGGGAACTGCCAAGCCTCTAAATCACCCTCTCATCTAGCTTGCTGAATTCCTGCCTGAATAGAACTAAGAGCGATCACTCGAGGCACTGCTCAAACAGTCACTGGGGCAACTACTTTTCGCCCAGTGTTCTCCGGAAAAGAAAGATCTGGAGGGTCATTTTCTTCAAAATAACGAAGGGGTGCACAAGGGTAGGGATGAACCTCTCCCTCCTTTGCCGCTTTAGCTCTAGCTGGCAAATAAACCTGGTCTGTAACCTCTACTGTTACTTCATTATACTCTCCTTCCTCTGCATCATCAGTGTGAAAAAGTTCCAAGGTGGAATGAATCACAGCCCACACTTGTCCCATTGTTACCCTGATGCTTCTGAGCTCCCCTTCTTACTCACCACGGGGACTGCTTTAAGAGTACTCGGGTGTCCTCCAGCTAGTTCCACATTCTCCAACCATTGGTCTGGTGACCCTTCAACCTGGATTTGAGCCCCCATGATGGACGCCACTTGCCAAGACCAGCTCAGTCGGGGAGACCCTAACCCAGCGGCGCTAGAGGAATTAAAGACACACACACAGAAATATAGAGGTGTGAAGTGGGAAATCAGGGGTCTCACAGCCTTCAGAGCTGAGAGTCTTGAACAGAGATTTACCCATGTATTTATTAACAGCAAGCCAGTCATTAGCATTTTTTCTATAGATATTAAATTAACTGAAAGTATCCCTTATGGGAAACAAAGGGATGGGCCGAATTAAAGGAATAAGTTGGGCTAGTTAACTGCAGCAGGAGCATGTCCTTAAGGCACAGATCACTCATGCTATTGTTTGTGGCTTAAGAATGCCTTTAAGCAGTTTTCCACCCTGGGTGGGCCAGGTATTCCTTGCCCTCATTCCGGTAAACCCACAACCTTCCAGTGTGGGCATTATGGCCATCATGAACATGTCACAGTGCTGCAGAGATTTTATTTATGGCCAGTTTTGGGGCCAGTATATGGCCAGATTTTGGGGGGTTTGTTCCCAACACATAGTCCCATATTTCTTAGAGGCTTTGTTCATTTCTTTTTACTCTTTTTTCTTTAAATTTCTCTTCTCACTTTATTTCATTAATTTGATCTTCAATCACTGATACCCTTTCTTCCACTTGATCAAATCATGTATTGAAGCTTGTGCACGTGTCACCAAGTTCTTATGCCATGGTTTTCAGCTCCATCAGGTCATTTCAGGTCTTCTCTACACTTTATTCTAGTTAGCCATTTGTCTAATCTTTTTTCAAGGTTTTTAGCTTCCTTGCAATGGGTTTGAACAACCTCCTTTAACTCAGAGAAGTTTGTTATTACAGACCTTCTGAAGCCTACTTCTGTCAGCTTATCAAAGTCATACTCCATCCAGCTTTGTTCCATTCCTGGCAAGGAGCTGTGATCCTTTGGAGGAGAAGAGGCACTCTTGTTTTTAGAATTTTCAGCTTGTCTGCTCCGGTTTCTCCCATCTTTGTGGTTTTATCTAACTTTGGTCTTTGATGCTGGTGACCTACCGATGGGGTTTTGGTGTGGATGTCCTTTTTGTTGATGTTGATGCTATTCCTTTCTGTTTGTTAGTTTTCCTTCTTAGAGACAGGTCTCTCAGCTGCAGGTCTGTTGGAGTTTGCTAGAGGTCCACTCCAGACCCTGTTTGCCTGGGTATCACCAGCAGAGGCTGCAGAACAGCAAATATTGCAGCCTGATCCTTCCTCTAGAAGCTTCGTCCCAGAGGGGCACCTGCCTGTATGAGGTGTCAGTCAGCCCCTACTGGGAGGTGTCTTCCAGTTAGGCTACACACGGGTCAGGGACCCACTTGAGGAGGCAGTCTGTCTGTTCTCAGGGCTCAAACACTGGACTGGGAGAACCACTGCTCTCTTAAGAGCTGTCAGACAGGGACGTTTAAGTCTGCAGAAGTTTCTGCTGCCTTTTGTTCAGCTATGCCCTGCCCCCAGAGGTGGGGTCTACAGAGGCAGCAGACCTTGCAGAGCTGCAGTGAGCTCTGCCCAGTTTGAGCTTCCCCAGCCACTTTGTTTACCTAGTCAAGCCTCAGCAATGGTGGACACCCCTTGCCCTGCCAGGCTGCTGCCTTGCAGGTCTATCTCAGACTGCTGTGCTAGCAGTCAGCAAGGCTCCATGAGCATGGGACCCACTGATCCAGATACAGGATATAATCTCCTGGTGTGCCGTTTGCTAAGATCATTGAAAAATTGCAGTATTAGGGTGGGGGTGTCCCAATTTTCCAGGTACAGTCTGTCATGGCTTCCCTTGGCTAGGAAAGGGAAATCCCCTGACCCCTTGTGCTTCCTGGGTGAGGTGATGCCCCACCCTGCTTTGGCTCACCCTCCATGGGCTGCGCCCACTGTCCAACAAGTCCCAAAGAGATGAACTTGATACCCCAGTTGGAAATGCAGAAATCACCATCTTCTGCATTGATCACGCTTGGAGCTGCAGACCGGAGCTATTCCTATTCGGCCATCTTGGAATGGACTGATTTCTGCATTTCCAACTGGGGTACCCTGTTCATCTCATTGGTTCCAGCCCACAGAGGGTGAGCAAAAGCAGGGTGGGGAGTTGCCTCACCCAGGAAGTGCAAGGAGCCAGGGGCCTCCTTTTCCCAGCCAAGGGAAGCTGTGAGGAATTGTGCTACCTGGCCCAGATACTATGCTTTTCCCATAGCTTTTGCAATCCACAGACCAGGAGATTCCCTCGTGTGCATATACTACCAGGGCCCTGGGTTTCAAGCACAAAACTAGGCAGCTGTTCAGGCAGACACCGAGCTAGCTGTAGGAGTTTTTTTGTTTGTTTGCTTTTTTGGTACCCTAGTGGTGCCTGGAACCCCAGTGAGACAGAACCATTCACTGCCCTGGAAAGGGATCTGAAACCAGGGAGCCAAGTGGTCTCACTGAGTGGGTCCCACTCCCACAGAGCACAGCAAGCTAAGAGCCACTGGCTTGAAATTCTCACTGCCAGCACAGCTGTTTGAAGTCAACCTGGAATGATCCAGCTTGGTGCAGGGAGAGGCGTCCGCCATTATTGAGGCTTGAGTAGGCAGTTTTCCCCAGACAGTGTTAAGGAGGCCTGGAAGTTTGGACTGGGTGGAACTCAACACAGCGCAGCAAAGTGGCTGTGGCCAGACTGCCTCTCTAGATTCCTCTTCACTGGGCGGGGCATCTCTGAAAGAAAGGCAACAACCCCAGTCAAGGGCTTATGGATAAAACTCCCATCTCCCTGGAACAGAGCACCTAGGGGAAGGGGCAGCTGTGGGCACAGCTTCAGTGGACTTAAACATTCCTGCTTGTGAGCTCTGAAGAGAGCAGTGGACCCTTATAAGGAAGGTTCTCCCAGCACAGCACTCAAGCTCTGCTAAGGGACAGACAGTCTTCTCAAGTGGGTCCCTGACCCTCCTGCCTTCTGACTAGGAGAAACCTCCCTACAGGGGTTGAAAGACACTTCATACACTAGAGCTCTGCCTGGCATCAGGCCAGTACCTCTCTGGGACAAAGCTTCCAGAGGAAGGAGCATGCAGCAATCTTTGCTCTTCTGCAGCCTCCACTGGTGATACCCAGGCAAATAGGGTCTAGAGTGGACCTCCAGCAAACTGCAGCAGACCTGCAGAAGAGGGGTCTGACTGTTAGAAATAAAACTAACAAACAGAAAACAATTACATCAACATCAACATCAACAAAAAGGACCCCCACACAGAAACCCCATCCAGAAGTCATCAGCCTCAAAGATCAAAGGTAGATAAATCCACAAAGATGAAGAAAAACCAGCGTAAAAAATGCTGAAAATTCCAGAAACCAGAATGCCTCTTCTCCTTCAAATGATTGCAACTCCTTTCCAGCTAAGGCACACAACTGGACAGAGAATGAGTTTGATGAATTGACATAAGTCGGCTTCAGAAGGTGGGTAATAACAAACTCTTCTGAGCTAAAGCAGCATGTTCTAACCCAATGTAAGGAAGCTAAAAACCTTGACAGAATGTTATAGAAACTGCTAACTAGAATAACCAGTTTAGAGAAGAACATAAATCACCTGATGGAACTGGAAAACACAGCACGAGAACTTCGTGAAGCATACACAAGTATCAATAGCTGAATCAATCAAGCAGAAGAAAGGATATCAGAGATTGAAGATCAACTTACTAAAATAAGGTGTGAAGACAAGATTAGAGAAAAAAGAATGAAAAAAAATGAAAAAAGCCTTCAAGAAATATGGGACTATGTGAAAAGACCAAACCTACGATTGATTGGGGTCCCTAAAGTGACGGGGAGAATAAAACCAAGCTAGAAAACACACTTCAGGATATTATCCAGGAGAACTTCCCCAACCTAGCAAGGCAGGCCAACATTCAAATTCAGGAAATACAAAGAACATCACTAAGATACTCCTCAAGAAGAGCAACCCCAAGACACATAATTGTCAGATTCTCCAAGGTTGAAACACAAGAAAATATATTAAGGGCAGCCAGAGAGAAAGGTCAGGTTACCTACAAAGGGAAGCCCATCAGACTAACAAGGGATCTCTCTGCAGAAACCCTACAAGCCAGAAAAGAGTGGAGGCCAATATTCAACATTCTTAAAGAAAAGAATTTTCAACCCAGATTTGATATCCAGCCAAACTAATTTTCATAAGTAAAGGAGAAATAAAATCCTCTACAGACAAGCAAATGCTGAGAGATTTTGTCACCACCAGGCCTGCCTTACAAGAGTTCCTTAAGGAAGCACTAAACATGGAAAGGAACAACCAGTGCCAGCCACTGCAAAAACACACTAAAATATAAAGACCAATGACACTATGAAGAAAGTGCATCAACTAATGTGCAAAATAACCAGCTGGCATCATGATGACAGGATCAAATTCACACATAACAATATTAACCTTAAATGTAAGTGGGCTAAATGTCCCAATTAAAAGACACAAAGTGGCAAATTGGATAAAGAGTCAAGATCCATCAGTGCACTGTATTCAGGAGACCCATCTCAGGTGCAAAGACACACATAGGTTCAAAATAAAGGGAAGGAGGAATATTTACCAAGCAAATGGAAAGCAAAAAAAAAAAACAAAAAAAAAAAACAGCAGGGATTGCAATCCTAGTCTCTGATAAAACAGACTTTAAACCAACAAAGATCAAAGAAGAAAAAGAAAGGCATTACATAATGGTAAAGGGATCAACTCAATAAGAAGAGCTAACTATCCTAAATATATATGCAACCAATACAGGAGCACCCAGATTCATAAAGCAAGTTCTTAGACACCTAAAAAGAGACTTAGACTCCCAAACAATAATTGTGGAAGACTTTAATACCTCACTCTCAATATTAGACAGATCAATGAGACAGAAAATTAAAAAGGACATTCAGGACTTGAACGCAGCTCTGGACCAAGAGGACCTAATAGATATCTACAGAACCCTCCACCAAAAATCAAGAGACTATACATTCTTCTCAGTACCACATAGCACTTATTCTAAAATCGACCACATAATTGGAAA
Organism: Gorilla gorilla gorilla; assembly: GCF_029281585.2. Lineage (NCBI taxonomy): Eukaryota > Metazoa > Chordata > Mammalia > Primates > Hominidae > Gorilla > Gorilla gorilla. Next base: position 219,908,047 of record NC_073224.2, read on the forward strand.
TAAAACACTCCTCAGCAGATGCAAAAGAATAGAAATCATAACAGTCAGCCTCTCAGACCATAGTGCAATCAAATTAGAACTAAGGATTATGAAACTCAGTCAAAACTGCACAACTACATGGAAACTGAACAACCTTCTCCTGAATGACTACTGGGTAACCAACAAAATTAAAGCAGAAATAACGAAGTTCTTTGAAACCAGTGAGAAAAGAGAGACAACATACCAGAATCTCTGGGACACATTTAAAGCAGTGTGTAGAGGCAAATTTGTAACACTAAATGCCCACATCAGAAAGCAGGAAAGATCTAAAATTGGCACCCTTATATTACAATTAAAAGAACTAGAGAAGCAATAGCAAACAAATTCAAAAGCTAGCAGAAGGCAAGAAATAACTAAGATCACAGCAGAACTTAAGGAGATAGAGACACAAAAAACCTTTCAAAAAATCAATGAATCCAGGAGCTGGCTTTTTGAAAAGATTAACAAAATAGACCACTAGCCCGACTAATAAAGAGGAAAAGAGAGAAGAATCAAATAGATACAGTAAAAAATGATAAAGGGGATATCACCACTGATCCCACACAAATACAAACTACCACCAGAGAATGCTATAAACACCTCTATGCAAATAAACTAGAAAATCTAGAAGAAATGGATAAATTCCTGGACACATACTCCCTCCCAAGACTAAACCAGGAAGAAGTCAAATCCCAGAATAGACCAATAACAAGTTCTGAAATTGAGGCAGTGATTAATAGCTTACCAACCAAATAAAAGCCCAGGACGAAATGGATTCATAGCCAAATTCTACCAGAGGTACAAAGAGGAGCTGGTGCCATTCCTTCTGAAACTATTCCAAACAATAGAAAAAATCCTGATTCCAAAACCTGGCAGAGACAACAAAAAAAGAAAATTTCAGGCCAATATCCCTGATGAAAATCAATGCAAAAATCCTCAATAAAATATTGGCAAACCGAATCCAGCAGCATACCAAAAAGCTTATCCACCACGATCAAGTCAGCTTCACCTCTGAGATGCAAGGCTGGTTCAACATACACAAATTAGTAAACGTAATCCATCACATAAAGAGAACCAATGACAAAAACTACATGAGTTCAATAGGTGCAGAAAAGGCCTTCGATAAAATTCAACACTCCTTCATGCTAAAAACTCTCAATAAACTAGGAGTTGATGGAACATACCTCAAAATAATAAGAACTTTTTAGGACAAACCCACAACCACACACCAGGGCCTTTTGGGGGTTGGGGGGAAAGGGGAGGGAGAGCATTAGGACAAATACCTAATGTATGTGGGTCTTAAAACCTAGATGACAAGTTGATAGGTGCAGCAAACCACCATGACACATGTATACTTATCAATAAACCTGCATGTTCAGCACATGTATCCCAGAACTTAAACTAAATTTTTAAAAAAGAACAATCCAATTAAAAAACTGGCAAGAGACATGACCAGATATCTCACAAAAGGTACACAGATGGCAAATAAGCACATGAAAAGATGCTGAACATGATACGTCATTAGAATTACAAATTAAGGCTGGGCGTAGGGGCTCGCCCCTGTAATCCCAGCCCTTTGGGATGCTGAGGCAGGCAGATCCCTTGAGGTCAGGAGTACAAGAACAGCCTGGCCAATATGGTGAAACCCCATCTCTACTAAAAATACAAAAATTAGCTGGGTATGGTGGTGCACTTCTGTAACCCCAGCTACTCATGAGGCTGAGGCAGGAAAATCACTTGAACCCAGGAGGCAGAAGTTGCAGTGAACTGAGATTGTGCCAAAGCACTCCAGCCTGGGTGACAGAGCTAGACTCCATCTCAAAAAAAAAAAAAAAAAAAAAAAAAATTACAAATTAAAACCATGAGATACCATCACACGCATATTAGAATGGCTAATGTCCAAAATACTGACAATATAAAATTGTTACTGAAGTGTCAGGGGTTTGGTCTAGGTCTTGTTGCTTACGGCACAGAAAGTCAATCACCAAGACAGTGAGTACTGCCAGGGAAGAAGGCTTTGATGAGATGCTGCAGCTGAGACAGTGGGAGATCAGTCTCAAATCCACCTGCCCAATCAATTAAAACTGGGAAGTTATATAGCAGGGAAGAAATGTATCCATGTGTAGGAAAACAGCAGTTAGGAAGGGATAAGGTAGATGAGTTGGTCAACAGGAAGCAGGTAGTCAGTTAGGCCTATTGGGGGAAATTCAGCCAGATATCAGGCAAAATTCACTCCCGATATTTCATGTAGTTTCTTTTCTATTTTCCCTAAGTGTCAGCTGGTCTGAGAAATAAAGGGACGGAGTACAAAAGAGAGAAATTTTAAAGCTGGGTGTCCAGGGGAGACATCACATGTTGGCAGGTTCTCTGATGCCCCACAAGCTGCAAAACCAGCAAGTTTTTATTAGTGATTTTCAAAAGGGGAGGGAGTGGGTCACAGAGATCACATGCTTCACAAGGTAATAGAATATCACAAGGCAAATGGAGGCAGGACGAGATCACAGGACCACAGGACGGGTCGAAATTAAAATTGCTAATGAAGTTTTGGGTATTGGGCATGAAGTTTGGGCATGGTCATTGATAACATCAGGAGACAGGGTTTGAGAGCAGACAACCGGTCTGACCAAAACTTACTAGGCGGGAATTTCCTCGTCCTAATAAGCCTGGGAGTGCTACAGGAGACTGAGGCTTATTTCATCCATACAGCTACAACCATAAAAGATAGCCACCCCTGAAAGTGGCCATTTCAGAGGCCTACCCTCAGGGACGCATTCTCTTTCTCAGGGATGTTCCTTGCTGAGAAAAAGAATTCAGCAATATTTCTCCCATTTGCATTTGAAAGAAGAGAAATATGGCTCTGTTCTGCCCAGCTCACTGGCAGTCAGAGTTTAAGGTTATCTCTCTTTTTCCCTGAACATTGCTGTTAACCTGTTCTTTTCCCAAGGTGCCCAGATTTCATATTGTTCAAACACACATGCTCTACCAACATTTTGTTCAGTTAACGCAATCATCACAGGGTCCCAAGGCAACACACATCCTCCTCAGTTTAAGAAGATGAAGGAATTAAGAGATTAAAGACAGGCATAGGAAATCACAAGGGTATTGACTGGGGAAGTGATAAGTGTCCATGAAATCTTCACAACTTATGTTCAGAGATTGCAGTAAAGACACGTGTAAGAAATTACAAAAGTATTAATTTGGGGAACTAATAAATGTCCATCAAGTCTTCACAATTTATGTTCTTCTGCCATGGCTTCAGTTGGTCCCTATGTTCGGGTTCCCTGACTTCCTGCAACATAGTCCATTATGACAGGCAAGGGATCTGGTGTCTTATTGTCCAGATGCAGTTATCTGGTAAGTTTCAATTCCTTGATACTATCTCAGAGGCTTGCTGGTTGGTTTCCTGAGAAAGGAAGTCAGATAAGACAAATGTAACTTTCTCAAGTTTTAAGACTGGGAGAGTCAATTTCCATGTTTATTCAAAGAAACCCATAAACATCAGTTCTACAGGACAATTGGGCTGGTTTCAAAATGGCTGGTGAAGATGTGGAGTAATAGAAACTCTCATTCATTGTTGGAGGGAATGCAAAATGGTACAGCCGTTTGGAAGACAGTTTGGTATTTTCTTACAAAAATACACATTAAACTCTTGTTGTATGATCCAGCAATTGTGCTCCTTGATATTTACCCTAATAAGATGAAAACTGATTTCCACACAAAGACCTGCACATGAAATGTTTCAAATCTTTATAGCAGCTTTATTCATAATTGCTAAAACTTGGAAGCAACCAAGTTGTCCTTCAGTAGGTAAATGGATTAACTGTGGTACACACGACAATGTAATATTACTCAATAATAAAAATAAATGAGCTCTCAAGTCATCAAAAGACATAGAGGAAACTTAAAGGTATATTACTAAGTGAAAGAAGTCAATTTGGAAGGCTACATACTGTATGATTCAACTACATGACATTCGAAAAGGGTTAAACTATGGAGACAGTAAAAAGATCTTGGTTGTCAGGATGATGTTTGGGGGAAGGAGGAATAAATAGGCAGAGCATAGAGAATTTTTAAGGTAGTGAAACTACTCTGTCTCATACTGTAAGAGTGGATACATGTCACATTACATTTGCTAAAACCCATAGAGTGTATAATACCAAGAATGAGCCCTAATATAAACTATGGACTTCCTTTGATGTGTCAACATCAGCTCATTGATTCTAACAGAGGTACCACAATGGTGGGGGATGTTGATGGTGAAGGAGGATGTGTGTTTGGGGAAGAGGGAATATGTGGGGACTCTCTGTACTCTCAGATCAAGTTTATTTTGAATGTCACTGCTCTTTCAAAAAGCCTTTTAAAATAAGGAGAGGAAGAGAGAAGGAAATGCAGTGTTTAGCCTTCTAGCCTCTGCAATACTGAGAGACACGCCAGAAGGCTGGAATAAATGTTGAGTGAGCTAAGCCACAGAAACCGCTTACCCAGATAACTCCTAAACTCCCTCCAGACCTCTGGTAAAGTGCCATCTCCTTAGAAAACCTTCTCTGATCCCCCGACTAGTTGACGGCTCTCTGCCTCATGCTGTCCCAATGGATCATAGCACATGACATTCTATAATTGTGCGTGTGTGTGTGTGTGTGTGTGTGTGTGATCATCTGACTGATGTCTGTCTCTGTTGCCAGATTAAAAAATGCTCTCAGGGAAGAAATTGTTTCTGTTTTGCCCACCATGGCATTACCACGCAGTGCCTGGATTATTGAGTAGGTCCTCAATAAATATTTATTGAAGGAACAGTGATATTTTTAAAACTGTAAGAAGAATGAACGCAAAATGAAAAGTCTAACAGAGCATTCTGTTGCTGAGGCCATGGAGGAAAAGACAGTCTCAAACATTAGTAGTGAGAATGTGAGCTAGTTCAACCATTCTGTAGAAGAATTTGACATTACCTAACAAAATTACACATGCACTTACCTTTTGACCCAGTAATCCTACTTCTAGGAATCTGTCCAGAAGGTACATCTCCAATGTTATGAAAATACACATGCACAGGTTGCTGACTGAATCAATATTTGTAATTGTGAAACACTAGAAAAAACCTAAATGCCTATTCTCGGAGAATGGTTGGGAAAATTACAGTACATTCCCACAATGGAGGACTATAGAAATGCAAGAGGGGCTTTGACCCTGTCAGGGAAGCCACCAGGAAAGACTTCCCTGAGTTAGGAGGAAAAAAATTAAACATATTTTTTTTAAAAGAAAGAAGATCTCTATCTGCTTATATGAAGTGATTTCCTAGATATACTGTTGGGTAAAAATAGCAAAGTACAAAATGATCTACGATATGCTACCCTTTGTGTAAGAAAGCAGAGGCTAAAAGAAAATAAACATATACCTACACATTTATGCAAAAGATTCAGGAAGAATCAACCAAAAACGAATGAGATTGGCTACTATGATAAACATACCCTAGAATGACCTCCAGTGAGTTTACCTTTGTATAATCCTTTCCCCAAGAACCTGTGAATTGCTTCTAACAGAATACAGCAAAGGATGTGGGGTAGTCAGACCCTTGATGAGGCTACATTATGGAAGATTTCAGTCTTAGCAGATTGGAGTGAGTGATTCTCCTGGTGGCCTTGAAGAAGGGAGCTGCCATGTTGTAACTGCCTATGGAGAGGAAGTCTAGGAGCTGAGGCCATGGAGGAGCATGGGGGCGGACCAAGCAGAGGGGTATGATCTTTACATAGGAACACAAGCCAAACAACTTGTTTGCAGTCTTGTGAGATAAGAAACCTATGTTTTTTGTTTGTTTGTTTGTTTGTTTTTCGAGACAGAGTTTCACTCTTGTTGCCCAGGCTAGAGTGTAATGGCGCAATCTCGGCTCATGGCAACCTCCGCCTCCTGGGTCCAAGCGATTCTCCTGCCTCAGCCTCCCGAGTAGCTGGGATTACAGGCATGTGCCACCACACCCGGCTAATTTTGTATTTTTAGTAGAGACAGGGTTTCTCCATGTTGGTCAGGCTGGTCTCGAACTCCTGACCTCAGGTGACCCACCCGCCTCAGCCTGCCAAAGTGCTGAGATTACAGGCATGAGCCACTGCACCCAGCCAGAAACCTATGTTGTTTTAAGCTGCTAAGTTTGTGATAACTTATTACGCAGCAATAGGTAATTAACACAGTTACCTATGGGCCATGGGGAGAGAATGAGGTGGGAAAAAGAGGAAAATGAGAAGATAGTAGGCATGAGTGAGAAGCAACACCTCTGAGTATACTTTTTAGTATGGCTTTCACCTTGTTTCACATGGGAAGGCTTCACATACCCTCAAAAGCAATAAATAGTTAAAATCAACCAGGAAAAAGGTAGAACCCAAAATGGAATACAAATGATGACAAATAAATTTATAACTATATGACAAATCAATATAATAACCACACCTAAGGTAGGCTGCAAGAAAAGAGATAACCTATGTAACTTCAGAAAACAGTATTTTGATGGTATACCAAAAAGCTAAAGATACACGTAACTATACACAAATACAGTACTGTAGTTAGTAAATTTATTTCTCACAGAGTTATGGATTAATAATTCTGAAGCTACTTCAATTGTACTATAATTGAACAAATAAGTAAATATATTGTCAGAAAAATGAACTTGTCAGAGAAAGGAGTTATAAATAAGGAAGGGGGAGGCTGGGCGTGGTGGCTCATGCCTGTAATCCTAGCACTTTTGGAGGCTGAGGTGGGCAGATCATGAGGTCAGGAGATTGGCTAACATGGTGAAACTCCGCCTCTACTAAAAATACAAAACATTAGCCAGGCATGGTGGCAGGCGCCTGTAGTCCCAGCTACTCTGGAGGCTGAGGCAGGAGAATGGCGTGAACCCGGGAGACGGAGCTTGCAGTGAGCCGAGATGGCGCCACTGCACTCCAGCCTGGGCGACAGAACGAGACTCCATCTCAAAAAATAAAAATAAAAAATAAAATAATAAATAAGGAAGGGGGAAGGTTATAATTACCTATATGGTTTTGAACTTTTTTCCAAAAAAATAATTGGAGGTATCGGGGCCAGGCACAGTGGCTCACGCCTGTAATCCCAGCTCTTTGGGAAGCCAAGGTGGGTGGATCACGAGGTCAGGAGATCGAGATCATCCTGGCTAACATGGTGAAACCCCGTCTGTACTAAAAATACAAAAAATTAGCCGAGTGTGGTGGTGGGCACCTGTAGTCCCAGCTACTCAGGAGGCTGAGGCAGGAGAATGGTGTGAACCCAGGAGGCAGAGCTTGCAGTGAGCCCAGATGGCACCACTGCACTCCGGCCTGGGCGAAAGAGTGATACTCTGTCTCAAAAAATAATAATAAAATAATAATAATAAGTTTGAACATCTTGTGGTGCAAGAAAGGAAGTGTTTTTGCCTGAGCTCAGGAGATCGAGACCAGCCTGGGCAATATGGCAAAACCTCTTCTCTAATAAAAATACAAAAGATCAGCTGAGCATGGTGACACATGCCTGTAGTCCCAGCTATTCCGGAGGCTGAGGCATGAGCATCGCTTGAACCCAGGAGGTGGAGGTTGCAGTGAGCTGAGATCACGCCACTGCACTCCAGCTGCCTAGGCAACAAAGCAAGACTCTATTTCATTTAAAAAAAAAAAAAAATGATGAGAACATGTTAAGACAACATAGGTGTAAACTTAAAGGAACTCTTCATGGCCAAGATGGAACAATTTGAGTTAGAAAATAAATAGCATAGAAAATAAGCCCCTACTAATATAAATGGTTGAATACACAACTAGAAGGAAAAGTTTTGCCCACAGTAGAATTCAAATTCTTCATATAAAAAGAATGAGGAAACCAGGAAAACACCAGTAATAATTGCTACAGCCAAGAACCTTCGATTGATGCTGAAATGGCTACAATTAGTGAGTGGAAGGAGGTATTGAGAGGTGACAGCCTGCTGGCAGCCCTTGCAGCCCTTGCTTGCTCTCGGCGCCTCCTCTGCCTGGGCTCCCACTTTGGCGGCACTTGAGGAGCCCTTCAGCCCACCACTGCACTGTGGGAGCCCCTTCCTGGGCTGGCGGAGGCTGGATCCGGCTCCCTCAGCTTGCGGCGAGGTGTGGAGGGAGGGGCACGGGCGGGAACCAGGGCTGCGGGCAGGGCTTGCAGGCCAGCACAAGTTCCGGGTGGGCGTGGGCTCAGCGGGCCCTGCACTCGGAGAGGCCAGCCGGCCCTGCCGGCCCCAGGCAGTGAGGGGCTTAGCATCTGGGCCAGCAGCTGCTGTGCTCGACTTCTTGCCAGGCCTTAGCTGCCTCCCTGAGGGGCAGGGCTGGGGACCTACAGCCAGCCATGCCTGACCCTCCCCCCTCCGCCGTGGGCTCCTGCACGCCCGAGCCTCCCCCACGAACGCCATCCCCTGCTCCATGGCGCCCAGTCCCATTGACCACCCAAGGGCTGAGGAGTGTGGCACACGGCGGGGCACTTGCAGGCAGCTCCACCTGCGGCAGGTGTGGGATCCACTGGGTGAAGCCAGCTGGGCTTCTGAGTCTGGTGGGGACTTGGAGAACCTTTATGTCTAGCTAAGGGATTGTAAATACACCAATCGGCACTCCGTATCTAGCTCAAGGTTTGTAAACACACCAATCAGCACCCTGTGTCTAGCTCAGGGTTTGTGAATGCACCAGTCGACACTCTGTATCTACCTACTCTGGTGGGAACTTGGAGAACCTTTGTGTCCACTGTATCTAGCTAATCTAGTGGGGAAGTGGAGAACTTTTGTGTCTAGCTCAGAGATTGTAAATGCACCAATCAGCACCCTGTCAAAACGGACCAATCAGCTCTCTGTAAAACAGACCAATCAGCTCTCTGTAAAACGGACCAATCAGCAGGATGTGGGTGGGGCCAGATAAGGGAATAAAAGGAGGCTGCGGAGTCGGCAGTGGCAACCGGCTCCCGTCCCCTTCCAGACTGTGGAAGCTTTGATCTTTTGCTCTTTGCAATAAATCTTGGTGCTGCTTGCTCTTTGGATCTACACTGCTTTTATGAGCTGTAAGACTCCCCAGCAAAGGTCGGCAGCTTCACTCCTGAGCCAGTGAGACCACGAACCCACCAGAAGGAAGAAACTCCGAACACATCTGAACATCAGAAGGAACAAATTCCGGACACGCCGCCTTTAAGAACTGTAACACTCATGTGAGGGACCGCGGCTTCATTCTTGAAGTCAGTGAGACCAAGAACCCACCAATTCCGGTCACAGTATGGTGAGAAAAGGGACATTTGAACCATCTCAAAGTATCTCCCCACAACATATTTATTAATTACAAAAGGAAAAATAGTAACTTACAAAAGGAAAAATAGTAACTTTACAGTGGAGAAACCTGTCAGACACCATCTTAACCAGTGATCAAAATTAACATGAGTAGTAGTGAGATATACCAATATCATCGAGGACACCATATCACTTTGTAACATTCTTGCTAAAAATACATAACCTCGATCTGATCATGAGAGTGTATCAGACAAACCCAAAATGGATGACATTCTACAAAAGCTTGACCAGTACTATCTAACAGTATCACAGTCATAAAAGGCCAAGAAAAGTATGGAGATGTCACAGATTAGCAAAAACTAAGGAGATATGAAAACTACATGCAATGTGAGAGCCTGGAAGAAAAAAGACATGAGTAGGAAAACTGGTGAAATTAAAATAATGCCTGTAGATTAGTTAATAACATTAATTTTCTGGTTTCCATGATTGTACAATGGCTATGGAAGATGTTAACATTAGGGAACCTGGGTGAAGGGCATTTTTTCTGTAAGTAAAAATTCCACTTTTGCAATTTTTTTCTGTAAGTAAAAATTTATTTCAAAAATTTTTAAAGTAATGTATGTTCACAAAGGAACATTAGGAAACAGTAGCAGAAAAATTTCAACCGTAATCCTGCTATTAAAAACAACTGCTGGTCAGGCTTGGTGGCTCACGCCTGTAATCCCAGCACTTTGGGAGTCCGAGTGGGCAGATCATGAGGTCGAGAGATCGAGACCATCCTGGCCAACATGGTGAAACCCCGCCTCTACTAAAAATTCAAAAATTAGCTGGGAGTGGTGGCACATGCCTGTAGTCCCAGCTACTCCGGAGGCTGAGGCAGGAGAATCTCTTGAACCTGGGAGGCGGAGGTTGCAGTGAGCCGAGATCTCACAACTGCACTCCAGCCTGGTGACAAAGCGAGACTCCGTCTCAAAAAAAAACGAAAACAACAACAACAAAAAAAACCTGCTTATGCACATATTGATTTGGCAAAAGAAAAAAACTTGTCAATATGCTGATTCTTTTAGTTATTAATAATGCAAGGAAAGTGTTCTGAGCACTAAGCTCAAAGCACCTCTCTTTGAGCACTCCAATCTTGTGTAAAATTGCCACCTCCTACTCCAGATACCCCTCCTCCATCCCTACTGTAAGAATTAAGGAAAGAGGAAAGAAACATGAAAGCTGGCTTGGCAGTCAAGGACAGGTTTATTTTCGAGAGGGGCAGCTGTCTGAGTTAGGTCAGAGGCACACTCTTACAGACTAAGAGTTTTTAAGGATTCAGGGTGGGAGAGTTTAACAGAGGCTTGGACTGCTTCTGTGTCTTTTTGTTGTGCCTATCTGGAAGGGAGAGTTTCTGTGTCTGTTCCCATATATCTTTCTGCAGCCTCAGGCATACTCCCCAAGTCTGCTTTTAGCTTTCCTAGCTTAGTGCACCTGAAGGGAAAAGAATGTGCTTATTAAGGCTCACTGTTTTACTGGGGCCCATTTTATGAGGGTGAGGTTTGGCAGTTGCCAGAGAAACTTTCTCCACACCTCCCTCTCTGCCCGAGCTGTCTTATCTGTGTTTTATCTGTGTTTTACTGTCTACTCTTTCTGGCTGTTTGTAGTTAGAAGAGAAATGATTTCCTTGAAATGCATGAGGCTAGAAAGGGAGCTGGAACTTAAAGTGGTGGTGTTTGTCCGAGATGACGGTGCTCCTGCCGTGTCACCTACTGCCTCTCTCCCCATTGCAGTGTCACCACCTATCACATGATGTCATTTACTAGTATGTCTTTTGCTGATTGTCTGTCTCTTTCTGCTTAAGCGGAAGCCCCATGAAAGTAGAGGTTTCTGTTTGGCTTACTGAGTCCAAGGGCTTGGATTAGGTCTGGGATGGAAGATGAACAAGAGGCCAATTCATGGACTTTGAGTTCCTGTAAAACAGCCTGAAATGATGGGAAAAGGAGAGGCTCTATCCAACGTCACCAGAGTCCTTGAGCGTTGGAGTATTTCTTTCAACTGAAGCCTGGACCAGGGCTATCCAGATATACAGAGAGGGAGGCGGTTCTGCCTATTGGAGGAACTACTGTTTCCGAAAGTGCAATGTTTAACAAAGGCAGTGGTCTACCCCGGGGGGATGAGACCTCTGAACCCTGACATGGCCATAAAGCCAACTGCTATAGGAGTGGCAACCTAGAATAAGAAGAGTGAAGGAAGCCAACAGATCCCTGGAGGTTGTGTTAGTTTGCTTCGGCTTTGTATTAGGTACTTTGTGGCTTACACAACAGACATTTTATTGTCTAACAGTTCCAGTGGCAGAAATCAAAGGGCCCAACAGGGTTGATTCCTTCTGAGGGCTGTGAGGATCTGCTCCATCCCTCTCTTCTAGCTTCCAGTGTTTTCTGGTAATCTGTGCCATTCCTTGGCTTGTAGAAGCTTCACCCTGATCTCTGCCTTCATCTTTGTATGGTCTTCTCCCAGTGTGCCTGCCTGTCTCCAAATTTCCCATTTTTGTAATGACATCTGTCATCTTGGATTAGGGCCCATCCTAGCTGCCCTAGTGACCTCCTCTTAACTAATTATATCTGCAATTACCCTATTTCTAAATAAGATCACATTCTAAGGTACCGGGACTCCAACACAGGAATTGAGAGCGGGAAGGAGGACCACAGTCCAACTCCTTACACAGTCGAGCACTGGAGGTAAATGGTATTCTCGAGAGGAAAGCTGTCTGTTGGCTCTTGGGATAGACTAGGTTATGCTGCAGCAACTGCCCATCTCAATTACCATCAGCTTAATACAACAAAAGTCTATTTCTCACTTACACTAAGACCACTGTGAGCTGCAGGACTTTCTAGGACAACTGTCTTCCGTGCTATGATTCTCCACCCCAGATTGTTTTCATCTTCTGGTTCTACCAGTGGGGCAGGGAAGGGCTGGGGAGTTGCATCTCATAGTCCCCTTGCTGGAGAAACCTGGAAGTGACCCTTCATACCAATGCTCATGTTTTACCAGCCAGCAGCAGGGCCCTAGGTCTCCATCCCTGCAAGGGGCTCTAGAGTGTAGGGAACAGATGGAATGTTCACAAGCACCACAGCCCCTGCCACAGTGACTTTTTTAGGACTGGTATCGCAGAGTGTTTACTTAAGGCGGTGGAAGCTAAATTCTTAGCATGTGCTGGAGAGCAATGAAAAAGATATTTACTTTATGAATTAAAGCTGGAGTCAGTGTAAGCCCGAAGGCTGAAGGAAAAAGAGCAACAGATCCAGGGAGCATTCACCTGCCCTGTCTCCAAACAGGTGGGGATGGGGAATAAAGTGAAGGCAGTGCTTTGGTGGGAACTTCAAGGATAGCCTCTGGCTTTTTCCAGGTTTAGAAGCTCATATGGGACAGGGGTGGAGGAAAAGAAGAAAGAGGAATAAGAAGAGAAAGTTGAGGCCCTGGCCCAAGTTAGTGGGAAGGGAAATCCACCCCCATTAAACCCTCTCCCTGGTGGACTGTGGGGTGCACATGTGAGGCGTGCACAGGTGCTGGAACATGGTAGAGGCCCAGGACATACTTCCTGTGAATGAATGATTGAGCGGCTGAATGAATGAGTACCACTAAAAGCCCTCTCTTCTATTCCCAAATGCCACATTGAACAGAAGAAGGGAGCAATCCTTGCTCAGCAATTGGTGGTCCCTTTGGGTGTGCAAATGAGTCCACAGCCTGCAACAGCAGACAGTCTCTGCCCCCCTTAGAGGTGATTGCAGGGAGGTGGCTGACCGTTGATCACACCCAGAGCTGGTTATGGGAATTTACTCCATGGAAAGACTGCAAAACTCCCTGAAATGTGTTTTGGCATCAGCTACTGACACGTAAGGTTTCCCAGTCCTCAACTGTGTCCTGCCAGCTGATGAGGGGAAGGAAAGGGATTACTTAGGGGTATGGGCGACCAATCCTGAGTCCACCAACTGACCACGCCCATCCCCAGCCTTGTGCCTCACCTACCCCCAACCTCCCAGAGGGAGCGGCTATTTAAGGGGAGCAGGAGTGCAGAACAAACAAGACGGCCTGGGGATACAACTCTGGAGTCCTCTGAGAGGTAAAGAGCCAGCAAAGCTGATGTCCTGTCAAGAGCAGAATTCCTGCTCATTCGCTGCCTTTGAGAGTGGCTGTGTTGTGCATGCGTGTGCATGATTTGATATGTACGAGAGGGTGTGTGTGCATGAGTGTGTTGAGTGGGTATGTGAGTGTAGTGTAAGAGAGGATGTTCGCACTATCAGGTAAGTACAAGAGTGTGTGTATGTGGGCATAGGTGTGTTAACATGTATGTGTTTGGGAACTTGTGTATGTGGAAGCAGTTAGAAGGCCTAGAAGAGAGAGGTTGATGCTTTCATTCTGGAGGAAAATACTGAGGCCGAGCCTCCATGGGTGCCTTGGAGACTCCAAGCCTTGAATCCAGTGTGGGGATATGCAAGCTATGTCTAGCGGGGGACACATCCTCTGACCTCAGGAACCTCCCAGATAGTTGGGAGGAAACTGGTTCTAACCTCCCAAGAACTCTCAGTCTGATGAGGTACAGGGGAGGTCTCATTAGTGTATCATGGGGTTCTCCACAGGTCTGAGGGCCTGATGTGTGTGAAACCATTCTGCAGAGCTGGGAAAGGGTCAGGAGGTGGTTTTGTGTGTGTGTGTGTGTGTGTGTGTGTGTGTGTGTGTGTGCGCGCATTGCTGGAGGGCACTCCTTGTGTGCTCTGAGTGTGACAGAGGAAGTCACCCTGGACTTAGGTTGGATGGGAGAGCATGTCTGTGTGTCTCAGAGCCACCAAGGAGGTGCAGGGGAGCGACGGCCGGGGCAGAAGTTGAGACCACCCCGCAGAGGAGCTAGGCCAGTCCATCTGCATTTGTCACCCAAGAACTCTTACCATGAAGACCCTCCTACTGTTGGCAGTGATCATGATCTTTGGTAAGAGCTGACCCTGACCTCTGAGCATGGGGGGACAGCCCCAGAAGGGAAGTACTCTTGTCCCTTAGTTTTCTCTCCCATTGCAGTGATCCTCTCTCAGGGGGAAAAAAGAAGCCATTTGGGAGGAAGGAGAGTAGCAGAGAGGGAGGGCACAGAACCCCATGCCCCATCACCAGACAACTCCCAAATTTCCTTCCAGGCCTACTGCAGGCCCATGGGGATTTGGTGAATTTCCGCAGAATGATCAAGTTGACAACAGGAAAGGAAGCCGCACTCAGTTATGGCTTCTACGGCTGCCACTGTGGCGTGGGTGGCAAAGGATCCCCCAAGGATGCAACGGATCGGTGAGGCCACTTATCCCTCCCTCCCCTCCTAGACTCTGGCCCAGGCAGGGCTGGGAGCTGCAAAGACAGTGCCGGTTCCTGATGGGCACAGAGGTCTCAGGATGGCCTGGCTGGAAAAGCAGCCAGCATGTTGGAACTTCTGCTCTAGACTGTTGCAAAGTCACTGGGTCTCTGCCCAGGGTCCAAGGGGGTGAGACCACAGGCACCAGGCCTCCTGGAGCTGTGGGACAAGAGCCCCAACAGGGTGTCTCCTCACAGCTGCTGTGTCACTCATGACTGTTGCTACAAACGTCTGGAGAAACGTGGATGTGGCACCAAATTTCTGAGCTACAAGTTTAGCAACGTGGGGAGCAGAATCACCTGTGGTAAGAGTCCTACCTCACCATCGAGTGGCCCTCATTTGTTTAGACAGTGCTGGGGACTGTGCTGGGCACCAAAGATAGACACAGAGGGATACAGTTCCTGCTTCAGGAAGCTCACGGTTGAGTGGGAAGCCAGGAAAGTGAAAATCCAATGTAGTAAAGACTCCAGTGGGAAGTAAACAAACAGATAAGGTGTTAACACAGCCTGAGGCTCGAGGAAGGCTCCTGGAAGGGGTGACCCCTAAGCTGAGTCTGAAAGGCTGTGCAGAGAGTCAGGGAAGAGGAGGGAGCATTCCCAGAAGAGGACACAGCATGGTCAAAGGCACTAAAGGGCACTGTAAGCCATTCTGTACTGCCCAGCAGAAACATGAGGAAGAGAAGCAGTGCTGAGCCATGACGCTGGAGACATAGGAAGGAGCTAGGTCAATCCGGCCCTCCAGGCCAGGCTGTATTTAGGTTTTGCCCTAAAGCAATAGGACGCTATTAAGCAAAGGAGCTACAGGGTCAGATTTGCATTTTAGATGACTCACTGTGGGGACAGGGTCGATGGAGACAAGTGGAAGGGGGGCAGAGAAAGCTATTGCCATCATGCAGGCAAGAGGGAGTAACATTTTGACATAAAACAGTGGAGGTCAGGATGGGAAAGGTGGAGAAAAAATCAAGATGCATTTGAGATGGAATCAGCTGAACTGGTGACTGAGTTGGGAGGGATGGGGAGAGGGAGTTGTTGGATGGATACGTGGCTGCATGGATGGCACAACCGTGATAAAGACCATGGGAGCAGGTCATGGTGGAGGGTGGGGAGGAGCAGTTCTATTTCCAGCATGTTGAGTTTAGGGGCCTCCAGCACCCAGGGAGGGGTCCAGCAGGCAGCTGTCTATACAAATGCAGCTCAGGGGAGAAGTCAGGACTGGGACACAGATTCAGAAGCCAGCAGCAGAGAGCTGAGAGGTGGGTGTGATCACTCGTTTGCTGTTTAAAGGCCCAGAAAGGAGACAGGGAAGGGATGGACAGAGAGGGGGAAGGGGAACTGAGCGAGAAGATCAAGGAGTCAGTAAGGAAATGGTTAGCAAGGGCCAAGTGAACAGAGGAGTCCGCCATGTAAAGGGCCAACAAGGATCCCCTGGATGTTGAGGCAGAAACGCATGAGGGACTCAGGGGAAGCTGTTTCCATGGAGTGGGGAGGGCAAAGCCAGATTAGAGCAGGTGGGGGCTGATGGGAAAGCAAGTAAAGACAGGAGGCAAAGACAACATTCTGGAGAAAGTTTGGCCCTCAAGGGGAGGAGAGGTGGGTGGCACTGGAAGGCTTTGCTTGGTGTCCCCAGAGAGCTGACTCATGAGTGGGATTTGGAAAAAGCGTGGACTCCTGCCCATGGCCTGAGTCCTTTAAGATCAGAAATTGTGTCTCCCATCATGGCCTCTCCATAGAGGCATGTATCTTCAGCAGGCATTAGGTCACAAGCCACATGATGCCAAGCTGACAGTGGCTTGCATAATGGGGATATGTGACTGTCACATAACTAGAATTCTGGAAGAGTACAGTGCCAGGCTTGGGGCAGCTTTCCAGCCATGTCATTAAGAATCCAGCCTTCTCCTGGCCTTCAGCTATGCCACGTGGCCAGTGTCTACACCTGGGATGTCAAGAGACAGGCTGCAGGTCCACCCTCCTGGCCTCATACTATGGAAGAGGCTTTCCTTTTGGGCATCTCTCTTTTTGGAGGGAGGGAATAGATCGTTCCCAGAAGCCCCCAGCAGACTTCCCCTTGTTGCTCATTGGTTGGAACAAGGTTACATGATACACAAAGACCAATCACTGCAAAGGAAAAAGGGATGACCCTGCCTGGCTTACACCAATCACAATCTATTCCCAGATCCCCGCGGCTAGGGCTTTGACTCCTGGACACATCTGTTAGCAAGAGGAAGAGATTATGGCTGTTAGGAAGGCCTTTGAGAAAGTATCCCAGTGCCTGGCTGTGTCTCCACCAGGCTGGAGGCCAGCATCCCAAGGGCAAGAATTCTGTCTCCCCATTGGTCAGAAATATCTGGAGCGCAGGTGTTTGTCTCCAACTAGGAGCTTCTGGAGGACAGGGCTGTGTCTTCTACCCCAGGGTTCCCACAAGAAGCCACTGAATATTAACAAACTCCCATCTTGTGTTTATTTTCTTATGATTTCAGCAAAACAGGACTCCTGCAGAAGTCAACTGTGTGAGTGTGATAAGGCTGCTGCCAACTGTTTTGCTAGAAACAAGACGACCTACAATAAAAAGTACCAGTACTATTCCAATAAACACTGCAGAGGGAGCACCCCTCGTTGCTGAGTCCCCTCTTCCCTGGAAACCTTCCACCCAATGCTGAATTTCCCTCTCTCATACCCTCCCTCCCTACCCTAACCAAGTTCCTTGGCCATGCAGAAAGCATCGCTCACCCATCCTAGAGGCCAGGCAGGAGCCCTTCTATACCCACCCAGAATGAGACACCCAGCAGATTTCCAGCCTTCCGCTGCTCTCCTCCACCTCAACTATGTGCTTAACCAAAGAAGCTGTACTCCGGGGGGTCTCTTCTGAATAAAGCAATTAGCAAATCATGTATATGTGTGTGTGTATGCATTGCCCTATGCACTGTTAGCATGAGAACAAACAGGGGTAGGGGTTAAAAATACAGGCTCTGAGTCTGGTGTAGTGCTGTGTGCCTGTTGTCCCAGCTGCTCGGGAGGCTGAGGCTGAAGTGCACGGATTGCTTGAGCTCACAGAAGTTCAAGGCCAGCCTGGGCAACACAGGGAGACCTTATCTTTATAAAAACAAAACAAAACAAACGAAAAAAATAGGTTCTGGAGTCAGACTGGCTGTGTCAAATCCCCACTCCCCCATCTCCCTAAGCCTTAGTTCTTTCATCTAGATGGAGATAACACTGGTGCCTCCTGCATGGGCATGTTTGAGAATTTGAATGATGACAAATGAAAAGCTTTGGGTCTGATATGTCTGATAGCTGCCATGACTATTACAAGCGAAACCCAGACATCTCCCTCCCCTTCCCTAGGCAATAGCAGCTCCTACTGGCCTGCTGGGAGAAAGCAGGAAGGCTGGCCTTAATCTGGGAAGCTGTAATCCAAGTCTTCCGCATGGAATGCTCTTCTCCTGTGTTGCCAGTCTAGTGAGGAGGAAATGTGGGGTGATATAATGCTGGCCACCAGCTGGACCCTAGGGGTGTTATCCCGTCACCAGGGTTGGTTTCCCAAGTGTGCAACCCCTGCAGTCCCACAGCATCCTGTGTTTGGAAGGGTGCCACGCCTGGTTTAATGCTGCGCTGTGGCTATCTGAAAAGTCTTACTAATCTTTAAACAAGAGTTCCTTCCCACACTTCATTTTGCACTGGGCTGCCCAAATTTATTTATTTTTATTAGTTTTTAATAGAGATGGGGTCTCGCTATGTTGGCCAGGCAGATCTCAAACTCCTGGTCTCATGCAATGCTCCTGCCTTGGCCTCCCAAAGTGTTAAGATTACAGGCATGAGCCACTGCACCCAACCCAGTCACACACATAGTGTAGCGGGTCCTACCTTTACTGGGATGCTACTTCCCCTCCTGCTGTTCAGGGTTCTGCTGGGAAATTCCCACCTGGACCAGCTACAGCCCCACCTGTTTCTCCAATAACACCCATCTGGGCTGCTGGGTGTGGATCCCTTCACAAAGGCACCCTGCACAGGGGACACAGGTGGGAGCTGAGTTTCCCACAGGAAAAAGCCCCTGCACAGCCCAGCAAGTTCTGCATTCCCCCAGAGGAGATGCCTTCCCATAATCTGTCTTCCCAGAAGAAGCACCTTTTCTAATTCTGCACCAAATGTTTCATTTGCTGGAGGCGGCCCTGGTCATGTTCACTTTCACACACAGCAAGAGAAATGCACATTAAAATTCCACTGAGATGCCATTTTTATCTATTACAATGAAAAAAATCCAGAAGTGTGACAACTTGATCTACTAGCAAGGCTGCTTGGGGAAACAGGCACTTTCATAGGTAGCTGGTGGGAGGGCAAAATGCCCACATTTGCCCTCAAATGGCACAAATTGGCAATATCTATCAAAATTACAAATGTATTTATCCTTTCACTCGGTGACCCCATTTGGAAATTTACCCTATGGATGCAGGAACACACCACACACCCGCACACACACGTGTGCACACACAGAGTGATGTATGAGCAAATTTGTTCACTGCAGCATTGTTCTGAATTGAGCTGGAAATAATCCAAGAGTATGTGTCACGAGAACTAGTTAAATAAATCATGATACCAACTCAAAAAGGGACCCAATGCATTTATATCATGAGGGAAGCTCTCTCTGCTCCAATGGACAAAGGTCTTCAGGATATGGTGGTAACAGAAAAGAGCAAAGAGGAGAATAGTATAAACAGTGTGCCAGGATTATGTAGCAAAATACATCTGTTAATATATTTGTGTTAATATTTCCAGTAACACTCAAAGATCATGCAAGAAATTCATCAAAATGGCTATCTTTAGGGGACAAGGCTGGCAAGAAATGAGGCTGGCACAGATGGGGTGACAGAAAGATTTTTTGATACATAACTTTTTATATTGTTTTGATTTTTAACCCTATGAATATATTTCCTATTCAAAAGAAAATTAGCATCATCAAACACACACAAACATTCCTGCATCTAAGACAGATAACTAACTCTCAGAGACAATATGGTCTAGCTCATGGGTTGGCACACTAGGGCCTGTGGACTAAATCCATGCACTGCCTGTTTTTGTCCAGCAGGCAAGATAAGAATGGTTTTTATGTTTTTTTAATGCTTGAAAAAAAATCAGAAGAATCTCTCATACAAAAATGATATGTTAAAATCATATTTTAATGGCAATAAAGTTTTCTCGAAATACAATCATGCTCTTTGGGTTGTAAATTCTCATGCTGGCTTTCACATGACAACAGTGGAACCGAATCATTGCCACAGAGAACGTATGGTCTTTTGCAGAAAGAATTTGCCAATATCCAGTATAATCCAGTGCTTCTTAAACCATTCGTGGTAATGGACCAATTTATTCTTTATTTTTTCCAACTCTGTCTCAAATCAATACTTTCGTTAAATTAAAAATGTACAAAATACAATCCCAGATGTTTTATTATTAGATGCAATAATAAAATTACTCTCTCAAATTGTTTGAAATTTCCTAACATTCTCAATCTCTGTATGTACCTCCCCACGAAGGGGAAGCAGTTCACAGACCAGCATCGCCCCATGAACCCCAATTGGGAAATACTGGTCGAATCTGAATTGAGGAAAGACAAATGACCTTAATCATTTTTTTTTTTTTTGAGACAGGGTCTCACACTGTCATCCAGGCTGGAGCACAGCGGCGCAATCACTCACTACAGCCTCCATCTCCTGGGCTCAAGTGATCTTCCCGCCTCAGCCTCCCGAGTAGCTGGGACTACAGGTGTGTGCCACCACACCCAGCTAAATTTTTTATGTTTTTTTTTTTTATGTTTTGTAGAGTTGCGGTCTCACCATGTTGTCTAAGTTGGTCTTGAACCCCTAGGCTCAAACGACCCTCCTGCCTCAGCCTCCCAAAGTGCTGGGATTATAGGTATAAGCCACCATGTCTGGACCTTAATGATTTTAGAATTAGCAGTTTGTTTTCGTCCTTTGACTTAGAATAAGTACCATTTATTACAACATAAACAGAGTCATTTTCTTTCCAGCTACCCTCATAGACTGCCAGGATGAGGTTGGGACCATATTACTCCTCAGTGATTCCTCTTTAGCTTCTAAACAGACGCGGTGAAAAGCTGCTTGAAATAAAGCCTTAGTCAAATGCTTGCCAGGGGCTTTACCTCTATCTTGATCTACGGAAAAGAAAGATCTAGGAAAAGAGTATACATCTCTCCCTCCAGTAAAGACTTTGCATTTCTGGGTATTTATCTAAGAATATTTTCAACATGAGTCTTTGTGTGCAAAATTTTGAAGGCCTTTTATTCCTGAAAGCATTTTTTACAACCTCACATTGAATAACAATTTCGAAAGATATAATATCCTTGGTTCATTTTTTTTCCATTCTTCCATATTACCTTAGAAGCATTCCTCCATTTCTTCCAATCCCATTCCAATATTGCTAATAAGAAGTCTGATATTAACCTGACTCATCATCTTTGATTGGATATTTGCTCTTTCCCTCTGGAAGCCTGTAGAATTTCTCTTTGTCTTTGATGTTCTTAATTTTCACTGCAATGTGTCTAGTTGACAGTTTTTCTTTATCTGGCCTTTTTGTACTCTGAAGTCCTTTCACCTGTCTTTAATGATAGGAATTTTATATTCATTATTTCTTTGAACATTTCCTTCCTTCTTTTTCCTGTCTCTTTCTGGGACTTTTACTATCTGGAAGTTAGTACATCTGTACTCCATATCTCTTTGGATTTTTTTAAGAGATAGAGTCTCCCACCCAGCGCGGTGGCTCATGCCTGTAATCCCAGCACTTTGGGAGGCTGAGGGGGGTGGATCACCTGAGATGGAGAGTTCAAGACCAGCCTAACCAACATGGCGAAACCCCGTCTCTACTAAAAATACAAAATTAGCTGGATGTGGTGGCCTATGCCTGTAATCCCAGCTACTCAGGAGACTGAGGCAGGAGAATCGCTTGAACCCGTGAGGCGGAGGTTGCAGCGAGCCGAGATCGTGCCATTGCACTCCAGCCTGGGCAACAAGAGCAAAACTCTGTCTCAAAAAAAAAACAAAAAACAAAAACAACAACAAAAAAGAGATAGAGTCTCCCTATGTTGCCCAGGCTGGAGTGCCACAGCTATTCACAGGTGTGATCCCACTACTGATTAGCACCGGGAGTTTCGACCTGCTCCATTTCCAACCTTGGCCAGTTCACCCCTCTTTATGCCACTTGGTGGTCTCCCACTCCCGCGAAGTCATCATATTGATGCCCAACTTAGTGCGGAACACCCGATCTGCACAGCGCATTACAGCCCAAAACTCCTGGGCTCAAGCAATGCTCCTGCATCAGCCTCCCAAGTAGCTGGGACCACAGGCACACACCACTGCATCTGGTTTGAATTTTCCTTGCTATTTTCTCTATTTTCTTTTTATTCTTTTTCCCTAAGAAGACATCTCAATCTAAGCTTCTAACTCTATCTGTGACAATCTTCAGCTAGCTATTCCATTTCAATGATTATACTCTTCCTAAGTAACTTTTCTACTTGGGATTTTTTTAAATAATGACTTGTTCTTGCCTGATATTGCTAACATCTTCCCTTATCTACATAAGTATGTTTAACATGCATATTTTAGTTTCTTGCTCATCCACTCTGGCAATTCTGTTTTAGATGGTATGTGTTGACAAGTACATTTCATCTTTCTAGTGGGTGTAGTCTGGGTGTCTCAAGATAAACTTGGGGAAGGGGAAGGGGATGAGTCCAAGATTTGATGATTCTCATTTGCTGCCACCCCAGGCAGGTGCTCCTGCTGACAGGGTTTCATCATTGAACATCTGGGAAGTAGCAACCCTGGCAGGAAGCAGCACCCCAAAGCTGTTACCGGCCCTCCCTGAGATGGGGCAGGGCGGAAGGGGGAACAGTGCAGGATGAAATGAGGGAATGAATGGCTGAGGGCACTTGAGAAGCCTGCATCCATCTGGGTCAATTGCTTACCCAAGCAGGGCTTTGGGACAGCCCTAACATCATCTCTAGGACTTGGGCATTTCAGCTGTTGCTCTAAGATGAAGACGCAAAAGGAGAAAAAGAACAAAACTTAAAGAGCTTCCTCCCAACCTACTTGCTGCTTGCCAAAGCCCACCAATCCACTGCTCCAGGGCACAGCCAAACCCTCTCCCCGAGAACCACACCCAGCAGCCAAGATCAGATTCTAACTTCCTGCAAGACTCTGCAGAGGTTCTTCTGCTATTTCATCATCCAAGATTCTCTCTCAGGCATGTATCTGTTAGGTTGGTTTTGGCACAGGGAGCCAGAGCCTATGCTAATTTGCAAACTTGGCAGAAAAAAGGGAAATGTATAGCACAATATCTGTGTACCAGTTTAAAAGCCTCCACAGAGAGTCAAACAAACACTAAACATTTTTCAAGAAACCATGTATCTAAATAAACATAGGAAGAATAAATTGGTAGTGGAGATGGAAGATCAAGGACTAAAGTGAATAAAATAAAATTGGTACCTTGCAGAAACCAACAATAACAGAGCGTGATGAAGTGAAGCCGTGGTGCACACAGATTAAGGCTTGGTCAGTTATAAAAGCACTTATCCTTTCACTCAGCAAACCACCTCTGGAAATGTACCCTATCAATGCATGATACATGAGCAGTATGTAAGAGACAGCGTGAGAGTGTATCATGTCTCATGTGTGTAAGAGAGAGAGTGAAGACTCAAACCCACAGCTGTCTCCATCTAAGGTCTGGTCTTTCCACCTTGACAGTCAGCTGACAGGCCAGCCAGTTGCACCTCTGGGTCCTAGTTTATACCATTGGACCAGAATGAAATACCCATTTCTCAATTATTGCCTTAGCTTGGCTGGACGAATGATGATCACAGATAATCCAAAAATCACTTATATTTCACTTCTGTCCTCAGTTTTAAGATGGAGATAACTAGCACATCCTGCCTAGTTACTAGGGAAATCAAGCCAGGTCCATACCAGGTGGCAGAGAGATGGTTCTTTGAGAGCAAATGTCTTCTGCAGATGATGGAATAGGAGACTAACCAAGTCAATGAATGAGTGAATGGTAGACTAGAAACCAAGCCTGGTTCACTTTTAGCCCCAGGACTGGCCTAGGGCACAGCAGGATGCTGAGATTGTGAGGTTAAAAGAATCTGGTCTGGGCACAGTGGCTCACACCTGTAATCCCAGCACTTTGGGAGGCCAAGGCAGATGGATCACGAGGTCAGGAGTTTGAGACCAGCCTGGCCAATATGGTGAAACCCCATCTCTTACTAAAAATACAAAAATTAGCCAGGCGTGGTGGTGCACCCCTGTAATCCCAGCTGCTCGGGAGGCTGAGGCAGGAGAATCTCTTGAACCCAGGAGGTGGTGGTTGCAGTGAGCCAAGATCGTGCCACTGCCCTCCAGCCTGGGTGACAGAATGAGACTCAGTCTCCAAAAAAAAAAAAAAAGAATCTAATAGGCACATCCTACACCCCACAAAGACTACCCCATGAGCCTCTCAGATCCTCCCATGCCCTTCCACTGTGCCTGGTTCCCACACCACTACCTGGGCCCTCTACCATCCTGTGATAGCGCGCGCCCTCACTTCACCCTAGAGTGCAAGGCTGAGGGATCACAGAGTCCTCTTCAACATCTGGTCCAGATGGCCTGAAGGACTTGAATGTAGAAGGGAAGGGAAGGGAAGGAGCTGCAGTCCCTGCTGCTACAGCTGCCTCCACGGTCTTAACTAATACTCATCATCCCCTTCCTCTCCACTCATTTCAGATGTCCTTCCCCCTCCATCAGCACTATAGCTTATTTCTTGCTCCTGTAGCAAACATCACCTTCACTCAATAGGATAAACCTAGGCAGGCAACCCAGATAGATAGATTCTGGAAGTGATTCAGGGTCACTTGAGCAAGAAATCCCAGAGTCGCAGACACTCAGATCATGGTTTAGAAGAGAGACCAAGGGCTCCAGCAGGCACATCCCTTGGCCTAGGAGTCCTCACCCTAGAGGAGACGTCCTGGTTCCCAGGCCCAAGGATGGTGCTGCTGTTTGTCTTAGCTCAAGAATGGCTTCCCGGAGAAAGGCTATGTCTTGAGAAAACATGACCTTTTCTCTAGTCACTTTCCACAAGCACATCTTTAGTTTGATTTCCAACTCTTTTATTTGGCCAGCGAGGCGCTGGGCTGTTACTGGTCTCTGAAGACCTTGGAAACCAAAATCCAGACCGTCTGAGCTTCCCACGTGCTAATGAAACCCAACCCAGGGGACTTTTCAAGGGCAAAGCTATGGATGAATTCCATTCCCTGGAGGGAATAAATTACGTCAACCACTTTATGCAGCATGGATGGATGAAAGAACCAGCTGGCCGACCAAGGGATGTTCCCACTCCTCACGTGGGTCATGACCTGGGAGTAACTTTCATCCAAATGAGAGCACGGTGGAGAGAGGCACTCCATAGCCAGGACGGGACAACATGATGACAACAGCAGCAAAAGCATGCCTTGACTACTCCCACTTACTGGAAAATGGACACTGACTTCATGGCAGGTCCTGGGCCAAGCACTTTAAACATGTCTTCTCATGCAATCCTCTTAACAATTCTATGATAATATTGCTATTCATATCTGCCATTCATTCATTCCACAGGACATCTATTGAGTACATGCAACATTTCTGGCACAGAACCAGGCACTAAGAACACCACAAAACCCAAACAGGCAAGGCCCCCGCCTCTTGGCACTTACAAGGCACTGACAGGAACAGACGCAGCCAATAAACAAATTTTGAGAGAGAAAAGAGACAGTAATAAGTAACATAAAGAGAATCAAAACAGCAGAATAGGAGAGGGCAGGTGGAAGACAAGGCATGTATTTCAGATGGCACGATCAGGAAAGGTGCTGCAGAGATAGCAAAAGGCACTGGAAGCAAGATCACCCATGATATGAAGGAGTCAGCCCTAAGATAATCAAGGAGAAAATCGATCCAGGCAGAGGGAACAGCTAAGGCAAGGATACAGAGGCAGGTCTGAGCCTAACATATTTGAGGACAGAAAGTAGAAAATTGTGCTTCAGAACAGAAATAAGAAACCAAAAGAAGGTGCAGTTAGCAGGCAGGAGAGTGTAGAAAATGTGGAAATCTAGGATGTTTAATTCGGCTTGTGTGTGAGATCTCTTCTCAGGCAGATTACAAAAAGACAAAACAAAAAAACCAATTCTAGGAGTCTGGAATAAAATATGTAAATATATGCTCACCTAGCTGGAAGCTTTGGGAAAGAGAAAGAAAAGGAAGAGAAGGAGGAGGAGGAAACAGGTGCCTCTGGATCAAACCATACCAGAAAGCCTCCAGTCATTTCCGTTACACATGTCAATAAATTTCTTTTATTATTTACACCAATTTGAGTCAGGTCTTCAGTTGCTTAATATTAAAAGTGTCCAGGCCAGGCATGGTGGCTCACTCATGTAATTCCAGCACTTTGGGAGGCTGAGGTGGGTGGATCACCTGAGGTCAGGGGTTCAAGACCAACCTGGCCAACATGGTGAAACCCTGTCTCTACTAAAAATACAAAAATTAGCCGGATGTGATGGTGCACACCTGTAATCCCAACTACTTGGGAGACTGAGGCAGCAGAATCACTTGAACCCAGGAGGTGGAAGTTGCAGTGAGCTGAGATCACACCATTGCACACAAAGCCTGGGCAACAAGAGCGAAAACCCATCTCAAATAATAATAATAAAATAAAATAAAATAAAAGTGTCCAAATTGATTTGTATACATTTTTATATTTAATATTTTTCAATCGCCCTGATGAAGTAGCTATTAGTAACTTCCTTGTATAAATGAAAAAACAGAGGTTAGGAAAGATCAAATGATTAACACAAACTCTTACCTAGTTAATGGTAGTTGGGACTTTACCCCAGAGCTCCAAATACTAGCACCTAATTCCAGTGCTACACTACCTCTGTGAAACCCTGAAATCTCAGAATCTTTCCACACCCTACTATCCAAGTGCATGGACAGAAGACAGAGCCAGGAAGTCCCCCACCAGCTAGGAAAAGAGAAGCCGGGCATGGTGGCTTACGCCTGTAATCCCAGCACTTTGGGAGGCCGAGGCGGGCAGATCACAAGGTCAGGAGTTCGAGACCAGCCTGGCCAATATGGTGAAACCCTGTCTCTACTAAAAGTACAAAAATCAGCCTGGTGTGCTGGCGGACACCTGTAGTCCCAGCTACTCTGGAGGCTGAGGCAAGAGAAATTGCTTGAACCCAGGAGGCGGAGGTTGCAGTGAGCCAAGATCATGCCAGTGCACTTCAGCCTGGGTGACAGAGCGAGACTCCATCTCAAAAAAAAAAAAAGGAAGCGAGAAGAAAGCTTCACTCCCATGGGCTTGAACTTTCAATTTGCAAAAATTTCCAACACGTACAAAGTAACAAAATCACATTGTGAACTCGCCTGTATCCATCAACCAGCTTCAACACTTATCAACATTCAGCCTTCTTTTATCATTGACACCTCCAACCACTCTGCACCTCCAATCAATCAGCAGCATCATCATCACCTTTAGTTCTTTCTCACAGGTAAAATATATAGAGACTGAAAAGCACAAATCACAGCTGAACACGTTTGAGAAACGGATACACCCACATCACCCACATCCCATCAAGAGAACATTTCCGTCTCCCAGAAAATTCCCTCACATCCCTTTCCCCTCAACCCCCTCTCTGGATGAATTAGTCGTCTTGCACTACCATAACAAAGTCCCACAGACTAGGGGGGCTTAAACGATAGCGATTTATTTTCTCACAATCCTGGAAACTAGAAATCTCAGATCAAGCCATTGACAGGTTGGTCTCTTCTGAGGCCTCTCTCCTTGGCATATAGATGCTGTCTTACCTTGTGTCTTCACATGGTCTTCTCTCTCAGGTGTCCGTGTCCTAACCTCCTCTTGTTTTAAGGACACCAATCATACTGCATCAGGACCCACCCTAATGACCTCACTTTAACCTAATCACCGCTTTCAAGGGCTGGTCTCCAAACACAGTCAGATTCTGAAGTACTGGAGGTTAGGACTTCAACATACGGATTTTGGGGAATCACAATTCAGCTCATAACATGGAGAAACCATCATTGTGATTATTTTCACCTTAGTTGCCTGTTTTAGAACTTTCTATCAATTGAATCATGTATTATGTGCACTTTTTTTTTTTTTGACAAGGTCCCACTCTGTTGCCCAGGTTAGAATGTAGTGGCGTGATCTCCACCTCCCGTATGTGTGCTGTTTTACATCTGGCCTCTTCCATTCAGTATAATGATGATGAGATCCATTCATGGTGTTGCACATGTCTGTAATCTGTTCTTCTTTATTGCTGAGTAGCCTTCCATAGCATGCATATGTTACAATTTATTTATT
This sequence comes from Gorilla gorilla gorilla, assembly GCF_029281585.2. Taxonomy (NCBI): domain Eukaryota; kingdom Metazoa; phylum Chordata; class Mammalia; order Primates; family Hominidae; genus Gorilla; species Gorilla gorilla. The sequence continues at coordinate 219,936,083 of NC_073224.2, forward strand.
CATTCTCCTGGTAATGAATATTTTTGCTCTTTTCAGTATTGGGATATTTTGAATAAAACTGCTATGACCATTTCTTATACAAGTATCTGTGTGAACATTAAGTTCTCATTTCTCTTGAATAAATACCTAGGACTGGAAATGTTTACTCAATGGATAAGGGTATGTTTAATGTTACAAAGTCAGATCAAACTTCTTTCCAAAGTGCTTGTCCCATTTTACATTCCCACCAGCAAGGTGTGAGAGTTCCAGTTGCTCCACCATCTGTGCTCTACCTTTTAATGCACAATGACCCATCCACCAGGGAAAAAAAAAAAGGCTCAGTCAGTATCCTCAAGTCCAACCAATCCGAAGTAACTCTTTCTGTGACAACCTTGGACGGCACCACTCAGCTCTCCCTTCAAATGAGAACCTGTTCAAGGAGTGTACTTAGTGGACAGCCCCAAGCCCATGCTCCTTTGGGATCTGCCACAGTACTCATGACAAAGCCATGTTCTCCAGTGCCGTTCCCATGATGGTGATGACAGGGGACTAGAGCCAGGCAATTGTTTCCCAATGGAGGACTCCTCTAATGGGCACTGTTCACATGAGAACTCCCCGTCAGATTGCTGAGACATTCTCAGAGCTGTGCCACAGTTTGAGCCTCTTCCTACCCAATCCTCCTTCCTTTCCTCTCTCCCTTCAGAGGTGTCAGACCTGCTTCCTGATCTGAACACTCTCTCTCCCTACTCCTCCCTGCCTCCTTTATCTTTTAGAGCTGCTTCCCTCCATACATCTCCTGCACTTCCAACTGTATCTCGGCATCTGCTTCCAGAGGATCCAAACTCACACATCATCTTTTGGGGGAAAGCAAGTAGATGAATGGAGAAAGAAGGAAAATCTTTTAGCTCCCTACCCAAGAAGCCTATAGATCTCCACTTTTCACCCTTCCTTTAGTTAACCAAAAAATAAAACACTGAAATAAGTAGGTTACTCGGGACTGTGACAACTGCCAAGACGGAAACAAACAGGATGATGCGGGAAAGGGTAAAGGGAGGAGGGAAGAGCTGCTCTAACTTGGGCCCCATGGAAGGGCTCCCTGGGGAGGTGACATTTCAGCTGGAAACTGAGAGAAGAAAAAAAAGCCACTGTGAAATAACCTTTTAGGCTTTGAGATTGGAACAGACTCATCTCATTCCAGGAGCAGCAAGAAGGCCAGAGTGGCTGGAGTGAAGCGGGCAACAATGAGCTCTCTTCCTGGCTGTCTTGCTCCCCACTGGATCCTGAAACCCCAGAACAGAGCCAGCCATGCAGTAGGTTCTTGAATAAGTATTTGTGAGATAAATAAGTGAATAAGTGAATGAACATGCCCCCTATCCAGAAACGCGTGCACTCGACACGCCTATCACACATTCCCATGCCCTTACACAATTAGCAATGGAGTTGGTTTATTTCAAAGACAAGTGCAACACGACTAAGGGAGTGGACCTAGAAGCAGAAGGAGGACTGAGACCCCATCCAGAGAGCCTCACACACCCCAGCCACCACTGAGGAACCAAACCCCTGGGACATGGAATAGGGGTTCAGCCTGGCTTTGGCCATTCTGTTCTTTGGTGGGACCACATCCTACTCCTGCGTGGAGAGGCTGGGGGCAGAAAGGGTTTATGGTGCAGGTGGAGGAAAGAAAGCCTCTGTCCCAGACAAGGCTAGAGAGAAGGGGTGGCACTCAGAACTGAGGAACCAGTTTTCACATAAGAAACTGGGGTAGTTGCACATGGTTTTATTGTAGGTGCCGAGGTTGTCAAAGGAACAGTGGGCAGCCTCTCTGTCACAATCGCAGGCTGCCTCCTGGCAGAAGTCGCCTCTGTCTGAAACCACAGGAAACAGATATTGGGGGGGGCGGGAGGGAAAGACACTGGTCAGTTTCTATTGCTGGACACCATAAGGAGGGACAGAGGATGGAGGAAACTCACACCTCACCTCTCAGGCTCCTAGACGCGTGGGTACACCCAGTACCTCCCCTCAGAACCTCCTAACCAAGTGGAGGGCAACACACTCCCTGGCTTCAGGGAGCTCTCAGTCTGATGAGGGAGACCCAGCCTCTGCCCTCCAGGAACTCTCAGTCCACTGGAGGAGACATGTTCTTTCACCAGGAGTCTCCAAGCCTGATGGTGGAGACACAACTGCAACTTTTGGGGAGCTCCCAATCCAATGGGAGGCATCTGCTGCTCAGAAGGAGCTCTTGATCTGATAGAAGACACGCTCCACACCCTAAGGGAACACAGCCGCTGAACTAGGGGAGCCTCACTCTGATGGAGGAGGCCCTGGAGGTCAGGGAGCAGACCCGTAAGGCTTAGCTCAGAGCTTCATCCTAGACTCTAGATCATCAGCCTCAGACTGAGCAGCTCCTCCAGCAAGCCCCCAATGTCTCTCTTCTCCCCTTCACAATCAAACTCTCTAAAAACAAATTATCTGCATTCACTGCCTCTCTTTCCTCAGCTTCCCATCACCCCTGATTCACAGCAGTCTGGCTTCGTCCTCACCACTCCATGAAATGTGCACTCCCCCAGGTTCCTACTGGGCCCAGGTCTCTCCCTCCAGGAGTTCCTTTCCATCATTATCACAGGGATCACGCTGCTATTTCTCACGTTAGTAACCACCCCTGGCTGCTCTAACCCCTCTACCTGCTGATGCCCATGACACAGCTCTCTCCCGTTCCACTCCCACCTTCCTGATTGTTCCTTCTCTGCTGCTTTCTGGGTGCTTAAACGTCATCAAATGGGTCATTTCTTTCCATTTTCTTTGGATGACTCTCCGATCCAGGGTCCCAGCACAGCCCCTCCCAAGAGCTGCAGGTGCATACACCAGATGTCACTGGACATCTCCCCCTGGGGGTCCCATGAGCTCCTTATAGTCAACATGGGTCAACCTGAGCTCATCCAGTCCACACAGCCCCATCTAAGACCTTTTCCCAGGGTCTCATCTGGAGATGCCCCCATCTCCACCCAATCTCCACCCAACTGCCCAAGCTGAGAACACGTTAATCACCTTAACAACCACTCTCCTTCGCCCCCAATCCAGGCACAGGTGCATCCGATTCCCCTGCTGCATATCCATCAGGGCCCTCCCCCTTTCATTCCCGTCGCTGTCATCATCGCTCTGATTCTGCCTACTGCATCTCCCCTGGGGTGGGGGGTGGGGTGAGGGAGTGGGGGTGGGGTGTGGGGTGGGGGTGGGTGGGTTTCTGGCTACTTAAGCCTGTCTAGGCCCTTTTATGACCTAAGGCAGCGCTAGTAGGTTTGTTATCATTTGCCATTGAAAGAGCCCTAACTCATACAGGCTTTTGATGGAACCTCACAAAATGATGGAGACTCAGGGACCCCTCAGACCTGCCACTGCCCTGTGGGTCTCTCTCCTGCCTCCACTCCAGAAAAAGAGAGGTTTGTCCTCTTGATACGGCTCCAATGCGTGGAGGAACACCAGGTTTTTCCTCTTGAGTGGAATTGGAAAAAGCAACACGGACACATGTGAAGTTGTTTTTTTTTCTTTTTCTTTCTTTTTTATTTATTTATTTATTTATTTTTTGGTTGAGACAGAGTCTTGCTTTGTTGCCCAGGCTGGAGTGCACTGGCGTGATCTCAGCTCACTGCAAGCCCCACTTCCCGGGTTCACACCATTCTCCTGCCTTAGCCTCCCCAGTAGCTGGGACTACAGGCACCCACCACCATACCCAGCTAATTTTTTGTATTTTTAGTAGAAACGGGGTTTCACTGTGTTAGCCAGGATGGTCTCGACCTCCTGACCTCATAATCTGCCTGCCTCAGCCTCTCAAAGTGCTGGGATTACAGGCGTGAGCCACACGCCGGGCCCTGGTGGAGTTGTTTTAAGGAGCAGAGAGTTTAATAGGCAAGAAAGAAGGGGGAAGAAAGAAGAAGCTTCCCTGTACAGAGAACGGGGTGGGGAGGCTCCAAAGCCTAGAGCAGGAACCCCAAGTGGGGTAGAAACCAGCCAGCTATCTATAGAGGCTGGAGGAGGCAGTGTCTGATTTGCATAGGGCTCATTTGCATAGGGATTGGTTTAACCAGGCATGTCATTCATGTAGCCCACGAAAAAACTGGCCTTCTCACCGTAGCCTTTTAATATGCAAATGCAGGGTGCCATGATGTTTTACACATGTAGGGAGGGATATGTATGGGCGGCCATGTTGCCAGGCAAGTGTGGGGCAAGGGCAAGAAGAAGGCGGCAGGAATCGCCATGTTTGGGTGGACCCAGTTTCTAATGGCCTGCATTTGCATATCAAAAGTTGCCAGCTCGGCTCTAAGAGCAGGGACGTTACAAGAAAGGTTTCTGGAGATGCTTTAAAAAACGAAAACTGAGAATGATGGTTTGGGGTGGGGGGAGGGGGAAGGGATAGCATTAGGAGATATACCTAATGTTAAATGACGAGTTAATGGGCGCAGCACACCAACATGGTACATGTATACATATGTAACAAACCTGCACGTTGTGCACATGTACCCTAAAACTTAAAGTATAAAAATAAATTAATTAATTAATTAATTAATTAAAAAAAAAAAGAAAACAAAAACTTCCCAAGGACCATTTTTCCTCTCAATCTGCCTAAAATAATTTCTTAATAACTCCTACAACACTCTGGGACAGTGCTTTTGGGATTGTGGCCTTTTTGCTGTCGTGTCTTTGTGTCTCTCCACCGCACCTACTCTCACTTCACAAAGACTTGTGTGGTGAGGAGCAAATGGACCTCTCAGATCTGAGCTCTGTCACCCACCCACTGGGCCACCCAGAGCAGGTTCCTGAACTTCTCTGAGTCTCCGATTTCCTATATGAACAGAAGACAGTAACAGCTCATTGACTCGTGGGAATAACACATGATACCACCCCTTCCCTGGGGAAGGAGGGCGCCTCTAAAGCAGTTGGACTGAGGGGCACATAGGTTGACAGGGGATGGGCTTGCAGGACCTCCTTCTGTTTCCTTCTCACTCAGGCTTTTTGAGAGAGGATACTTGGCACAAAACATGTAATTATGCTATAAGAGGACATGAGAGAGATGGATTTGTCCCATAGATGGTCTGCTCTGAAGTATACAAACATCCACTGCTATGCTCCCAAGACAACGCCAGCCTCAGACATGAGGACACGCCTTGTGCTGGCCATGCCACAGGCAGCGGAGGACTGGAATTGGGTAGAAAGGGAGGGAAGGAGGGAGGCTGAGAGGAGACACCCATGAGGAGACCTCAGAACTGATAAGTGGAGCCCAGCCATGCCCAAAGCAAATCACCCCTAGACTCAAAACACTACTAGACTTGAGCCAGGAGCTGTTAGCAGGGCACCTGCGAGCAGAAGGGTGCCACAGCTGGGTGAGAGTCCTGCCCAACCCTCAGCGAGTTGGAATGTCTTCTTAGCCAGACAAGGACAGCAGAGGGCCAAGTGTGGTGACAGCAGGGATCCTCTCAGAGCAGGGAAGGTTCCTGAATGTGTCAGGCCTCTGAGCCCAAGCCAAGCCATCGCATCCCCTGTGACTTGCACGTATACATCCAGATGGCCTGAAGTAACTGAAGATACACCAAAGAAGTAAAAATAGCCTTAATTGATGACATTCCACCATTGTGATTTGTTCCTGCCCCACCCTAACTGATCAATGTACTTTGTAATCTCCCCCACCCTTAAGAAGATTCTTTGTAATTCTCCCCACTCTTGAGAATGTACTTTGTGAGATCCACCCCTGCCCGCAAAACATTGCTCTTAACTTCACCGCCTATCCCAAAACCTATAAGAACTAATGATAATCCACCACCCTTTGCTGACTCTCTTTTCAGACTCAGCCCACCTGCACCCAGGTGAAATAAACAGCCATGTTGCTCACACAAAGCCTGTTTGGTGGTCTCTTCACATGGACGCGCATGAAAGAATGGATGCTTCAACCAAGAACAGGGGCTTCACTTTACAGTCTGAATTGATGAGGAAGGGTGGTCCCCCACCCCTGCTCAGGGAGGTCCTTGCATGGGGTTTCAGGGCAGAAGAGGACTGGTAGGGAGTGGTGCTCCCCGCTGCACCAGGCAGCAGGCAGTGTTTGCAAGGAGGCAGTGTTTGCAAGCACCTGATTAAATCTTTCTTCCTTGGCAATACTTGTCATCTCAGTGATAGGCTTTCTGGATGAAGAACAACGTACCAAGTTCAACTCACCACTGAGCCAGAGCTCCCCCATAGTTGGGAGTGGTGAATCTCACTGGGTTTCCTTCTCGCTGGAGGAAGGAAATTTCCTCGAATGGGATACAGCAGAGTTGACAGGACGACGTCAACCAGCCTGAGACCAGGTTCCACCCCACAAGTGGCACTGCCTGCACTGTGAACCCTTAGGCTTGAACAACTGGGGACTCGTGGGAGATGTAGGGCAGGTATCAGGGCAAGAAAAACTTGCCTCCTTAAGGGTCAAACACCCTGCAGAGAAGCTACAGCCATGGAGACTATGGTAGACTGAATATCCCAAAGATAGCTACTTCCTAATCCCTGCAACCTGTGAAGGTAACCTTGTGTGGCAGAAGGACTTTGCAGATATGATCAAATCAAGGAATTTGGGATAGGGAGATTATCCTGGATTATCCAGGCAGGCCCTAAATGTAATCACAAACTCCAGAGGGAGTGCGGCCCTGCCTATGCATTGATCCGCACACAGCAAAACTGATTTTTGGATTTCTGACCTCCAGAGCTGTAAGATAATAAATGTGTGTTATTTTAAACCACCGAGTTTGTGGGAGTTTGTTTTACAGGCCTGGGCAACTAAGAGATAGACACACAAATTGGATTAAGGAGATCCTGGAAGACCGGGAAGGAGGTGGAAGATGCCTGCCCTTGACTGGCAGCTGGCACAAGGGCAGGCCTTGGGCAGGGAGAAGCTGAAGGAAGTGGAAGCCAGGCCTCCTGGTGGATGGGTAGGGATTGAGGGACAGGCCAGGGAAGCAAGCTGAGAGCCTGCAGGACCAGGAATGTCCCTGCCCCATGCTCAAATTCTTGAGAGGTCTAAGGTCCACAAGAACCTCAGTGCTGTGGGAGTTGACTTGAGTGGAAAAAGAGAAAATCAAGGTAATCAAGAATCAGATCCAGGAAAGCAAACAGGAGAGCATGTGGTGGTGAGACGGCATTTGGAACCAGGTTTGTATTCAAATGTTCAAGGAGAGCAGGAAGAGTGGATGAAAAGTACCAGCTCCAAGACCAGTGCCTTCCCTGTGCGTAGTTGAGCCGACTCCTAACAGCTTAGTGTCTGGGAACAGTCACTCAGAATGACATGTGTAAGGGAAGGTGGTGTTAACACCTGGGGAAATTCCTGGACCGGCTGCTCAGAGATTGGGCCTTGCTGAGAATTTTGGAAGTACTGCAACCATGACTGGAGGTGAACTGGCCAGTGCTTTTGCAACTGCACCAAGTTCTACTGGGTTCTGAGCCAGAAATCCCCCAAATTTGGGAATGGTGAATCTCGCTGGGTTTCCACCTCAGGTGTTTCCTCTCTTCCATTACACAGCCAGGTTCCTTCACCCTCCACTACCTCCTTAAAGAACTGGGGGAAATCCACCCAACCCAAGGTCTGCCTTGGGCCAGAGCCAGATAAACAGGCAAGCTGTGAGCCAGGCCAGAGAGGATCTCCCACCTACCACTCAGGGACAAGGAGGTAGGGGTGGATGGAGGGACACTGGTGGGGGGGGGACACAACACCTGTGGTGGGAACCCAGTGACATCTTTGGGGGACTTAAGGCAGCTGCTCAGTAGTTCTGGGAATTGACAAGCCCCCTCCCTTAGACCTTAATTTGAACCCATACCCAAGACCAGAATGAAAACAACAGCAAGTATGGCAAAAGGAGCAAAACAGGAGGCAGATTTTGTGTTCAGTGGAGCACAGTTTAATTCATAACCTGTGAGAGTGAAATGTTGTTTTCATTATTATGCTTTCAATATTCTGCAGTATTAAAAAGTCCACATTTATGTGAGAGTTGTTTAGAATTATTTTTCCAAGAGGTTGGGGGATTGCCTTTCTTACTTCATTAGTTTTTACTGTTTCTTATTGTGTTATAAACCAAATCTGTACTATTTCTACTTTTTTTTTTAATTGATTCTTTCTTTGAGTCCCACACACACTTGACTAGAAGGACTAACCTGTATTTACAGGGCACAGATTCAGACCTGTTAGCTTCCTTCAATAAACACGTGTTGAGCACCTATTATGTTCCAGCTTGTTCAAGATTAATGTCGGATAACTCAGATGTCTGGGCCGGGCGCAGTGGCTCACGCCTGTAATCCCAGCACTTTGGGAGGCTGAGGCAGTCAGACCAGCCTGGCTAACATGGTGAAACCCCGTCTCTACAAAAAAATACCAAAAAAAAAAAAAAAAAAAAAATTAGCCAGCTACTCAGGAGGCTGAGGCACGAGAATTGCTTTAACCCAGGAGGTGGAGGTTGCAGTGAGCCGAGATCTGCCACTGCACCCCAGCCAGGGTGACAGAGCGAGACTCCCATCAAAAAAAAAATAATAATAATAACAGAGATGTCTGTCCAAGATTCCTGCCCTGGGGTGATGGGTGGGTGTGGGCAGGAGGGGGAAGACAGTTGATGAACAATAAACATAACAGATAAGTAAATTATATAGTACTTTAGAAGGTGATAAATGCTATGGGGAAAGTACCACAGGTTAAGAGGAAAGGGAGCTGGAGGAGGGGTTTTAATTGTAAATAGGGTGGTCAGGGAGGGCTTCATTGAGAAAGTGTCGTTTGAACTAACATTGAAGGACATGAGGGTGTCAACCACACAGATATCTGGGTGAAGAGCCAGCCAAGAAGAGGGAACAATGGATGCAGGGCAGGTTCTTGGCTTTGCTCAGGAAGGAATTAAAGAGCGAGCTGGTGGTGGAAGAAAACAACTTTATTGAGGCAGCAGCGTTACAGCTCTGCGATTGCTCCACAGCAGGGTTACCCCACAGGAAGAGTGTGGAGAGGAGCAGCCCAGGGACAGTTTTGCAGTCGTATTTATACCCACTTTGAATGACATGCTAATTAAGGGGCAGTTATTCAGAATTAGCTAGAAAAAGGGCGGTAACTTCCAGGTGTTGCCAAATTGTCTTGGTGCTGGTAGGCGTGTCTTACAGAGAGGTGTTTTCCATGCCTCTTTCCAGTTTTGGCCAGTCTTCAGTCTGGTCTGAAGCTGGGTCCCTCCGCCTCACAACCGGTGCTGAGGAAGGCTGGGGCGTGCCTGGCATGTTCAAGGACCGGCCAGGGGACTACAGTCCTGCCGCAGGGTGAGCAACAGGATGCAGCAGGGAAAGAAAACAGGGTGTCTGACAATGTGGGGCCTTATTGATCACTAGAAGACTTTTGTCTCTGAGAGAATGGGACCCTCTGCAACACTTTGAGCAAAGTGACAAAGATATGACACACTAACCGTGATCATGCTGGCTGATGCATTGAGAAGAGACGCTAGGAAGCCAAGGCAGAAGCGAGGGAGGAGGAGCTTATAGCAGTGATACCAGCGAGGGATGGTGGAGGCTCTCACAAGGTGGCAGCTGTGGAGGCAGGGACAGGTGGTCAGTCTCTGGAGGCAGGGAGAGGTGGTCAGTCTCTGGATATAATGTGATGGGAAAGCCAACAGGACCTGCTGACACTGAATACAGGGTGTGTGAGAGAGAGAGGAATCAAGGATGACTCCAAGGTTTTTAGCCTGAGCAAGTGGAAGCAGAAATTGCCATCAACTGAGATGGGAAAGGTGGAGTGAAGCAGTCCTGTGGGGGCAGATCAGGAGTTCATTTTTGGTTGTGTTGGGTTTGAGATGCTTATTATTAGACGTCCAAATGAGGATGTCAGGTAGACAGTTGAATAAGTGCATCTTGAGTTAGCTGAGCTGCAGGGATTAACTTAGGAGTCATCAGCCAATAGATGGTTTGTATAACCATGAGAGTTGACAACATCACTAAAAGAGTAGAAGAAGATAAAAGGTCCAAGGACAGCCCTGGGACACCACCCTGAGCAGAGGCTGGGAAGGAAGAGAAGCAGCCAGGAAGAGAGGGAGGAAGCCAGGAGATTGAAAGGTCCTGGAAGTGGAGACAAGTCATGGCAATGGATCAAGGAGGAGGAAGGAGCAGCGTGTTCAATACTGCTGATAGGTTCAGTAAGATGAGACTTGAGAGGCAGGCACTGGACTGACAAAATGTGGTGGTCATTGGTGATCTTCAGAAGAGCCATCATAGCAAAGTTCTGGAAGGAGACTGAAGGATTGGAGTGTGTGTCTCAGTGAAGGTCTAGATCAAAAAAAGGTGGCCCCTTCAAATTGGGTAACTCAGGGAGACTTTGATAAAGGGACTTTTGGCAAAGGTGTGGGCAGGCATAGGGAAAATCCCAAGGAATTGAAACTGACCCGACAGCCCCATAGACAGATCTTTCAAATAAACATATCCAAAAGATAAACATGACCTTTCTGATCTTAAAGATGGAAATGTATATTTGTTTTTTCTGAGTTCCTTCCTCAGGAAAGAACCTTTAGGTCTCTCAGCAAAAAAGTGTCAGAGAGCTGAAACCAGATCACCACATTCAAACAAGGAGACTCTGGACCCCTCATTCCTTATGACTACTTCCTTGCCCCTCCCTAGTTCCTGTTTTCTTACACATTGTTACACTTCTTCCCTGCTACATAAACCCCTGGTTATAGATGGTCAAGGAGGTGGATTTGAGACTGAGCTTTCATCTCCTTGGCTGCAGCACCCGATTAAATCCTTCTTCCTTGGCAATACTTGTCATCTCAGTGATTGGCTTTCTGTTTGGCGAGCAGCAGGACCTACATCGAACCCCTGGTGTTTCAGTAACAGAATCTGTAACAGCGTGGTAGATGTTACCATTGCCAAGCCTGAAAAGTCAAGGGAAGGAAATGGCTACTGGAACGCAGAGAGAGTGGTGAGGACAGACACAGGAACTGTGAATTTGAGTGGAAGGACACAAACAGCCCACAGCAAGACCCCTCTGTGGGAGGGGTCCTGGGGAATAAATGTGCCAGTCTCATGCTCCTCCCTCCATCTGATTCCCCTGATGGTCCTTCCTGTTGCCAAACCCAACCAGGAACCAAAGGGCAAGGAGATCTGTAGATGCAGTGATGCAGATCAGCCTCCTGGGATGCACACAAGGCAGGTGGAGCAGGGTGGGGAGCAGAGTTGGGAGGCCAAATGGAGACTATCTGGGACAGAGTAGTTTTGAGAGAATGGTGTTTGCTGTGATTATGATGAATTTTAAGGCATTTCACCAATATTGTTTACTGTGCCCAGTATGTGCAATGGCTACAAGAGAAAGAGGTATACAATTATGATGGAAAGGAAAAGAACAATATTTTTTTAATCGGAAATGATAGGATCATGAGAAATGTTACCTGTTTCTATAGGATGAATCTTTCAACAGAATGTTTCTAAGGAACAAATTGTATAACAAGAAAAGAACATGGTGGTGCCAACCAGAAAGAGAAGCCCTCACCCTCTGTCCTCAAACTCCCTCCTCCCATTTGACCCACACTCTCCTGTCTTTTCTCCCACCTCCCTGGCCATTCCTTCTCTGTCTCCACTGCAGGCCTCCTCCTCTACTTGACCTCAGATCCCCCAGGCTTGGCTCTTGGTCCTAGTCTCTCCCAATATACCCTCTTACAAGGTGGAATGTGGACACAAAGGCTGGCACTCCAGCAACTGTATTGAACCATGAGGTACTATACTCAGAATGGCACAGCAGCAAGTTAGAGGACACCTGTCCTTGATGATTGTGGACTCACCTTTACACTCAAGACTGTCTACTTCCAGATATCTGTGAGAGAGAAATAAACTTCCATCTTGTTTAAGCCACCATCATGTTTTATTTCTATCATTCACAGCTGAACCTAATCCTGATAATACTGCCACCAAACCAAAGCTGAAAATTAATCCCACATTCTATTTTCAATTTCTAATTCAGCCAGTTTCATTTCAGCCTCATTGTCTGGTACAGCCTATCAGAGGTTCTGTGATGAGTTCAAATGAATCAGAAGGATGCTCCAAAAACCAATTTCAACAACGTGCCCTGCATTTGAACATAAACTTTCTCCCATTACCAAATTCTCAGGAAGTAAAGTCTGAGAATTGCTCTAATCATTTATTCTAAAATGCATATCTTTTCCTCATTTTAACATCTCTGCAATCTGGATGCATCTTAAAATCGATGTCATCTTACAATTGTCTGACAGGTAGCATTTGTGACCTAGTTTTGTGAAAAACCTTCCATTGATCCTTCAGATAAGATTGTTTAAAAACCAACATGAAAGCATATGAGATTAAAGAAAACAGGGTTATATTACCTTGCAAACTGAAATCCAAGGGGATTATGACCCAAAATTTATTCTCCCCAATTTCAGTTCTAGCTAGAGGATTATAGATGCCTGATCATCAAGATCTCATTTTCCATTTTATGTGTCTGATCAGTCCCCTAACATCTCAACCTTTCTCCTAAGGCAGTGGTTCTCCAACTTGAGCAAGCATTGGAATTACACGGAGGCTTGTAAAAAATATTTCCAGGGCCCAATCCCTAGAGTTTCTAATTCAGTAAGTGTGGGGTGGGGCCTGAAAATCTGCATTCTCACAAGTTCCCAGGTAATGCCAATACTACTGGTAGGGGACTACATTTTGAGAACCACTATTCTAAGGAAATCTCTTCTATCTTCCTTTATTTTGTTTTTCTCCTTTTCAGATTCTAAAAACCACAAAAACAAAAACTGAGCCACACTTCTGAAATAATTTGGGTTCCTGGTTTCTTTTTAAATTCCCTGTGCAATCTTGATCCCTAGAGACAAAGTGCTGTATTACAAACTGCAAGCCACTCTAATTGCCTTCTTAAGCCTCGAGTCAACAATAATTGGATCACATCATTTCTATACGTTAATATAGGTAAACGGCATGTTATAGTTATAATAAGAGTGCCCATTCCTTTTTTCCTTTTTTCTTTCCTTCTTTCCTTCCTTCCTTTCTTTCTTCTTTTTTTTTTTTTTTTTGAGAAACAATATCTTGCTTTGTTGCCTAAGCTACAATCACAGCTCACTGCAGCCTTGACCTCCTGGGCTCAAACAATCTTCCCACCTCAGCCTCCGGAGTAGCTGGGACTATAGGCACACATCACTAAACCCAGTTAATTTTTTTTTCTTTTTTGTAGAGATGGGGCCTTGCAATGTTGCCTAGGCTGGTCTTGAACTCCTGGGCCCAAGTGACCCTTCCGCCTTGGCCTCCCAAAGTGCTAGGAGTGCCGGCATGAGCTACCACACCCAGCCTTCTTTTTCATTTTTTCTCTGTTATAAAATCTACCATCCTTCCATGAGTGAGTCCAACATTTGGCTATGATATGACTTCTATAACTAAGAAATCCAGAGCCAAATTAAGACTTTGAGTGGAACTGACCACATGTAGATATGCCATCTAAACTCAAGGCTGATCCCTCCATAGCTGGCTTTTTCCATCTCACCACTATTGACATCTGAGGCCTGATCATTCTTGTTGTGGGGTGGTTGGCCTGGGCACTGTAGGATGATTTGCAACATCCTGGCCTGCACTCACTGGATGCCAGCAGTATCCTCCCAGTTGCAACAAATACATCTCCATACATTGCCAATGTCCTCTGGGGGCCAAAATCACCCCTGATTGAAAACACTGCTCTACAGTTGGGTCTCTTGACTGACGCCACTCAAAACAATGTAAAAGAAATGGAATTCGGGCAGTTCCTCTATACTACACAGGCTTTTAATGCCAAACACTGAAACCCCAGGGGTCTAGAGCAGCACTTCTCAAAATTTAACATGCCGGAAAGTCACCCAGGGAATCTTGTTAAAATGCAGATCCTGATTCAGGAGGTCTCTGGGAGGACCTACCTGGGTACTCACATCTTAGTTCCCAACACAGATCGAATGAATCAGAATCTGCATTGTAAGAAATCCCCATTAAAGTTTGAGAAGCACTCACACCTGTAATCCCAGCACTTTGGGAGGCCGAGGTGGGTAGATCACGAGGTCAAGAGTTTGAGATCAGCCTGGCCAAGATGGTGAAATCCCATCTCTACTAAAAAAAATACAAAAACCAGCTGGGTGCGGTGGCAGGAGCCTGTAATCCCAGCTACTCGGGAGGCTGAGGCAGGAGAACTGCTTGACCCTAGGAGGCAGAGATTGCAGTGAGCCGAGATTGCACCACTGCACTCTAGCCTGGGCGACAGAGCAAGATTCTGTCTCAAAAAAAAAAAAAAAAAAAAAAATTTGAGAAGCAGGCTGGGCATGGTGGCTTACGCATATAATCCCAGCATTTTGGGAGGCCGAGGCAGGCGGATCACCAGAGGTCAGGAGTTCAAGACCAGCCTGGCCAACATAGTGAAACCCTGCCTCTACTAATAATACAAAAAATTAGTCGGGCATGGTGGCAGGTGCCTGTAATCCCAGCTACTCAGGAGGCTGAGGCAGGAGAATCGCTTGAACCCAGGAGGTAGAGGTTGCAATGAGCCAAGTTCGCACGCACCCTTGCACTCCAGCCTGGGCGACAAGAGCAAAACTCCATCTCAAAAAAAAAAGTTTGAGAAGCACTGCTCTCTATACAGTGGTGAAGCCTAAGTCCTGGCCTGCAGACGTGGCTGAAGAAACAAGAAATGCAGCAAACCATTGTGCCCCCAGTGTCTGCAGGACTTGCATACAGGAAGCCCCTCTCTCCTCCCATAATGAATCTTTGCCTCCGCTGTGCACGCTGCCTGAAGCCCCCATGGCCCTCTGGCATCTGCTAACCCCAGATATCCCCTGCAGATGTGCAAAGGCCAGTTCCTTGCAGTTCCAGGTCAACTTGCAGTAACCTACAAATTTAGGCCTGCATGGCCCATGACTTTGCTGGATCCTGGTGCTCACGTTTTGCTAAGTCCCTCCCCATGAAGCTGCCTGTGTCTGATGAGATTGTCACTTGCATCCCCACCTGTATGGGAACAGCAGCTTACTTCAAATGTCACTTCTATTTTGCTTCCTTAGCTCTACTCATGTGTTTTTTTAAGTTCCTAGCCAATACATCAGATTTGGGGTCTGGAGGCAAGGTCATTAGAAAATATCTTTTTTCCCTGCCCATTTTTTTTTCTCTTTTCTGTTTTTTTTTCTTTTTTTACTTTCTTTTTTCTCTTTTGAAAAATTTTTTGTTTGTTCAATTTTTTCTTTTACTTTTTTCTGAGACAGAGTTTTGCTCGGTCACCCAGGCTGGAGTACAGTAGTGTGATCTCGGCTCACTGTAACCTCAGCCTGCTGGGTTTAAGTGATTCTCATGCCTCAGCCTCCCGAGTAGCTGGGATGACACGCATGCGCCACCACAC
The DNA here is from genome assembly GCF_029281585.2 of Gorilla gorilla gorilla. Lineage (NCBI taxonomy): Eukaryota > Metazoa > Chordata > Mammalia > Primates > Hominidae > Gorilla > Gorilla gorilla. The sequence continues at coordinate 219,951,435 of NC_073224.2, forward strand.
CCAGCTTTTTATTTTTATTTTTTTATTTTTTGTATTTTTAATAGAGAGAGGGTTTCGCTATGTTGGCCAGGTTGGTCTCGAACTCCTGGCCTCAAGTGATCTGCCCGCCTCAGTCTCCCAAAGTGCGGGGATTACAGGCTTGAGCCACCATGCCTGGCTGTTTGTTTTTTATGCCTGCCCATGTTTTTGACCACTTAAAAGACAAAAGAATCAATCAGGTGGAGCTCAAATTATTTCTGATTTTTAAAATCATCAATTAGGGCTAAATTGGAGGATGTAGCTTATGACTATGGAAACAATGAGCTTCCTAACTCCACACCCCAAATTGGGTGACTAACCTACTTAGTCATGGGCAACGCTGAACAACCAGAGGGCCAGAGCCTTTGCAGCTAAGCTGGCCACCCAGCCAGGAGCAGACCAGAGCACATGCCCTCAGCAGGCAGGCAGCACTCAAACAGGAAGGAGAGAGAGGGGCTGAACTGGACATGCCCAGTTTCTTCTCCTAAACTTGTCAATCAGGAAGACTCTTCCAGAGAAGAATGAGGGAATGGGTGGAGGGAGATCAGGAGTGTTACACAACGGGTGCTCCATACGTCAGAAACAAACAGCAGGAACAGAGCGTAAGCATTCCCCCGTAAGAATGCCCATCCTTTTCAGTAACATGAAACAATCTACTTAGAAAATTTTTTTTAACTTTTATTTTAGGTTCAGGGGTATATGTGCAGGTTTATCATATAGGTAAACTCATGTCACAGGGGTTTGATGTACAGCTTATTTCATCACCCACGTACTAAGCCTAGTACCCAATAGTTATTTTTCCTGCTCCTCTCCCTCCTCCAATCCTTTACCCCTAGTAGGTCCCAGTACCTGCTGTTCCCTTCTTTGGGTCCACGTGTTCTCATCATTCAGCTCCCACTTATAATAAGTGAGAACATGCAGCATTTGAACAAATGGGATCTAATTAAACTAAAAAGTTTCTGCACAGCAAAAGAAACTATCAACAGAGTAGACAGACAATCTACAGAATTGGAGAAAATATTCGCAAAGTACGCATCTGACAAACATCTACTATCCAGCATCTATAAGAAACTTTAACAAATTTGCAAGATAAAAACAACACCGGCCGGGCACAGTGGCTCACGCCTGTAACCCCAGCACTTTGTGAGGCCGAGGCAGGCAGATCACAAGGTCAGGAGATCGAGACCATCATGGCTAACACGGTGAAATCCCATCTGTACTAAAACTACACAAAATTAGTTGGGTGTGGTGGTGGGTGCCGGTAGTCCCAGCTACTCGGGAGGCTGAGGCAAGAGAATAGCATGAACCCAGGAGGCAGAGCTTGCAGTGAGCAGAGATAGCGCCACTGTACTCCAGCCTGGGGGATAGAGCGAGAATCTGTCTAAAGAAAAAAAAAAAACATTAAAAAGTGGGCAAAGGACATGAAAAGACACTATTCAAAAGAAGACATATATGTGGCCAGCAAGTGTATGAAAAAAGGCTCAACATTACTAATCATTAGAGAAATGCAAATCAAAACCACAGTGAGATACCATCTCACACCAGTCAGAATGGCTATTATCAAAAAGTCAAAAAATAAGGCCAGGTGGCTCACGCCTGTAATCCCAGCACTTGGGGAGGCCAAGGCAGGTGGATTGCTTGAAGTCAGGAGTTCAAGACCAGCCTGACCAACATGGTGAAACCCTGTCTCTACTAAAAACACAAAAATTAGCCGGGCATGGTGGTGCATGCCTGTAATCCAGATACTCAGGAGGCTGAGGCAGGAGAATCACTTGAACCCAGGAGGCGGAGGTTGCAGTGAGCCGATATCGCACCACCGCACTCCAGCCTAGGTGACAGCGATATTCCATCTCAAAATAAATAAATAAAGAAGGCTGGGCATGGTGGCTCATGCCTGTAATCCCAGCACATTGGGAGGCCAAGGAGGGTGGATCACTTGAGGTCAGGAGTTCGAGACAAGCCTAGCCAACATGGTGAAATCCCATCTCTACTAAAAATACAAAACATTAGCTGGACATGGTGGTGCCTGCCTGTAACCGCAGCTACTTGAGAGGTCAAGACAGGAGAATCGCTTGCACTCAGGAGGCAGAGGTTGCAGTGAGCTGAGATCGTGCTACTGCACTTCAGCCTGGGCATCAGAGTGAGACTCTGTCTCAAAAAAAAAAAAAAAAAAGTCAAAAAGTTGAGGTTGCAGAGAAAAGAAGTATTTATCTTTCCAATGTTTGAAAGAAAGTCTCCAGTGAGGTCAGATTCTGGTGCCACGTGCCTTTTTATCAAAAATATTCAGTAATTTTTCTTTTTTCTTCTGTTAACATATTTAGGAGCATATTCTCTATTTCTTTGACATGAGTATCCTCTACTTCCTTGGCAGTCATCCATTTGTACTTCATTATCAGGTAATGAAGTACATTTCATGGTAAATTTCTGGAAAATCAGCACAGTTCATTCCAAGCCATGGGAGGTTGCTGTCTACTGTGTATCTTCCTCCATTATAGAGTGACTTTATCTCCTTTAATGCTTTTTCTGTGACTTTTTAACCAATGGTAGTAAGTCCTCCATTTCTCACATTCATAAAAGTTCCGAAGTACAGAGTTGAGCTATATTGCATTGTTCTGTAAATGTATCTTGTGTTTCCTTTGCCCACAACCATTTCTCATTGAGTTAAATTTTTAGTATATTCTCCTTTTGTTTTTCATTTAGGCAGCTTTTGTCGTGAACTTTGGGCTCTATCTCTTGTTAACGCAGATCCAGAAGAACATCATATCTCAGTTGTCTAATTTTTTTTTAACATTTTAACACAAATACTATAGAATTTTATCTTCGGCTCTCCTAAGTGATAAGATAAAGCCTTATCACTTTCTTCCGTGTGTTACAGTCATTTCTGTGCCTGTTATCTCCTCTCCAGGTCAACGAATGCATAGGATAAGCTCCATGTTTGATTCATCTTTGCACCTGGACAAAACCTTGCATATAACAGATGCTCAATAAATATTCGAACAAATGACTATTACTGTTTTGTCCATGCTGCTTGGTCCATTTTATGTATGTAATCCTTCAGCTTCCTTCTAGGTGTGCCACAGAGCCTAGTTCTGTGGACTAGCCCGCTCTGATCAGATCCCCTCCCATGTACTGGAACTCCAAAACGCTATCTTACAGATCTCATGCCATGTTGTCTAACTGACTGATTGCTTTTTCCTTCTGTACTTCACCGCCAGCTTTTTGATAATGTTTGAAGTCGCTTATCTTATTTCTTTTTATCTGTTCCTGAATCACCTTTGTTTTGTTCTCTCAACAGCGAAAAACTTGACAAATTATTTCAAAGCTTGATCCGAAAATGTTCTGTATCTATCGAAGTTTAACAAGCTGAGCCTGGGTAGGAAAAGACTCCAAGCTGTTTTAACCCTTGGTGGGGAGAAATGAGAAAGAGATGGGCCTGAGCTTGGCTGTTAATACCGCACACATGGTATGATTAACACTGTGTAGTCTGGCCTTGGGACACACGATGATGGTGGTGATAAGGACGATTGTGATTAGGAGAAGGAGGAGTCACAAGTATGAATTTCTTCCATGACATTCAAACACAAGAAATGTCACACTGCTTTAACTTTCCAAGTAAAATCAGTTTGACTCACCTAACCCAGATGGGTGGACAATTTAAATCATGTTCTGGGGGTAATTGCTTCTTCCTCCCTTGAAGTTGTGTGGGAGTCCTGAGGATGTGCCCCGCCCCGAACATTTCAGAAAGGGTCTCTGTACAGCGTGCCTGCCTTTCCTGGTGATCAGTTGGTGTGTTTGAAGAGTGGGGCTCTACTCTCTCCAAGTCAAAGTTGGGCCCAGGGGTCTTTGCTGAAGTTCCCAAAGCCCAGCACAGGAATTCAGCTTCACCTCTGTGTGCTTCTCACAGATGCTCCTACCCAAGAGTCTCCAGAGTACAAGTAGGACCAGATGTCTTCCACCTCTGAAACCGGGTTAGTTTGGATCCTTTTCCATTTCAAATGACAGGACCCAACTCAAATCAGCCTAACTCACAAATAGAACTATCAGTTCACATAATTTGAAGGTTTAGAGTGGAAGTCAAAGTTGGATCCAAAGATCTTTCTCTTTCTCTCTCTCTCTCTGTTCCTCCCTTAGCATATTGGCTTCATTCTACAGGCAGCCTCTTCCACTCAGTCATGAAAAGTGGTCACTGACAGCTCCAGGCTTCGGTGATCTTCACAGCTCAAGGCCCCAGAGAAAGAGTAGACCCATACGTCAAATCTAATGAAAGACCCTGATTGGTCCAGTTTGAGTTGGGTGCCCATTCCTAAAAATATGCATGTGGCCAGGGATAATGGAGGACAGTGTTTGCGCATCCTGGTTCATAAGTCTACACTTGTGGTGAAAAGGGCAGGACAGTATGACAGATAGCCCTACAGAGTTACATGAAATGAAAGAGAGGGATGCTTTTTCAAAGTAAAAAGTGGTCATATTACTCAGGGTCCTCTTAGAAGGACAGAACTAATAGGAGATATAGATAGATAGATAGATAGATAGATAGATAGATAGATAGATAGATAGACAGACAGACAGACAGACAGACAGACAGACAGACAGATAGATAGATAGATAGATATAGATAGATAGATAGATAGATAGATAGATAGATAGATATGAGTTTATTAGGTATTAACTTACCCAATCACAGGGTCCCACAATAGGCTGTCTGCAGGCTGAGGAGTAGGGAGAGTCAATCTGAGTCCCAAAATTGAAGAACTTGGATTCTGATGTTCGAGGGCAGAAAGCACCCAGCACAGGAGAAAGATGTAGGCTGGGAGACTAGGCCCATCTCTCTTTTTCATGTTTTTCTGCCTGCTTTATATTTGCTGGCAGCTGATTAGATTGTGCCCACCAGATTAAGGGTGGGTCTGCCTTCCCCAGCCCACTGACTCAAATGTGAATCTCTCTTGGCAACACCCTCACAGACACACCCAGGATCAATACTTTGCATCCTACAATCCAATCAGGTTGACACTCAGTATTAACCATCAAAGTGGTTATTATTAATACCAACAAAATAAAGATGTGTCGACACAAACTCCTCCCACTATCTCTCTCTCTCACACATACACACACACACACACACACACACACACACACACACACAGAATGTATAGAGCCTGGGCATCCAACCTCCCCACCACCCTTGGCCATACCACTACCACTACCTTCCTGGTGAAAAATCAGAGGGCTTTTCTCTAAAGAATTTCAACAAACAGGGAATAATTAGAGCAACTAGTGTGGACTTTAATGCATGAGATAAAAGATCTCCCGCAGCATTGTCGTGCATTCACCATAAAACAGAACTCACTGGGTAGCAAGCCCCACCTACATGTATGGAGATGTGTATTGTCTTGTTTATAAATATGAACAGACCATCAAGTACCACCAGAAATGGGGAGAAACACTGCAAATGAAGAAGGCCAACATTATCAAATAAGGGAGGTGGGGAACGATCCAGAAGAAATAAAGATAATTCAGGGAGCAGATACTTAAAAAAAAATCTCTCATTGCAACCCTCAGAGGTTCAAGAAAATAATGACATCTAAAAAATGACAATAGAAAGTTATGTTAAAACAATAATTGGGGCTAGGCGTGGCACTTTGGGAGGTTGAGGCGGGTGGATCACTTGAGGTCAGAAGTTTGAGACCAGCATGACCAACATGGTGAAATCCCATCTCTACTAAAAATACAAAATTAGCCGGGCATGGTGGCACACACCTGTAATCCCAGCTACTTGGGAGGCTGAGGCAGGAGAATCGCTTGAACCCAGGAGGTCGAGGTTGCAGTGAGCCAAGATTGCACCATTGCACTCTAGCCTGGGCGACAAGAGTGAAACTCCATCTCAAAAGAATAAAAAATAAAAATAAAAAATAACAAAGAAAGGTTGAAAGATTAAAGTCATGGGAACTCTCAGAAAGTAGAAGAAAAAGACAATAAAAAAGAAAACATAATAGAAAAGATAAGGCCGGGCACGGTTGCTCAGGCCTGTAATCCCAGCACTTTGGGAGGCCGAGGTGGGCAGATCACAAGGTCAGGAGATGGAGACCATCCTGGCTAACATGGTGAAACCCCGTCTCTACTAAAAATACAAAAAGAAATAGCCGGGCGTGGTGGCAGGCACCTGTAGTACCAGCTACTCGGGAGGCTGAGGCAGGAGAATCGCGCGAACCCGGGAGGCGGAGCTTGCAGTGAGCCGAGATCACGCCACTGCACTCCAGCCTGGGCAACAGAGCCAGACTCCATCTCAAAATAAAAAAAGAAAAGATAAGAGATTCAGAGGAGCAAGAAGTTCAACAGTTAGCTGATAGGAAATCCAAAAAGCAAAAAGAGTACAAAAAAAAATTCTCAAAGAAACATGAGAATTTCCCAGAGCTGAAGAATAAGTCCTCGGATCCAACAACCCCACTAAGGGCCTGGCAAAATAGATGGGGAAAAAAGTTCGTGCCTAGTCAACATTAATGTTAGAATACTAAAGATGAAGAAAGGACCCTAAAAATTTCCAGAGATAGAAGGGGAAATAAACAGGACATCTACAAAGGAATAAGAATCAGATTGGCATCAGACTCCTTGTCATCAGCACCAGATGGCAGAAGGCAACCGAAAAATACCTCCCAAGTCCTAAGGGAAACTACTTTTAGTCTAAAGCAGGGGTCAGCAAACTTTTTCTGTAAAAGGCCTCAGTCACAACTACTCCACTTTGCCAAAACAGTACAAAAGCAGCCATGGACCTTATAGACATGAATGTTCATGGCTATGTTCCAATAAAACTTTATTTACAAAAACAGGTGACAGACTGAATTTGGTCCATGGGCCATAGTTTTCCAAGCCCTGGTCTAGAAGTATACATCTAGCGAAAATATGATGCAACCAAGATATTTTTGGACAAGGAAGGACCTAGAACTTTGCTTTTTTTTTCCATAGAAAATGACCTGACAATGCAGTTCATTAACATAAGAAGGTAAGCTAAGGTGAAGATATCAAGTACAAAGAACACTGGATCTAACCCACAAAGAAAATTTTTAAAAAAAGAAGTTCAAGGATTAAAGGAATGAATGGCAGCTGTGCCTGATAGAAATCTAATGCCAGTCTGAGTCTTACCTTTTAATTTAGAGGGGACATCCAGACAGAGCACAGCCTACTGAACTCTAACGAACTCTACTGAAGGTGATGTCCTGTATATTCATGTCATTGACCTCCAAATCAAAGAAGACTTTAATGGGTTGCCCGCCCATTTCATTTCTGGGGACTCCCATGTGGCTCAGCACATGCTCCGAGATCTGATGACTTCATCCACGATGACCACATCCATTTTGCCCTTGTGATTACTGCCTCCTGGCTGTACCAACCTCGGCATCCCTCAACCGTACTGAAAGAATTTCAGCTGCAACCCTTCCCACTGTCATCCCTGGCCAAGAAACAGAAGTCAGGAATAAGCTTTTTAAAACATTCTTATGCTCCCCTCATCAATCTGGTTCTCAAAGCAGGGATGACAGGAGTGGAATCTAGACCATTTCAGGGAGATAGTGAGAGAGTGCGCAGGAGGCAGGATGCATGGGCTAAATACCCTCTGGAGTTCATGTCTCCTAAGTGTTTCATTCCTCCATTCACACTGTCTTCATTGTTCAGACAATCAAGGCTGGCTTTCCACGTCATATGATGTGAACCAGCACTTGAATTCGCCAACCTAGGCAACATTAGGCTCACAGGGGCTGTCCAAATCAGCACATCGAATTGCAGAATCTCAGGTCAGGGCACTCACAGCAATAAATTCAACCCGACCCAAAATTTTATTCTTCATTAGGGAGGCTCAATATCTATTTCCACAGTTTCTCCTCTGATTTTTGAGAATGTAAATCAGCAAGTTCCTTTCATTCTTTCTGGGATAAATCTTCTGTTTTGTATTCTGGCAATCCTAAGTTTGAGCTTGCTGTTTATTCACACCTACATTTGTTCACCAAATGCTTAGATGCCTACTCTGTACCAGGCATCATTCTAGGCACTGGGGGGCTGGGGGCGAAACAGAAGAAATAAACAAAGAAATGTTATCCATAATATGTTGGGTGGTGCCAGGGATGACAAGTATTTCCCTCTTTAATTAACGTAATGTTGCCGAGGCAACCATCCCATCATGAGGCCTCCCCATTGTTATATGTCAGCAACCACCCAGCCCCCCAAGCTTTGCCCATGGTGAGCAGCTGGCTGTTTAGTGACTGTGGGTATCATGGGCAGTAAGTGCTCCCAATCACAGTCTCCTTTCTGCCCGATTCCCTATTTCCCTCAGGGGCTATTATCTGCAACCCTCATCCTGGTACTAATTTCCATATCAATTAAAGTTCTTTGGTTGCAAGCTATGACAACTTATTCTGGCTAACTAAAGCCAAAAAGCAAGCAAGCTGGATGATTCATGAAACAGGAGGAAGAGCTGATCCACCAGGCCTTCGGAAGGACAGAACCCAGGGATTCTCGGTAACACGACCTCACAGATAGTCTCTTGAAGACACTAAGGACAGAATGGCTCTGCTACAGAGGCATTAGGCTAATGGATCACTCTGCTGAAGAGGCAGAGTCCCAGGAGAGAGGCCGATTGGCTGGCTTGGGTCGTGTACCCACCTTTGGGGGTGGAGCCTCATTGTGATAGGCAGTTCCAACAGGACCACATAGAATGAGAGAGGGGTTTTCCCAAAGGAAAAGTGGGATGATGGCATCAAAGGAAAGGAGAATGAATGTTGAGCAGAGAAATGCAAAGATGTCCACAGGGCTTCTGAGTTTGCGGGGCCTCTGTACCCACAGTTCCTACTGCTTCTCCTCCTCGACCATCAGCTGAACCCTGTTCATCCTTCAGGGGTCAGCTCAGGTGACAGCTCATCTCTGCAACTCTCCTTGAAAGCCTCCAGGCAGAATTAATTGTCCCCTTCTCTGTGACGCCCACACCTCTGCTTCAGATGCTCACACATTTGCTTTTCTGTGTCCACTGGGATCAGCACTTAGTCTTGTCATCTTTTCAATCAGCAGAGTGTTAGAAAAGTAAACGTTTGCTAAATGGAATGTGTTCAATTATTTTCTTTCTTTGTAAGGACTTGGTAACCATTAATCTGCACCTATTTTGAGCATCTCCAGGCAACACTTGGGTGGTTGCTCCTGTTCTGGCAATTTCTTTCTGACTTCTGGCAGTGTCTCTATTTGTGTTGTAAGATTTGCTGGGAAGACCAGAGCTGGTTTGCTTTGTCTTTGAGACATGCTCTTTGTTTTGCATCTAATCTTGCTGGTTTTACTTCCTTTGGTTGTCATTTCTTTTTGTTTAAGGGACTTGTATTGTTTGTTTTGTGTTCTGGCTGACAAGAAAACACCCTGGGCCTTGGTATGCTCTCCTGGGTATCATGATGTATCTTCTGGAAACTGATGACAACAAAATTCATATGCCAAGATTAAGACTCTGGGGCCTAGAGCCTGGGCACGGTGGCTCACACCTGGGAGGCTGAGGCGGGTGGATCACAAGGTCAGGAGATAGAGACCATCCTGGCTAACACGGTGAAACCCCGTCTCTACTAAAAATACAAAAAGAAAAAAAAAATTAGCCAGGCGTGGTGGTGGGCGCCTGTAGTCCCAGCTACCCAGGAGGCTGAGGCAGGAGAATCACTTGAACCTGGGAAGCGGAGCCTGCAGTGAGCCAAGATTGGGCCACTGAACTCCAGCCTGGGAGACAGAGCAAGACTCCATCTCAAAAAAAAAAAAAAAAAAGACTCTGGGGCCTAGAGCAAATATCTCCAGAATTGCCCAAATCCAGTTGAGGTTCTTCTGAATTTTTCTCTGAGAGTAGTTTCAGCTCCACAGTTTTATTAAATTGGTTTGGATTTGGTTTTTCTCCTCAACCTCAAAACAGTGAGCCTTTCTCCTCAACCCACTTCCAATGTAATAGGCATTTCTGAATTTACTATAAATAGTTCTAGAAATGCCCTTGTTTCTGGAAACACAGTAGTGAGAGGGACACACTCTGATTGTTTCAGCAGCATCCCTTTGCCTCTTAACACCTTCCTTCCAGAACCCATATTTCTATTTGGGGAGCCGCTCCTTCCATATTGCACAGCAATTGTGCAGTTGGGTGAACTATTTCCCCGCCCTCAGATCCAAGGGTGGGTCCCAAAGGATAAGTCCCAATCAGCTTCCATCTTATCTCCTTTGCAACAAAGATTGAGCTAGGTTTAATCAGAACAAAGCTAAAGACTTTTATTCAGTGACTGTGGGAAGTTGTGCTTCCTCTGTTCTCTCCATGAGGAAATAGGAGGTTAGTCACGGTGGCACATGCAGTCATCTTCCAACCATGACAGAACCAACTTAAGAACAAAGATGACACTAGGACAGAGCAGGGTAGAAAGAACTGTAAGAGAATCAGCCAGAACCATGACCCAGCCACACCTGAAAGCTTTCAGACCTCTGGAATCTTTGCTGACCTGTGCCAACAAACCATTTTATTGTTTAACTTAGGAAAATTGGTTCTTTTGTCACTTGCAATGGAAAGCACCAATATATAAATATATATTGTCATATAAAAAGTCACTTAATAAATATATATCTTCTTTTATTCATTCAGCACGCATTTGTTGATCACTTATTCTGTGCGAAGCACCAAGGACATAATGATGAATCTCTTACTCTCATGGAGCTTAGCATCTGCAAATGAAGAGAGAATCAAAGAGTCACCAAATTTTTTAAAATGCTAAATAAACTATGATGAGTGCTATGAGAGAAAAGTACAAATGCCTTAAAAACATGGAATAGATTTCTGTGACAGAGACAACAAAGATTCTGGTTCTTCTTCCTTGGTCATTGGGAGATTATTACTGGAATGAACACAACTGTTCAGACAGCGACTACATTTCCCAGTGTCCTTTGCATCTGAGTGAGGTCATGTGATTTATTCTCCCCAGTAGAATGTGAACAGAAGTGATGGCTATGGCTTTTAGGCTAAATGGTTAAGAAATGGGTGTTTCTCACATATGTTCATTGCATCACTATTCACAACAGCAAAGACATGGAATCAACCTAAATGCCTATTAATGGTAGACGGGATAAAGAAAATGTGGTACGTACACACCATGAAATACTACACAGCCATAAAAAAGAATGAGATCATGTCTTTTGCAGGAACATAGATGGAGCTGGAGGTCATTATCCTTAGCAAACTAACACAGGAAGAGAAAACCAAATACCACATGTTGTCACTTATAAGTGAGAGCTAAATGATGAGAACACATGGACACATAGAGGGGAACAAGAGACACTGGGGCCTACCAAAGGATGGAGAGTGGGAGAAGGGAGAGGATCAGGAAAAATAACTAATGGGTACTAGGCTTAATACGTGGGTGATGAAATAATCTGTACAACAAACCCCCATGACATGAGCTTACCTATATAACGAACCTGCACTTGCACCCCTGAACTTAAAAGTTAAATAAATAAGAAATGGGTGTTTTTTTCCGCACCTTCTCTCTTCCCTGTCTGCTGGCTAATGTCAGTGCTCAGGATGACTTTGAAAGCCACACGTCAAAGACAGAAAAGCCTTCATCAACCTGGATCCCTGAAAGGCGGCATGGGCAGAATGCCCCACCCCATCACCCCATTTCAACCCTCGCCAACCTGCATTCTCCTGTTACATGAAAGAGAAATAAACTTGTGTTAAGTCACCGAAACTTGGGGAGTTGTTTGTTGCAGCCACTAGCATTATCTTAACTGATATGGCTTCTTTGGTGAAGTGACGTCAGTGCTAAGACAGGAAGGAGTTACCTGGTTAAAGAGCAGAGTGTGAGCCACAACATTCCAGGGAATTGTTCCTGGCCAGAAAGGAACAAGGTGCAGATAAGGAATTTGTTTGTTTGTTTGTTTTGAGACGGAGTCTAGCTCTAGCTCTGTTGCTCAGGTTGGAGTGCAGTGGCACCATCTTGGCTCACTGCAACCTCTGCCTCCCCGGTTCAAGCGATTCTCCTGCCTCAGCCTCCTGAGTAGTTGGGATGACAGGCGCGCACCACCATGCCCCACTAATTTTTTTTGTATTTTTAGTAGAGACAGGGTTTTGTCATGTTGGTCAGGCTGGTCTCGAACTCCTGACCTCAAGTGATCCGCCCACCTTGGCCTCCCAAAGTGCTGGGATTACAGGCATGAGCCACCAGCAGATAAAGATTTAAAAGAAGGCTGGTGTGTACAACTACCATGTGTCATAGGCTGTGTTGGGCAACCCACTGAGCCATTCCCCAGCATCTATACTGCAATGTGGCTCTCTCTTCTCTACTTGTCTTTTGCCTGGGCAGTTATTCAGTGTGAGGGGTCACTTAATGGTTTTCAGTTATGCCTCATGTATGTCCAATTGGCCAGGCCCTGAGTGTGCAGTGTTCTCAGAGGGGCTGAGTAACTTATTCAAGGTCACAGAACTTCTAAGTGGCAGAACTGGGACTTGAACTCAGGTCTGTTTGTCCAAAGTCCATGGATGTTATCATGGTATGTTAATAGGCAGCCTATTATCTCCTGCTATCGTCTGTAAATTTGGAGATTCATGAATGTCTTGGGATACATCTACTGTGAATATACCCCCTCCCCATGCATGGATTTGCCATAATTGGAAGCAAAGCAAATCAACATCTTTACTGAGTACCTGCTAATTGCAGGGGCTTGTGCTCAATGTGAGGGAGAAGCAAAGAAACAGAAAGGCAAGAGACCCAAATTTAACCTCGAATTTGGCCACTAACTCCCTGAGTGACTTTCAGCAAATCCCTGCTCCTCTCTAGGCCCCAGTTTCCCCTTATATACTATGAGAGGTTTGGATGACATAATCTCTAAGGCCTCTTCAGGCCTGATACACCCAAGGTCTATAAGTAGAAGACAGTTCCCTCTTTGACCATTCATGGCTCACTGCCCTGCTCCTCTGATGCCACCTAATAACCCTCTGGACTTCACTGTTTGTTGCTTTGACCCCTCGTGCGTTGATTCCTATGGAATGACAGGAAGATAGATTGTGACTTTTGCTTAGCGATGGCTCCTATTCACTGTGGTGGCCTCTCTGACATATATCCTGTCCTTCACCCATTGTTTCAGCAGGAAATGGGACTGGCCCCAGGCTTAGTCCCAGGAAGTGGGCTCTGATAAGTGTAAGCCATCAGGGGTCACTGGCCATGGTAATCCAAATCTAAGCCAACTACCACTTTCCACTTTCCCAAGCACAAGAATTGAGTCAGTCAGCAAAGGACCTAAGGTGAGCCCATTAGAGCTCTTGCTGATGGTGGAGGAAGAGGTCTGTCTCTTGAATGAGAAGGAGGAAGCAGTTAGCCCCAGGAAGCCACTGGCTGGTGCTCATATCACTACTGTGGGCAAAATAAAACTCAGAATAAAGGGGACAAATCCAATATGTGGAGGAAAGCAGAAGCAAGTGGAAAATCACAGAGAAACTGAACCTGAGACCTGATCAAACCTAAGCTGAAGGCTGATCTACCTATGGACTCTTTAGTTACTTGTGCCAAAATTCCCTGTAATGGTTAAGTCATTCTTTTTTTTTTTTTTCTATTCTTTACAACCAGTGGAATGCAAGCTCTGAGAAAGCAAGTGAACTGTCTGTCTTCCTTGCCCTTGCCTAGAATAGAACCTCACATAGTAAGTGCTCAATAATATTTACTGAAAGAATGAATAAGCTGAAACATCTTGGGCTCCAGGAACTTATCATGTCTAAAAGCAGGGACATGAATCTCTATAAAATCTCTGTGAAACATTGTCCCTGCTCTCCAGATGCTTCCAGGGTAATCATCAATGTGTGTGTAAGTCAGGGATTGGCAAACTATGGCCCATGGGCCAAATCCAACATACTACCTGTTTTTATTATAAATAAAGTTTTATTGGTATATACTCATGCCCTTTTGATTGCCTATTGCCTATGGCTGCTCTTGAGCTACAAGGACAGAGTTGAGTAGTGCAACAGACCATATGGCCCATAAAGGCTTAGAATATATATTATCTGGTCATTTACAGAAGAAGTTTGCCAATGCCTGGTATAAGTCATTTTGAAGATATCCCTGAGAATGGTGCTTTTCCCATCAGTCTATGATAAATTGTTTAATGGCCATAAATGCCTCCCATCCCAGCATGTAGGTTTCTTTGTAATGTGACTTTGTTACTCCCATCCTTCAGAGGTGGCATCTATTTCTCAGGCTCCTTGCATCTGGACTGGCATTGTAACTTGCTTTGATCAAATGGATGTGGCAAAAGTGCTGCTGCAGGTGGGCCCCAGGGCCTGGGCTTCCAGAGGTGAAGAAGCTTCTGCCTTTGCTGTCTTGGAAGCCCATCAAGCCACACGAAGGAGTGGCCACACCCCTCATCCTAGTGGAGGAAGGGCACTGAGGTGCCCCAGCTGACAGCCAGCACCAGCTACCAGACATGGGAGTGGGGTCATCTTGGACCTTCCAGCCAAGCCAGCCATCCAGCTGATGACAGCCATCTGAATGAGCCCAGGGGACACCAACAAAGGAACCATACAACTGACCCCAAGAATTGTGAGAAATACAACTGACCCCAAGAACTGCTGTTGCTGGCTGGGTGTAGTGGCTCGTGCCTGTAATCCCAGCACTTAGGGAGGCTGAGGCAGGCAAATCATTTGAGGTCAGGAGTTTGAGACCAGCCTGGCCAACATGATGAAATCCCGTCTCTACTAAAAATACAAAAAAAAAATTAGCCCGGACGTGGTGGCACACACCTGTAATCTCAGCTACTTGGGAGGCTGAGGCAGGAGAATCACTTGAACCCGGGAGGCAGAGATTGCAGTGAGCCAAGACCACGCCACTGCACTCCAGTCTGGGTGACAGAGTGAAACTCCATCTCAAAAAAAAAAAAAAAAAATACTGTTGCTTTAAAAAGCCACTGTGTTTGGGGGTGGCTTGTCACTAGCAACAGATTATTGGAACCCAGCCTCTTTCCCATCTGGCATCCCCCACTAAGATCCCACCAGAGCCAGGGCTATGGCACGATTTAGAACTGCGTGGGTGCCTGCAGTTTCTCTCAGGTGAGAAAACAGAGGCCCGGGGGTGCCTCCCTAGGCTAGGGACAGAGCCAGAAGCCTCATCTCTCGCCACCCCGTGTGAGATTCTTTCCTCCACCCTGTGTCTCGGACTCCTTAGATTCTGAAGGAGTGGTCCCCTCACTGGCGCTCCATTGTTCCCTGGACAAAGACCAACCAGGCCCAGCTGCGCCACTTAACAAAGATGCTGGTGACCTTCTAAAAGATGACAGCAAACCCACGCCATGGACTCCCATTCTTTACTTTCCATCACAGACAAGAGAGCCCAGCTGTGTGATGACAGCTGTGTAAAGCTTGTTCCTACTGGAGGGACAAGCCTCCCAGGCCTTTGGGTGCCCACAGAAGCTCCCTGCTGTGGGGAGCAATACTAGGATGAAAATAGCACAGGGTCTGTCAGAAAAGTGTCCCTTTCTCCTGGGGGACTCCCTGGTCCTCACCGCCACCTGCAGGCTCTAGGCCACCTGCACCAGCTCAAGCAAAAGCCTTTTTGTCAAGGGAATGGGAGGTCAAGGTCCCAGGGTCAGCTTCCCAGCAAATCATGCCCTTCCAGGCCCACCCACCACCAGCCCCAGGTCCTCAGCTTCCTTTCAGCCTTTCCTGGGTGCCATCTCCCTCGGACCACAGGGCCTTTGCACAGGCTCTTCCTCCATTTAAACTCTCTCTACTTCTTTCTCTACCTGGGGAACTTTTTGAGATCCCTGGTCAATCATTTCTTCCACAGAGAAGCCCTCACTGGCCCCCTGCCCAGAACAGACAGCCCCATAAAACACTCTCATAGCCCCATGGAACATTTTTTTTTTTTTTTTGAGATGGAGTCTCACTCTGTTACCCAGGCTTGAGTGCAGTGGCGCAATCTTGGCTAACTGCAACCTCCGCCTCCCGGGTTTAAGCAATTCTTCTGCCTCAGCCTCCCAAGTAGCTGGGACTACAGGCCTGCACCACCACACCCAGCTAATTTTTGTATTTTTAGTAGAGACAGGGTTTCACCACATTGGCCAGGCTGGTCTCAAACTCCTGACCTTGTGATCTGCCCACCTCAGCCTCCCAAAATGCTGGGATTACAGGCGTGAGCCACCACACCTGGCCAACCCCATGGAACTTTCTATCAAGCTATTTACCTCTATTTGTAAGTGTCCATTCAGTATGTAATGAGTAATATCTGTCTCCCCACTGGACTGTAAGCTCCATGAGGGCAGGAACCACACCTGGTTTTGCTCTCTGATGGATGCCCACCACATACTAGGTTCTCAATACAGTTTATTGACTCAAGAAGGAATTAATTCTTCCAGGAATAAGGTTATCCCATTTTGCTTAGAAATCCTTAAAGGTCTGAGGGAAGCAACACAAGGCTGAGTGATGAGATGTAGCAGATAAGGGCCCTCAGCACAGTGCCACCATGTGGGGCATTAACAAATGAGACTCATTTGTTCTGCCATTTTTATTGTTAGGATAATGATGATGACGGTGGTGGTGGTGATGATGATGGTGGTGGTGTTAGTGGTAATGATTGTGATGGTGATGACAGTGATAGTAATGGTGAGTATGATGATGGTAATTTCGTGATGATTATGATGGTGATAATGGTGATGGTGATAATGATGATAATGGTGATGGTGATGGTGATGATTATTATGGTGATGTTGATAGTGATTATGATGATGATAATGGTGATGGTGCAATGGTGATGGTGATGGTGAAGATGATGATGGTGATGGTAATGGTAATGATGATGATGATGGTGATGGTGATGATGATGATGTTGATGGCAACGATGGTGATGTTGATGGTGATAATTATGGTGATGGTAACTATAATGATGGTGATGGTGATAATGATGATGGTGATGATGACAGTGATGTTGATGGTGATGATAATGGTGATGAGGATGATGATGTGGTGATTTTATTAGTCCATTCTCGCGTTGTTATAAAGGAATACCTGAAACTGAGTAATTTATAAAGAAAAGAGGTTCTATAGGCTGTACAAGAAGTATAGTGGCTTCTGCTTCTCAGGAGGCCTCAGGGAACTTAAATTGTTGGGAAAAGGGCTTGTGGGGTGCCTGTATAAACTGGCCATAAAAATATATGAAAATAAGTTGTGAAAAGCCACAAAAGGCCTCTGAGGAGGAAAGCCTCCTAATTGCCATCATGTTCCCATGCTCAGAGCGAGACTTGCTCTCTTACTTGTAAACACTGTGTTCAAGGAGAAAGACACTCCTTTGAAGCATGGGAATGTGGACAGACATGGAGGCTCCTAGTTAAGCCCACTCCCACTAGCTACTCTCCAATAAGTTAAAGATACACTGAGCACAAGGAGATTCATTTAAACTACTATTGCTATAAATTACACCTATGGTGCACTGCCACCCTTTCACTGTTTCACCCTGAACATCTGCTTTTTACATCTAAGTGATTGTACCCAATAAATAGTGTGGAGACCAGAGCTCTGAGCCTTTTGCAGCCTCCATTTTGCAACTGGTCCCCTGGCTCCCACCTCTATGAACTCTTAACCTGTCTTTTCTCATTCCTTTGTCACCACCGGACTTTGGGTACCCTACGGGTGGTGTTGAGGCTGGTCCCCAACATTCTGGTGCCCAACGTGGGGCCTGAAAGAATCCGGTAAAGGAACACTCAAGTGTGTGAAACAGAGGACCAACAGACAAAGGACTCCCAAGGATGAAAAAGTTTCAAGTTCTGCAGGTAAGCGGGGCACTCGGAGAAAGCTAGGGACACAAATGGGACAAACTGAAAGTAAGTACATCATGTATTTGAGCTTGCTACAGCAGCTCTTGAAGCATGGTAGGGTAAAAGTTGATATAGAAAATCTTACGGATTTCTTTCATGCTGTGGAACAATTTTGCCCTTGGTTCCCAGAACAGGGAACTTTGGAATTAAAAGATTGGGAAAGAGTTGGAAAGGACCTTAAAGGAGCACATAGAAAGGGAAAGGAAATCCTCTGCCTGTTTGGTCAGTTTGGTCATTGGTGTGTGCAGCACCAGAGCCTTTTCAGACAGATGATGAGGCTGAGTCAGAGGAGGAGAGAGAGTTTAATGATCAGGACTCTGAACCACCTCTACCAAGTACTAACAAAAAGGAGGGTCCAGAGATGATTTCTCCCAATTCCCCCAGTCTCCCCAAACCTACTCAGAAAATTGTTCAGCCCATGCCTCCTTCAGAGGAATGTCCAGAATGGCCACCTCCTCCTCAGCCAAGTGAGTGTAGGGGGAGGGAGCCCAAGACTCAGCTCGCCGTGCCCATTATTGCCTGACCAGCAGTTTGTTATGGAGAGGGGGATATTCAGGCTCATCCTGCAGTTCACTATGGAGAAGGGGCCATACAGGCTTCCATTCATCAGTCACGAGAAAGTGGGGACTTGGAGACTTGGTAGTTTCCAGTGACTATAATACCACCTCAGCAGACTGGGGGGCATGTTCAGGCTCACTAGGAATCTTTTCCTTTTAAAATATTAAAAAATTAAAACAAGCAATAGGGCAGTATGGACCTAACTCACCTTATGTTCAGACCTTATTACAGGCTGTGGCTTATGACAAATGTCTGTGCCGCTATGACTGGGAGACATTAACTTGGTCTACTTTATCACCTTCTCAATTTTTACAATTTAAGCCTTGGTGGACAGATGAGGCCACTAATCAGGTGCATAGAAATGCTAGATCTCAGCCACCTGTTAACATTACCTCTGATCAATTGCTTGGAATAGGACAAACCTGGGGTACAATAGAACAACAGATAGTGATGAATGATGAAGCCATTGCATAAATCAGATCAGTGTGTATGAGGGCCTGGGAGAAGATTCAGGATCCCAGTGTTACATATCCCTCCTTTAATTCAGTCAGACAGGGCCCTAATGAACCTTACCCAGACTTCATTGCCTGCCTAAAAGATGCAGCTCAAAAGGCTATCTTGGACGCACATGTCCGAGAGACAATTGTCCAACTATTGGCCTTTGAGAATGCTAATTCTGAGTGCCAGGCGGCCATTAGACCTGTTAAAAGAAAAGCACCAAAAGACAAGGTATTAAGTCAATATATTAAAGCCTGTGATGGCATTGGAGGACATGTATACAAAGCTAACCTCCTAGGCCAGGCAATGGCAGGTTTAAAAGTTGGAAATAACACACAAAAGTTCTCAGGGTCCTGTTAAAATTGTGGACAAATGGGGCATACAATGTGAGAAGGGTCAATACAACAAAAACACACGATAACTTTTCCTCAGCCCAAAGAGCTGAATTACAGGCAGTGATTACAGTATTAAAAGATTTTAATCAGCCAGTTAATATTCTTTCAGACTCAGCTTATGTTGTGTAAGCTACTCAGCATATTGAAACTGCCTTCATTAAATATATTATTGATGAACAGCTTTATCAATTGTTCAACTCTTTACAAACAACCGTGCATACTCAGGATTTTCCTTTCTATGTAACTCATATCTGAGCACATACCAGTCTTCCAGAATGCTTGACTGAGGCTAATGAGCAAGCTGACTTGTTGGTTTCCCCCATACTTACTGATGCCCAAAGTTTCCACTCATTAACACACCTTAACGCAGCAGGACTTAAAAACAAATATCAAATTATGTGGAAACAGGCCAAGGACATTGTACAACATCGTCCTCAGTGCCAGGTACTGCAACTATCCCATCAAGAAACTGGTGTTAACCCTCGAGGGTTGACACCTAACATGATCTGACAAATGGATGTCACCCATGTCGCTGCATTTGGCAAACTTTCTTATGTCCATGTGATCATAGATATTCTCATTTTATATGGGCTACTTGCCAAACCAGCAAGACTGCAGCACATATAAAAAGACACTTGCTTTCCTGTTTTGCTGTTGTAGAAATTCCACAAAAATTAAAAACAAACAATGGACCAGGCTACTTTAGTAAATCTTTCCAAACATTTTTAAAACAATAGAGCATTGAACACAGTATGAGTATCCCCTATAATTCTCAAGGGCAAACGATTGTTCAGCGAGCCAATCGAACCTTAAAAATGCAATTACATAAACAGAAAATAGAGGGACATAGGGAAAATTCCACCCCTCATATGCAATTACAACGGGCTCTTGTTACCTTAAATTTTTTGAACATCTCCCGGAATCACGTTACTACAGCAGCTGAACAGCATTTAACAGGACAGAAGGTAAATGTTCATGAGGGAAAACCTGTGTGGTGGAAGGACTTTAAGACAAAGTCCTAGGAAAGAGGGAGAGTTATAACATGGGGAAGAGGGTTTGCTTGTATTTCCCCAGGAGAAAACCAGCTTCCAGTTTAGGTACCTACAAGACGTCTTAAACTCTACCATGAGCAAAATTCCAAAGAAGAGAAAAGGATTTTGGAACCAAGATCTCCACCTCCCAGCATGCCTGATGGCTCGAATGAATGTTTCAGCCGACCAGATGAAGACCAACAAAACCCATCAAGCAAGCCCACCGACTTGAGGACAGATCAAGAGGCTGACCCAGCTTGCAGAAAAAAACCGAAAAGCACAACAAAAACCACTAACCGCAAGTAACCTGATGGTGGCTATAATTGCAGTAATTACTATGGCAGTAAGTCTCCCTGTGGCTACAGCAGACCAAAATTATACCTATTAGGCATATGTCCCATTTCCGCCTTTAATTAGGCCTGTCACGTAGTTGGAACCCCCAGTTGAGGTTTATATTAATGATAGTGTTTGGATGCCTGAGCCTACAGATACTCATGGGCCCTCTCACCCAGAGGAGGAAGGAATGTTAATAAATGTGTCCATGGGTTATCAGTTCCCCCCTCTTTACATAGGGCCGGCTATCGGTTGCTTAAAAGGCTACTGACAACATTGGCTAGTTAAAATTCCAGGTCATAATCAAAGACCGGTATCCTATCATTTATTTTCTGGATGGAGCCCAGATCATTCACAAAGTTCGGTTCAATTAAAACAGTTCAAGCCCAGAAAAGAGAGGTGTCAACAACCTCAACAATGGTCAAAGAATTTAGAAATATTGATTTGGGAAAAAATTGCATCTCTGATCACGCTGTGGTACTACAAAATAATTTCTATGGAATTGTCATTGATTGGTCCCCTAAGGGGACCTTTGCAGTTAATTGTACCAATGAGAATAATAGATGCAAGACAGGACTAAAACAGATACTATACAATCAAAAAGATGACACTATTTACACTAAAAAACGTGCCCAGTTTCCCATAACTTGGACCGATTTTGGTGCAGCCGGCCCACAACCTAAAATGATTAATCCAATAATGGGCCCTGAACATCCAAAATTATGGAAGTTAATGGCCCAATCTCATGTTCAGGTTTAGGAAGAAAAATATTATCTTAAAAAAAAAGTGAGAGACTTCAATTTGTATATCAGGTTTCTTCCAACTGAACGGTGCCCATTCAAAGTAGTTTCAAGCCTCCTTTTATGTTGATGTTCGGAAATACTGATATTCGACCTAATTCTCAAACTATTACTTGTCAAAACTGTCGCCTTTTCACCTGTATTGATTCCACATTTGATGTAAAAACATCTGTGTTGCTGGTGAAGGCTAGAGAAGGAGTTTGGATACCGGTTTCCCTCAATAGACCTTAGGAAGCCTCTCCTTCCATTCATATCATCACAGAAATGTTAAAAGGAGTGTTTACCAGAACAAAAAAATTTATTTTTACCCTTATAGCAGTCATTATAGGCCTTATTGCAGTCACAGCTACTGCTGTGGCTGCTAGAATTGCTTTACACTCCTCTGTTCAAACTGCAAAAGATGTAAATAATTGACAAAAGAATTCCGCAAAATTGTAGAATTCTCAGACCCAGATAGACCAACAATTGGCAAACCAAACAAATTATCTTAGACTGTTATTTAGATAGGAGATCGTATAATGAGCTTAGAGCATCGATTGCAAATGCAATGTAATTGGAATACTTCTGATTTCTGCATAACTCCCCATTCATATAATGGTACTAAACATCATTAGAAAAAAGTTAGACATCATCTGGAAGGAAAGAATAAAAATTTAACATTAAATATAGCCAAATTTAAGGAACAGGTTTTTAAAGCATCTCAGGCTCATTTAACTCTCCTGCCTGGAACTAACACACTCTCACTGGAGCTGCTGATGGACTTTCAAACGTAAACCCTCTTAAATGATTTAAGACCACTGGAGGATCAACTATTGCAAATTGTGCTTTAATGTGTATCTGTTTATACTGTTGGCTTTTAGTCTACAGATGCAAAAGACACCTCTAAAAAAAAAAACCAGACACCACGAACAAGCCATAAGAGCAATGGCGGTTTTAAAAAAGAAAAAAGGGGGGGCATGTTGGGAAAAGGGCTTGTGGGGTACCTGTATAAACTGGCCATAAAAATATAGGACAATAAGTTGTGGAAAGCCACTAGAGGCCTCTGAGGAGGAAAGCCTCCTAATTGCCATCATGTTCGCATGCTCAGAGCGAGACTCGCTCTCTTATCTGTAAACACTGTGTTCAAGGAGAAAGACACTCCTTTGAAGCACTGGAATGTGGACAGACGTGCAGACCCCTAATTAAGCCCATTCCCACTAGCTACTCTCCGATAAGTTAAAGATATACTGTTTGAGCACAAAGTAGATTCATTTAAACCACTATTGCTATAAATTACGCCTATGATGCACTGCCACCCTTTCACTGTTTCGCCCTGAACATCTGCTTCTTAGATCTAAATAATTGTACTCAATAAATAGTGTGGAGACCAGAGCTCTGAGCCTTTTGCAGCCTCCATTTTGCAACTGGCCCCCTGGCTCCCACCTTTATGAACTCTTAACCTGTCTTTTCTCATTTCTTTGGCGCCACCGGACTTCAGGTACTCTACAGGTGGTGAAAATTGACACTAATTTTCAGTTGTTTAGAAGGTAACTCCGCAGTGATTCATTGTGTGGGCTCTCGTAACCCAGGCGAGGAGAGCCGGGGGCTGCCAGGAGATCAAAAGGAAATGGTGAACAAAGGTCTCCCTTTTCAGGAGACCATGACTCACAGCTGCTAGGGGAATGGTACTAAACCATTAGAAAACAGCACTAGGGGAATTGTACTAAACCATTAGAAACTGCCCCCATGATCCAATCACCTCCCATCAGGCCCCATCTCCAGCATTGGGGATTACATCTCAATGTGAGATTTGGGTAGGGACACAGATAAAAACCATATAAATGATATTGATGGTGATGAGGATGGTGATGGTGATGGCAATGGTGATGATGATGGTAATATTGATGGTGATGACAATGATGGTGATGGTGATGATGGTAATATTGATGATGATGATGATACTGATAGTGATTATGATGATGATGATGGTGGTGGCTTCTAAGCTAAAAGGAAGAAATTTATACTAAGAAAAAAAAGATATCACTGAGAGGCTGGGCCCTGTTGCCTGCACTCACCTCCACCCTAACAACCCTCCATCGTGAAAGTTAAAACCTTTCAAGTAGGGACAGTAATCCCATCAAAGTGCTGGGAGCCCTGGCCAGGCCACATGCTATATCCCAGTGGGAGTAAGTGCCTTGAGCTCCTGGGGCATCTGCTTTCTCCGTGGCCAGGGAAAGGAGAAAAGGAGGGACCCAATATTTATGGCTCCCGGGCAAGGCCTCCTGCAATGGCTTTACACATTTCATTTCATTTCCATTTCTTCTGGTCTACAACCTTGACAGGACAGTCTAGTTACCTCTATTTTATGGATGATGAAGCTGGACTCAGAGAAGTGATGGGACTGGCCAAGATCACACAGCCCCTAAGTGCAGAAGCCATCACTTAAGCTCTGGTCTTGCTGATGCTTTCTACCGCATTGTGCCAATGGGTGGAGACCATAAAATCAATTACCTTCCCCAAATGTCTGAACTGTCCTCCAAGAACAAGTCCTACCAACACTCCAACTTCAAACCTCAACTGAGAGCACCTCCGCCTGGAAGCCTGCCTGGCTTTTTCTGCTTGGCTCTGGCCCTACAGTCTTTACTTTTCTGCTACAGGTGTAGACCTGCAGGGACTTGAAGGAGCCCTGTCCTAGCCAGGCCAGGATTCAAAATGGGTCACAAAAAGGATCGTCTCAGAAACCTGGCCCTTCCTGGGAAACACCCCTTATGCCACCACAGGAATGGCTGTGGGCCAAACCTACTAGGGAATCGACGCTAATTTTCAGTTGTTTAGAAGGTAACTCCTCAGTGATTCACTGTTTGGGCTCTCGTAACCCAGGCCGGGAGAGCCAGGGGCTGCCAGGAGATCAAAAGGAAATCGTGAACAAAGGTCTCTCTTTTCAGGAGACCATGACTCACAGCTGCTAGGTGATCCTGGGCAGGTGGACTCACCTCTCTGACCCCTTCTCCCCGCAAGTCTTCTCTGAATCAGGGTGAGAAGAGCCCAGCATGAAGAGAGTCCCAGGAGGAGTTATTAGCAGGAAATGAATGGGAGGGGCAGGGAGAAAAGGGTTTCCTGGGCTTTACTCTTATTTTATTTATTTATTTCTGAGACTGAGTCTCACTCTTGTTACCCAGGCTGGAGTAAAGTGGCATGATCTCGGCTCACTGCAACCTCCTCCTCCCAGGTTCAAGCGATTCTCCTGCCTCAGCCTCCTGAGTAGCTGGGATTACAGGCGCACACCACCACACCTGGCTAATTTTTATATTTTCAGTAGAGATGGGGTTTCACCATGTAAACCAGGCTGGTCTCGAACTCCTGACCTCAAGTGATCCACCTGCCTTGGCCTCTTAAAGTGCTGTGATAACAGGCGTGAGCCACCGTGCCCGGCCGATAAAAGGTTTTTAACACAAGAGTATAAACACTCAGCCCTCCTCTCCTTACTCCAAGGCGAAACCTCCCCGGGCCTCTATCCTCCAGCTGGTTGGGGTCAGGGAATTTGTGTCAGGATTCCTTCCAGCCTGTAGGGTGAGACCCAGACTCAGTGGGTTTAGTCTCCTCTCCTGGAACGGAGGCTGGCACCAGGCCCTAGACCAGCTCCTGAAGCCTGGAGCCCGCTGGTTAGGCCGAGGGCTGCAGTACACCGGTTGTCACGGGCCCTGGGCACATCAGCCTTTGTGGGCTCTTCCTCCATATATTAAATGTTATGACTGTGTTGGTTTGAAGACAAATATAATCCAGGTGGGATGGTACTGGTTTTTCTCCTACTTTTATAAGAAAGTAACACATTCTGTTGGGGTTAAAAGTAGTGTGGCTACTAGGCACCACCTCCACTTCGTGCTGGATGAGTTGGCCCAGGTGAAGCCCTTTATGTTGCCTGGGTTTAAATTCTAGCTCATCACTTATGCATGTGCCTCAGTTTCCCTCCTCTGTAAGATGGGGATGACTGCAGCGCCCACGTGATGGGGCTGTGGTCCTGCTTGAAAGGGGCTTGGCACAGCGCCTGGTGCATAGCAAGTACTTGGTGAGGGCTGGCTGCCTGGTTGCGTGTGAGTTTTCCATCCTCCTGTGCGGGAGGCAAGACGAACACCTTCTATCCTCATAATACAGGCAGGAAAACCGAGGTTCCAAGCAAGGGAAAGGACCTCGCCACGGCCGCCTAATACGCAGTGGAACCAGGACTCCAAGGTCACAGACCCAGCGACTCCCAGGCCCTGAACGGTGACGGAGGTGCACGGTCAGTGATCCCAGTCACAGACCAGAGCAGGAGGGTCAGGGAGGGGAAGTGCCAGGCCAGGCCGGGGCCTCCTGCCTCCGGTTCTGCCTGGGTGGAAACTCTGAAACAGGATGGACTTGGCCCTGGGCACCTCCAGGCTGTGAGAACTGAGGTTTTTCAGTCTCTCTGAGTCTCAGTCAAGTGGAGATGAGGAAAAGATACCAAGAATGACAAGCACCCGGCACAGCCCGCGCCTCACAGCGTGGTCAATGGATGAGTTTTTGGAAAGCGTGGGTGATGGGAAGGGTGTGAGTAGAAAGAGCCACGAGATTGCCCGCCATCCCCCACACTGCCTGGAAGCAGAGCCCACAGGCCCCAGCTGGCCCCTCCCCGGGGACTTGGCCAAAGTGTCAGACCTGGAAGAATCGTTGCATCACTGGGCACTCACGGGTTAATGACAGGGAGTGGACAGGACCTGGGTATTTAACTAATTAGGAGGCTCCCTGAGATCAGAGGTGGCCCTGCTGCTTTCTTCTGCTGCCTTTTGTGCTCCTTGTGCACCTCCCTTCCCCCCAACCTGGGATGAAACCTCCCCACGTGCTGGTGTTCCTTTGCCTCCTGGGTAAGTGATCTTTGTGACCTTCAGCCTTCTGCCCCATCTGGCCACCCCAAGCTCCCTGGATGCCCCTGAGCCTGGCCCTACCGAGGGTGTGGTGGATGCCAAACACTGGAGGCTGCCCCCTTCCTGCCACCAGGGTGACCCTGAGGCCAGTTTTGCCTGAGCCAGCGGTGGCTGGAGCAGAGGGGAGGAGAATGCAGGCTGGGAGGGGTGAGGGGCATGGGCCAGGGGCTGGCGCATCCCGGATGGCACACCCTAGGCTCCTTCTCCTACCCTAGCTTCCATGTTTGGCTCCAACCTGCCGAGGTGGGTAGGATTCAGTCCCATGGCTGAGTCAGGAGCACCGGGAAGAATTTGGGGAGGTCAGCTGAGGTGGTCAGGAGACAGGTCCAGTGCCATCTGATGAGACTTGGGGGGACAGAGTGTTCCTGGGTGAGATAAGGGCTGACACCTGGGGAGGACTGGTGGCTGGTGGGGAGCCCCTGGAAGGGGTGAATGAGTGACATCGTAGTAGATAGAAGAGTGGGAGGGGACACTGGGGGGGCTGACACACTGGAGGTGAGGACTAGGGGACGAAGTTGCAAAAGATGTCACTGGCAATATTATTACTTATTACCACGGTTGTTGTTGAGAGTGGGTTGCTTTGGGGAGGTGAGCTTAACTGGACAACTGGAGAGATGCCTGTGATCAGATTTGAGGGGACATCAGGGGAAGTTGGCTGCAGAGGGTGGGGGGTGGGGCCCTCCCTCTCCCTCTCCCTCTCCCTCTCCCTCTCCACAGCGGCTCTGGTCACCGGGAACCTTGTTCAGTTTGGGGTGATGATCGAGAAGATGACAGGCAAGTCCGCCCTGCAGTACAACGACTATGGCTGTTACTGCGGCATCGGTGGCTCCCACTGGCCGGTGGACCAGACTGACTGGTGAGGAAGCAGCCTGCAGGGGGACCTCCATGGGGATGGAGGAGCTGGGGGATCCTGGGAGGATCCTGGGAGAAGGAGGGGAGCCTGGGGGCACCTGGAAAATTCAGGCTGATCTCTCCTCTGGGCTGCTTTGGGCTCGGGGCCCCCGAGCAGCCCCTGGTCCAGCCCAGCCTGGCTCACAGGTCCCTCCAGGTCAACCATGACCCTTACAGGTGCTGCCACGCCCACGACTGCTGCTACGGGCGTCTGGAGAAGCAGGGCTGTGAGCCCAAACTGGAAAAGTATCTTTTCTCTGTCAGCGAACGTGGCATTTTCTGCGGTAGGTGGACAGCCCTGAAGTGACCCAGACACCCTGCGGTGAGGTGGGTGGAGGCAGCTTAAGACAGGAAGCCCCTCCTGATGGTGACCTTGGGCCTTATCAGAGCGAGACCCTGGGCTGGAGGCATGGGGTTTCCCGTTAGCATGTAACAGTGGAGACCCAGATGTTCACCAGGTACCCAGGCCAGAGAAGCCCGTACCCCATCAGTGCAGCCGTCAGCCCCAGGTATCTCCCTACCCACAGACACCTCCCAGCTCCAGCCTCTGGAAAGAGGAGCAGAGGGGTCTGAGCTGAGCCAGGGCCCAGAGGAGCTGGACTCAGGCACCCTCCCAAGGCCTCAACAGGAGCTAAAGGTGAAGTCCTTAGGACAGAACGAGCTGGGGCTTTGACTGGGGACAGCAGATGCTGTTTCCAAAGGCTGACTTCTCACTGGGACTGTCAGGCTGGACCCATTTGCTCAGCTGTGCCATGTCCAGTGCCCATTTGGACCAATTAGCTTTCCTTCAGTCCCAGGCTCAGGCAAGCAGCCTAAACCAAGTGAGACTGTCGAGGGACCCCACATGAGAGAGCCAAGCTCTCTCCCTGCCACAAAGCCAGGAGCAGCCTGAAAGAAGGGCAGGGCCTGGTGGGCGGATGGTGCAGCGCGGAAGGATTCGGGAGGTCGCGGCAGACTCAGGTCTCTAAATTCTGTCCTGGGGGCGGGGCAGAGCTGGCTCCATTTCCTCTGCCGCCATCCACACGGCAGGGCAATGTGCCAGGTACTGAGTCTCTGTCGCTGGGAGTCCATGCAAGGCAGAAGCAGCCACCTGCCAGGATCAGGGCTGAGGGGAGGAGGCAGGTGGGTGGAGACACAAGCTCTGGATTCTACCCAGGGCGTCACCTTCCACCTGCCTGTGACTTTGGACAAGTGATATAATCCCTGGAAAGCCTCTGTTTCCTCACCTAGAAAACGGAGAGGCTTGTACCCACTTCCCCAGCTCAGCCCAGCTCCTGGAAAGAGCCCCCCAAAAGAGGCTGACCGGCTCGGCGTTAAGAGTCCCTTCCAACCCTAGGTGTTGCTGACATAGCAGGCGTGGGCAGAGCCCTGACGGGAGACGAAGGCTCACCTTCAAGAGGGGAAATGAGGCACCTGGCCTGAGCTGTGAGATACAGTCATGGGGACAAAAGGGAGCCAGGGCCACTGCAGGCAGAGGTGACAGAGGCAGCTGCAGTGGAGACAGGAGGAGCCTTCTGGGCCCCTACAGAGCTGATGCCAGCTGGCTCTAGGAAGGACAGGTCAGGGTAGAAGTCTGATTCCCAGGCTGGGTATGGGCAGAAAACTGGGCTCTGTCCACTCTGATGAGGACAGGCAGAGGGCCCTGAGCAGCCCCCAGCTTTGGTCCCAGTGGCTTCCAGCCTAGGCCCACGCCACTCTGGGGCACACATAGCCATCAGATTGAGTTGCTGTCATTTCGTAGCTGTCCTCTCTGCTTGATGGCCACAATCCGCCATCAGCAACGCATCACACAGGGGTGCAGGGGTTGCCTAGAAATCCCCCTGGTCGGGGGCAGTGAGAGTTAGCGAACCACGTGGTGTCCCTAAGGCCGGAGACAGCTAAGGGCAGTCAGCCTGGGTTTGGGAGAGCAGGGAGGGACAGCGAGGGCAAGCTTCCAGCTTCCCTGGTGTCCTGAGCCACAGTGCGCCCCGCCCTTGTCTCTTGTCTCACCCATCCGTGAAACAACCCGGGAGCTTGGGCTTCCATCAGAATGGAGTTGGTGCAGGTCAAGAACGTGGACCCAGAAGCAGCCAAGAGCTGTCCCACACATGTCCTGAGCCTCTGTGGTCCCTGACTCACTTTGTCCCATCCAGCCGGCAGGACCACCTGCCAGCGGCTGACCTGCGAGTGTGACAAGAGGGCTGCCCTCTGCTTTCGCCGCAACCTGGGCACCTACAACCGCAAATATGCCCATTATCCCAACAAGCTGTGCACCGGACCCACCCCGCCCTGCTGAGGCTATGCTCGGCCTCCCCCCGTCCCTGGAGGTCCCGCCTCGGGCTGCTGTAGTCCCAGGCCTGGGGAACACTGGCACCAAAGGCCCTCCCTTTGGAAAATTCCTTCCCTGCAACCCCATCCCTGCTTGAGAGCTCAGAGATATGTCCTGGACCATCACTAGCCTCCCAGGCTATCCCTTCTCTGTAGAAAGAACCCTGCCCCGGGAGCCATGGACCCTTCAGCACCCAGAAGACTGTCACCAGCTTCTGGGATTTCAACTCCCTCTTCTGAATAAGTGAATAATGTTTTCCCATAATTCTAATGTTCTTTGAGTCTCAAATTCTGTCAATCATTCTAGGATTTAATTCACTAGAGTTTCATTCATACATTAATTTTCTGATCACCTACCTTGTGCTGACAGCATGCACTGGAATCAGTGGGAACAAGTCTGACATGGGTGGCCCTGCCTGCAATTCCAGCATTAAATTCTTTTAATTTTCCATGACAGTAAGTTTCTGTGGCTCTCTTTTTCTTTTTCTTTTTCTATTTTTTTTTTTTTTTTTTTTTTTTTTTTTTTTTTTTGAGACAGAGTCTCGCTCTGTCGCCCAGGCTGGAGTGCAGTGGCGCGATCTCGGCTCACTGTAAGCTCCGCCTCCCGGGTTCACGCCATTCTCCTGCCTCGGCCTCCCGAGTAGCTGGGACTACAGGCGCCCGACACCACACCTGGCTAATTTTTTTGTATTTTTAGTAGAGACGGGGTTTAACCGTGTTAGCCAGGATGGTCTCGATCTCCTGACCTCGTGGTCTGCCCGCCTCGGCCTCCCAAAGTGCTGGGATTACAGGCGTGAGCCACCGTGCCCGGCCCTGTGACTCTCTTTTTCTAACATTCTACAATCTTATCAAAGATAATGCAATCTCTGGAAGGAATATTTCTGGCCATATGGCTTAATGTGAAAAGCATGAAAAATACCAACCTAAAAATATTGTCCCCACTGTGTCATCAGGCCTCAAATCCCCAACACTGGCAAAGATTGGTTAAGAGTGAGAAGCAGCTCTAGATGGTCTTATCCACACCCCTTCTTTGATGGGCCCCTGGGGGCCAGAGAGGGGATGTTCTACCCGAGGGGGTGTCCCCACTCCCTGGCGCTTCATTTCTTCATGAAGTTGTCATCAGCCACCCACGCTCTGGTATGGCCACGTTAACCAGGCCTGCTGGTTGTCATCTTGGAAAGACCAGAGTGCCCAGGGCCGTTCAGCTGTGAGGACACAGGAAGAGGAGGAGGAAAGGGTTCAGCATCCAGGGCTGACTCCAACCTCCCGATTCTGAAGCCATGAAGAATGTAATGCACTCAAGGATTCCCACCAGGAGAAATGCAGCCTATTCTGGAAGCAATCTATTTCAGCAGATGTTACTTCTAAAGATAGAATTATCTATTATATGCTGATGAAATCTTACAGGACTGGGATTCGCCTGCTCAATGACAGAGCACCTGCCAATGCATTGCACAGGGCAAAGCTCACAGTGGACACTCAACAAATGACCACTCCCTTCACCCTTCTCAGGGCCTGTGCACAGCATTCAGGACCTTGAGGGCAGGGAGGAGAGCAAAGAAAATCAAAGGGAGAGCCAGTCATGGTGGCTCACACCTGTAATCCCAGCACTTTGGGACGCCAAGGCGGGCAGATCACCTGAGGTCGGGAGTTCGAGACCAGCCTGACCAACATGGAGACACCCAGTCTTTACTAAAAATACAAAATTAGCCGGGCATGGTGGTACAGGCCTGTAATCTCACCTACTCAGGAGGCTGAAGCAGGAGAATCGTTGAACCTAGGAGATGGAGGTTGCGGTGAGCCAAGATCATGCCATTGCACTCCACCCTGGGCAACAAGAGTGAAACTCCATCTCAAAAAAAAAAAAAAAAAAAATCAAAGGGATGTATCGCTGTGACCTTTAAAAGGTGAAGAAACTCTGTGCTAGCAAAAGGAAGGAGGAGAAGAAAGGGAGGACAGGCGTGTGTACTTTGCTGTTGTAACTGACTCAAATCCTCAGCCAAGTATCACCAGAAGACCATGTCTTAAAGCAAAAACGGCCTGTGTGGGGGAAAGAGTGCAAACCTCCTTTGCAGGAAAAGTGGTCCTGAGGCGCCCTCTGGTGTCCATTTCATTCAGGCCACTAGGGAGAAACCTGCGCTTGGCTTAAACCTCGATTTCTCTTCCTCAGGTGGGCAAAGTGTGCTTCTGGGCTAGTGAAATTGGTCCCCTCACATTTTCATAAATAAATATACTGAGAAAATGCCAAAGAAGGCCATACAACCATCTGAGGATGATGGCCACTGCAGAAACAGAAAACACAGGGAGAAGGAGCTGATGGGGCAGATTAGAGAGAGGTGACACCTGGGCATGATGGATTTAAGGTACCAATGGGACACCTACCTGATGATCTTAACAGTTGTATAACTGTCCGACGAAACAAACATTGAAACTTAGGAGCAAGATTCCAGCGCAGCCTGCTGTGAACCCTGCTACTCACCCACCCCCACCCACCAAAACCAAGCTGTCTTTTGGCCACAGACCAGCCTTTACTCTTTGCTTTCCCAGGGCTCAATAAATGTTTTGGGTTTTTTGTTGTTTTGTTTTGTTTTGTTTTTGTTTTTTTGAGACGGAGTCTCGCTCTGTCGCCCAGGATGGAGTGCAGTGGCGCGATCTCGGCTCACTGCAAGCTCCGCCTCCCGGGTTCACGCCATTCTCCTGCCTCAGCCTCCCCAGTAGCTGGGACTACAGGCGCCCGCCAACATGCCTGGCTAATTTTTTGTATTTTTAGTAGAGACGGGGTTTCACCGTGTTAGTCAGGATGGTCTCGATCTCCTGACCTCGTGATCCGCCTACCTCGGCCTCCCAAAGTGCTGGGATTACAGGCGTGAGCCACCGCGCCTGGCCAATAAATGTTTGATGACGGGATCAAGGGGCCTGCTTAAATCCTGTTTGCCTATGTGTGCGTATCTAGAGAACACTTGATACCCAGCAGCAGACTCGCAAAAGAGACTGAAAAAAAGGAAGGGAGAACCCTGAACTTGAACTCGGAGGTTCCAGGTAGAGCGCTTTGTTCTGCCGCTTTAGCAGCAGTGGTTCTGCTTAGACCTTTGCTATTCAGCGTGGTCCATGGGCAGGGGCAGCCGCAGAAGCAGCAGCAGGGATCCTGTTCAAAATGCAGAATCTTGGACCTGACCCCAGACCTGCTGAATCAGAATCTGTAAGTTAACAAGCCCCCCTGATGATTCGTGTGCACATTAAAATCTAAGCGCTGATAAATGGTCACAGCCTCAGTCTCTGCATTTGTCAAACGGAAGTATGACATTTCCCCAGCAGGCTGGTTGTGGCAAAGTTTGAGATAACATGCATGAAAATGTACAAATAATGGCTAGCACTGAAAAATCACTCGTGTTCTAGGAAAGAATGAATGGATAGTCATTAACAATAGCTAACACTTGCTGTGCACTTGGCATTTGCCAGGCACTGTTGTAAGTGCTTTATGTGTGCTAATTCATTGGATGAGTAAAGTAGGCAACGGGACTGTGTCAAAGCTGGGGAGGGGACATTCTTACCTAAATGTTTCATAGTTTGCCTCTCCAATTTTGATGAGAGGATTTGGATTGGTTTTGCTTTTGTTCCTATTTAGCACCTAACAAAAGCTATGCATGAAGTGCAAAGGTAAAGACCTTCCTCAATTAGTGACCAGAAATCACAGTGGAATTCCCAAGTTCAATGAGGAGTCTGATTAGGATTTCCTGGACATGCATCTGCTTCACTGGGGTTCTTTGCAATGTCACCACCAGAGAAGTGAATACTAAAGTTAATTCTTTCCTTCAATAAGTTTTATGCAAATTATGCTTCTGGTCTTTTCCTGGATGCTGGAGATAGACACGAATCAGACAGTCAACCAGCAGACAGAAAACAGCAATAATTCTACACTAGCAAGTAATGTGACACCCCTAACGAGAGTATCAGGACTAATGGTTCTTAAACCCTCCATCCTTCATCACATCTCCATCCTGTCCACTGATGCCAGCTTCATTTTCCCAGAGCCTGATTTTCATCATGTCACTCCTCTGCTCCTGAACCATCAGTGACTCCCCATTGTCCACCAGCCCCTGGTATTCCAGGCTTGGTGTCGTCTGCTTTTCCAGCCTCTTTTATGCAGCAATATCTATTTACTAAGCTCCTCTGCTGTCCTGCCTTCATATCCTTGTGCAGTAGCTTCTCTCAACCTAAAAGCCTCCCTTGCCCACAGGCACATCACCACGCTAAAATCCACGGGCTTAAAGTGAATCCCAAATGTCGTCTCTTCCTTTATATTCAGAGACAGGGTCTCCCTCTTGCCCAGGTTGGACTGCAGTGGCATGATCATAGTTCACTGCAGCCTTAACCTCCTCGACTCAAGCAAGCCTCCCACCTTAGCCTCCCACGTAACTGGGACAACAGGTGTGTGCCATCAATTCTGGCTAACTTACTTATTTTTGGTAGAGACTGGGTCTCGCTATGTTGCCAGGCTGGTCTCAAACTCCTGGCCTCAAGCAATCCTCCTGCCTCAGCCTCCCAAACTGTTGGGATTACAGGGATAAGCCACCCTGCCCAGTCCCAAATGTCACCTTTTCTATGATGCTGTTTCAATTGGAGCGGATTTCACCCTCCTTGAACTGCCAAGCTGTGTTTATACCTTTCCTAGAACTGCTTATCCCGTTATTTGGGTCCTTGCACGGTGGCGGCAGACTGCTCTGGGTTCAAATCCTGTCTCTGCTACTAAGCTGTGATCTTGGGACAATTATTTATTCCTGAATAGAACCATCAGCCTCACAGGGTGATTTTCAAGTTCAAATGAGACCATGTATCCAAAGCGCCCGGGGCGTGCTAGCTGCTCCATCTATGCTTGGCCACCTTCTGTATTTTTGCTCTCCAATTGCAAATGTCACACAGTAGATGCTAAACAGGTACCTGTTCAATTGAATTCTGCGCTAATGTCCCCCAAAGGCAGAGATAGATGGTGCAGCATTTTTCCAGGCAGGCGCTACCTGTAACATTGCCAGGTTAGAATGCACACACAGGCCAACTCCAGACACTAAAAAGCCGTCAGGCAGATCTTTGTTGTTTTGTGGTTTTGAGACAGGGTCTCACCCTGTCACCCAGGCTGGAGTGTTGTGGTGTGATAAAGCTCACTGCAGCCTAATACTCCTGAGCTCAAGTGATCCTCCTGCCTCAGCCTCCTGAGTAGGAGGGACTACAGACAGGCACCCGGCACCAAACCCCAGTAATTTTGTGTGTGCATGCATAGAGACGGGATCTCGCTAGGTTGACCAAGCTGGTCTTGAACTCCTGAGTGTGAGCAAGCCTCCTGCCCCAGCCTCCCAAAGTGCAGGGATTACAGATGTCAGCCACTGCACCCAGGCCTGATCTTGAGAATCCATTCGGCAAGCACAGCACCACTCTTCCAGTAGTGAAAGGCACACGAGAGGTGTTTCAAGAAGTTCCCAGTCTTTCTCCAAACTGATTATACATCCATAATAAGCTCTGTCCTAAACACTGGAGCATCCCACTCCTAGGCTTTGCTTGCGCTGGCCATTCAGTCCAACATGCCTTCGCTCCCTATTTCTGTATCCTGTCTCCCCTTT
Source organism: Gorilla gorilla gorilla (assembly GCF_029281585.2). Classification (NCBI taxonomy): domain Eukaryota; kingdom Metazoa; phylum Chordata; class Mammalia; order Primates; family Hominidae; genus Gorilla; species Gorilla gorilla. Next base: position 219,986,629 of record NC_073224.2, read on the forward strand.
CGTGCCTCGTCCAAATCTCACTTCCTCCAGCAAGCCTTCCCGAATTCTCTGAACTCACAGCCCTCTCATCAGTACCTCCCTTATGGCATGTGCTCTCTCCCGGGTCAGCGACGTGTCCACTTTCATTCCCGGACTGGAGGCTTTTTGAAGGCAGGATCCATGACTGTTTCAATGCCCAGAAATAAGGACCCATACAGAGTAGAGGTTCACTAGATGTCAGATGGATTCTTGGATGTTTAGATGAATAAATTGAACAGAAACAATCCTCTGGGGATACCCAAGTCCTTCTACCATAGGGAGGTTCAGACAAGTTTCTCCAAGAAGATAGGAAATGTTTCCTTCTGCCAAGCCAGAATCTGTGAAGTGACAGGACCGGCCTCAAGCCTTTGCAACCAAGTTCTAAATCTCTGCATCTCAATGGTCTGAGAGTGCCCATTCCATCAGCAAAAACCATTCTGTCCAGCCAAAACCATATTGGAGCAGAGCTTTTTATGAACTGTATCTCAAGACACACACTCTTGTTTCTGTGCATTGGAGGAAGGGAAAGGCCAGAAGCCTGGGGTGGTGTCTCGCTGATGCAACTCTAAACACCCAGGTTTTCAGCCAGGCTTTCTCCAAGGTGACCATGAGCGGTTACCAAGAAGGGACAAAGGCACAGCCACTTGTCCCTACCTGGCTCAAGAACACTTCTCTGTCCTTAAAGACTCATCCTATCTCCCACACAGGATCTTACAGGTCACCTGGTCCAACGCTGCCCAAACAGGAAGCCCCTCTAATCCCTAGCAGCAGCCACCTGGCCCCAGCTGAATCCCTGGAATGGGATTAAGGAGGCCATGGAAGTTTTCCAGTGTGCGGGCAGCACCTGGATTGGGACATCACTTTGGACCATAGCAGGTTTTCTGGAAGAATCTCAGGTTAAATGGGGTCTGGAATCTGGGCCTCACAGGCTCAGGAACCAGACAGTGTGTGTCTATCCAGAGATGATGGGTCTCTCAGTTGTGGACTGAAGAAGAATCACACAGAGAAGATCGCTTGAGAGATTGTGGGAGAATCTGCTTGCAGAAGCTAGAATATTCTTGACCTTCATCCAGAAAACCATCTAGTCCTTTTTGGTATCAAGGCAACAGGGAGACAATTCAGAAGGCTGCTTGTTGAATACAAAATGAAGAATGGGAGAATGGGAGTCTCAAGGTCAAAATCATGACATGGTGAGGTCTGCCGAGCCAGAGCCCTTGTGTCGATGGGGCCCCGGCTGGACGCAATGAAGGACTCCCTTCGCTCTGGTTTCCTGTGGACCCTTATAGGTGAGTTGTGCCCCAGATGGTACTGTCTGTGCCTTGGCAGGGAGCCTCCTCCTTGAATGGGGTCAAACAATCTTGAGAGTTCTAGAGGAGCCCAAAGTGGCCGCTGACAGACAACTGCTACATATTTAAACAGTTTCAAACTTATCAAGAGATGCTCTCAGATATCAGGCAGAAATCTTAAGTGTGTAGTCCTTAAGAATGACCCTGCCATTGTGTTTGGTGGCTGCATTTAGCTGCACTAAAGCAAAAATCAGCTGTTCTTAGTCAGATCCCAAAGGACTATTATACACCTAGAATACTCAATCCAGCACACGCACACACGCAAAGCTTCCACACAAAGGTCTCCAAAAAGGACATTTCCCAGCACACTCAGCCTCCTTGCATTCACTCAAACAGTGGTCAGATACTGATAAAAACAACTTAAAACTTTGTTTTTAAACTAGAATTTATTGGTATACAAAACTCCATTTCATAGATAAAGTGGCACATCTTTGCAGCTTCTATTGCACCAAGTATCGAAGATTAAAAACACAAAAAAAGAAACATTTGGTTTTGAAAACACTGCAAATAGCCAAGTACAGTACTTTGGTAAATAAAAAATAAAATGGTTCAGATGAACACAATCCGTGGAAAGAAACAATCTAGGGGGAAGGAACTATGGACATCAGACAATGGTCACAATTCTCACCATCGAGCTCCATAGATAAGGCAAGACTTGCTAAGTCTATGGATCACGACCCCATGGAGGTCTTAAGTATCTCCAGACTGAAGCTAGAACAAGTATAGTGCAATTAGAAAGAGAGAAGGCCCCTCCTCCACGGATACATCCACCCCTCTGTAAAGGGGACTGACGCATGCCAACACTTCTACATGGGAAAGGGGAGCCCCCGGGTGTGACGTTTGACTCCTGGCCCTTTTCTTCTTTCCTCTGAGCTTAGTGCTGGTGGAGGCTCTGGAAGAGGCACTGGGGAGGCCAAGGGCCCTTCCTACTATGAAAAATGAACTGTAAGAGTGGGAAAATGTGTGAAGCCTCTTACCAGTACTGCTCGAGGGACCTGCCAGGGATCAAAACGCCAGCTGAGGTCTGTGGCTGAGCTCACGATTGTCATGGACGGCTGGCAGCCTGCCGCAGGCTGACACGCCAAGGATGAGAGCCAGGCCACAGAGGGTCTGTCCGGCAATCGCCGCCGGCCGCAAGGACTGGCAGTGAGCAGCAGCAGCTCTGGATCACGGCTATGCCCTGCTTAGAATAAATTCCCTATGCAAAAGTTCGTAGTTTTACAGAAATAGATTCTTTACACTGGTACCAGCCCCTTCTCAAGTAATTCTGCAAGGATGCTAAACATTTTCATGGAACCACAAAACAGTCCTAACGAGGACAGTAAAGAGAGGGACTCTACAAAGCAGCTGCTTCAAAGACATAGATCAGAGCCTGAGGTTTTAAAGGAATTTCACCTTGGGAGAGAACTTCCAGGCCAACCACAAGGCACCGCTCTTTCCGGAGGTCCCCATGAGCGGTGCGCGGTAAGCTCTGCATCCTCCGTGCACGTGGTGACTGGTGCTCCGTGTTCTCTCCACATTACAAATATGACTGTCCCCTTTCTAATATGCGATGGCAGATGTCGTAATTTATGCCATCTAGATCTTCAATTCAATGATGTCATTTAAAAAAATACAATTTACTGGCCGGGCGGGGTTGCTCACACCCGTAATCCTAGCACTTTGGGAGGGTGAGGCGGGCAGATCACAAGGTCAGGAGTTTGAGACCAGCCTGGCTAACATGGTGAAACCCCGTCTCTACTAAAAATACAAAAATTAGCCAAGCATGGTGGCACACACCTGTAATCCCAGCTACTCAGGAGGCTGAGGCAGGAGAATCGCTTGAACCCGGGAGGTGGAGGTTGCAGTGAGCCGAGATTGCCCCACCACACTCCAGCCTGGGCAACAAAGCAAGACTCTGTCTCAAAAAAAAAAAAAAATTTACTTTAGAGCCAGGAAAACATAACTTATAAAAAGTCCATTATTAAATCACCTCAGAACAACTGTCAAAGGCCCCGGAGTTGTAGCAACACTTGTTCTGAAAGCTGTGAATAATGAGAATGAAGCTGTGAATAATGAGAATGGCAAAACAGAAAAACTGCATCAGACTGAGTCTAAAGATTTAACATGGCTAGACAGAGCCTTGAGGTAAGAAAGTGAAGAGCTACGCATCTACCCAAAACGGGAGTCGAAGAGGGCCACTGACGCAACACATTAAAATCAGGAAGCTCCATTCTCTTCCCCCCGCAGAGATCCTTTTGGTCAGGGTAACTTTTAGTCACCTCTGACTAGGAATCCAAGTTTCTTTCAACTGACTGAATATTTCACAGAGGTAAACTGATAGCATTCTATGCTGACCCAGTAAAACCCAGGCAGAGTCTACAGAGTTTCTCAGAATTAGAGAAATTGCACATTGACTACAGGGACTCACTACTAGTACAGTTCAGCGCCGAAGTCCATCTGATGCTACCTGTGTAATATGTGAGCAACTCCCCGACTGAAGGTGGCCCTCCTCCCACCCCACCCCCGACAATCACATCATTTCACACTGAAGCAGCTCCCTGGGGGAAGCAGGGCAGGCATAATAAATTACCCATGGAAAGGCTCCCTCCCAGCCAGCTCCAGCTGCTCCACAAGGGAGATCCCACTTCCCAAGCCCTCAGAATCAAACTGGCATTGGAAGTGTTTTCAGAGCTTAATAAAGAAACTACAGACAACTTCGACTAACATTTAAAATTCTTTCTGCCACAATTTCTCAATCATACTTTGCTCCTGAAAGTGTATGTTCATTATTATTGAAAAACTAAATACACACATACATTCTAACTTTCTAATATCTCCTAGTGGCAACTACATTATCTAGAAGTTATGGTTCTATGCTGCTTTAATACATCTACCTCTCTAGTTCAAAGCTGTTGCCACTAAAATGGTATTTATTTTGACCTCTAAAAAAAAATATTTTCAAAATCCGTAAAACCTTTCTATACCGTTTATAAGAGCAGTAAGCAGCTATGCACCACTGCGCCATCCCTTTTCTCCTGACCACACTACAAGCTACCAAGACAATCTCATGTAACATAAATCTCTGCCAGCCAAGATGTAACACAGAGGTTAAGACACATTCAGTTCCTAATAAAGAGTTCACAGGAGTACCTGTACTAGAGTAACAGCTGCTGACAACAGTCATCCCAGGACTAAACATACTGGGCCTCCACTCGGGCTGCCAGTGAAGTAATTTTCAAGTGCCCACTGAGGCAACTAAGCATATTGATTCCAACCTTCTTATGTACCCAGTGAGACTGAGGCAGTGAAGTCTAAATTGAAACCATTAGCTAGAAGGTATCACTGAAGTTGGATGCATGTACCCTATTCCTAATAATTAACACACTAAACAGACCAACTGTAACTGAAAAGCTGTGAAACCAGTAATAAAAGAAAATTATTAAAGCCGTTTGATTAGTTTTTTAAACCACCATTATTATACTCCAGAAATGCTGAAGCCTATTATCAGAATTAGGTAATTTAAAAAATAAATGTTCCCAATATTCTTTAATAACTTTTTAGCAGCTTCTAAAACTTCTAAAACCCAATAGGGCCCAAGGCCACCTTCATTAACCAAGTAAATAAAGCAATTCTACTACTTCTGACAATAAGTCTCTCTTAAGCTGACTGCTAATCTGAATTTCTGGCATACAATCTTATCTTTCTGAGAGGATCTGGCCTCTGCACTCAAGCAGTACAAAACAGACAGGAAAACATCTTCATTCAGAAACACTCAGCCAGTCAGGAATCTGCCCAGAGTTGAAAACCAAGACAACCATAGATCCTAACGCACTCGATCCCACTTCCTTAGAGTAAGGCAACAGAGATCTTTCATTCGTTTGGAATGAGTAGAGTAACACAGCCTCAAGCTCAGGACTCTGCGATGTGCACAGAAAAAAAAATGCTGTGTACTTTTTTTAATCTGCTAAATTTTACAATGTACTGTACCCAGGAAGAAACCTAAACCACAATGTCCTAGGAGCAATTCCAAGAGACTACTGATGCTCCAACTACAAAAAGCCACCAAAGTCAAAAACAAAACCAAAAGATACCAGTGAAACTGAAGAAAGCCAAAGGCCTGATGATAAAGACAATCTGATGACTCCAGGGCCTACCAAACTTTTTAGTTTTCACTTTGCCTCCGAATTTTTATAATTCTGAAATGTGAGGGGTGGGGAAGATAACTAATAATTTACCTTTCAACTCAGCATCAATTATTTGCCCAAGTATTAGGTCCCAAAAGACAAAGATGATCCAAGATGGGCTGCCTCATACGTTATAGTTCTTAAGTTCATATCCACCTAACTCAGTTTTAGGAATGACATCTCTCCACTGCTCAAGTCTGTCTATTTCAGAACTGAAGAGTGATTCGAAGGCCTCAACCAAAGTATGTTCTCTTCTCTGCTGGTCCAACCTAAGTCAACCAACCCTGCTGGTCCAACAACTTCCAGCAGATGCTGGAGTTTTCCCAACTTTGAAATGCCAAACAGGGCTTAAATAAAAAGAAATAAATGTAGCATTTTATAAGATTTAATTTCCACAATACTAAGTTTAGCGACCCATAAGGTCAAGTTACCATGTATCTCTCTGAAGGCATCTAAGTCTAGAACAGAAGGGAAGAAAATCGTTATTTAAAATGCGAACATGAAAAACCTTATTCTTCCAGGCTTCTCCTATAAAAACATAATTCTTTAGACTCCTCTTAGGCAAAACCCCAGGAGTTCGTCTCCTGTTACAACTATAGACCCTGCTCTACACACTATCAGAATTCCAGAACTGTATCACAAGCAGTAACATGCCATCTCCCCACTGTCAGGAAACAAATACCAAAAACCCAACACCACTATCAACTTTCCAACAAGGCCAGGCCTAATTAACAGTCAGCTGCATTTATCATATGGCTTGAGTGCAAATGAACTAACAGCACCTGCATCCCATCTGAAATAACATCAGAATCAGGAAGGAGAGAAATGCGGTTAATTTCCATCCTGACTGCAGGCCACAACCCTCACGTCACTTTGGGAAAACAATTCCTGAATTATTTTCTGAGTAACTTGGATTAGAAGTAAATCAAAGCATATTCCTGAGTTGGAGATCATTTATAAGCTACCCTATATATCTGTTTGAGAATGAAAGAGAAACTAAGGAAACTTGTCATCCTGAATTTCTAACAATTATTCTAAACCACTCATGAACAATTACAGCAAAACTCACCCCAAATGTTAAGGAAAGATCCTAGGGTCACTGAAGTCTGATTTTCAGGGCAAATAAAGCCACCACTTAACAGGTTTTTCCTGACCTAACTATCTGCCCCTAAAACTCAGTATTTTAATTTTGTATTACAGAATATGAATGGCCTCACTGCATTTTCATAAAACACCAACATATCACTAATAAAACTTCGAACAAAAAAAGAGGCAGCTTGAACGAAACTAACTCAGTGTGTGAGCTCATGTGTGGGCTTTGTTGGTTGTGTTGCGTTTTATAAAAGGACGGCCTCACTGGAAAGTCTAGCACACAGCAATCCTTTTCCAGCCGCTTCTTACAACTCCCAAGAGGCCAAAGAGTCAGATGTTGAGAGCGGCGAAGGTCTTCACCAAGGTGACCTGCGTGTTCGCCTCTGCTTCGCTTCTGTTATTGTCCCTGTGGCTACCTCTGCTCTCCAGGGCTTTGTGGCGGTGCCTCTCCTCCTGCCGCTTCTTCTTCTCCATCCACTGCTGTTCTCGCCTCTGTTTGTTTGTGACCTGAGAGAGAAGGCCATGGTGGTGAGTAGGAAGCACGGGGGACTCAAGCTGCCACCTGCTAGAAGGGAGATGGTGGCAAAGGGCACAGATTGCTTTTCAGCAGGAACAGGGAAAACCAATCTAAGACGCCAAAGATGATTTACTGTCCACTGCTGCTCAAATTTGCATTTAAATTTATATTTCCTTGCTGAACTAGCAAACAAAATCAATTCCATTCTTCTCTTAAAGAAACCAGCCCTCATCCAGCAAGAGTTGGTAACAAACACACGTGTCAGAGAACATTTTTCCCCACATAATTTAATGCCCCAGGTAATTCTGACAAAATCCTCAGAAGCTTATTGCATCTCTGCCTCTGCTGTGTGGCTTTTTACACTGTGGCATTTTGAGCTCAGAACTTCTTGGTGAAAATCTTTAAAATGATTCCAAATTCAGTAAAATGGAAGATGTCACATACTACTTGTGGGAGTGAAGGGAAGGGAGGGAGATGTACCTTTCTGGGAAGCACGTGACAATTTACCAAAAGCCTTTAAAAGATTCATGTATCCATGACCTTTAACCTGTTCATTCCTCTTCTGGGACTTTATTCAAGAAAATAATGCAAAAACCAAAGATTTATACACAAAGATGTTCATTGCAGATCATGGCATTTATAAAAAACATGGATAAACATGGGAAGAGCCCACATGTACAGTAATGTTAGGTGGGAAAAGAAGGCTTTTCATTTGTACACTGAGGACAATTTCAGGGTATATTTCCTTCTAACTGTCACGGCATACACCAAACAGGATAAGTGAGGTCATTCTGCTTCTTGATGTATCTTTATGCATTCCCCAGATTTTCCACACTACTTTTATAAATCAGAAGGAAAATACAAATAAAATTAATCTCAAGCTACCACCACTGCCACAGAATTACACCTGCCCACCACCTGCCCATTCAACCCCATCTTACATACCTTTGCGAGCTGGTTTTTATTTGCTTTGTTTTCTTCACTAGGGCTGGCCTGTGCCTTATTGTTTTCAGTCCTGCCTTCATTTAAGCCCTGATTTCCAAAGATTCTGGCACCACTGCCACCCTCCTCCCACAAAGGGCCACACTGCTTCAGCACTCGACCACTGGGCTCAAGATTCTCTTCTGCATCTTCCAAAGAAAGACATTTCATTAAAACTGAGAACCTGAGAGAGTTACACAGGGTGATGACTGTATTAATGATTCCAAAATTACCTGGGTCCCTACTTCAGTCATAAGGGAAGTAAGTTTCCTTGAGACAAATTCGAATGTCAAGACAGTGGGAAACATAGGAAGAAAAAGTTGGTAAAAGTTGGAAGATAAATTCTAAAATAACCCACTGACCAGCCTTTTGATCAGCTTCCAACCAGCAGAGTGCTTTTTAGATAAATTATGTCTTAACATGAATTTTTATGGGAAAATCTTTCATTTGCACCCAAAACCCAGAAAAGAAACAGGCTCTAAAGCTGTGCTGTCCAATGTATTAGCCACCAGCTATATGTGGCCATTTACATTGAAATTAAAATTAAACAACATTTAAAACGTAGCTCTCCAGTCTCATTGCTCATGTGGCAGGTACACACTATACTGAACAGCACAGATCACTGGAGGGTGCTGTTTAAAGTCACAAAGACCAAGTTACTTACAGATTTCTAAAAGTACAGCCAATACATAGTGGATAATAAAATCTCATCACATGGAGCACTATGATGCCAGAAACAGTATCTGACATGTAACATCTGGCAATCAGTATTTATTGATATCATTTTAAATAAATGACTTGAGAAATTAATAAGATGTTACATCCTTTTCTCTTTTTTTTGAGAGGCAGTCTCGCTCTGTTGCCCAGGCTGGAGTGCAATGGTGCGATCTTAGCTCACTGCAACCACCGCCTCCCAGGTTCAAGCAATTCTCCTGCCTCAGCCTCCTGAGTAGCTGGGATTACAGGTACCCGCCACCACACCCAGCTAATTTTTTATTTTTAGTAGAGACGGGGTTTCACCATGTTCGTCAGGCTGGTCTCGAACTCCTGACCTCGTGATCCACCTGCCTCAGCTTCCCAAAGTGCTGGGATTACAGGTGTGAGCCACCACACCCAGCCGTTACATCTCTTTTCTTTCCTCTGAGTCACAAAATTATACTTGGTTCAAATTAAAAAAAAAAAAAAAAATCAAAATTATCACAAGCTAATACAAATCTAAATATTTCCACCAGAAAAACAAGGTATTTCTCTCTCCATTTTATTTTGGTTATCATTTTGGTCTTCTAAGGGCATCTTATTTCTAAACAGGCTAATTCTTCCCTGATGCATCCCCCAGCACCCTGTACTCCCAACCCCATTATGTACTATCGCACCAGTTTATCTGTCTCCATTATCCACCCTCCACCCCTGAACTATACTCCCCCTGAAGCAGAGACAGGACCTAGTAAAAAATGTCTACATACAGAACGTGCTCAATAAACAACTCCTAAATCAATGACAGAACAGTTACCACCTGTGACTTGGTTAAAAAATAAATATTTGGAAAATTACCAACACAACCATTTTGAAGACCTATAAATATTAGTCATGGACTTACTATTTCTCTTCCCTTGGTTCATCTGAAGCATGGCAATTATTGCAGATTCAATATTATAATTTTCAGCTTCCAGGTTCTGGACTATTAAATTAAAATCCTATCCAAGAAACAAACAAACAAAAAAACCACTTCAAAACTCTGGGTATATTTTTCTGCCTAGCTCTACTTCAATAATCATAAACATAAAGATGTAATAGTGAGAATTAACACAAGGTTTCAGAACCTTTTCCATTTAGAAAAATGTCAATTTCCAATAAGGTTGGTCCCTTGAAATAACCGTCTAATGTACACTTATAAATGAATTCCCTCTATAAAACTGCATTTGTACTACTGTAAACACTAGTCAGGAAAAATTAAATCCACATACTTCCTAAGACCTTTGAGCAGTACTGGGTGAAGTCTAGCAAACAACAGGGAAATTAATAAACAGCTCTCATTAAGCCACATACACTAATCAAACTACAAATCTCATGGGCCTATTTTGGCCCACAAGGTGCTGATATGCTAGAGAGGTGCTACGAAACTAAGAAGTAAGCTAGGCACAGCAATGCTTGCTTCTAAATCATTCCTGCAAGACAGAAATACTAACTGAACATCCAGTTGCATTACAAACTTTCTGGACAGCATCCTCTACTTCGTCTCTCAGGTCGTCTTCAGAGTCCATTCCCTTTGTCTTGATCTTTTCTCTTTTATTTGATTCATCTTGATGAAGCATCTGAAACTAAAGGAAACAAGTAATAATCAGGGAACTATGTTGAGAATCAAACTATGTTCAGAATCTTCAACACAAGACACTCTAATCTGGAAAAATTCATATACATAGGGGAAAACCTTCTAGAAACAACCTTAAGAGAACAGCAATGACTAGGCTCCATTTTATCCACTCATTGTACTTTGAGTCACAACAGAGGAATTGAAAAGAAAGGCCCAAAAGACAGAATAACTGCTCAGTAAGAAAGGCATTCGCACTCCCATGTCTAAATGCCAACACTGGCAAATGACTGCTGCCTCTGACAGCACACAGTCACCTCAGCTGATTTTCAGAGCCGTGAGCTTAACAGAAAACGATCCTCTATACTCGCACCTGGTGAACTTTTGCACAAAAACGGTGCTGGTCTTGAAGAAACCTACATACAACTTCCCTCTGGTTCCCAAGCCTTATTTGATCATCAGCACGCTTAGAGGTACTGAAGCTCCCGTCCCAGCTGGACAGCCACGGATGAGCATGACTCATCTAACCTCAGGTACATACCACCACACCCAGGGAAACTTGTCAATCCAAATCCTAAAGCCACAAACAACAGTTCACTTGGGATCCATGAGACCTTTACAACCTGGGCCTTAAATCAGAAAAGCTAAAATCATCCCTCTGTAGATGTTCAACCACCTTCTTCTTCTGCTTCCCATTAATGCAGGGAGATAGGTAAATGGGCAAAGACAGTTCTATTTTTTGAATGTAAAAGTATAGTGGACTCCAGCAATGTACAGTATATTCCTCAGAATGTTAATACAAAACATTCTATTATAAAATTAAACCCTAAGAATTTGACAAAGTTACAGGAGTCTTTGACCCGGTAGTTTCACAGTTTTGAAATTTAGCCAAAGGAAATAATATCAAGTAGAGAAAAGATTTATGGGCCTGGTGCAGTGGCTCACACCTGTAATCCCAGCACTTTGGGAGGCTGATGGGGGTGGGTCACTTGACCTCAGGAGTTCAAAACCAGCCTGGGCAACAAAGTGACATCCCGTCTCTACAAAAAAAATACAAAAGAATTATTTGGACATGGTGGCATGCACCTGTAGTCCCAGCTATTCAGGAGGCTGAGGTGGGATGATGGCTTGAGCCCAGGAGGTGGAGGTTGCAGTGAGCCGAGATCACACCACTGCATTCCAGCCTGGGCAACAGAGCTAGACCTTGTCTCAAAAAAAAAAAAAAAAAAAAGAGAAAAGATACAGGTAAAAGTGCTAACAGTGTTACTTATAGTGGTGAATAACTGGAAACCACCCAAAGGCTTTATAGTATGGATATGGTTAAATAACCACTGTAAATCCACAGAATGATGTCTTCATTCCCACTAAAGGAAGAAACACAATAATCACTCCCCCCATTATTACTTAACAATATTTTGCAGGTAACAGGCAAAGTATTTAGCCAAAATAAATTTTAAGTATAAAATTAAAAAGAAAAAAGTAATCTGTCTTTGTAGATGATATAATTCTGTAACTGAAACAAGAGAATCAACAAAAAACTACTGCAAACCAAAAAAATTACAGCAAATCATATACCTGGGTAAGAATCTAGCATCTAGAATATATTAAAAAACTCTTACAACTCAAAAACAAAAAGGCAGAACCCAATTAAAAAATAAGCAAAAGACTTGAATAGACATTTTTCCAAAGATATACAAATGGCCGAAAACCACATGAAAAGATGTTCAATGTCATTAGCTATTAAGAAAATGCAATTCAAAACTTTAAGATACTGGCCAGGCGTGGTGGCTCATGCCTGTAATCCCAGCACTTTGGGAGGCCGAGGTGGGTGGATCACGAGGTCAGGAGATCGAGACCATCCTGGCTAACACGATGAAACCCTGTCTCCACTAAAAACACAAAAACTTAGCTGGACGTGGCGGTGGGTGCCTGTAGTCCCAGCTACTCGGGAGGCTGAGGCAGGAGAATGGCGTGAACCCGGGAGGCGGAGCTTGCAGTGAGCCACGATCATGCCGCTGCACTCCAGCCTGGGTGACAGAGCAAGACTCCATCTCGAAAAAAAACTTTAAGATACTAACTAGGATGACCATTTAAGAAAAAAACTACAAATGTCAGAGAGGATGAAGAGAAAGCAGAGCCTTCATACATTACCGGTGGCAAGTAAAACAGTGCAGCTGCTGTGGAAAACAGTTTGGCAGTTCCTCAAAATGTTAAATGTAGGTTTATCATATGACCCAGCAATTCCACTCCGAGGTATATCCAAAAAGACTGAAAATAGGTATTTGTAAAAATACTGTACACATATACTCACAGCAGCACTATTCTCAATAGCCAAAAAGTGGGAACAACCTAAATGCTCATTAACAGATGAATGGATGCACAAAAAATCATCTCTCCAAACAATGGAATATTATTCAGCCATAAAAAAGAATGAAGTACTGATACATGCTACACCATGAATGACTCTCAAAAACATTATACTGAGGGAAAGAAGCCACAAAGAGAAAGTCACATATAATTCCATTTACATAAAATGTCCAGAATAGGCAAATTCATAGAGAAGAATGGCAGATTGGTGACTGCTAGGGGAGAGGTGGAATTGGGAGTCACTGCTTAATGGATATGAGGTTTTCTTTTGGGGTGATGAAAATATTTTGGGACTAGACAGAAGAAGTGGTTGTACAACAAACACTGCAGATGTACTGAGTACCACTGGACTATATATTTTTAAATAATTAATCTTATGTTATGTGAATTTTGCCTTAACTTTTAAAAAAAGAGGGGTTCTGTGGGATACCTATGTAATTAACATCTTGTTATTAACAGCTCTCACAAATGATAACCAACTAGAAAACATAAAAGATCTCTTTACAATAGACACAAAAAACACAAAACACCTCCTAAGAATAAACTCAACAAAAAGTGGGCAAGATCTATATGAAGAAAATGTTCCTGTGGATCACAAAGTCAATTAAATAATAAAAGACTCAACATCAAAAAGATGTCAGCTTTTCCTTAAATTACTCTATTAATTTAATAAGATTCCAATTTTAAAAAACTCAGTAGGGCCGGGCACGGTGGCTCACACCTGTAACCCCAGCACTTTGGGAGACCAAGTTAAGCAGATCACTTGAGGTCAGGAGTTCAAGACCAGCCTGGCCAACACGGTGAAACCCCGTCTCTACTAAAAATACAAACATTAGCCAAGGGTAGTGGCGAGTGCCTGTAATCCCAGCTACTCGGGAGGCTGAGGCAGGAGAATCGCTTGAACCTGGGAGGCAGAGGTTGCACCACTGCACTCCAGCCTGGGCAACAGGGCAACAGAGCAAGACTCTGTCTCAAAAAAAAAAAAAAAAAAAAACCTCAATAGGATTTCCTTTGAACTAGACACATTGATTCTAACATTCATTTTGCTTTTTTTTAAAAAAGACAAGAACATATAAGGAAACTTATAAAAAGAAAATTAATTATGAGTGAAAAATCCTACCAGATTTTAAAATATACCAACTAAAACAATGAGGCATCAACATGTGAACAGGGAGATCAGTGGACCAGAACCAAATGTCTAGGAATAGACCCAAATACATATGGGAATTTAGTATATGGAAAGAAAGTGGCATTTTAAATCAGTGGAGAAAAGATGTATAATTAATCAATGGTTTGGGTACAACTAGGTAATCACAAGGGAAATATAAAGTTGGATCCATAGCCTCCTACACTTATTTGAATATAAATTTCAGATGAAGCCAAGATTTAATTTTTTTTTTTAAGTCAAACTATGAGCTGGGTGCAGTAGCTTACATCTGTAATCTCAACACTTTGGGTGGTCGAGGCAGGAGGGTTGCTTGAGTCCAGGAGTTCGAGACCAGCCCGGGCAACAAAGTGAGACCCTGTCTCTACAAAAAATAAAAAATTAGCCAGGCATAGTGGTACACAGCTGTGGTCCCAGCTACTCAGGAGGATCGCTTGAGCCTGGGAGGTTGAGGCTGCAGTGAAACATGATCATAGCACTGCACTCCAGCCTGGGCGACAGAGTGAGACCCAGTCTCAAAAAATAAATAAATAAATAAAGTGAAACTATGAAAGTACTTTTCTAAACTATGGGAGAATTCTTTTTAACCTCAGAGTGGGAAAGACTTTCCCAGTTATGACCCAAAATCCAAAGGGCATATAAGAAAATCATAACAAATTTAACTATGTAAAAATCTAAAATTCTTTCATAGCAAAGACCACAGGAGAAAGAACAAAGAGACAAATGACAGAGTGCGAAAAACTATTTGCCACTCATCTCACAGACAGAGGCGAATTTCCCTAACACATAAAAAGCTCCCCAAAATCATTAAGACAACTTAATGGGGAAAAAAAATGGGGAAAGAAAATGAATACCATTTACAAAAAATAGAAGTATGTCTTAAACACAGGAAAAGATGCATAAATAAGAGAAATGCAAATTAAAACTAGGTTAAGTAAACAATTTTTCCCCTAACAATGAAAAGGATTTAAAAATTTGGTAACACTATGTTGACGAAGTGCACCGTGCAGGAAAAGAGCCACATATTGCAGGTGGGAGTTTAAACCGGTGAAATCTTGTTAGAACGTAATTTGACAATTCACTTATCAACATCCTCTGATGTGGCAAGGACCTTCTAGGAATGTGTCCCACAGATACATGAGTGAAATGAGGTACATAAAAGGTACTGCACATTGCTTATAATAGCAAAGGGTTAGAAACCACCTAAAAGTCCATCAGTAAGTGACTGGTCAAAAATATTATAATGCATCTACAGAACAGAACACTACGCAGCCTTTAAAAAGGATACAGGAAGTTCCTTATGTACTACCATGAATTAAATCCCAAGACATGTTAAATTTAAAAAGCACAGTGCAGGATGTATGTGTGGGATGTGTAGTATGTGTAGGATGCTACAACTAGTGGTGGGGAGAGTAAAAATGGCAAAAGTGGAATATGTGCACATATATATATATATATATTTGCTTGGTATGTAAACCATAGGAGATTTTATGATATACTAATACCACTGATTGCATCCAGGGAAAACAGTGTGGCTGAAGTACAAAGGTAGGAGAGTGACTTTGACTATATATCCCATTACATATTTTGAATTCTAATCCACGGACAAATATGACCTATTCAAGAATTAAAATTGCCAGGCACCATGGCTCACACCTGTAATCCCAACATGTTGGAAGGCCAAGGCAGGAGGATCACTTGAGCCCAGGAGCTGGAGGGCAGCCTGGGCAACATAGCGAAACTTCATCTCCACAAAAAATTAAAAAATTAACAAAGCATGGTGGCGCACACCTGTAGTCCTAGTTACTCATGAGGCCAAGGTGGGAGGATCGCTGGAGTCCACATAGACAAGCCTGCTGTGAGCCGTGATGGTGCCACTGCACTCCAGCCTGAGCAACAGAGCAAGACCTTATCTCAAAAAATAAATAAAATTGTTTAAAAAACAATGGTTTTGGATCATGTGTAAAAACAGGAAAAAAAGGTTCATCAATAATGCTAATTTTTTTTTTTTTTTGAGATGGAGTTTTGCTCTTGTTGCCCAGGCTGCAGTGCAATGGTGCTATCTCGACTCACCGCAACCTCCACCTCCCAGGTACAAGTGATTCTCCTGCCTCAGCCTCCCGAGTAGCTGGGATTACAGGCATGCGCCACCACGCCCAGCTAATTTTGTATTTTTAGTAGAGATGGAGTTTCTCCGTGTTGTCAGGCTGGTCTTGAACTCCCGACCTCAGGTGATCCGCCCGCCTCGGCCTCCCAAAGTGCTGGGATTACAGGTGTGAGCCACCACGCCCAGCCAATAATGTTAATTTTTAAAAACAGGAAACAAAGCTATATAAATAAAATGTCAACCATGTTTTAATGCATTAAATTAATGGAAATCTACCAAAACAGTAACAAAATTTACATTCAGGTAGCTGAGTTGACTTTACATGCTTTTTATTTTCTTCTTTACCTTTACTATAGTTTTCAGATTTCAGATAAGAAGCATGGGTTAGGCCAGGCGCGGTGGCTCACCCCTGTAATCCCAGCAGTTTGGGAGGCCAAGGTGGGCAGATCACCTGAGGTCAGGAGCTTGAGACCAGCATGACCAACATGGAGAAACCCTGTCTCTACTAAAAATACAAAATTAGCCGGGCATGGTGGCACATGCCTGTAATCCCAGCTACTTGGGAGGCTGAGGCAGGAGAATCGCTTGAACCCGGGAGGCGGAGGTTGGGTGAGCCGAGATCGCACCACTGCACTCCAGCCTGGGCAACAAGAGCGAAACTCCATCTCCAATTAAAAAAAAAAAAAAAGGTGTGGATTAATTTCAAAACATAAAAATAATTTTAAAATTCCATGTATCTTATACACATACAATTGTAACTATCAACTATCAGAAAAAGCAAAATAATAATAAGCAATTTTATCTATCACTCTCACCTAAACTAAGAAATAAAAAATATTTTTAAAATCAGGCCCACAGATTCTTAATGCCAACTTTCTACAAAAACATTACTGGTTTTTAGCGCCAGATATACAGCTCTCAATCTGTTTCCTGTAGGGCGGGGAATACGGGAGAAATCCGAGGCCTCACTCACATCCGTCTGGAGATGTGCAGGTGCCTCTGAGTTGTCATTGATCCTCCGAACACTGTCGTAGTGCTCTCCGTACCGATATGCGATGTGTAACTCCCTCACGCTGCTTTTCTCTGTACCACGAATCTGTAGACAAAAGAAGGGGCCATGCCAGTGGAGGATCTGAACACTATCAACTTCTGGAGAGAAACACCCACCTGGACTGCTGAGGAAGCCCAGTCAGCAGGTCTATGCAGACACTAATTGGGAACACACCTGGGATATGTCACAAGCAATTTCCAAACTACCTCCTTCCTATGCGTGCATGCTTCCGTATGCTTATGTAACTCCATGGAAATAAATCATGTAAGAAATTCAAAAACCAGGGGCAGACTTGCGATGAAGTTAAATAAGCTTAAGCTTCAGAGGCTGTATTACCTCTGAGCCCCTCTAATGCACAAGCCCCTTCCAAGGGGAAGGCCCAGGGGCAGATCCAGATGTGTTGAGCCTGAAGCCCTAACTATTTGAAGGCTCTCTTTGAGGGAAAAAAAAATGCAAAATTATAAAACTGGTAGAACCTCTCCCAAGACCTAGAAAGGGAGTCCTACAAATGAGTGGCCTGATGTTTCATTAGCTTCAAGGTAAATCCACCCCTTTCGTTAAAACGAAAATAGCATTTTCTATTAACCACCTAAATGAGAAACATCAACAACAAACCCAAATCTCCTACCTACGTCAGCTTCAAAACAAAATTACATAAAGTAGTACGGCCTGCAGCGCTCAACCCTGCAGGCGCCACCCACAAGGTATTCTATGTGAACTACACCCCTGACACACAGCACAAGAATGGGGCTCCCTAGAGTTGTGCAGTACAGAAGCCCTAAGGTCTGGGCGTACCCCAAATAAAACTCGCCACCTCCAAAGAAACTCTCATTCTAACTTTGTCCCTTAGAAAGCCCAGTAATGGTTCCTTTGTTTAAACTCCAAAACATCAGCACATTCTTTTTACTGAAAATCACACATAGTAAGATACTGCCCTTACTTTAAACAGTATCCATGGTCTAAAGACAAAGCAAAAACCATAGAACAAACAGGAACCACACAAGTCTAGATGTCAGTAGCGTGGAAGCTTTTCCAGTAGAATACGCAGATCTCAAGTGCAGAGAGTCTGGTTTAGACACATACAAAATAGAGAGCACCATTTGTCTCCCAGGAAGAGCAATGGGAAAGTAAACAGTTTATTAGAATCTTTGACATAATCCCTAAAGCACTTACATACCTAATAATAATAATATATATACATTATGAATAGAAAACCTAACTGGAAGAATATTCACCAAATTGTTAACTGTGACTTTCACGGGCAGATTACAGAGGACTTTCACATTCTATGTTACATACATCTAGATTGTTCACAGGAGCACATATTCCAATTATAACCAGAAAAAAAATGTAGGTTTCAATATCTCCATGGTGTGAGTATAAGTCTACTCTTTATTAATGAAAGAGCTCATAACCATGAAAGTAGCAACCAATGCAGTTTCAGTTCTTAAATTTTATAAGATGCTTCACTGGGGTAGGAAGACATAGGGGGATCCAATGGAAATATTAGTAAATTTATTTTAAAAAGATGTACTTTCAATGCTCAGGAATTTATGAAAGAGAACACTACAGAAATAAATTCAAAAAAAAATTTACCTATGCAGAAATGTCTTCCACAACTACCTAGGTAACTAAGAAACTTTGGGAAAAAAGTCATCAATGGAGGAAAAGGCAAGCTGATTACTGAGCTGGTAGTGAGTATTCCCCTTCAAGGTGAGGGTCATTATGCTGCGTATTCAAATGATTTTGTTAACTTCTGCAAAACAGTGTAAGTTTAACGACAAAAAATAGAACAAAGGGGTAACCAGTATTTTTGCTCAAACATTGCCCTTGGAAAACAGAACCCCATGGAAAATATGATAGCTCTATCTGGTACCCTGATGTCAGGACATCCGCAACACTGCCCCAAAGAACACAAGCAGATACTGTTTCACTCCTGCTCCTTCTATCCCCATAAGGTAAAATTTCTCACCATCCCTGGACTATCTTATTTTGTTGTAGCATAGTTTTGTTAAAAGGACACTGTGCCAGGGACAAAAGGCTGCATTCTTTAATATGACATTCTGGAAAGGCAAAACTATAAGGACAAATCAGAGAATGGGCTACAAGAGGCTGGGTATTGGGGGAGGGGGCCAGTGATTACAAAGTACAAAGAGCCTGGAAGTAACTTTTTCGAGAGTAGACTAGTCTGTGTTGATAGTAGTGGTGGTTACATGACTGTGTTTGTCAAAACACATAGAACTGTACACTTGGAAAAGGATGAAGTTTGCTACATGTAAATTATATCCCTATAAACCTATTTTTAATCAGCAAAGGCTATGACTGAGCAATTTACAAAGGAATATATGCAGGTGTCATATGAAAAAAAGGGCACTGTTACCTTTATGCTAATAACACAGAAGTGTCCGTATATATGTGGATATGGATACATGTGTGTATGTGTTTTAAAAGTGTGTAAAAACATTGTGATATGTTCCTTTCCAGTTACGTATCAATGTTTTTATAGCCAAGTGTGTGTGAATGACACGAATACTCACTAAAACATTAACAGCAATAACCTCTCTCTGGGTGATTCAATAAAATTTTAAATATAATTTTTAATAAAATTTTTTTCTCTTTACGAGCTTTTTCAATTTTCTAACTTTTCTACAAGTACTGTATTTTAACTGTTTAATTAGAAAAAGTGAGAAAGCGGTGAGTGGTGGAGCAGGGCAGAGTGGGTGGGGAATTAACATGCTCAGTCTTAAGGAGCTGAGGTACAAAGCAACAGGCAGCACTCTGACTTTAGGGGGTGACAGCCTGTGTTTCCACACTAGGTTCTCTGTCCCCAACCTGCCCAATTAGCTGACTGTTGAATATTTATAGCATTTTAAAAGATTCCTAAATTATACTCCGGACTCCATTTGTACATAGCACAGGGATTACTTCTGAGCCACAAGATTTTTGTCTTTGGTTAGGCTCGTAGACCAAGTTACTCCGCATAATTCAATGTTCACAGGTCAAGCCCCTCATCTTCGGATATTCCCAAAGCTGACTTAGAAATAAGAGCTTAAGATAAATGTTTAAATAGGTGACCTACCTGCCACAAAGGGGCATTAAGTTGATGAATCACTACATTCAACTGATGATTTCTTGCAAAGGCTACAATTGCATCATTGCCAGCAAAAGTACCAGGCTTTGCCAAACTGGCCACTGCATGGAAATAGGAAAGAAAAATGACGTCTTTATAGTGGAAAAATCCAAATGCAAACATGCTTTGGTATTTACTGAGTTCCAAATAATGAGAAACAACAATATATATCTGAAAAGTCCATTAACTTTGTCAGAGTCTAGGAATTTGGCTAGTTGAACAACACAAGACTGCTACTCAGAAGAACACTAGTCATTCATAAAGCAAAGATCCATTTATTTCTTCTGCAATAAATGTTTACTGATTACTTCCAATATACTAACTCAATAAAAGGCACTGGAAACATAACAATAAACACAGTAATCTTAGCAGCTTGCATTAGTGAATGGTTGTTATGTGTCAAGCACTGATCTAATCACATCTCATAGACAAGTACCATTATACAAACCATTTTATACATGAGGAAACTCAGATGCAGAATAGCTGAAAACTGTGCCAAGGTCAAAGAGCTGGTACACAGTGGAGCTGAGGTTTCACCTACGCAGCCCAATGCCAAGGTCCTGGCTCTCAGCCACTCCATCAATTTGCCCTCGCGGAGTTCACAACCAGTGAGGGGCAAACAAGATAGGCACTAATGATGCACAAGTGCTTCAGGAAGGGCATGTGCAGTAAGAATTTGGCCTTGCCCAAAGAGAGGTCTGGCCTTTATCCTGGGCTCCTGGGAGGTCACTTCTAAACCTCTGGAATTCCCAAAGGTGATGAGTGTCTGTTATTCATCATGGGCCTCTCCACCACATCTGGCATCAGACCTTTGTGGTGGTGATAGGGTGAGAGGGGAGACTGAGTTCAACCACTTAGACATGCAGTAAATCAATAAGCAAAACAAAACAAAACAAAACCCTCTGGACACCAAAGTTAGGGTAAGCTTCCCCAGGTGACAATATTCTATGTGTACTGTCACACACAGATGCTATGAGGAGCATATGCCCTGAGGACAACAGAAGCTTCATGTCTGGAACCTTTCCAGACTGTCCTATGCATCTCTTCCTTTGGCTAGTAGTATTGATCTGCATCCTTTCCCCGTAACAAACCGTAACTGTTAGCATGATAGCTTTCAGTGAGTTCTGTGAGTCCTACTACCATATTATGGAACCTAAGGGAGGTTCTGGGAGACCCCAACTTGTAGATGGTACCAAAAGTTGAGGGAAGTCATGCAAGGACTGTGTTCTCGAACCCTGCAGTTTGGCTAACTCCAGGTGGTGAACATAAGCCAACGTGGAATTGAGGAGCGGGAGGTAAGGTGTATCAGAGGAGCTTCTCAACTGAGACAACTAAGCTAATACCCAAAGGACAAGGAGGAGTTAAGACAGGAGAAATGGATGATGTTCTAAGAAGAGGAGAGACAGACACGAGAGAGAGAGAGAACTCTAATATGGCAGGAACTGAGAATGCTGAGATGGAGAGGTGGAGGAAGTGAGAAAATGTTGGGGGGAATGGCAACAGATGAGGACAGAGAAATGAGAAAATCCCAGATCATGAAGAACTAAAAAGTCTGGGCTCTATCCTGAGGTCAATAGATGAGTCACCAACAGCTTTTATACAGAGGAAAAACACATTTAGATCCTCCTCTGGCTGTTATGTAGAAAACAGACTGAGGGAATCAAGAGACAATGATACCGAACAGTATGGAGGAAATCTAAGCAAATGGCCACAGAGGTCTGATTTTACGGGGTAGTAGCAGTGAAAGAAAAACTGCTGAGGTAGAGTGATAACATGTAATGAACGGGTAAGAGAAAGGAGGAAGATAAGCATTAAGAATACTCAGGTTCTGACCTGGATACTTGTACAGTTGGGGGAAAGATGTTGCTGATTCTCTGAAGCCACAGTCTAAAAGAAAAGAATAATCCTAAAGATACAGCCAGATGCAAGGGTGACCAGGTCCTTAATAGTATAGTGAACCATTCATTTATTCACTTTATGAATGTCTACCAGATGCCGGGCACTGCCACACCGCAAAACAAAGACACACAGTCCCTGCCCTTGAGAATCTCACAGTACAACAAGGTAGGCAGCACACTGACATTAAAAACAGGTAACTATGACTCAAGACTCACCAATGTAACAAGCCAAGCCTTCAACTGACACACAAAGAGAATGTGCAGACTTCCAGGTTTCTTTTCATTTCTGCTCTGGCCGTCAAAGTGACTTCTTACTTCTGTGATGCTCAAATTCTTAAGCAGCTCCAAGCAACAGGCATGCATAGTGACATTTCAAGAAAACACCTTTCCACTGTTCATCTCAAGTGACTATCACATTGGCAACCGAAGATTTGAGTTCCCTATCCTGTAACACCCCAAAATCCACCATGTGATCTTCACTGACAGTGTTCAAAGTGGAGTTTCACATCACAAACTAAAAACCCGTTTCATCCAAAATGATGTTTTCATTGGATTAATGACACAATTCATTTCGTACAGCACTAAACTACAAAATTTGTCCCATATACAAACATTTAATTTGTAAACTGCTGACTATCCAGTAAACTATGCATATCTGCTAGCCAAAAAGTAATCCCAGGAAGAGGGACCATCTGAACTCAGTGATTGGTACAAACCACCCATTGGAAGTTTTGTTGCTCTGTGTCTGGTGCCTACTGAGTAAGTTCTTTCCTAGTAAGGAATGGGAAACACTTTGGGATCACTGATACCTTTTCTCCCAAATGTCCCCCTCCTGCTGCCCTCTCTCTTGCTAACGGTACAGCCAATTACCCATTCCCTAAGAAGAAACTTCAGAATCACTCTTGTCTCCTCCCTCTCCCCTCCTCACCTCCAATGTGTCCTGTCAATTACACTGCCAAAGTGTGGCTTGGTTTGGGCCTTACTCATTATCCTCAGTAGCTACCTTGATGGAGACCTCCTCTACTCTCATCTGGCCAGTGTGGAGACCTTCTAACTAGTCTCCTTTATCAGTCTCTCTCCCCATCCATTCTCGGCATGGCCTCCAGACTTAGCTCTCTAAAACAAAGGATCAATTCTCTTTCCTGATAACAGACAGAAAAGACTATAAGCCCTGTGATGAAAATGCCATTTGTAAGACATATCAGCAGCAAGCACAGTAGATCCTCAGTAAATATTTGTTGAAATTAAAGTTTACAAGTTCATATGCATTTTCTATAAGATCTATGCCTATTAAATAGGAACCAATTAAAATCACTAACTGACTTGCCTCAAAGAAAACAGATGGTGTTTGGGGTTTGGGTGAGAAATTAACATGATTTTATTGGTTTTTCTAATTTTAAAAGTAATACATGATCATCTAAAAGTCAGAAAAAGTCTATAGAAGATAATTTAAAATACCATAGTCCCATCATCCCCAGATGGCTAACGCTTACTAAGGGCTTATTTTAATTTTGTTATCTAATTTAATCTTCACCAAAAACCCTATGAGATAGATGCTATTATTATCTCCCTTCTATAGAAGTTTAAAGAGAATGAGTAATTTCTGAAAAATAAGTGAAGCTAAGAATTAACAAACAAAATGTTAGTATCTTTCCAGACTTTTCCTACTGTGTCTGTATACCTTTTAAAAATAGGATCAACCTATACAAGCTATGTTATAGCCTGCTTTTCCCACCCCACAGAGTAAGAAGTCATGAATCGCTTTTCAGGTCAATTAACACCATCATGTTTATTAAGGGCATATACAGCTAAACCTACTGATCCCCAACTACCTAGCATACTGCCGATAACCAAGTAGGCAAACAAATATTTCTTGAATAAATGAATGTCGTGATTTATATAACCAAACCCTTGGCTGGGAGGGGGGAGGATGCCAGTGGACTTAATTACCCAATGCATTACTCCTGAAGGACACAATGTCCCACAGTGAACCTACCATGCTTCTCAAAAGGAATGTCATCTTCTACAAAGGGTTCAAAATCTTCCCGCTGCTTTATCATGTAGTCCACTGTCTCCTGTCTGTGCTTGAGATGATTTCGTGAGTGTCCCTCCAATTGATCACCAAGAGCTCTGAACAAGCAATTGCTGTCAAAACAACAACATGAGTCAAGACCTTTCAAAAATGAACTTAGTTCGTCTAAAACAATGATGCTTCATGCCAGATCATCCATGGAAATATTTTGTGCACACAGAGGTAAAGACTCAACTCTAACAGTCCAGGATTCTTCCAAGACCACGGGGGACAGCATGAGGGCATATTCAACCATATTACCTTCTTGAGAGGCAGCAAACAAGGATTCTATTCCCCATGTACCAGCTGGCTGACTCAGGAGAGTCATTAAACTTCCCTGGGCCTCAGCTGCTTCAACAAGTGGAGCCAGTGATACACTAACCACCTTACTACAAGGTCCAGACCTTACAGGCCATTCCATGCCTAAGGGCTATGATTTACAGATCCTCTTCCAAAATCATGTCCTATCTACAGCCTCTTTTCTAAAACAAGTTCCACTACAGCTACCCAGCTAAGTAATCATTCATTTAACAAATAGTACCCAAAAAATAGCAATTTGTCAAGCTGCCAATACTAACAACTGAACAATACTCTGTTTGAGTCCTAAGAACATAGTGGAGAAAGTCATGAGAAGGAAAGCACTTGGACAACAAACAGTTGTACTATGGAAAGACACTTCCTCCTTGCCTCCTCACTTAGCATCCAGGGAGCAACAATGCCATTGTTATTCCTGCCAAATGAAAACTTTAAACACCACATTTTGTTTCTCTAAAATTAAAATACTGGTAATAAACTGTAAGAGTTATCTTTACTTTCAAACCCCTCAAAGGCTTCTAAATTCCAAACTATCACAAACACAGAGGCTTAGATACACAGAGACTCAAACAAGACAAACACAATCTGGTATCCTTAAAACTACAGAAATAAACAATTCTGAAGCCAAACAGTTGTCCAGTTTTACACCCAACTGTTTACTCTTCCAAATGAAAAACTATGATACTGTAATTCCAAAGTATAAACTCATCACTTTCAGAAAGATTTCATGTCTAAATGTGTAGGAAAAAAGGGGGTTTTGTTTTTCAACTCAGAAAAGTGAATTTTCAACAGAAAGCTATAGAAAGGCTGGAATCTCTTCTAATGTATAAGAATATATACTTTTTTTTTTTTTTTTGCAGGGGAGGGGAGAATTAAGACAGCTTCTATAAATTAAAAACCAAGAAGCTTTCCAACAATCTAAGACAAGATTCTAGAAGGAATGGAATATAGAGTTCTGTAGGCTAGACTGAGGTGTCTTGCTAAAATCTGACAATGGCAGTCTTTTTTCAACCATGGAGAAAAGTAAGTTAATCGATAAAACAATTTAAATGTCAAGCTTTTCCCTCAAACTTTTCTTAATCAGCATCTGCCACCACTAGCCTATTCTTGAATTTAGTTTAAGAGATGTGATTTATCACAAATTTATGTAGTTATTTTACATTTAATGTACCAAAATTCATGGCATTCTACAGTTACATGTTTGCTAGGAACTTTTAATAACATGAGCAAATGTTCTCCAAAAAAGTAGGTGTAAAACTGTATATGCCACATGAACTCAACCAAGTTCATCTGTACACTATACACATACACAGACAGAAACACACACAAACGTATGCCAAGAAAACACACAGAAACAACCACTTAAATAGTTCTTACAATGTGCCAGGGACTGTTCTAAACACTTTATATGTATTAAACATGTTGTGTCTCACAACTCTGAGATAGGTCCTATTACCATCCCTCAGGGGAAACCTGCCCAAGGTCACAAAACTAGTAAGTGGTAGGCCCAGGATCCAAGTCCAAATAACGTGGCTCTCGCTCGAATGTCAACACCAAAATGATAGCCATAGTTACCCCTAGGCAGCAGAATTAAAAATAATATTTAAGAGTTTTAATTGTTACATTTTTTAATATGCTTTTCTATACTTACCAAACTTTCTTTGAGCTCACCCAAAACAAGCCAAAACAGACAAATCACTTCCTTTTCTGACAGGATTACAAGGTAATGAACAAACACTCCAGTGACCTGGGTTTCCTTAGGTGAGCCCAATAAGAGCACTCAAGAAACTCGTGAGAACAAAGCACCGCTGCCCAAAGGGCCTCTAGGAGATCTGGGCTACTTCCTGAGTTCACACTCTCACAATTACCTATAGCAGGGCTTCTCAATCTCCACACTATTGACATTCCAGGATCATTTTTTTGTTGTGGGAGGCTGTCCTGTGCACTGTAGGAAGTTTAGGAGAATACTTGGCCTCTGCCATTAGCTGTCAGTAGCACATCACTACCTCCCTCCCCATCAGTTGTGACAACCAAAGATGTCTCTAGACATTGCCAAATGTCCCCTGGAGGGCAAAATCATCCCTGCTTGAGAACCACTGTGTTATAGGGATATATGGCAGGTCTCGCATTTGAGTTCACAAAAACAACCAATTACGTAAAGAGCACGCAAATGTTTTGAGTGCGCAATAATTTACTATTAGACAATATTGCAACACACGCACCAAAAAACCTAACGTGCTCTCTAGACTGTAGTAATAATAGTAAATGTGCAGAAAAAGGAAAAGGTTTTATTATTTGGGGTCAGACCAGATAGGGTACTGGGTACCATTCTAGTTACTGTATTTTAAGAGAGACGTATTCAGATAAATGATGTGGCTTTAATACAATATGAAGAACTACTAGTGATGTTTGGCCTAAAGAAGGCTCAGGGGGACGTGATCAATACCTCCAACTGTCATGTGAAATTAAAATTATACCTGTATAATAAAACGAAAACCTGGAAGCCACAGAGACATAGATTTTGGCAAATAAAAGGTAATTTCACCTTAGCTCTATGGAGGTAGACTATATAGACTCAGGATTCTGCCAATTTCTATAACTAGCAATTCACAGCAATTGTCTAGATGTGTGTTGTTTAATAGTGGTTGCTAACCACATGTGACTACTGAGCACCTGATGTGGCTAATCCACAGTGAGGTGTGCTATCAGTGTAAAATACTAGATTCTGAAGAGGTCATATAAGAAAATATGAGAGATCATCAGCCGGGTGCGGTGGCTCACGCCTGTAATCCCAGCACTTTGGGAAGCCAAGGCAGGCGGATCACCTGAGGTCAGCAGTTTGAAACCAGCCTGACCAACATGGAGAAACCCCGTCTCTACTAAAAATACAAAATTAGCCAGGTATGGTGGCGCACACCTGTAATCCCAGCTACGCAGGAGGCAGAGGCAGGAGAATCGCTTGAACCTGGGAGGCAGAGGTTGCGGTGAGCCAAGATCGTGCCATTGCACTCCAGCCTGGGCAACAACAACAAACTCTAATGTCTCCAAAAAAAAAAAAAAAAAGAAAAGAAAAAGAAAATATGAGAGATCAATAATTTTTATATTGAATTGTATGTCAAGATAGTATTTTAGATACAACAGCTTAAATAAAATATACTAAAATTAGTTTCACCTGTTTCTTTTTAATGTGGTTACTAGAAAAATTTTAAATCACATACGTGGTTCACAGTCTATTTCCCCTGGACAGCGCTGATCTAGATCACTGATTCTCAAAGTGTGTTCCCGGACTAGGAGCATCAGCATCCCCTGGGCACTTGTTAGAAATGAAAATGCTGGGGCCCACCCAGGCCTACTCAATCAGGCATTCTGGGGTTGGGGCCCAGCAACATAGCCCTTCCAGGTGTTTTCACTAGCAGTCCAGGTGGTTATGTTGCATACTGAAGTTTGAGAAACACAAGTTGAGAATCTAGACTCTAAATCAGTCACTCTCAATTATGGATGCATATAAGAATCATCTGTAAAATTTTTTTTAAAAAAACATCAATAACCAGGCCCCACTCTAAGATTCTGATGTAGTTGATCTAGGGGAGAGCCCAGGCCCTGAATTGTTTCAAAAGTTCCTCCCCAGATATTCTAGTATGGCACCCAATTGAAAACCACTGAGTGAGGCACAAAAGATGGCACTGCTGTTCAGGTGACACAGGCAATAATTAGACAAGATGATGTGTGAATGCCCTTCTACTACTGTGATCCTGCAATATTAAAAACAAAACTAAAAAATAAACTACTTGTTAGTAATAAGATAAATAGCTAAAATTAGTGATTCGTCAATGTTTCAATTTTAGAACACTGCTAATGAGTAATGTAACTCAGAACTACATTTAGTAAGACACAACTAGATAAGTTCATAGGGATGTTAATGTTGTACTGCCTAATAAATAGAGTTATACATTCTTTTCACACTATAGCCAATCATGTTTTTAAGGAAAACATCAAGGTTAAACTATTTCTTTCTTGCTTTGAAAAATGAATCCAATTTATGTGGGTCCACCTTCCAGACAACACGTGAAATATGAAGCTGGTCCAGGAAGCATTACAAAACCCTCTAAGTAGCTCCCTGATTAATCTACACTAAGCTGACTCAACCCATGTAAAGGCTGTATTACAGGATATTGGTTAATTCATCCCTAAACCCCCTCAGGTTCCAGAATGCTACAGGTACCATATTGCCAACAATGAACATGCTCACAGATACTGTATCAGGCTACTCCAGATTGTAATCAAATCTGAATGAAAACAGGGAACGCTAGAGATGTCAACTATTTTTTAATAGTCTTTAACTTCATTATATTTCACCTGAGTCCTTAATAAACATTAATAAAAGAATCCGTTGTCCAGGCACGGTGGCTCACACCTGTAATTCCACCACTTTGGGAGCCCAAGGCAGATGGATCATGAGGTCAGGAGTTCGAGACCAGCCTGGCCAACATGGTGAAACCCCATCTCTACTAAAAATACAAACAAATTAGCTGGCTGTGGTAGCAGGTGCCTGTAATCCCAGCTACTCAGGAGGCTGAGGCAAGAGAATTGTTTGAACCCAGGAGGCAGAGATTGCAGTGAGCCGAGATTGTGCCACTGCACTCCAGCCTGGGTGGCAGAGTAAGACTCCGTCTGAGGGGTGTAGAAGAATCTGTTGACACCTGCCAACCCATCACATACACAGGAAACACCATCCCCTGCAGTGATAAAGTCTGTCATCACCACATTCGAAAGGACTAGGATACTGACGAGGGCTGAACCACAGTCCAGCTAATGGAACTCATGTGAAGAACTTGTGAACAGAAGGTGGTTAGCTCCATGAAGCCCACACAAGAGGAAATATGATCATTTTATCTAACACTGTCCGAAGAACAGGAACCTTGGAAGAGAGACATGAGCACTCCAGTAAAGCTGGTTTCTGGAGACTAGCTTCACTGACCGTTAGTTCTGCCCTTGTGCCCTACACTACCCGTCACCCTAAACAACCTGTAGATCTCCCAAAAACATCGTGTCCTTGTGCCTCTATATATACTCCTCCTCAGATGGGACCGTTCTCTTGGTGTACTCCTATTGGTCCTTCATGACCCAATCAGAGCATGACACCCTCTGAGAGGCATCTAGCAGTGTATCCAATGAGTATTTACCGAATGAACGAGAAGGACTTCCTGGCCAATTCATAGAGTAGTAGCCTTTTCCTTCTCAATAGTACCATTATAATCAGTCACTGTTACTAAAAATATATCAAACTATATTTTAATTATTTGTATCATCTGTTCTCAAAGTGTGACTCAAGGGACCGGAGATGTGGGAAGGTCTCTGATATGCTTTCAGGGTATCCGTGAGTTCAAAACTAAGATGTAATGTACCTTTTTCATTCTCATTCTCTCACAAGTGCAGTGGAGTTTTCCAGAGGCTACCTGATGCATGAAGTCATCACTCTGATAGCTAATGGAATGTGTGTGTATTCCTGTGTTTTAAAACTTTGTTTTACTTTCTAATATAGTAAATACTCATAGCTATAACCCATATAAAGTTCTTTCGGTTTCTCAGTAATTTTTAAGAATGCCAAGAGATCTTAAGACCAAAAAAGCTGAGACCCACTGTTACGTGTTTCTACCTTAGGTTATGAAGTCCTTAAGTATCTTAGTCATCAACATATTCCCAGCACCCTACTTAAGGTGTGCTGAATTAACTTGAAAAGTATGCTGTGTGTGTATGGGGGTGTGGGGATAGGGAGCAGAAGTAGTACCCCCAAAGTTTCCCATAACCTTATGAAAGCCCCCTCAAGAGTTTACAACTCCCTGTGCTGATTCCTCCTCATAAGTAACCTTCTATTGAGTACTTCAGTTTCCTGGGCACCCTGACATTGAGAATACCATACCCAGTATAGCAGACACAAGCAATCCAATCATTTGCAAGGAAAAGCCCCAATGTCCCACGCCAATTCCACTGTATTCAATTGGTATTTCTGTTTCTATAAGGGTGTCTTGGGCTTATGCTTAGGCTAGCTGACCTCCCTCTATTATTTTTATATTTCATTCAGCAAAAACGTACTGACTGCCTTCCATGTACCAAGCACTTTGCCAGATGATGGTGAATAAATGTAATCAAGTTCCAACTGCATCTTAAGCAAAAAACAGCAACGCAGCAAAGTGTGGTGAACTCTTTGTGAGCAAAAAGAAATCCAATCTGCCTGAAGCAATGAGCATAAACAGGAACGGTGGGAAAGGGAAATTAGGACCAGTTCACAGTCTTAATCAATAAGCTGCAATGTAATGTGAAAATTTTTAAAACACCTTCTTCTGCAGTTAATATCTAAGGCAATTCCTGGCCGGGGGTGGTAGCTCATGCCTGTAATCTCCGCACTTTGGGAGGCCGAGGCAGGAGGATCGCTTGAAGCCAGGAGTTCGAGACCAGCCTGGGCAACACAGCAAAATCACCGTCTCTACAAAATAACAATAATAATGAACTAAGGCAATTCCTTATGGTCTTTAATTTCATTTTAGTCTTCCCTCTGCAGGATCTGAGCACTCAAATACGGGGAGGAAAAAAACAAAAGCCAGGCTGTTATTAACACTCTCTCTTCCAAAGTGACACAGCTGACAACCAGACCCCTTTTTACCTGCCCCTGCAATGGGGATCCTAACTGTTCTCCCCTCTTCCTGACCCTTTTCCTTCTTCCATCCATGTTCCTGGAGCCATATCCCCTTTCTTGAAGCTAATTTTCTTCCTCCTCCCCACTCTCCCCCTCCGCGTTCCCTAAAGAAAGCTGGACCTGGATCCAGTCTAAGTCCCAAGAAAGCTTGGGTAAGCACCTTTGCTTACAGAGAAACTGAGGCCCATGGAAGGAAGAATTAGAGAAGCTGCCTTCAGCTCAGTAAACAGGCGACCTAATTTCACAAATGTAAATGGGGGCACCACCCAAAAACCAAGGACTCAAAGGAGGCAAAGCGTTCTACCAAGTGGGGCTTACTCAAACTCCTTCAACTGGTCTTATCGTCATGATAACTGTTTTTCCAATGCCTGGCTCCATCTCATTCCTTTAGGACTCAGCTTAAATGTCACCTTTGAGAGAGCCCTTCCTGGCCACAATCCAGTGGCCCTGCTCCCATATACGGTCTCAGCACCCGCTTTCTATTTCGCTCGCGGCGTCTGCCATGATTAGGACCCTTTGGGATCCCCGCTAGCGTCTCGGGGCGAGGGGCTTGTCCGCCTCACTCGCAGCTGGACGCCCTGCACTCGGAGCGTGGCTGGCTCGCGGGAGGCGCCCGGGCCGCCCGAATGAATGGATGGACGCGAGCGGGCAACGGTCGCCAGGCCGAGCCCGGCGCGTCCCCCGGCGCCGCCTCCCTCGCTCCCGGCCCGCCTCACCCGTCCCCCGGCACCTCCCGCAGCTTCAGCCCCAGGGCCTGCAGCTGGTTGGCGAAGCTGACGAACTCCTCCTCGCAGCCGCCGCCGCCGCCAGACTCCGGCCGGTTCCGCCGCTCCTTGGCCAGGGCCCGGCGCGCCGCCCGCTCGTCGCGCTTGCGCTCGGCCTCGGCTTTCCGGCTGCCGCTGCCCGGCCGGCTCTTCGCCGCCTGCTTTCGGGACATGGCCTTAGCCTGCAGTCCCCAGCGGCAGGAGGGAAAGGCGCAGGACCCCCCAGCGTCCGCCTCAAGCGTTGAGAAGGTAAAACAGCGCGGGCAACGGAGCCCGGCGACGACTACGCAGCAACCGCGCCTGCGCCGGCGCCCAGCACCCCGGTCACATGATGGAATCCCCGCCTCTTTTGCGGGGCTCGGCGAGCAGACGCCATAGAGAGCTAGAGGGGCACCCATCTTGGTTTGTTCTATTCCGCCCTCTAGTGGTGGATGGTACTCAACGTGAGTGGCAGGAGCGACCGGAGAGGGACCAGAGAGAACAAAGCAGGAACAAGTCAAGCAGAGAAATTAAAGATGATAGAAGAGTGGAACACAGAGCAGCGGCAAAAGTTAGGACCGGAGATGAATAAAAACGATTTAAACTCTTGCTGCGAGCCTACTACAGTTGGATAGGCACTTTCACACGGCTCATTCTTGTTTAATTATTCCCAAGTTACAGGAAACTGAATCTGAGTGGTTAAATAATTTCAAGATCACACAGCTAAGAGGCAGAGCTTTGCCCTGGCTCCAAAGCCCGCATACTTGTTTATTTAATCCTGCCCTTCATCTCTCCGCCTTCCTTCGTAACTCAAGGGAGAGGTTGCCCTTCTGTCCAAGACCACTGGAAATCCTAATTCCATCCTAGTGCGACCCACCTAGGTTTGCCTGGACTAGAGGTTTCTTGGGATGCAGGACTTTCCGTTTTAAAACTGAGACAGACCAGGCCGGGCGCGGTGGCTCACACCTGTAATCCCAGCACTTTGGGAGGCCGAGGTAGGCTGACCACGAGGTCAGGAGATGGAGACCATCCTGGCTAACACGGTGAAACCCCGTCTCTACTAAAAATACAAAAATTAGCCGGGCGTGGTGGCGGGCGCCTGTAGTCCCAGCTACTCAGGAGGCTGAGGCAGGAGAATGGCATGAACCCGGGAGGCGGAGCTTGCAGTGAGCCGAGATTGCACCACTGCACTCCAGCCTGGGGGACAGAGCGAGACTCAGTCTCAAAAAACAAACAAACAAAAAAACAAAAACAAAAACTGAGGCCAGGTGCAGTGGCCCACGCCTGTAATCCCAACACTTTGGGAAGCCGAGGCCAGGGGATCGCCTGAGGTCAGGAGTTCGAGACCAGCCTGGCCAGCTGGCCAAGATGGTGAAACCCCATCTATATTGCGTGAGGCTGAGGTTTGGAGTACAAATGAATCTGTCACCCAGGTAGTGAGCAAAGTACACAATACACAATAGGTAGTTTTTCGACCCTTTCCCCCAACTGCCTCCCGACTCTTGTATTCCCCAGAGTCTATTGTTCCCATCTTTGTGTCCATGTGTATCCAATGTTTAGCTCCCACTTATAAGAACATGCAGTATTTGGTTTTCTGTTTCTGCCTTAGTTCACTTTGGATAATGGTTTCCAGCTGTATCCATGTTGCTGTCCTCCCCTCTTCCTGGACATGATTTTGTTCTTTTTTATGGCTGCATAGTATTCCATGGTGTATATATAGCACATTTTCTTTATCCAATCCACTGTTGATGCGTACCTGGGTTGATTCTATGTCTTTGCTATTGTGAATAGTGCTGCAGTGAACATATGGGTGCATCTGTCTTTTTGATAGAACGATATATATTCCTTTGAGTATAGACCCAGTAATGAGATAGCTGGGTCGAGTGGTAGTTCAATTTTTAGTTCTTTGAGAAATCTCCAAACTGCTCTCCACAGTGGCTGAACTAATTTACATTCCCACCAACAGTGTAAAAATGTTCCCCTTTTCCCCACAGCCTCAGCAACATCTGCTATTTTTTAACAAAAGCCATTCTAACTGGCATGAGATGGTATTTCATCGTGATTTTGATTTGCATTTTTCTGATGACAATAAGAATGCAAAAGAGAGTTGTAAACGTTAAATAAAAATGTAAAGCCCCAGGCATGAAGTAAGTACCTATTTAATGAAGTTGTTTGAATCAGTTCTCTGGAAATCTCATGAGCTCAGGGGCAAAGACTTTCAAACTTTAGAAATCAGGGAAGAAAGGTTTCTCACCAGCAAATAAGTAAATACAGACTGCTAACATATTAATAGAAAAGCGAACACTTGCCCGTCTTGTAAAAATCTTTTTGGCTGGGCGTGTGGCTCACGCTTGTAATCCCAACACTTTGGGAGGTGGAGGCGGGCGGATCACCTGAGGTGAGGAGTTCGAGGCCAGCCTGTAATCCCAGCTACTGGGGAGGCTGAGGCAGGAGAATCGCTTGAACCCGGAAGGCAAAGGTTGCAGTGAGCTGAGACTGCGCCATTGCACTCCAGTCTGGGCAACAAGAGTGAAACTCCTTCTCAAAACAAAAACAAAAACACAAACAAAAAATCTTTTCTGGCATAAGCCCTTAGCCTTTAGCCCACACACAGATTTTGAATGGGCGAATTTCTCTTCTCAGCGGAGACCTGTGTTAGACAGTGTCTCTAAGTGCAAATCAATGCTGCCTATAAATTATATTTAAAGGCCAAAGGGAAGGAGTATAGTACTTGTAAATAAAATGAATGCTCTGCCCACTTCGCTAGAGTTAATTAAAAGAATCATTGACCCGCACAGTGGCTCATGCCTGTAATCCCAGGACTTTGGGAGGCCAAAGTGGGGGTATTGCTTGAGCCCAGGAGTTCAAGATCTGCCTGGGCAACAAAGTGAGATTCCCCATCTCTGCAAAAAAATTTTAATTAGCTGGGCATGGTGATGCATGCCTGTAGTCCCAGCTATTCCGGAGGGGCTGAAGTTGGAGGATCACTTGAACCTGGGAGTTTGAGGCTGCAGTGAGGTATGACTGTGCCACTGCACTCCAGCCTAGGTGACAGAGCAAGACCCTGTCTCAAAAATAATAATAATAGTAATCAAACCTCATTGGATGGCAGTATACATTAGTAAAAAGTGTGACTAACAGAATTTTAGTGAAGAAATGCAGCTTTAGGACTTTCAAGAACATACCATCAAGGGTATGGGAAAATGAGAACTCTCGCACACTGCTGTTGGGAGGTAAATTTATCTAGCCACTTTGGAGGGCAATTTGGACTGTATCTGGTAACTTTGGGGTTTTTTTGTTTTTTTGTTTGTTTGTTTGTTTTGAGATGGAGTCTTGTTCTGTTGCCCAGGCTGGAGTGCCGTGGTATGATCTCGGCTTACTGCAACCTCTGCCTCCCGGGCTGAAGAGATTGTCAGAGATTCTCCTGCTTCAGCCTCCAGAGCAGCTGGGAATACAGGCACACACCACCATGCCCAGCTAATTTTTTTTTTTTGTATTTTTAGTAGAGGCGAGGTTTCACCATGTTGGCCAGTCTGGTCTCGAACTCCTGATCTCAGGTGATCCGCGTGCCTCAGCCTCTCACTATGCTGGGATTAGAGGCATGAACCACTGCACCTGGCCTGTATCTGGTAACATTTTAAATGTCTAGTGTCTACATCTCGTGATCTATCCTAAAAATAGAAATATTACATCTCCTCCTAAACTCCTCGTGTGTATCCGTATTCTAAATTTTCCTCGTGCAAGACGATGAACCCCAGGGTATATACCCCGGACAATGTAGCTCCTTCAAAAGTACACTCTCAGACGCAGATAGTCCTAAAGCAAATTACATGCACGTGCACTAGAAGGTATGTCCAAGTGTTGGCAGTTGGCCCGTTCAGGTTCTTGACTTAGCCACGTAAAAGAATTTGAGAGTGAGTCCAAAGTACTCCAAAGAGCAGGCAAAGAAGTTTATTGCAAAGCAAAAGTGATACAGGAGTTAAGAAGAAATCGCGTAGGCAGATAGTAAGGGCATGGGAGTCCTCGGTAAGGCTTTTCTTTTGAATGAAAAGCAGCCCCAAATCATCTTCTAACAAAGAGTAGCCTGTAAAGTGGAGCTGCAGACACAAACAAGCTGGGAGCTTGCACGGGTAAATGCCACAGGGAACTACCGACTAGACATGTTCAAGATGGCGGCTTCATCACCTCTTCTCTGCCAGCCACGTGTACAGTAAGGAGCAGACAAAATAGCCTGCCAAGGATAATTTATTTGCATAATAAGATTAGGGTGGGGAACCAGCCTTCCCTGCTATGTAAATGTCACACCTGATTGAACCAATCTGTGAGCCCTATGTAAATCAGACACCGCCTCCTCAAGCTAGACTATAAAATCCAGTGCATCACTACCAACCGTTCTTTTCCACTCGGAGACACCTCTCTCTCCTGAAAGAGCTGTTGCTCTTTCTCTTCTCTTCTGCCTATTAAACCTCAGCTCCTAAACTCCTCGTGTGTGTCCGTGAGCTAAATTTTCCTGGTGCGAGATGACGAACCCCAGGGTATATACCCCAGACAGTGTAGCTGCTTCAAAAGTACACTCTGAGAGGCAAAGCAGGCTGCTAAAAGGGAGAGGCAGCCCCTAGTACCTTAAGGGGAATTCCCTTTATGGGAGCTGTACATGCATATTCATAAAATACTGCTGAGGTCAAACATGCAAAGAGACCTGCAGTTGGCACATGCGCTTAGCATCGACGTGCTCTAACACGCATAACGTGTATCATTAGCATATAAAACCACCTAGGGGTGTGTTTTTTACTTTTTTGTTTTTTTGAGACAGAGTCTTGCTCTGTCTCCTAAACAGGTGTGCAGTGGCGCCATCACGGCCCACTGCAACCTCCACCCCCCAGGCTCAAGCCATCCTCCTGCTTCAGCCTCCCTAGTAGCTGGGACTACAGGCGCAAGCCACCACGGCCCGCTAATTTTCTGTTTAATTTTTATAGAGACGAGGTCTTACTATGTTGCCCAGGCTGCTCCCGCCTCAGCTTCCCAATGTGCTCAGATAAGCGTGAGGCACTGCGCCTGGCCTTTTGTTTAACCATTAAAATGAGGAAAAGGTCTGCAAGCTAAACCTTGAGCCTAGCTGCCGATGCGGGACCCCGGAGAAGTCCCTAGCTCCCTCAGGGCAGGCATTTGTAGCTAATAGCTTCTTGGGCTTTTGAAGCTGATTGGCTGGAGATTGGAGAAGCTACAAGAAGAATTAGGGCTTTTTGTTCTCTTTTCCGGGCTGTCTGAGACAGATACCAGGAACTTGTAACCATCTGGTCGGCTGGTATCCTGTGGCACCCTTGCAGAAGAGTTAGGCGTGGGTGCAAAGGATGCGGAAGGAACCCGCGGAGCGTCACACAAGGGGACAAGTCAACATGGCCTTCTAACCTTACTTATCCTGCCTCAGAAGGATGTTTAAGGCATGGTGGTGTGTAAAAACAAATAACTAGAAACAACCTAAATATCCATCAATAGGAAAATGGCTTCTTAAATTATGGAACAGCTATTTATTACATACAACGCAGCAGCTTAAAAGAATGAGGTGGTGGATAGATGACGGGTTGTTCGGTGCAGCAAACCACCGTGGTACATGTATACCTATGTAACAAACCTGCACGTTCTGCACATGTATCCCAGAACTTAAAGTAACACAAAAACAAAAAAAGAATGAGGTGGTGGAGAAATGAGGTCGGTCTAGATGAACTCACATGGTTAGCTCTCCTAGGCATGTGGTCAAATGAAAAGTATGGGATCAAATGATCCGTTCAGTGCAGACTTTATGTAAAACTCAACAACATAAGACACAACAGAAGAATTACATGTTTTCTGCAAGTATATGTGTGTACTTTTTTTTTTCCTTTTTTAGTGACAGGCTCTCACTCTGTTACTCAGGCTGGAGTGCAGTGGGGCAACTATTGCTCACTACAGCCTCCAATACCTCGACTCAAGCAATCTTCTCGCCTCTGTCTTCATACTCAGAAACATAGAAGATGGTTTGGAAGGGCACATAGCAAATGGATCAGAGTAAGGAGAGAGGAAAGAGTGAAAGTGACCTTATCGTTATTTCATACGTATTTTTAAATGAGGGTATTGTGTTCATGTATTGTGTGCATTATTACAATTAATAAAATTATTATTTTTTTTTTTTGAGACAAAGTTTTGCTCTTGTTGCCCAGGCTGGAGTGCAATGGTGCGATCTCAGCTCACTGCAACCTCCACCTCCCGTGTTCAAGCGATTCTCCTGCCTCAGCCCCCATAGTAGCTGGGATTATAGGCGCCCGCCACCATGCCCAGCTAATTTTTTGTATTTTTAGTAGAGATGGGTTTTCACCATGTTGGCCAGGCTGATCTTGAGCTCCTGACCTCAGGTGGTCTGCCCACCTCCGTCTCCCAACATGCCGGGATTACAGGCGTGAGCCACTGCACCCAGCAAAATTAATAAAATAATTAATTTTTCTTTTTTTTTCTTTAAAAGAGACGAGGTCTCGCTATGTTGCCCGGGCTGATCTCAAACTCCTGGACTCAAGCAATCCTCCCACCTCAGCCTCCCAAAGTGCTGGGATTATAGGCATCAGCCACCACACCTGGCCAACAAAATTATTTTTCTAGACTAACAAAATCTATTCTTTCCCTTACATTGAAGCCCTATAGAGTTATCTTGAGATCTACTTTTTCACCTAAAAGGAATTTGCAGTAAGCATGTAGCTTTCCCCTAGAAACAGGCATTTCTGAAGTCTTTAAGAGTTCTTAGCATTTGCTCTCTTGCCCCCTAATCAATCTTGATTTTATTGCTAATTTTCTCTTCTTCTGAGGACAAGGTTCTCTAAGCAAAATTAAATATCAAATCAGCCATGTTCAAACTGTCACAGGTTAAGAATTACTAGAATTTGGTGGGGTTTTTTGTTTTTGTTCTTGTTTTTTGAAAGGGAATCTTGCTCTGTTGCTCAGGCTGAAGTGCAGTGGCATGATCTTGGCTCACTGCAACCTCCACCTCCCAGCTCAAGCACTTCTCCTGCCTCAGCCTCCCAAGTAGCTGGGATTACAGGCATGTGCCACCGCGCCAGGCTGATTTTTGTATTTTTAGTAGAGACGGGGTTTCACCATGTTGACCAGGTTGGTCTTGAACTCCTGACCTCAAACGATCCACCCACTTTGGCCTCCCAAAGCGCTAGGATTACAGGCATGAGCCACCATGCCCAGCCAGGATTACCAGAATTTGAATTCATAATATTTCACTATATTCGATGGGCACAGGAGACATATGTAGACATCAAAGAATCAGAACAAAAAGCATCCCCTCGGCAGTCTTTATTTTATTTATTGTTATTATTATTATTGTTTTTTGAGACGGAGTCTCGCTCTGTCTGTCGCCCAGGCTGGAGTGCAGTGGCACGATCTCGGCTCACTGCAACCTCCGCCTCTGGGGTTCAAGTGATTCTCCTGCCTCAGCCTCCCGAATAGCTGGGACTACAGGCACATCCTACCATGCCCAGCTAATTTTTTGTATTTTTATTAGAGACGGGGTTTCATCATGTTAGCCAGGATGGTCTCGATCTCCTGACCTCGTGATCCACCCGCCTCAGCCTCCCAAAGTGCTGGGATTACAGGTGTGAGCCACCATGCTTGGCCTTATTTGATTTTATTTTAGAGACAGGATTTTGCTCTGACACCCAGACTGGAGTGCAGTGGCGTGATTACGGCTCACTGCAGCCTCGACCTCCTGGGCTCAAGCAATACTCCCACCTCAGCTTCCCGAGAGGCTGGGATTACAGGTGCACATCACCACACCCAACTGATTTTTTTATTTTTTCATTTTTTGTAGAGATGGAGTCCCACTGTATTGCCTAGGCTGATCTCAAACTCCTGGCCTCAAGTGATCCTCCCACCTTGGCCTCCAAAAGTACTGGGGTTACAGGCATGAGCCACTGCACCCAGCCAAGGCCAGGTCTTTCATTTCCTTATTTGTTCCTAATGTTGTGAAAATGCAACATGGTTTGATTACTGTATTAGTCCATTCTCACACTGTTATAAAGAACTGCCCAAGACTGGGTAATTTATAAAGAAAAGAGGTTTAATTGGCTCACAGTTCTGCATGACTGAGGAGGCCTCAGGAAACTTACAATCATGGCAAAAGGGAAAGAGGCACATCTTACATGACGGTAGGCAAGAGACAGCAAGTGTGCAAAGGAGGAAATATCAGACACTTATAAAACCATTAGATCTTGTGAGAACTCACTCACTATCATGAAAACAGCGTGGGAGACACTGCTCCTATGATCCAATCACTTCCCACCCGGTCCCTCCCTCAACACATGGGGATTATGGGGATTATAATTCAAGATGATATTTGGGTGGGTTCACAGAGCCTAACCATATCAATTACCTTCCATGACAGTATCCTAACAGGGCACAGGGAAGAATGTTACTCAGCAAAAGTCTTTTTTTCCCTCTTTCAGTCACCCTGTGTTTCTGCTTCTGCTTAGATGGTGGTGGTGGTGGTGATGGTGGTGGTGGTGATGGTGGTGGTGGTGGTGATGGTGATGGTGGTGATAGTGATAGTGATGTTGAGGGCATGTGTGTGTTTGCATATACGCGCACACACATGTGGAATTCTCTGACTCCTTTTTCTCTCTCTCTCTTTTTTTTTTTGAGATGGCGTCTTGCTCAGTCACCCACTCTGGAGTACAGTGGTGCAATCTCGACTCACCACAATCTTCGCCTCCTGGGCTCAAGCGATTCTTCTGCCTCAGCCTCCCCAAGTTGCTGGGATTACAGGCACATGCCACCACGCCTGGCTAATTTGTATGTATTTTTAGTAGAAATGGAATTGCACCATGTTGGCCAGCCTGGTCTTGAACTCCTGACCTCAGGGGATCTGCTTGCCTTGACCTCCCAAAGTGCTGGGATTACAGGCATGAGCCACCGCGCCCAGCCTCCCCTGTCTCTTTCTGCCGGCAGTTCCTGTTCTTGATGGCCGTGGGTCATCCTCTGTGTGCCTCTGCCTGTCCCACTTTCCCTCTCCAACTTCCTCCTCTTCCTCTGCATTTCCAGTGCTCCTTTTATCTCACCCACTTAGCATAGGGTGGACCAAAATAAAAAATAAAACAACAGGTTTTGGAGTGGTCAGACAGAATTGAGTCCAGTTCCCACTTCTTACAAGCTGTGTGGCCAGCATTGTTTTCCATAATCTTTCTGAGCTCTAGTTTCTTTGTGTGGAAAAAATGAGAGCAGTTGGGGCTTCTTCTCCGGATTGTTCTCAGGTATTGATATCACAACTCCAGCAAAGTCCCTGGCACCGTAAGTGTTAGTTTCCCTCCTCCTCTTTCCCTTAATTTCTGGGCTTTTTTTTGTTTCCTTCCTCACCACTGCCCATTCTCTCTACTTTCTCCTAAATGGCTATAAGACCAAACTATATTACATATACTAAATTATTCATATGTGTGAAGTGAAGGGTTTAATATCCTTCATCATTCCTTTTCCTAGCCACTGGAAATTGCTAGAAACCTGGCCAGGCACTGTGGCTCACGCCTGTAATCCCAGCACTTTGGGAGGCTGAAGCAGGTGGATCACAAGGTCAGGAGTTCAAGACAATCCTGGCCAAGATGGTGGAAACCCATCTCTACTAAAATACAAAAATTAGCTGCGCATAGTGGCGGCCGCCTGTGATCTCAGCTACTTGGGAGGCTGAGGCAGAGAGTTGCTTGAACCCGGCAGGCAGAGGTTGCATTAAGCCGAGATCACGCCACCGCACTCCAGCCTAGGTGACAGAGCGAGACTCCGTCTCAAAAAAGAAAGGAAGGAAGGAAGGAAGGAAGGAAGGGAGGAAGGAAGAAAGAAAGAACATTCTGCATTTCTCTCAAGGACAATAAAACAACAGCTATTGTTTGTATGTGACCCTCACTTGATCCATTTCATCACTGGCCCTTAATGGGGAAATATGGTTATGGGGTGGCAGTGGAGGACTCCTCTTCCTCATGCTTATTCAGTGAACTTGCTGGACCTCGAGCTGTGGGATTTATCTTTTACAGCTCCATAGCAATGTCTTTGCTTGGTGTCTGTGCCAGAGATCCTAATGGCCCACAGTATTTGCAGTCATGGTCATCCTGTGTAAACTCATTACTTACAACTGCATCATCAGCACTTGTGCCAGGACCCCACCCTGGGGCACAAATGAACTAACCAGGTGACGGGAAGTGGAAGGCTGTTCCACAGGCCACACGAGGGGGCAGCAGAAAGACATATTTTGTGATGTGGAGATGAACTGCCGTCAACTCGACTTTCCCCCACGTCTAAGGGAATAGACTTGGCATAAAGCAAAAAAGGCTTATAGAACATAAAAGCACATTGGAAATGATCCTTTTCCAACTTTGCTGTTTTATAGATGGAGAGATTGAGGTCCCAAGAAGGTAAAGCGGATCTGTTGGTCACATTAGCTGGTTACTAGCAGAGCAGGAACTCGAA
The DNA here is from genome assembly GCF_029281585.2 of Gorilla gorilla gorilla. Lineage (NCBI taxonomy): Eukaryota > Metazoa > Chordata > Mammalia > Primates > Hominidae > Gorilla > Gorilla gorilla. The sequence continues at coordinate 220,029,080 of NC_073224.2, forward strand.
CACAGCCCTCTCTCCCTTCATCATCCCACACTGCCGGGCATGAAGTCCCATCCCCAAGGTGGGCCCAACAACTTCCTCTCTTTTCTCTCAATATACATGGATATTTTTCTGATATGAAAAATACATGTTGGCTGGGAGCGGTGGCTCATGCCTATAATCCCAGCACTTTGGGAGGCCGAGGTGGGTGGATCAACTGAGGTCAGGAGTTCAAGACCAGCCTGGGCAACATGGTGAAACCCTGTCTCTACTAAAAATACAAAAATTAGCCATGCGTTGTGGCGATCACCTGTAGTTCCAGCTAATCAGGAGGCTGAAGCACGAGAATCGCTTAAACCTGGGAGGCGTAGGTTGCAGTGAGCTGAGATCGCGCCATTGACCTCCAGCCTGGGCATCAGAGCGAGACTCCGTCACAAAAAAAAAAAAAAAAAAAAAGAGAAATACCTGCTCATGATAGAAAACCAAAAAAGACATTAAAAATTTAAAAGAAAACAAAATCACCCATACTTGCACTCTCAGAAATAATGATTGTTGCCATTTTGATGTGTTAGGTTGAACCATATGAAATTGCTGATATTTGACCATTTTCAGCCTACAAAAATGACAATTTCATATGGTTTAACCTAATATTTCCTCCCACCTTTTCTCCACGACAAACATAAAATTATTTTAAAATATAAAACAAGGATGAGACTACATGTGTATATTTGTGTGTATTTCTTTAGAGCCTACCTTTTTTTTTTTTTTTTTTTTTTGAGATGGAGTCTTGCTGTGTCACCCAGGCTGGAGTACAGTGGCATGATCTCTGCTCACTACAACCTCCACCTCCCGAGTTTAAGCGATTCTCCTGCCTCAGCCTCCCGAGTAGCTGGGATTACAGGCATGCGCCACCCTGCCTGGCTAATTTTTTGTATTTTTAGTAGAGATGAGTTTCACTATATTGGCTAGGCTGGTCTTGAACTCCTGACCTCGTGATCCACCCGCCTCGGCCTCCCAAAGTGCTGGGATTACAGGTGTGAGCCACCGTGCCTGGCCTAGAGCCTACCTTTTAAAGTGAAATATTAGCAATTACAAATATATAAAGAGAATAATGCCACATACACTCACATGTCTCCCACTCTTCCCCTGAGAAATAAGATGTCACATATACAATTGAAGCCCGCTATCCACCTCTCCCCAACAGGAGTTCCTCCCTATCACCTCGAGATAACTACTATCATCACTTTGGTATTTATCGCACATTGGTTTGTATCACTAAATCATAGGCAGTATTGTTTAGCATTTTTAACTTTATATAAATGAGACCAAGGTAGATGTATCTTCCATGACTTTTATTGTTTATAAAGGATTATATGTATGTATATATATACACATAGTTTTTTTTTTTTTTTTTTTGAGACGGAGTCTCGCTCTGTCGCCCAGGCTGGAGTGCAGTGGCGCGATCTCGGCTCACTGCAAGCTCCGCCTCCCGGGTTCATGCCATTCTCCTGCCTCAGCCTCCCGCGTAGCTGGGACTACAGGCGCCCGCCACCACGCCCGGCTAATTTTTTGTATTTTTTAGTAGAGACGGGGTTTCACTGTGTTAGCCAGGATGGTCTCGATCTCCTGACCTCGTGATCCGCCCGCCTCGGCCTAGTTTTTTTTTTTTTTTGAGACAGAGTCTTACTCTGTTGCCCAGGCTGGAGTGCAGTGGTGTGATCTCAGCCCACTACAACCTCTGCCTCCCAGGTTCAAGCGATTCTCCTGCCTCAGCCTCCCAAATAGCTGGGATTACAGGCACATGCCACCATGCCCTGCTAATTTTTGTATTTTTAGTAGAGACAGTGTTTTGCCATGTTGGCCAGGCTGGTCTCGAACTCCTAACCTCAGGTGATCCACCCACCTCGGCCTCCCAAAGTGCTGGGTTAGAGGCCTGAACCATCGCACCCGGCTGAATTGTATATTTTTGAAACCTATCCATGTTGATGATACATGTAGCTTTTGTTCACTCACTTTCAATTTTTTGCTATTAAATATTCAGATTTACTATCTGCCTGACTCCACTAGACAGGAATCTTCCGCGGTGGAGACTCTGTCTTAGTTATCCGTGGCACCCAGGAGGCCCCAGAAATGGCCATTGAGTGGAATGGACAGATGCAGGAAGTGAAAAGCTGAAAATCACTTTGCCAGATAAGCCCAGACTCATCTGTTGAGCACTCAAGGCAGACAGCACTGATAAGAAGGCCCTTGTATCTGGGAGAGGCAGACGTCAAAGCTGAACATTTCTTTATGATGCCTCTCTCAAGTGACAGATTCAGAGTTCTAAGGCATCTGATCCAGAACTGGAGGGGAGGACGGAAGCATCAGGAAAAGCTCCCAGAGAGCCCAGAACTCATTCCTGAAGGATGAGTAGGTTCCTCTCTTCATGGCAACCAGAGCCAGAAGCCCAAATTTATTTTTTATTCTTTATTTTTTTTAGAGAGACAAGGTCTCATTCTGCTACCCAGGCTGGGTTCAGTGGCATGATCATAGCTCACTATAACCTTGAATTTCTGGGCTCAAGCAATCCTCCCACTTCAGCCCCCCAAGTAGCTGGGACTACAGGCACACACCATCATGCCTGCCTAATTTTTTAATTTTTTTGTAGATACAGGGTCTCACTATGTTACCCAAGTTGGTCTCAAACACCTGGCCTCAAGCCATCCTCCCACCTCAGCCTCCCAAAGCACTGGGATTACAGGTGTGAGTCATCGCCCCCAGCCCACATTTTTAGATAAAGGCATTTACTTATATGTCCTCAGGATTCTTTGGTTATATCCATAAAACCAAGTTTTTCAGACCATTAACACGTATGATTGGTAGAAAAATGGCATTGCTGGAGCCATAAAACACAGACAACGAAAAATAACAATTCCTTTGTCAAAATCTACCCACCTCTGATGAGTTCAAAGTTACAGGAATAGTAACAAGTCACAGTGGCAATGAGGCATAGAGGCGAGAGTTTAGGGGCTCTGGAATCAGATGGAGCTGAATCAGAATCCTGGCTCATCCACTTCCTTAATGTGTGACCCTGGGCAAGTCATTCACCTCGTTCAGTTTCTATCTCTTCATCTGCAAAATAGAGATACAAATGTCTTACCTTGCAAGTTGATGGAGATAACCTGCCTGGCATATAGTGTGTATCCTGTAAATGGGAGGAAATCCTATGATCAGACTGGGTTGGCAGAGAACTGCCTTTGACTATTGAAGGTGGACATGGCTGATGAGAGAGTAAACTCCTCATAGCCATGAAAACCCTGCATCTCACCGTGACTGCTGATACAAGCCACTGGTCCTGTAGAGTAGCTGGGAATCATTCTCAGCCCTCCTCAAGAACACGCCTGTCCTGTGAAGAAGATAAATCTGGTCTGGATGCGGTGGCTCACGCCTGTAATCCCAGCACTTTGGGAGGCCAAGGTGGGTAGCTCACCTAAGGTCAGGAGTTTGAAATCAGCCTGGCCAATATGGTGAAACACCATCTCTATTAAAAATACAAAAATTAGCCAGGCGTGGTGGCAGACGCCTGTAATCTCAGCTACTCAGGAAGCTGAGGCAGGAGAATCACTTGAACCTGGGAGACAGAGATTGCAGTGAGCCAAGATTATGCCACTGCACTCCAGCATGGGTGACAGAGCAAGAGTTTATCTCAAAAAAAAAAAAGAAAAAAAAAGAAGACATATCTGCTGATAGCCCAGGAAGCTGCTTCCTTTGGCTCTGTGTTCGTTTCTCTTCTTGGAGAAGATGAAAGGAATAAATGGGTATGTATTATATCGGTAAAGTCTAGGAGAGACCCAGTCCTAGAGAGAGGATCTCTCAAATAAAGCAGAAGATTTCCAAGCCCATTTAAAAGTTCACAAAAAATGTCACATGCAAAAGCATAAACCTAAACATCCTGAAAGGAGGGGAAATCCGGTGTTTCCACTACCTACTACTTCCCAGGTGAATATCTCTATAGTTTTCCATTACAAGAAAGAATTGCGGTCAAAATGACCCCCTTGCAGTAGATCTATTCAAATAAAAGAGCATTTAATTTTTGTATTTACAGCTAATCATAATATTACACTCAGTCTCTCCACCCACACACACTTTAAATTAACCTTTATTTCAATTTGCACAGCTAGAACTACTAGAGTTTCTCCATTTTGCTGGTGAAAAAAATGCCATGATTTAAAAGGTACACACCAGGCAGGGCATGATGGCTCACACCTGTAATCCCAGCACTTTGGGAGGCCAAAGCAGACGGATCACTTGAGGCCAGGAATTCAAGACAAGCTTGGCCAACATGGTGAAATCCCATCTCTACAAAAAATACAAAAATTAGTTGGGAGTGGTGGGACATGCCTGTAATGCCAGCTACTCGGGCTGCTGAGGCACAAGAATCACTTGAACCTGGGAGGCAGAGGTTGCAGTGAGCCAAGATCATGGTATTGCACTCCAGCCAAGGCAACAGAGCAAGATTCTGTCTCAAAAAAGTTAAATTAAATTAAAACTCCTCATCATTTGACTCAATACCTAGCCTCAGAAGTAATCATTCAGGCATATATTTTCATGGGAAAGATGACAAGTAACTTAAATGGCTACCCCATAGGGGCTTTTTCAAATAAACAAGGAATTCCACCATATCATAGAATAATCAGTAACCAATAAAAATAGTCTCATAGAAAATGACAGATCAAATGAAATGAAACGGTGTATGCAATGTGTTATTGGGTGAAAAGAGAAGTTTGCAAAGAGGTGGGGCTCCCATTTTTGGAAAAAGACACACACATACATACATGCAGAGAGAGAAAGAGAAAATGAAAGAATAGGCATCAAATTAAGTTGATTACCTCTGGGCTCTCAGAATTGGACATGATTTTTACTTTGTTTTGTTTGCATTTTTTGCATGTTTGTATTTTTCTAAATTTCAGACATTAAAATTTTATTACAGTGGTATTTTTTTTAATAAAAAGCATCCCAAAGAAGATGTGAACAACTTTTGGAACACCTGGCCCTTTGCTCTAAGCCTGTTCTCTAAGCTTTCATCAGCACCAGACCTCAACAATTCTAGGGCTGGAGCAGCCTCTCATAGGAAAAGATCAACTATTTCTTTCTAGAGCAGCCAACCCTAACTTTGATTCTGTCAGGTATGTCATTCGTGACATTATATAAGCATATTATTGGTACCAGGAATTGACATAGCTGCCATACTCATTGGCTTGGCTTGTCCAAAAAGAAAACTGGAGAATACAACTCAGATTTTTAAGAAACACATTGAGTACTGTTCCTTGGGGACAGTCCACTCATGCTTACAGCTGTGATATTGGCATTACTGTAGCATCAGGAATTTGAGATGGGCTGATCGTCACATGGGTGGCTGAGTCACTTAATTATAGACTAACAAAAGCTACCAGCACTTTGCTATGAAGCTAGAACCCGCCCTTACTCCCCTCTCAGACAGAAATGACCAGCCCACTTTGTGCCATGGTGAATCTATTACATACTCCTTAGATTCTTTGTAACATTCAAGAGCTTTGCAGTCATAAAATGGTAGCCAGGCTGGTCTTCTTCCCAACAATGGTAGTTTACAAAGGTAGTGAGAGCAATGCATTTGGGAACAGATCAAGTGAAAATGTAAAAGTGTCCAAAGAAGTAATATAACACCCCTTTCCCCAACCCAAAAATACTCTCTCCAGCTCTAACATCACCACCTACAGGAAGCCTGTCAGGTTTTCCCAAGCTACTCTTAGACCAAGAACTATCACCTCTTTATCCCCAGATGAGGCCCTGACTTTTGAGAGTCTACAGATGAATGAATGAATGAATGAGTATGTGACTCCACAAGTACATGAGAGAATGAATATCAGAATGAGTAAGTGAATGTATCTGCTTCAGCAGCATTTGGTAGATATATCTGCTCATTTATTTCACAAAAATTGATGAAGGATTTACTCTATGCCAGATTCTATGATGGGTACTGGGATACTAACAAGATAGACAGGTCCCTGCTTTCAGGGAGTTTATATTATAGTTGGGGAGATAGTCGACACACAAAGAAACAAATGTGTGTATGATTTCAGATGGTGATAGCACTGTGAAGAAAACACATGGGGGTATATGAGACAGAGTGCCTGGGGGTGCTGAATGACTAGAAGATAAGGGCAGCAGGGAAGTCTTCTTTTGGAAGGTGGAATCTAAGCTCTGACTTAGAATGACTGTGTAAGCACTTCTTATGGGCATATGTGACATTACCTTTTTCCTGGGGGGCTCTGGGGAGAATGACTACATCTTATTCATCATTGCACGCTATCAGGTTACAGTAGCAAGCACATGGGATTTGCAACCAGACTACCTGAGTTCAAATTCTGCTTCTACCACTTACTAGCTATGGACCTTGGGTAAGTTACCTAAACATTGAAATCTCAGTTTCCCCACCCAAAAATGGGGGTAGGGAATGATGATGATTATGACGATGATAATGATAATACGTTTCTAAAGGATATTGCTGTCTGCCCAAAACTCATGCCTCCCCTTCCATAGTGTGAAGTTGTTGCTGAAAAGCGGCTGCCCAAACCTGGGTTCCATTTTCCAGTCTTCTTGTACCCAGATACAGCCATGGGACGAATTTCTGCCACGGGGACATGAACAGAAGTGACATGTGTCATCATCCAGGCCTGGATCCCTGAGTCACTGTATGGAGGAAAACTACCCATTGACCAATAACAACTTCATTGGACTAAGTGAGAGAAAAATGAACTTCTATTGTGTTAAACCTCTGAAATTTTAGGGTTTCTGAAACTTTAGCATCTAGTATAACACAAATTAGTGCAAACTTTAAGTGCTGTAAAAATCAAATGAGTGTGTCACACAATGCCTACACAAAATGGGCACCAGAGGTTGCTGGCATAAAACAACCGAGGACAGGGCTTTGGGTCCTTTCAAATCAGCCTCATGAGATTTTGACCATGTACCCCTTCTTGTCTTTCTAGAAGGGGATGGTTTTTACTGAACTGGATATTTATTTCTGGGAAGGTTACTGATTATAGGAAGAGTAACATTAGGCCAGAATTACTAACAGTCCCTATGGCTTTATGGCTTTGCAGACTTTTGCATCATCCAGAAAAATGTTTTAATTAACTGAGCATAAAAGAGGTAATCCTGCTCAACAAAATCATTGCTCTCTACTTCAGCCCAGAGCTTGGAGCAGAGCTTGAAAATCAAGAGCTTCCCCCAGGATATAAAACATTTTTTCTCTTTCTCCTTCCTCTTCCTCCAGGACAGTTCTTCTATGATGAGGTCTCTGTAAGACTTTTAGTTCTCAGGCATCTAAGAGTGAAGAAAAGAACCATATGCTTCATGTTTTCATCTACTTGAAAATGAGATAATGAATATAAATCTCCTAACACAGCCAATGACGCATCATAGGAATTCAACAAATGGGCATCCTTTTAGTTCATTTAACCCTCACTGTCAACTATGACATGCTTGATATCTTGTCTCGGCCCATAATAAAAATGACCCAGTGGGTATTATTGTCTCCATTTGACAAATAAAAAAACAGAGGCTTAGGGAGTTCAAGTATATAGCATTACTGTGTCAAGAAATGTCTGGTACACCAGTTTCATCTGATGTAATTCTCACAATCATGTAGAGAATGCATGAGATTGGTATTATTGTCCCCATTTTGTGGATGAGAAAATTGAGGCTCAAAGAATTTAGATAACTTTAATTCTTGGACAAACATTTTCCAGTACTTTTCTGTGTGCCAGGCTCTGTGCTGAGATGCTGGGGAACCACAACAAAGACATATTCCCTACCCTCCTAGAGCTCACAGTCTGGTGTTAAGAGTTAAGATAAAGAGGCAATGTTGGGCCAGGCGCGGTGGCTCATGCCGATAATCCCAGCACTTTGGGAGGCCGATGAGGGCTGATCACGAGGTCAGGAGTTCAAGACTAAGCTGGCCAAAATGGTGAAACTCCATCTCTACCAAAAATACAAAAATCAGCCAGGCATGGTGTCGTGCGCCTGTAATCCCACCTACTCGGTAGCCTGAGGCAGGAGAATTGCTTGAACCCGGGAGGCAGAGGTTGCAGTGAGCCAAGATCATGCCACTGCACTCCAGCCTGGGCAACAGAGAAAGACTACGTCTTGGGGAAAAAAAAAAAAAAAGAGGCAATGTCAAGTATGATTTGCTAGAAAATCCAAGTAAGCCTAGGATGTTTTGGGAATAAAGAGGAGGGTCCACCTAACTCAGAACTGGGGAGAGGAGGAGAAACATGAAGTATTTTAGTTTATGTTAGTTGTAAGATAAGATGTGCCCTTGGATAAGATTTAGCTAGAATGGTCATTGCGAAAGAATGTTCCAAGAATAGGAATCACTGGGGCAGTTTCATCATTAGGTGTGGATTTCTTCCTGTTTATTCTTGGCCTTCTTTAAACAAAAGGGAATTGTTGGGCTTCTTGTGTCTGAAGAAATGTATTCTCATCTCTGTCACCTTTTTTTTTTTTTTTTGAGACGGAGTTTCGCTCTTGTTGCCCAGTCTGGAGTGCAATGGTGCGATCTCAGCTCACCAAAACCTCCACCTCCCGGGTTCAATCGATTCTCATGCCTCAGCTTCCCGAGTAGCTGGGATTACAGGCATGCGCCACTACGCCCAGCTAATTTTGTATTTTTAGTAGAGATGGGATTTCTCCATGTTGGCCAGGCTGGTCTCGAACTCTTGACCTCAGGTGATCCGCCCACCTCAGCCTCCCAAAGTGCTGGGATTACAGGAGTGAGCCACTGCATCCGGCCTCTGGCACCTTTTTTCTTCATTATCTTCAAACATAACCTGTGCTCCCTTGTCTTTTTCCTTCTGAGACTCCAATTATTAAGTTAGACATTTCATGTCATTTACTTCTTCTATATTTCCTGCCTTTTTAATTCCCCATACTGTATTTTAAAAGATTGTCTTTTGACCTGTTTTGACCTTTACAGTTCGTTGCTATTTTTTCTTTAGCTGCGTCTAATCTAACACTAAAACCATCCATTGCATTCTTAGTTTTGGTTCTTATATTTTTCAGTTATGGAATTTCTATTGGTTCTTTTTCAAATATGCTATCACTTTTTATCACTTTCCCGTTTTCTGACAACATCTTCCAACTTGTATCTCCTTGAATGTAGTAAGCATGGTTGTTTTCTGATTGGTCTCTGTTAATTCCATCAACAGTAGTTCCTATGGATCTGTTTCTGCTGTCTGTTGTTTCTCTTGACTCTTGTTCATGGTGTCTCGTCTTTTTTCTGAGATGAAGTCTTGCTCTGTTGCCCAGGCTGGAGTGCAATCGCATGATCTTGGCTCACTGCAACCTCCACCTCCTGGGTTCAAGCGATTCTCCTGCCTTAGCCTCCTCAGTAGCTGGGAATACAGGCACGTGCCACCAGCCCTGGCTAATTTTTTTTATTTTTAGTAAAGACGGGATTTTACCATGTTGACCAGGCTGGTCTCAAACCCCTGACCTCAAGTGATCCGCCCACCTCAGCCTCCCAAAGTGCTGGGATTACATCCATGTGCTACCACACCTGGCTAATTTTTGTATTTTTAGTAAAGATGGGGTTTTACTATGTTGGTCAGGCTGGTCTCAAACTCCTGACCTCAGGTGATCTGCCGGCCTCAGCCTCCCCAGTAGCTGGGATTACAGGCATGCACTACCACGCCGGGCTAATTTTTGTATTTTTAGTAAAGACGGGGTTTCACCATGTTGGTCAGGCTGGTCTTGAACTTCTGACCTTGTGATCGGTCCACCTTGGCCTCCCAAAGTGCTGGGATTACAGGCGTGACAAGGCAATGTCTTGTCTCTTCATGTGCCTAGATATCTTTCTTGCTTATTGGATACTGTATTTTAAAAACATAATTATTAAAATAATTTGAGGCCAAGGATGATGTTCTGTTCTTCCAAAGGGGATTGTCATTAGCTTCTGTCAAACACCTGAGGCTACTGACTGTCTTAGATGATTTAATCAAATTCAAAACATTGAGATTTTCTGGGCCACCCTGATGACTCAAAGACTAGCCACAGTTCAAGCTAGAGTTGGTTTACTTCCATTTCACCCTTTCTCCTGAAGTATGGGCTTTCTGGACCTCAGCTAAAAATTAGAATGGTTTACCAGAATCCCTACCCTTTATGGGATTCAAAATCCTACTCTAGTTCCCTCTCAGATCTCTACAGGCTGACAAAATTACAGCTCAATCATTTAGTGCCTATTCAACATCAGCCAACGTTCCTGGACAAAAGCAGCCTGGAGTATTGGGCTCACCTCTCTGAGATCCTGTCTTTTCCCAGATCTCAGCCAGTCTTCCTCAGTGTCTTGTTAGCTCTTTGATACTTTAAAGATGTTTTTGTATTTTATACAGCTTATTTAGGTATCATCATCTTTCAGCCATTAGGTACAGAAACTGAGGGACAGTATGTGCAAAGGCCCAGAGGTCACAAAACTTCTGAGTGGTCAGGCAGGGTTGGAACTCAGGGTGTAACTGTTTCAAATCCCAGATTCTTACTTCTACACAGCACTGCTCAGTCCACATCATGATGATATACATGGATAAGCTGATGTATAGATGGATAAAAGCTAATACTTACTTACCAAGCCTTTGGCTGTGTCAAACACTCTGTTCAAGCTTTAGATTTTTAAAACTCATTTAATACTGAAAACAATCCTATGAGTTAGGTATTGTCATTACTTCTATTTTACATATGAGGAAACTGAGGCTCAGAGAGATTAGCAAACTGGTGCAAGGTCACACAGCTAGCAACAGTTGAGCTAGAATTCAAACCTGAGAGTCCAACTCAGAGCCTGTGCCCTAACCACAAAGTTTTGAATAAAAGTTCCTTGTTGCCAAGGGTCTGAAAATCGTTTATCCTACCACATAGCTTCAGGCACAAATACTAACCCTAGGACCATTGGTTCTCCAAGATTGACCTTCCCAGGTAATACTATACTATTTGTACCCTACACTTGCCTGAGTCCAGATGTAACAAAGTCTTCACTTCCACGTATTGGGAAGCGTTGCTTTGAAATCTTCAGTTCTGAAAACTGTAACCATCCTCACCGCCTCCATCAGATGTTTTTCTCCAGGGGAGACCAGAACAGTTTACAAGCTAATCAGTTCCTGCCAGACTCATAAATTGGGAGACAAGGGAGGGGCAGTGAAGGGGGAAATGCTTTATTATCCCCATTTTGCAAAGGCAAGTTCCAAGCCAAAGCAGGTGAGTCATCCACAGAGATCAGAGTCCAACACCCATTCTGTTCCACCCCCTGAATTCCCTCCTGGAGTGGGGGACTTTACCCCACAGATAAAGCCACTTCTCTTCTCTGCTAGGAAATATGCAAAGTAGACTGTGGGCCTCCCAGGGAGCCAGTGGTGGGAGACAGGTGCATGCCAGGTCCACGAGCCTCCCTAAGAATCAATTGGTCTTATATCCTGAATTTTCGGGGCATGAATAATGATCCAAGCTACTATTAATTAAGCATTTACCACTGTGCTAAAGCATTTTCATGTGTGATTTCATTTGATCCTCCCACAACCCTCTGAAGATTCTATCGTTATCCTCACTTTCAGATTAAGAAACTGAAGCCTGGGAAGGTAAAGCATTTGCCATGGGCACCTACTTAGGAAGCAACAGGCCTTTGGGTTGACATTTTGAAGTCATTCATCTGACATTCCTTCCCACTGTCTTGCCTTCCCACCTACAGATGTGCTTCTAAACACTAAGAGAACGGGTCAAGGGCAGAGGATTTCTGTGGGATCTGTGCTCACTCATAGTCATGGTAGAGGAAGCTGAATCCCAGAGCAAAGGACACCAGGAAGAGGAGAGGGTTTCTCTGGAAACAGCAGGGTAGGTGCAGGCTGACGTGCTTATTGACATGGCAACCTGAACACACCTGGAGACACCTGCTCCACCACCCAGATGGCCATGAATGGAGCAAGTTCTTCCCACTGTTGCTCTCTTCTCTTTTCTGCAAAGTTACACAAGGGTCAAGTCCCATCAAGGGTCCCATCTCCATCTTTTCTCAAGATGAAGCTGGAAGTCATCTTGCCACTGGGACCCACCCTTTGGAAAGACCTCTGCCCAGACAAGGGAAGTGCTGCCTCAATTGCATGATTTGAGTGACTTTGGGAGGGTATTCCTGTCCCCAAATAGACCTCCTCTCCTGACATGTCACACTGGCCGAAATTCCACTATTACAGCTGTTCTTTTCAGGTAAAAAGAAATGAAACCTCTTTCTAAATATAAACACTCCCAGAAAGGGTACTTGATGTTTGTCGATTGTAATTTTTTCTCACATAAAGATGTTTTTTCCCAGACTTTTAGAATTTCCTTCCATCTGTCTGCTGAGTCTGACTCATGAAAAAAACCCAATAAATATAGTATCTGTTGAATGCTCAAAAAGGACTACACAAATAAACAAGTAGCAGCCCCACATTAGAGAGAAAAGGCAAAGTAAGCCATGCTTAGTCTAACCTGTGTTTTCTAAACCGAGTTGAACACAGATGTGACATCATTACATTAACTTGTTCTTTGTTTTGTTTTTGTTTTTGTTTTTGTTTTTGTTTTTGTTTGAGATGGAGTCTTGCTTTGTCACCCAGGCTGGAGTGCAGTGACACGATCTCGGCTCACTGCAACCTCTGCCTCCTGGGTTCAAGCGATTCTCCTGCCTCAGCCTCCCGAGTAGCTGGGACTACAGGCACATCCTACCACGCCCGGCTAATTTTTTGTATTTTTAATACAGACAGTGTTTCTCCATGTTGATCAGGCTGGTCTTGAACTCCTGACCTCAGGTGATCTGCCCGCCTTGACCTCCCAAAGTGCTAGGATTACAGGCGTGAGCCACCATGCCCAGCCCTACTAGATGGTTTTTAATGCCTCTTTCTAGTGCTCTGTAAGAGAAGAATAGTAAAGAGGAAAGAAAGAGAGCATATGATGGGGAGGAACAATCTGAAAGCCTAAATGAAGATACCAAGCCCATTGGGGCTATTTTGCTTATCTCATGTATTGTATGAGGTCTACAGATTTTACAACACAGAAAGCAGAAGCAAGAACAGCGACTGTAAAGACATCATCCTGTCATCTCAGCCTGCACTTCCTGCTACAACCTTGTCTGTTCAGGGTCTATGCCAAGCAGCCAACACAGTTCCCAGGACATGGTAGCTGTCCTACAAATGTGTGTTGGTTCAAACATAATTATGCTTTCATCTTAGAAAATGTGGGGGAAATACAAACAAGTATAAAGAAAAAATAACCATTATTCATGATCCCACCTCAAGAAACAGTAACAGAAAATGATAACAGTTATTGAGTGAATATCATGCACTAAGCACTTTACATGATCTCTCTCATTTACTATTTATATAACCACTGTCAACATTTTAGATTTCCTTCCAGGGTTTTTTTTCTATACATGCCACATATATATTTTTTCTATACATGCTACATATATATGTATATATGTATGTATGTATACATATATGTATGTGTATATATGTAGCATGTACAGAAAAATATATATATATTCAGTAGTTGTACTGTACCCTGTACATATACTTTCTTTTCATTCTTCTTATTTTTTCTGATTATCCTCACAAGAGACTTTTGAAATATTGATTTTTTTTCCTCCCATTTTACAGATGAAAACACAGAAGCTCAGGAGATAAATTGCCTAAGGTCAGACAGCTAATAAATGGCAGAGCTGGGATTTGAACCAAAGCCAGACTGGCAATAATGCCTGTGATTTCACCCCTCACCTACTCTCACCCTTCTTCCCAGGTGCTCTTCAGTGTATGACATAATTGAGAGGTGATGGGCTTCATTTCCCAGGGCATCCTAAAGACTGGGCTTTAACACAGGGCAGGGTGTGGTAATTGCTGTAAATGGCCCAAGAGACCCTTGATTCATACTGCCCTTCTGATGAGGAGACAGCCTGTTGATATCCAGGGACCCAATCAGAGAGGTGTGAGCAGTGCCAGGGTTCATCCGGGGCTGCCATGATGGGAAGCAGGACCAAACTAGCAATAACTATGATCTGATGAGCATCACTCTTATGACCACCTGGACAGCTCAGCCAGGCAGAGGAGAGAACTGCCAATGTCATGAGTCTAGGGCTGGCAGATAAAATCCAGGACACCCAGTTAAATTTGAATTTAGTCACTTGTTTAACCACTGTCAATATTATAGACATATATCTAAGTATGGTGACATGCTTATACTAAAATGCTATCTGTTCTTTATCTGATATTCAGATTTAACTGGGAGTCCTATATTTTTATTTGCTAAACATGGCAACCTGAGTAAATGATCCTCCTTTTGCTTTATTTTATTTTATTTTTTCCTCTTCCTCTTTACCCTCCATTTCCACTTCTGTCCTTCTTCCCCACCATAAATACTCAAACTGATTCTGTTTAACCTAAGTCCATCTAACTTAACTTCCATTTGTCTATGTTGATATATGTGTAAATCTTTCACTGTGTGGTATTGATTTTTGTTTTTTTTTAATTCACACAAATAGAACCACACTATAAATCTCATTCTGTTCCACTTTTTTCCTGAGATCTATTCATGTTGTGATATGTAAATCTGGATCATGAGTTCTAGATTTTACAAAACAGTTCACCAAATATATAGGCCAGGTTTTACTTAACAGTTCCCCAGTGGTAGACAACTAGGTAGCCTCCATCTTCTCGTTCCAGACAATTCTGGGTTAAAGTGTGTGCACATCTGATGGGTGTCAGGTCAATCTCTCATTATTGCAGTTATTTATATTTATCTGGTTATCTTACAGATGTATGTGAGACAGTTTCTCTAGGGTACATTCTCAGAAGTGGGATAGCTGTTTCATAGAGTATATGTGTGTGATATTCAAAATATTTAACAATTGGCTAGGCGCAGTGGCTCACACCTATAATCCCAGCACTTTGGGAGGCCGAGGAGGGCGGATCACCTTAGGTCGGGAGTTCGAGACCAGCCTGGCCAACATGGCAAAACCCCATCTCTGCTAAAAATACAAAAATTAGCCAGGTGTGGTGGGGCATGTCTATAATCCCAGCTACTCAGGAGGCTAAAGCAGGAGAATCACTTGAACCCGTGAGGCAGAGGTTGCAGCAAGCCGAGATTGCACCACTACACTCCAAACTAGGCAGCAAGAGCGAGAGTCTGTCTCAAAAAATAAATAAATAAAAATTTTAACATCCATCAAGGCGCAGCACTGACCACTTGGAACAGGTGTTGCTGGTGTGCCGTACTGGTATACACCTACCGAATATCTGCCTTGCATACACACAAACATAATTTCATTGGTACAACTGGAATTACTCAGGAATGGCTTTGCTGGTCTAGACTCCCGTCAGCATTGCATGAAGATCCTCTTTTTTTTCACATGCTTGTTACCATTTGAAACTATATTTAAGTTTTGCCAATGTGTTGGCTGTCAAATAAATCTCATCATTGCATTTGTTTGTAGTCCTCTGATTATTTATGAGATTGAATATTTTTCATATACTTATTAGCTATTTAGGTTTCCCCTTTTGTGAATCATCTGTTAATACATTTTGTCCATTTTCCTCTTGTATTTCCATTTTTTCCTTCTGGCAGATATTTAGGAGTTTCTTATATAGCCTGGAACAGTGCTATCCAATAGAAATATAATGTGAACCACATATGTAATAACAAATGTTCTAATAGCCATATTTACAAGGTAAAAAGAAACATACAATTAATTTTAACAATATATTTTGGCCAGGCATGGTGATTCACGCCTGTAATCCTATTACTTTGGGAGTTCGAGGCAGGTGGATTGCTTGAGGTCAGGAGTTCAAGACCAGCCTGGGCAACATGGTGAAACCCTGTCACTACAAAAAAATACAAAAATTAGCCAGGCATGGTGGCTCACATCTGTAGTGCCGGCTACATAGTGGAGCTGAGGCAAGAGGATTGCTTGAGCCCAAGAAGTGGAGGTTGCAGTGAGCTGAGATTGCAACACTGAACTCCAGCCTGGGCGACAGAGTGAGAACTTATCTCAAAAAAAAAATATATATATATATATATATATTTCACATAACATAATGTGTCTAATCTATCGTTTCAACATATAGTCAATACAAAAAATTATTAAGATACATTAAAGTCCTTTGTGCATGCTAAGACATTGAAATTTGGTTATATATTTTACACTTCAGCACATCTCAATTTTGACTGTGTCATTATAAGGTGCTCAATACTACATATGGCTGGTAGCAACCATATTGAACAGTGCAGGCCCAGAATCTAAACTCTAGATATTAATTCCCTATTGGTTTTAGGTTGAAAATATCTTCTCTGGTCCATCCATCTGTTAATTTGGCTATGGTATCCTTTGTTTAAAAAACATGTTAATTTTTAGGCTGGGCACGGTGGTTCACACCTGTAATCTCAGCACTTTGGGAGGCCGAGGCAGGCGGAGCACAAGTTCAGGAGTTTGAGACTAGCCTGGCCAAAACGGCAAAACCCTGTTTCTACTAAAAATACAAAAAAATAGCCAGGCGTGGTGGCAGGCACCTGTAATCACAGCTACTTGGAAGTCTGAGCCAGGATAATTGCTTGAACCTGAGAGGCAGAGGTTGCAGTGAGCTGAGATCATGCCATTGCACTCCAGTCGGGGTGACAAAGTGAGACTCCACCTCAAAAAAAAAGATTGCTAATGTTTAATGTAGCCGAGTCCATTAATTTTTCCCCTAAAATTTGTGTTTTTGGACTCTTGTTTTTAAAATTCATACTCATGTCAAAATGTCCAAGATATGATCTTATATTTTTCTTCTATTAGTTTTATAGTTTTTATCTTTCTTGGGTAGGTCTTTAAGCTATTTAAGGACTTTTTTTTCATATTGTAGGAATTAGGGTGCCAACTTTTTCTCTTATAGAGTGAGTTGGTTTTCCCAGCCCCATCTACTAAATAACCAACCTGTCCTTTCTCTACTCATTTGTGAAGCCACTTCTATCATATGTCAGTCTCTCATAGAAACAAGTCTGCTTCTGAGTTCTGTATTTAATATTTAATGCATTTATTACATTAATATTAATATGTTAATGTATTTTAATATTTAATCATCATAGTAACCCTTGTTTTGTAAGTACAATTAAATTGCAGAGAATTTGGATAACTTGCCCAAAGTCACCCAAATAGTAAGTGTTAGAGTCATGATTTGAACCCAGGTATGTCTGATGCTGTACCAGTTCAGATTGTACTTGGCTCCACGTTACAGAAATCAGACTATAGTGGCTGGAACAAAGGGGCTTATTTTTCTCACATAACAAGAATTCTGGAGATACGCCATTCAGTACAGGTATGGTGGCCCCATAATGCCACCCACCCGGGATCCATGTGCCTTCTATCTTTCTGATAAACCATATTAACCTGTGGCTTTTGTCCTCATGGTACCAAGATGGCTGCCATCTCCTGGAATCTGTCGTCATTCCAAGAAAGAAGAAAGGGAAAGAGCAAAGGCAAAGGAGAGTTCCAGGGGAGCCTGTCCCTCTTAATCGGGGAAACATTTGTTTTTCTATAAGTTGTAATAGACTTCATTAACATTGAGTGGACCAGAAGTAGGTCATTTGGCCATGTCTCACTGCAAGAGAACCCGGGAAATGGAGGGCTACTTATTATTATTTTAAAGCTGGAAACAGTGCCACCCAAATAAAATTTGTGTTCTGTTAAGAATTAAGCAGTGGGGAATGGGTATTAGGTAAGTGTTAGAGTAGGTTTACTGAAAAGCTAATGAAGCTCAAGCTTCAGGGCATCTTGCTTATCAGACCCCCTTCCAGTGCCTTATATCTAATTGGTTTTTTTGTTCATTTGTTTTGTTTTTGTTTTTGTTTTTGTTTTGAGACGGAGTCTCGCTCTGTCACCCAGGCTGGAGTGCAGTGGTGCAATCTTGGCTCACTGCAACCTCCGCCTCCCGGGTTCAAGCAATTGGCCTGCCTCAGCCTCCCGAGCAGCTGGGATTACAGGTGCACACCACCACACCCAGCTAATTTTTGTATTTTTTTCGTAGAGACAGGGTTTCACCATGTTAGCCAGGCTGGTCTTGAACTCCTGACCTTGTGATCCACCCACCTCGGACTCCCAAAGTGCTGGGATTACAGGTGTGAGCCACCGTGCCCAGCCTTATATCTAACTGTATATACTTAGTTGTATATTATTTTTCTCCCCCCACCCACTCAAAAATGCATAAATTTCAGGTTCCACAAAACCTGGATTTTACCCCAGGTGGGCATGTAGCAGTGCCTGCCACACAGGCCGAAGCCCACAGTCTCCATTTTGCTATGGATTTTTCTGGTTGTAGTGGGAAACAAAGTGTATGGCCAGGTTGCCAAGTCAAGTGCACATTTTCAACTCATTCCCTTAAGATCTACGTTTATGTTTTTTTTTTTTTTGACCAGGACAAAGGCCTGTCCAGGAGTGTTAGTCTAAGAAAATAATATAATAATAATAATAACTGTCCATTTTTGAGTGCCAACTACATGCCAGACACTGTGCTAGGAGCTTTCCCATATGTTTCAATTAATTTTTATTACAACTCTTTGTGGCTCAGAGTTGTTAAGTAACTTGTCCAAGGTCACAAAGTCTGTAAGTGGCCAAATTAGAATGTTAACCTGATATCAAAACTTTTTGCCTGGGCGCAGTGGCTCACACCTGTAATCCCAGCACTTTGGGAGGCTGAAGTGGGAGGATCACTTGAGGCCAGGAGATCGAGACCAGCCTAGGCAACACAGCAAAACCCTGTCTCTACAAAAAAAAAAAAAAAAAAAAATAGCTTGTGTAATGGCGCATGCCTGTGGTCCCAGTTACTCAGGAGGCTGAGGAGGGAAGATCACTTGAGCCTGGGAGGTTGAGGCTGCAGTGAGCCGTGATCACACCACTACACTCCAGCCTGGGAAACAAAGTGAGATCCTGTCTCAAACAAAACAAAACAAAACAAACAAAAAAACCTTTTCCATGCTTTTCACTACACCATGGTTAAATTTTTCCTAAGGGCTTTGGACCCATGTAGGACTGTAAGCTTTAGCAAATAAAAATACAGATAAGAAATGAATAGTTTTTTAGTATAAGCATTATTTGTTGCTTATCTGAAATTTAAATTTAACTGGCCACCCTAGATTTCATCTGGCAACCCTTCTTTTACAGACAGTTGCTAATGCCATGAAGTGAAGAGTACAGAAATTCTGTGTGTATATATTTCTTAAAAGTTAAGCAAGATAGCTGGGCACGGTGGCTCACGCCTATAATCCCAGCACTTTGGGAGGCCAAGGCAGGTGGATCACCTGAGGTCAGGAGTTCGAGTCCAGCCTGGCCAAAATGGCAGAGCCCCGTCTCTACTAAAAATACAAAAATTAGCCAGGTGTGCTGGCGGGCGCCTGTAATCCCAGCTACTCAGGAGGCTGAGGCAGGAAAATCCCTTGAACCTAGGAGGCGGAGGTTGCAGTGAGCTGACATCGTGCCACTGCACTCCAGCCTGGTGACAAAACAGAACTCCGTCTCAAAAAAAAAAAAAAAAAAAAAGAAAAAAAGAAAAAAGTTAAACAAGATAAAGTTTGTAAAGTTTCTGGATTTCACTGAAGCTTAACCCCTTGGTACTGGGCCTTAAGAAGGAGTTGTAGCTCTAGCTGGGTGACTAGGACAGCCATTTTCTCTCCCTGGGCTCAGTTTCCCCTTCTATACGAAGCCCCAGCCATCTCTCAGGATCCTGAAGCTGCATTGTCCTATGGCAGCCTGTCAACTCCGTCATCTCCACTTATGAAGAAGGGGATTTTTCCTGCTGGGGAGGGTGTATCAGCTTAGTTTTCCCTTTGGCTGCTTTCAAAGACCAGGATTACTCTGGTGGTGGTCAGCAACCATGTGGTGAAAAGCTGGAATGTCTTCAGCTGTAATGAAATAACAGATGAGTTTCTGAAAACTTTCTGCTTCCACTTAGCTATGGAAGATGCTCTGCCTAAAAGGGGAAGAGGAGGTTCTATGATCAAATAAGTTTGGGAAACAATATAATACACATTGACCCCACATGCTCCTTGGCAATTCAAATGCATGTGTTTGTGTAAGAAGAAATGTGGTAGCAAATCCTGTTACAGGGTCATTTCCCCGGTCTTTTCCCACAGAATCTCTTGTTTGCAAAACATCTCCTGCAATGGTTGTTCCATGGGACTCACTGTAGGAGACTGAGCTGCAAGAACTAGTGTCAGAGGCATGTGAACCAGAGCAACTCCATCTTAAATAGGAGCTGGGTAAAATGAGGCTGAAACCTACTGGGCTGCATTCCCATACGGTCAGGGCATTCTAAGTCACAGAATAAGATAGGAGGTCACCACAAAATATAAGATATAAAGACCTCGCTGATAAAACAGATTACTGTAAAGGAACCGGCCAAAACCCACCAAAACCAAAATGGCGATGAGACTGACCTCTGGTCATCCTCACTGCTACACTCCCACCAGCACCCTGACAGTTTACAAATGCCATGGCAACATCAGGAAGTTACCCTATATGGTCTAAAAAGGGGAGGCATGCCGGGCGCGGTGGCTCACGCCTGTAATCCCAGCACTTTGGGAGGCCGAGGCTGGTGGATCATGAGATCAGCAGTTCGAGACCAGCCTGACCAACGTGATGAAACCCCGTCTCTACTAAAAATACAAAAAAATTAGCTGGGCGTGGTGGCAGGCACCTGTAATCCCAGCAACTTGGGAGGCTGAGGCAGGAGAATCGCTTGAAACCAGAAGGTGGAGGTTGCAGAGAGCCGAGATTGCGCCACTGCACTCTAGCTGGGCAATAAGAGCAAAACTCCATCTCACAAAAAAAAAAAAAAAAAAAAAAAAAAGGGAGATATGAATAATCCACCTCTTGTTTAGCATATTATCAAAAAATAACCATAAAAATGGCAAACAGTGGCCCTAGGGGCTGCTCTGTCTATGGAGCAGCGATTCTTTTATTCCTTTACTTTCTAAATAAACTTGCTTTCACTTTGCACTGCGAACTCGCCCTGAATTCTTTCTTGCACAAGATCCAAGAACCCTCTCTTGCAGTCTGAATCAGGACCCCTTTCCTGTAACATATATCTGGTGACCGCAACTATAGTGCAGAAACCCCGACCCAACAGCTACCTTTGGGCAAGTGTTGGGGTCTTGTAACATATATTAAAGAGAGCCCCCAACCCAAAGGAGATAGACTGGAGCACTGGTTGGACAACTTTGGGTAAGTAATGGGGTAGCCGGGTAAAAAATGAGATTAGGTTAAAGGCCCAACTTAGGGGAGTTAGAGTCTCTCCTAAGACAGAGTGGGTTAGAGGGCCCTCTTAATAAAAGGCAAGAATGTTTGACCAGTCTTGGGTTAGGGGCCCAACTTAGGAGGGTTAGAGTCCCTTCTAAAATTTAGGGGGTTAGAGACCCCCCGCTTGGTAAAGTCCCTTTAAGAACAGTTTTGCCACTACAGGGTGTTAACTGTTATTCTCTTCGGAGTCATCTGCCTTGTACTCTTTGCTGATGGCTATGGGTGACAGGATTAGGCAGGTACAGAATCGTGGGACATGGGGAGCTTTTTCCTCCCTAAAAGGGAAAACTTGAAAGTGAATGGGATGGCTGGAAAGCCGCAGCTTCCTGAACTGTGGCTGCAATGGGTGGGTCTTTCTCTGGCCTCCCTGATCATTTCACCTTCCCCACCCTGCCTCAGGCAATGCATTTCTCCGGCTCCTTTCCTTTTTTTTTTTTTCTTTTTTTTTTTTTTTTTTTATCTTTTCTGTTACTCAAGGTAACCGTCTTGCTCAGAGACCACGTGTTGAAACTCCAAGTGGGAGGTTGGATTAAAGATGATGAGGCCCATCTGTGGGCAAATTTAAGACTTGCCAGTTTAATATTGGGTGCTAAGCAAAGTGGCTAATGTCTATATTTTATCACACATATTTTGCTCTGGCCAGAAGGAAAAAAAAATTTCCTTTATAATGTGGCTTGGCCCCCAGGACGATGGTGCGGCAAGCCAGATCACTAGGGCCTCTCAAAGAAAGGGAACCCAGAACCCTGGAATGCCAGCAAAAGGGTAAGAATTTCTTACCAGTCAAATTTCTGGCTTCTTTCTTTCTGGGCAAATGGTTGAATGAATGGTAAGAAAATAAAATACAATTAAATTAAAATAAAAAATAAATAAATCAGTGTTTATCTCCTCCGTAAAGTTTTAATTAATGTGAAAAAGAATTCTAAGGCTAGTCTTAAGCTGGTGTATTTTGTGCTATGAATTCGTTTTTCAGCGTCAAGGGGAACTTCAAGATAAAACATGGGCTAAGAACACCTGTAAGCCCACTTTTCAAGACAACCCAGCAAGTTGGTCAGTAACAAACGTGGCTGCAGGTCCCTGAAACAAACAAGAAACTGGATGAAGTCTCCACATTGTTTTATGCCCTTGGGAGATTGACCTTTTAACCACGTGGCAGTACTTTCTTTTGGTCTCTGCTTCAGGGAACAATAATTCTAGGGTTCATATCATATTTAGCGCTAAAAATCATATTAAATAGTTAAAAGCCTTTGCAAGCTCAAAATTAAGTACTCTAGACCTCTTCTGGGAAATAACATGGGAACTGTCCCATCTGGTAGCTCAGTAACCCAAGGTTTTGCGCTTTCAGAGTGGCGGTCCAGGTTCATATTCCCCACCTAGAAAGTAAGTTGTTTCTGGTTTAATATCTGTGTGACCTTGTCTATTCTCTTCTCCATGGACTGTCTTAAATTTTCCTTTCTCTAAGCACCTAGGAGGTTACCTTTGGTAAAGTTCAAAAGCTAAAAATATTGGCCGCTTGGCATGGCTAAAGTCAGGTAAGAAGAAATCTAAAAGGATTTATTTTTTAAAGAGCACTATGGTTTAAAGTCAGCTTAATTAAAAGTGAATTAAAAAGCTATAAATATACTTAACAGGCCTCTGTTTTTCTCTTCTTGGAACTTGTTTTACTGAAAAAAAGTTTTTTCTTCTCAATCAACTAAATCATTTTTCTCCATTTTTTTTTTGCCACTTTTTTTTTTTTTTGAGACAGAATTTCACTCTTTTTGCCCAGGCTAGAGTGCAATGGCACGATCTCGGCTCTTCGTGAGCTCTGCCTCCCGGGTTCAAGCGATTCTCCTGCTTCAACCTCCTGAGTAGCTTGGATTACAAGCATGTGCCACCATGCCTGGCTAATTTTGTATTTTTAGTAGAGATGGAGTTTCTCCACGTTGGTCAGGCTGGTCTGGAACTCCCGACCTCAAGTGATCCGCCCGCCTCGGCCTCCCAAAGTGCTGGGATTACAGGCATGAGCCACTGCACACGGCCTTCTTGCCACTCTTAATGCACACATGAAAGGCCTTAAAATAACTTCTGGTAGCTGGGACTCCTTGGGAAAAACAGAGAAGGCACCACAGACCCCGTTTTGGGAAAAAAAAGCCTCTGTTTTCCTCATGAAACCCCAGAAATTAAAAGCAGATAGATCCCTCTCAAAATCAAAGGCTCTGTTCTGTTTTGCATTGTGTTATCTGACAGTTTTGAGTTTTGAGGGAATCAAAATTTACTTCACATTATAAGAGAGCTTTGGTATATAATAACCAGATAGGAAATATACTTTAAGGGATGGCTAATAGTAGTTACGGAGGGAGACTTGACTCTTTGCACACTTAAATCAGAGAAGCATGCTCTTAGCCACCTGGAAGATAAGGAAACATTCCCAACTCCAATGGGAGATAAAACTCCCACGAGGGATGGGCTGATTACAAAATGGGCTAGTTGGCTTTGGGTTGCCTTGCAGTGCAATGCAAAGAAGAAGGACTGCACTGTCTTCTCCTATAGTATTTCCCTCCTTCTGGGGATCCAGGATCCAGTGTAAAATGGCATCCTTAATTTTAAGACTCTGTCTTTGCCTTCAGCTGCTTATTTGCTGCTTATTTGGCCCTAGAAACCAAGCTTTCCCAGCCTTGTTCTTCCAAGGGCTCCACCCTGAAGCCAGTCATCCAATTAAGAAACTGGCAAATGAAAAATCTTACAAGTGCTGAATCTTCTGTCTGTGTATTTATATGTGTTGTATGTTTATATATAAAAAGCTCTAATTAATTGGGTTAAAAATAGGCACTTAAATCAAATATTTTGTCAAAAAATAGAAACTTTAATGCCTTTTTGTTCAAGTGACTTTAGTAATCTTAAAAATAAAGACAGTTTTAAAAATTACTGGTAAAATAAAATGTCTTTAAAATATAAACATTTAGTCTAAATTAAGGTCAAACATCAGATTTGCTAAATGCTTTAAGGTCAAACTATTTCTTTCACTTTTATTTTATTTTATTTATTTAAGACAGGGTCTCACTCAGTCACCCAGGCTGGAGTGCAGTGGCGCTCCAGGTAACGTCAGGAAGTTACCCTATGTAGTCTAAAAAGAGGAGGCATGAATAATCCACCCCTTGTTTAGTATATCATCAAAAAAAAACCCATAAAAATGGGCAACCAGCAGCCCTCGGGGCTGCTCTGTCTATGGAGTAGCCATTCTTTTATTCCTTTACTTTATTAATAATCTTGCTTTCGTTTTCCACTGCGGACTCGCCCTGAATTCTTTCTTGCGCAAGATCCAAGAACCGCCTCTTGGGGTCTGGATCTGGACCCCTTTCCGGTAACCCTAGGGCTGCTGTTCTAATAATGTATCTAAGATAACAGTCAAAACTGAGTTCTTACTCCTGGAGTGACTTTAAGTCACGGCAGATAGCAACATGCAACTTGGGATTCAGAGAAATGAGGCATAGCTTTTCTTTGAACATTGACCTTATTTTCTACTTGGAATGGATGGAGAACCTGGAAACTGTGTAAGGCAACCCAGTGGAGTTAGGCACAGGGCAGAGACTTGGACTCAGAGAAGGAAGGTGTGAATCCCTGTACTCCTGCTTCCTAGCTGGGTGATGTTGGGCGCATTCCTTAACCTTCCTGAACCTTAGGTTCCACATCCAAAAACCAGGCACAGTTATACCTCTTACATAAGAGTAATGAGAGACTGTATGAGAATGCCTTGCACATACCTGATACATGGGAGATGCTCATTCTATGTTTTTTAATCTGAACAAGTTGAAACAAAGAAAGCAGTGTCCTCATACTGAGAAGATTATAATTGACCAGGATCATAGCCAAGCATGGAGTATTCATGGAGAACAGACACAGGTTTCCCTCGTATGCACAGGGCAAGGCAGATCAAAGGAATGGGAGTTACAGAGTCAAAATTTTGGCAAAGGTTAAGGCCAGAAGTGCTGGTAGCCAACCTTGGGGTTGAATGGGATAACGTGGGGCCCAACCAAGGGCTCCCAGGACCCAGGAAAGAGGCACGAAAGACCCATTCATGGCTCAGCTTTCTCTCTGAGCTTCAGCAAATTAGACAATATGAACCGTATTCACTGTCAAAGCATGATGTGAGGATAAAATGAGGTTTTATATGTGAAAGGGCTTTATTGGACTCTTGTAAAGTATTAAATGGAATACACCCATACAAATAAAATTTGAAAGTAAAAGTTGCATAAAAAGTATTATGTGGATCAAAGTTGGTGTTTATATAATGGGTGTGCATTGAATTCCTTCACCATCAGGTATAAGAAAATGCTCATTCTCTGTAACAGCTAACGAGCCCCACCTCCCTGGTTGTTGGAAAATCCCAACTCAGTCACATTTTGGGAGGCACTACTTTCTCTAGGGTTGTGCAAAAGTCCTCCGAAGCCTGTGCTGAGACCCTCCCATCAGCAGCCCGCACTGGACCATTGTCCCAGCCTACCTTGAAGGTGGTATTTATGCTGCCTTGGAGCCAAACTGGAGCACAGGAAGTCTTTGCCCAGGCCAGAGATCTCTGTGCCTGGGATCAGAATTCCCTCAGCTCAGCCCACAGTCATCCCCACCAGAGGTCCTGCTAGCTCCACTTTTCTCTCTGTTCTACGTTTCCTGTTTTCTGGAGAGCTTTCCCAAATTTCTCCTCTCCCCCTTCTCTACTAAGGGATTTTATCAGCTTGTTCCATCTTTTCCAACCCTTGAAGCCCTGCTCCCTCTCATACAATCCCACTCTGGCCACCCAGGGGAACCCAACTCCTAGGCATGGGTAGGGGAGGGCTCTGATTTGAGGGGTCCTAGAAACTCCTGCTTCTGGCTACCTGCTTAGGATGAAGGAGGGGAGACCGCCATTATGAGAATAAAAATACAATTTAATATCTCAGTAAAATATACAAGTAGTATGCTCATTGTAGAGCATTCAATAAGTAGTAGGTTCTTCACACTCCTTAAACAAAGTATAATTTAAGGTTAGTTTAGATTGAGTTCTACTTGATTTTTTTTGTTTTTTTGGAGATGGAGTCTTGCTCTTTCACCCAGGCTGGGGTGCAGTGACGCAATCTCAGCTCACAGCAACCACCTCCTCCTGGGTTCAAGTGATTCTCCTGCCTCAGCCTCTCATGTAGCTGGGACTATAGGCATGTGCTACCACGCCCGGCTAATTTTTGTATTTTTAGTAGAGACAGAGTTTCACTATGTTGGCCAGGCTGGTCTTGGTCTCCTGACCCCAGGCGATTCACCTGTCTCGGCCTCTCAAACTGCTAGGATTACAAGCATGAGCCACAGCACCCGGCCTACTTTAGTTCTGTGTTCTTACTACAAATAAGAGATCCATTCGTTTTTCAAGCAAATCGTGTTTTTGGCAGAAAGCCGATACTACCAACCATGAGCTCTGACCTAGGTCTCAGCACTCACTGGAGGAAGGTCTCTCCGTTGCCGACTCAGTTGTTTCAGGAAACAAATGTCTTGGAGATGAATGGGTAATGCTGACTTTATAGAGTAAAGACAGTCCCCACAGACGATTAACAAAGAAAGGAAAATATTCCAAGCTCCACCCCTCACTCCCTCACCCTCTCATCCTCTCACCCTTGAATTCTGTATCACATTTGGAAAACATTGTGTCTTTCTTTCCTCCCCTTTTCAGTCATGGTTGTTTATTTTAGAGCAGGAGGTCACTGTCAAGGAAAAACTGAACAACTGTGTTTTTTTGTTTGTTTGTTTTGTTTTGTTTTTTTCAGTAACACGGGGCCAAGGCTGGAGCCAAGACTACAGCCTAGGACTTTACTCTGGGCTGGAAATAAATCTCCCGAGGCCTCTGTGCAGAAGAGGGTGGTTCAATTGCCAGTGAAATGACTTTGTGTGTTTTTTATGAAAGAGGGAAGAAAAATCAAGGTCAACAATCTGAGGATAGAAGAAAGGGAGAAGGTGGTGGAGCTCATTCCCAGGGAAAATGCTAATGCTCCAGATCATCAAAGCTGGCCATGAACTTGCCATCAGTGTGGTTCAGAGCAAAACAAAAATGCATAGAAAAAGGCCTGGAGGAGAACACTGGATTGATAAGGAAGACTGCTCATGTAGAGGGGACTGAGACTGGGCCGTTGGAGAAGTGGGTACATGTGATAAAGGATAAGTTAGGCTTCTCTTCAGCGCATTAATTTTTTTTTTTTTTTTTTTTTTAGAGAGACAGGGTCTCACCATGTTGCCCAGGCTGGTCTCAAACTCTTGAGCTCAAACCTGTCAAAGTGCTGAGATTATAGTCATGAGCCACTGCACCTGGCCTATTGTGTTAAATTTACTTATTTATTTATTGTTGAGACAGAGTCTTGCTCTGTCACCCAGGCTGGAGTGCAGTAATCTCAGCTCACTGCAACCTTCGCCTCCCAGGTTCAAGCAATTCTCTGCCTCAGCCTCCCGAGTAGCTGGGATTACCGGTGCGGGCCACCATGCCTGGCTAATTTTTAGTAGAGACGGGGTTTCATTATCTTGGCCAGGCTGGTCTTGAATTCCTGACCTCATGATCTACCCGCCTCAGCCTCCCAGAGTGCTGGGATTACAGGCATGAGCCACTGCACCTGGCCTACTGTGTTACATTTTATGATTGAATATATATTCATGCAGTACTTGTGTGATTAAAACTAATGTTTAAAAGTTAATCTTAAAAAAGCAAGTACATGAGGTTTAGAGTCATAAATTCTGGGTATGCGATTTGCCTTTTCCACTTGGAGATGGTCAGCCATCATTTATTGAGCAACTATTACATGCCAAGGAATACGCCAGGAGATTTATCCAAGTCTCCATTTACTTGTCTCTACAAGGGGTGTGATAATTTTGACTTCACAGGATTATCGAGAATAGGGCTGGGCGCAGTAGCTCACCCCTGTAATCCCAGCACTCTGGGACTCTGAGGTGGGTGTATCACTTGAGGTCAGGAGTTGGAGACCAGCCTGGCCAACACGGTGAAACGCTGTCTCTACTAAAAATACAAAAAATTAGCCACGCATGGTGGCATGTGCCTGTAATCCCAGCTACTCAAGAGGCTGAAGCAGAAGAATGGCTTGAACCTGTGAGGCGGAGGTTGGCGTGAGCCAAGGTTGTGCCACTGCGCTCCAGCCTGGGCAATAAAGCAAGACTCCATCTCAAAAAAAAAAAGAATATTAAGTGAAAGCATAGAGATAGGTTAAAACACAAATGCCTGTTATGCATTTATTGTAAACCTTGTTCAAAAGAAGGTTTAAAGCGGTACTTATTAACTTCCTTCTATTTTTTTAGTTTAATATATTTTTAACAGAGACAGGGTCTCACTATGTTGCCCAAGCTGGTCTTGATCTCCTGGCCTCAATCAGTCCTCCTGCCTCGGCCTCCCAAAGTGCTAGGATTACAGGCATGAACCACCATGCTTGGACAAGTTAATAATTTTTTGAAACAATCACAAATTTATTAAAAATCTGGAAAGATGGTACAAAGAACAGTGTGCTGGTGAATGTTTAACAATTGGCTGTCCAGAGGGAAAAAAGACTGGAGTTGTAACATTTGCCAATTTCCATGGTGTCAATACTCCCACTACAGGCAATTTCATGCTGCCAACATGAGGTTACTGCACGCAGAGTTGGAAAGATGTTGAGCATAATTGACTTCAGTGCACTACTGACACACATAACTTTCTTCCCTGAACCATTTGAGAATAAGTTACCAACCTGATACATCACTCCCAAATACTAGAGTATGTAGTTCCTACAAACACAGATATTCCACAATTCCTTACAACCACAAGGAACCCTGAAAAATCAGGAAATTAACATGAAAAACATCTAATCCAGAGGCCTCATGCAAGTTTCACCAACTGTCCCAACAATGTCCTTGACAGTAAAAAAAAAAAAAAAAAATCCAGTTCAGCATCTCACGTTGCGTTTCGTGGTAAAGTCTCTCTAGACTCCCCTTAAACCTGGAGCAGTTCCTCAGTTTGTCCTTGACTTGCATGGACATGACATTTTTGAAGATGGCATGTCAGTTAATTTATAGAAAGTACCTCAATTTGGGTTTGACCGATGTTTCCTTATGATTTTATTGAGGTTTTGCATCATTGGCAGGAATGCCACAGAAGCAAGGTTGAGTTCTTCTCCTTGCATCCTCTTAGAAGAAGTAACTTTTTTTTTTTTTTTGAGGTGGAGTCTAGCTCTGTCGCCCAAGCTGGCATGCAATGGTGTGATCTCGGCTCACTGCAACCTCTGCCGCCTGGGTTCAAGCGATTCTCCTGCCTCAGCCTCCCGAGTAGCTGGGATTACAGGTGCCCGCCACCATGCCCAGCTAATTTTTGTATTTTTAGTAGAGACGGGGTT
The DNA here is from genome assembly GCF_029281585.2 of Gorilla gorilla gorilla. Lineage (NCBI taxonomy): Eukaryota > Metazoa > Chordata > Mammalia > Primates > Hominidae > Gorilla > Gorilla gorilla. The sequence continues at coordinate 220,058,762 of NC_073224.2, forward strand.
TCACTGTGTTGGCCAGGGTGGTCTTGATCTACCTGCCTCGCCCTCCCAGAGTGCTGGGATTACAAGCGTGAGCCACTGTGCCTGGCCTGGGTAGAGTAGTGTTTAGATCCATCCCATTATTTATGATGTTCATTATTATTAAGTTTCTATCTGCCTGACTTTTCCACTATGATGTTATTCTTTTTCCTTTTGTAATTAGTAAGTATTGTGCAGAGAAGTACTTTGAAACTGCATAAATACCCTATTCCTCCTGATATTTTTAAATTTCTTTTTAAGACGGAGCTTCACTCTTGTTGCCCAGAATGGAGTGCAGTGGCACAGTCTTGGCTCACTGTAACCTCTGTCTCCCAGGTTCAAGTGATTCTCCTGCCTCGGCCTCCTGAGTAGCTGGGATTACAGGCATGCACCACCATGCCCGGCTAATTTTGTATTTTAGTAGAGACGGGGTTTCGCCATGTTGGTCAGGCTGGTCTCAAACTCCTGACCTCAGGTGATCCGCTGCCTCAGCCTCCCAAATTGCTGGGATTACAGGCGTGAGCCACCATGCCTGGCCCCTCCTGACATTTTCAATGTATTATTTTATTGACTTACATGTGTATAGACTCATGGTTTTCTACTTTATTCCATTAGTTTGAATCCATTATTACCATTACTTATTTTGATACCAAATTGTCTCTGATTTGAACAGTGGGGCGGAATTCTTTGAGTACTTCCTTACTTTCTAGCACATGTTTCAGATTCATCATGCACTGTCTCCACTCTAGCCTTGGAATCAGTCATTTTTCTGAGTTGTCCTGGTTCCTTGGACTCCTTATTAGAATCCTCAGTAGAGAATGGAATTTATTTATTTATTTATTTATTGAGGCAGAGTCTCACTCTGTCACCTAGGCTCAAATGCAGTGGTGCGATCTCGGCTCACTGCAGCCTCCATCTCCTGGGTTCAAGCGATTCTTCTGGCTCAGCCTTGCAAGTAGCTGGGACCACAGGAGCGTGCCACCATGCCTGGCTAATTTTTTGTATTTGTAGTAGAAATGAGGTTTTGCCATGTTGGCCAGGCTGGTCTCAAACTCCTGGCCTCAAGTGATCTGCCTGCCTCGGCCTGCCAAATTGCTGGGATTATAGGCATGAGCCACCGCGCCCAGCCAAGAATGGAATTTAGAAACCAAGTTCTGTGCTCATTTCTGATGTCACTGTTCCCAGGCTCCCGTGGACAGTGATAAGGAATGTACACACACACTTGCATGCACACATTTAAATCTGTCTTTATTTCCATATTTATCCATCTATGTCTATTGAAAGCCACAAGTTCACGCACAAATCTCCAATTTCAATTCAGAACCAGTTTCTTAGCGATTTCTCCCTTTCCATACTTGTCTCTTCCTTCTCCAGTAGTGAAGAATTAGGCCCATTTTAAAATTAAGACATAATTCACATACCATAAAAGTCGCCTGTTTAAAGTATACCGTATGGTGTTTTTTAGTATATTTGCAAGATGGTACAACCATCATCACTATCTAATTCCAGAATATTTCCATCACCCCAAAAAGAAACCCCAAACCCATTAGCAATAACTCCCCACATCTCTCCAGCCTAATTCACTAATCCCCCAGGAACCACCGATCTACTTCCTGACTCTATGTATTTGCCTGTTCTGGACACTATAAATGGGATCATATATGTGGGTCTTTTGTGTCTGCCTTCTGCTAGTTAGTATAATGTTTTCAAGGTTTATCCATGTTGTAGCCCGTGTCCATACTTCATTCATTTTATAGCTGAATAATATTCCATTGTATTGATAGATGACATTTTGTTTATCCATTCATCAGTTGATAGACATTTGGGTTGTTCCCACTTTCCAGCTATTATGAATAATGATACTATGAGCATTCATGTATGAGTTTTTATATGAACATGTTTTCAATTCTCTTGAGTATATACCTAGGAATGGAATTGCTGAGTCATATGAGAATTCCATTTTTAGCTTTTTGAGGAGATGACAAAATGTTTTCCAAATCATGTGGTTGAATAATTTTGCTTTCTCACCAATAATGTATGATATGAGGGTTCCAATTTCTCCACATTTCCCCCAACACCTGTTATTGTCTGTCTTTCTGATGATAGTTATTCTGGTGGGTGGGAAATGATATCTCATTGTGGTTTGGGTTTGCATCTTTTCACCTGCTTATTGGTCTTTTACATATCTTCTTGGGAGAAATGTCTGTTCAAATTCTTTGCCCATTTTTAAATTGAGCTATTTGTATTTTACTGTTAAATTGTAAGAGTTTATTATATATTCTGGATACTAGACTCTTTCAGTTATAGAATTTGCAAATATTTTCTTTCATTCTGTGGGTTTTTTTTTCACTTTTGTGATAGTGCCTTTGGAGCATAAACTTTTTTATTTATTTATTTATTTTTGAGACAAAGTCTCACTCTGTCATTCAGGTTGGAAGGGAATGGTGTGGTCACGGCTCACTGTAGGCTTTGCCTCCCAGGAGCAAGCCATCCTCCCACCTTAGCCTCGAGTAGCTGGGACCACAGGCACACGCCACCATGCCCGGATAATTTTTTGTGTTTCTTGTGGTAGAGACAGGGTTTCACTATGTTGCCCCAGCTGGTCTCAAACTCCTGAGCTCATGCGATCCATCCACCTTGGCCTCCCAAAGTCCTACGATTATAGGTGTTAGCCACTGCGCCCAAAAACATTTTTAATCTTGATGAAGTCATTTTTTTTTTCAGTTGCTTGTGCTTTGTGTGTGACATCTAAGTAGCCACTGATTATTCCAAGGTCATAAAGATTTACACCTATGTTTTCTTCTAAGAATGTTACACTTTTAGCTCTTACATTTAGGTCTTTGGTCCATTTTGAGCTAATTTTGTTAAATTATGTCCAACTTCTTTCTTCTAAATGTGGATATCCAGCTATTCCAGCACCATTTGTTGAAAAGACTATTCTTTCCCTCATTGAATTGTGTTAGCATCACTGTTGAAAATCAATTGACAAATGTATGAGTTTATTTCTGGGCTTCCAACTCTATTCAGTTAATCTATACATCTATTCTTATACCAGTGCCTCATGGTCTTGACTACTACAGCTCCTTGTGGTAAGTTTTGAAATTGGGAAGTGTGAGTTCTCCTATTTTATTCTTCTTTTTCGAAATTGTTTTTCCTATTCTGGATCCCTTGAATTTCCATATAAATTTTAAGATTAACTTGTCAATTTCTGCAAAAATAAAGCCAGTTATGTTTTCTATAGGAATTGCATTGAATTGGTAGATTAATTTGGGGTGTGTGGATATTTTAACAATATTAAATCTTACAATCCATAAACATAGGATATCTTTCCATTCATTTAGGTTTTCTTTAATTTCCTTCAACAGTGTTTTGTAGTTTTTAGAGTACATATTTTGTACTTCTTCTGCTAAATGTATTCATATTTCATTTTTGTGATGCTATTACAAATGGAATTTTTTAAATTTCATTTTGGAGTTGTTAATTTCTAATGTATAAAAATAGAATTGATTTCGTATATTGATCTTGTATCCTCAGTATTGCTGAACCTATTTATTAGCTGTAATAATATGTATGTGGGAGTGTCTGGGAATGTATTCCTTAGGATATTTTATATAAAAGATCATGTAATATGCAAATAGAAATAGTTTTACATCTTCCTTTTCAATCTACATGACTTTCTTTGCCTTTCCTCTCCTTTCCTTTCCTTCCTCTTTCCTCTCTTCCTTCCTTTCTTCCTTTTTTTCTTTTTCCTAACTGCTCTGTCTAGAACTTCCACAATAATGTTAATAGAAATTGCAATAATGTGGCTGGGCACGGTTGCTCACTCCTGTAATCCCAGCACTTTGGGAGGCCGAGGCGGGCAGATCACTTGAGGTCAGGAGTTCGAGACCAGCCTGGCCAACATGGCGAAAACCTGTCTCTACTAAAAATATAGAAATTAGCCGGGCATGGTGGTGGGTACCTGTAATCCTAGCTGCTTGGGAGGCTGAGGCTGAGGCAGGAGAATCGCTTGAACCCAGGAGGTTGAGATTGCAGTGAGCCAAGGTCGTGCCATTGCACTTCAGCTTGGGTGACAGAGTGGAAAAAAAAAAGAAGAAAAAGAAAGAAAGGAAGAAAAGAAGGAAGGAAGGAAGGAAGGAAGGAAGGAAGGAAAAAGAAGGAAGGAGTGGGCAATAATGAATATGCTTGTCTTGTTCCTCATGTTAGGGAGAACACTTTCAGTCTTTAATTATTGTGATCTTAGCTCTGGCTTTTTTTTTTTTTTTTTTTTGGTAGGTGCTCTTTATCAGATTTAGGAAGGTCCCTTCTAGTTCCCTAGTTTCCTGAATGTTTTGTTTGTTTGTGTTTGTTTTTGTTTTCTCGAGGCAGAGTCTCCTTATGTTGCCCAAGCTGAACTTGAACCCCTGGGCTCAAGCAATCCTCTCATCTCAGCCTCCTGAGTAGTTGGTACTACAAGCACGTGCCACTGTGCCCAGCATCTTGAGTGTTTTCTATCTTGAAAGTGTGTTGGATTTTGCTACTTTCTCTGTAGCTATTGAGATGATCATATAGTTTTTGTCTTTTTCTATTAAAATAGTGTATCACATTAATTGAGTTTTGATACGTTGAACCAACTTTGCATTCCTGGAATACACCCCACCTGATTGTGGTGCATAATCCTTTTTATATATTGCTGGATTTGGTTTGATGGCTTTTTGTTCAGGAATTTTGCATCTATATTCATGAAGAATATTGGTCTATTTTGTTTCGTTTTTCTTGTGATATCTCAGTCTGGTTTTGGTATTAGGGTAATACTGGCCTCAAAATATGAGTTGGGAAGTATTCCCTCCCCTTCTATTTTTTGGAAGAGTTTGTGAAGAATTGTTAATTCTTCTTTAAACATTTGATAGAATTCATCAGTGAAGCCATCTGCTCCTGGATTTTTTTTTATAAGAAATATTTTAAAGTATTAATTCAATCTCCTTACTTGTTATAGATCTATTCAGATTTTTTATTTCTTATTGAGTCAGCTTAGTAATGTGTGTCTTCCTAGGAGATTGTCCATTTCATTTAGATTATCTAATTTGTTGGTATACAATTGTTCATAATATTCCCTCATATTACTTTTATTTTTGTAAGTTCAGTAGTCATGCTCTCTTTTTCATTCATTGTTTTAGTAATTTAGGTCTTCTTTCTTTTTCTCTTGATCAATCTAGACAAAGGTTTGTCAATTATGTTGATGTTTACAAAGAAGCATCTTTTAATTTCATTAATTTTTCTCTATTATTTTATTGCCTCAATTTTACTTATTTCTACTATAATCTTTATGATTTCCTTCCTTCTGCTTTCTTTGGATTTAGTTTCTCCTCCTCCTTTTCTTTCTTCCTCTTCCTCTTTTGTTTGCTTGAAGTGGAAGTTTAGGTCATTGACATGAGATTTTTCTTCATGTTTAATGTACACACTTACACCTGTAAATGTCCTTCTAATCAACTGCTTTAGCTGCATACCATTAGTTTTAGTGTGTTGTGATTTTGTTTTCGTTCATCTCAAGGTATTTCCTAATTTCCTCTGTGATTTCTTTTTTGACTCATTGGCTATTTCAGAATTCATTGCTTAATTACCACATATTTGTGAATGTCCCAAATTTTCTTCTATTATTGATTTTTAATTTTCTTACATTGTGGTCAGAGAACATAACTTATTATTTCAAACCTCTTACACTTATTGTGACTTTTTTTTTTTTTTTGAGACAGAGTCTTGCTCTGTTGCCCAGGCCAGAGTGCAGTGGCGTGATCTTGGCTCATCACAACCTCCGCCTCCTGGGTTCAAGCAATTCTCCTGCCTCAGCCTCCCGAGTAGCTGGGACTACAGGTGTGTGCCACCATGTCCGCTAATTTTTGTATTTTTAGTAGAGACAGGGTTTCACTATGTTGGCCAGGCTGGTCTCAAACTCCTGACCTCATGATCCACCTGCCTCAGCCACCCAAAGTACTGGGATTACAGGCATGAGCCACCGCGCCCAGCCTTTTCTTTTCTTTTCTTTGTTTTTTGTTTATTTGTCATTTAGAGACAGGATCTTGCCCTGTCACACAGGCTAGAATACAGTGGCATGATCATAGCTCACTACAGCCTCAAACTCCTGGGCTTAAGCAGTTCCAATCTCCTGAGTGTCTAGGATTACAGGTACACATCACCACACCTGGCTAAAATTTTTTTTTTTTTTTTTTTTTGGGATGGAGTCTCACTCTTGTTGCCCAGGCTGGAATGCAATGGCATGATCTTGGCTCACTACAACCTCCGCCTCCCAGGTTCAAGCAATTCTCCTGCCTCAGCTTCCCAAGTAGCTGGGATTACAGGCACCTGCCACCACGCCTGGCTAATTTTTGTATTTTTAGTAGAGACAGGGTTTCGCCATGTTGGCCAGGCTGGTCTGGAACTCCTGACCTCAGGTGATCCACCCGCCTCGGCCTCCCAAAGTGTTGGGATTACAGGCATAAGCCACTGTGCCCAGCCTAAATTTATTTTAAAATTTTTGTGTAGATAGGGTCTCACTATGTTGCCTGGGCTGGTCTCAAATTCCTGGCTTCAAGCGGTCCTCCCACTTTGCCCTCTCAAAGTGGTGACTTGTCTTATGGCCTAATGTGTGGTCTATTCTGGAATGTGTCTTACGTGCCCTTGAGAAGAATTTATATTCTGCAATTGTTGGGTGGAGGCTTCTACAGATGTCTGTTTGGTCTAATTTGCTTTGTAGTGTTATTCAAGTCATCTGGTTCCTTGTTGATCCTCTAATTATTCTATCCATTGTTTAAAGTGGGGCTTTGGAGTCTTCAACTATTACTTTTGAATTGTCTATTTCTCCCTTCAATCTGGCAGCTGTTGCTTCACATATTTGGGGTCTCCGTTGTTAATGCACATATGTTTATAATTGATAGATCTTCTTAATGGATTGACTCTTTTCTCATTATAAAATGTCCTTTGTCTCTAGTAATGACTGCTGTCTTAAAGTCTATTTGGTTAGATATTAGTGTAGCCATTCCAACTCTCCTTTAGTTACTATTTCATGGTATATAATTTTTTCCACCCTTTTACTTTTAACTTGTTTGTGCTCTTGAATCTAAATTGTATGTCTTATAGATAGCATATAGTTGAATCATATTTTTATCCAGTCTTCCAATCTCTGCTTTTTAATTGGAGCAGTTAATCAATTTATATTTATTGTAGTTGCCAGTAACATAGGCTTTACATCTGCCATTTTGCTATTTGTTTTTTATACACCATGTCTTTTTTGTTCCTCTACTCTACTACTGTCTTCTTTTGTGTTAACCAGATATTTTCTTTTTCTGTTTGTTTGTTTGTTTTGAGACAGAGTCTCAGTCTGTTGCCCAGGCTGGAGTGCAGTGGCGTGATCTTGGCTCACTGCGACCTCCACCACCCAGGTTCAAGCGATTCTCCTGCCTCAGCCTCCTGAGTAGCTGGGATTGCAGTCACCTGCCACCACACCCAGCTAATTTTTGTATTTTTAGTAGAGACGGGGGGTTTCACCATGTTGGGAAAGCTGGTCTCGAACTCCTGACCTCAGGTGATCCACCCGCCTTGGCCTCCCAAAGTGCTAGGATTACAGGCATGAGCCACCATGCCTGGCCAAGAGTGATTTAATTTCACCTTCAATTTTGAATGATAGTTGTGCTAGATACAGAGTTATTGGTTGACAAGTCTTTTTTCTCCTTGTACTTTAAATGTTCTGTACATTACATTACCTTCTAACCTCCATGATTTCGGATGAGATATCAGCTGTTCAATTTGTTGAAGATCCTTTGTATATGATGAGTAGCTTATCTCTTGCTGCTTTCAATATTTTTCTTCTTGTCTTTTAAAAGTTTGATTACGATGTGTGTAGATGTGGAACTCCTTGAGTTTCTCCTTCTTGGAGTTGATTGAACTTCTTAGATATGTAGATTCTAGTTTTTCATCAAATTTGGGAAGTTTTCAGTCATTTTTCTTCAAATATTTTATCTGCTCTTTTTTTTTCTCCTACTTGGACCCTCGTTATTCATATATTGGTACATGTGATAGTGTCTCATAGCTCTCTGATGCTCTGTTCATTTTTCTTCATTTTTTTCTTTCTGTTCCTCCAAATGGGTAATCTCAATTGAACTATCATCAGGGTCACTAATTCTTTCTTCCACCTGCTCAAATCTGCTGTTGAGCATCCCTCATTGATTTTTAACTTCAGTTATTATACTTTTCAACACTGGGATATCTATCTGGTTCCTTCTCTTATTATTTCTATCTTTATATTAATAATCTCTACTTGGTGAGACATTGTTCTCATACTTTCCTTTATTTCTTTTTTTTTGAGACAGAGTCTTGCTGTGTCGCCCAGGCTGGAGTGCAGTGGCACGATCTCGGCTCACTGCAAGCTCCGCCTCCTGGATTCATGCCATTCTCCTGCCTCAGCCTCCTGAGTAGCTGGGACTACAGGCACCTGCCACCACACCCGGCTAATTTTTTTGTATTTTTTTAGTAGAGACGGAGTTTCACCATGTTAGCCAGGATGGTCTTGATCTCCTGACCTCGTGATCCGCCCACCTCGGCCTCCCAAAGTGCAGGGATTACAGGTGTGAGCCCCCAGGGCCCACCCCTGGCCCATACTTTATTTCTTTAGACTTGTTTTCCTTTAGTTCTTTGAACATATTTTAAATAGTTGATTTAAAGTCTTTGTCTATGAAGTTCAGCATCTGGGGTTTTCCTCAGGGAAGAATTCTAGTGATTGCCCCTTTTTCCTGTGTATGGGCCGTACTTTATTGTCTCTTTGTATGTCTCATAAATTCATGTTTAAAACTGCACATTTTAAGCAATATAATGTGGCAATGCTGGGCATGAGATTTCTCCTCCCTCCTGAGGGTTTGTTGGTAGTGCTGTCTGTTGTTATTGCAGTTGTTGCCTATTTCATGACTTTTCTGAACTAATTCTGTAAAGCCTTATTCTTTGTTGTGTATAGTCACTAAAGCCTTTCCTTGGTAAGCTTAGCGATCTGTCAGTCATTGGACACAGATTTTCTTAATCACCAAGAACTTATAAGTTCTCCAATCTTTGTCAAGGGGCTCTGTGTGTGTGTGCTGGGGCATTCTTTCAACATTCAGCCAGATAGCTGAAAACTCTGCCTTAGTCTTCACTTCCTACTTGTGCAGAGCCTCAAGGCCAAACAGAGTTAAGAGCGTAGAGTCTTCCTACGTTTTTCCTGAGTACATGCATAGCCCTTGGCGTACTCACAGCTGTGTGCATGCATGTGGTTTCCTAGGTTCTCAGGTATATGTCAGAGTTTTTCATAGCCCCTGTGAATACCTCATTTCCTGTATTTTTTTTGTCCTTTCAAGCATTTCAAATAGCCTATTGTTCACACCAACAGTTATCCACTATTTCAGGCAACCACAGAGTTAAATAATTTCTTCTAAATGTTTCTGCCAAACACCTCTGGGAAAAAGGCTTTAAACATTGGGTGAGCTCCAAGTCAAGACAAATAAAGAGAGTGTTGCAAAGAGGGTCTTCCAGTGAACCACCGCACAAATCACATAATGACAATTCTCTGAGAATGGCATTTTGAAGAAGCTCCAACCCCAGCTTCCCCTTCTTGTGGCTGTCTGGCTGCTGGTTTTTACCATCATTGTGGGCTGCTGATTTTCATGACTACCCCAGCATTAGAGAGAGGGTAATGAAAATAGTGCAAGTTAAAATACTGTAGAGCTTGCTTTTATCATTAAGATTCAGCTATTTTTCTTGAATAAACACTCCCCATATTGCTGCAAGCCTTTGGTTAATTTCCAAAGTTCTGAAGAGTTGATTCTGACATATTTTTGCCTATTTTATTCTTGCTTTTATGGAGGAGAGAATTTTCAAACGTCTTTACTTCCATTTTTAAATCGTTGCTGTTTAATATCTGGTGAGTTGAGAATATGTAGGGGGACAAGGGTGGTAGCAGGAGGGCCTATCACGGGGGTATCACCAATAATCCAGGAGTGAGATGATGGTGGCTTCGACAAAGGTGGTAGCAGTGGCAATGGTGAGAAGTAATTAGATTCAGGATATATATTGAAGATAGAGCCAATTAGATTTCTGACCAATTGGCTATAGAGTGTGAAAGAAAGAGAAGAATCAAAAACAACTCCAAGGTTTTTCACCTGAGCAACTTGAAGAATGGACTTGTCATCAACTGAAAAGGGGAAGGTTGAAATGAATCTAGACACAGACCTTATTATCTATCACAAAAACTGACTCAAAATAGAATAACTATAAAACTCCTAGAAAATAATATAGGAGAAAACCTAAATAACCTTGGGTATGACGATGGCTTTTTAGATAGAACAGAGTCACGATCAGTGAAACAAATAATGATAAGCTGGACATCCTTAAAATTAAAAAAAAAAAAAGCAGGGCGTGGTGGCTCACGCCTGTAATTCCAGCACTTTGGGAGGCTGAGGTGGGTGGATTACCTGAGGTCGGGGGTTCAAGACCAGCCTGGCCAACATGGTGAAACCCTGTCTCTACTAAAAATACAAAAATTAGCCAGGTGTGGTGGCACACACCTGTAATTCCAGCTACTCGGGAGGCTGAGGCAGGAGAATCACTTGAACCCAAGAGGCAGAGGTTGCAGTGAGCCGAGATCGCGCCACTGCGCTCCAGCCTGGGCAACAAAGTGAGACTCCATCTCAAAAAACAAAAACAAACAAACAAACAAAAATTTTTTAAAATCTGCTCTATGGAAGACATTGTCAAGAGAATGAGAAGACAAACATGGACTGGAGGAAGAAAAACAAAAGACATAGCTGACAGAGGACTGTTATCCAAAATATATAAAGAATCCTTAAAACTCACCAATAAGAAAACAAACAGCCTGATTTTAAAATGGGCCAAATGGTTGGGTGCAGTGGCTCATGCCTGTAATCCCAGCACTTTGGGAGGCCGAGATGTGTGGATCACTTGAGGTCAGGAGTTCAAGACCAGCCTGGCCAACATGGTGAAACCCTGTCTCTACTAAAAAACACAAAAAATTAGCCAGGCATGGTGGCATACACCTGTAATCCCAGTTACTCACGAGGCTGAGGCAAGAGAGTAGCTTGAACCCAGGGAGGCGGAGGTTGCAGTGAGCCGAGATCACACCACCACACCCCACCCAGCCTGGGCAACAGAGCAAGACTCCATCTCAAAAATTAAATAAATAAATAAATAAATAAGGGCCAAAGACTTTAACAGATACCTCACCAAAGAAGATATACAGATGGCAAATAAGCATACAAAAAGATACTCCATACCACATGGCATCAGGGAAACACAAAACATGTGATATTACTACGCATCTATTAGAATGGCCAAAATCTGAAACACTCACAACACCAAAAGCTGACAAGGATGTGAAGCAACAGGAACTCTCACTCATGGCTGGTAGGAAGGCAAAATGATACAACCACTTTGGAAGATGGTTTGGCAGTTTCTTACAAAACTAAACATACTCTTACTACATGATCCAGAAACCATGTTGCTTAGTATTTATTCAAAGGAGTTGAAAACTTATGTCCACACAAAAACCTGCACACAGATGTTTTTTGCAGCTTTATTCATAATTGCCAAAAGTTGGTAGCAACCAAGATGTCCTTTAGTAGGTGAATGGATAAACAAACTGTGGTACATCCAGACAATGAAATATTATTCAGTGCTAAAAAGGAATGCACTATCAAGCCACGAAAAGACATGGAGAAACCTAAAATGTATATTACCAAGTGAAAGAAGTCAGACTGAAAAGGTTGCAGGGTGTGTGATTCCAACTTTATTACATTTTGGAAAAGGCAAAACTATGATTATGGTAAAAAGATCAGAGGTTGCCAAGGTTGATGGGTGGGGTGGGGAGGGTGGTCAGGAGGCAATGAATCGTTAAGCACCAATCATTAAGAAAATGTAAATCAAAACTACAGTGAGATACCACCTCACACCCATTAGGATGGTGGCTATCCAAAAAAAAATCTGAAACAGCTTGTTAGTGAGGATATAGACAAATTAGACCTTTGGGAACCGTTGGTAGGAATGTACAATGATACATCTGCTGTGGAAAACAGTATGGAGTTTCCTTTGAAAAAAATTAAGAATAGAATTACTGCTGGGCATGGTGACTCACACCTGTAATCTCAACAACTCGGGAGGCTGAGGAGGGTTGCTTGCTTGAGTCCAGGAGTTTAAGACTGCAGTAAGCTATGATTGTGCAACTGCACTCCAACCTGGGTGACAGAGCAAGACCCTGAATCTAAAAAAAAAAAAAGAAAAAAAAGAAAGAAAGAAAAGAAAAAAAATAGAATTACCATGTGATCTAGCAATCCCATGTCTGGGTATACACTCAAAAGAATTGAAAGCCGGGTCTTGCAGAGATACTTGTACACCTGTGTTCATACAGCATTATTCATAATAGCTAAAATGGAGAGGCAACCTAAGTGTCCATCAGACGAATAGAGAAGCAAAATGTGGTATATCCATACAGTGGAATGTTACTCAGCCTCAAAAAGGAAGAAAATTCTGCAATATGCCGCAACATGGATGAAACTTGAGGATATTATGCTAAATGAATAAGCCAGTCACAAAAAGATAAATACTGTATGGTTCCATATATATAAGGCACTTAGAATAGTCAAAATCATGGACAGAAAGTAAAGTGGTGGTTCCAGGGGTTAAGAGAGAGGAGAATGGGGAGTTATTGTTTAATGGGTGTAGAGTTTCAGTTTTGCAAGATGAAGAGTATGGAGATGGATGGTGGTGAGGGTTGCACAATATTATGAAAGCATTTAATACCACTGAATTATCCACTTAAAAATGGTTAAAATGGGCTGGGCACGGTGGCTCATGCCTGTAATCCTAGCACTTTGGGAGGCCAAGATGGGCGCATCACCTGAGGTCGGGAGTTTGAGACCAACCTGACCAACATGGTGAAACCCCGTCTCTACTAAAAATACAAAATTAGTCGGATGTGGTGGCGCATGCCTGTAATCCCAGCTACTCGGGAGGCTGAGGCAGGAGAATCGCTCGAACCCAGGAGGCGGAGGTTGCAGGGAGCCAAGATCGTGCCATTGCACTCCATTGCACTCCAACAAGAGCGAAATTCCATCTCAAAAAAAAAAAAAAAGGTTAAAATGATAAATTTTCTGTTATATATATTTTATCATAATAAAAAAGGAGAAAAATACTGTAAAGGTAAAAGAATTTTGGCTGGGTGCGGTGGCTCACACCTGTAATCCCAGCACTTTGGAAGGTCGAGGCAGGTGGATCACCTGAGGTCAGGAGTTTGAGACCAGCCTGGCCAACATGGTGAAACCCCATCTCTACTAAAAATACAAAAATTAGCCAGGCATGGTGGTGCATGCCTGTAATCCCAGCTGCTCGGGAGGCTGAGGCGGGAGAATCGCTTGAACCCAGGAGGCGGAGGTTGCAGTAAGCCGAGATCGCACCACTGCACTCTAGCCTGCTCAATGGAGCAAGACTGTGTATAAAAAAACAGAAGAAGAAGAAGTTTATGGTGCATACCAATATATCCACCGCCTAGATTCTACCATCAATATTCTATTATACTTGCTTCATTGCTTATCTAATCATCCTTCTAACCATTCATCAACTCATTTTATTTTTTTATGTAATTCAAAGTAAATTGCAGATACCAATACACTTCTCCTTAAATTCTTTAGTATGTGTGTCAATACCAATTATACAATATTTGTTTATATTTCTTTTCTTTTGCGGCAAAATTTACATACGATGAAATGCACAAATTCTGGGTATACACTCCTCTTCTCTTAAAATTATTAAATCAGGCTTTAATTCCCACCATTCCACCAATGACCTCCATGTTAAATCCAATGGGCAATCTTTAGCCCTTGATTTACTTATGCAATAGAAACAGCATTTGACCTGGTTGATCACGCCCTCCTTTCTTTCTTTCTTTGACTCCCAGAACACCATCTTTTTCTCTTATCTCGTGGGTTACTTCTCAGGGGTTGGGCTTTGAGGAGAGAGCAGAGGGTGTGAAAAAACAAAGTGGAGAAGGGACAGTGAATGGTGTAGGGACATAGTGGGTACTTGCCTAGCAGCATTGAAGGCTCATTGGAAGATCCCAGTTGAAATTTGAAAGTGAGGCCAAGCCTGGCGCAGTGGTTCATGTCTATCATCCTGAAACTTTGGGTGGCAGAGGTGGGAGGTGGAGGCCAGCAGTTCGAGACCAGCCCGAGCAACACAGTGAGACTCTGTCTCTACGAAAAAAATAAAAATAAAAAAACTGGGCACAGAGGTGTACCTGCAGTCCCAGCTACTCAGGAGACTGAGATGGGAAGATCACTTAAGCCCAGAAAGTGGAGGTTGCAGTGAGCTATGATCCACCACTGCACTCCAGCCTGGACAATAGAACAAGATCTTGTCTCGAAATATATATACCTAATATAATAAAAATAACCGCCTCTCAAAAATAATAAATAAAGTGTGGAGAACTGGTTTGTATCAAAGAGTTGGTGATCGTAATCATTGGGATTATTAAATATTGGAGAAGGCAAGGGATGAGGACATTGAGGGTTGAGGGGCCATGAAACTCTCACAGGAACACTGGGGGTGCCAATGTCCAAGGATTGTCAGAGTTTGAGGACTAAAGAGAATGGGCTAGAAAGATAGGAAGTGGCAGGTAGAGAGCTGGATGCATGAAGCTGATACTACGACTTATTGGTAAAAACAAAATATGCTCATTGGAGCAAGGGGCTGAGGTTGAGTGGAGGTTGAGATCACTGAGGGAGCGATGCGGAAGAACTGAGGGCCTGGGGTTTGGAGATCACCCACATGTGAAATCATTATGAATTAAGGCTGGAGTCAGGGGAGAAAGCAACGGTGAGCTGGGAGCCCAGACCATGGAAGAATGAGGGAGAATGAGCGAGAAGTCAGCAGAAGACAAGGACAAAGTCCAGGTACAGTGGCTCACACCTGTAATCTCAGCAGTTTGGGAGGGCGAGGCAGACGGATCATTTGCGGTCAGGAGTTCAAGACCAGCCTAGCCAACATGGCGAAACCCTTGTCTGTACTAAAAATACAAAAAAAAATTGCCGGGCGTGGTGGTGCACACCTGTAATCCCAGCTACTCAGGAGACTGAGGCAGGAGAATCGCTTGAACCTGGAAGGCAAAGGTTGCAGTGAGCCTAGATTGTACCACTGAACTCCAGCCTAGGTGGTGACAGAGTGAGACTTCGTCTCAACAAAAAAAAGACAAGGACAAGGAGGAGTGGGGGAATGTGTCATCTGATGACACGAGGGTCAAGCAGAGTGGTTTTAGGATAAGGGGAGAGCGAAGGGTCTATATATGGCAGTAAGGGAGCAAGGAAGGCACCTGCCCCACCTGCAGGCCCAGCAGTGCCAGCGCTGTGAGAGGAAAAGCAGCCTCTGCTGGAGAGGGCAGCAGGCCAGAGTCCCAGGGGGCCTGGGCTTCTGTGAGAGCCAGAGAGTGAAAGGAACTCGGAGAAGGGAGAAGTCAGCATGTCGGGATTCTTGCTGATAATCGAGGTGAACTCCAGAGGGTAGTGTGGAAAGTTGGCAGGGAGGAGTGGGGAAGGGGACTGAATAGAACGTGACAGAGCCTTTTGGAGATTCACAAGCCCAATGTGAGGAATGACCTGGAAGTCTGGGGTCCTGAGGTTATTGTGAGCCAGGAGTATTGGGAGTAGCAAGGGCTGGGTGTCTGGGGCTCCCTCTACCCCTGAGGGCACATGATCATGCTCATGGCTTGTGGCTAAAGGAGAAGTGAGCTCAGGGTGCTGTCCTCCATGCAGACCCCCATTGAGAACGTTGCTTCTGGGAGGCACTGTGACACTAAGCATGGTCCCCTCTTCACCCAAGATGACAAGGGTAGAAGACCTAGGGCAGGGAGGTCTCTATCCTCCCTCAAGTTTTCTTCTTGATCCTGAATAATACAGAAACTTTGCATTGACTGAGAAACTCTTATGCTCCAAGCACTACGTTCAGTGCTTTTTCCACACATTATCTCCAAGCCTCATGCAATTCTATAAAGTAGACAATACTATCCCCTTTCTACAGATAAAGAAATCAAGGCAGGAAAGAAAACAACAGAAGAGCCACAGGAAGTCGCCTCTCACCAAGGGGGAGTAAATGACTAACCCATGAAGCACTCAACAAATGGCAGCTCTTGCAAGAGCCACGTGGTCAAAATCCACCCAAAGCTAAACCACCTCTGGACTTCTCAGTCACATGAGCCAAGAAATGCCCTTTATTTGTGGGTTCTGCCAGCTTGAGTGGAATTTTCCAATTCTTATAACCAAAATAAGATTCCTGACACAAACGCTATTTTGATCTCCATTAGGCAGATGAAGAAACAAAATAAGTTGGTTGTTGGAAGACACACAGCTAAGATTTGAAGACAGGTCTGTCCAACATGCTAGTCTATTCAAAAACAGCCTCCCACCCTCCACTCAAAGCCCATGAGCTCAGGACCCTCTCTTATTTTGAGTTGAGTGTCTTCCTCCCAGGAGAACTCTGGGAAGGCCAAGACTGGACATTTTGGGAAAAAAAGAGGGGCCAGTTTGGCAACCTCGTGTGCTTGGGCTGATTTCACCATGGATAGCAGTTTAATGGATCACAGACCATGCTTGGGATGATTAATTTTTACATGGTCCAGTGGTCCAGACCCCGGGTCTGTGCTCCCTGGAATGTGACGAGCAGAGGACAGGTGGAGAAGTGTTCTCAGAAAGGCACATGCTGTCTCCAAGCTTTCAGTATCCAGGACAGCATGAGTCGAAAGAGGCAAAAGCCCAGGGGTTTAATCCTGAGAAAGCCCGAGGATGCCAGGTTACACACCTACACTCTCCCCCTACCTCTGCCTGCTGTCCTATAGTTGCTAATTCTTTCTCTGAGTTTATTTTTCTTTGTTTTTCTTTCCTTTTTTTTTTTTTTTTTTTTTTTTTTTTGAGACAGAATGTTGCTCTGTTGCCCAGGCTGGAGTGCAGTGGCACTATCTGGGCTCACTGCAACCTCCGCCTCCTGGGTTCAAGCGATTCTTCTGCCTCAGCCTCCCGAGTAGCCGAAATTACAGGT
This sequence comes from Gorilla gorilla gorilla, assembly GCF_029281585.2. Lineage (NCBI taxonomy): Eukaryota > Metazoa > Chordata > Mammalia > Primates > Hominidae > Gorilla > Gorilla gorilla. The sequence continues at coordinate 220,075,868 of NC_073224.2, forward strand.
GTGTGCCACTACACCCAGCTAATTTTTGTATTTTTAGTAGAGACAGGGTTTTGCCATGTTGGCCAGGCTGGTCTCGAACTCCTAACCTCAGGTAATCCACCCGCCTCAGCCTCCCAAAGTGCTGGGATTACAGGCGTGAGCCACCGCACCCAGCCTTCTTTATTTATTTTCTTCTTCTTTTTCTACCTTTCCTCTTTCCACAATTGTTTATAAGAAATATACACAAGTGAGGCCAGGTGTGGTGGCTCATGCCTGTAATCCCAACACATTAGGAGGCCGAGGCAGGCAGATTACTTGAAGCCAGGAGATTGAGATCAGCCTGGCCAACATGGCGAAATCCCATCTCTACTAAAATACAAAAATGAGCCAAGTGTGGTGGTGGGCATCTATAATCTCAGCTACTTGGGAGGCTGAGGCGTAACAATCACTTGAACCCAGGAGGTGGAGGTTACGGTAAGCTGAGATCGTGCCACTGCACTCCAGCCTGGGTGACAGAGAAAAACTCTGTCTTAAAAAAAATAAAAAGAAATATATTGAAGTGAAATATAAATACAAAAACCAAACATCAGGCACCAGGAGAGGGTAAACTATAAACTAGGATAGAAAATATAGACTAAAAGGATGGAGATGGAATGCAGCATCACATGCAAAAAGTGACATTTCACTGTAGCTATGGTTGAGCTTCCTGGTGGCCAAAGCAAAAATGGAAAACAGAGTCAATTATGTAGTTCAGAATATCTGAGTAGTGAGGACAGACACAATTTGCAGTCAGAGAAAGCAAAAAGCTTTTTCCAATACTTGGCCCCAAAAGAAAATTTTCACATGCTCTGTTTAGGTGATACTGAATACTGTCATATAGCGTCCCAGGCCACATCCTGAAGGTGAATGCAGTAACAGTTTTCTTAACCCTATTTCCTAACGCATCCTTTGAAGGGAGCTAACAGAATAGTCCCAAAATACAACTCAGTGAGAGTGATTAGAAAGCCCAGAGTCAAATGCAACTTTCTAATGGCTTAGCTTGATCCCTCAGCATTTCCTAAACTGTGTCTCTCAGAACCCCAGAGTTGTACATAGCATTAAAAAGTGTTTTGTATGAAAAGAGTTCCACAGGCAAATTAGTTAAAGTCAGGAGTAAACAAAATCAAGCAGGTGTTTTAACTGCTGGATTTCTAAAAGCTTTTAATGCTCTAATGCCCATTGTGAATCTCCAAGGTCAAGTGAAGGATGCATTATTTCTCAAACTGATTTGTCTGTGGAACTCTCTTCTTCACCCACCCCCAGATTTTTTCAGAAGTACCTTTTAGAAGCTCACAGAAAACTAGAGATGCATGAACCACAGTTTAAGAAGTACTGATCTGGAGGAACAGATGAGCTAAATTCCTCCAGATAAAAATGTCTCTCCGCCAGGTGTTTGATTAGAGTTGATCATCTATGGTTTAAGGCAGTAGTGCCTGACAAAGCCCAGACCTCAGATGTTTTGATTTGTCAGCCAAAGACATATCATGCATCTTATTCATGCATCTACTCCCATGAATAAGTAAGAACAACTCTTCCCAAAACTCTTCTTTTCCAGGATTCCCATTCTTAATCAAAACAGTGGAGGATGAGGGAAAGAGGTTATGGAGGGTAAAGACAAGAACGTCTCACACCAGGTGAGATGATCCATCTCTGCCAAGTGGGAGCCTGCTGTCCCACTGGAGCCTGGGCCAAGTGCAAAGGTGGGATTCCCTTTGCCCACTAGCTTAGCCTTAAGCTTAGATCCAAGTTTGGCACCTGCACTACTGCCAAAAAGGCAGAGATAGAAGATGACATACATATCACAGTGTTGAAAGGGCCAGGGGTTAGGGCTGGGTCAGGGTCAGGGTCAGGATCACAGAATTGAGGGAACAGTTAAGAATGGAATTTCAAGACAGGCCAGATGTGTCCCAGGAGATGGTCAGAAACTAAGAGAACAATCAGAAGGAGGTCACAGATAAGGGTGGGAGGGATGAGAAAGTTTAGAGATGGCAGTGGGAAATGGGTCCAGACCCTAGAATTATTCCAAACTCAAAGAACATGTAGTCCTAGAGGTTCGTTGTCTGATTTCTATAACCTCCGGGGTAGGTACACTGTAACAATTCTGAGTTGGACAAAAATTTGTTTCTGTTGCTGCTTAGCTAATAATTCCAAACTTCTGGCTTAAACCAGGTTCATAAACAGGTCATCACAGATCCAAGTTTTAAGACCTGAACCACTGTCCAAAAGGCAGAGAAAGAAGATAACATACATAATACAATTTTGAAAAGGCCAAAAATGAAAAGTGCACATCCAAGGATACCCGTCACAGGACTGTTGATAACAGTGAAAAATGGAAACAGTCTAAATATTTAACTCATAGGAATTGATGAATTAAAATATGGTACATTCACATGATGGAATACTATACAACCTTCAGGAATGATTTGAAATGTATTTATTAATATGGAAAGACATGTACTGATAACCTATTAAGTAAAAATATAAATTACTAAAATGTAAATAGTAGATTCCCATTTTGGTGGGGGCGGGGGTGTAAGGGGGAAGTCTGTAGAAGTATACACAGAAAGCAGTCTAGGCCAGGCGTGGTGGCTCACGCCTGTAATCCCAACACTTTGGGAGGCTGAGGCAAGCAGATCACCTGAGGTCAGGAGTTCAAGACCAGCGTGGCCAACATGGTGAAACCCTGTCTCTACTAAAACTACCGAAAATTAGCAGGGCGTTGTGGCGGACACCTGTAACCCCAGCTACTCGGGAGGCTGAGACAGGAGAATCACTTGAACCTGGGAGGTGGAGGTTGCCATGAGCTGAGATCTTGCCGTTGCACTCCAGCCTGGGCAACTAGAGTGAAACTTTGTCTAAAAAAAAAAACAAGAAAGAAAAAAGCAGTCTAAAAGGAAATATTCAGAATTAACTCTCCTCTGTGGGCTGTGAAATTACTGATTACGGATGTCTTTTTCTTTTTGTTCATCAGTAATCCCTTTTTTTTTTTTACAATCAACATGTATTTTTTAATATAATTATTTTTAAACAACAGAAAAAAAAGACAGTTTAGGCTGGGCGCAATGGCTCACGCCTGTAATCACAACACTTTGGGTGGCTGAGGTGGGTAGATCACTTGAGGTCACGAGTTCGAGACCAACCTGGACAACATGGTGAAACACCGTCTCCACTAAAAATACAAAAAAAAATTAGCTGGGCATGGTGCCACATGCCTGTAGTCCCAGGTACTCAAGCGGCTGAGGCAGGAGAATCTCTTGAACCCGCGAGGCGGAGGTTGCAGTGAGCCAAGATTGCACCATTGCACTCCAGCCTGGTAAACAAGAGCAAAACTGCATCTCAAAAAAAAAAAAAAAAAAAAGACAGATGGAAGATTTGAGTCCAGGGAGTGAGGTCAGTAGTAGTAATGGCCCCCCTGCCCCATTCACAAGCCTCTGTCATTTCATTGGCTCCCCAGTAAGGAGACAGGGCAGGTGTCCATTTCACAGACGGAGAGAACTGAGGCCTAGAGAGGTTAAGCGACTCGGCCACTGACTGCCTGTCGGTGGTGAGTTCAGAGCTCTAGCCTAGTGAGTGCCCTCCATCTCAAAAAAAAAAAAAAAAAAAAGACAGTGTAGTTTTCCAACTTCCTGCAGTTTGTGCCTGAGGCATTCACTATCTCTGTTACATTGTCTTTCTCTCTATACGGTCATCATTTTCTCATTATTGTTATTTTGGTTCCAGATCCCTTTCTTCCGTCTCCTTGGCAATCTATCCTCAGACACGCAGATTCTTGGTGAGGGGTGGGGGTGGGGGTGGGGGGGCTGCAAATAGGGATGGAGGCTGCCATGCTCTAAGGAGCACAGAGGCGAGAATTCTGGGACAAGAGTGTGAGCTGAGATGGTTTCCATTCAGCCCAAGGCAAGGAGGAGTGGAGAGCAACGCGGCGTTTGGCTGGGACCTGGCTCCCTGTGTTCACTGGAGTGTGGGGTGAGGGTCAGCTGATCAGGACAGAGGCCAAGGATGAGTGGACAGTTTGATCTCAGAACAGTGCTGCCATCTGACTCCTTTCTGACTTGACGGGAGGCCTAAAATTCAGATCAGACATGTTTTTGCAAAGGTACATGGGTGTGTGATTCCTTGCACATGTGATTTCCAAGATGATCTTCCTCAACAGGACTGGCTCCGGCTCCCCAGCCTGCAGCTAGGCATGAAATTTCACCCCAACATGAGACTGTGTTTCTCACGATGGAGTGCGTATGACCCCAGGGCAGTGAGAAGCCATAAGATGGAAGAAACTGCATTTCGAATGGAAAAAGAAAAAAAAGCTTTACTCAAGATTAATGAGTTCATATTTGTACAGCAATTAAAACAAACAAATATGTTTTATTTGGAGATTTGGAAGGATTCGTGCATGCTTCGGGATTCTAATGTTGCAGTAAGCACAAATATAACATGGAGAAGAATGTGAAACCTAGATGAATTTAACATTTTAAGTCTCCGGAGACACTTTTTAATTCCCCTGGGGTAGATCTGCTTCAGGCTACACCTCAGACTCTGCCCATATTCACTCCTCTTCAAGAAGCATTGGCCAAATCGGTCACCAAAGTGTCTTATCTCATGTCCCTGGAAGAGATCAATTTCATCTAGGTCAGTTACAACCCAAAGTACATAAATTACTAAGCCTCCTGTGAGCAGGTTGTAGTCAGGGGTGGAGGGCTTAAATAATCTTCCATAATTTCCTCAAGTGTTAATGTCTCCATTTTATTTTATTTACTTTTTTTTAAATACAGAGTGTCACTCTGTCACCCAGGTTGGAGTGCAGTGGCACGATCTTGGCTCACGCAACTGCCACCTCCCAGGCTCAAGCTATCCTCCTGCCTCGGCCTCCCAAGTAGCTGGGGCTACAGGTATGCACCACCAGGCCCGGCTATTTTTTGTATTTTTAGTAGAGACAGGGTTGCACCTCATTGCCCAGGCCGGTCTCGAACTCCTGAGCTCAAGCGATCCACCCACCTCTGCTTCCCAAAGTGCTGGGATTACAGGCATGAGCCACTGTGCCCGGCCTCCATTTTATCAAATTTTAAAACTGAACTGCAGTGAAGTTAAAATTCTTGCCCAAGGTCACATAGCTGGTAAAGTGACAGGAGCCAGATTTCCAGCTATAGTCAGTGCTGATGATAGTTAAGGCAAGGCACTTTTGAGAAACAAAGTTGTTCCTAAGCCAAGATGGTAGGAGGAGGACAACAGGAAGGAATGCTCTGTTAACAGTGGTCATTTCTCAGGGGTTGCAGTAAGATGAACTTTCACATTCTACTTCATTTCTGTAATACTTGGGTTGTTCCAGCCAATATGTTTTCTTAATGGTGGTTGCCCAATGATGTTAAAAGGTTATTTTTTAGGCTCTAACCCCAAATAACTTCCCTTGGTCTGATTTCAACCTCACTCAGCTACCTTCTGACAATTTGATTTCCCATTAAGCTGGCTAGAGAGAGAGGCACTGGCCGGCTGGGTGAAGCGGCTCATGCCTGTAATCCTAGCATTTTGGGAGGCTGAGGCAGGCGAATCACCTGAGGTCAGGAGTTTGAGACCGATCTGGCCAACACAGTGAAAGCCCGTCTCCACTAAAAATACAATATTAGCCGGGTGTGGTGGCACACGCCTGTAGTCCCAGCTACTCAGGAGGCTGAGACAAGAGAATCGCTTGAACCCGGGAGGCAGAGGTCACAGTGAACCAAGACGGTGCCACTGCACTCCAGCCTGGGCAAGACAGAGCGAGACTCTATCTCAAAAAAAAAGTGAGAGGGACACTGGCCAAGCCAACATCACTGTGTAGCCCACCTGATTTTCTATTCTTATTATAAATGAATGTGGCTCAACACATTTTTCTCCTCTCATCCCTAACCCATCCTAGGGTCTCACAAACAGAAAATAACATTATGCAATGCAAGTCAAAGCAGAGAAAACACAGAATCTCTTCTAGCATGGTAACACACAGGCATTCGGTCACTCTTGTCCGTGTACAAAGTCTGGTTGTCTCATCAATGCCTGACCCTTTGTCAGAGAGCAAGTAAAGGCTTCTTTTCTTCATCCATTGCTGTGTTACATAGAGGTCTTTCACTTGCAAGGGACAGAAGTTCAATTTGAACTGACTGAAGAATAAAAATCAGGGTAGATTTTATAGGTTAATATCCTTGAAAAAATCCAATGCTAGGTGTCCTGCTTCAGGTGTTCAAATAACATCATCAGGCCTTTGTCTGATTCTTTTCTCATTTTTCTTTTGTGCTGACCTTACTCTTGAGCAGGTTCTCTGCACACTGTGGTCCTGGCAGCCCCAGGGTTCCATCCTCTAACTTGGAAACCCAGCAGAAAGAGAAACTTCTCAAGAGCTCCAACAGAAGTCTCAGAATTGAATCTCATTGGCTTGGCTTCAATTATATGCCTACGCTCAAACCAATGGCTGCAGCTAGCAGAGCAGAGCATGCTAACTGGCCTGTCCTGAATTGTATCAGGGCCCCACTTCCAGAGAGCTGGAGCCAGACATCACCCTCTCCGTGAGCACAGAATGACAGTGGGAAGCAGTGGTTGCCCAAAGTGAAAACAGAGAACTGTTACCCAAAAAAGGGGAAAGAATGCTAGGCATGGGGGAAAAAACATGCCTAGATCCAAGGCCCCCTTCAGCTTAATCTGGGGGAAAACGTGATATAGATGTGTATCTATACCTTAGTATCTGAGACAGGTCTCAGTTAATTTAGAAAGTTTATTTTGCCAAGGTTGAGGACACACGTCCGTGACACAGCCTCAGGAGGTCCTGACGACATGTGCCCAAGGTGGAGAGCACAGCTTGGTTTTATACGTTTTAGAGGGACATGAGACATCAATCAACATATGTAAAATGAACATTGGTTCCATCTGAAAAGGTGGGGCAACTTGAAGCAAAGGCAGGAAGACTTGAAGTGGGGAAGGGGCTTCCAGGTCATAGGTGGACAAGAATGGTTACATTCTTTTGAGTTTCTGATTAGCATCTCCAAAGGAGGCAATCAGATATGCATTTGTCTCAGTGAGCAGAGAGGTGACTTTGAATAGAATGGGAGGCAGGTTGGCCCTAAGCAGTTTCCAGCTTGACTTTCCCTTGTGGCTTAGTGATTTTGGGGCCCCACGATTTATTTTCCTTTCACAGAGGTAACTGATGGTCTAGCTACAGGTTGAGAAGAAAAGGGATGGGGGCTGACCCCCCCCACCTCCCTCCTGGACGGGGCGGCTGGCCGGGCAGAGGGGCTCCTCACTTCCCAGTAGGGGCGGCCGGGCAGAGGCGCCCCTCACCTCCCGGATGGGGCGGCTGGCCAGGCGGGGGGCCGAACCCCCACCTCCCTCCCGGACAGGGCGGCAGGCTGGGCGGTGGGCTGACCCCCCCACCTCCCTCCCGGACGGGGCGGCTGGCCAGGCGGGGGGCTGACCCCCCACCTCCCTCCCGGACAGGGCGGCAGGCTGGGCGGTGGGCTGACCCTCCCCCTCCCTCCCGGACGGGGCGGCTGGCCGGGCTGAGGGGCTCCTCACTTCCCAGTAGGGGCGGCCGGGCAGAGGCGCCCCTCACCTCTCGGACCGCCCCGTCCGGGAGGTGAGGGGCGCCTCTGCCCGGCCGCCCCTGCTGGGGGGTGAGGAGCCCCTCTGCCCGGCCACCACCCCGTCTTGGAGGTGTGCCCAGCAGCTCGTTGAGAGCGGGCCATGATGACAATGGCGGTTTTGTGGAATGGAAAGGGGGGAAAGGTGGGGAAAAGATTGAGAAATCGGATGGTTGCCGTGTCTGTGTAGAAAGAGGTAGACATGGGAGACTTTTCATTTTGTTCTGTACTAAGAAAAAATTCTTCTGCCTTGGGATCCTGTTGATCTGTGACCCTACCCCCAACCCTGTGCTCTCTGAAACATGTGCTGTATCCACTCAGGGTTGAATGGATTAAGGGCCGGTGCAAGATGTGCTTTGTTAAACAGATGCTTGAAGGCAGCATGCTCGTTAAGAGCCATCACCACTCCCTAATCTCAAGTACCCAGGGACACAAACACTGCGGAAGGCCGCAGGGTCCTCTGCCTAGGAAAACCAGAGAACTTTGTTCACTTGCTGATCTGCTGACCTTCCCTCCACTATTGTCCTGTAACCCTGCCAAATCCCCCTCTGCGAGAAACACCCAAGAATGATCAATAAAAAAAAAAAAAAAAAAAAAAAAAAGAAGAAATGGGATGGGATGGTGAGAGAATTGGATTTCAGAGATAGAGGGCCCAGGGGGAGTGGGGAGGAGAGAGTTACCGATCCCACAAGGGAGGGGAGCCCCTTTGGGGCTGGCGACTCCAGGACACAGAGGGTGGCCTGCAGTGCCAGCTACTGGGGTAAGGGAAAGAGCTGAATCAGAGGCACAGGACTCTGTGTGGCCCTTGGCAGGTGACATGAGCACCAAAGGATCCTTCACACAGGCTTCTGAGTTCAGAGTGGCCTGAATGAAACATTTGTTTGAGGGAGTGCACATGCCACCCCACCATCTGCCCTTGAGGGCAAAGTAAGGAAATCACGTTTTCCTAACTGCTGTGTTACTAATATCTGCCTGTCTCACATGAGTCCTCTTAGCCTACGCCACCCGGCTGGGGCCAGTTGTGTCCAAATGAACCAATGAAATTGATTCAACCAGACCTTGGACGCTGGTAGATTCCACAAGGTCCTGCCCCATGGAAGGCCCCTTGGCAGGCAGCCAGCAGCCTACCCTGACCACACCCTGCCCTTGTTTCCCAGCCTTCCCTACAAGGCTGTATCAGGGTTCCGGGAAATGGGGGCTGGGGACCCCGGGCACAGGGCTTGGCTTAGAGTAGGCCCAAATAAATGGCAGCTGTTCTTAGTACTACTGGATACGCAGCATGCCTAGCACAAAACAGGACACCTGTGATTAGGCATGTGAAGTGCGCAGCAGGGCACCGATGGGAAGTTCATACACCCATAACTGTGAATACAACAGCTGTGGCTCTAAGGAAATGAATACAGTAGCAGGTGCCAAACACCTGTGCGCTGTATGTGGTTTTGTTTTTCTGCGTTGGGTTGGGCTTTGTCCTCCTTCCACTCACTTTTCTTACCTCTCCCCTCCTCTTTCCAAGGCCACCTGCCTGTAAATGTGCTCCAAGTGCAAACAAACTTTTTTCCACTCATTCTGACATCCAAAAGTTTGTGTCTGAGAAAGCAGTGTCCACCAATCCACCTATGTCCGACTCATAGGGCTGTCTGTTTATTGTGCAGATTTGTAGATGCCAGTGAGCCGAGATCGCGCCACTGCACTCCAATCTGAGTGAGAGAACGAGACTCCGTCTCAAAAAAAAAAAAAAAGTTAAATAAAAAAAATTAATAAAAGGTTCAGGGACCTGGGAAGTGGGGGTGAGAGAGTTGGATTCTGCTGCCTTCCAAAGCTTGAGCCACAGTTCTGTAGGCACCCACCAGGTACTTGGCCCCAACAGGAAAGTCCTGATTCACTAGACCCTGCCCACTTTGCCCTCCTATCAGGCAATTCAAAGTCTCCAGACCCGCAAGTTACTGATTAACCCTAGGTTTTGAGAAAATAAATAATAATAACTGAAGGGACAACGTAAGCCAAGAAACAAGCTGGGCAGCTCTGGGAGAGAGGAGTGTCAGACAGCTGTTGTCAACAGGCACCTGGCCAGAGTGAAAAGGAGGGGCAGATTCCATCCAAGTCCCAGCGGCGCCAGCTGACACTCTCTGCCAATGCCCAGGTGCTGAGCGACAGTGTCCCACCGGTCCCTGTGCCCAGAATGGCCTGCACCAAGACCCTGCAACAGTCCCAGCCCATCTCCGCAGGAGCCACCACAACCACCACCGCTGTGGCCCCTGCTGGGGGTCATTCTGGCTCCACAGAATGTGACCTGGAGTGTCTGGTGTGCCGGGAGCCCTACAGCTGTCCCCGGTTGCCCAAGCTGCTGGCCTGCCAGCATGCCTTCTGCGCCATCTGCCTGAAGCTCCTGCTGTGCGTGCAGGACAACACCTGGTCCATCACCTGCCCGCTGTGCCGCAAGGTCACCGCCGTCCCCGGGGGCCTCATCTGCAGCCTGCGCGACCATGAGGCAGTGGTGGGGCAGCTGGCCCAGCCATGCACAGAGGTATCGCTCTGTCCTCAGGGGCTGGTGGATCCTGCTGACTTGGCAGCAGGACACCCCAGCTTGGTGGGAGAGGATGGGCAGGATGAAGTAAGTGCAAACCACGTGGCAGCCCGGCGCCTGGCCGCGCACCTACTCCTACTGGCCTTGCTCATTATCTTCATCGGGCCCTTCATCTACCCGGGTGTCTTACGATGGGTGCTCACCTTCATCATCGCCCTGGCCCTGCTGATGTCCACCCTCTTCTGCTGTGTCCCCAGCACCCGGGGCAGCTGCTGGCCCTCCTCCAGGACTCTCTTCTGCAGAGAGCAGAAACACAGCCACATCTCTTCCATTGCCTGAGTGCCCTCTGATGAGGCTATCCCTGCAGCCTTTTCTGCCCTTGGGCCCCCGGACTTCCACAATGAACAGGGTAAGGGGTTACAGACTAAGACTGGCTCCTTCGGGAAATCACATGCCAGCGGGACTTGCAAGCCACAACCGAGATGGCCAGCCTGGGTCAAGAATTACACGCTTGGATGACAGGCTTGCACTTGCCCTTGGGATAGCATAGCTAAAACTGTTGGGGGCTAGGGGAGCGGACACAAACTACTTGAACACGACAAGGTGGGGGAAGCTCCTGTTCCTCTTATTCCAATGTTCTTGGTTTTTCTTTATATAACTTGATGAAAGTATTGCAGTATTGATGCTATTGTAGAATAGAACTGGAATTCCATTCTTTTTGCAATTTATGTAGCTGGTTTTGTTTTCTTGTTTTCCTTTGTTTTTTGGGCTTGGGGCAGCAGTTGGTTCACATTTCCCGTTGTTACACATTTTCCCTCCTGGGAGCTTGGAGTCCACGGGGAGGTCCCACTGTGCTTCCTCTAACACTGAGCATCTCGTGCCCAGCCTAGCCTTGGCAAGTGTCCTGGTTGTTTAGGTATCCCACGGAGTCGACCCTAGGGTTGGGGAGACAAAATGTGTGTGAAGGGATGGTGTTTCTGAAGCTGCAGGGGGAGTCCCACATTTAGCTGGCAGAGATGGGGAGGGGTGGAGAGGGCAGGGTTTGGGAATTGCTCCCAGCATCCTCACTAGGAGTTCCCCACTCCGTGCCACTAGGCCCTGACTTAGCAGCAAATCTTGGGGTTACAAGGACTGCAGTCCACATACAGCTGGGCCAGCTGCCCATCTATTGCACAGTCCCACACGGTAGAACTAGATCTTTATGGATGTTACTGTCTTTGTTATTGCATCTCAAGTACTAGTTAAGCTTTTGTCATAAAGATAAGAGGCCCCATAAATGCAACGGTCCTCACCAATAACCCCACTTTTCCCACCTCACCCTGCGAGTCGCAAGCTTCTTTTGTGCCTTCTTTCCACCATGTCTGCTTCTTAACACAGGGGAGGCATTGGCTGGGGGAAACGACTTTCCATGGTTGCCAGGGGCAGGCCTCAGCCGGGTGTTTATGTGGGAGTACAGATGAGCAGAGGATGGGAGGAGACATACTATTTCCTTCCAAAAGCCCCATAAGTGGGAAACATTCTTGAAACCTCAGAGGAGTGCTGTTGTCTCAGGGCAAGTCCGACACCCATGCCATTGGCCCTAATGGCGACTGGTGCTGAGACAGTATGAGTGTGTGTGGGCATGCACAGACCCACGGCTTTAAGCCAGACCAAGTGGGCCTGAAGAACACCATGTCTCCCAAGCTGAAGAGGGTCACTGGGCATTTCCTGAGCTGGCCCCGGGCATGTCAGTTTGGGATGGCTGCCAGTGGGATAGGCAAGGAACATTCCCTCCCAACTCACTTCACTTCTATTCGATCTGTAATATTTCTCAGACCCTTCGCCAAGATCAAAACCTCCCCCCAATGTTTCAGTTGCTAATGACACCATTTCTACCATAATAATGGTGGTTACTTGTTTATCCAGTACTTACTCTGTGCCAAGTACTGCAATAACTGCTTTCCATGCACTAGTTAATCTTCGCAATAACCTTATGAAGTACAGGCCATTACTATCTCTCTCTTGCAGAGGAGGAGATTGAGGATCACAGAGGTGAATTCGCCTGCATAAGGTTGCACAGTCGATGCCTGAGCTCCCTTGAGATAACCCAGGGCTCCTTCTGCCTCATGATGCTGCTTCCTTTGTGTACAACTCCCAAATAAGTGGGGATCTGGTCACCACTTGAGGGTTTTTGAGAAGTGCATGGAGAACAGGAAACTAATTTCAGGAGCCTCCAAATTCCAGCAGTCAGCTGCACAGAGAGGCCGGAGAATTTTAGAATCTGTCATCCATGCTAAAGAAAAGAAAAGAGAATGATAGGCCAGGCGCGGTCGCTCATGCCTGTAATCCCAACACTTTGGGAGGCTGAGGCGGGCAGATCACTTGAGGTCAGTAGTTCAAGACCAGCCTGGCCAACATGGTGAAACCCCATCTCTACTGAAAATACAAAAAAATTAACCAGGCATGGTGGCGGGCACCTGTAATCCCAGCTACCTAGGAGGCTGAGGCAGGAGAATTACTTGAGCCCAGGAGGTGGAGGTTGCAGTGAGTTGAGATTGTCCCATCGCACTCCAGCCTGGGTGACAAAACAAGACTCCATCTCAAAAAAAATTAAAAAATAAAAAGATAAAAAAGAGAATGATAAAAATAGAATGGTTCTCCTGTAGACTTCTACCTCCCAGCTCTAGCCTCCTCTGCAGTGAGTTAGGCCAGCAGGAACATTAGAGTCTCAGGTTTGAGACCTCAGCTGCCCCATCGTTGCCCTTAAGCAGGTCTCTTTACTTCCCTGAATCTCACATTGTGAAAATCAGAAAATAGTGAGATTTGTAATAGTGATTCATAATAGTGAGATTTCCTGTCCTCATTCCTGGCATGTGGTAGGCCCCCAACCAATGTGCCCTCCGTCCCCCTGGGCAAAGTTGTTCGGACACTGCTATCACCAGCCTTTTGGAAGCTCAGCTGGTCTCAGTCATCCTCTGGCCTTGGCGGCATGGGAACAGAGAGCACCAGAGGCCAGAATCAACCCAGGCCACCCTGGAAGAGAGCAGAGGAAATAGACACAGAGGAGGAAATAGACATCCTGCAAAAGAATGTGATTGGACAAACCAGAGAGCCAGCCCGGGGCTCAAAGCCAAGCTCTGACCTGGTATGCGACAGGAGGGAGTTACAGAACTTCTCCGAGCCTTAGTTTGGTCACCTGTAAAGTGGCAGGTGGGGGATACACTCTTCCCAGGGCCTCCGTGAGGATTCAGGGTGCTGCTGGATGAGCAGCCACTGTCTAATGGACTGCTTTTGTCGGCCACCATTGGCCTCCTTGGGTAAATGGGTTTCTTGGGGCTTGTTCAGCCTGACAGCCAGCAGGGGGCAGCCAGTCGAGTGTGGAGTGTTGTCCAGGGCAGGCCAGTCTGGCAGTGAAGTCTGAGCCTAGGTCCTAGGGGGAGGTCCTAACGATGAAAAGAAATTATGGGGAGAGGCCAAATTTCATTCCCATCAGGTCCATGTCCCCATGCAGCAGCCTTGGAGGCAGACATAGCTGGCTTGAATTCCAGTTCTCCACTTACAAGTCCCTTCGTCTCTCTACGTCTCAGGTTCTTACCCGTGAAACTGAGGTTATGATACATACCTGCTAGGGTTGCTGGGGAATCAGCGAAATAATCCATGGTTGAGCACTAAGGAGATAAAGAAGGGAGGGGAAGACAGGGAGAGACAGAGAGATGGGATTGAGTTCTAGAAATCCCTAGTGGGAATGATGAGAACAGACATTTAATAAACCTGGGCACTAGAATTCACCTTTTCCATGATCAGCCTCAGCACCAGCAGCATCCTCAACAATATGATAATTGTTGACATTATCTAAATGCGCCCTGCAAAGTGTATTACATATATTATCACATATGCTATAAAGGAGGTACTATTGTTGTTCTCAAATTATCAGTGAGGACTTTGAGGCACAGAGAGGTGAAGGAACATGCCCAAGATCACACAGTGAGACAGTGGTGGGGCCAAGGGTAGACTGTACGAGTTTAACTCCAGAGTTTGGGCTTTGAGTCGCTTTGCTGTACCAGATGGAACATTGCAGCACATCATAAGTGATCAAGTTATGTGGGTCACCTGCCCCTAAGACTGAAGAATTAAGAAGCACTGGCATCCTCTCATTCAGTGACAACTTCCTGATTTAGTGGGTGCCTGGGACAGAGGGTTGTGGGAATCTACCTGTCCCATCTCCCTGAGCCACTTCCTTGCCTCACCTGATTTATTGCTGGGACCTCCTGTTCATTGTTGGAACCCCTTTTCAAATGACTGGAGGAAGTTTTTCAAGCTTTCTTAAAACAAATAATTCTTTATCTGTGGCAAAGCAGAGCCGTTCTGGGAAGGAAGGACTTTCCTGCAATTTCTCTGGCTGTGGGAAAAGCATCAAGCTCATTAAAAACAGAAGTCAGATCCAAGCTCTTGAATGTGCCTGGAGGTGTTCCCATGAACTTTATATTTTTGTTAGAGTATCTTGAAATCACTTTTTTAAAGTGGGGGAGGGTGTATCTCTGGGAGCACTCCACAGAGTAGAGAACTCTATGGAGAATTCAAAACACCATGGAGGCCAGGCGCAGTGGCTCACACCTGTAATCCCAGCATTTTGGGAGGCCGAGGTGGGCGGATCACCTGAGGTCAGGGGTTCGAGACCAGCCTGGCCAACATGATGAAACCCTGTCTCTACTAAAAATACAAAAACCAGCCAGGCATGGTGGCATGAGCCTGTAATCTGAGCTACTTGGGAGGCTGAGGCAAGAGAATCGCTTGAACCCGGGAGGCGGAGGTTATAGTGAGCCAAGATCGTGCCACTGCACTCCAGCCTGGGCAACGGAGCAAGACTCAGTCTCAAACAAACAAACAAATGAACAACAACAAAAAAACCCACACCATAGAATCTAGAATCCATCCATTCTTTTATTCAACAAATACTTCTTGAGGTTCTGCTCTGTGCCAGGTCCTGAGCAGGATATTCAATCTTAGTTGATGAGGTAGGGAAATTAATAGATGCTGAGCATTAGATTCTCATAAGGAGTGCACAGTGTAGATCCCTCGCATGCACAGTTCACAGTATGGTTCATGCTCCTATGAGAATCTAATGCAGCTGCTGATCTGACAGGAGGCGGAGCTCAGGTGGTAATGTGAGCAATGGGGAGTGGCTGTAAATACAGATGAAGCTTCACTCGCTTGCCTGCCACTCACCTCCTGCTGTGCAGCCGGGTTCCCAATTATTAACCCCTGATCCAAGTTATTCCAGTCGGATGCTCTTTTCCAGAACTTTGAATCTGGAGCTGGTGATGCAAGGAGAAATGACTGTTTGAAAGTGGCTGCAGCAGCTGCTGCAGCAAACCAGATCATCCCCACATCTGGTGCTTCCCCTCTGGTTGATTCACTGAAGTCTCAGATTCCTTCTCTACAATTCACTTTTTTTCTTCTGATAGCCCGAATCAGTTTCTGTTGCTTGCAACCAATATCCCTGACTGAATACAGGAGCTGTCCAGGATCCCGGCTGCTGAAAAATCCCACCATACGCCTCAGCCCCTCCAAAGGCCAGGGGAGAAGCAATGCCACAGGCCAGGTGGTCGGGAGTCTTCCTACCACACGTTCCCACCTAAGAGCCAGTCTGACCTTGCAGGGAGGCTGTCCTGATGTCAGGCCCAAGAGGGTGGTGCCCACATTAGCTCTGCCTACAAGTGGGGTCAGACAGGAAACATGGAGTGGAGCTCAGGCCGCCACTGTTAGAGGAGGCCAGCCTCCACTCCATTGGCCTCATGATCCCCAGAAGAAACAGGCTCTAGTTCTCCAGACACCCAGCCAGAGCCCTTCACTGGAGTCAGTCTGCAGAAGAAAACAGTCTGCAAAGTCACTGTATATGCAGCAATTTCAAAGCAACTGCAGCTCAGTGCACACCCATGAACGTGAGGGAAAGGGAAAAGAACAACAATATTAGTGGCCAATGCTCATGAGTGGTTCCCCCCAGCAGGTTCTGTTCTAAAAGCTTCCTGAACTAAACTTAACTCTTGTATTCTTCACAACAACCCCATGAGGTAAGTGTGATGATTTATTGTGCTGGGCATTTTACATGTTTTCTCGTAGAATCAACACAAAACCCCTATTCAGGCAGGAAACTGAGGCATAGAGAAGGTCAGAGAAGGTCAGCAATGTGCCCGAGGGACAGGGCTGAGATATGAAGTCAGGCAGGCCAGTCCGGCTCTAAAGCCCCCTCTTAGTCCCCGTACCTACCATCACCCTGCCACTCCGTGTCATTCCCGTCCTTCCTCACCTTCCCCTACCCCCATCAGAACAAGCCAAGGAAAGAACAGGGCCCTCAGTCAAGACAGACCTGGGTTCAAAACCAACTTCTAGGGCCAGACGCAGTGGCTCACACCTGTAATCCCAGCACTTTGGGAGGCCAAAGTGGGTGGATCACCTGAGGTCAGGAGTTCAAGACCAGCCCGGCCAACATGGCAAAATCCCCTCTCTACTAAAAATACATACAAAAAAATTTAGCTGGTCATGGTGGCAGGCACCTGTAATCCCAGTTATTTGGGAGGCTGAGGCAGGAGAATAGCTTGAACACAGGAGGCGAAGGTTGCAGTGAGCCAAGATCGTGCCAGTGCATTCCAGGTTGGGCGATAGAGTGAGACTTTGTCTCAAACAAACAAACAAACAAACAAACAAAAAAACAAAAACCAACAACTACAATTTATGCTCTGTGTGACCTTGGGTATGGTATGTGCTTTCCCTGAATTGGGAAATGTAGGCTCATCAGGCCTGCCTCATACAGATTTTATGGCAATCTGATTAGATGACGTATACAATACCTGCACTGTTCTCAACACAGAGTGGGTGCCCTCCTGTCCCATCAGCCTATCAGGTGCCTGGGAAGGTGTACAATTTAAGGGACACTCCTGACCACCCCCACCCCCATCACCATCACACAACCTGGGGAAACAAGATCTACACATATTTACTAAAGTAAAAAAGCTGAATGAAACTTGAATAATAATGGAAGAGAGTATCTCTGGAGGAGAAGGAGGTTCTGATTAGGGAGAGGCTTCTGGGACACTGGTAATGTTGGTAATGTTCTATTTTTTTTTCTTCAAGATAGGATATTGCTTTGTCACCCAGGCTGGAGTGCAGTGGTGCGATCGTAGCTCACTGCATCCCTGAAATCCCAGGCTCAAGAGATCTTCCTGCCTTACCCTCCCAAGTAGCTGGGTCTATGGGAATTCACCACCACACTCAACTAATTTTTTTTATTTTTATTTTTTTTAGTAAGGTCTTGCTGTGTTGTCCAGGTTGGTCTTGAGCTCCTGGGCTGAAGGGATCCTCCCGCCTCAGTCTCTCAAAATGCTGGGATTACAGGCATGAGCTACTGCACTGGCCTGTTCTATTTTTTGACTTAGGTGGTAGTTATACAGGTGGGTGTTTACTGTATAATTATTTGTAAACAGTGCTTACATCCTCTATGTGCTTTTTCTGTACATACATCATAGCTTTTAAAAAGTAACACTGAATATAATAATACTATAGGGTCTAAGAGCTTGGTCTGAGACTCTGGTATCTGGTTCAATCTTTTTTTTTTTTTTTTTTTAAGACAGAGTCTCACTCTGTCACCAGGCTGGAGTGCAGTGGCATGATCTCAGCTCACTGCAACCTCCATCTCCCAGATTCAAGCAATTCTTCTGCCCCAGCCTCCCGAATAGCTGGGACTACAGGTGCACGCTACCAATCCCAGCTAATTTTTGTATTTTTAGTAGAGATGGGGTTTCACCATGTTGGCCAGGATGGTCTCGATCTCTTGACCTCGTGATCTGCCCACCTTGGCCTCCCAAAGTGCTGAGCCACCGCTCCTGGCCTGGTTCAATCTTATGCTGAGATGCCTGCTCTGTCCACACTTGCTGCGCTGAGGGTTTCAGAGCTTTGTGAATTGCCCTGGAGAGAAAGCCTTCATCTGGCTCTGTTGGTCACTACTCCCTCCAGCATTGCCCTGCAGTAAATTCATTCTCTACACTGCAGCCAGAAAGGGGCCTTCAGAAAAGAACAAATTTCAGCCTTGTTTAAAACTGGTGGTTCCTCCTTGCCCTCAAGGTAAATTACACCCTCCTTAGCAAGGCTTCCAGCACCTGGCTTCTCCTTAATACTAGGCCTGATTTCTCCCTGCTTGCCCCCAGCATTCCTTAATAAAGTCCTGCTGGCCAGACACGATGGCTCACACCTGTAATCCCAACACTTTGGGAGGCTGAGATGGGGAGATCACTTGAGTCCAGAAGTTTGAGACCAGCCTTGGCAAACCTAGTGAGACTGTGTCTCTACAAAAAAAATATAAAAATTAGCTGGTGCGCTGGTGCGCACCTGTAGTCCCAGCTGCTCAGGAGGCTGAGGCAGGAGGATCATTTGAGCCCAGGACGTAGAGGCTGCAGTGAGCCATGATTGTGCCACTGCACTCCACCCTGGGCAACAGAGGAAGACCCTGTCTCAATAAATAAATACATAATACTGAATGCGATGTGGTGTCTTAGATTGGATTCCGGAACAGTAAAAGGACATTAATGGAAAACTGATAAATTCCATACTTTAGTTAACAGTAAGTACCAATACCCAATACCAGTTTGTTTGTCTTGACAAATGTACCATATGTTTACGTAAGATGCTAACACTGGGGAAAAACAGGGTGAAAGGTATATGGTTCTTAGGTAAGAACTCTGTAACTCTCTTTGCAGTCAATCTAAAATCCTTCCAAAATAAAAAGTTTACTAAATAAATAAACAACATAATTAAATCCTAACTCAATATTTTAGATAGCTGTGAGGCTGTCTAAAGCCAGGCTTTGAGCTGAGGCCTATTTTCCTTCATTAAAAGGGAAAGACTAGCAAATGTTGGAGGAGTTTTAAAGATTCAATAGCATCAAACAATCCCAACAGAACAAGGATTGAAGGGAATTGCTTTCTTACTGTGCGATTCAAGGTGATTTAATGCAGGTTCATGTACCAGCTAGAGGTACCTCATGTACCACCAGTGATATGGGTCTCACACATTAGAAAATATCAGACCAGGGGCAAGTGCAAAGCATTCTTAGATAAGAAGCAGGTAGAGGTCATGACCCAAGCCTCTGTGTAAGAGATATGGCAGGAGACTATGAAATTATTACCTAACACATGAAAACAGTGAGGGGTGGCCGGGTGCGGTGGCTCACACCTGTAATCCCAGCACTTTGGAAGTCCAAGGTGAGCAGATCATTTGAGGTCAGGAGTTCGAGACCAGCCTGGCCAACATGGCAAAAACCCGCCTCTACTAAAAATACAAAAATGAGCCGAGCGTGGTGGCGTGTGCCTATAATCTCAGCTACTCAGGAGGCTGAGGCAGGAGAATCAGTTGAACCCAGGAGGCAGAGATTGCAGTGAGCCAAGATGGAGCCACTGCACTCCAGCCTGGGTGAAAAACTGAGACTTCGTCTCAAAGAAAGAAAAAAGAAAACAGTGAGGGGAATTATTAACCCAAATGGCTTTGACTCCAAATCCCCAAGACTTAGCTCTGCCAATTCCAGTTGATGGTCCAATTAACATAAAGTTATTCAGTTCTTTGGGTCAAAGATGGCTTGGAAACACAAACAAGAGATTGCTCAGCAATGTCACATCCATGGTAACCACACACCGTCCGAAGTTACCTCCACCCTGGCCTTCCTCTAAGGGAGTATCCAATCCCTCCCCAGGGGAGCTCAGATTATTTCTGAGTGTGGTAAGGAAATAAGTGACCATAAATAGCCTTCTGGCTCATTCAGTCTCAAGTTCAGCACAACAGCATCACAGGGATCCTCTATGGGAAAGAATATGGGCTGCCCTCAGTGAAATCATCCCTAGAATTCAGTTCCACTCAACAAACACCCAGGCCAGGCCAGGCCAGCCCTCATGTCGGTCCTAGGAGGAGAGACATCAACGGGACATAGCAAAGGAGGCTTCTCCCATTGAGGGTCCATTATCCGCAACTCATCTAAATATCTTTAATTTGTATTGATATTTAGGCGTAAATATCAAGGGCAGGATAGCAGAATCAGCCAGACCCGGGTTCAAATCCTGACTCTGCCACCTTGTAGCTCGGTGATCCTGGCCAAGTTATTCCTCTCTGAGCCTCAGTTCCTTCTTCTGAGAAATAGGGCTAATGATCATATATACTGCATAGGGTTGAAGGATAGAAGGTATATATGGAAGGCACATGGAGCCAGCAATAAGGACAGTGCTCCCTAAGCAGTATTCATGGTGATTGCTAGAATTTCCAGGAAAATTAAAGCCAATAATTTAGTTGTTCCAAACCTGACTGATCATCAGAATCACCAGAGGAGCGTGTTAATACAAATTCCTAGGCTCCCACATCCCTGAGAAATTCTGAATGGGGTAGGGCCAAGAGAGGACCCAGTAACCTCTGTTTCCATTATACGCTCTTGTGCCTAGCCATAGTAGGTGCTCAACAAATACAGACCTCTTTCCGGCCTGGACTATTGCAATAGCTTCCTAATCAGCTTCCTCTGTCCACTCTTTTCTCTCTGCCCTCCACACAGCAGCCAATGGGATCTTTTTAAAAGGTGAGGTTATGTCAATTCACTGCCCCCAACCCTCTACAACTGTCCATCCACACCCCTAACTGAGTAGACAAGGCCCTACATCAGTGGCTCCTGGACCTGCTCACACATTTGAAATAACTGTGAGCCACTAGCAAAGACATGGAATCAACCTAAATGCCCATCAATGACAGATTGGATAAAGAAAATGTGTTACATATATACCATGGAATACTATGCAGTCATAAAAAAGAATGAGATCACTTCTTCTGCAGGAATATGGATGTAGCTGGAGGCTATTATCCTTAGCAAACTAATGCAGGAAAAGAAAACCAAATACCTCATGTTCCCACTTATAAGTGGGAGCTAAATGATGAGAACTCATGAACACAGAAAAGAGAACAATAGATGCTGGGACCTATTTGAGGGTGGAGGTTGGGAGGAAGGAGAGGAGCAGAAAAAACAACTATTGGGTACTAGGCTTAATACCTGGGTGATGAAAGAATCTGTACAACAGACCCCCTGTGACACAAGTTTACCTATATAACAAACCTGCACATGTACCCTAAACCTAAAACCTTTTTTTAAAGTTTTTTAAAAATTAAAAAAAAAATTTTTTTGAGTCAGAGTCTTGCTTTGTCGCCCAGGCTGGAGTGCAGCAGTACCATCACAGCTCACTGCAACCTCCGCCTCTCAGGTTCAGGAGAGTCTCCTGCCTCAGTCTCCCCAGTAGCTGGGACTACAGGCACCCGCCACCACACCCGGCTTTTTTTTTTTTTTTTTTGTATTTTTGGTAGAGACGGGGTTTTGCCATGTTGGACAGGCTGTTCTTGAACTCCTGACCTCAGGTGATCCGCCCACCTTAGCCTCCCAAAGTGTTGGGATTACTGGCGTGAGCCACCACTCCTGGCCAGGTTTTTTTGTTTTGTTTTTTGTTTAAAAAAAAAAAAAGAAAAGAAAAGAAATACCTGTGGGCTTCTGAACAACACATATGCCTGGCCAGATCCCAGACCAATGGAATCAGAATCTCTGAGAGTGGGGCCCAAATAGGGTTACCAGATAAAATACAGGACACCCAGCTATACTTAAATTTCAGATACACAATAAGTAATTGTTTAATATAAGTATATCCTGTGCAGTATTGGGACATACTCATATTAAACAATTATCCATTGTCTATCTGAAATTGAAATAAAACAGAGAGTCCTCTATTTTCATTTGCTAAATCTGGCAACCCTAGCCTAAGCATCAGCAAATATATATATATATATATATGTATGTATTTTTTTAAATTTCGAGACAGTTTCCCTCTGTTGCCCAGGCTAGAGTCCAGTGGTGCAAACACGGCTCACTGCAACCTCCGCCCTCCACGAAGCTGGGACTACAGGCTTGCCCTATTATGCCCGGCTAATTTTTGGATTTTTAGTAGAGACGGGGTTTCACCATGTTGCCCAGGCTGGTCTCAAACTCCTGGGCTAAAGTGACTTACCCGTCTTGGCCTCCCAAAGTCCTGGGATTACAGGCGGGAGCCGCTGCACCCAGCCCTCATCAGCATTTCTTAAAAGCTCACAGTGATACGACCCCCACTACCTGTCTGATCTCATCTCATCCAGGACTCTCCCCCAGCACTCTCCACTCTCCTCTCACACCATTTTCTTACAAGGGCCAACCACACTCCCACCTCAAGACCTTTGCAGTTGCTGGGTCTACCTTGGATGCTGTGCCCTGTAACCTGATAGCCTCCTCAAAGATCGCCTGCAGCGGTTCCCTGACTGCTTCATCTTCTATAGCGTGACCTCCCTGCTTTACTTTTTCTGTAAAACAGATTAAAATCAGTTTGTTTGCCAGGTGCGGTGGCCCACGCCTGTGATCCCAGCACTTTGAGAGGTCAAGTTCAAGAGTTCAAGACCAGCCTGGCCAACATGGTGAAACCCCGTCTCTACTAAAAATACAAAAAAATTAGCCAGGCATGGTGGTGCGCACCTGTAGACCCAGCTACTCAGGAGGCTGAGGCGTGAGAATCACTTGAACCCAGGTAGTGGAGGTTGCAGTGAGCTGAGATTGTGCCATTGCACTCCAGCCTAGGCGACAGAGCGAGGCTCCGTCTCAATAAAAAATAAAATATAATAATAAAATAAAATAAAATCAGTTGGATTCTTGTCCATCTCCCTCCACCCATCCCCCAAACCAGAATGTAAGCTCCATGATTTTGCTGGAAACACTTTGATTCTCCTGCTATACCCTCAACATCTAGAACCCCACCAGCCACTCCACACATCCTGGTTGAATTAGTCAATGGTTCATTAGAAAGCTTCCCCTTCCACAACTCCCTAAACATTCCTTTGGGGGAGAGTTACTTAGAGGAGACGAAATTCTTCAATGTCCAATACCAAACCTAAAAAAATCTCAAAAGCATACACCAAAAGGGGTAAACACATTTTCTCCATCTTTCCCACCCATAGCCTCAATGATGGGATCAGGAACTGTGTGCAGTGGGGGCGACTAGGGTGAGGGTTGGGTGCTGGGCAATGGCTGAACAGGGTCCAATACCCAAAGACAAGTGTGTTCAAAACAAGGTCTCTAACCAAATTAGAGACAGGGCAAAGCAGGGGAGTGCAGAGTGGTGCCTGGTCCCACAAAGCTGATCTGCTGGAAGGGGCTGCCAGACATTAAGAGGAGGGCTGGCTGAAGTTCTCAGTCTTGACAAAGCTCACACGCTCAGATATAACCCCTTATTCCCCTAAAGCCTGCACATGATTGACCCATTTGACCCTCACAATAACTTCATGGGTGGGTAGAGCTGGGCTTCTTAGTCCTGATTGGCCAGTGGGGAGATGAGCAGATGGAGGAAGGAACATTTCACAAGGTGCGTGAGTCCCAGGCTCAGAGCTGGGATGCTGGTCTCTGACCCCCATCGGTACCTTTTCCTCCCATAACCCTAGACTGTCTTCACTGGGAGTAAGGGCAACAGCTTCTGAGGCCACGATGATTCATGCTCTAGCTCTGGCACTCATTAGCTCTGTGGCTTCTGCACTGTCTGGACCTGAGCCTCGGTTTCCTCTCCTTCAGAGTGGGTGTGATGAAATTTCACAGGGTTGCTAGGGGAAAGAGATCCATTCATTAAGTGCTTCTTTTGAGCACCTACAAGTGCTAGGCACAGTCCCTGGGGCTGGGCACACAGCCGAGAGCAAGGCAGCCTAAACCCGCCCACCTCCAGGCCTTTTAAAGTCTAGTTGGGGCTGCGCGGTGGCTCACGCCTGTAATCCCAGCACTTTGGGAGGCCGAGGCGGGTGGGTCACCTGAGGTCAGGAGTTCGAGACCAGCCTGGCCAACATAGCAAAACCCCGTTTCTACTAAAAATACAAAAATTAGCCGGGTGTGGTGGCACGCGCCTGTAGTCCCAGCTACCAGGGAGCCTGAGGCAGGAGAATCGCTTAAATCCGGGAGGCGGAGGTTGCAGTCAGCTGAGATCGGGCCACTGCACTCCAGCCTGGGTGACAGAGCGAGACTCTTATCTCAAAAAAAAAAAAAAAAAGAACTGTACCTGGCGCGTAGTAGGTGCTCAGTAAATGTGTTCAATGACTGAATGTGCTGGGTGCTCAGGGAAGACTCTCAGATCCCATCCCGAGAGACCAGAATGGAAAGCAGGAAATGGACTGGGGGAAAGGGAGGTCTGAAGGCAGAGAGTCCCAGGCACGGGAGCCTCCAGGCAGAGGCCCTGAGACAGGACCAAACTTAGCGTTAGGGAAAATGAAAGTAGAATCAGGAAGAACTTAGATATCTGAACACTTTGCAAACTACAAAGTGCTGCATACACGTGCGGGAAGGCGGTTTCTGTGGCTGGTTCTTTGTTTACATTATACATTTTTGAAGACTTTGTCTTCAAAATGTGGCTTTGGGGCATGCCACTCTCGGGGCCGAGTCCTTCGCGGGCAGTTTCTGCAAAGTCCAACCCTGCAGGGCCCTTTTCCCGCGCCGCGTTGTCTCGCTGCTTCCTGGAGGGTAAATGGACCCACACACAGATGTGGCGCCGCGGGCTGGCCGGTCGCCTGCAGAGGCCGGCACCCCTGTCGCGATGGGTGGTGGAGGTGGGGCAGAGGTGGGACGAGCCAGGTCGGGACCCACAGCTGGCGAGTCACAGCCTGGAAGGCCCCGCGCCCCCGCGCCACGCTCCCAAGTGCTCCGCCCGGCCGGTGGCGACCAGGCGCGCTCGGGGCAGGCGGCGGGACGGGCCGGGACCGGGGCCGGGACGCGGAGGGGAGGGGAGGGGCCGGGCGGGAGGAGCCGCTCGCCGGTTTTGCCGCCTCGGCCTTCGCCTTCGCCTTCGCAGCCGCTTCCAGGTAAGGGGGCCCCGGAGGAGCCGCCAGGCCACGGTGGCGCGCACCTCGCTGGGCCACTCCCCGCCGAGCCCACGCGGGGCACTCGGAGCCCGGCCCAGCCCCGGGGCCCTTTGCCCTGCGCCCCGCCCTCCACCCCGGGGACACTGGACCCACCAGGAAGCGGCCGCGCGCTCCCTGGCGCTCTGCCTGCCCTAAGCCCAGGCCGCCTGCTGGTGGTTGGTTTGTTTTCAGAGCCGGAAGTGCTTTTAGAAATCTTGTGGGGGCGGCAGAGGGGGAAACTGAGGCTGGGCGGAGCACTCGGGCGACTCTGGCCTCGGCCTCCGAGTTCTTAGAGGTCACCCAGCCGCTCCCTTGACAAATGAGGATGCTGGTCAAGGTCAGAGAGGAAGGGGGCTTGCCCAAGGTCACAAGAGGTCCCTGTGCTTCCCCTTGCCCCACGTGGCCCCTCCACGCCCGCGTCAGGAAGGCCTCTAGGACTCCCTCGCCTCCTGTCTCCCTGTCCCCCCGCAGACTCTCAAACAGAGAATTCCAGGAGGGCTTGGGGAGCCTCTGGAGAAAAACCAGGCTCCTCATGTTACAAGGAGGCCATGTCTTCTGGTGCCCATGCCTGAAGTTACAGGAGGGAAGAATTACTGCTGCTGACTTTTGAGTGGATTTTACAGCTGGGTAAACTGAGGCTCAGAGAGGTGAGGTAACTTCCCCAAGACCACACAGCTAGGAAGCAAGAGATAAAAACCTGGGCTACCTGCCTGGAGAGCCTGACCCAGTGCTTCGCACAGAGTTGGCCTCCACAATGCCTTTGCCCTGACCAGCCTGGCCCTTCCCTGGGGTTGCACTGGGAATTAGGAGCAGGGCCAGGCTAGAATCCCAGACTACTACCTAACTCGAAGTAGGAGTCAGCACATGAGCCCCCTTTTTCCTAACTCAGTGTTCATTGCAGAAAATATGAAACTCTTTTAAGCTTTGGGAACATCCATTTGTTCATTCACCAAATATTTGTTGAGCACCTACTGTGTGCATTGTTTAGGCAACGAGGATACAGCAGTGAACAAAAGGAGCGCTGCCCTCAGAAAGTACACTCCAGAGGGTGGAATAAAGCCCTGCCCTTCAGCCTGGGGAGGGAGGGCTGGGCACAGGGGAGACCACTGGCGTTTCCCCAACTGTGAAGTACATGAAGACAGCAGAAGAGATCGGTATTAGAGTGGCCTGAAGCCCTCGTGTGCAGCATCAGACAGAGATGGGCTCAAGTGCTAGCTTTGCAGCTTTGTAACTGAGTGGGATCAGGCAAGTTAAATGACCTGTCTCCAAGGTTGTTGTGAAAATTAAAGGAGCTGAAGCCACAAAAGGCCCAGTGCAGTATCTGACACTTTGGGAGACTTTATACTTGTTAGTCCTAAGGCCCAAGGAGGAGTTGGACAGGAGGAGTTCATCGATTAGGTTGTCATAGCTCAGCATGTAGCTCCCACAAAAGCTGGGGTCTGGAGAGTTCCTCATAAGGCTCAGACCATCTCTCTCTACTCTGGTACCACAGGGCTACAAAGGCTGATCAGCCACCAGGGCTGGCTAACGTGGGACCTAAGAAACGTCAGTGGGTGGTTTCTCATTGTGTTCTCTTTTGGCCTGTGTGTTTTGTAAACAGTGTTGTACATTATAAACCGGGGCTGCTGATGAGGAGTGGGGAACTGGCTCTCTGGAACGTGTGACAGCAGGCAGAAGGGGTGAGAGTGAAATCCAATCCACTTTCCATTTAGCCGACCTCCGCTTCAAGCTGCCCTGATACCATCGTACCACCCTCTGCCTAAAACCCCGCTCTGGCTTCCCATTTTCTTCTTTCTTCTTTTCTTTTCTTTTCTCTCTCTCTCGCTCTCGCTCTCTCTCTCTCCCTCCCTCCCTCTCTCCCTCCCTCTCTCTCTCTCTCTTTCTTTCTTCCCTTTTTTTTTTTGGACAGAGTCTCACTCTGTCACCCAGGCTGGAGTGCAGTGATGCAATTTCAGCTCACTGCAACCTCCGCCTCCCAGGTTCAAGCGGTTCTCCTGCCTCAGGCTTCCAAGTAGCTGGAACTACAGGTGCCCACCATCATGCCCGGCTGATTTTTGTATTTTAGTAGAGATGGGGTCTCACCATATTGGGCTGGTCTTGAACTCCTGACCTCGTGATCCGCCCACCTCAGCCTCCCAAAGTACTGGGATTACAGGCGTGAGCCACCGCGCCTGGCCTTGGCTTCCCACTTTCTTAACGAAAAGAGCAAAAACCTTTTACATGGACCAGAAGGCTATGCACCACTGTCCCCTGGCCTACACCTCCAGCCGCATCTCAGACCACTTATCAACAGCCCTCTGTGCCCAGGCATGCCACCCCTCCCTCCTTGGGACCTTTGCACCTGCTCTTCCAGGCCACTTCTACCCCCTGCCTCCCTTTTCCCAGGTAACATCTCATTCTTCACATTTTAGCCCTAGCCAGACTTATACTCCAAATGCCCAGGCCACAAGACTTCTACTGGTATGTCAGAGGTTAAGTTCAGGGTGGAATTATACTCTCATTGCTGGGATTAATTCCTGCCTGTACCCTGTACACCACCCTGACTGTAACCCCTGTGACCTCCAGGACCACGGCTAAGTTTGCTTAGTAGGTGCTCAATAATGACGTCCACCTATAGGGAGGCCCTCTTGAGCATATTGGGGACCTCACTTTATATAAAATGATATTGTCCTTCAAAAAAATCTGCTGAAGTTATTTTTCAGTTGTGGGTTGTTTCATTCAGCACACAGGGATTGAACCCCTGCTCTGCCAGGTGCTGTCCTAGGATATATCAGGGAATGTGACTCAAAAGCCACTGCTTTTCTGAGCTTCCTCTAATGAGGGAGATAGACCATAAATAAACCTATAATACGTTGTCAGGTGGTGATAAATTTGATAAAGAAAAATCACAGGCCGGGCGCGGTGGCTCACACCTGTAATCCCATCATTTTGGGAGGCCAAGGAGGGCAGATTACGAGGTCAAGAGATTGAGACCGTCCTGGCCAACATGGTGAAACCCTGTCTCTACTAAAAATACAAAAATTAGCTGGGAATGGTGGCATGCACCTGTAGTCCCAGCTACTCGGGAGGCTGAGGCAGGAGAATCACTTGAATCCGGGAGGCGGAGGTTGCAGTGAGCCGAGATGGAGCTACTGCACTCCAGCCTGGCGGCAGAGCAAGACTCCATCTCAAAAAAATAAAATTAAAAAAATAAAAATCACAAAGGGTCGGGTTAGAGGCGGGAGTGGAGGGGCCAGCTGTCTTACACTGGAATGAACAACCAAAATATTAATTGCGAATCCCTGGTGCCCTGGGCTTCATCCACTCTCACCCTGACCCTCCTGGTCAGGGAGACAGACACATTAGCAACCGGCCATTATGTCCAAGAAGAGGTGGAGGGGCCCAGACGAAGTCTTTGGGGCTTCAGAGTTGGCAGGCCCCACATTCGCTGGAGAAATCCAGGGAAGTGCGTGGCAACCCCTGACCCCCAACCTTAGTAAAGTGGAGAAGGACTTGGGGTTTGAGGTCACACAGGCCTGGAAGGAGCATCCTAGGACTTGCCAGCTGTGTGACCTCCGCTTCTGTGAGTCTCAGTTTTCTCATCTGTAAAATGGGGACAGCGATTGTCTCTTCTTCATAAGGTTGTTGGGAAGCTGAAGTGGGATCATGGAAGTAGGCCCCAGAAAATCTAAGCTGATTTTATTATTTAACTGTGCTTTTGGAAAGGGCACCGTTTGGACAGGGGGACCCAGACAGAGAGAACAGCCTGAGCTGAGGCCTGAGGTGGTATCCCAGTGTGGGCTGGAAGCAGGGGAGTGCAGTTTAGCTGAGGATGAGCTGGAAGCAGGGAGTGAAAGAAAACAAAGCAGGAAAGGCAGGTTAGGCCCGTCCACAGGTGCTTGGGGCTCAGAAGTGGGATGTGAGCCTGTGGATACATGGGAGCTGGTCAGATTCATCCAATTTGCTGGTTTTCAAATTGTGTTGGAAATCTTTGGCCAGGGTGTAAACCAGACCAGAGAGGTAGAACAGCATCATTGTGAAGATGGCTGCCCATGGCCTAAGACCCAGGCACAAGTTGAAATACCACATGACTCGTCCAGTGACCTTGACCTTCAATTCTCAGGGCCTCTCTGTCCCCATCTGTGGAAGGGTGATAATAGCACCCACCTTGTAGGATTGTTGAGAGAAAATGAGATGATATGTAGAAAGAGGTGACACGTGGCTAACATTTCCCAAGCATTTACTGTTGTGATTTTTAAATGTTTAAATTTTTAAAAATTTTTTTAATTTTTAATTTTTAATTTATTTTTTATTTATTTACTTTTTGAGACAGAGTTTTGCTCTTATCACCCAGGCTGGAGTGCAATGGCGCAATCTCGGCTCACTACAACCTTCGCCTCCTGGATTCAAGTGATTCTCCTGCCTCAGCCTCCTGAGTAGCTGGGACTACAGGTGCTCGCCACCACGCCCAGCTAATTTTTGTGTATTTTTAGTAGAGACGGGGTTTCACCATGTTGTCCAGGTAGTCTCGAACTCCTGACCTCAGGTGATCCACCAACCTCAGCCTCCCAGAGTGCTGGGATTACAGGCGTGAGCCACTGTGTCCGGCCCCTATTTTTTTTTTTTAATGTAAAAATGGCGATAAAATACACATACCATGAAATTTACGATCGTAACCATTTTAAGTGTGTAGTTCAGTAATGTCAAGTATATTCACATCGTTGTGCAACAAATCTCTAGAACTTTCCAACTAGCAGATCTGAAACTCCACATCCATTAAACAACCACTTCCCTCCCCTGTTCCTCCTCCCCACAGCCCCTGGCAACCACCATTCATTCTACTTTCTATCTCTATGAATTTGACTACTCCTCATACCTCACTTAAGTGGAATTGTACAGCATTTTATCTTTTTGTGACTGGCTTATTTCATAACTTTTCAAGGTTCATTCATGTTGTAACATGTGTCAGAATTTCCTTCCTTTTTTAAGACTGAATAATGTTCCACTGTGTGTATATATCATATTTTGTTGATCTATTCATCTGTAGATGGGCATTTGGGTTGCTTCCAACTCTCGGCTATTGTGAATAATTCTGTAAACATGGGCGTACAAATATCTTTTTGAGACCCAGCTTTCAATTATTTTGCATATATACCCAGAAGTGGCGTTGCTGGCACATGTGCTGTTATAATTTGAAGGTGGGGTATTGAGCGTTCCCCCCTGTGTTTCATCTTGCCCATCACTCTGGGGCTCTGGGGGGCAGTTTGAAAACCAGTGGGTCAAATGGACTATTACAAACTTTGCCATTTCTGCCACTTCCTTCTCAGGCACATTTGTCGCTGTAATTATTTTTTAATTATCCCAAGTGGAAACCACCACTCAGTCAACAAATGTTGCTGAGTTCCCACTGTGCTTAACTGTGAGCAGAGGGAGATAGAAGATAAGCGATCAATATAAACAAGTAGCTGATACAGAATTGGGAGGCTGGTGTTTGTGTGCTGTGGACAAAGTGGAGCAGCTGGGTAAAGGGGCTAGGATAGGCAGTGGGCAGGGTGGCTGCACTGAAGTGTGAGATTTGAGCACAGACAGAAGGAGGTGAGGGAGTTGGCTGTGTCCTTATCTGGGGGATAAGCATTCCCAGCCGTGGGAATGGCCAATGCAAAGGCTGTGTGAGGTGGGAGCATGCCTGGTGGGGTCCAGGAGCTGCAGGGAGGAGGGTGTGGCTAGAGCAGCATGGGAGAGGCAGCAGGGGTGGGGGGCAGAGAGGCAATTCAGGCCAGATTGCAGCGGCCCCATCATCATTGTAAGGACCTTGACTTTGAGAAGGGAGTCTTGGAGGGTTTGGAGCAGAGGAAGGGCATGGCCTGACTCTGAGATGGCACTCTCTGGGTGCTGTGCTTGAACAGCTGGGGTGAGGGCAGAAAAAAAGCAGATGTGTGGAGAGGCGTGACCCAGTAAGAGGTGACGGTGGTTAATACCAGGCAGGAGAAGGAAGAGAGCAGTGGGAAATGTAGGCACACATCACAGGGCCTGGGTATCCACCCCAATGGCACGGTCACCCCACCCCACCCTCCTGCCCCTCCTCCAGACTGCTGAAGCGAGGGTGGGAGGGGAGCTTTCCTTCCATGCCAGCATCTCTGTTTTCTTCTCGTCTGCAGTGTGATTGTCCAAAACCCTCTGGGTTCTTCTACGTTGGAACTGTTGCCATGGAGACCTCTTGAGATGCCTCACTGACCTCTAGCTTCCAATTTGACTTCAGATAGAGGTGTAGAATCAATGGGTATCTCTTCTAAATGGCTGCAGAGGGTGCTGACCTGGGCCTGCCTAGACTCTGCCCTGCTAGGAGCATCTCAGGATTGTCTTATTTTGGGTGTGGTGTGTGTGTGTATTGTAACCTTCAACTATGATCTTTAGCATTTCTGGCCTAAGGATGGTGCTGTAGCTTTATGTGTTGTAAATGTTTTCTTAGCCAAATGCTTTTCTTTCTCCTTGGCCCCAGAATAATTAGTCTTCAGCCTTCCCATGACGCTGTAGCCATCTCCATATTAATGCTTATTTTATTGCACTGCAGAATCATTTAAAAACTCAACTGCAATCAGAAAAAGGAGAGAGAGAGAAAGCCTGGTGGGGTCCAGGAGCTGCAAGGAGGAGGGTATGGCTGGAGCAGCATGGGAGAGGCGGCACACTAATATAGTCACTTACCTACACTCATATAGTCACATCAAATTTGACATTGAGGCCAGGCGTGGTGGCTCACACCTGTAATCCTAGAACTTTGGGAGGCCGAGGTGACAGGATCACTTGAGCCAGGTGTTCAAGACCAGCCTGGCCAACATGGTGAAACCCTGTCTCTACTAAAGATACAAAACTTGGCCAGGCATCATGGTGTGCACCTGTAAATCCTAGCTACTTGGGTGGCTGAGACAGGAGAATTGCTTGAACCCAGGAAGTGGAGGTTGCAGTGAGCCCAGATTGCACCACTGCACTCCAGCTTGGGAAACAGAACAAGACTTTGTCTAAAACAAACAAAAAAAAATTGACCTTGACCTTCACTGACTGCTCCAAGGGGGAGAAAAAAGGCCATAGCTGGCTGGCATGTAAAGAAAAACAAAAGTTCATTCTTGCATGTGATCTTCTAAAGGCCCACGTCATGGAATTTTAAGGACAATTTAAAGGATTTTCAAAGATGGTATTGACCGTATTTGATTTTCTCCTTGGTGCTATCTTTAGAATTTTTCACCTCTCCAAGAAGAAATCCAATGGTATTGTTTATGGCATCAGTCAACAAATATTCAGAGTGCCTACTGTGGGTGCTTGTGGAGCTGAGGTCAGATATTTATGGAATGTCTCTCTGCCCCTACTACTGACAAAAATGACCCAGTCAGCATTTTCTTTGGTGACAGATGATGTGACTGGCTAGACAAAAGTCATAATCGTAGCTTATCAAAACGAGGTCCCATTCCAGAAGGACCCCTGTCCATCCCGGGTCTGGGCTGTGCAGCCGAGCTGTTGGCATGGGTTTGCCCTGTTATTCTCACTCTATATCTATATTGTTTCCCTGGAGATCGCATCCTCTTCTAGGTTAAGTATGGGTCTTTCTTGGAGTTCCTTGGTGTATTAGTCCATTTTCATGCTGCTGATGAAGACGTACCTGAGACTGGGTAATTTATAAAGAAAAAGATGTTTAATGGACACATAGTTCCATGTGATTGAGGAGGCCTCACAATCATGGCGGTAGGTGAAAGGCACGTCTTACATGATGGCAGACGAGAGAGAAGTGAGGACCGAGCGAAAAATCATCAGATCTCCTGAGACTTATTCACTCTCACGAGAACAGCACAGGAAAGACTCACCCCCATGATTCAGTTACCTCCCACCAAGTCCCTCCCACGACATGTGGGAATTGTGGGAGCTATAATTCAAGGTGAGTTTTGGGTGGGGACACAGCCAAACTATATCATTTTGTGTCTTCACAGTACCCGGGACAAGAACCTCAGGAGGCTACCAGGAGCTGGGAGCTCCTCCTTCCGTCAGTGACTCCTGAGCCCCAGGGCGCTGCTGGACCAGCCCTGTGTGTCTTAGGTGACCCCAGGGCACCGAGGTACTGCTGGTCCTGACAGAAGGGGCTTTTTCTCGTCACAGGAATCCAGCACTCTCTTGGAATCAGTGTAGCTTCTGAGACACACTTGAGATCCAGTTTTATTTTGGACTGGATCCTGATCCCAAATTAGATCAAGGGGTGGAGGCCCCCAAGAACCAGTATACACAGCAGCTGGCGCATTCCCACACCACAGCTGTCCCCGCGCTTGTGCAGCTGGAAGAGTTTGGGGTCCCAGCCTGTCCAGTTAGACAATCCATAGAGTTGGAACCATGGGCTCCCCCATTCCAGCATCATGGAGAGCTGAGAAGCTGAGAATTGCGCTGTCTGTCCCACCAACACTTGCTATTTTCTTTTCCTTTTTTTTTTTTATTTTAATTTTAATTTTAAGTTCTGGGATACATGTACAGGATGTGCAGTTTTGTTACATAGGTAAACATGTGCCATGATGGTTTGCTGCACTTAGCAGCCCATCACCTAGGTATTGAGCCAAGCATGCATTAGCTGTTTTTCCTAATGCTCTCTCTCCTCGCATCCCACCCGCTGACAGGCCCCAGTGTGTGTTCTCCTTCCTGTGTCCATGTGTGCTCATTGTTCAGCTCCCACTTATAAGTGAGAACATGTGGTGTTTGGTTTTCTGTTGCTGAATTAGTTTGCTGAGGATAATGGCTCCCAGCTCCATCCATATCCCTGCAAAGGATATGATCTCATTCCTTTTTATGGCTGCATAGTATTCCATGGTGTATATGTACCACATTTTCTTTATCCAATCTATCATCAATGGGCATTTGGGCTGATTCCATGTCTTTGCTATTGTGAATAGTGCTGCATTGAACATACACGTGCAGGTATCTTTGTAATAGAATGATTTACATTCCTTTGGGTATGTACCCAGTAGTGAGATTGCTGGGTCAAATGGTATTTCCGGTTCTAGATCTTTGAGGAATCATCACACCATCTTCAACGATGGTTGAAGTAATTTACATTCCCACCAACAGTGTAAGAGTGTTCCTATTTCTCTGCAGCCTCACAGACATCTGTTGTTTCCTGACTTTTTAATAATTGCCGTTCTGACTGGCATGAGATGGTATCTCACTGTGGTTTTGATTTGCATGTCTCTAATGATCAGTGATGTTGAGCTTTTTTTTTCATATGTTTCTTGGCAACATGAGTATCTTTTGAGAAGTGTCTGTTCATGTCCTTTGCCTACTTTTTAATGGGGTTGTTTGTGTGTTTCTTGTAAACTTGCTTACGTTCCTTGATATTAGACATTTATCAGATGGATAGATTGTGAAAACTTTCTCCCACTCTGTAGGTTGCCTGTTCACTCTGATGATAGTTTCTTTTGCTGTGCAGAAGCTCTTTAGTTTAATCAGATCCCATTTGTCAGTTTTTGCTTTTGTGGCACTTGCTTTTGGTGATTTCGTCATAACATCTGTGCCCGTGCCTATGTCCTGAATGGTATTGCCTAGATGTTCTTCTAGGGTTTTTATAGTTTTAGGTTTTAAGTCTTTAATCCATCTTCAGTTAATTTTTGTATACGGTGTAAGGAAGGGGTCTAGTTTCAATTTTCTGCATATGACTAGCCAGTTCTCCCAGCATCATTTACTAAATAGGGAATCTCTTTTTTTTTTTTTTTTTTCTGAGGCAGAGTCTCACTCTGTTGTCACCCAGGCTGGAGTCCAGTGGCAGGATCTCAGCTCACTGCAGCCTCGACCCCCAAGACTCAAGTGATTCTCCCACCTCACCCTCCCGAGTAGCTGGGACTGCAGGTACTCACCATCATGCCTGGCTAATTTTTGTATTTGTTGAAGAGGTGGGGTTTTGCCATGTTGCTCAGGCTGGTCTCGAACTCCTGGGCTCAAGAGATCCACCTGCCTCGGCCTCCCAAAGTGTTGGGATTACAGGCGTGAGCCACTGCACCCGGCCTCTTTTTCTTACTGACAAGACCTATTGGTCAAATGTATGGGACTTAACTGTGAACTCATCCCCACTGGCTTGGCTGGGCCACATGGGCCCAGGGCTTTCTGAGATAAAACACACTCCCCTTCTAAGGATCAAGAGGCAGAATTAGTTCTAATTAAAAGGTTTTTTTTTTTCTACATTATAAAAGCACCAATAAGCTCATGACAGAAATGCTGAAAATATAGAAAAATAGAACAGAAACCAATCACCTCTAATCCCTCAGCCCCACCAACCAAGAGACAATGATCATAAACATTTTGATGTATTTCCTTCTGATCTTTTTGCTCTGTGAAAGATGTTTTATTATTTATTTATTTATTTGAGGCAGAGTCTCACTGTGTCGCCCAGGCTGGAGTACAGTGCATTCAAGAGCATACTTGGCTCACTGCATTCTCTGCCTCCTGGGCTCTAGCAATTCTCCTGCCTCAGCCTCCTGAATAGCTGGGGTTACAGGCATGCACCAGCACACCCAGCTAATTTTCGTATTTTTAGTAGAGATGCGGTTTCGCCATGTTGGCCAGGCTGGTCTCGAGCTTCTCAACTCAGGTGATCTGCCTGCCTCAGCCTCCCAAAGTGCTGGGATTACAGGCGTGGCTCACTGCAAGCTCCGCCTCCCGGGTTCACGCCATTCTCCTGCCTCAGCCTCCCGAGTAGCTGGGACTACAGGCGCGTACCACCACGCCCGGCTAATTTGTTGTATTTTTAGTAGAGATGGGGTTTCACCGTGTTAGCCAGGATGGTCTCGATCTCCTGACCTCCTGATCCACCTGCCTCAGCTTCCCAAAATGTTGGAAATTACAGGCACCCTACAGGCTACCGTACCCTGCTGAAACATGTTTTAAAAACATAACTAGAGTCATATTGTATATTCAGTCGAATTCTGTTCTACTACCTCTCTAGAACAAAATTATCCCTGATTTGTAGCATTTGCCAATTTCTGTGATGTAAATATTCCCAACATTCCAATTTCGGGCTGCCAGTGTCACTGGACACAGGCTTGGAAGGAGAAGCACAGAACTGATTGTCACCAGCCAGTATGAGCTGGCTCCAGTGCAGCATGTTGTAATTTTAAATTATTTTTTTTTCTGATCTCAAAATCGACACTTGTTAATAATTCATAAAACACAGATATATAAAAAAAATTAAAATCATCCAGAATCCCATCCGGGTCCCTGCCTACCTGGAGATAGCCACTGCTAGCATCCTGGTGCATGTCCTAACAGTACCCTCTCTATGGATAGAGACCTACACAAAATAACTTTCTAGAGAGTTCAGAAGCGATACAAATTTATGGCAGAAAATTTGGGGGAAATACAGAAAAGTCTCTGATATCTGTGAATGGCAACTCAGAGATAATTTTGGAGGACGTTCTTCCAGTCATTTTTCTCCTCTCCATTGCTTTAACACGACTGGACTCATGGTGTGAATATTCAGTTTTTAGGCACAGTACAGGTACGTTCTCATGCCGGGGAGGAACGCAACATCCAGGAGAAGGGTGTTCCCACTGATAATTTAATAAAAACCCCACTGAAGCTTAAAGAGGTAAAAAGTATTGTTTTCACTAGCATTGAAAATGGCACTAAGGGCTGGGTGCAGTGGCTCACGCCTGTAATCCTAGCACTTTGGGAGGCTGAGGCGGGCAGATTGCCTGAGCTCAGGAGTTCCAGACCAGCCTGGGCAACATGGCAAAACCCCGTCTCTACTAAAAATATGAAAAATTAGCCAGGCATGGTGGTGCGTGCCTGTAATCCCAGCTACTCAGGAGGCTGAGGCACAAGAATCACTTGAACCCGGGAGGCGGAGGTTGCAGTGAGCTGAGATTGCACCACTGCACTCCAGCCTGGGCGACAGAGCAAAACTGTCTCAAAAAGAAAGAAAAGAAAAAGAAAATGGCACTAAGGATGAAGCTCAAATTAGTTGAGGTTTTGGTTTTGAAGTTTTGGTTTGAAGTTGCGGTTTTGGGTCCTGAGACCTCCTTTGGGTAATTCCAGATGCTTGGCCCTTCTTCCATCTCCTTTCCCCATCTGATGCTCCATTGGCATGTGAGAAAGGGAGTGCCTTTAGGGAGAAAAATAGGAAAATCTAGCTCTTGCTTAAGCCTGAAAGCTAGTTCATTCCTCGATTCATGTAACTGGCATTTTCTGAGCGCCCACTCTGTGGTTAGGCACCAGGTACAGATGTGGAGGCGACAGGGTGCCCGCCGAGGAGCTGGATGCAGTGACCACAGCTCAGGGTACAAAGAGTTGAACAAGGACATTAAATGAGACAATCCATGGAAAGTGGCAGGGCCATGCCCAGCACATGGTGAGTGCTCAGCAGTGGTAGCTGCCTGCCTTACCACCCTATTGAGAAGAGCACCCCACGTCAAGGAACATGCAGGGCAAGGGCCCAGGGGAGTGACGGTGCAGTGCCAGGCTCCCCTGAGCTTTAACTGACCAGCCAGCTCCCTCTGCTGTAGCCTCCCCCAGATCTCACACTCTGTGGACCCACACGCTGGTTTTTCTGGTTTTCTCCCGCAGGGCAATTTGCATATTTCTCCGAAGAACCATCCAGAACCTGAGCAGCCTGTCTTCAGACAGAGAGAGGCCCATGGCTGTTTCTTGAAATCTGGGTAAGTATTGAAGGTTTCTTTTCCTTCAGAAGCCCCTTGTTACCATTTAAAATGGTCTTCTTTCTGAGTTCACATTTTCTGTCTCCCTCTCTAGAATATAATCTCCCAATTAGGGGGTCTTTATATGCCTGTCTTAGTCACCACTGTAGTAGGGCTAATACGTGTTTATCAGATTCATTTAACCCGTTAAGAGGTCAATATTCATTTATGTTTTACTTTTGCCTCAAGAAAAGGTTTTTAAAATTCTTTAGAGATGTTCGACTACTTTTTAAAAAAATTTTTATTTTAAAATAATTATAGGCTCACAGGAAGTTGCAAATATAGTACCAAGAGGTTCCATGCACCCTCATTCAGCCTCCCGCATGGCCGTTGCCTTTCCAAGGAAGCCTAATTCCTTAGTGAGATGAACTTGGCCCTGCCTGAGGCAGCCCTTGGCAGCTTCTACTCCCACCTCATTTCTTCACGCCCACCCGTTGTCCAAGCCCTGGCCACACCAAACATCTTTTTGGTTCTTCAACAGCGTTTCTCCTCTACCTCTGGGTCTTGACACATGCTTTTCCCTTTGTCAAAGACGTGCCCACCCCACCCCTGTCTGATTCACTCCTTGTTCAGGTCGCAGCTTTACCATCACCTTCTCCAGGGAGCCAATGCTGGGTTCAGGGTCCCCATCTTGGGATCCCTCTGACTCTCATGTTTCCCCTGTCATGGTGTTTATCACACGGGTTGTTGTTGTCTGTTTTTTCTGTTTGTTCTGGTTTATTTTTCTTTGAGAGACAGGGTCTTGCTCTGTCACCAGCCTGGAGGGCAATAGTGCGATCACGGCTCACTGCAGCCTCAAATTCCTCAGACTCCTGGGCTTAAGCGATGCTCCTGCCTCAGCCTCTTGAGTAGCTGGGACCACAGGTATGCTCCACCATGCCTGGCTAATTTTTAAAATATTATTATTTTTGTAAAGACAGGGTCTCACTTTGTTGCCCAGGCTCCTGCAGTCCTCCTGCCTCAGCCTCCGAAAGCTCTCGGATTACAGGCGTGAGCCACTGTGCCCAGCCGCCATTGTCTGTGTATTTGTCTGTCTCTACCACCATACTGTTTCCTCTAAGGAATACCTCTCCACCCAGCCTGTGACTTCTGCAGGCCTCTGCTGGAATGACACCTTTCATCCACATAGAGTAGCCAGCCCTGCTTCACCCCATCACTTCATATACCCTCACCCTGCCTCACTGTTCCTCCCCCTGACCACTTCCTGAAGGAATGCTTAGTTAGCTATGTGTTGAGTGGGCTGCTGAGGGCATGGATTCTGCAACCAGACCTCCTGAGTGTGTGTCTTGGTTCTACTGCTTATTAGCTCTGTGACCTTGACCAACTTAGGTCGCTTTGTCATTATGTATTGACATATTATTGCCTGTCTCCCACCAGAATGTAAGCCCCTTAAGAGCAGGGAACTTGTCAGTTTCATCCTCTGATCTGCCCTAAGGCCCAGAACAGGGCTTCCCACTTCGTAGCCCCTTCCTCATTCATCCAGCAAGTATTTCCTGAATGCCTACAGTGATCCAGAGCCTGTCCAGAAAGCTCGGGGTGTGGCAGTGAAAAAACAACCAGGGAACTGCCTCGTACACACAGGTAAACAAATAAGTAAAACAAAACAAAACAAAAGAAACAAACAAAAAAACATTATTTTAGGTAAGAATGAGTAGTATAAAAATAGAACGGGGTGCTGAGATAGAAGACAAAGATATTAGGTTGGTGCAAAGTAATTGTGGGTCTTGCTATTAAATTGCAAAAACCACAGTTACTTTTGCACCAACCTAATACTGTAGCCTGGGTGGTCAGGGAAGGTCTCTCAGAGGAGGTGACATCTGGGCTGAGGCCAGATGATGTGATGGTCAGGGAAGGGTGGTCCCAGCAGGGAGAATGGCAGGTGCAAGGGCCTGGAGGGAATGAGCAGAAAGACAGCCAGTGTGGCTGTAGCGTAGTGAACAAGACTGGTGTGGGGACATGAGATGGAGTTCAGTGGCAGGCAGCAACCGGATTGCACAGGACATTTAAGCTTGTCCAATCTTCGGCCTGTGGGCCACATACAGCCCAGGACAGCTTTGAATGCGGCCCAACACAAATTCGTAAACTTTCTTAAAACATTATGAGGTTGTCTTGAGAAATTTTTTTTTTTTTTTTTTTTTTTTAGTGCATCAGCTACCATTTAGTGTTAGTGTATTTCATGTGTGGCCCAAACCAATTCTTCTTCTTCCAGTGTCGCCCAAGGAAGCCAAAAGATTGGACACCCCTCTTAGGCCATCATACCAAGATTGGAATTTATCCTGATGTGATGGGAGGCTTTTGCAGGCTTTTAAGCAACCTAGTGACATGACTGGTCTATGTGACAAAAAGGTCACTGAGGCCACTATGTAGAGAATGCATTGTAGGGCATCAAGAGAAATTGTGTTGAATGAATGAATGAATTTGGTCTGAGTTTAGCTTTATTATTATTATTATTTTGTTAGATGGAGTCTTGCTCTGTTGCCCAGGCTGGAGTGCAGTGGCACAATCTCAGCTCACTGCAACCTCTGCCTCCCAGATTCAGGTGATTCTCCTGCCTCAGCCTCCCGAGTAGCTGGGATTACAGGCACACCCAACCATGCACAGTTAGTTTTTGTATTTTTAGTAGAGACGGGGTTTCACCACGTTGGCCAGGCTGGTCTCAAACTCTTGACCTCAAGTGATCCACCCGCCTCGGCCTCCCAAAGTGCTGGGATTACAGGCGTGAGCTACCACGCCCAGCCTGAGCTTAGCCTTTTGTACTCTAGACACATCCTCATACCTCTGTGGTTAGAAGCAGGCCAGCTCACCCTTCCCTGATCAGAAAGCTGTTTATTATTGAGCTAAGAACTGGTGTGGGGCTTCCCAGATACCAGTTCAGTAAAATACTACCTTGGGCTCCTCTGAGTAATAGGTGCGATCAATATAGCCTCCAAGTGGCACGTGGAGTTGATTAAATGTAGTGGAAATTGCTGACCTGCTGACATCAGGCTAGTGCTGCCCTTGGCACTGCCCTTAGTTCATGGTTTATTCTGTTGCCCCTGTTCCCACCACCATGGTCTGAGCTGACCCTCTGAGCCAGGGAAATTTGCTGCAAATCTCAAACGTGGGTTCCTAGAGCAACCATTGAGGCCAGTCTTGCTGGGTGACTTTGGGCAAGGTCTTAACCTCTCTGGGCCTCCGTTTCTCCATCTGAAACAGGGGAAGTAAGATCCCTGTGCTGGTGTAGAGGAAAGAGCTCAAGGTTTGGAGTCAAAAGTCTGGTTTGGATCTCATCACTTACTGTGTAACTTTGGGAAAATTGCTTGGTCTTTCTGAGCCTGTTCCTCGGTTGTAAGAGGGAATCGTAATGGTTCATGTCCTACTTAACTTTACATGGTAGTTATAAGAATCAAGCAGACTGGAAAATGCTTTGTAAACAGTTATGTGCTGTAAAAGTGTTGGTTTGTTGCTTTGAACTACCTCAGGGTTGTTTTGAAAACAAATGAAATATTAGTTGTGGACAGACTTTTAAATAACTCCTCTACAGAAGTAATATTTTGAGAACAAAAATTTTTATTGCTCAGCTAGATGGGAACAAACTTATGAATGAAGAACTGTTTGGAGTATGGTTATTAGACTAGAAGACTCCTGGCCATGTGATGAATATTTAAAACAGAGTTGGTGGCCAACAGTTCTGTCTTTGGGCCCTATCTGTCTGCCATTGACTGGCTGTATCAGGGGAGCCCAGTTACTTCTCTGAGCCTGTTTCCTAATTTGCAAACTGAACATTACAGTCCTACTTGCCTCTAGAGTCTGCTGAGACAGTACATGTTAAAATTGCAACCCCAGTGCCCTACACCCAGTAATAACTCAGTAATGTTAGGTCTTGTTATTATTAAACCTTTGCTATGTGCCAGGCACCATGCCAAGCATTTTACTTATTTGTTTGTTGATCATTTTGTGCCTTTATTTTTTAAACAAGCATTTATATAGCATGAACCCTGTGCCAGGCTGTATTCTAGGCGCTTTACAAGTACTAAGCCACATGGGCTGACACAGCGCTTCTAGGTAGATACTGTATGGTACCATCTGTAGGTGAAGAAATCTAAGTACAGAGAGGTTGAGTTGCCTAGGGTCCCATATCTACTAAGTGGCGGTGCTTGTTTTCGTGCCCAGGTCTGTCTGGTTCTGAGCCTGCATTCATATCCTTGATCCCCTGTAGTAGAGGCTGGCACCCTTCCCTGTACCCTTCCTGGTGGCTCCCAGGGTTCTTTCTGCTTCTTGGATGCCTTTTTGGCGTGTCCCCTCTCTCCTTTTCTCTCCCTCCTCTTCCTACTCTTCTGCACCCTTTCCCTTCTCCCCCTGGGAAGGAAGGAAAGAATGGAGGGAAGGAAAAGAAGGAGGCAGAACAAAGAGGAGACCTTCCTCCCTTTTTTCCTTCTTCCTTCCTTCCTTTGAGGTATACCATACACAAAGTGCGTAAATATTAACTATACAGTTCAGGGAATTTTTAAATATATTTATACCCATATAGTGACCACCCAGGTCAAGATAGAGATCATTTCCTTCACCCAGAAACCTCCTTTGTACCCATTCTGAGCCAATACTCCCTCCCACATGTAACCCCTCATCTGACTTCCATCACCGTACATTGGGTTTAGCATTCTTCAGTTTCATATAAAGGGAATCCCATGGTAGGTACTCTCTCGTGAATGGCTTTCTTTGTATCATTTTGTCTGAGATTCATTCATGTTTGCTGTAGTTCATTCCCTTTCCATTGCTGTGTAATGTTTCGCAATATGAATATGACCATTTATCCATTCTACTGTGATAGACGTGTGGGTTGTTGCCAGTTTGGGACTATTGTGAATGAAGTTGCTGTGAGCATTCATGTGTGTGTCTTTTCGTGACTTAAGTCCTCATTTCTCAGGAGTGGAATTGCCAGAGCATAGGGAAGACATATGTTTAGCTTTAGTGGATATTGTCAAACCATTTTCCAAATAGTTATACCAATGTACACTCCCACCAGCAGTGTATGAAAGTTCTGTTTGCAGCCAGGCGTGGTGGCTCATGCCTGTAATCCCAGCACTTTGGGAGGCCGAGGCGGGCGGATCACGAGGTCAGGAGATCGAGACCATCCTGGCTAACACAGTGAAACCCCGTCTCTACTAAAAATACAAAAAGTTAGCCAGGTGTGGTAGTGGGCGCCTGTAGTCCCAGCTACGCAGGAGGCTGAGGCAGGAGAATGATGTGAACCCAGGAGGCGGAGCTTGCAGTGAGCCAAGATCGCGCCACTGCACTCCAGCCTGGGCGACAGAGCGAGACTCCATCTCAAAAGAAAAAAAAAAAAAAAAGAAAGTTCTGTTTGCTCTTCATCCTCACCAGCACTTGGTATTCTCAGTCTTTTTAGTTTTAGCTATTCTGATAGGTGAGAGTTAGTGTCTCATTGGGATTTTAATTTCCATTTCTCTGATGACTAACGATGTTGAACATCTTTTCATACTTATTGGCTATTGGGTTTTTTTTTTTTTTTTTTTTTTTAAGAGACAGGGTTTCATTCTCTAGCCCAGGCTGGAGTGCAATGATCATAGCTCATTGCAGCCTTAAACTCCTAGGCTCAAGCGATCCTCTCACCTTAGCTTCCTAAGTAGCTGGAACTACAGGCGTGTGCCACCATGCCCAGCTAATTATTTTATTTTATTTTTCTGTAGAGATGGAGTCTCACTATGTTGCCCAGGCTGGTCTTGAACTCCTGGGCTCAATCAATCCTCCTACCTCAGCTTCCAAAAGTGCTGGGATTAGAGGCATGAGCCACCATACCTGGCCTGAGGAATATCTTTTTTTTTTTTTTTTTTTGAGATGGAGTCTCGCTCTGTCAGCCAGGCTGGAGTGCCGTGGCGCGATCTCGGCTCACTGTGGAATCTCTTTTATGAAGTATCTATTCAAGTCTTTTGCCCATTTTTAAATTTGCTTCGTTTCTTTTTCTTAATGACTTACTGGAGTTAGTTGTTTGGATACTGTGTATAGACCTTTGTGGATAGACATATTGAAGATCCCTCCCTCCATCCTGGTCTGTAGTGTGTGTTCTCACTCTCCTAAAGGTGATGAAAAGAAGTTCTTCATTTTAATGATGCCTACTTTATCAACCTTTTATGGTTTGTAAGTTCTGTGTCATGCTTAAGTAACCTTGGCTTACCTCTGGAAGCATTTCT
Source organism: Gorilla gorilla gorilla (assembly GCF_029281585.2). Lineage (NCBI taxonomy): Eukaryota > Metazoa > Chordata > Mammalia > Primates > Hominidae > Gorilla > Gorilla gorilla. The sequence continues at coordinate 220,119,828 of NC_073224.2, forward strand.
CACTGGGAATTTTCTCCTGCAGGGCTGGGAATGGCCATGTGGAACAGGCCATGCCAGAGGCTGCCTCAGCAGCCTCTGGTAGCTGAGCCCACTGCAGAGGGGGAGCCACACCTGCCCACGGGCCGGGAGCTGACTGAGGCCAACCGCTTCGCCTATGCTGCCCTCTGTGGCATCTCCCTGTCCCAGCTATTTCCTGAACCCGAACACAGGTGAGTTCTTCTGTCTTGCAGTGGGAAGGTCATGCTTCTTCAGGGGAACAACTACGGACAGCCAAACAGCCTGCCAGGCACGATGAGGCAATGCAGAGAGGGGCAAGTCATTGTCCTTGCCTCTAAGGCAGGGGTCTCTAACCTCCAGGCCGTGGACCAGTACTGGTCTGTAGCCTGTTAGGAACCTGGCCGCACAGCAGGAGGTGAGCGGTGGGTGAATGAGAATTACTGCCTGACCTCTGCCTCCTGTTCTAAGCATTTTATGAATATTAAACCACATGGGCTGTGTCCTTTGCTACTGACACAGCTCTTCCAGGTCCATACTGTATGGTCCCATCTGTAGATGAAGAAATCTAAGCGCAGAGAGGTTGAGTTGTGGCAGCATTAGATTCTCATAGAAGCTCAAACCCTATCGTGAACTGCGCACGCGAGGGATCTAGGTGGCACGCTTCTTATGAGAATCTAACTAACGCCTGATGATCTGAGGTGGAACAGTTTCATCCTGAACCCTACCTGCGCCGGGTCCCTGGAAAAATTGTCTTCCCTGAAACCAGTCCCTGGTGCCAAAAAGGTTGGGGACTGCTGCTCTAAGGAACTCACAATCTGGTGGGGGGATAAGACATCCCCTCATTCAGTTATTCACTCATTTATACCTTCACCGAGCATTTTTTGAGCACTTACTGTATTCCAGGTATGATTTGAAGTACATGGAGGGTAAATGTGAATGAGACAGATACCATCCCCCAATCAAGTAGGACACCGTCCAGGCACGGATAAGATATTAATATTTATTCATTCATGAAACATGCATTTGTTGAGTCCCTACTATGTGCTGGGTGTAGCACATGGCCCTGTGGAGGAAACAAAGAGAAGCAAGGCCCAGCTCCTGCCCTCAAGGTGCTTACATCTAGGTGGGGGTGCCCAGGTGGCTGATTGTAGCAGGGGACAGATACAGATGAGTGAGTGCTGTGATGAGTTTAAATGGGGTCGTGGGAGCAAAAGAATGACATCGTTATATTTCATCTCTATCATCGACAGTATCTCCCATGTGTGTGTTTAAATCACATATTTGGAGTCAGAATAGCAGAACTGTTAAGACCATGGGCTTTGACCTTAAAAAATTCTAGAGGGGAGAGTATGGAGGCAGGAGGGGGCCAGTTAGGAGGCCAACGGAGTCATCCAGGGTAATGAGGACAATGACCGAGTGGTGGACAGAGGACACAGATGGGACAGACTTTTCTCAGGGAGAACGGAGTTGACTTGGGAAGAGGTTGAGTGTTGCGGGTGAGGCAGAGGCAGGAGCTCACTATGGCTCCAAAGGTTCAGAGAGGGAAGAGAGCGTAGGAGCACTGAGATACCGTTACTAGGACAGGGAGCACCAGACTTCGGCCAGGAGATGGTGAGAAGCTCTTGCATCTGCAGTGTTTTCAAGACACAGCCGCCACATACACTCAGTGGTCCCCCATGAGTAAACTTCCTTCATGCCTTGGGTCTTAGCTGTTTGGGGTTTTTGTTTTTCTGTCTTTGTCTGTCCAGTGGACTGAACAGTTGAACATACTCAACTCCTTGGGGGTCACCGCCAGGAAGCCTTCCCTTATCTGTCCTCCAGACTAGGGCATTGTTCCACCTGTATGCCCAGCGACCCATCTCTGCAACCACCACACTGTGCAGGAACTCTACATACCTGCTACCCCTCCAGTCTGAGCTCGGGAGGGCAGGGGCTACCTTGTTCATCTCAGAGTTCCCAGTGCCTTGCACACAGCTCAGCATAGCAAAGATACCTGGTAAAGGTTCGTGAAAAGAAGAGGTAGGTTAATGCTGGCTTTGTCAACAAGGAGATGGTCCATAGGCTCCGGACTCAGATCTGGGTTCAAATCTTAACTCTGCCACTTTCCAGTCTCATGTGACCTTGAGCAGTTTATTTAACTTCCCTAAGCCTGAGTTTATTTATCCGTAGAATGAGGCTAATGATACCCATGCTGCAGGGTGATTGCAGGAATTAAATGAGATGATGTAGCCGGGTGCAGTGGCTCACGCCTGTAATCCTACCACTTTTGGCAGGTGGATCGCCTGTGCTCAGGAGTTTGAGACCAGCCTGGTCAACATGGTGAAACCCCATCTCTACTAAAAATACAAAAATTAGCCAGGCATGGTGGTGCACACCTGTGGTCCCAGCCACTCAGGAGGCTGAGGCAGGAGAATCGCTTGAACCTGGGAGGCAGAGGTTGCAATGAGCCAAGATCGTGCCACTGCACTCCAGCCTGGGCAACAGAGCAAGACGCTGTCTCAAAAATAAATAAATAAATAAATATAAATAATGAGATGATGTAGACAAAGCACACAGCACAGTGCCTAGCACATAGTAGGCACTCAATAAATGGTAGTGGTTGCTTGCTGAATCTCTGAGTTACTTTCTTTGCCCTAGTTGTTTCTTCATCCAGAAAATGAAGATAATACCACACTTACTCCTACCACTTAGGATATTTTTGTGGTTTTTTGGTTGTTTAATTTTTGTTTTTTAGAGATGGGGTCTCAGTCACCCAGGCTGGAGTACAGTGGTACAGACATAGCTCACTGTAACCTCAAACTCCTGGGCCCAAGTGGTCTTCCCCCACCCCAGCCTTCTGAGTAGCTGGGACTACAGATGCATGCCACCATGCCTGGCTAACTTTTTATTCTTCTAGAGACAGAGTCTCACAATGCTGCCTGGGCTGGCCTCAAGCAGTCCTCCCATCTCAGCCTCCCAAGTAGCTGAGATTACAGGTTCAAGCCACTATGCCCAGCAGTCAGGCTACAAGTAATAGAACACAGTACTAAGAGAGATTTAAACAACAGGATATTTGTTTTTTTCACTTAACAAGAAATCCCAAGGTTCCAGGGTTGATTCAGTGCCTCAAGAGGTTTTTGGAGCTGGGCGCAGTGGCTCACACTGTAATCCCAACACTTTGGGAGGCCGAGGCATGTAGATCACACGAGGCCAAGAGTTCAAGACCAGCCTGGCCAACATGGCAGAACCCCGAATCTATTAAAAATATAAAAATTAGCCAGACGTGAGTGGTACACACTGACAATACCAGCTACTTGGTAAGATGAGCCACAAGAATCACTTGAACCTGGGAAGCAGAGGTTGCAGTGAGCTGTGATCGTGCCACTGCACTCCTGCCTGGGTGACAGGGTGAGACTCTGTCTCAAAAAAAAAAAAAAAAAAAAGGCCTTTGGGTTGGCTTCTGAACAGTTCTGTTGGCCTTCCCCTCCTGATCACAAAATAGCTGCTGCAGCTCCATACATCACACCCTCACTGGACAAGGCCCAAGGCAGGAAGGAAGAGGGCAGGGATTCTCCCCAAGTCTCCCGTCAGGGAGGCCATCTTTCCCAAAATACCCCGAGAAGCCCAGAAGCCTTCCTTTGGTGTCATTGGCTAGATCCTGTCACGTGCCCAACCTGCAGGTACAGGTACAGGGAAGCCTGGGAACAAATAGAGGCTTTTGCTGTTTTCTTTTTTTCTTTTCTTTCCTTTTTTTTTTTTTTTTTTTTTTTTTGAGACAGTGTCTCATTCTGTGGCCCAGGCTGGAGTGCAGTGGTGTGATCTTGGCTCACTGCAACCTCTGCCTCCTGGATTCAAGCAATTCTCTTGCCTCAGCTTCTTGAATAGCTGGGATTACAGGCGCACGCCACCATGCCTGGCTAATTTTTGTATTTTTAGTACAGACGGGGTCCGTGTTGGCCAGGCTAGTCTCGAACTCCTGACCTCAAGTGATCTGCCCACCTTGGCCTCCAAAGTGCTGGGATTACAGGCGTGAGCCACCGCGGCTGGCTGGCTTTTGCTGTTTTCAACCTCCATCATGGGAGATGAGTTCTGCCAGCCAGGAAGAAGGGGCTGGGGAATTACTGTTTCAGAGAAGCTGTTGGCAACACCATCCAAGAGGGTGATTGTAAGGAGGGTATGTGTTGATGGCCCTTGCAGAACCTGACACCAAACTACTACCAAGCAAATGTTGGTTGGTCTTGTTGTTAATAACGAAACTCCTACCTGATAAACCAGTACCTAGCCAAGGAAGAGCTTTGTGTACTTTGTTTCCATGAACAAATGTTTATGAATCTGGACTGTGTGCCAGGCCCATACTAGGCGCTACTTAGGAGGGCACATAAGGCAGTGAGTTACTGTCCTGTGTCTCCCACCCCCACTCCACAATATCCAAGCGTTGTTATAAACACAGGTGGCTGTTGCCTGGCCATAAGCATTTGCCGTGGAGTGTTTCCTTCTCGAATGTTTCCCGTTCAGTATGCCGGTTGTTTCCACATGGTTGCTCTGTTTTCTGATGCACAAAACATGTTTTTTAAAAACCTCAATATTGGCCGAGTGTGGTGGTTCATGCCTGTAATCCCAGCACTCTGGGATGCTGAGGCGGGCAGATCACTTGAGGTTAGGAGTTTGAGACCTGCCTGGCCAACATGGTGAAACCCTGTCTCTACTAAAAATACAAAGATTAGCCGGATGTGGTGGTATATGCCTGTAATCCCAGCTACTTGGGTGGCTGAGGTAGAAGAATCGCTTGAATCCGGGAGGTGGGGGTTGCAGTGAGTCGAGATCATGCCACAGCCTGGGCGACAGAGCGATACTCCATCTCAAAAAATAAAACTAATAAATAAATAAATAAATACCTCAATATTTTTAAAGCCCAGTTATGCTCTTGGTTTTGGTAATCTTTAGAAAACACTGTGTGGCCGTTCTTGTCCCCACAGGATATAAAAGCAACCCTCTAAAACATTTATTTCTTCTCCGTGCTGTGAACATCACAGATGCTGTTCCCTTTAATTAATTCCATTGATCAAACATGGAGAAATTAATGGGGTACAGCAGGGATGGACAGACGTCTTCTGCCAAGGGCCAGTTATTTTAGGCATGCAGGCCTGGCAGTCTCTGTCACAGTTACTCATACCTTTGCTGTGATAGCACAAAAGCAGCCACAGACAGTAGGTGAAATAATGCATGTGGCTGTGTTTCAATAAAACTTTACTCACAAATAAGGGCTGCAGGCAAGATATGGCTGGTTAGCTGCAGTTTTCTAAGCCCTGGTGAGTGGGAGGAGCTTTGGACTAGGAATCAGGAAGCCTGGATTCCAGGGAAGGCTTTGTCCTGTCCCTGCTGTAAGAACTTTGAGAAGACATTTAACCAGCAGTCCTGGCCAGGCATGGTGCCTCATGCCTGTAGTCCCAGCACTTTGGGAGGCCGAGGCGGGTGGATCACGTGAGGTCAGGAGTTCAAGACCAGCCTGGCCAACATGGTGAAACCTCATGGCGAAACCTTGTCTCTACTAAAATTACAAAATTAGATGGGCGTGGTGGTGCACATCTGTAATCCCAGCTACCTGGGAGGCTGAGGCAGGAGAATCGCTTGAACCTGGGAGGCAGAGGATGCAGTGAGCCAAGATCGTGCCATTACACTCCAGCCTGGGCAACAAGAGTGAAACTCTGTCTCAAAAACAAACAAACAAACAAACAAACCAAACCCAGCAGGCCAGGTGCGCCCTGTGTAAGATGGGGTAGGATGAAAGGGGATGTTTGATGCCCTTGCTCAGTGAGTGGCCCGTGCAAGGTGGGTGCTCAGGGACATAACCACTGGAGTGGGGTAACCTCTGCAGCTGGTATGCATAGCCTCTGGGGTCCCAGAGATGTAGGTGTGAATCTGGAGCTGTCACTTAACCTCTCTGGATCTAGGATTCCTTATCTCTAGAGTAGGGTAAACTAGTACCTCCCTTAACTAGTACCTCCCTTCCTCATGGGGTCATGGTGAGAATTAAGTAACTCAAGGTGTACGAAGCTCTCAGCACAGGGACTGACGGACAGTTGCTCTACAATTGTTATCTGCTGTCATTGTTGCTGTTGATTTTCCTGTATTTCCACCAGACCAACAAACACATTAGTAGCAATTATCAAGGCCCTGCCGATCTAAAATGCTACTTGTTATTTGGTAAATTGCTGTGCTGGCACTTTGCATATATATTTTTTTAATTCAATTGTCCATGGAAAGAAACACATTACTCTCTAGTGCTTTGTAGGTGCCAGGTATTGTTCTAAGCACATGACAAATACTTACTTAGTTAATCCTTTCAACAACCCTATGAAATAGGTTTCATCATCTCCACTGTTTTACAGATAAGGAAACTAAGGCCCAGAGAGATGAAGTCACTTGTCCAAGATCACACAGCTCAGGCAGAGCTGGGATTTGAACCAGTCTGTGCTCTTTGCCCCTGCACTCTTGTTAAGAGTTGCTTCTCCATATCCAAAACTTTCTTCGTGGACAGCAGGGCCAGGCCATGCTGTAGCCCTTGGCCCTGAGCCCTTTCTGTATATAAATTTGCCTCTAAGTAATTTTCGGTTCACTTAGCCATCCCCTCCCCAAATACATACCTCATTACCACCCCAAGGTAATCCCAGTAAATTGCAGTGGGGCAAATTATAATCACTGTGATAGCAGTAGCTAACATTTATCCAGGGTTCACTGGTGCCAGACAGTGTTACCATGCCATTTAATCTGCCCAACTCACCTGTGAGGCAGGTCCTGTTATTATCCACATGTTATCTCAGAGGAAAATGAAGCTGAGAGGTAAAGTGAGGACACAAAGCCAATTTCCAGGGGAACCAGGACTCCCCCAGGTGGTTGGACTTCAGAGTCCGACTCTTAACCCCATCCTCCACTGCCTCCTTCTGCCACCTTGTAAATAAAAATAACGATACTAGCTAACATCGTTTTTAGTCTCATGTAGTTGAGCCTCTACTACACGCCAGGCTCACTTTCGGCCCTTTATATTTATCATCTCACTTCATCCTCAACCAACCTTATGAAGTTGGTCTCTTGAACCCATTTTGCAGATAAGGACGCTGAGGCACAGAGAGGCCATTACACTTTCCCAAGATGCTCTCTGCTAAGATTCCTCTTCAAGAATGAAGGCCTTTCACCTCCAGCTGCTGGCAAGGCTGCCAGCACAGCCCTGAGCTGTCTGTACCTTTTTGGGCCTGCCTCAGCTGAAGGGAGCCACGTTGCCCGAGGTTCTGTCCCTTCCCTGGGGCACCTGCATCCGGTAACTGGCTGATGCACAGCAGTAAAGGCCTGGCCCTCTCACCCCGCTGGAGACAGTTCCGAAGTGTCATCCCATCTTTAGAACTCCCTGCAGGGGCTGCTGAGACCTCCCTTGAGATTGTATCATAGCTCAGCTGCCTCCTCTGCCCAGCCCTGCTTCCTCCCTTCCCTCCCCAAGGTGTTGATCCCAAGGGGAGCCCTAATCATCTCATTTCAGGGCAGCTTCCCAGGAACCCGACCGTAACAGTGGTGAGGCCGGGATTTAGTTTATTTTTTTTATTTTTATTTATTTTTGAGACAGAGTCTCACTCTGTCACCCAGGCTGGAGTGCAATGGTGCGATGTCAGTTCACTGCAACCGCCGCCCCTGGGTTCAAGCGACTCTTGTGCCTCAGCCTCCTGAATATATGGGACTACAGGTACATGCCACCACGCCCAGCTAATTTTTGTACTTTTAGTAGAGACGGGATTTCACCATGTTGGCCAGGCTGGTCTCGAACTCCTGACCTCAGGTGATCCACCCAGCCCCACTTCTCAAAGCGCTGGGATTACAGGCATGAGCCACTGCGCCCGGCTGAGGCTAGGATTTAAACCCAAGTTCCTCACAACTCCCATCAAGGTCTCGGTCCCACTCTAAGGAATGTGATAGCTGGGCCATGTGGTGCAAGGGCAGGGGGCTCCTGACATTGCCTCTACCACCCGGGAGCTCTGCTTGTTTCTGAGAGACCTGAGTGCAGCCTCTGCCCTACAGGGCAGAACCCAGTGTTGGAGTCCCAAGGCAATGTGGTTTGAGGCAGGCTGGGACTCTGACTTTGGAGACAGACCTGGCTTCTGGGTGTCAGCCCTTTCCCGGGAGTGGTATAATCACCTTCTAAGTGACTCTCCTGGCCCACCTGCCACCCGGCTCACACCTGCTCCACAGAGGTGGCTGTGTCAGAAGTCTGGTGTGGACTCTGCCATGATCCCCCCAAATGCTCTGGGCTTCCCACCTCTGTGTCTCAGCTCAAAGGCTTCCTTCTCCCCTAGAGCGGCCCCATCCCATCCTCCCCTGGGGACTCCTGTAGGACTGCACTCAAATGCCCACTATGGACAGAGACTGGCGGTGGCAGTGCACGTGGAGGGCACTCTTCCCTTCACTTCTTCCACTTTTGCAGCAGCCAGCGTTTTCCAGAAAGCACGTCCTTGGCAGCATCCAGGAGAGCAGATGGCCTTCTCTGGGAAGCCTTTTCTGGTGGCTGCCGTCACTTCTGCAGGTGGATCCGGGGCTCCCTCTGTGGGCTGCGCTGAACTGATCTCCACCTCTGTCCTAGGGTACCACACGGCTCTAGAGTCACTTGGTTACTTGAGCATCCACCCTGCTGTGAGCTTCCTCAGATACCAGGTTTTTCACCTTTATTCGTCGCCCCTGGCACAGCCCAGGCCCAAGGCGTGCAACCAGTCACCATCCATTGCTGTCATTGCTGTGGCTTATCAGCCTCTTTGATAAACATTTTGGTGAGAGAAGAAACCAAAATCCACATCACCCAGGCTGGGCATGGTGTCTCACGCTTGTAATCCCAGCACTTTGGGAGGCCGGGGCGGGTGGATCACCTGAGGTCAGGAGTTCAAGACCAGCCTGGCCAACATGGTGAAATCCTGTCTCTACTAAAAATACAAAAAAATAGCCGAGCGTGGTGGTGGGCACCTATAGTCCCAGCTACTCGGGAGGCTGAGGCAGGAGAATCACTTGAACCCAGGAGGCAGAGGTTGGGATGAGCCAAGATTGCACAACTGAACTCCAGCCTGGGCAACAAGAGCGAAACTCCATCTCAAAACAAAAACAAAAAACAAAATTCACATCACCCAAGATGAGGTCTTTGACTGCCTCTGTATTTGAGGGATCACAGTCAGTAAGTCATGCACGTGCCAGCCGTTCACATCCGTGACCACAACTAATCTACACTGCCCAGTGGAGGCTGAGCTCTGAGGATCCTGGAGAACTAAGCCATGTCTGCCTTTCAGCTCCTTCTGCACAGAGTTCATGGCAGGCCTGGTGAAGTGGCTGGAGTTGTCTGAAGCTGTCTTGCCAACCATGACTGCTTTTGCGAGCGGCCTGGGAGGTGAAGGAGCAGATGTGTTTGTTCAAATTTTACTGAAGGACCCCATCTTGAAGGACGACCCGACGGTGATCACTCAGGTACACCCAACACCTGGTGGTGGCTGCTGGGGACAGTAGAACAAATCATTTTCTTTCAATGTTAGCCTAAAAAATCACTTCTAGTGGGGTGGAGCAGTTGGAAGATAAAATATGTCATCATAATATCATATCATGATCATAGCTGATGTTGAATTATCATTATTGAATATTTACTCTGGACTTAATGCTGATTATGTGCTGGTACCTTTTCAAAAACTAACTCATCTAATTCTCGAAGTGACTTTATGAGGTAAGTGGTAGGGCCATCCCCATTTCATAGTTGAGAAAACTGAGACACAGAGAGGTTAAGTAACTTGCCCAAGGTCACACAGCTGATAAGTGGTGGAGCCAGGATTTCAACCTTGGTAGTCTGACTCCAGAGCCCACATTCTTCTAAGCTGTGGCACCTCTTTTCAGAAGCAGAAGCTTCACTGTGTGCCCTTGAGCATGTCACTCACCAGCTATGCCTGCAGTTAAAGCAGATAGAAGCTTGTGACACAGACTGTTGGTAGGGAAAGTACGTGGATTTAAAATAGCCCCTTCCCCTCCTTATCTCACTACCTGAAATCCTCATGTATTTCTTTCTTCGCTTGCCTGTTTATCATCTGGCTCACGTCTAGAATCTAGGGCAGTGGCTTTTTGTCTGTCTTGTTCTGCCACTTGGTAGGAGTCAATATTTGTCAAATGAGCGCGCCGTATCGTATATCAGCTTTGTCATTGATGCCTGTTGTCTTCTCCCTCAGGACCTTCTGAGCTTCTCACTCAAGGATGGTAAGTTGATTTTCTAAGCTCTGTAAATGGTGGGTACCCATCTGCACCCTTGGCTAGCAAAGCCAGTGAGAGGTGCCACCACCTGGGGCCGGGTCCCCCGTGGTCTTTTGACTTCAGGAAGGAAAGGAACCTGATGTCATTGGTGAGCTGGTGAGCCCTTCATTCATGCCAGGACTGTGTGGTGCTTCTCAGAGTTTATTTCACTTATTCCTCACAATAGGCCTATGGTTTTACCTCCTAAGTAACTCTCGAATCTGGTTCCTTCCCCTCTCCACCCAGGCCCCTGGTCTAAGCCACTGTCGCCCCTCCTGGATAACAGCAGGGCCTTCTCACTGGCCTTCCTGCCACCACTCTGGCCAGCAGTTTTCTCCCCACTCTGCAGCTAGAGTGTTCTTTTCAAAGGCCCACATGACCACGCCACCTCCCTGCTAACTGCCTCGAAGTGGCTCCCTCTGCACTCAGGAGAAAAAAATCAGCCCCTCTGGTGTGGCTCTCAGGCCCTGGTGGGCTGACCCTTGTCCTGCTCCAGCCTCACCTCTGCTTTCAGTCCCCCTGCAGTGGGGCTTTCAGCCATGCCGGCCTCCGGCAGCTCCCTGAGCATGTGTGCTTTGCGGCTTTGCACACACCCCTGAGCACGTGTGCTTTGCGGCTTTGCATGCACCCCTGAGCATGTGTGCAAAGTGCGGCTTTGCACGCACCCCAGGGCACGTATGCTTTGCGGCTTTGCATGCACCCCTGGGCACATGTGCTTTGTGTACAGCGGCATCTTTGCACACACCCTTCCTCTGGCTGGAAATCTCTTGCCCCCCTTTGCCTACTTACTTTTGACCTTTCCTTCATCCCTTCGCTCAGTCATCACCTCCCAGGGGAAGCCTTCTGGGTCTCCTGACTTGCACACTCCCAGCACCACATCGACCATGGTCACAGCTGTGCCCCTAGTTACATGATTCTTTGACTGGTAACTGGCTTCCCACGAGACCACACGGTGCCATTTAGGCAGGGTCTGTGTCTGGTTTTGTTCACTTCCAGGGCTTGACCCAGCACCTGGCACATCACACACACTTGGTAAATATCTGTTGAATGAATTAATGAAATAGATCTTATGGCCCCATCTTATGGATCAGGAAGTCAGTTCAAAGAGGTTAGGCAATTTACCTGAGGTTGCTCAGTACACGGCAGTGCGGGACTCCCTGTGTTGGCTTCTTAGGACTGCTGTAACAAATTCCCACAAACTGGGCAGCTTAAAGCAACAGGAATCTCTTCCCTCGCAGTGCTCTTGGCCAGGAGTCTGGAATCAAGGCATCAGCGGATCACACCCCCTCTGAAGGCTGCAGGGGAGAATCCACTGTGCCTCTTCTAGCTTCTGTTGACTCCAGGTGTGCCTGGTTTGTGGCTCCCTCACTTCAGTCTTTGCCTTCTTCTGCCTGTGGCCTCGTCCTTCCCCCTTTCCTCTCCTCTGTGTGTCTTTTATGAGAACTCTTGTGTAGGGTAATCTCATTTCGAGATTTTTAACTTAATTATATCTGCAAAGACTCTTTTTCCAAATAAGGTCACATATACAGGTTCTGGGACACAGATGTATCTTTTTTGTGTTGGTTGGGTTGGGGTGTGGTGCACTCTTCAGCCCTCTATACCAGGATTCCCCAACCCCCCCAGGCCACGGACTGGTACCAGTTCATGGACTGTTAGAAACTGGGCCACAAAAGCAGGAAGTGAGCAGTGGGCAAGTGAATGAAGCTTCATCTGTATTTTCAGCCGCTCTCCATTGCTGGCATGGCTGCCTAAGCTCCACCTCCTCTCAGATCAGCGGCGGCATTAGATTCTCGCAGGAGCGCGAACTCTATTGTAAACTGCACAGGCAAGGGATCTAGGTTGCGTGCTCCTTATGAAAGTCTAATACCTGATGACCTGTCACCGTCTCCCATCACCCCCAGATGGGACCTTCTAGTTGCAGGAAAACAAGCTCAGGGCTACCACTGATTCTACACTTTGGTGAGTTGTATAATTATCTCATTATATATCACAGTGTAATAATAATAGAAATAAAGTGCACGATAAATGTAATGCACTTGAATCATCCCGAAACCATCCCCCCGGCCCCCACACTGGTCCATGGTAAAACTGTCTTCCCCAAAACTGGTCCCTAGTGCCAAAAAGGTTGGAGACCACTGCTGTCTACCACTCCAGGATGCCTGCATTAAACCACTATGCGGGCTGCCTCCTGAGCCCCTCCCCACCCCCACAGCTCCCGTCCAACTTCTTCCCACCAGCTCCTCTCTGCCAGGGCTTCCCTATTATTGCATAAGTGGCTTCTTCTGTTCTCTAAACTGGGGAGACGCTTTTATGCAGTGACCTCTGATGTTTATTCTGATGGCAAGCAGGGAGGAAACACAACATAGAAGAAATTGCCAGCATCCTCCAAACCCTGTAATAGGGAAACTTTTGCCTGGCTCCCCACTGGAACCCTCCTAGTGGAAGGAGGAGGAGGAAGAGCAGAATTTCATAGTGGGAAGGAGCCGCAGGGGAAGGTCAGCAGGGCAGCTGTGCAGTGGGCGGGCTTTGGGCCAGTTGGAAGCCTGAGGAGGGAGAGTGGGATGGATTTCACCTGGGCAGGTATGCAGATGGCCGGCCTTAGCAAGGAGAGCGGAGAGAGGAGGGGTGAGGGGCTCCCCCCGGTACCATTCTTCATGCTGCAGAACTGCTGCAGACCAGGTACAGAGAATAGAAGGGAGAGGGCTCAGAAGTGACATCTCAGCCCTCAGATTCTGGTGGTCTGGTGCCAGCTGCAAGGGGACTGGGACTCTGTCTCAGGAATCCTGACGTTTGTCTCCAGTGACCCTTTCAGGGCAGGTGGTAGTCAGGAACCCTAAAAGAGGAGGGTGCTGAGGCTTGCTGAAGCCCACGCAGCAGGGCGGATGAGCTGCTTTCTCATGAATGCTTGGCCATGCATGTGTGTTTAGTGCAGTCAGTGCCTGCTGGGGTGGCAGGACATGTAGGTCACCCTACCTTGGGGATTCTTGTTATTAGCATAATAAACTTTCTTTACTGTTTTTTAAAAAAGACCTCTAAGCCCTTGCTACTCTCAGTGTGGTATGTGGACCCAGCAGCATCGGCACTGCTGGGAGGTTTGTGAGAAATACAGAGTCTCAGCCCCCGCCCAGACCCGCTGATTGGGATCTGCGTGGAATCCAGGCAATTCCCGAGTGCTTTCTACTTAGAGGAGCGCTGCTCTAAGGCTCCAAAGAGTGTGTTTGGGCCTAGTGTATCCAAAGCATTTTAATTCCATATCGTGGAGCTGAAAGGGCTCTCCACGGGTGACCAGGCCAGCCTCTGCTTTGAGGCAGGTGAGGCCTTCGGTAATACTTTATGTAGCAGAGACAGCCAGGCGGCCCCCAAGGGAGTGGCAGGGTTGACCTGAGAACATTGCTTCGGTCACTGGACTCTGAATGTGGGGCATTTTCTGTCTGCACCCCCTGGAGCTTACATTTCCAGGGCCAGGCAGTCTCAGGAGTTGTCATATATTTCATTACAGAGCGATTGTGTCACTTTATTTTTTTAACAGAAGTGAGGGAAGAATAATAGTATCTGATCCTCCTGGACTCCCTTGGAGAGAAAGGCTGAGTTGCATGGTGGTCTGAGACTCGGGCTGCTGGAGATCAGGGCAGCAGCTCAGCACATAGAATCTAATATTGGAATCAGTGTAATGGCAAAGCCGCCATGTGCCAAGTCCTAGCTGCGCGGCAGGCATGGCACTAAGGGCTTGTGCTGGCATTTCATCTCTCGTCCTCCAGTGAGGTGGTTTAAGGCAGTTGCCCCCATCTTGCAGACCTGAATCTCACACATCAAGGTCAACTTGGATGATCCTCTTTTTTTTTTTTTTTTTTTTTGAGATGAAGTTTCGCTCTTGTCCGCCAGGCTGGAGTACAGGTGGCATGATCTTAGCTCACTGCAACCTCTGCCTCCCGGGTTCAAGCGATTCTCTTGTCTCAGCCTCCTGAGTAGCTGGGATTACAGGCATGTGCCATCACGCCTGGCTAATTTTTGTATTTTTGGTAGAGATGGGGTTTCACCATGTCGGCCAGGCTGGTCTCGAACTCCTGACCACAAGTGATCCACCCACCTCGGCCTCCCAAAGTGTTGAGATTACAGGCATGAGCCACCGTGCCCGGCAATCCTCTCATTTTCACAGGTGGAGAGACTGAGGCCCAGAGAGGGGAAGGGGCTTCCTTACGGACGCACAGCGGCAGAGGTAGACTGGGAGTCAGAAGCAGTTCTCCAGCCTCCTGGGTCAGCCCTTCCTTTCTCTCATTGCTTCTTCATCAAGTAGAAAGAGAAGCAGCCTTGGCCCCGGAATCTAACTTTCCCTCTTTCCTCACCCAGAGAGAGTCATATGCATTCCACCACCTCTTTCTGCACCCCACCCCTGCAAACCCCAAACCATCTTGGGCACCTAAGACATCTCCACTGACTCTTCTCTGCTGTTTGTGACCTTGGAGCTGGCTCTGGCAGAAGAATTCAGTGGGTTTAAAACAGCCTGTCTTATGTCATTGCCTGGTGCTTCATGCCCACCCAGGCACGTTCTCATTATAGGCAACATCTAAACCAGCATCACTCTTAAAATTTCCATTGAGAATGACTACCACTTATTCAGCACCCGTTAGATGCTGGTGACCTTACCTGGCTCTTGTCAATCACTGTTTCATTTCATCCTCACAGCCATCCTTTAAATGTAGGCATTCCCACTTTACAGATGAGCAAACCGAGGCCCATAGAAGTGAAGTAATTGCCTAAGCTAGTAAGTGGCAGAGCTGGACACTCTAAAACAACTGCTGTTAGTCAGAACGTTGGCAGATTTTACCCTCAGGAATTAGGGAATTGAGGCATCCCCATGGGAATATAATAATACCTCATATCTAAATAATATCAGGCTTTGATAATGCCTGGGAGGTGCCTTTGGTTTATCCGATAGCCTCAACAGGTGCCAGCAGGTAAGAGGAACAGCTTCAGTGGCACACTGGGACCCAATGGGAGCAGGTGCCAGGGCCCCAAAGGTCCCCAGAGATCAGAGGTAGGTAGACCCTCAAATCACCTAGACCACCCTCTTATGTAGATGGGGAAACTGAGGCCTAGAGGGGGGAGGGGTTTGCTGACGATTGTCATGTCTGACCTCTTTATCTGTCCTAACGAATAACCAGGGACCAAGAATGGGGAGTATTTTGGGGATTGATTGTATTACAGTTCAAGCCCCACCTTGGCAAGTTACTGAATGTCTCTGTGCCTTGGTTTCCCCAGGTGTCCAAGGGAGTAACAGTAGTCTCTACCTAATAGGGTGGCGGTGAGGATTACATGAGCGAATCCATGTAGAGTGCCCAGCATGGAGTTGGCAGGCAGGGCACGGGCTGTGAGTGTTGCTGGGGTGATGGTGGCCATGGTGAAATGGGAAAACCCTGGAGTCAGGGAACCTGGATTTTCATCCTGTCTCTTGAGACTCTTGTGTGTGACCTTGATCAAGTCGCTTAACCTCTCTGAACTGCAATTTCAAGTACAAATAAGGGGCAAGAGCCAAATGTTCCATAAAAACACGATTTTTAAAAACTGTCTTGGGTTCTAAGAACATGATCTTGTAAAGCATGTCAAGATCCTTACAAGGATCTTGTAAGGAAAAGGTTGGTGTCGTGGATGGGCCAGTTGTCCAGGTCCTTCCTCGTGAGCTCCATGAGGGCAGTGCCCTTGTTGGGCCTGTTTACCTTTGCATCCCAGCAAGTGCAACACGGATGGACGCATGGTGGGCATTAGTATTTGTTGGATGGAGGGAAAAAAGGAGGGTGCAATAGAAGGATGGGTGGACGACGCTTCTTTGGAGAATGAGCTTAGATGCTGAGCAGCATGATTTGCTGAATGTCTTCTGACGGATGCATGGTGGACACTTGGTACTTGTTGGATGGAGAGAAGGAGGGCGGGAGCAATAGAAGGATGGGTGGGCGACCCTTCTTTGGAGAATGAGCTTAGATGCTGAGCAGCATGATTTGCTGAATGTCTTCCTTCTACAGAGATTGATGGGGGCAGAGGAGGAGGCTGTCTGTGCTGCAGGATTTCTCCCTGGGTGTGAGACGGGCTGATTAGTCACGGAGTCAGCCCAGGAAATTAGCATGAAAAGCTGCATTTCTCAGAACTTCCTGGAAGGTTGACCTTTACTGAGAGTTTTGGGATCTTAGTCACCGAACGATGCCATATTGGCAGCTGGGCGGAATTTTTTGTGCATGCTAATCATTTCCTTCTCCTCATCTAGTAGCAACCCACGAAGCGCTTTGCCCACACAACCGAAAAAATAAGTCTTTTACGTGATGAAAGTTAAACTAAATCTGAGCTGATAACTCTCAACCTCCACACAATTGATGTTTGAGGCTGCATCATTCTGTTGTGGGGGGCTATTCTGTGTGCCATGGGCTGCTTAGCCACATCCCTGGCCTCTACCCACTAGGTGCCAATAGACATTCCTGAGCTGCGGTAACCAAAAATGGCTCCAGACATTGCCAATGTCCTCTAGGTTGCAAAACTGAAAATACGGCCATCTCAGGTGGGGCTGGTTTACTTGCATTTGGTAATCTTCCTAAGTTCTTCTAGTTGCTCTTCTAAGCCGCTTACATAGATTCTGAGTTATTGCAGAGTAGATGATCATCAGATCTGCTGCTGAGACTGGTACTGTTAACCTGCTCTTACAGGGGAGAAAATGAAGGTTCTGCAGGTTAAGTGAGTAGCCCAGGATTACATTTCAAAGTAAGTTTCAAAACTCCATTTAAGGCCAAGTGAATCTCACCGTGAACTCTGTATTGGTCCCTGGGAGACTTAAACTGCGTCATGATTTTTGCCCTCTGATCTCTGAATCCAAAGGGAGGATCACCTCTAGGCCCTGGAACTGCAGGAGACACACACACTTGAGCCACGGCACTCTCTACCGCAGACGTGGCTCTGCTTTCTGGCCTAGTATTTATTACTGGATTGCAAACCCTGCCTCCCTGATGAATCAGAAAGGCTTGAGGTGTTAGTCCTAGGTTGTGGTAAAATGCAAATATTGTCACCTGGCTGCTGGGTTCTCCATCAACATCTTTTTTTTTTGAGACAGAGTTTCACTCTTGAGTGCAATGGCACAATCTTGGCTCACTGCAACCTCCACCTCCCGGGTTCAAGCAATTCTCCTGCCTCAGCCTCCCGACTAGCTGGGATTACAGGCATGTGCCACCACACCTGGCTAATTTTTGTGTATTTTTAGTAGAGACAGGGTTTCTCCATGTTGGTCAGGCTGGTCTCGAACTCCTGACCTGCCTGCCTTGGCCTCCCAAAGTGCTGGGATTACAGGCGTGAGCCACCACCACGCCCAGCCCAACATCCTTGAGATTCATACAGTTTATAATCCGTATCCAAACAGCCTGGTCCATCTATTCCGCAAATAAGAACTGACACCTGCTGTGTATGCCCGGCCCCATGTGAGGCACTGAGAGTAACTCTAATAGCAGATGCTCATTGAGTGCCTACTGTATGCCTGGCTCTGAGCTAAGTGCTTTCTTTATAGGAACCAATTCATTGAAACCCCACAATGACCCTTGGAGGTAGATGCTGTTACTGTTCCCATTTTACAGCAGAGGAAACTGCAGCAGAATGAAATGCCTGCCCAAGCTGGAAAGTGAGGAGTTAGGATTCCAGCCAGGCCCCGGGGCTCCTGAGTCCACCTCTTACCTGCTGTTCCACCTCCCACATGGAGATAAGTGGAGACCTTACCCCTGAAGCTGACTTTAAGAGGATTGGATGAGGCCTGAATGAAGGGCGGGTGCCCATGCAGCAGGAACCAGAGGAGCTGCTTCTCTTACTGATCCTGCATCCAAGAAGGTGGAGATGGGAGGGTCTCAGAAGCAACCCCTCCTCTCTCCCCTCTGCTCCAAGACCACTCGTCTTGAAGTAAGCTTGTCGCCGCCTTAATGCCCTTAATCGTCCTAAGCCGTGAGGACAAAAGGCAAGAATCATCCCCAAGATGTCCTGAGTTAGACTGCCCTGTGAGGGCTCTGCAGCCAGGCTCAGCCTCTCAAAATGGGGACCCTGGGCACACAACGGGGCTTCAACCCAGTGCACAGCAATGGACAGGGTGTATGGGACTGGAATACTGTGTAGTTTCTTCTTTATATGGAAAATAATTCATTTAGGATAAAAATGGGGCTACGTAATAAATATTCTAGAAAAAGTATGTAATTAGAAAAGTTGGTGAATCAAGGGATAGTAGGGTGGTGGGTGAGGTTAGCAGTTATATGAGTGTGACCTGTGAGGTGTGTTCTTGGACCCAGGGAGAAGAGAGACAAAGGTCCCCTGCCCTGGCACAGCAGCAGGCAGCCCACAGCCTCACCCTGGCACCCTGGCTCAGAGAGTGGCTTCTTAACAGGTACAGGAAGGAGGAAACATGACAATTTCCCATGAAGTAATATCAGCCACCCTGTATCAGGCACTTACTGTGTCCCAGGTGCCAGCCAAGCTCACCACATCCATCCTCTTATTGCCCCTCAACAAAAGCCAGATCAAAAAGATATTCTTGGCCGGGCGTGGTGGCTCACGCCTGTAACAATCCCAGCACTTGGGAGGCCGAGGCAGGCAGATCACTTGAGGTCAGGAGTTCGAGACCAGCCTGGGCAACATGGTGAAACCCCATCAGTACTAAAAATACAAAAATTAACCAGGCATGGTGGTGGGTGCCTGTGATCCCAGCTACTCGGGAGGCTGAGGAACAAGAATCGCTTGAACCCTGGAGACGGAGATTACAGTGAGCCAAGATCGTGCCACTGCACTCCAGCCTGGGTGACAGAGTGAAACTCCATCTCAAAAAAAAAAAGAAAAAAAGAAAAAGATATTCTTATTCCCCTTTTGCAGATGAAGAAACTGAGGCTCAGAGAGGTTAAGAGACTTACTGAACCCATTCAGCTAGTAGGAACTTAGATCAAGATTTAAACCCAGGTCTGTTTGACAAAGGCTAAAGTTTCTGCCTCTGGGTTCCTTCGCTTTGGTCTGGAGGGCAGCCCCCAAAGGGCGGGGATTGACCATGATCTCTTCCCAAAGGTGTGGGCTCTCCCAGCAGGTATGAGGTCAGCCCCAACCCACCATCCCTGCCTCCATGCTCAGAGATGGAGTCATTACTGGGAATAGGCTGGTTCAATGCCTTACAACAGGAGGCTGTCCTGCCACCCGCTCCTGATTTGGGGGATTTGGAAACGTGGGGAGAGTCAGGATTGTTATCACAACTTGCGGGTGCAACTGGCATTTAGGGCCAAGTTCCCAGGGTGCTGCTATCCTTTGATGCATGAGAGTGTTAGATAATGAAGTACGAAACGCAGCTGCTTCTGTACTGAGAAATGCTGGTGGGTGAAGGAGTCCCATCATGAACACACAGCCTGGCTCTGGACATGCCCCTTGCTCTTGTTGAAGCAGGGGGACCAGTTGGCTCCAGGGGCTCCCACAGTATGTGGTTGTGTGTCTGGGGTGGGCACCAGGGCTAATCCCACAGTTCTGGGTGTCTGGCACACTTCTGCCCTCTGGTGGCAGAGCCGAGATCCCTCGGTCACCCTCCCCAATCCCCCATCTTTCCAAAGAACTGTTATCCCGAGATACGTAACTTTTAGGTGTGCCTGTGGCCCATGATCTAGGGCTGCCCCTGAGATTGTATGTATACCCCATGTGCATAAAATATAGGATTCACAGCTGGCCAAACGAGATTGTCCTAGGACACCAAACTCACTCAAGAGTAAGGCATTTGCCTTTAAAAGGCACTCATAGTGGAATGAGCAGGAATGTTGGCATCATATAATTTGGATTATAATCCAAGCTCCAGCACTCTCTAAACTGTGTGCCTTTGAGAAAGTTTCTTATCCACTCTGCACCTGTTCTTTCCTCATTTGCAAAATGCGACATCATAGTGACAACCTCCTAGGACCATTGGGAGGATCAGCAATTACAAATGCAAGCTCCTGCCATGATGCCTGCTGCTTAGGAGCAGGCCAGGGATGCCGGGTTCCCTTCCCTGCAGAGGTGGCGGGAGGAGCATCACGCTCTGCCTCCAGGCATGAGCACATCCAGACCATCTCAGACTGGGAGGAGCTCATTTGCAAGAGGGGAGCCCACTGCTGTGTTTCCTGGGGTAGGAGTCATCTGTTTCAGAATCACTGGGAGTGGGGAGTGGGGACTGTTGTTAAAAGTACAGATTCCTAAGCCCTACCCCAGATCTCCTGCATTTGGGACCGAGGAAGCTGAAATTCCACAAGCTCTCTGGGACCTTGATGTTCCCTAAACTCTAAGAACCACTGTCCCGCTGTGACTTTGAAGTCTCCACATGACCCTGTTGCTGTTGGGCTGTTTCAAGTCCATTTGACCTTGGGCTTTAAAGGTCTCTCCTTGTGAGGAGGAACAGGTACCCTGAGGCTGACCCTCAGATCTCTGAGCTGGAAAGGACCTCTGGATACCAGCTCCTTTGGTCCTTCCGGCAGGATCCAAAAGCCTGGGCCTGGGCACTGGACTGGAATCTGCACATCTATCAGGAGCAATAGGGGGGGATGTCGAAGCACCCATTGATCATGGGCTGATTTAGAAGGAGGCCGTGAGGAAGGAGTGCAGGCTGGAAGCATGGGCGGGCTTGGGGGAGAGGTGTGTGGCTGGAAGACAGTGTTCTGCTAGCTCGTGGCCCTCCTTCCCACTTCATGGTGCGGGGAATGGGTGGCGGTCAGGTGCACAGCCTCTGCACCCAGGCTGCCACTTTACTACTTACTGGCCGGGTGAACCTGGCCACTGGCCTAAGCTCTCTGCACCTCACTTTCCTCTTTGAGAAGATGGAGTTTCTATAGTACCTGCCACTTCAGAGGGTCATAAGGATTCAATAAGCCAATACGTGCAGAGAGTGTAGCGCAGAATCTGATCTAGATGAGTAGGTGATAAATGAAGCTTCCAGATTAATAGGATTATTGGTCATAGGATGTTTCTGCCGAAAGGGGATATACATCTCATCCAGCAGAACTGTCCCCCGCATTTGGATCTCTCCCAACAGAGTTCCAGCCACTCAGTCATTCATTCATTTCTACAAATATTCCATTCCTCTTACATACAAAGATTATTAAACCTCTGCTTTGTTTTTGGCATGGGCCGAGGTACTAGGGATGCACAGTGGATTTGGAGCTTATATTTTATATTCTAGAAGAAGAGGAGACAAAATAAACAAGTAAGCAAATAAAATATATATATAGTTGTTTTAAATGGTGATAAGAAGAAATGGCTGGTCACAGTGGCTCATGCCTTTAATCCCACCACGCACTTTGGGAGGCAAAGGTGGGTGGATTGCTGGAGAGATATATATATTATCCTCTGATAATATATATGGAAGCACATGCCTGTAGTCCCAACTACTCAGGAGGCTGAGGTAAGGGCTCACTTGAGCCCAGGAGGTTGAGGCTGCAGTGAGCCAAGATCATACCACTGCACTCCATCCTGGGTGACAGTGAGACCCTGTCTCAAAAAAAAAAAAAAAAGAAAAGAAAAGAAAAAGATACGAAGAAATAACTCATGGTAAGAGACTAGGAAGCAGTGGACTGGGTCAGGGAGGGCTTCTCCAAGAAGGTGCATTTGAGGAAGGAACTGAGTGTTCCAGGCATAGTCAAGCCTCTGATATTTGTGGCATGTGCCTGTAGTCCCAGCTACTTGGGAGGCCAACGTGGGAGGATTGCTTGAGGCTGGGAGGATTGCTTGAGGCTAGGAGTTTGAGACCAGCCTGGGCAACATAGCAAGATCCCCGTCTCTTAAAAAAGAAAAAAAAAAGACTATGACATTTAAGAATAATTCACCACTGTAAGAGAAGACCCCACTGAGAGGAGGAGAGAGGCCTTAACCCATTAATCCACTCTCCCCTAGTCCCCTGGGGGAGCAGGACTTGGAGGGTACTAGAGAGGGAGAGGGAGTCTCAGTGGAGGTGGGAGGCAGAGAAAGGTCTTTTGTGCTGTCTGGGGCAGGTGGCCACAGCACAGAACCCTGGCAGGCAAGAGAGAACTTTGGTCAGCTAATGACTCAACACATCTTAACTACGCACCTACTAACTGCCAGGCATTGTCCCAAGCACTGGGAGAACAGCAAGGAACAAAGTAAATGTCGCTGCCCTTGTGGGACAGACATTCCGATGGGGAAAGCCAGACAATAAACCTATACAGGGAAATGGGGTAATGGAGATGGAGTGACTGGGGGCTGAGCTGTTCTGATTCAGGAGCCGCTGGCTTCTCTAAGGAAGTGATATTTAAGTGGAGACCTGACTGATGGGAAAGGGCAGCTGAGCAGAGATCTGGGGCAGGAACTTCCCAGATATCAAGAACAGCAAGTGCAAAGGCCCCAAGGCAGCCGTGAGCTTGGCTTCTTGAGCTGCTGGTGCCTGAAGTAGGGCCGGGTAGAAGGTGAGGTTGGAGAGGATGGCAGGAAGGGGCTGGATAATGTGCAGTCTTGCAGACCATGGAAAGAAATGTGGACTTTATTCTAAGTGCACTGGGGAGCTGTCAGAGAGCTCTAAGCCAGGGAGAGAACACGACCGGATTGATGATTTTAAAGAAGCTCAGTGGCTGCTGTTTGGCAAATGGAGTGCAGAGGCAAGAGTGAAAGATGAGAACAGTGAGGCGGCTGGTGGTTGGAGAGCGAGGGCTGTGGCGGTGGCAGTGGAGAAGGAGTGAAGTGGTCAAACCCAGGATATGTTTTGCAGGTGCAGCTGTCAGCATCAGCTGTTGGGTTGCATGTCGGGACAGGGAAACAAGAACTAAGAGCAATGCCCAGGCTTGTGGTCTGAGCCCCAGGGTGGATGGAGCACTTGAGCACTTTTTTTTTTTTTTTTTTTCTTGAGACCGAGTCTCCCTCTGTTGCCCAGGCTGGAGTGCAGTGGCATGATCTTGGCTCACTACAAAATCTGCCTCCCAGGTTCAAGCAATTATCCTGCCTTAGCCTCCCGAGTAGCTGGGATTACAAACGTGTGCCACCATACCTGGCTAATTTTTGTATTTTGTAGTAGAGAAGGGGTTTCACCATGTTGGCCATGCTGGTCTTGAACTCCTGACCTCAAGTGATTGGCCCACCTCGGCCTCCCAAAGTGCTGGAATTACAGGCACAGGCGTGAGCCACCGCGCCTGGCCTGTGGGGCACCTTTCATTGGGACAGGCTCTCAAGGAGCAAATTGGCCCCCTGGCAAGTTGGCAGTAGAGCCTGGGCCAGAGAATGCCAATATCCTGGGTAGCCCAGGACTCTGCCCCTCCCTACTGCCTTCTAGACGAGGAGATTTGCTCCTAGAGCTTCCAGAAGGAACAAGCCTTAAACTACGAACCCTGGCTCCAAGACCAGCATCCCTGCCACCAAGTCCTTGAAATGACCTATACACAAGGCTGAGATACAAAGCCCCGTGCCTGAGATTACCACAGGAATGTTAATCACACAGGCACCCAGCAGCCTGCATGCTGGAAGGTGAATCACTGCAGCCTTGACCAGTGGAGTATGTATTAGCAAGTAATTATCATTGCCACCAATTAATCATCATGGCCAAAGCTTGATTTCTACAACCCGATTATCACATGGGCACAGTAGTCTTTGCTCCTATGGGGGAAGGAAGGAGCTCCTTTTTTCCATGGAAGTTTACTGAATCTAATAACCCCAAGCCACAGCATGTGGTGTCTGTCCCCAGCACGTAGACAGCTCCTCATCCCGGGAGACAGCAGGGCAGCCCCGAGAGACCCTGTTTCACTCTGGGGACCCTGGGTCAAGGAAGGAACTGATTTCTTTTGCAGAAGCCGAAACCTCAAACTTCAAGACTTCAGGAACTGTGTCATGGTAAATGGTCCCTCACATGGAAACATGAGGCCAGGGAAAGGAGTGTCCCCTATACCGGTACTCAGGAAACCCTATTTTCGGCAAGCTTCTCAGGTCATGCTAATAGGCAGCTGGACTGGGGAATTAGCGTTTTAGACAACTCGTGTCTTCACAGGGCCAGGGCACACAGGGAAGGTGAGTGCGGAGTAGCTGAATGCCAGGTCCTTGTGATTTTCTCTGTCAAAAACATTCAATTTGGAAGCATGTCATAGTACTTGAGTCACAAAGAATTTGACCTAAAATTCGGAAGAGTTTATTCATTGGTTCATTCACTGCATAAACATTTTTTGAGTTCTTATTAAGTGTCACACCCCAGGTAGGTACAGCAGTTGGAAAAACAGATGACTAAGCTTACAGTCTCGTAAGATATGATGAGTACAATCAAATGGGGAAGATACTGAGAGGTCTGTGTAAGCGATCACAGACCCCCAAAGGAAGGAGTGATGCAGAGAGGGTTCAGAGAGGAGGTGATGGTTGAGCCAGGTCAAGGGTTAAGTGATAGAATAATGGCCCCCAAAGATGTTCACATCCTAATCCCTGGCAACTGTGAATATGTTACCCTACATGGCAAAAGGGACTTTGCAGGTGTGATTACATTAAGAATCTTGGGATGGGGAAACTATCCTGGGCTTTCCAGATAGGCCTAATGCAATCACAAGGTCTTCATAAAAGGGAGACATGAGGATCTAAGTCAGAGCGGGACATGTAACCATGGGAGCAGAGGCTGGAGTGACTGGAGGGAGGGGCCACAAGCCAAGGAAAGCAGGCTGGGAAAAGCAAGAAAACAGATTCTCTCCTTGCTAACACTGTGATTTTAGAATATCCGGCCATCAGAACCGTAAGATGCTAAATTTGAATTGTCAGCCAGGTGCAGTGGCTCACGCCTCAGCCTCCCAAGTTGCTGGAAATTACAGGCGCCGCCCCCCCCCCACCACCACCACGTCTGGCTAATTTTTGTATTTTTAGTAGAGATGGAGTTTCACCATGTTGGCCAGGCTGGTCTCGAACTCCTGGCTTCAAGTGATCTGCCCACCTCAGCGTCCCAAAGTGCTGGGATTACAGGCGCCCGACCTCCTTCACTTTTTTTTCCTGTGTGGTATTTGTTTTTTGTTTTGTTTCTTAGTTGGGACCCCATGACGTATTATCAAGTCACTCTTCTATGCATTAAAAATTTTGTTTCATTATATAAGCATTTATTTTCCCTTTTTTCTTTATTTATAATATGCAAACAGAACTGTATCTTTTTTATTCCTTTTTTTCAATTACTGAGATGAGATCTTGCTATGTTGCCCAGGCTGATCTCGAGCTCCTGCGCTCAAGTGATCCTCCCCCATCAGCTTCCAAAGTAGCTAGGATTATAGGCACACACCACCACTTAGCCATAAATTCTCTTAGCCATAAATTCTTCTGGGTAAGAACTTATTTTTGAAAGTTATTACATACTTTTCTTAGGAATCATTTTTTATGGCCGCTTGGTTTTCGGCTGGATGGGTGTGGGTTATTTAACTAATTTCCTGATGTTGGAAATCTCCAGGTTGTTTCCAATTTCATATTATAAATACAGCATAGTGCCTTTATTTACTAAATATCATCTGCATTTACGGTTGTTTTCTTAAGATTACAATTCCAGAAATGGAATTCCTGGGGCAAAGGGGATGTATTTTTTTTTAAGTTGTTGATACGTATTGTCCAGTTGCCCTCCAGAAAGTTTATACCAGTGCATGCTTCCACCAGCAATGTCTTTGGGCATCCATTTTTATCATCTCCTTCACAGCTGTGAAATTTTAAAAACTGATCTTTGCGCATTTGACTGGTGAGAAATACCACCTTCCTTTTTTCTTTTTTGAGACAAGGTCTCACTCTGTCGCCCAGGCTGGAGTGCAGTGACATGATCACGGCTCACTGCAGCCTCAACCTCCCAGGCCCATGATCCTCCTACATCAGCCTCCTGAGTAGCTAGGACCACAGGCATGCACCACAATGCCTGGCTAATTTTTGTATTTTTTTGTAGAGGTGAGGGGGTCTCACTGTGTTGCCCAGGCTGGTCTTGAACTCCTGGACTCAAGCGATCCGCCTGCCTCAGCCCCGCGAAGTGCTGGGATTACAGGAGTGAGCCACCGCACCCAGCCCCACCTTGCTTTTGCTGAATATTTTAATAGTTGTGTAGTATTCTGTCCAGGCAACTGTGTCGTTTTTTTCATTGACTGGCTCCCATGGGGTTGTACATTTAGGCTGTTTCCAGTGTGGGTTTTATCAGTTACACTGCTAACATCACTGTTCTTAAAACCTAAACTGACTCTTTTCCGGTGTTGTTTCTGTCTTTCGAGGGCACTATGATGCCCGGGCCAGAGTCCTCGTTTGCCACATGACCTCCCTGCTCCAAGTGCCCTTGGAGGAGCTGGATGTCCT
Organism: Gorilla gorilla gorilla; assembly: GCF_029281585.2. NCBI lineage: Eukaryota > Metazoa > Chordata > Mammalia > Primates > Hominidae > Gorilla > Gorilla gorilla. Next base: position 220,146,381 of record NC_073224.2, read on the forward strand.
TGAAGAGACGTTCCTGGAGAGCCTGAAGGAAATCAAAGAGGAGGAATCTGAGTAAGAGAGCCCCGCGACCCCCATCAGGATCCAAGGATTTCCACTTCAGTGTACTTTGCAGATAACAGAGTCCCCTTCTCCCTTTAAGAGATGGTGTAGTGAGGTGGAAGGAGCCCTGGACAGAGTCCCAGCTGTAGCCCTGACTCGCTGTGTGGCCTTAGCAAGCTACTTGCCCTCTCTGGGCCTCTGACTTCATTTGCAAGAAGAAAAGATGAAATGTGCCAGGCATGGTGGCTTACGCCTGTAATCCCAGCACCCTGCAGGTGGATCACTTGAGGTCAGGAGTTCGAGACCAGCCTGGCCAACGTGATAAAACCCCATCTCTACTAAAAATACAAAAATTAGCCGGGCACGGTGGCATGTGCCTGTAATCCCAGCTACTCGGGAGGCTGAGCCAGGAGAATCACTTGAAACAGGGAGGCGGAGGTTGCAGTGAGCCAAGATTGTGCCACTGCACTCCAGTGTGGGTGACAGAGTGAGACTCTTGTCTCAAAAAAGAAAAGAAAAGAAAAGAAAAGATGGAATGAATGATTGCTAAGGGCCTTGAATCTGTGACTTTAACATCCTGGGGCCCTGACACCCTGTTCCACCTCAGGCTCTTATGGCACCTGGTTCACAGGCACAATTGACCTGGATTCAATTCCCGTTTCTGATACCTGTCCACTGCTTGACATTGGGCGGGTGGCCTTGCTTTTTTAAGCTGCAATGTTCTTATCTGTGAAACAGGAATAAGGATAGTGCCCTCCCAGGATCATTAGAAAGAATGAATGTCTGCGCATTATAAAATGCCCGGCCCAGGGCTGGCACACAGCAAGTGCTTGGTAGATGTGAATCCTCCCCTTCCCAGACATGTCCCAGACCCATCAGTTGTAGAGTTGCTTTGCTGTCTATATATGGTCAAGAATGTGTAGAAGGAAATAATCCTGGTAACCTGGCCGGTGCTCAGCTCTTTGCAGAACACTTTACACAGGATCTAATCCCAGAGCAATAAATCAATTTCAGTCACAGCCTAATCCCAGGCTCCTGGCACCAGGCACGTCTCCCAGGTCTGGGTTTTTTTTAGCTGCCGTGGTGTTCTTTGACCAGCCAGGTTACACGAGGTCAGCCCACCTGGGAATTTAATCCTAAAGCCAAATTGAGACCCAGAGCCACCCTCATGCCACAGTTAGTGGAGCAAAGAAAAGGGGTATTTCCTTGAGAAAGGAGGAAACTTGGTTTGTTGAAATAACCTGTAGACATACTAGCTTTGACTCCCAGAGTTGTGTCAGTATAGAAATACCTGGATCCATGCCAATTACCATAATCACGAGGGCATCCTAGGTTCTTTGGATATGTCGGGAATTTATAGGATCTTATATGCCTTGAAATTAAGGAAACTCTCAGTTATTATTTGGAAATCTTATTATCAGAGAGAAACTTATTACCCGGAGCAATTTGTTCTGATGATACCAGTAACCCCAGGTCAGGGAAGATATAAACCAGAAGGTCTAATACAGGCCAGTTCTGCCACTTACCAGCCATGTGAATCTGGGCATTATTTAACTTCTCTGAGCTTCAACTTCCTCACCTGTAAAATGGGGATAATAGTAGCGCCCTCCTCACAGAGTTCCCGTGGGGCCCAGATGAGTTCATATATATGTGAAGTGTTTCAAGTGAGCCTGGGACAGAGTAACTAGTCCATAAATATTATTTGCTGTTGTTAACAATACTGTTCTAATTGTGTTATTATAGACCCTTTTATAAACTATTATAGACCCTATTGTAGTCTATATGTAGACTTTTTCCCCAGGAAAAGGCTTCACACATGTAATTGTTTATGCAACGTTAGGGACTCTCAGATTCTGTGGTCTCTGGAAGGATCCGAGACCCAGGGAAGCCATAGCAACTGTTCAGCCAGGAGACCTGGCTCTCAGTTTGATTCTGCTACTAACCCTCTGTGTGGCCTTAGGCACGTGTCTTTCCCTCCCTGGACACCAGCACCCATTTTCTTTTTTTACCTATACAATTAAGGGATTGAATGATACGTAAATTTCTCTTGACTGTAAGGTTTTGTGTTTCTGGGAGGTGAGTTCATCACTGGGCTGACCAAGGTGACTCTGCAGCTGAGGTCTAGAGTGTGACGTACCACCCGTACCACCCGTCTGCTCCTGGGTCCCTGTCTGAGCCCTAAGGCCACCTGGCTTCCCTCACTTGTTTAGTGACTTCACCTCTCCTCTCTGTGCCTCATTTCTTCATCTCTCACATGAGGATAATTGTAGTATCGCCATCAGCGTTGAGAGGATTAAATTACTTAACACATATCGAAAGCTGGGACCCGTGCTTGGCACATAGTAGAGTCTCAGAAGATGTGAGCTCATGAGCTGCTGGGGTTGATACTGCTCACATAGGCCAGGCGCGGTGGCTCACACCTGTAATCCCAGCACTTTGGGAGGCCGAGGCGGGTGGATCACCAGAGGTCAGGAGTTCGAGACCAGCCTGACCAACATGGTGAAACCGCGTCTCTACTAAAAATACAAAAATTAGCTGGGTGTGATGGCGTATGCCTGTAATCCCAGCTACTTGGGAGGCTGAGGCAGGAGAATTGCTTGAACCCAGGAGGCGGAGGTTGCAGTGAGCCGAGATCATGCCATTGCACTCCAGCCTGGGCAACAAGAGTGAAACTCCATCTCAAAAAAAAAAAATTACAATTAAAAATAAAGAAAGAAAGATACCACTCACATCGTAAGAACGTTGCCAGCATCAGATTTTTCCTGAATGCCTACTAGATGCAGGCACAAGATGCCATCTCACTCGATCCTCATAACAGCCCCCTAAGTGTTTCACAAATAAAGAAATAAAGTCAGAGGGGTGGCATAACTCAGCCAAGGTCACATGGCTGGCCAGCAGCATCTGATTTGACCACGATGTCCAGGCTGAATGGCTCTCACTGTGTCCTTCAAGGCCTGGCTGGCAGTGGCAGGGTTTCTCCTTAATTCTGAAGAAAACAAGAAAGATAATGATTTTATGGGGCCATCCAGGCCATTACTAGGAAAGTGTCTGTAGACCTCTTAGTGATTAGCTCTGTCTATCTGTCAGCACAAAAAAAAGTGATTTAAAAACAGAAGGTGGTGGTGAGGATAAGGACAGAAAACACCCTCTTACGGGAGATAAGATGACAGAGAGTAAGACCGATTTGTGGATCTATGAGATGGGCAATGCGGGCGTCTTGCTCTTCAGGAGGTATCTCTGGCTTCAGCCTGGGATTTAGCCCAAATCTGCATGTGGTTTCAGCCTTTGTCTTTGGGCAGCTGACATGGAAACGGCAACTCAGGTTCGCTTCTGCCTTTTCAGCATGACCGTGACTGTATGACGGTGTGGGTTGCTGTCATATCTAATCAACAGGCAGTCAGTGATGACAACAAGGCTGTCATTCGGATTTAGTGTTGTTCTCTGAGTGTTCACTTCCAAGAAAAGGGAAGGAAGCATTGTAAATGTGACTCAGAGCAAACATCTCCCCTTTGCTTTCAATGTTGAGATTCAATCAGACAATTGAAGTAATTGCAAGAGTATAGTGCTGCAATAATGAACGATGTCTGGGAAAGCTATTTTATGTACAAAAAAAAATTTTTTTTTTTTTGAGACAAAGTCTCACTGTGTCACCCAGGCTGGAGTGCAGTGGCGCCATCTCGGCTCACTGCAAGCTCCGCCTCCTGGGTTCACGCCATTCTCCTGCCTCAGCCTCCCAAGTAGCCGGGACTACAGATGCCCGCCACCACGCCCGGCTAATTTTTTGTATTTTTAGTAGAGACAGGGTTTCACCATGTTAGCCAGGATGGTCTCGATCTCCTGACCTCGTGATCCGCCCGCCTTGGCCTCCCAAAGTGCCGGGACCACAGGCGCGAGCCACCACGCCCGGCCCCCAAAACAATTATTAAGAACATGCAAATACTTAAACAGGGAAATAGATTGGCCATTCAGCTGAACATTAGGAGAGAGTGCCTTAGCCAAGTAACTTTAGGAAAAAATATCTTTGTTTCAAATCAACAAATGCTTACAAACTTTTTGTGAGGGAGATGGGGGAGACAGAGTCTTACTCTGTCACCCAGACAGAGTGCAGTGGCATGATCACTGCAGCAGAGGCTCACTGCAGCCTTGACCTCGCAGGTTCAAGCGATCCTCCCACCTCAACCTTCCAAGTATAGTGGACCACAGGTGTGCACCACCATGCCCGGCTAATTTTTTTATTTTTCTAGGGACAGCATTTCACCCTGTTGCCCAGGCTATTCTGGAACTCCTGGGCTGAAGGGATCCTCCCACCACAGCCTCCCGAAGTGCTAGGATTACGGGCATGAGCCACCATGCCCAGCCTATATATTTTTATTTAGCCAACATGTCCATCCTGTACCTCTCTGGTTTTCAGAGATGTGGACAGTGAGTAGGGGAGTATATCACTGCAGCAAGGTGGTCACCTCCAATTCTTGTTGGAATAATTAGGCTCTTTACAAGAAAGATTTCCTGAGTACCCTCCAGTTTCCAAGCCCAGGGCAAGCTGCTGAGGATGGGGAGTTGGAAATGGCTTGGTCCGTGCTGTGAGAGCTTAGCTCAGCAATTTTCAAACTTGAGTTACAGCAGAATCCCTGGAGGAGGAACTTGTTAACGATACAGAATCTTTGTCCTTAGACCCAGAGATTCTGCCCCAGGAAGCTGTGTTTTTAACAGGTACCTCCTGGTGATTCTGGTGCCCACCCTCTGAAAATCACTGGTGTAGAATTCCAGGATAATGTGGCACAGAGGGTTAAGGGGCCCAGAGTCAGGGCATCTCAGCAACCTTGGGGTTTTGGCCAGTCTTCCTGGAGGATATGTCCCATCTCAGCTGACTCCTGAAGGTTGAGTAATGTTGAACTAGTCACAGGAAGGTGGGAAGGTCCCTGATGGCCAGGGGCCAGAAGGTGACTGGAGGCAGCTCAGTATTTCCCAAGGGTGATGTGTCAGTGAGGAATTGATGAGTGTTAGAGGGGAGAGAGGGATCAGGACACAGAGGGCGTAAGTGTCACATCGGGGAGAGATGACAGTGTCCTGAAGGCAGCCAGGCAGGCAAGGAGGGAAGAGGAGAGAGAGGCAGGTAGTCATGGTCATATTTTTCTATTAATACTTGGCATTGGCTGCTGCAGTGGTGCCATCTCATCATCTGTCCATGGGTCATTTGATAGTTACATTTCCTAAGTGAGAAAATCAACACTCAGAAAAATTAGATGATCCAGCAAGTTCATGGCAGAGCTGAGCTCAAACACCTCTTCCCCAAATTTCCAGACTATTTCCAGGCTGTGTTTGTTGAATCAAGATGCCGCTGACTCAGCGCCACATCGCTTGTCTAGTTGCACGTTCCCATCGTATATCGTCAGTGACTTGAATGTTTTCTTCGGCCTTGAACTCTGCCCAAAGTCAGTAATCTTCAGCCTTCCACTTGGAACTGACTTAAGAGTTATCAATTAAGGGTCAAGGCAGTTCAGGGTCAAAGTATATCTCCAGCCTGTGTTGAGGAGGAAATTATTACAATAATAATGAAAAGAGTGATAATAGCATTAAACATATTGAATAATTACAGGATGGTAGTCACTATGTCTCAGTGTCTCTGTCTCATTTAGTCCTCATAATACCCCTGGAAATTCAGTACTGTTTTTATCCCCATTTGTTGGTTGAGGAAACTCAGATGTGACAAATAATTTGTGCATAGTCACAAAGGTATTAAGTGGTTCTGTCCATTGTGGGGATAGGCTAGGTTTTGCTGCCATAACAAGTGACCCCCAAATAAGTCTCAGCAGCTTACAGGATTAAAGGTGTATTTCTTGTTCATACTTTGTGTCCATTGCAGATTGGCTGTAGCTTGAATTCACATTGTACTGGTTCTGGGTCCCAGGCTGACAGAGTGACCCTATCTAGATTATCGCTGGTTTTGGGGCAGAGAGAAAGAAGATGAATCACTTTCCTGCACTGGCTTTAAAGAGTCTACCAGTTGTCCCGGCACGGTGGCTCACACCTGTAGTCCCAGCACTTTGGGAGGCTGAGGCAGGTGGATCACTTGAGCCCAGGAGTTTGAGCCCAGCCTGGGCAACGTGGCAAAACCCCATGTCTACAAAAAGTACAAAAATTACCCAAGCGTGGTGGTGCATACCTATAATCCCAGCTACTTGGGAGGCCGAGGTGGGAGGACCACTTGAACCTGAGAGGTAGAGGTTGCAGTGAGCCAAGATCCCACCAGTGCACTCCAGCTTGGGTGACAGAGCCAGACCTTGTCTCAAAAAAAGAAAGGAAAAAAAAAAAAAAAAAGATTCTGCCAGAAGTGACACATATCACCTCCACCTACATTTGGCTAAAGCTGGTCCTATGACCACTCAGTTCGATAGGGCAGGGATGCATAATCTTTCTGTAGAGAGGGATAACTGAATATGTGGTGAATGGTGATACAGCTACCACAACAGCAGAGCTAGGATTCATGCCTACATCCACAGAGTTTGAATCCTGACATTAGAACCCTCAATCTTGATGGCCCTCCTGCCTCCCACTGTGCTAGATGCACATGGTTCAGCCTCATCCCACACCACTGATGACATGAATTTCAGTTGTGGAAAACCAGTATCATGATATGCACAGATATTTTTACTGTTGCTTTCTGCTTCTGTGTAATGAAGTGACTGAGAAACACTGGGCTTTACACCCAGGAGATGCTTAGGAAAAAAACCTGTTGAGGTGAACTGGCAGGGAACCAAAAAGCACAGCAGGTCCCCAGATGCCCAACTGAAATCCCATTTTGTTTATTTATGTATTTTATTTCATTCATTCATTCATTCATTCATTCGAGACAGGGTCTCACTCTGTTCCCAGGCTGGAGTGCAGTGGTGGGATCTCAGCTCTCTGCAACCTCCTCCTCCTGGGTTCAAGTAATTCTCCTGCCTCAGCCTCCTGAGTAGCTGGAATTACAGGCGCCTGCCCCCACGCCTGGCTAATTTTTGTGTTTTTAGTAGAGATGGGGTTTCACCATATTGGCCAGGCTGGTCTCAAACTCCTGACCTCAGGTGATCCACCTGCCTCAGCCTCCCAAAGTGCTGGGGCTACAGGTGTGAGCCACCATACCTGGCCAAATCCCATTTCTTTTAGATGACTGGAGAAGGAACTATTTCTCAATAAAATGTATGGTTCACAAGGAGGGAGATGGGAAGGAAACAGGTACTGGTTGAGCACATACATTTTTCTGCTCAAGGAGATGGAAAAGCACAGCATGCCATCCATTCTCAATATAACTTTATTGACTGAATGGACGAAGAAGGAATGAATTTAATCCTTACAAGCCAACAACTTTATGAGGTAGAAATTAGTGTCCGCCTTTTGACAAAAGAGGAAACTGAGGCTTGGGGAGATGCAGCATCGTGATGACATCAGCCCCAGTTGCACTGAGCACTTGCAGTGTGCCCGCCGCCGTGCTAAATGCTTTACAGATAATCTATTTCTGGATCCTCACAGTTCATGGGGAGGTAGTGACTGTTATCCCTTAATTCATCTATAATATGGGTACAATAACCATACTGCTTCTTATGATAAGATTAACCCTGTGAAGTGCAAAGCCCAGTGGCTGAGATATAAGAAGCCCTTGGTAAAGATTAACCATTTTTCTTCTTTGATTATCACCATGCTTTGCTATCACTCCACACTGAGTTATTGTTCAGACTCCAACCTCAGTTCAGAGTTCCTACTTAATAACCTCTCCATCCCAGCCGCAGCAAAGGGGCTCAGGGCTGAATGTCCAATAGGAAAATTGGGCTTCCTGACTCTTGAGTGCTCACAACGGCAGTTCTCAGGGCACACCTGACCCCAATTCACTCTAAATGTTTTCCTTTTGCTAGATTTTCTAGCATTTCCATTTCAAGTCTGAACAAGTCTAGCTACTACTCCAAGGCCAGGGTCTCCCATCTTCAAAATGATCATTTTGGAGGAAACTGGTTTCCAAATATCCCAGAGGGAGGTGGGATCAGATGGCAGGTTGGGGAAGAAGGGAGGGGTGGAGGGAGGTGATGGAGTCTGTGATTATCTATTTTGTGCTTCTTCTGGGTCCATCTGTTTAAAGATCTTTTTTGTGCTTCTCTTGCTATTATTATTTTTTGTCTTTTTATTATTCAAATTGCAACCCTGTTAGGATGGATCCATTGGGTAAGTAGTACATCCCATACACTGAGATTCCCCGGCTGGGTTTTAGAATGTTTTCAGCTTTTTAAACCATCAGTGGGCTCAGGGTGACTTTGGTGCCTTACTCTGAGTGGCAGAGTAGCTACCCAGCATTGGCCCCTGTTTGAGGGTTGGTGTGGTGGGGATGTCTCAAGGGATCCTGGGCACAGCTGGCCCTAAAGACCAGCCTCTTTTCCCTCAGAATGGCCGAGGCATCCCGGAAGAAGAAAGAAAACCGGAGGAAATGGAAGCGTTATCTCCTGATAGGCCTGGCGACTGTCGGAGGTGGAACGGTGATCGGTGAGTCCAGCTAGAGATGGTGGCACACGTCTGGGTTTTGTAGACAGAGAAATGATGCCAGGCTGCGGGTGAGAGTGGAGAGTGCAGGGGCTCAGCTGGGAGGTGGCCCCTGGCATGTGGTAGGTAGTCAGTGAGTAGTCAGTGTGCTCATCAGCACTGTCAGAAGCTTCCATGGGAGGCAGTAGGTAGCTGAGGGGTAAAAACTCATCAAGCCACTTTTTTTTTTTTTTTCTTTTGAGACAGTATCTTGCTGTGTCGCCCAGGCTGGAGTGCAGTGGCACAATCTCGGCTCACTGCAAGCTCCGCCTCCGAGGTTCATGCCATTCTCCTGCCTCAGCCTCCCGAGTAGCTGGGATTACAGGCGCCTGCCACCATGCCCGGCTAATTTTTTGTATTTTTACTAGAGACGAGGTTTCACCATGTTAGCCAGGATAGTCTCGATCTCCTGACCTCGTGATCCGCCCACCTCGGCCTCCCAAAGTGCTGGGATTACAGGCGTGAGCCACCGCGTCCAGCCACCACATTTTTACTCCCACCTGAAACTGCTGCTTTTCCCACAGGTGTGACTGGAGGTCTAGCTGCACCCCTTGTTGCCGCTGGAGCAGCGACGATTATTGGCAGCGCCGGGGCAGCGGCTCTGGGCTCAGCAGCCGGCATAGCCATCATGACCTCCCTGTTTGGTGCAGCTGGAGCTGGCCTGACAGGTAAGGTTCAAAAGGAATGATCAGTTCAGAGGAATTTTCAGCCAGGGTGGCCCAGTTCCTAAAAGGACATGCCTGGATCCTCACCAGCAGTGACTCCCTGGGAGACAGAGGAGACGTGGCTTTTCTCACTCTGGGTCCCAGCCTTCCCAGAGCTCGCATGGGTCAGGGTAAGGGCTGAGTTTGAGAAGCTGGCTTTTTCCCCATCCACCTTGTGTGTAGTTCCTGAGAAAGGCCCCAATGGAACCTGCTTCCACCATCCAGAAGTTTCCATGCTTGGGCTTCCTCGTGTTTGGAGGGAACATGGCTGCCCTTCCCTGAGCAGCATCACCTGGGGGAGTTTTTCCAAATGATATCTGTCAGCAGCAGCCCCCCTCCCACTCCTCCAACCTCATCATGCACAGACATTCCTGTTCAACTCCCCAAGAGAAGTTTGCTCCCCTGATGAGACTCTTGGTCTGTTTGATTCGCTGTTACTAAGTGGAGCGTGTTCTACCCCTGCGGTGTATGAGCAGGAGAAAAGAAACAGAACCAGGGCAGAGCAATGGGTGAGAGCCTGGGCTCTGAGGTCCAAACCAGCTCTACCGCTCCGGGGCTGGCCAGCCTCAGAAGCAGCTTCTTGCTTTCGTCTGTAATCGGGGACAATAGTGGCACCTACCTTAATGAGTTCAAACACAAAATGTGTTTTTCCAGGGGCAGGGCACACAGATGGTGCTCACTGTGTGCGTGTGTGAGAACATACAGCCACCCTGATGTTCCCCAGGGCCCCAGTCACCTCCATTCTCTTTCTCGGATCTGGGTCTTTAGGATACAAGATGAAGAAGCGAGTGGGAGCCATTGAAGAGTTCACGTTTCTGCCTCTGACAGAGGGCAGGCAGCTGCACATCACCATCGCCGTCACGGGGTGGCTCGCTTCTGGCAAATACCGTGAGGACCAGGAGGACCAGAAGTGGAGGGGGGTGGGCAGTGGTGGCCTGGGCCAGACCCTGGGCTAGGTTTTTACCTGGGCTAGGGAGCAGGTATACGGAGCCCCATTTCGCAGAGGAAGAAACTGAGGCTCAGAGAGGTGAGGCAACTTCATCTTACATCTGTCCACCTGCCCATCATCTCGCCATCCATCTATCCACCTACCCAACCACCTACCCACCTGTCCATCCACCCATCCACCTACCCACCCACCCACCCACCCTTTTACCTGTATGCCCATCCATCCACCCACCTGTTCATCCATCTACCCACCCATTTAACCACCCTTCTATCTATCCATCCATCCATCTACTCTTCTACCTGTCTACCTGTCCACCCACTCACCTGTCTACCCACCCATGAACCCATGCATCCATCCACACTTCTACCTATCTATCCACGCACCCACCCATCCATTCATCCATCCACCCTTCTACCTATCCACCCATCCACCCACCCACCTGTCTGTCCATTCACCCACCTGTCTGCCCACCCATCTGTTCATCCATCCACCCATCCACCTATCTGTCCATGTAGCGGTATTTATAAAGTGCTGTACTTACCATGTGTCATATACTGAACCAGGTCTTAGGAATTCAGTGGTGAGCAGCACAGCCATGGCCTCTACTCCCACAGAACATACAGCCCAAGATAGAAGACAGACCGAGTAACTAAATGGGAGCTTTATGGATGGCACAATAGGGGAAGCACAGGGTGTTTCTGGGGAAGGTTCTGAAGGAAGTGACATTAGGCTAAGGGCTAGCTGGGAGTTAGCCCGATAAACCAGGAGCAGAAAGTGTATTCCAAGCAAAGGGACATCAGGTGCAAAGGCCCAGTGGTTTGAAAGAACCAAAAGAGCACAGGATGGCTGCAGCAGGGAGGCAGAAGGCAGGAATATGGGTGGAGCTAGACCACACAGGAGCATGTGAGCTGTGGCAAGAAGTTTGAATTTGTCCTCAGAGCAAGTGGAAGAGAGCAAAGGACTTTCAGCATGTGAGTGAGAGATCAGTATGTGTTGGCTACATGACCTCAGCAAGTTACGTAACTTCTCTGTATCTCAGCTACTTCATTTGTAAAGTGGAACAAATTACTGCCACCTTTTCAGGATGCTGCAAAGATTAAGTGAGGAACATCACGTGGTTTCTCGTTGGTGTGACACAAACATTAGTTCCCTTTGCTGTTCTCATTTGAACATGCATATTTTGGGGGATGCTAGCCAGGATGGCATTGAGGACTCACACCATGGTCCACTTGTTACTTGACCCCTGCAAGTGCCCAGCGAGAGGCTCAACAAACAACAAACAGTGCATCCCTTAGAAAAAGAGCAGGGTGGGTGCGGGAATCCTAAACATCCCAACCTGACCACTCAGGCACGCCTGCCCAGAGCCTCCTGGGTTCCCAAGTCTCTGACCTGAGGGCAGAAGTCACAGATCTGCCAAACCACACAGAAGAAAGCCAGTGAGAAACATTTAGAGGTGTCACCAGGCGCCAGGGTCTTATTGGTGTGTGACCGCCGGGTGCCACCCATGCACAGAGGTCACTAGCGTTCAGTGAGCGCCTCGTTCACACCTACCCTGAGTCTGGCATTTTACCAGCACAGTAGGAACTTGGTATGGTTACCTCCTAGAAACCTCATTTCCACCCTCCAAGGTGGGGCTGTTCTGACCCTGATCTGTTGGAAGAGGAACCCTGGCAGGGGAGTAGCAGATGCAGAATTCAAACCCAGGTCTCCTGATCCAATGCCCAGGGTTTTTCATTTGTTTTCATTTTATCGTGCTACAGGAAGGAGCAAGAACAAGAGCCCAGGTAAAGGAATTTGCAAGTCTGGCCGGCATGGAAAGCAAACTCCTTTCTTCATTTTGCCCCCATTTGTTCAGTTTGCCCCGGGTTAAAGGTCAAGTTCATTTGGGGGTGAGGAAAGTCTTTATTGATCTCTAGCTGTCTAGTGTGGGACACTCAGGGAAAGGGCTGGGTGAAAGAAATACAACCAAGCTAGAGAAAGTTTCAGAAGGAAAAAATATCACATATTCCTACCTCCTTGAGAGCCAGGAAAAGAAGCCTTATCATCACCTGATTGCTTTTTCCATGTGATAGGAATGACCGGACTTTCTTTGGCCCACCCCTTTATTAATCTTGATTATGTACAATAAAGATAAAAACTTGGTAGCCAACCACCAAGCCCTTCCTATGCACTGGCTCATTTAGCTCCTCACTTCAGTCCAGGGAAGTGGCTGTCATTCGCACTCCCCTTTTCCAGATGAGGAAACTGAGGCTTATAAGGGGTACCCAGGGTCACCCAGCTAGTCAGGGGCAGGGGCAGGATTCACCCCCATTCTATCTGGCTCCACAGCCCATATTCTTGGCCATAGGACAGCACAATGCAGTAGAGCACTTTACAGTTTATACAACGCCTTTTTATTTTTTTATTTTTATTTTTTTTTTGGAGACAGAGTCTTGCTGTATCACCAGGCTGGAGTGCAGTGGCGCGATCTTGGCTCTCTGCAACCTCCGCCTCCCAGGTTCTAGCGATTCTCCTGCCTCAGCCTCGAGAGTAGCTGGGATTACAGGCATGTGCCACCACGCCCAGCTAGTTTTTGTATTTTTAGTAGAGACGGGGTTTCACCACGTTGGCCAGGATGGTCTTGATCTCTTCACCTCATGATCCACCCGCCTCGGCCTCCCAAAGTATACAACACCTTTTATGCAGCATCTCATGTGATCCCCACCACACCTGAGTCAGATGTTATTATTCCATCCTTACAAATGTGGAAACCAAGGGTCAGAAGGGCACGGTGCCTTGCTGTGAGTCACACCCGTGGAAGCCATCGAGCTGGGTTTGGAACCCAGGCTGACATCAAGCCTGTGCTTCTCGCTGTCCTGTGCCCATCTCCTGTCTTGGGGCTGACTATCACCTTATCCATAATTAGAGGCAGTTGATCCCCAAGTTGTTGCAGAGCTGAGACAGGGTCCCCACAGAGGGAGGGGAGCAGCTGTAGTATTGTCCTTGTGCGGACGTGGTACCCTGCAGGTAAGGATGAGCTTTGGAGCAGGCAGGTGGAGGCCTGAGGTTGATGCTCAGAACCTGCAGGCTGCCCCGGGAAGCTGTCTCCACCCCTCCATTCCCACATGGTGTTTAATGAGCACTTACTGTACATCACATCACCAGGCTTTGGGAATACAGTGTTTGGCAAAGCAGACTGTAGGAGAGGCACACGTCAAACAGGATGCATAAATAGCGAATAATTGCAGACTGTGATAAGAACTTATGGGGAAAAGTGGAGGGTGCATTTGTTTTGTCAGAGGAGCCGGGAAGGCTTCCCCATGGAAGAGGCGATTGGACTGGAATCTCAAGGGCAAGTGGTAGTGATCTAGGGGAACTGATGTACGATCCGGGAGCTCATGAAGGGTTTTAGGCAGGAGTGGGAGAAGATTTGTGTTTTGAAAAAGTCACTTGCGACGGGCGCAGTGGTTCACGCCTATAATTCCAGCACTTTGGGAGGCCGAGGCGGGTGGATCACTTGAGGTCAGGAGTTCGAGACCAGCCTGGCCAATATGATGAAACCCCGTCTCTACTGAAAATACACAAAAATTAGCCAGGTTTGGTGGTGGGTGCCTGTAATTCCAGCTACTCAGGAGGCTGAGGCAGGAGAATCACTTGAACCTGGGAGGCGGAGGTTGCAGTGAACCGAGATTGTGCCACTGCACTCCAGCCTGGGAAACAAAGCAAAACTCTGTCTCAAAAAAAAAAAAAAAGAAAGAAAGAAAAGAAAAGCCACTTGGGCCACAAGCAGAAATGCATGGGGGCCAGATTAGGTGCCCCTCTGTGCTCCTATCCTGAAGGCAGCCAGGTGGGCAAGGAAGGAGGGGATGAGGGAGGCAGGTGTCACAGTTATACTTTCCGACTTGGCATCGGCCGCTACAGTGGTGCCATCTCATCCTCCTTCCGTGGGTCATTTGATATATTTCCTCAGTGAGAAAATTGAGGCTCAGAAAAATTGGATGACCCAGCAAGATCATAACAGAGCCGGGCTCAAACATCTCTTCCCCAAATTTCTAGCTATCTCCCAGGCCATGTTTGTTAAATCAAGATGCAGCAGACTCACAGCGCTGTGCTGCTTGTCCCATTGTGTGCTCTCGTTGTATGTCATTAGCAGCTTAATGCCAGAATTATTTCAGCATTAGAGAAAATAACCCTTTACATATATCATAGTTCAAACACACTTCATTCTTATACCTACCCTATGAAGGGAGATAAACCATCTCCCCACTTCACATAGAAGCAAAGTGAGGCACAAGGTGGGATAGTGATGTGCCCAGGGTCACCTGGCTTCTAGTGAATGCAGGAGCTGGGATTCCAGCCCAGCCTGCTGACTCACTGGGCTGCACAGAGCTCCGCTAGCTCTGCTGACAGCTGCCACTCATTGGCAGGGGGTGGGCCTCTTGTCTTCCACACAAGGGTGAGTGGTCCTGGTGCTCCTTGTCTAGGGTACTGGGGTGGGGCATCCTCTGCCATAGACAAGAGAGACTTCACCTACCTGTGATCTCCCCAGGCACCTTCAGTGCCCCGTGGGCTGCCCTGGCCCACAGCCGTGAGCAGTACTGCCTGGCCTGGGAAGCCAAGTACCTGATGGAGCTCGGCAATGCCCTGGAGACCATCCTCAGTGGTCTCGCCAACATGGTGGCCCAGGAGGCCCTAAAGTACACAGTGTTGTCTGGTAAGTGCCCCCATCTGCCCCCCAACAAGAGCTTGCCCACTGCCTTCATCCCACCACAGTGGTACCATAGTTTTGCATGCCCAAAGCCCCCAGGGCAGGCACCGTGCTGGACCCTAGGAACACAGAGAGGTTAAGGCCGCATTCCTGTCTGGAGGAAGTTTATGATCCCTATGGAGAGAAGACAGGTAAACAGCCAATCACATGATCTGTCTGTTAGCTATTGCTGCGCGACAAGCTACCTCAAAACTCCATGGGATGTTTACTGTAATAGCTCAGGAGGCTGGAGTTGGCGGATCTTAGCTAGACCTGTGGGTCAGCCAGCCGTCCACCGATCAATGCTAGCCTTGTCTGGGGCAACTCAGCTCTGCTCCATTTGTCTCTCATCCTCCTGGGATGAGCAGGCAAGCCCATGTCAATGATAGAAGCGCAAGAGGCTAGCCCTGATGCACAAATCCATTTCAAGCCTCACATCTATTAATGTCTTTGGCAAAAGCAAGTCACATGGCTGAGTCTAGAGGGGATGGGCAGGGCAGGGGTCCCCACTGCAGAGTTATGAAGCAAAGTGGGAGGGTACAGGGTGTGGAGACGAATTGGGGCCATCTCACATGTGACAAGGGCTTGAGCAGAAGGGATTGAGTCCATATATCAGAAATTCATGAGTTTCGGATTTCTTTGCTCTTTAGCAGTTTGATTGGCAAACTTGCAGGTCCAAGTTGGAGACTGCATGCATTTATTTGAGCATCTGTTAGCCAGTCACTTCTCTGGTAGGACCCTAGGACGGGGGCCATTCCCTTCATCACTATCTCACCTCCCCAGGCATTGTGGCTGCCCTGACCTGGCCAGCCTCACTCCTCAGTGTCGCCAATGTCATCGACAACCCCTGGGGGGTGTGTCTCCATCGATCAGCAGAGGTTGGCAAGCACCTGGCCCACATCCTGCTTTCCCGGCAGCAGGTACCTGGGAATGGCTGTGTGGGCATGGCATTGAGCAAGAGGGGGAGTCAGGTGCTGACTTGTTCACAGATATCAGCCTTAGAGGCAAGGCTACTTGGAGATAACTCAATGGTTTTGGGGGTGTGGGCAGTCCTTGCTGCCTCTCCAGTTCAAGTAATGAATGTGTCCTAGGATGAACAGTAAGAATTATAGACTCTGCAGCTCTAGCAGGTATTTAGGTAAGGATTGAATAACAGGGGCATCTGCAGGTAGGAACAAGTCTGGGGGACTCTGTATCAACTCCTATGTATCAGCTCTTCATTCAAGTGTTTAGGATAATCACTGGGCTCATTTGGGTGATATTTCAGTGGAAACCTCTGACTCAGTTTGCAGTGAAGCCAGTAAAGTGAATGAGACCAGGTGCTTCAGCTGGCCACCAATGGAATTCCCACATGCTGGTGGCCTGGTGTTCCTTCCCAGAAGTGTAAAGCTACTTTATGAGGTCATCTTTGGTGGTCTAAATGCCATGTAAAATGGTTAGGAAGACACATCATCATAATACTTTTAAAATTTGAATCTAGTAAAGATGTACTTACCAAGAGAATAAAACCATCCCCTTCAAAATAAAACTTGAGTGAATGGAGACAAAAGCTTGAGAAGCAGTACCAGAAATGACTGCATTGTCAGGATTTGTTTTGGCTGGAAGTGGGAGAAAACCCAAAATAACAGTGGCTTAAACAAGGTAGAAATTTATTTTCCTAGAGAAGCCTAGCAAGGTTGTCTAATAGCCTTCCATGGTGCAGAGGCCCAGGTTCCTGCTACCTTGTTGCTCTGGGGTCTTGACCTTGTATCAAAGATGGCATCATCCGAGCTCCAGGGAGCAGGAGAAAGGAAGAACTGAAGAAGAAACAGCAAAGCCTTACAACATTTCAGTTGGTTACTCACTGGCCAGAGCCTAGTCACATGACCATTCCTAGCTGCCACAGAAGCTGGGAAATACAGTACTTGTTCTGAGTGATGATGAACCCAGCTGAAATTCAATTACTATGGAAAAAAGGGAGGATGGATATTGAGGGATGACAACTAGCAGTTTCTGCCATGCAGCTAAACTGCTTGAGAAACTGGCCACCCCCTTCAATCCCTGCGTCTTTGTCAAAAGAAACAGAAAAGTCCTTCAGCAGGCTTGACTCTAAGGCAAAGGCCAAAGTGGCATTGGCTTAGACAAGATAGAATTTTGTTCTCTCCCAAGTAACAGTCTGGGTGTCAATATCTGGAGCAAGATGATGTGTTAGTTTCCTGCTGCCACTCTTACAAATTACCACAAATTTACCAGCCGAAAACAAATGTACTATTTTACAGCTCTGGAGGTCAAAAGGCAAAAATGCATGCCTTAGGGAGGATCCCCTTTCCTTGACCTGTGCTAAGTCTCAGCCCTGTGGCCACCTCAAGCTACAGAGGAGTCAGGGAAACTTCGTCTTTGGCTGGGTGGCCGCGTGCCCAGTCAAACTCAGGAGTTAAGGACAAAGGGGAGAATGATATTGGGCAGTGGCCAGCAGGGTTGGCACAAAGCTCCTGCAGGATTCGAATACTGTTTAACAGAGGATTTTCTACTGTGGTAAGTGGAGTGGTGTGGGGGTGTGGAATACGTGTATTGGCACAAAACCAAGGAAAAGGAATAGAGTGGTAAAACCAGGCTGGGCCTCCAGAGCTCATCCACTCCCCTCCTCTCCTTCCGTGTAAGCTTGTACCCAAACACCCCCAGATAACTTTCATTTTCTTTAGAGTCTTGACATAATCAGTTACCTTTTCTTACAAGTCCTTGAGTCAGAAAATTCCTCTTTCCATCTGACTTACTACCTTATCACTTAGAGCCAATATTTTGTGCCCCACCTTCCTATCTAGAAACTGAACTGTTGTCCCTCCCTTGTCACTCTTGCCTTTTTACCCCTCACACCTGGGGGTGCCTTCTGTCTAATCTCCCCAGCTCCGGAAGGGGTCCCGCAGTACTGCAGCCATTTGCCGCAAGGCAGATCAGTGCAAGGGAAGTTGCTCTTGTAATTGACTAGCCCTGTCTCCTGGGGAAGATGAGACGGTGGCTGGATAATGGTTTGAGATGAAAGGGAATTAACCCAGCCGGGGGCTGCCTGTTGGCCTTGGAGGAAGCCAATTCCGGCAGCAGGTGCACTCCTGCATAAATGAGGGTCCTGACTCTGCTGATTAAGACATCAGCGCTCAGGGACTAGAACAGCATATGCATGATTCATTAGATGAGAATTAGGTGGTAAGGAATGTGCCAAGGCTGCCCTCCTCAGGCCTGATGTTTTGCTAGAACTGGCTGTATTCCCTCCAGACACCTGTGTCCTTTTTCCCTTCAGGGCCGACGACCTGTCACCTTGATTGGCTTCAGCCTGGGAGCCAGAGTCATCTACTTCTGTCTGCAGGAGATGGCTCAGGAGAAAGGTGAGCATGGATTATTGTCACAGACGGAAACCCTTCACAAGCTTGTTCCCAGGGACAGAGGTTCTGGGCCAGGGGCCATGAGCCTTGCAAAATGTGTTCCCAGTTCTTAGAAATAATAGTTAAAAGTTAAAAATAGTTTAAAAATCAAGAAAAATCGTCATCAACCTTGGGGAAATGATTTTTTGTACATACATTAGAGTAGATGCAAGATGGACCATCCTGTAATAATGACACTGGCTTTTGTGTTCTAATGCACTTTCTCAAGTGGGAATGAGGGGGACAAGAAATTCAAAATCAAGGTGTTGGCAGGTGCACTTTCCCTCTGAAGGCTCTAGTGGAGGATTTTTCCTGTCTCTTCCAACTTCTTGTGGCTGCCAGCAGTCCTTAGCATTCCTTGGCTTGTAGACATGTCATTCCAGTCTCTGCCTGTTGTCTTCTCTTCTCTCATAAGGACAGACAGAGTCATTGGATTTAGGGCCCACTCTCATCCAGGGTGATCCCATGTCAAGATCATTTACTTAATTATATCTGCAAAGACCCTTTTACCAGATGAGGTCACATTCACAGGTTCTGGGTGGACATATCCTCTGGGGGTTCACCATTCAACCACACACAGACACCTTTGGGAGTGTGTCATGCCTCCAGTGTCATCCTTTCTGTGCAAGGCAGTGAAAAGCTTGAGGGATGCTGCTCCTGGCCTTGGGTAGGTGAGGTCTCCAGGGCAGAATGCTGGTTTTGGACAGATCTGTCAGCAGGGGCTGCCTGTGGAGGGGCTGGTTGGGAGAGTGAGTTGCTGAGCCTGGGGCACTTGGAGTGGTTCACTGCTCCTGGAACATGGGCTCACCTCCTCTCAGTGGAAGGTAGCAGCGGCAGGACTCTGAAGGCAAGAGAAGGAACTCAGAGAGAAATTGTTGAACCTGGGAGTGGAGGGTGGATGGGAGAGAAGGGTTGGAGCTTAATATGATTTGGTTGTGTCCTCATCCCAATCTCATCTTGAATTGTGGCTCCCATAATCCACACGGGTCATGGGAGGGACCCGGTGGGAGGTAATTGAATCAGGGGGGTGGGTTTTCCCCATGCTGTTTCCATGATAGTGAATAAGTCTCATGAGATCTGATGGTTTTATAAAGGGCAGTTCCCCTGCACGCGTTCTCTTGCCTGCCACCGTGTACGACGTGCCTTTACTTCTCCTTTGCCTTCCACCATGATTGTTATTTGTTGCTGCAAAACGGCCTCTCCAAACACGGTGGCCAAAAGCAGCAATAACTGATCATTTCTCACAATTCTATGAGTTGACAAGACCATTTGCCTCTCCTGCCTGGGCTTAGTCATACAGTTGTAGTCAGAGCTGGAACACCCAGGAGGTCCAAGTTGGCCTCATTCGTGTATCTGGCCATCGGTGCTGGTTGTCGGCCAATGCAGACTCCTCCCTGCTCTCCAAATCTACTTCTCCCAGGGAAGCCTTTGAAAAGTTGCCATCCTCTCTGCTGTCATCATTTTGCTTCTTTCCTTGTCATCTTTCCCTCTCTGGCAGCAAACCGTCTATCTGCCAGGCTCCTTACCTAGAGAGATGTAGTCTTATTAATAGAACCAATTCTTCATTCAGAGGGCATGTCTCTGCCTCCAGTTAGCATAAATGCTATGTTAACTTAAGATCGTTAGTACAGGCAAGCCTTTAATTCCCCTGCCAAACAAATTGAATTAATTACCATGAACCATTTGGCTGTGGTAACCGGAAGTGAGGTCGACTATCAGCTGTCCCCAGAATGTGAGGCTGGAAACTGGAAAGAGGGAAGAGGGAGGCAGGTGGCCTCTTGGTGACAGGGCTGGTTAGTGTGACACTGGGAAGTTCCTACACTACAGCCTTTTGGGGGATGGTTCCCAAAGCAGCTTCCTTCCAGCGTCTTTCCTGCTCGCTGCTCCCACCCCTGGATCCTCATGGCCCATAGGTGAGATTTTGGGTTTTGATATTAGGCAGACCTGGATTTGGCTCCTAGCTTTGCCACTGACTGGCTGTCGGACCTTGGGCTAGTCACTTAACCTCTCTGGGCCTCAGCTTCCTCAAAGGATATGAGCTTTGTACACTTATCTCAAAGGATCATGGGGGGATGACATAACGAATGTGAGAATTCCTGGCCCCAATTTGGGTACACTCAGTAAATGTCCTCTGAATTCCAACCTGAGGACCTACTGTGCACAGGGAACTGTGGTGAGTGTTGTGTAGATGTCAGAACTTGTCATTTTGTGTCCGCTCTCCAGCCTCACATTAGATGTGAAGTCCAGGTAGGCAGGGTCTGCCTTGAGCCCTGCCGCCCCACTAGTGCCCAGCACAGTGCCCAGTGCACTGTGAGTGGTCAGGAAGATGAAGGAGCTGGACTTTGGGCGAGGGAATCAGGCACGTGCTGCTGTGCCCACGAGCTAGTGCAGATCCACCGAGTGCCAGTCTGTGTTCCAAGCACTTGCAAGTGTGATCACATTCCTTCCTCACTGCAGCCACAGGAGGGAGGTTCCACCAGTCTCCCTGCTTCAGATGAGAAAACTGAGGCTGAGAGGTGAAGCCACAAGAATCCTAAGTGCCAGAGCCAGGATTCAGGCCCAGGGAGTCTGGCCCTGGAGCCCTCACTCCTAACCACTATGCTGTATTTGGCAGACGGCAGGTGGACCAGGACAGGGCATCCCAGAGGGTCGGCCAGCATGGGCAAAGGTGGGGCTCTCAGGGGTGTCTAGAAACGGTGGTATCTGGTGTCTCTGCAGCCCACGTAAGAGGCCCCCCAGGTGGGTTGGTGGGAAATGCTAATAGGTCAGGGTGGGAGCCTGGCACTGTGCCAGGCTAAGGAGTTGGAAACAACTGGTTCAACGCTGGGGAAAGATTGAGCTCTTTAAACTGTGGAGTGAATGAGTAACTGAGTGGATCCTGCCAAGGAGGACCTGGGGGCACTGGTGCTGGGCACCCTACAGTTCACACACATGCACACATATGCACACTCACACACACACACCTGCACACATTCATACACGCATCTGCACACACTCACACGGCAGCAACTCGGCAGACCCCAAGGGCCTCTAATGCCCCCGCTGTTCTCTAGATCAGTGCGAATGTCCCAGCATGACTCACAGGGCCCCACTCATGATCTGCCTTCAGCACCTTCCCCCGCCTCTCTCCACCTCACATGCCGGGCTCCAGCAGACCAAGCTCTATTTCCATTGTTCCCTCTTGGTCCGTCCTCTCTGTCTCCTTTTCTAGATAATTCCTACTCATTTCTCAGGTCTCACTGTGTCTGGAAGCTTTCCCTCCAATAATAATGATAATAATAGTAGTAGTAGTAACCACACAGCACACACTTATGGAATACACTGCGTTTTCATGCACCAGATACAATTCTAAGCTCATCATATGTATTATTTCATGGAGTCCTTCCAACAGCTCTGTGAAGTAGGTACAATTATCACATCCATTTTACAGAGGAGGAAAGAGAAATGCAGAGTGTAGGGATTTGCCTGAATCACACGGCTAGGAGGTGGCAGAGCAGGCAGTCTGGCTGGAGATTGTGCGATCTTCATCCTACGCTAGGCTGTCTCTCCAAGCCACACTCCATTCTTCCCTGAACATCTTTCCCAGTGCTGGCCTGTCTCCCTGTTATACCTCCCTGCTTGCTCATCTGTCTTTCCAGTCTACCAGTAATTGTCACCTAGAGGTACACATCAGCAGCACATGGGCAATTGTTTTCCCAAAATATATATATGAGGCCCCTATATGGAAGGGATCAGGCACCCCTATTTTGGAAATAGCTCCACTGGGCAATTCTGGTGTGCAGCCCAGCCCACGCACAGGGTGAAGGTGGGCAGGGGCCCTGTTTCTCCTTCTTGTCACTGTATCCCTAGCCTGTCACAGTGCCTGGGACATACTAGGTGCTTGATGGACACATGACCCATGAGCCAAGTAAAGGAATTGATTCTGTGTGTCAGGGGCAGTGCATGCCCTGCTCAGCCGTGTGTGTCCCCAGTGCTTGGCACAGATGTAGACAAACATTTGAGGGTAGAAGGGAGTCCTTTTAACATGGGCACCACAGGTCTTCAATATTTTATCAAGAAAAAAAATTTTTTTTGAGACGGAGTTTCACTCTGTCACCCAGACTGGAGTGCAGTGGCGCCATCTCAGCTCACTGCAACCTCTGCCTCCCAGGTTCGAGCAATTCTCCTGCCTCAGCCTCCCAAGTAGCTGGGATTACAGGTGCCCGCCACGATGCCCAGCTAATTTTTTGTATTTTTAGTAGAGTCGGGGTTTCACCATGTTGGCCAGGCTGGTCCCAAACTCCTGACCTCAAGTGATCCACCCACCTCGGCCTCCCAAAGTGCTGGCATTACAGGCATGAGCCACCATGCCTGGCCTAGAAAACTTCTATATTGACAGATGAGTAGGTAGTCAGCAAAAAAGAAAAACGAGAAGAAAGAAAAAAAGAAAACCTCTACATTTTAAAAGAAGAAGAAACTAGGATCCGAAGCCTTCCAAATAACAAGAATCTGATAGGAATCTGACTCCAAGATGAACCCGGTGGACAAAAGTGCAGCTGGCATTTTCCCCCCATAGTCACCTTCAGAAAAAAGAACTTGGGCCCAGAAAACTCTAAACACATTCTTTATTTTTTTAAAGACAGGGTCTCCCTGTGTTGCCCAGGCTGGTCTCGAACTCCTGGTCTCAAGCAATCCTCCTGCTTCAGCTTCCCACAGCACTGGGGTTACAGGCATGAGCCACCATGCCCGGCCCTCACCGTCTTTGTTATTAATCAGCCTGATAGTTTCCCGCCTTATTTCATAACATCCCATCCCTGCCTCATTCATCATCTAGACAGGAGGTGAGAAAGGACGCTGGTCATCCTCTGCCTTGACTTTGGTCAAGAACACACTGAGGCCAGGTCCAGTGGCTCATGCCTGTAATCCCAACACTTTGGGAGGCTGAGGTGGGAGGATTGCTTGAGCCCAGGAGTTCAAGACCAGCCTGGGCAACATAATTTGCCTCTACAAAAAATTTTAAAATTAGCCAGGCATGGTGGCACGTGCATGTAGCCCCAGCTACTTGGGAGGCTGAGGCAGGAGGATCACTTGAGCCCAGGAGGTTGAAGATGCAGTGAGCCATGATCGTGCCACTGCACTCCAGCCTGGGTGACAGAGCAAAAGCCACACTGAGAGGGGTCTGTCCCTTAGTTAGCCATAGCTTATTCCAAATGTGAGCAGCAGGTGTGCGCACATTCACAGACATGTAGCCAGCTCTCTCTGTGGGACAGAAGGCAGCTCCTCCCATGCAGCTGGGTGCACAGGCCCCGCTCAGTTTAAAACCCCCACTGCCCATGCCGGCCTTCACAACAACTCCAGCTGGAAGGGAGATCTCTCTGATGCAAGATCTCAAAGCCATTTATATCCCCAGTTTTCCTTTTTCTTTCCAGAGTGTAAGGGAACTCCTGATGGTTCATAGAAATGGGGAGTTGGAAACAAAAGATCACCCACTGCAGAGGGGAATAGAAAGGTCCTGATCCCGAGAGCCAAGCACTCGAGTGTGACCTCCCAGCTTTGGGGACCTGAGGCCAAGGAAGCTGGTGGGGACCAGAGCAGAGCCCTTCTCGCCAGACTGCTTTAACTCACCCCACAAAGCACAAAGCAGAACAAATCAAAACAGGGACATAGGGACATACTTGTGATCACAAAAATACACACACACTCGGGGCCTGGCCCAGCACCAGGCGCTTGCAGGACGCGGCAAGGTACAGGCCTCTGCCATCACAGATGATGGGCCACAGGGCTCTTCTCCGCTGAGAAGCTGCCAGCTTACTTGCTACAAGTGTGTGAGCTCTGGAGTCAGGGCCTCTGGTTTGAATTCCAAACCCACCACGCACCCAGTCATGTAACCTCTCTGAACTCCACTTATGTGAGACATAGCCAATAATAGTATCTACAACAGGTTTTTAGGAGGATTACGTTATAGGCAATAATGCATATAAATGCTGGCCTGTAATAAGAACCCAGAAGTACTCGCTGAGCATTGATAATTTCCTAGAAACTGTTAATAAATGGGAGTAGGCATGTCCTACTATAGCAATCCCTCCCTGATGGATGGCATGGACCCTGGACCTAGTTGAGGAATAATTGGCCTCCCACAGGGTCAGAGCCTCCAGTTTCCACTCCTTCTCATGGCCACAGCGCCTCCTACCCTCTTCCTCAACCATTCCCCTCCCAAGTCCTTGCCCTTGTATTACCAGTGGGGCATCTTCACATCTCCAGATGGTCGAGATCGTCAATGAATTCTTCACCCTTTGCCGAGGGCTGCTGTTTCACATCTCATTCCTCCCAGCTGCACTGCCTGGTTTCAGGCAGCCCTGCTGTTTAACACCCAATTAATCTGCACACTGAGAAGACCCTCTCCTAATTGCAGGATAGCTGTCATTATCTGAGTTAAGGGATGTAAAAGAGGAATTACCCTAATGCATTTGAATCCACTAATTGTTTTCTGGAGTCCCCTGAGAGCTAGTAACAAAATAGAGCAGTAAATCCTAGAGTCACCCAGAGCACATAATCCTTCCACCAGCCTCCACTCTCCACTGCCCCTAACAAAACTTGTCCTTCCTTCCCCTTCCCCAGGAAAAGCTGCCTGTAGAATTAACTGTCTTCACAGCTTCCTCTCCCTTTTGGGGTGATTCTGCAAACACCAGGGGTGGCTCCTCTAGGGATCACCACCCTTCCCAAGGTGCCCCTTACAGCCCAGCCTGCCCTTCCCTCAAGCTCAGTGCGGTCAACTTCTTTTCAAATAAGTGTTGAGACTGCAGGCCCCTTGAGGGCAGGGATTGTGTGTGACTCACCTCTGTGCTTCCTGTACCTGGAATAATGCCAATAGAGAGTACATGCTCTATAAGTAAATGGAACTTGAAGTTGAATGTTATCAGCATTCACAGTGTGTCAGTCAGGACAGCCTAGGTTATGCCGCAGTGACAAACATCCCCAATATTGCAGAGGTGTGATACAACAAAGGTTCATTTCTCACTCATGCAGTCTGGGTACCCAGGGGAACTCTGGTTGTTGTAGATGCCCAGGTCGAGGGAGCTTCATATCAACGTATGGTTCCTCAGTAGGAGACAGAATGTGGTGACTTATGCACTGGCCCTTAAAGCACCTTCACCCATAAGTAACACATGTGACTTTTACAAACATTTCATTGGCCAAAGCAAGTCATGGAGACATTCCTCACATGAAGGAGGGGCCAGTAAATGTCTTCCTACCATGTGGTCAGAGACAGAGAGCTAGAACCATTTGGTAAACAGCTTTTTACCTTTTTCTCTCCATGCTAAACATTTTTACTGACATTATTTTTTTAATTCTCACAAGAGCCCGTGAAGTAGGCACTATTTTTTGCTTGTGGTTTTTGTGTGTATGTGTATGGGTACATAGTAGGCAAATATATTTATGGGATATGTGGGATATTTTGATACAGGCATGCAATGCATAATAATCACATCATGGAAAATGGGGTATCCATCACCTCAAGCTTTTATCCTTTGTGTTATGAACAATAAAATCATACTCTTATTTTTTATTTACTTATGTGTTTATTTATTTATTTTTTGAAACAGAGTCTCACCCTGTCACCCTAGCTGGAGTGCAGTGGTGCAATCTCAGCTTACTGCAACCTCCACCTCCCGGTTCAAGCAATTCTCATACCTCAGCCTCCCAAATAGCTGGGATTACAGGTGCACACCACCATACCTGGCTAATTTTTGTATTTTTGGTAGAGACGGGGTTTCACCATGTTGGCCAGGCTGGTCTCAAACTCCTGACCTCAGGTGATCTGCCCACCTCAGCCTCCCAAAGTGCTGGGATTACAGGTGTGAGCCACCGCGCCAGGGCTTTTTTAGTTATTTCTAAATGTACAATTAAATTATTGGCTTGGCACTGTGGCTCACACCTATAGTCCCAGCACTTTGGGAGACCAAGGTGGGCAGATCGCTTGAGGCCAGGAGTTTGAGACCAGCCTGGACTACATGGCAAAACCCTGTCTCTACTAAAAATACAAAAATTAGCCAGGCGTGGTGGCATGCCTGTATTGCCCGCTACTTGGGAGGCGGAGGCATGAGAATCGCTTGAACCCAGGAGGCAGAGGTTGCAGTGAGCCGAGATTGGGCCACTGTACTCTAGCCTAGGTGACACAGCAAGATTCTGTCTCAAAAAAAACAAAATTATTATTGACTGTAGTCACCCTGTTGTGCTATCAAATACTAGGTCTTATTCACTCTTTCTAACTACTCGTTGTACCTAGTAACTATCCCCACAGCTTATTCTGTATCCACCATGGGGGCCTCATGGTTCCCTAAGGATACCACTAAATGGCAGCTTCTATTTCCTGAACACATATTAGAACTTCGTGGTCAATTAGCAGCCAGAAGGCCATAGTTGGATTCTGGCCTCTGTAATTAATCCTCAGCTAAGATCTCAGCCAAGGCACCATTCTCACTGACCCTGTCTCCTTATCTGCAAAACAGGGACATTCCTCTCTTCCCCTACTTTCCCTCACATTACTGCTTGGAGGCTAGAAGTATATCTTGATGGAAAGGCAGAGTGGGGCAGGCTCTGAGGGTGCTTGGGTGAGAACCCCAGTGTTGGATGGTGCCCGGGAACCCAGGAGCTTCGCCAAGGGGCCTTCATGCAGACAGAGGTAGGAATGGCACCCAGCACGTTTCCCAGCTAATCAACAGAGCCAAGGCCAGTACAGATCCCTGGATCCAGCCAGGCAGGGAGCAGGGCCCAAGCAGATCTGGGCCAAAGCTCTGGGCTCCTTGACAGCAATTGGCCTCAGACCTTGCCCAGTGCCCAGAGAGTCAGAGGAGATGACCTGGTGAAAATGCCTTGAAAATCAGAGCTGCCCGTAAATGGGAATGACATAATAATCATTGTCACAGCAATAGTAGTGTAGTAATAGCCACCATCTATGAAGGCCTAGCTCTCTGCCCAGTTTTTGCACAGTTTTATGTACATTCTCTTCCACCCTCACAACCACCCCATGGGGCCGGTAGTTCTGCCTCCAGTTTCAGATGAGAAGAGTGGATTTAGAGAAAGGTGGAGTAGCTCTCCCTAGAATGAGGATTTTGACATATCTTTTTCCAACTCCAGAGCTCCTACTTAAAACCTTTTATTTTAGGTTCTGGGGTACATGTGCAGGCTTGTTATGTAGGTAAACTCATGTTACTGGGGTTTGTTGTGCAGATTATTTTATCACCCAGCTACTAAGCCTAGTACAATAGTTACTGTTTCTGATCCTTTCCCTCCTCTCATCCTCCACCTTCGAGTAAGCACCAGTGTCTGTTGTTCCCCTCTTTGTGTTTATGCGTTCTCATCATTTAGCTCCCACTTATAAATGAGAATGTGTGGTATTTGGTTTTCTGTACCTGCATTAGTTTGCTAAGGATAATGGCTTCCGGTTCCTTCCATGTTTCTGCAGAGGGCATGATCTCATTCATTTTTATGGCTGCATCATATTCCATGGTATATATGTACCACATTTTCTTTATCCAGTCTACCATTGATGGGCATTTAGGTTGACTCCATGTCTTTGCTATTGTGAATAGTGCTGCAGTGAACATACAGATGTATGTATCTTTAAAACGATTTATCTTCCTTTGGGTATATACCCTTTAATGGGATTAATGGGTTGAATGGTAGTTCTATTTTTAGCAGAGCTCCTATTTTTATCTTACAATATTTCAGCCCCTCCTGGTTGGATGTTTTCAATCAAAGCAATATACCATATGAGACCTTCTAAAGAGAGAATTATTCAAAATCAAATTCACTCTACTAGCTCGTATTTGTTAAGCACTTACTGT
This sequence comes from Gorilla gorilla gorilla, assembly GCF_029281585.2. Lineage (NCBI taxonomy): Eukaryota > Metazoa > Chordata > Mammalia > Primates > Hominidae > Gorilla > Gorilla gorilla. Next base: position 220,174,565 of record NC_073224.2, read on the forward strand.
GTGCTAAGCACTAGACTAGGCTTTAGGGAGTTGACAGCTAATAGATATAGCACCAGCCTCACAGAGCTTATGTTGAAGAAACTACCCTTCCAAAGACATGAGTTGGGTTTTGCAGAGTGGTGTGGGGATCAGCAGTGGTGTACATCAGTCATCCCACGGAGCACCTGGCACATAGTAGGTGCTTGGTAAAGGAAGTTCTTACTGCTCTTTCATGCCAGGTTCAAGGGCAGCCCCCTGGGTGGCACTGACATCCCTTTGTCTGCACGTCCTGTCCTAACATGGAGACCATCTCTACCACTCCAAACCCGAGAGCACTTGGCTTAGGAAACAGAAGGAGTCGCAGAAGCTGGCCCACCAGGACATAAAGGCAGATGCTCAGCAAGCCTCCCAGCCTCCTCTGCTCCTCCCACGCCTCCAGGCAGGCAGTTTGGGTTTGCAGAAACCCATCCGGGGCTGAACCCAGCCACCTCTGCTCCTCCCACGCCTCCAGGCAGGCAGTTTGGGTTTGCAGAAACCCATCCGGGGCTGAACCCAGCCTCCTCTGCTCCTCCCACGCCTCCAGGCAGGCAGTTTGGGTTTGCAGAAACCCATCCGGGGCTGAACCCAGCTCTACCATGCGTCATCCTAGAGATCTGTAAGGCGTCTGAGGAGATTTTCCCAATTGTTATTGAGATTCTCAGAGCAGTCCCGCCACATGTTCAGATGTGCCCCACAGGACGGGGAAGGGCTGATCTCCCGTGGGAATCCCTGGCCTTCTGGATGAGTATTTTAAGTGCATCATGTAGCTGAGGAATCTTCTCTTCAAACACAAACAGGCCCAAATTCAACTGGCATTTACTGAGATCCCTACTACCTGCTTGTAAGATCAACTGATTCCTTATCTTCATCCTCCTCCTCCTCTGGCCAGCTCACAATTATTGTTTTCTGCAAACCCAGACCGCCTGCGTGGAGGTGTGGGAGGAGCAGAGGAGGCTGGGAGCCTTGCTGAGCACTTAGTGTGTGCCAGGCACAGTTAAACACTTCACATGCCTTATTTAATCCTTGCAATAATCCTCTGAGGTTTTAATTATCCCCATTTTACAGATGAGGAAACTAAGGCTTACAGAGGTGGAATAACTAGTGCATAGTTACAGGACTAGCATGATGAAGCTGGAATGTGGAGCTGCAATGGCTGACCCGTGTTCTTCGGCTCACTGCAACCTCCACCTCCCAGGTTTAAGCTCAGAGAGCCGAAGGGATTTGCCCAGAGTCAGAGCTGGAAGGTGGCCGAGCCAGGCGTCACACCCAGGGCCATCACCCACACCTGGGTCATAGCACTGTGTTCAGCTGCCTCCCTGCTCCCTCTCGGTGCTTTGCCCATCTTTGTTTCCAAGCTCACCACGTTGGGTTACAATGCATCTGCCCACAGGTCTCTCTCCCCTGCTAGAATGTGGCTGATGCTTAAAGGGAAAACACACACTCACGATCACCAGGCACTGTCTGTTTTGTCCCCTCTGTGTCACCAGCCCCTGGCTCAGGCCTTGGCATGTAGAGGTGCCCAGTACATGTTAGGAGCTGATTCACTCATGAGGGACACAAAGGCAGCCATGAAGTTTGCTGTGAGGGCTTCTTGCAGGGGACCATGCTCGAGGCCTTTGGGTGCGGCAAGGCTCGAACTGCCTTGGCAAAGTGGACTCCTCAGCCCCCAAGGCCTGGGCCAGCTGGTTGATCTATTGCCCAAACTTCCCAGTGACCACGCTGTGCTCAGCCCACTCCATTCCAGACTGTCCATCGGGCTTGATCGGCTGGCACACACACACAGCCTGGGTAACGACTCTGCCCACTCAAAACCAAGACAAAACATGCACCTCCCAAATGATTGTGCCTTTGATCAGGAAACCAGCATAGTCAGAATTCCTAGCAATGAACAACCCCCCTCTAGCGACAGTCCAAGTCCCAGCATAGGGCATGAATTTGCTTTGGGAGTGACTGACCCCCTCCCCAAGGGTATTTCTGACCCCGGTGCGTGCCAAGGGCAGGGAGGTGGTGCCTGCCGCCAGGAACGGCCAGCATCTGAGCACTCACTGTGGGACCCTGGGCCCTGATCACAAGGGGGCATTCATCTTTTCTATATTTTTGCTTTTAAAAGTCTTTGAAAAATTAAGTAGTTGGAAAGCAAACTCAATTCCAACTGACTTGTAGTAGCTGGCTGAGCTGAGAAATGGCCATAGGAAATCAATTGCTGCTTCAGGTTATTTATGCATTTATTCTCCTCTGCATCCAAAAGGCTTTGAAGGGAATTAATTCAACATATTGCATATTGCCTGTGCCCTGTGGGCCTGTCCATGCAGTTGACAAGACACCCTGAGCTGAGCCAGCCTGCCTACAGGTGTCTTCATTCAGCACCATAGAGCCTGCAGGACCTGCTTCACTCTGGGCCCTAGGGTCCATTAGTCAATCCTGGCTCCCCCATCCGTTTGCCATCTGTAAGCGGGCTCAATTTGATCACTTTTCCTAGTGTCTTCAAGATGCAAGGATCATTGCAACCAGCTGAGAATGACATGAAAGAAGGAGCACTCACGCCTGTAATCCCAGCACTTTGGGAGGCCAAGGCGGGTGCATCACAAGGTCAGGAGATTGAGACCATCGTGGCCAACATGGTGAAACCCCGTCTCTACTAAAAATACAAAAATTAGCTGGGTGTTGTGGTGTGCGCCTGTAGTCCCAGCTACTCAGGAGGCTGAGGCAGGAGAATTGCTTGAACCTGGGAGGCGGAGGTTGCAGTGAGCAGAGATTGTGCCACTGCACTCCAGCCTGGGTGACAGAGCAAGACTCCATCTCAAAAAAGAAAAAAGAAAAACAAAAGAAGGAGCACTGAACTTAGAGTCTAGAAACATCAGTTCAAACCCAGACTCCACTAGTTACTGTCTGGGTACCCTTGGGCAAGTCACTTCACCTCTCTGGGCTTCAGACTAATTAGTAAAATTGGGATATTGATCCCTCTGGGGGTTATTCTAGGATTTAATAACTACCATTTATTGAACACCTACTATATGCCAAGTGATATGCTAAGGGCTTTGCCTGTTTTCCCTCATCTAATATACAAACAACTCTAAGATATAGTTATTGATTTTCCCATTTTGCCTATAAGGAGATTGATGGCAGGGACTGTGTCCGTTTCATTCTGCCCTGTGTCATCGGCACCTAGCATGGGACTTGGCACAGCAAAGAGCTGCAGCAATTTACAAATAGTGGACCTGGGTTCACCTCCAGCCTGTCCAACCACAAAGCTGGCCTTTTTATATGGTGGATGTAACAGCACAATGCTTGGCACATAGTAGACTCCCAACAAGTAAGTGTTCCTTTCTTATTCTCCATTAGTTTATCCAAATGGATTTTTCCAAGGCTGTGGTACTAACTGTCTCTGAGCTCACTAATGTAGCAGTAATGTCTTTAGCCCAACTGGCAGCTCTCAGGGGAGTGAGTTACAGAAGTGGGATTCATTTAATCTCTGCTTTAATCTAAACTAAAGGCCAACCAACCCCCAGGCTCTTTCCAAGACTCTTAGCCTGCCGACTCCCTTTCAAAGGCATTTGATTCCCTCTGGGAATGCAGGCACCCTTGACCTTAGCAGTTGCCACCGGCTAAAATGCATTTGATCTCACCTTGAATGTGGGTTGTCTCTGTTATTTAAAGAAGGCAGGAATTTGGGGGCTTGCTCCAGCCTCGCCTCTGGGGTCAGACCTCTCTGCTTCACTGTTAACCCACAGGGCATTGTCACCAGGTGACCCGCTTCACCTTCCTCTCACAGATTGGCCACCAGCCCCCATTGTCTACTAGATAAATCCACTTAGCTTCCAGGGCCCCAGCTCAGAGCTGGAAGAGCCTCCAGAAATCACATTGTCCAAACCTTCAATTTACAGGTGAGGAAAGGAGACCAAGAGGGTCTGCACCCTGAAACGCAGTGATGATTGGTGTTGGTGTTGGAAGTTGGTTGCTGTGACTGGAGGAATCCAGAAATGCCCAGATACTAGCCTTGGAAATTACTTCCTTCTTCCCACAGGGTCTCTGAGAGAGATGAGCATGCAGACTTTAGCTACATGATGACTGGGGCACCCACCACTTCAACGCCACCTAAGCTAGGACCCAGTAACCCCCAGGGAAGAAGCTGTGCTGGTCACACAGCAGGCTCAGCCACCCAAAAGCTCCAGCCCTGGATCTGGGGGCCTATGGGGTCCTGGCCAGTGGCATCGAAGGAGAAAGGAGGCAGGAAGACAAAGAAGAGACTATCCCCCATATGAGATGAATACAGGTTGGGCATCCCAAATCCAAAAATTCAAAATCCAAAATGCTCCAGATTCCAAAACTTTTTGAGCAGCAACATGATACTCCGAGGAAATGCTCAATGCAGCATTTCAGATTTTCGGATTTGGGATGCTCAACCAATAAGAATAATGCAAATATTCCAAAATCTGAAATCCAAAATACTTCTGGTCCCACGCATTTCAGATAAGGGCCAGAGAGAGAGAAGGTGGCCCTAACCTCCTCCAGCGACTTGCCTTGCTCAGAGGAGGGAGGAGAGCCTGCAGTCCGGCTTCCTGATGTACAGCAACCTGCCCACTAGTACATGTGTCCCATCAGTGTCCTCACACTTGACTAATGAGGCCAGCACCCCCTCTTCCCATAGGAGCAATAGGAGGAGGCCTGGGAAGAAGGTTGGCAGAGAGAAACACAGGCACGGAAGGAGGAGAGGCTGAGGATCCCAGTGTTCCTGCCACTGACACTGGATGCACCCCCAGCCCCCTTGCCCCAGGGTCAGAGCTTGTGCCAGACATCCCACCACCTCCAGACCAGCAGTGCTCCCTTGGAACCAGGGAAACCCTTGTACGAAAGTGCCCCAGGGGTTCTTTCTTCCAGGACTGTGTCTCCCTAGCCTGTCTTTCCTACCACCTGCTGTAGCCATTTGCAGACACACTTTCTACTCCTAAACTATAAAGTATATGCAGAGTAAAGAGTTGGGTGCTCATAATTACCCAGAAGGCCACAATTCTCCATGCCATGAGGTTAAGATCATGGGAACGGTATGACCCTGTGCAAGTCCCCTACATTCTTCAAGTTTTCCTTATTATTAATGTAGATCAAATGATATCCACCTCTTAAGGAAAATAAAATAGCGCATCTAAGCTCTTAGCACAGAGCCTGGCACATAGTACATACTGAGTGATTGGCTAAGACTGTCGTACAGTAGGTGGCTTGCAGCCTTGAGAGCATTGACTCCTGTAAAGGGCACTTAACACTCAGTTGAAGGATAATGATCCAGAAGGCACTGCTAGAACATCTTATCGGGGCTGATATGCTGGGCCTCATTTCATTCTTTCGTCCCATGAACATGCGATTGTGGACTCCTAGACTCAGGGTTCCAACAGACGTTTGAAATCGTCTGGTTCAAACAAACCTCCACACTGTACAGGATCCCCTTGACATCATCCATCTGTCTACTAGCCTCTGCTTAGTTGCTTCTAGTGATAGGAAACTGACTACTCTGTGAAGGGTAGTAAGTCAGGAATTTAGAGGACTGATCAATTTAATCATGGAGTCAGTTGCTTGTAAATTGTGAAACATCAAGCCCTGCCCAGAGAATCTGTTAAGGCTATTGGTGTTTGAATGTGCAATGAGATGAGCCATGTCCAGGGAGGCCGCTGGCCCCTCAGATAGAGTCCCAAGGTTAGTAGTACCTGGAGGGTCAGCATATTTCCAGGTTTGGCCCTGGACTTTTCCAAAACGTGTGTGTGTGTGTGTGTGTGTGTGTGTGTGTGTGTGTGTGTGTGTGTGTGTGTGTTGTGTTGTGTTTTGTCTGAGACAGGGTCTCCCTCTGTCACCCAGGCTGGAGTGCAGTGGCACGATTTCAACTCACTGCAGCCTCTTTCCCCTGGGCCCAAGCCATCCTCCCACCTCAGCCTCCCAAGTAGCTGGGACTACAGGCATGTGCCACCATGCCTGGCTCATTTTTGCATTTTCTGAAGAGACAGGGTTTCGCCATGTTGCCTAGATTGGTCTCGAACTCCTGAGCTTGAGCGATCCACTCACCTCGGCCTCCCAAAGTGCTAGGATTACAGGCATGAGCCCCCGCGCCTGGCCACTAAATATAATTTTATCTATTTTGCACCCAGAGCTGAGCAGTCCCATTAGGAAAACTCACAGGAGACAGTGTTGCAAACTGAATCCTGCTTTCTCGAGGTCCAGCAGTAACTGCCACTCTCAAGCAATGGAGCACGTGCCCACACTGTCTGCCTAAGCTCCAGGGAAACAAATTCTCTGCTGAAGTTTCTGTGGCGAGCACAGCTGTATGGAGAGAATAGTCTGCAGGAGCGTATCTTTTCCTGGCCCCCACAGTGAGCCCTGATGGCTGTCTGAGTCTCAGAAGGAGATCCCCTCTCTGGGGACCATTCTCAGTTTCCTTCCTTCCCAGGCCTCCCCCTCACTCAGAATTCTGCATAACCAGGTCCCATGCATTGAGTCTCAGTCCATAACAACAACAGAAGAATCCAGACCCTCTGCAGCAAAGGAGCATTCCTCTGAGGTTGGAGAGAATTCCAACCAGAGAAGAAAACACCCCAGTCTCATTAACTTACATGTTAATTAATCATCTCAGTTCCCAGCACTCTGTAATGGAAACTGTCTTTTTTTTTTTCTTTCCTTGTATCTAAGATTCCCTGATCATCAAGCCTGCATTGTCAGTGTTGTCAAAACTTGTCTTTTAGAAAATTGCCAGGCCTGTTTTGCAGAGCAGAAGATAAAAATGTTTCTGCCTGTGGGTCAGTGCATACCCAGTACCTGTGATTTAATGACAGACCCTGAGTTTTGGGGACCCTGTCTTTGCCACCCTAGCACAGGGTGTTCATGTGTGAACTCTGACCTTTCGGGTCTCTACTAGGCCTTCATTGTTCTTTATTTTTTCTATCTTTTGTTAACTCGTTTTCTTAGACACGTATTTATTTATTTATTTATTGATTGATTGATTGATTTATGCAAGGCCCCATCATTCTTCCCCCAAAAGATTTTCAGGCATTTCAGGAAATACAGCCACTAAAGCAACAACTTATGGGCAAATATAAAACATCAGGACCCAGAGAAAAACAAATAGGAACAGGAGCTCTAAGCCCATTGGGAAGATCCAATGCAAGGGAGGCAGGCCTGGAGCAGAAGGCATCTGCAGCCAGGCCTGGATCTGAATTCCAGCTCTGCCACTTACCAGCTGAGCAAACAGACCCCGTGTACTTAGTCTCTACACCTCAGTCCTCTCGCCTGAGAAATGGGTCTAGTAATACTTTCTTCATAGGACAATTGAAAGAATTAAGTGGAGCCAGGTGTGGTGGCTCACACATGTAATCCCGGCACTTTGGAAGGCCGAGGCGGGAGGACTCCTTGAGGTCAGAAGTTTGAGACCACCATGGCCAGCATAGCAAGATCCCTGTCTCTATTAAATAAATAAATAAAATGTAAAAATTTAATCAGGGCCAGACCTGGTAGTCCATACCTGTAATCCCAGTGCCTTGGGAGGCCAAGGCAGGAGGATTGATCGCTTGAGCCTAGGAGTTTAAGACCAGCCTGGACAACAAAACAAGATGCCATCTCTACAAAAAAAAAATATATATATATATATATATATATTTTCCTTTTTGAGAAGGAGTCTCTCTCTGTCGTCCAGGCTGGAGTGCAGTGGTGTGATCTTGGCACACTGCATCTCCACCTACTGGGTTCAAACGATTCTACTGCCTCAGCCTCCCAAGTAGCTGGGACTACAGGTGCCTGCCACCAAGCCTGGCTAATTTTTGTAGTTTTAGTAGGGACGGGGTTTTGCCATGTTAGCCAGGCTGGTCTTGAACTCCTGACTTAAGTCATCCATCTACCTTGGCCTCCCAAAATGCTGGGATTACAGGTGTGAGCCACTGCACCCAGCCCAAAATTTTTTTTTAATTAGCCAGACGTGGTGGTACACATCTGTAGCCCCAGCTGCTTGGGAGACTGAGTCCAGAGGATCATTTGAGCCCAGGAGCTCAAGGTTGCAGCAAGCTATGATCGCACCACTGTACTCTAGCCTGGGTGACAGAGGGAGACCCTGTCTCTAAATCAATGAATCAATAAATAAAGCACTTAGCAGAATGGCTCACAAGTAATAGGCATTCAGTAGCCACTGTTTTATTACTGTTATGGTTATTGTGTTTATCTGTTATTACCCAGTGCTGTAACTGAACTATTAGCTTCCCAGCAATCAAAGCAAAAACAGAAAAAGTTGACTGCATATTTCTCCTGTCTGTGAGGGTATATAGTGATGCCAGCTGCACCTGTAGTGAGACCTTCCATCTCAACCTGACTTCTTCTGTCTGAGAGTCGCACCCTCTCATTTTGAGAAGTGAACTCAGGTTCAAACATAATTAGCCAACAGAGCCTCGGATGTCTCTGCCTTGGGCTAGCTGGAAGGGTCAGGGCTAGAGCTTACAAACCTGGACCATGAGGAGAATGCCATGGCTGGGAATAATCTTTATAAGGTGCCTGCCTGATTGAACAGAGATGTGTCAGGAAGGCTGCAGCAGCGACTTCTTCAGAACCCAGATTGGAGCTAATGATCTCTTCAGCTTTGATGAGTACCGGGGTACTTGGAAGTTACAACTAGGTGGCGAGTCTCAAGTTGGATTTTCGTTTGAGTGGTTTTACGTTGTGTGTATTTAGCAGTTGCTTCATGGGATTGTTGTTGTACCTGGATCTCAGGCTCAGGGAGCAATGGGAAGCATGATTTTTAGTTGGTGCCGCCGCATTCCTCGGCAGAAATTTGATGGAGAATACCTGCTCCTCTCCAAACTAAGAAATACACCAGGGAGCTGGTGTGTATTGAGCACCTACTGTGTGCCAGACTGGAACAGAGTCCATCTCGTTCTTCTTCCCAGTCACCTTGGAAGGTGTGGGCATTATGACACTGGCAACCAGGTGTTGCATTTTCTCTCTCTCTTTTTTTTTTTTTTTTTTTTTTGAGAGACGGTCTCATTCTGTTACCCAGGCTGGAGTGCAGTGGTACCATCATAGCTCACTGCAGTCTCAGACTGCTGGGCTCAAATGCCTCCCACTGCAGCCTCCCAAATAGCTGGGAATACAGGCGCATGCCACCACACCTGGCTAATTTTTTAATTTTTTGTAGAAACAGGGCCTCGCTATGTTGTCCAGGCTAGTCTCAAACTCCTGGCCTCAAGCGATCCTCCCACCTCGACCTCCCAAAGTGCTGGGATAAGACACGGCACATGGCTTCATTTTCCATTTTTATTTTTATTAATTAATTTATTTATTTATTTTGAGATGGAGTCTCACTCTGTTGCCCAGGCTGGAGTGCAGTGGTGTGATCTTGGCTCACTGCAACCTCCGCCTCCCGAGTTCAAGCGATTCTCCTGCCTCAGCCTCTCGAGTAGCTGGGATTACAGGTGCCCACCACCATGCCCAGTTAATTTTTTTGTGTTTTTAGTAGAGAGGGGTTTCACCATGTTGGCCAGGCTGGTCTTGAACTCCTGACCTCAGGTGATCCACCTGCCTTAGCCTCCCAAAGTGCTACGATTATAGGCATGAGTCACCGCGCCTGGCCCATTTTCCATTTTTGAAAATGGGAAACCTGAAGCCCAGGGAGGTTAGGTGACTTCTCCAAGGGCACCCAGCCAGTAATTAGCAAGCCTGGGATTCTAATTCATGTATGTCTAAACCATTTCCTGTTAACCCTTCTTTTATGCTGCCTTTTCCGACAAGCTTGCTGCCCTCAAAGAGCCTACAACCTAGTTAAGAAAATAAGATGCCAGGCTTAAAGCAGGTGAATAACAGAACCAAATGCTGCATCTCAAGGGCCTAGACTTTAAGGGCTGCAGCAGTTCAAAGGAGGAGCCTTTCCTTCCAGAAGGCAGGGAAGGCGCCAGGGAGGAGAGGGCAGGCTTTGAAGGACAGGTAAGCCTCGAGAGGCTTCGAGGCAGGCGGAAGGCTGGAGGGCCCAGGACTGGCAATACCCAAAGTCCAGAGGCAGGAAGGTGCATGTGCTGGGAAGGGCCAGTGACTGCAGCCAAGGTTTCTGCCAGGAAGTTGTGAGAAACAAGGCTGAAGAGATGAACAGGGTCCAATATGCAGGGCTTGGCCCGTCCAGCAGAAAGCAGAGACCTGGACTCAGGCCCTGACTCGAACCTTCAGTAGTAGCATTTTCACTTGATGTAGTTAATCGATCTGTCAGCCAGCAAATGTCTCCTGGGACCTACGCCATGACATCCCAGGACCTGTGCAGGGTGCAGAGGGAACAGCAATCAGGCAGACCCCATTTCTACCAGGTGTGATCTCAGAGGGGAAGGGACCTCCTCCTGAACACCCCATCCTTCAGCCAGTCCTCCCTGCAGCTGGGGAAGCCACACACCTTCTAGTCCTGGATTCCTCTTTTTAAAAATTTAATTTCATTAATTAATTTTATTTATTTGAGATGGAGTTTCGCTCATGTTGCCCAGGCTGGAGTGCAATGGCGCAATCTCGGGTCACTGCAACCTCTGCCTCCCAAGTTCAAGCAGTTCTCCTGCCTCAGCCTCCCAAGTAGCTGGGATTATAGGCGCCTACCACCATCCCGGCTGATTTTTGTATTTTTAGTAGAGATGGGGTTTCACCATGTTGGCCAGGCTGGTCTCGAACTCCTGGCCTCAGGTGATCCACCCACCTCGGCCTCCAATGTGCTGGGATTATAGGCTTGAGCCACCGCGCCCGGCCCTGGATTCCTCTTTTCTCGCCCGCTCAGCTTCCTTGAGGCTGGCAGCTCCAGCATGGATGCCCAGGGACAGGGCCTCCATGGATACCTGTTGAACTGCACCAAGAGAAGGATGAAGTACCATTTTCAGGTCGGGCCCTTTGCAAGTGGTGTCTCCTCCATCTGCACAGCCAGCCTGGAGGGAGGACACCAGAACAGTCCCTGTTTTTCGAGAGAGCAGGTGCAGGGAGCCCAGGAGATTTGTTCATGGTCACTCAGCTTGTAAGTGATGGAGCCGAGGGAGGGCCGCTTACCTGTCTGACACCCACACCAGGGTTCTTTCTACTGACCCTTTATCTGTCCCTTTAATTAAAAAAACAAAACAAAACAAAACAAAAAAATTGGCCAGGCGCGGTGGCTCACGCCTGTAATCCCAGCACTTTGGGAGGCCGAGGAAGGCAGATCACGAGGTCAGGAGGAGTTCAAGGCCAGCCTGGCCGACATAGTGAAACCCTATCTCTACTAAAAATGCAAAAAAAAAAAAAAGAAAGAAAAGAAAGAAAAAAAAATAGCCAGGCATAGTGGCAGGCACCTGTAATCCCAGCTACTGAGGAGGCTGAGGCAGGAGAATCGCTTGAACCTGGGAGGCAGAGGTTGCAGTGAGCAGAGACTGTGCCACTGCACTCCAGCCTGGACAACAGTGTGAGACTCCATCTCAAAATAATAATAATAATAATAATAACAATAATAATAATAATAATAATAAAATAAAAATAAAATAGAAGAGGTCTCACTATTTTGCCCAGGCTGGTCTCAAACTCCTGGACTCAAGCAATCCTCCTGCCTCAGCCTCCCATAATGCTGTGATTCCAGGTATGATCCAGTGCACCCGGCCTGTCCCTTTAATTCTATAGTTGAGGGTTTACCCAAATGGCCTTGCCCTCCAGGCAGGGCTAAGCCCAGAGTCCCACACTCATGGCTCCATCTCAGGGACTCCAGGGAGGGGCGGGCGCTCTAGGATGTGATCAGACCCCACTCCCAGGGCGCTACCTCCCTCTCTAATGGGAATCGCATTGTAGGAAGCTCTTGGGGTAGGGTTCTGCCAGGGGCAGAAGCCCGGGGCTTACATGGTCACCACAGCACCACCTGGTGGCAGCTCTCTGGTGTGCACACTTCATAGAGGAAAAGGCCACTTCACGGCCATTTCTGCAGCCATCCCTCCTCCAATCCCAGCCCAGGGGGCGTGTCCAGAGGGTGCTTGCTGGGGAGAGTTACCGACTGCCTTTCCTTGAGGGCTTGTGCAGAACTTGGCAGCTGCTCCTATATCCTGAGAAATTTTCATGTCGTCAGTTATATCCTTCTTATTTTCATTTGACTTGATAAGCATTTATTAGGCACCAAATATACAAAGAGGGGAAGGAACTAATATTTATCAGATACTCGCTGTGACAGGTGATTCTAGACATCATCTCACAGAACCTTCCTAATGAAAACCAGTCTCTAAAAACAATTGTTTTTAATTAGCCATGCCTGGTAACCTGTGCCTGTAATCCCAGCAACTTGGGAGGCTGAGGTGGAAGGATCACTTGAGCCCAGGAGTTCAAGGCTGCAGTGAGCTATGATTGTGCCACTGTACTCCAGCCTGGGTTATATACAGTGAGACCCTGTCTTTAACATGAATAAATAAATAAATAATTTGTTTTGAGACAGTCTCATTCCGTCACCCAGGATGGAGTACAGTGACACGAACACCACCCTCTGCAGCCTCGACCCCCTCCGGGCTGAAGTGATCCCACCTCAGCACCCCCAAGTAGCTGGGACTGTAGGTGTGCCTGGCTAATTTTCAAATTCTTTTTGTAGAGGTGGGGACTTCCTACGTTGCCCAGGCTGGTCTCATGCTCCTGGCTCAAGTGATCCTGCCACCTCGGCCTCCAAAATTGCTGGGGTTACATGCATGAGCCACTGCACCTGGCCATACTTTTTATTTTTTATTTATTTATTTATTTATTTATTTTGAGATGAAGTTTCACTCTTGTCACCCAGGCTGGAGTGCAGTGGCGCGATCTGGGCTTACTGCAACCTCCACCTCCTGGATTCAAGCTATTCTCCTCCCTCAGCTTCCTGAGTAACTGGAATTACAGGTGCCCACCACCATGCCCAGCTAATTTTTGTATTTTTAATAGAGACGGGGTTTCACCATGTTTGTCAGGCTGGTCCCGAACCCCTGGCCTCAGGTGACCAGCTTGCCTCAGCCGCCCAAAGTGGTGGGATTACAGGCGTGAGCCACTGCACCCAGCCTAAATGATTTTTTAAAAGAGAAAACTGCTCTGGAGAAAATAGGTTCTCAATCTAGGCTACACAGATTCCCATGTATGAGCAGCTGTAAAGATGAGTTTTCAATCCAGTCTTATAAAACCACCATGAAGAAAGGTTGCAGAAACAACGCAATCAGAATTAGACCGTTAGTGCCCAGCAGAATGATCTGAAGAAGCCCCCCCACCCCCTAAGTATGTTACAGTTTTTAAAGACATAAATTTAAACTTTGAAAATAAGTGGAAGGAACAAGACATTGAAAAAAAAGAATAGGGAGATCTCAAAATAATCAAATGTATCTTGTAGAAATAAAAAAATAGAGTCATTACAATGAATACTGGATAAATTAAAGTGGTTTAGACAAAACTAAAGAGAAAAATAATGAACTGGCTGGGTGTGGTGGCTCACACCTGCAATCCCAGCACTTTGGGAGGCCAAGGCGGGTGGATCAGTTGAGGCCAGGAGTTTGAGACCACTCTGGCCAACATGGTGAAAACCCGTTTCTACTAAAAATATAAAAATTAGTTGGATGTGGTGGTGTATGCCTGTAATCCCAACTACTTGGGAGGCTGAGGCACAAGAGTCACTTGAACCTGGGAGGTAGAAGTTGCAGTGAGCTGAGATCACACCACTGCACTCCAGTCTGGGTGACAGAGAGAGACTCTGTCTCAAAAATAATAATAATGATAATGAACTGGAAGACTGATTTGAAGAAATTAACCACAATGCATCATGGAGAGATAAAGAGATGGAAAATAGGAAATAAATTAAAGTTTGACATTTGCTTATAGAAATCCCCAAGAAAAAGAGAATAGGGGAGAGAGATAATTTATTGGCTGAGAATTTTCCAGAATGAATCTCTGAGCTTCAAGGAGCATTTTTTTGTTTTTTTTTTTTTTGTTGTTGTTGTTGTTGTTGATATTTTTTTAGAGACAGGGTCTCACTCTCATCCAGGCTGGAGTGCAGTGGTACAGCCATAGCTCACTACAGCCTTGAACTCCTGGGCTCAAGCCATCCTCCTGCCTCAACCTCCTGAGTAGCTGGGACCACAGGTGCACACCACCATGCCCACCTTGATCTTGCCTAAAGGATTCTACCTGGGCTCACTCCTCCAGTTCTTTATGTGGATCCTGCCTTAGCCCAGGACTCCCAAAACCACATCCCCAAAAGCCAGCCACTTGCCAACAGCCTGCCATCATTCCCAGTGTTTCCCCCACCCCTTCCCCTTTTTCCTGGGTGAGAATTTGGAGAAAGATTCATCCTGAACTAGTGTCTAAATGGATTTAACCTGTTGCCCATTACACATGAGCCATCAGTATGTTGCAGTGTTTCAGATATATTGTGTACATCTGTGGTAGACTGATGGCAAAAAACGGCCATAATTCCCACCCCTGCCTGTATCCACACACTTTACAATGTGACCTTGAAACCCCTCCCATCAAGAAGTGTAGTCTGTTTCCCCACCCCTTGAATCTGGGCTGGCCTTGTGACTTGCACTGGCCCATAGAAGGCACAGGAAATCACATCATGCCATTTTCAAACCTAGGCCTCAGGAGGCCTTGCACGTGAATTCCACTCTCTCCTAGAACCTCACCATAAGAATGGGCCCAGGTTAGTTCCTGGGGGGATGAGAGACCCCACCGAGCAAAGCTGGCTCATCCCACCCAGCCTCAGCCTAGCTGCCAGCTGGCTGCAGACACATGAGTGCACCCAGTGGGATCAGCCATGCCTGGATGATTTTAGCAGAATTGCCCGGCCAATTTGTAGGCTCATGGGAAATAATCACTGATTATTTTAAGCCACTGAGTTCTGGGATGGTTTGTCACACGCCAATAGCTAACTGGTAGAAGACATATGGCCTTCTATGTCCCTGTGTCACATTTTGATAATTCTTGCAATATTTCAAACCTTTTCACTAGTACATGTGCTCACCTTAAGCCTCTGTGACACATTTGGTAATTCTCACAATATTTCAAGCCTTTTCTTTTTTTTTTTTTTTTTTTTTTTTGAGACGGAGTCTCGCTCTGTTGCCCAGGCTGGAGTGCAGTGGCATGGTCTCAGCTCACTGCAACCTCTGCATCTCAGGTTCAAGCGATTCTCCTGCCTCAGCCTCCCGAGTAGTTGGGATTACAGGCACCTGCCACCACGCCTGGCTAATTTTTTGTATTTTTAGTAGAGACAGGGTTTCACCATGTTGGCCAGGCTGGTCTCGAACGCCTGACCTCATGATCCACCTGCCTCAGCCTCCCAAAGTGCTGGGATTACAGGTGAGAGCCACCGCACCCAGCCAAGCCTTTTCATTATTATTGTATCTGTTATGGTGATCAGTGATGTTTGATGTTACTATTGTAATTGTTTTGGGGCACCACAAACATTGTCCATATAAGAGGGTGAACTTAGTAAATGTTGTGTGTGTTCCGATGCTCCACCAACTGGCTGTTCCCCACCTCTCTCCCTCTCCTCCAGCCTTCCTATTCCCTGAGACACAACAGTATTGAAATTAGGCCAATTAATAGCCCTACATGATGGATAGCTGGGCCCAGTGGCTCATGCCTGTAATCCCAGCGCTTTGGGATGCAGAGGTGGGAGGACTGCTTGAGCCAAGGAGTGTGAGACCAGCCTGGGCCACATGGTGAAACCCTGTCTCTACCAAAAAACTAGCAAAAAATTTACCGGGCACCATGGCTCATGCCTGTAATCCCAGGACTTTTGGAGGCCAAGGTGGGTGGATCACCTGAGGTCGGAAGTTCGAGACCAGCCTGACCAACATGGAGAAACCCCATCTCTACTAAAAATACAAAATTAGCCAGGCATGGTGGTGCATGCCTGTAATCCCAGCTACTCAGGAGGCTGAGGCAGGAGAATCACTTGAAACCAGGAGGTGGAGGTTGCGGTGAGCTGAGATCACGCCATTGCAATCCAGCCTAGGCAACAAGAGCAAAACTCCGTCTCAAAAAAAAAAAGCAAAAAATTAGCCCAGCATGGTGGTGTGTGTCTGTAATCCCAGCTTCTCAGGAGGCTGAGGTGGGAGAATCACTTGAGCCTGGGAAGTCGAGGCTGCAGTGAGCCGTGATTGCGCCATTGCACTCCAGCCTGGGTGACAGAGCGAGACCCTGTCTGAAACACAATCAAATAAATCTCCCTACAATGACCTCTAAGTGTTCAAGTGAAAGGAAACATCACACATTTCTCACTTTAAATCAAAAGCTAGAAATGATTAAGCTGAGTAAGAGAGGCATGTTGAAAGTGAGACAAACCAAAAGCCAGGCGTCTTGCATCAAACAGCCAAATTGTGAATGCAAAGGAAAGCTTCCTGTAGGAAATTAAAAATGCTGCTCCAGTGATCACAGAGTGTGGGAAAATAGCACCAACAGACTTAGTTGAAGCAGGGCTGCCACAAACCTTCAATTTGTAAAACACGTAATATTGTGAAGTGCAGTAAGCAAAATGCAATAAAATGAGGCATGTGTGGTACACGTAGAATGAAACTTCTTGTTCTCTACTGGCTTACCACCTGCAGCTTACCAGCAGCTATATTTCTCAAAGTTCTATTGTTAACTCAAACTCATCTTTCTGATGGAAAAATTGAGTTCCCGTAGCAGGATGTGGGCCAATTGCCTAACTCTCCATCAAAGACTAGAAAGTGTGTCGTGTTTCACATGGCCCCTGTTCTTTTTCATAGCAGTATCTGTTCACCCACCTCCACTTTGGCACATGTGCTAGAGATTACCAAAGCAAAAGGCCACATGCTCTTGGCCGGGTCTATACATCGGGGTATTAATCTTTTAGGAAATTCTAGCCTGCTAGTGTGTCCCTTGAATCAACAAAATCGGAAATGTTCACCTTCACAGGTGTGTGTGTTCTGGCTTTCATACACAATTTTGAAAGATGTCAGGTGTCAGAAGACATGTATTTTGGTTCAAGGTTTTATTTGATTGCAAAGGGAAGTGGGACAGAAGAGTAGGAGGGAAAATATAGGAATAACCAAATTCCACCATGCCACTTACTTACTGTGTGATCTTGGACAAATTACTTGGCGTGTCTGAGGCTAGGCTTCCCATCGTTAAATGGAAGCGGTCATGCTTACCTCCTAGGATTGTTGTGAAGAGTAAAGGAAATTAATTGATGTATGAAGCACTTAGTCCTGAGCCTACCCTGAAATAAACTGAGCTGATGATGATAAAGAAGAGGAAGAGGAGGATGAGGATTAAGAAATGGAATTCCAGCCAGGTGCGATGGAATCCCAGCACTTTGGGAGGCTGAGGCAGGAAGATTGCTTGAGCTCAGGAGTTCGATACCCACCTGGGCAACATAGTGAGATCCCATCTCTACTAAAAATCCAAAAAAAAAAAATGGGGGCATGGTAACACACACCTGTAGTCCCAGTTACTTGGGACACTGAGGCAGGAGGGTGGCTTGAGCCTGGGAGGTTGAGGCTGCAGTGAGCTATGATCACACCACTTGCACTCCATCCTGGGCAACAGAGCAAGACCTGGTCTCAAAATATAAAAAATAAAATAAATTAAAAAAAATAGAATTCCAGGCTGGGCACGGTGGCTCACACCTGTAATCCTAGCACTTTGGGAGGCTGAAGCGGGCAGAACACCTGAGGTCGAGAGTTCAAGACCAGGCTGACCAACATGGAGAAACCCCATCTGTACTAAAAATACAAAATTAACCGGGCATGGTGGCACATGCCTGTAATCCCAGCTACTCGGGAGGCTGAGGCAGGATAATCACTTGAACCCAGGAGGTGGAGGTTGCAGTGAACCGAGACCACGCCATTGCACTCCAGCCTGGGCAACAAGAGCGAAATTCTGTCTAAAAAAAAAAAAAAGAAAGAAAAGAAAAAAAAAATAGAATTCCAGAGCTTTTTTTGTTTGTTTGTTTTTATTAAAAAAAAAACAAACAGAAACAAAAAACCCTTGCAGCAAAATCTCCAGTTTCATTCCCTGCCCCTATGAAGTTAGGCCAACATTATTGCCCATGATGTTTGCAAGATAAAACCAAAGCCAAAGAGTTTGTCAATGTGCTCACAAAGATACATTTAAACATCCTGACCCTTGAGTCCCCAGATTCTTACTTGGCTGAAAATTATGTCTGGGCTGTCACTAGATATCAGCTGAAATGCAGAATAGACTGTCACTCGGTCAGCTGGCTCTTTCATCTCCATGATAGCAGACAGCAGACATTACATTTGATGTGATTTATTTCCCTTCCACGGATTGTATCCACCAGTTGCTTTATTCTCAGACAAACCCAGCTTTAGTCCCCCTGGGGTGGGGGGAGGGGAGAAGGAGGGGAGGTCAGGCAGTGCAGATTAATTTTTAGGGTACCCTCCCTCCCCGGGATGTTAGTAATAGCCTTATCACTTTGCATGACCAAATAAAAGAGATGGGAATCAAAGAGCAGAGATGAAGGTTTAGTCATTCCCTTAAAGAATTCATCCCAAATCCTGGTATATGTCCAAACAGGCTCCTTTAAGCAATTCTTTCCAGTGTGAACCTCATTCCACTGCGGGGCTTGGGGGTACAGTCAAAGCCGCCCTTTCTCCTTTCTTGGTCCCCCCTCCCTTCTGTGGCCTCTCTCTATGTGTCTATCATGCGCACGTGTGTATCTTTGGAATGGATTTCATTTGTGTTAGTGCAGTTCATAGTGTTTCCTTCAAGGTCTTTTTACTGGACCCACAGTCAGGAAATAAATTTCTCCTCGGTTTCCTACCTTATCACTCGCTGCACACACGAACCCCCACCAGGAGGGAGAAAATCCTTCTTTTTTGCTTCTTGAACTTGTGATTCTTTGGTCTTTGCAGCCCAGCAGAATCTCATTACTGACAGCATGACAGGCATGTGGGAGTGAGAGGTGCTGCCTTCCCAGCTGTTTGATGAGATTTCTGAGTGGCAGCTAAAGGAGCAGGCCCTGGGATAACAGAAAGCTCTGCGAGGGTTTGCCTCACTTTAAGGAAGCTCGCTGTGTGGAAAGGGGGAAATGACAAAGGTGAAGCTGGGACCTTCACCTGATTCCCACTGGCAAAGGCCCCACACTGTCCGAAAGTGTTCTCTGTGGGGCCCTTTGGAGGGGCTGGCCCCACTTTGTGCATTTTAAGAATGTTTAGTTTCACAAAAAACTTAATTTAATTTTTGAGATCAAGGCTCTAGTGTGAGCTGAAGTTTGCTGCTGTGATGAAGCTGTCCATTCTCAGCTCTTCGGTTTTTTTTTAATTAATTAATTTTTTTTTTAAAAAGCTAAGATAATTTCCAGACTTTTAGGGGTACCAAGTGGTAAAGCACCATCTCAGGAGTCCAGTGTGAGCTGCTGAAAACATGACAAGAGCAATTCACAAGATAGAAACTGAATTATCTAAATTCTGGGGGTCTTTGACCTTTGAACTTTCTGTTTCCTCTTCTGAGGATGCTGTCTGGAAGCATTCAGAATGGTTCAGCATGTGACAGTACCATCGTAGGCTTCCCTACAATAGCCTCTAACAAAACTAGGCTGTCCCAAACCCCCAGAGTAGAATAGTTTACCCTTATACAAGTGATATGGTTTGGCTCTGTGTCCCCACCCAAATCTCATGTGGCGTTGTAATCCTGCTGTGTTGAAGGAGAGGCCTGATGGGAGGCGATTGGTGATTAGATTATAGTGACAGATTTCCCCATGCTGTTCTCATGATAGTGAGTTCTCACGAGATCTGGTTGCTTAAAGGTGTGTCACACTTCCCCTTCACTCTCTCTCCTGCTCCACCATGGGAAGACAAGCTTGCTTCCCCTTCACCTTCCGCCGTGATTATAAGTTTCCTGAGGCCTCCCAGTCATGCTTCCTGTTAAGCCTGCGGAACTGTGAGTCAATTAAACCTCTCTTCTTCATAAATTACCCAGTCTCAGGTAGGTCTTTCTAGCAGTGTGAAAATGGACTAATACAACCGAGAAGACTAGGCGTGCACCTAAACCTGCATGTGGCATGTGCCCAGGCAGACTTCGAGGGGTTATATATTTTCTGAGATAGAGTCTCACTCTTGGTGCCCAGGCTGGAGTACAGTGGTGCGATCTCGGCTCACTGCAACCTCCGCCTCCCAGGTTCAAGTGATTCTCCTGCCTCAGCCTCCCAAGAAGTTGGGATTACAGGCATGTGCCACCACCCCAGGATAATTTTTGTGTTTTTAGTAGAGACTGGGTTTTGCCATGTTGGCCAGACTGGTGTCAAACTGCTGGCCTCAAGCAATCCACCGACCTTGGCCTCCCAAAGTGCTGGGAATACAGGTGTGAGCCACCGTGCCCAGCTGCCAGACTCTAAGTAATCAGATCTTTCGTGAACTAATAAACTGAGATCTCACCCATCACCAAGAGAAGGGCACCAAGCCATTTATGAAGGATCCACCCCCATGACCCAAACACCTCCCACCAGGCTCCACATCACATTTCAGCATGAAATCTGGAGGGGACAAACGTCCAAACCGTTTCAAAGAGGGAACAGCAAGGCCAGTGTGGCTGGAGCACAGAGAATGAAGGGAAGGTCAGGCAGGGCTTCGAGGCCGTTGCAATGACTTTAACTTTGACTCCATGAGAGATGGGTCCCCTGGGAGGTTTTTAAGCACAAAGGTGACATGATCTGACTTCACCGCAGTATAATTTATGTACCACAAGACCCACCCATTTTAAATGCACAATTTAATGATTTTTAGGACATATATAGAGCTGTGCAATCATCACCAAATCCAATTTTAGAACACTTCCATCAACCTAAAAAGACATCTCATGCCTATGACTTACAATGTAAAGGGATCAGCTGGGCTCCTGTGTTTAAAATAGCAATAAGAGGTAGAGGCAAAGAAAGTGTTGGAAAGAAACATTTTTTTCACGGCACATGTGAATGACAATAAGTTCTAAGAGCTGAGGGGTAAAGACATGACTGATGAAGCTTTTCCAACTACTGCAGGTTTGGAACTGCCTTAATGCCAAAGTTATAATAGGATGAAAGGCCTTCAGCTCTCACAGTAAAAATAGGATATTAATAACTTAGCAAGAACTGTTTAAAAATGAGAAATGCAAGCATAAACGCTCTACATGTCTATGACTCGACTCCTGAACTTGAAGTTAATCCCTGCCCTCTTTTACATAAAAAGTCTGAATATTTCTAAAGCTATATAGGGCTCTCCTAATGTCTTGAAAATTTACAAGAAGAAAAGCTGATGGTAGCAGTAGGAATAAATCCCAAACATGTTTCAGCAAACACTCATTGTCCATGCAGTAAAAGGGCAGTGAGGTCTTCTCATATCCATTATTATTGAAATGTTTACATCTCAGTTTCTTTTGTTGGTCTTGAAAACTGGGGGCATTCTACACTGAATCCACATGATAATCTGAAGGATTTTCTGTCCCTGTGGAAGGGACTTGCTTGACACTGCAAGTGGTACCTGGGCCAGATGCGGTGGCTCACTCTTGTAAATCCCAGCACTTTAGGAGGCTAAGGTGGGAGGATTACCTGAGTCCAGGAGTTTGAGACCAGCCTGGGCAACATAGCAAGACCTCATCTCTACTAAAATTTAAAAAATCAGCCAGGTGTGATGACAGACACCTGTAGTCCCAGCTACTTGGGAGGCAGAGGTAGGAGAATCACTTGAGCCTGTGAGGTCGAGGCTGCAGTGAGCCACAATTGCACCACAGCACTCCAGCCTGGGCAACAGAGGGAGACCCTGTCTCAAAATTTAAATTAAATTAAAAAGTGGTACCCGAGTGAGGATTTTCCATAGTTTACCTGGAAGTCTGAATTATTCTAGTATTATAAGGTTTTGAACCAAACAGTGGATTTTGACTGTTTTTTTTTCCTTTCCAGCAGCTATGACAGCAGCCAGTATTGTCTTTTTCCTAACCTAAATAGGTTTCCCCTCCTACACCATCCCGTTCTAGGAACAGTCAGGTGGTAATGGGCTCTGACTGCCTATCCACATCTCCCTTGGGTGGGTCTAAGGCAAGCTTGTCCAACCAGTGGCCTGCTGGCCACATGCCACCTAGGATGGCTTTGAATGCAGCTCAACACAAATTAGTAACGTTCTTAAAACATTATGAGTTTTTTTTTGCAATTCTTTTTTTATTTATCTCATCGACTATTGTTAGTGTTAATATATTTTTATTTATTTGTTTATTTATTTTTGAGATGGAGTCTGTCTCTGTCGCCCAGGCTGGAGTGCAGTGGCGCCATCTTGGCTCACTGCAATCTCTGCCTCCTGGGTTCAAGCGATTCCCCTACCTCAGCCTCCCGAGTAGCTGGGATTACAGGCACCCACCACCACGCCCGGCTAATTTTTGTATTTTTAGTAGAGGGGGGTTTCGCCATGTGGGCCAGGCTGGTCTCAAACTCCTGACCTCAGGTGATCCATCCGCCTCAGCCTCCCAAAGTGCTGGGATTACAGGTGTGAGCCACGGTGCCCGCCTAGTGTTAGTGTATTTTATGTGTGGCTCAAGTCAATTCTTCCAGTGTGGCCCACGGAAGCCAAAAGATTGGACACCCCTGGTCTAAGGTGGTTCTTGCCAAACGCCCTTAGCTAACACCATGCATTGCTGAGAGCCTGCCACGTAGCTTATCTCCAGGTCAGCAGCGACGCAGAGAGCAAATCTTTAAAATCTAAGGGTACATCTGGGCGTGGCAGTGGTCTAAGGAGGAAAGGGGGAGGGGCCCAGCTAGGCAGCTGCCAGCCCAGCTTCAGAGATGGGTAAATGTGTTGCCAGCTTGGTTTGGCTGTGCTCAGGACTATTTTATGGGGTTCAACTACGAGTCTCAGTTCAAGGTCATAGGCAACTCCCTTTTTAGGTTTTCCTGAAGCTCAGCTGTCCGTGGATCCTGACTGTGGCTCAGGAATGCTGCTATTACCACCGCGGGCCACAAGGGGTCCCAGCCCTGCAGGCAGCCGCACCAAGGCTCGAAAAGCAGCCCCAGCTCTTAGCAGGACAGACTCTGCCGGGCAGAGAAGGCGCCCTGAATGGCCGGCCCCCAGAGAAAGCTGCTGAGCTCATGGTTATCCCTGGGTCCACAACCATTTGGCACTGTAGGAGCAACGATAACCCGCATATGATCACTGTGCACGTTGTTATTGCAGACAGCAGAGAGAAAGGCCCCAGGGACCAGCAGCTCTGCGTGCAGTCTGCGTTCTGGTCCCAGGCTTATTTTCATTGGCTGTGTGACCTTGGGCAAGCCCCATCCCCTCTCTGACCCTGTTTCCTCGTCTTCCAAGGGAAATCGCGTTGATCTCTAAGGGCCTTTTCAGCAACAGCCTTGCCAACAACAAAGGTACCTGAAGTATCCTTTATGTTGGAGGGATATCTGAGCCATCCTTGCTATTCACCACAAACTGTCAGCTTACTGAAGTTTTAAATTCTTCTGCCAGATTATCATTGTCCTGGAAACAAAAGGAGCAAAATCAGAGTTCTGTGCTATGGAGTCTTTTAACCTCAGAGCCAGAGGGGAACTCAGAGAGCTTGGTACTACAAGGGTTTTCAAACTCTTATCAGCCTGGAACCCTGTATTCAGACAAACTCTGACATGGAAGCCCAAAAGGAAAACCACTGAAAGCACTCTGGTTAGAAACTGGAGCCCAGAGAGAGGAAGCTGTCTCTGTCTGTGTCTGTCTGTCCTGTGTCGCTCAGCAAAAGAGTAGCAGAACTGGTTGAAGCTGTCCCAGCCGGGAACATTTCCCAGCAAGGAACTGAGTGTGCGGCTTCCTGGTGTGTGAGGGAACTCAGACCGTAAGAAAGAGCTGGACGGGCGTGGTGGTTCATGCCTGTAATCCCAGCACTTTGGGAGGCCGAGGCAGATGGATCACCTGAGGTCAGGAGTTTGAGACCAGCCTGGCCAACATGGTGAAACCCCATCTCTACTAAAAATACAAAAATTAGCCAGGCATGATGGTACATGCCTGTAGTCCCAGCTACTTGGGAGGCTGAGGCAGGAGGATCGCTTGAACCTGGGAGGTGGAAGTTGCAGTGAGCCAAGATTGCACCACTGCACTCTAGCCTGGGTGAGAGTGAGACTCTGTCAAAAAAAAAAAAAAAAGAAGAAAAGAAAAAGAAAGAAAGAAAAGAAAAGAAGGAGGGAGGGAGAAAGGAAAGAAAGGAGAGAAGGAGGGAAGGAAGGAAGGAGGGAAGGAAGGAAGGCAGGGAAGGAAAGGGAAGGGAAAGAAAAAGGGAAGGGAAGGGAAGAGAGTGCCACAAGGGGGAGGCAGGGGGCCAGACAGGCCAGTGGGGCGCACGAACTCCCACTGTGCATTCACTATGCTGGGGTTTTTCCCATGTGACTTAATCCTCATAAAGACCCTATAAGGCCAGCATCATCATCCTCTTTTAGGCTTGGAGAAGTTACATGATTTGGTTCAAGTCACATAGCTCGGAAGTGGCTAAGCTGGGATTTGAACCTGATGTCAAAGCCTGTAAACTGGTTTTCCTGATACAGACAGACATTTATTTACTGATTCATTCATTCATTCAAATCTTTATTGAGCACCAAATCTGTAACCGGTGCTGTTCTGGGCCCTGCCACACTGCTGTGAATAAGGCACTGGAGTGCCTGCCCTCATTGAACCTCCATGTTAGAGGAGGAGACAGGTGATAGACAATAATCTGTGACAAGGAGAAAAATAAAGCAGAGGATGGGATAGAGGCTGAGGGAGGGGTGCATTTGCACCTCTTGTTTGTCCAGAGCAGTGTTTCTCCAAGCCTGGTCCACATGCCCATCTGGGAACTACTGGTTTCCAATCTGCAGCAAGATTTTAAAAGACATGTTGCTTCTCTATTTCTGTACTTACAGAACAATTGGATTGCACTTTGGTGTTTGTTTGCTTGTTTGTTTTGGGACAAGGTCTGGCTCTGTCACCCAGGCTGGTGTGCAGTGGTGTGATCATAGCTCACTGTGGCCTCAAACTCCTGGGCTCAAGCAATCTCCCTGCCTCAGCCTCCCAGGTAGCAGTAGCTGGGACTACAGGTGTGCACCACCATACCCAGCTAAATTTCCTTTCTTTTTGAGACAGAATCTCAATCTGTGGCCCAGGCTGGAGTGCAGTGGCCCATTCTCAGCTCACTGCAACCTCTGCCTCCGGGCTCAAGCAATTTTCGCGCCTCAGCCTCCCAAATAGCTGGGATTACAGGCGTTTGCCACCACACCCAGCTAATTTTTGTATTTTTAGTAGAGACAGGATTTTGCCATGCTGGCAAGGCTAGTCTCTAAATCCTGGCCTTAAGTGGTCCACCCACCTTGGCTTCCCAAAATGCTGGGATTACAGGCATAAGCGACTGTGCCGGGCCCTGACTTTTTTTTTTTTTTTTGTAAAGACAAGAGTCTCGGCCAGGCATGGTGGCTCACGCCTGTAATCCCAGCACTTTGGGAGGCCGAGGCGGGCAGATCACGAGGTCAGGAGATCGGGACCATCCTGGCTAACACAGTGAAACCCTGTCTCTACTAAAAATTACAAAAGATTAGCCGGGTGTGGTGGTGGGCACCTATAGTCCCAGCTACTCGGGAGACTGAAGCAGGAGAATGGTGTGAACCCGGGAGGCGGACCTTGCAGTGAGCCGAGATCGTGCCACTGCACTCCAGCCTGGGCTACAGAGCGAGACTCTGTCTCAAAAAAATAAATAAATAAAAGACAAGGGTCTCACTATGTTGCCCAAGCTGGTCTTGAACTCCTGGGCTGAAGCAATCCTTATGCCTTGGCTTCCCAAAATGCTGAGATTACCGACACTAGGTGAACCACCGCCCCCTGCCCAGACTGCACTTTGAATAGCCCTGACCTGAAATATTTCCTAAATCATTAGATCGATGCAGCTGACGAGTGCACTCCCTGACCCCAGGACCTACTCGCCCCATCTCCTCTTCACCCCCCTCTTCCCACCAGTCTGCCCAGGTCCCAGGGAACCTTTTGCAGAGGAAGATACTGGTGTCTCCCGCCTGGCATGCAAGATGATGCGGGGCCCATTAGTCTCTTCTAAAGGAAGACATCCATCCATAGTCCACGGCTGGTGTGAGCTTCGTGGGTGGTGGAGAGAGACCTGGGTTCCAACCCAGGCTATGTTGGAACTTATTAGCCATGTGATCTTGCAGATATCTTTGGTTTTCCTTAACTCTAAAATGGGGAAAATGAGGCTGGCTGTGGTGGCTCATGCTTGTAATCCCAGTACTTTGGGAGGCCAAGGCGGGTGGATCACCTGAGGTCAGGAGTTGGAGACCAGACTGGCCAACATGGTAAAACCCCATCTCTACTAAAAATACAAAAAATTAGCCAGGCATGGTGGCACGTGCCTGTAATCCCAGCTACTTGGGAGACTGAGACAGGAGAATTGTTTGAACCCAGGAGGCGGAGGTTGCAGTGAGCTGAGATCATGCCACTGCACTCCAGCCTGGGCAACAGAGTGAGACTCCACCTCAAAAAATAAATAATTAATAAAATAAAATAAATAAAATGGTGTAATGATCCTTTGAAGGAATAGATTAGAAATATAAAAGGCTTGATTCAGGTTCTGGAACTCAGTAGGTAGAAGCCTCCATGCCTATCCATGCATGTGTTTGTGTGTTTGCATGTGTGTACATGCACATTTGCACATGATTGTCCACGTTCACGTGTGTGCATGTGTATGTGTGTGACATTCATCTCCTCCACTGCTGTTGGAGTCCCTCCCAGCACCCACTGTGGCCAGGGACACTGACGGCCTTTTCTGGGGTCTTTTGCCAGATTGCCAAGGAATCATCGAGGACGTCATCCTGCTGGGTGCACCTGTGGAGGGAGAAGCCAAGCATTGGGAGCCTTTCCGGAAGGTGGTGTCCGGGAGGATCATCAACGGCTACTGCAGGTCTGTCCAAACCTCGTGCCAGCGGGGAAGTGACAATGCTTACGGAGCACTTAGTATGCCCAGGCTCTGTGTTGGGGACACATATTTGAGACCTAATCCCTGTCCTGGAAGATCCCAGGAACCGGCCGGGCACCGGCCCTGTTAGGAGCAGGCCCAGGCCTGGTGATCTGATCTGGGAAGTGGCCCTCCAGTAGCATGATGGACAGAAGGGGGGATTCTGAGAAGATGTTTCTGTGTCAGGCCTGAGAGCAGCAGGATGACAGGAGAGGCTGGGGCGGCTTGGCCTGGTTGGAGCTGGGGGAAGGGACATGGGCGAGTGGAACACAGACTGAAAAACAAGGATTGGGCCACAGGGAGGTCTTTGAACAAGGTCTGAGAGGCTTCTGTGTTAGTCTTTGGTGGTGGAGGGAGGGGCTGGAGGGGCCTAGGCTGAGCTTTCTGAGTGCTGCCTTGGAGACAGGGCAGGGTGCTAGAACAGGAGGCCGCCAGCGTGCAGGAGCCTGTACCCAAACAGGGTGACAGACCCTCCAGCCAGAGGAGGGGGCCCGTGAAGGCTGGCGGCTGCAGGGCTAGAAAGGAAGCAACCCTTTGGGGTTTGAGAAGGAGGACCTGCGGGGTTTCAGCCAAAGCTGTGACTCAGACTTTGGGGCAGGAGGGAAGATGAAACCCAAAACTGAGCCCTCTAAGATTGGCCTGAGTAGAAGCCCCATCCATCCAGCCTCTGGATGAAGCAAACGTGTTTTCAGAGCAACAGTGTTTAAGGCTCTTGATTTGGAAGCACACAGGCCTGGGTTCTGATGCCCACCTTCGTTTCTCCATCAGTAAAAGAGGGATACTGGTAGCAACTGCCCTCAGAGTTGTGATGATGCTTGAAGGATTTACAGAGCTGAATGTTGTGTGTGTTTGCATATATGTACATGCTCATGCACATGATTGTCCATGTGTACATGTGTGTATGTGTGTGCATGGTACATACATGCTTTGTGAATGACAGGTGATGTCACCAATTTTTTCATTCGTCATTGTCAATCACTTGGGATATTCAGCAAATTCAGTGAGCACCAAACGTAGGCCAGGCAGCATGGTGGGAGGCTGAGGCAGGACAATCGCTTGAACCTGGGAGGCGGAGGTTGCAGTGAGCTAAGATCGCACCACTGTACTCCAGCCTGGGCAACAAGAGCAAGACTCCATCTCAAAAAAAAAAAAAAAAAAAAAAAAAAAAAAATATATATATATATATATATATATGAAAAAATAAGGAATGGACAAAGACTTTGATGCGAGACAGTCCTAGGTTAAAATCTTGCCTCTGCCATTTACCTTTTGAATGGGTTTAGACAAACAACTTCCCTGAATTCAGTGTCCCCACCTATAAAATAGGAATAATAGTCCCTCCTGTACAGAGGTTCTGGGAAGATTAAATGACATTATGAAGCAGAAGAACTGGCACTTAGTAGGTGCCCAATAAATGATAACAGTTATAATGTTTATTACTTGGCATACTCACATAGCACATGCCTTTTTTTTTTTTTTTTTTTTTTTGAAACGGAGTCTCACATTGTCACTCAGGCTGGAGTGCAGTGTTGCAATCTCAGCTCACTGCAAGCTCCACCCGCCAGGTTCATGCCATTTTCCTGCCTCAGCCTCCCGAGTAGCTGGGACTACAGGCGCATGCCACCACGCCCAGCTAATTTATTGTATTTTTTAGTAGAGATGGGGTTTCACCGTGTTAGCCAGGATGGTCTCAATCTCCTGACCTCGTGCTCCACCCGTCTCAGCCTCCCAAAGCGCTGGGATTACAGGCGTGAGCCACTGCACCCCGCTGCACATGATTTTTTAGTACTTTTTATAAACAGCAAGGGAAAGAATTAAAATTGCATGTGTGCAGTGGGAACACAGCAAAATCTTATTAAACCCATCTGTTCTGTTGAGAACCTGAGGTGCATAACTTGGTTTTCAATTATTTTGTGAGACCCTGGGCCGTCTCTTTATGGAGAGAAAGGAGAAAGAGAAGGAAGAAGAAAGGGAAGGAGGGAAGGGGAGAGAGAGTGTAGATCAAAACAACTGTAGTTCTTTGGTTAAATTAAGCATCAGCCAAGAGTTCAGATTCTTGGCCTCCAAAGGCCTTTTAGTTGCTGAGAACATAAACATGGAGGGTAAGAGGGATGGGGATTCAGGCCAACCCTACCCAACTACACAAGTTTACTCATGTGTAATTTCCATGAATAAAGCTCTTTGTAAATCCACTCCCTTACCTGGGCTATTCACGAACCTTCTGGAAGCTAGCTGGGGTGATAGCACTGCTGCCTGTCACATCCCTGAGGAAGTGAAACTCAAAAAGGGGCAAGTGACTTGCCCAGGGACCCACAGGCAGACCCAGGATATGAGCTCAGGCCTGTCTCACCCCACCGTGAGAGGGCTACATTCGGAGTCCTTAGGCGGGCTCCTTGTAACCCAGGACAAGAGGCCACCCTGTGGGCTCTGCCCCAGGTGCCGTGTGAGGAAGGGATGACAGAAGAAGGAGCAGGGAGGACCCCTGCCCACAGGTGGCTCGAGGCCTGGTGAGTGAGCCATGTCTGCCTTCAGCAGGTGGCAGTTGTTCAGCCTGGGGCTTGCATATCAGCATTGGCTGGAGGGCCTGGGAGAGAGTGGCAGCGAGTTCCCGGTTCAGCTCAGGATACAGGGATGACTAAGGCACAGGCCTGCCCTCAGGGAGCTCTCTGCTTTTCTAGAAAAGGGGAAACACAGGAGATGTGTGGCAAACATCATAAAAGGAAGAAGTACCAGGCACACAAGGGGTGAATGATTAATCATTTTGGATGGAGGACAGGCACAGTGGCTCGCACCTGTAATCCCAGCACTTTGGGAGGCCAAGGCAGGAGGATCGCTTGAGCCCAGGGAGGAGTTCAAGACCAGCCTGAACAACATGGCAAAACCTGTCTCCACAAAAAAAAAAAAAAAAAAATTAGCCAGGCATGGTGGCGCACATCTGTAGTCCCAGCTACTTGGGAAGCTGAGGTGGGAGGATGGCTTGAGCCCAGGAGGTAGAGGGTAGGTACAATGAGCCAAGATCATGCAACTGCACTCCAGCCTGAGCAACAGAGCGAGACTATGTCTCAAAAGAAAATACAAAAGTTAACCAGGCATGGTGGCTCATGCCTGTAGTCCCAGCTACTTGGGAGGCTGAGATGGGAGGATGGCTTGACCCTAGGAGGCAGAGGCTGCAGTGAGCCAAGATTGTGCCACTGCATTCCAGCCTGGGCAACAGAGCGAGACTATGTCTCAAAAACAAAAACAAAAACAAAAAAATGCAAAAATTAGCCAGGCATGGTGACTCATACCTGTAGTCCCAGCTACTTGGGAGCTGGGAGCCTGAGGTGGGAGGATGGCTTGAGCCCAGGAGGCAGAGGCTGCAATGAGCCAAGATCATGCCACTGCACTCCAGCCTGAGCAACAGAGCAAGACCCTGTCTCAAAACGTATATATATAGTACTGGGTGGAGAGGCCCAGGGGCACTCCCTGGAGGAGGGGATGTCCAAGGTGAATTTTGAAAGGATGGCTGTAGGAACCCATCAGAGACTGGAAGCACAGACTGAACCAGAGAGAGGCGGCACAGCACACACACATCCAGCACAGACGCTAATAGTCATGCCTGAGGCTCCCTGAACACCTGTGTATACATGTCCCGCCTCAGTTAATGCTCCCGCCAATGCTGAGAGCTAAGATAACCTGAGGAGACTGAGGCTCAGAAAGGTCAAGCAACCTGTCCAAGGTCACACAGCTCATAATTGACAAGGCAGGAAATGAACCTGGCTCTGTGTGGTCCAGAGCCGGGTGGAGAAGGTCTTGAATGCCAGTGAAGGCCCATGGTTTGCTCAGCACAGTGAGAGGGTACAGAACCTTCTAATCTGTGTTCCTGCTCTGCCCCTACCTGTGTATAAATACATGTAATTCACATTTTAACTGAAATGTTGTCATAATTACAACAGAAATAATTTTGGAGGAATGATACTATCTTTGCTCATTTATACCCAGCTGTATTGGAAACATTTCCTGACCATCCTCATATCCAGTATTTGATGCACTGGATTCTTATAAATAGTTCAATAAAATAACTTGAATTGATCTCCCTTTTCTCCCTCTAGCCATCCTTTTTTTTAAATTTTTTTTTATTTTAGTTTTTTGTTTTTTGTTTTTTGAGACAAGGTCTCACTCTGTTGCCCAGGCTGAAGTGCAGTGGTACAACCATGGCTCACTGCAGCCTCAACTGCCTTGGGCTTAGATGATCCTCCTGCCTCAGCCTCCCAAGTAGCTGGGACCACAGGCACACACCACCACGCCCAGCTAATTTTTGTGTGTTTTGTAGAGATGGGGTCTCCCTGTGTTGCCTAGGCTGGTCTCAAATGCCTGGGCCCAAGCAATCCTCCCACCTCAGCCTCCCAAAATGCTGGGATTACAGGCGTGAGCCACCGCGCCCTGCAACCATCTATTCTTAGACAGTGCTTCTTGGACCCTCAATATTAAGATAATCATCAGTACCTGAAAGCACTGCTCTCTGGAGAGACTGAAGGAATTGTCTAGATGAGCAAGCCCATAGGTAATGGAGAGCCATGGTCTGCTTCTAAGGGAGCACAGTGGTCAGATGGGTGTTTTAGGAAGACTCCAGTGGCTCAAGGTAGGTGAGGCCAGGAGCAGGGAGTGGGGTGAGGAGGCCGTTGCATTCATCCATGGGGCAGGGAGGGAGGATTGCCTGCTCTCAGGGCTTGACCACAAGGGGCAGGTATTGGAGGGGAGAGGGGAGGAAGAATTGGGAGGACTCTGATACGTTGGCCATAGGGAGGAGGCACCCAAGACATTGGTTTCTACTTGAAGGACTGGGCAGATGACAGTGGGGAAGGAGTTAGGGACGGATGATCTCACTTCGGGACACAGCAGGAGAGTCTGTAGAGGACCCCTTAGCTCAGGGACCCAGTCCTCCTGGGGGTTTTCAGAGTGGTACCCACTCACAAACCCAGGTGCTCAGAGACCACAGAGGGTCAGAGCTTGGAGGAGCCTAGAGAGCACCACCATGCCCTGTGTCCCAGACAGGTGGGGGACTTGCCTGTGGTCAGACAGCAGGGCACATAGACAGGGCCACCAGGATTCCAGCCCCAGCCTCCTATCTCTCAGCCATTCTTACCCCTCTACAGTGAGGGAGGACCCTTCTTTCAGATCAACAAGTGTGCAAAAATAACACCATGTATTTAGTCCACATAAAAGACAGCAGAATGGGCTGAGTTGGATCTGAGCCTGGGGTGCAG
This sequence comes from Gorilla gorilla gorilla, assembly GCF_029281585.2. NCBI lineage: Eukaryota > Metazoa > Chordata > Mammalia > Primates > Hominidae > Gorilla > Gorilla gorilla. The sequence goes on from NC_073224.2 coordinate 220,206,739, forward strand.
AGGGGAGAACAGAAGCTTGCCTGTGCGCAGACTTGCTGGGCGGCAAGGCCCAAGGGCATGGCTCTGGGATGGCCCAGCTGCATCCCAAGACAGTTCAAGGGTTTGCGAGGGAAGGCTGCTTCAAGGGGCCCCTCAGACCATGTCCTCTGTAGACAGTGCTCATTGCACCTGAAGCAATGGGCAGCAGAGGATCCGAGGTCATTTCTTCTGGATAGTGTAGGGGCAGTGTTTGGCTGGGGCCGGGTTCACGGAGTGGGGTCACAGCACCCCTGAAAGTAGAGGAATGTTCCCAGCGCTGTGACTGCCTGGACAACCACCCTCGCCTCCTCTGCTGCCTGAGGGCAGGGAGACCTGCAGCCTGGGCTGAGCCTGTCCTGGGAAGGCCTAGCTGGTCCCTCCAGCTCACAGATAGGTCGCCTAGACCCCAGAGCTCCTCCCCTCCTCACAGGTGGACCTTCTCTGCTTTTCTTTTTCCAGGGAGCCCTGGACAAGCCACCTTTGCCGAGCTGGGAGTAGCTCTCCTGAGCCACATGGTGACTTTTTGAGAACTTTATCCAGATTCCTCATTCATTCATTCATTCAGCAGATATTCCTCTACTGCATGCCAGACACTGTTCTTAGCTCTGGAGACCCAGCTGGGAACAAAGCAGACCGCCTTCATGGAGCTACCTGGTGCTTGTGCATAGCCCTGCGCACCATGCCTGGCACCCAGGCCAGGCTCCAAAAGCATCAGCTGTGGCTGCTTCATCTTCCATCCCCACCGTGCAATCAGGGGCCCTGATTTCCCCCAGAAGCTCCATTCCCACCTGGCTTCCCCAGGAGGCAGCCTGGCCCGTCCTGTCCTTGGGCTGTCCGAGGCTGGTGCTAATGTTCACATGCTTCTCTACCCTCCCACAGGGGAGACTGGCTGCTGAGTTTCATGTACCGCACATCCTCGGTGCAGCTCCGTGTCGCCGGCCTACAGCCCGTGCTGCTGCAGGACAGGAGGGTGGAGAACGTGGACCTGACCTCTGTGGTGAGTGTCGGCCTGTTCCTCCTGGGGTTTTGCGTTTGCTTAGTTGCTCCAGCCCAGCCACCCCGTCCCCTGGAGACAGTGGCCCCAGCCTGTTCCACGCCACAGGAGAAAGATCATAAGAATTTATTTGGAGCCAGGTGCAGTGGCTCATGCCTGTAATCCCGGCACTTCGGGAGGCCCAGGAGGGCAGATCCCTTGAGCCCAGGAATTTGAGACCAGCCTGGGCGACATGGCAAAACCCTATCTCTATAAAAAATTTTTAAATTATCTGGGCATGGTTGTGCATGCCTGTAGTCCCAGCTTCTTGGGAGGCTGAGGTGGGAGGATCACTTGAGCCCAGGAGATGGAGGCTGCAGTGAGCTGTGATCGTGCCATTGCATTGCAGCCTGGGCATCAGAGCACAACCCTGTCTCTCAAAAGCAAAAACACACACAGATATACAACTATCAATTAACAGGACCAGGATTGGATTTGAACCTCCAGAACCCTCACTCTTGCTCCTGTATTACTGCCATTCCCCACTCCCGAGTCCCCCCGACCCAGGGTTCCCCAACAGCCCCATCTCAGCTCACTAGTCAGGACTGTATGTTTCTGCGAGAAGCAGCTGGAGCAAGCAGGGGACACAGGTGGAGGGCTTTAGGCTAGACCAAAAGCAGAAGCACCTGCCTGCTAGGCTGTGGAAAGATGGGATGCAGAGCAAGACATCTGGGGAATCTTTAAAATGCAGAGCCCAGGGCCCCACTGCCCAAAACTTCTACATCAGTCTCTAGGGGCAGAGCCATGAGTCCACATTTTAAACATACTCCTAAGGGTTCCCATGCAGCTAAAACTAGGCTGGGGTGCAAGGGCAGATGGTCAGAAAGAATTCTTGCAGTGAATGGGGTGGGAGGGCACCTGCTGGGCAGCCACACAAACCCAACTTGAATTTCTTTTCTTTTTCTTTTTCTTTTTGTTTGAGATGGGGTCTCACTCTGTTGCCCAGTCTGGAGTGCATTGGTGTGATCTCAGCTCACTGCAACCTCCACCTCCCCAGTTCAAGCCATTCTCCTGCCTCAGTGTCCCGAGTAGCGGGGATTACAGGTGCCTGCCACTATGCCCGGCTAATTTTTGTATTTTTAGTAGAGATGGGGTTTCACCATGTTACTCAGGCTGGTCTTGCACTCCTGACCTCAGGTGATCTGCCTGCCTCAGCCTCCCAAAGTGCTGGGATTATAGGCATGAGCCACCACACCCGGCCTGCCCTAAGCCTTTTACAGACATTACTGTCCCCATTGTACAGACAAGGTCACTGAGGCTTAGAGACGTTCCAGGGTCACACCGCTGAAACATGGCAAAGCAGGACTCAAACCCAGGTCTGAAGCCAATAGATGTAGCCCCAGCCCAGGTAGATATGAGAAACAGTGGGAGAGGTGCTCCATAGGGGGAGGCAGGGAGGGGAGGAATAAGGAATAAGCTGTAACTACAAGCACAAGCCGACTTCAGCAATCAGGGGACCCTGAGAACAAAATCTTTGGTTTCTAGTTATTATGTTGTTGGCTGCCATTTATCAAGTGTCAAGTGCTTCCCACATGTAACCCAGTGTATTAGTCCATTTTCACACGGCTGATAGAGACATACCAAGACTGGGTAATTTATAAAGAAAAAGAGGTTTAATGGACTCAATTTCACGTGGCTGGGGAGGCCTCACAATCATGGCGGAAGGTGAAAGGCACGTCTTACATGGCAGCAGGCATGACAGAGAATGAGAACCAAGTGAAAGGGGTTTCCCCTTATAAAACCATTGGATCTCAGGAGACGTATTCACTACCATGAGAACAGGTTGGGGGAAACCACCCCTATGATTCAATTATCTCCCACTGGGTCCCTCCCACAACACATGGGATTTATGAGAGTACAATTCAAGATGAGATTTGGGTGGGGACACAGTTAAACCATATCACCCAGTTTCCACTCATGGTTGTTTGAGCAGCTGCTTCCTGCAGACAGACTAGACTCCTTTCTGGGCATCTAAAAATCCCCTGGTTTGAGGGGCATTCTGGCTTCCCCATTCAGGATCGGCAGCTGTCTGTTCTGATCACTCCACCACTGCATCTCAATGGCCGATGAAGCTAGGCCCCAGACCCACCCCTGCCACCACAGTGTGGCTCACACTGGGCTGCATGTGTTTTGAGACTTGACTGAGCATTTGATAACATGGGGGAATTATTGCACAAAAAAACAAAATCAAAACTTCACCAGGTGCTGCTGTCCATAAAGTCTGTCAGCCATGTCCCTGCCCAGAGGTCACCTGGGCCTCTCACCTGGCCTGACACCAGGTCGCTGGGGCCAGTTCACTTGTATCTTCACCCCTAAACTTCCAGGGCCTTAAGAAAAAATTCCTAACCCACCAGAGGATCACAAATGAAGCCACCCTGTGCCTTCCTAACTGGGAGCTTTGGGGGCTGGGGTAGAATAAGAGTCATTTCTAGACTTATCCATTTATGAAACTGGTTGCTCCTGGTTAAAGAGTCTTCACAGGGGCCGGGTGCGGTGACTCATGCCTGTAATCCCAGCACTTTGGGAGGCCAAGGCGAGCAGATCACAAGGTCGGGAGATCGAGACCATCCTGGCTAACACAGTGAAACTCCGTCTGTACTAAAAATACAAAAAATTAGCCAGGCGTGGCGGTGGGCACCTGTAGTCCCAGCTACTCGGGAGGCTGAGGCAGGAGAATGGCATGACCCCAGGAGGTGGAGCTTGCAGTGAGCCGAGATGGTACCACTGCACTCCAGCCTAGGTGACAGAGCAAGACTCTGTTTCAAAAAAAAAAAAAGAGTCTTCACAGATAGACTTGGCTCACATGCTGTAAACCTCACAACTCCCTAGAGGAGGTATTAAGCATCCCCAGATCATAGATTGGGAAACTGAGACTTGGGAGCATGGAATCAAAGCCAGAGTTGTAGGTCTGGACTCTGAGCCCAGCTTGGAAGCTGTGCTGCCCACTTCTCTGTGGGAATGAGGTAAGCTGAGTCACAAGACCAGCAAACCACAGTGACAGGAATTTTCTCTCAGCCCCTCGGCCACACTTGCAGCAGGGGCGCCCCATCTACTCGGTCCACCACACTCAGCCCCTTGCAGGAGGAAGCACATGAATGAGCAAGTGTGGGGTCTGGCTGACCACTCCAAACACTAACACAAGAGCAAGCTCCATGCTGGGCCTGTGGCCAGACCAGGCGTGTTGCCTCGAGGGGAAAGTGGCAGCACCTGGGCAGGGGTACCCACAACCCTGAAGCCCCAGAGGGGGCGTTAGTGTGCTAATTAGCTGTTTTAGTTCCACCATTGACGGCCCAATAGACGGTGGTGTGTTAACAGCTCAGTCGGCCCCTGACCCCATCATGTGGGGCAGCTGCCCTCCACTGATGAGGGCAAAAGGCCAGTATGACAGCCTTTCTGGGTACCCGCACTCAGTGGGTCCCAAGCTCTTGTCTAGCATCCAAGAAGAATGAGGACACGCTGATAATTGAAGAGTGAGCAAGGCGGGGAGTTTTATTGAGTGATGAAACAGCTTTTTGCAGAGAGGGGATGAGTGGATGGTTCCCCTACCCAAAGGCAGGAAAGCCCCCACAATGTGGCTGAGTCTGGGGTTTTTATGGGCTCAGAATAGGGGAAGTGTGGGCAAACAGGAACAGAAGTTCTCACTCTGGGTCACAGATTTCATGTGGGACCAGCAGTCCAGTCTTTCAGCCTTCAGGCTGTTTTTTTGGCTTGAAGGTGGGGTTTCACCAGGGACCCACCCCTGTCTGCCTAGGCATTTGGCTGCCTCCTGTCACCATCAACAGGGCTCAGAGCTGATGCCTCCTGACCCATGTCCAGGGCTCTCCTATTCAAGGTGCCTGCACCCTGAATGGGATGAAAGGGAGCAGGGACTTTGTGCCTCGGCACCGCAGGAGTCTCCCTTTGCCAGAAGAATCAGAGATAAAAAGCATCTGCTGAAGAAAGTAGCTTTTAATGCTGCAAAGCCCTCACAAGATCTGATTTCTACTGGGAATGGGATATGGTAGGAAGAGCACAGCCTTTGGCACCAGAGAGGCATGGCTTAGAATCCTGGCTCTGCCACTGGTTTACTGGCTGTGTGACCTTGGGCCAGTTACTTAACCTCTCTGTGTCTCAGTGTCCTCATCTAGGAAATGGTGGAAACACCTAACTTCCAGGGCAGCGCATGTAAGATGCTTGGCGCATAGTAGGCCCTCCTTTAATCCTAGTCCCTCCTGGCCTGCCCCTGCCACCACCCCCAGTTTGTTTGCCTCTGGGACCAGCAGTTTTGGAGACTCCGCTCCCTCCTCAGACTGTCTTCGTGGCAGCTTCCCAGCTCCTGCCTAATAATAGCTCTTTATCACATTAGGAGTACATCACAAAAAACAGTGCTTTCCTCTTCTGGGTAATTAGAGGTAATTAGCACTGCCTTTGTGCTGGCCTCCTGTTTTCCTTGAAAATGCTTTGCTGGAGAAGTTGCTGGAAGGGAGGTTTCATTACTGCTGTTGGGGAAATGCTGGCCACCCTCTGCTCCCAACAGAGACCCACAGGACCTGTCTTCTCCATGCTGGACCAACCACGCAGCGGGGCCCTTTGTGATCATCCCACTGGGCTGGCCCTGTCGCAGGCAGGGCGCATCTCTGGGGTGAATGGAGCTGCCCTCCTGCCCCTCAGTCTCTCCTCACAGGGACAGGGTTACAGTGGGTGGGGGATTTGCCACCCCAGGGACCAACTCATGAGGCTTCTGGGGCACAGAGATCCAACCCACGGCAAGATTCTCCATGTCCCAGCAGAAATGCCAGGTGGCCTAGAACTTAGCAAAAGGCTTGGCACAAAGTAGATACTCGATAATAACCACAGTAGCCAACAACTCACATGTTTTACGGGGTAAGTCATTTGATCCTCATAGAGGTCCTGCATAGTGGTAGTAACCCGTTGTACAGGTGTGAAAACTGAGGCTGCAGGCGGTGCCATGGCATGTGAGTGGTAGAGCCGGATGAACCTGGGCTGTTAACCACTGCTTCAGTACTGCCTGCATTCACACATCTCTGTAGCTTCTGGTAGTGGCCCCTAACCCTGTGCCAATTAGCCTGTTACATGTATTATCTCATCAAAGCCACACAGCCAGCCCACGTGGTATAGGTCTCTTTATTAGCTTCATTTTATACATGAGGAAATTGAGGTCCAAGAAGTGAAAGAACCCAAAGGGGCCTGATGGGCTTGGAAGGAGTCACTGGGGCAGATGGAGGTGCGTGATGGCAGCCTCTGTTTGGGTAAGTTGGGGTGTATTTTGAGGCAGGAAACAGGAAGGGCTGGGCCCCATTTGTACCTGCGGGGATCTGGTTCCCACGGAGCCCCCACGATGTGCGGGGCTGGCTGTGGGGCACAGAGGTGAGTGAGAAGTGGTCCCTGCTCCCCTGCGCTCACAGTTTATCAGGGAACGCAACCTCATGAGCATGTGACGATGACAGGTTTTGAGTGCCATCACAGGGTGTCCACAGAGGCCCCTGCCAGCACGGGAAGCCACGGAAGGCTTCTGCACGCCAGTCACATCCGGCGTGTATCCAGGCGGCTGGCAGATTCAATCAAGACAGGCTGGGAGATGGTCAGGGGCTGAATCTTCATGCAGTATCGGCTACACCAGAACTTTCTGGTGCTGAGAAGAGGCTCTTTCCCAACCTGCCTCACCCCTCTTCTCTCATCTTTCCAGCTAACTGTAAAACCAGAGCTCTGCCCAGCAACTGCTCCCCTGGGTCTTTGCAGAGGGGTGGCTCAGGGACTAGGGTTGCCTGAGACCCAGACCAACTTGTAGTCGAGGAGGGCCAGAGCTGTGTGTTCTAGGACAGCGCTCAGTGGAATTTCCATCTGGTATCAGCTGCAGCCAGTGGGTACCAACACCTCCCTTCCTTCCTGGCCTGTTTCTACCCAGCACTGGCACCAGCCATCTACAACATTAAAAAGGTATAGGGAGGCAGTTCTTGTTTGTCCTTAGAGAGGCAGTTATCACTTGTCCCTGTGGGTCTGAAGTTTCTGCTGGCTGGAATTCAGATGTGATGGCTGGAGCTTGAGCAGCCATCTTGGGCTCCCAAATGGATCAGCCCAGCTAACTCTCTACTCTCCATCCCCCACTTGTAGGAAACTAAGGTAAGGGAACTCATATTTACAGAGTACCTCCTGGGGTGCCAGGCACTGTGCTTCATGGTTTGCATTATTTCTTCCCAGCAACTCCTTTAGGTAGGTATCACTAACTCAAATTGCATGATGTCTCTTTAAAAGTGTTTGGGGCAGGGCATTGTGGCTTATGCCTATAGTCTCAGCAATTTAGGACGCTGAAGCAGGAGGATCTCTTGAGCCCAGGAGTTTGAGACCAGCCTGGACAACATAAGAAGTCCCCATCTCTACATTTAAAATTTAAAAGGCCAGGTGCAGTGGCTCACGCCTGTAATCCCAAGCACTTTGGGAGGCCAAGGAAGGCAGATCACCTGAGGTTGGGAGTCTGAGACCAGCCCGGCCAACATGGTGAAATACTGTCTCTACTAAAAATACAAAAATTAGCCAGGCGTGGTGGTGCACATCTGTAATCCCAGCTACTTGGGAGGCTGAGGCACGAAAATAGTTTGCACCTGGAAGGCAGAGGTTGCAGTAATCCAAGATCATGCCATTGCACTCCAGCCTGGGCAACAGAGCAAGACTCCGTCTCAAAAAAAAAAAAAAAAATTAAGAAAAACAAAAAGTGTTTTGGATCATATAGGAACATAATATCAAAAGCTAGCATTCTCTGAGTTCCTATGAAGTGCCAGGCCCTTGAACTCCTTATAGCAATCATTCAAGGTCATGACTCTCATTTTACAGATGGGGAAGCTGTGGTTCAGGAAATTGTGAGGACTGGCCCAGTTACTGGTAAGAGACAGAGCCAAGGCTGGTACCCCAGCTTTTCAGAGAGTCCAAACTTAGGTTCCTTCTCAGGCCCTGCAGCCACTAAATATGTGTCCTGCTGCAGAGGGGCACTGGCTGTGCCTTGACAACCACCCTGAGCCCAGGACCCTGAAACCCACTTAGATGTGTGAATACACGTGTGTGTATTTTCCCTGGAATCTGTTTAAAAGCATTCGTGAGGAAAGGAACGAGAGGTGGGCAGATTCTAGTGGTGAGAAAATAACAAAACTGTACAGGGAATTGTCTTTTCGTGTTTTTGAAAAATCATTTGAATAATACAGTGTGATTTGCAATTCAAATGGAAATGCAGATGTTACCAGCAGTGTCTTTGTGCTGTTTTCTGAGATTCCCAACAACAGCCTCCCTGGTGTTTTTCCTGTCCTTTTTTTAAAAAGAAAGCCTTCCCCTTCAGCCTTAAAGGAAAGTCCGGTCTCGTGCGCATCTTTGGCACTAAAGCAGGCCCCCTCGACTGGCTGGGGATAACGTGAGACTCCATCTCAGGGGCAGATCCAGGCTGAGCAGCTTCTGCAGGCAGCATCTCAGGCTCAGCACCAGACTGTGCTGTTCATGCGCTGTGTGTCATTAAGCAAACCGCCACCCCTCTCTGGGCTTTGTTGCCCTTCTCTGTAAAGTGAGGATGATTTTTAACCTTCCTTCCTTCCCCAGCTGATTTTCTCTGAAGAGAACAGGCTTTAGAAACAGGCCTGGATGGCCGGGCGCAGTGGCTCACGCCTGTAATCCCAGCACTTTGGGAGGCCGAGGCGGGCGGATCATGAAGTCAGGAGACCAAGACCATCCTGGCTAACGTGGTGAAACCCTGTCTCTACTAAAAATACAAAAAAAATTAGCCGGGCGTGGTAGCGGGCACCGTGGCGGATGCCTGTAGTCCCTGCTACTCGGGAGGCTGAGACAGGAGAATGGCATGAACCTAGGAGGCAGAGCTTGCAGTGAGCCAAGACTGCACCATTGCACTCCAGCCTGGGCAACAGAGCGAGACTGTCTCAAAAAAAAAAAAAAAAAAAAAAAGAAACAGGCCTGGATTCAAATGCCAGCCCTGCCATGTTCTAGCTGTGTGACCTTGGGTAAGTCACTTTACCTCCCTGGGGCTCAATTTCATCTACAGTGAGCAGCCGACACCTAGCAAAGGAGTATATCCAAGAAGCTTATTTGCTGCAATGTATTAAGGACTTACTACGTGTCAGGCATTGTCCATTATTACATCTAGGCATCAGGCATTTCAATCACACCCCTACTTGTCACTCACCAACATATCCCAACACAAAAATGGGATGAACGTATGACTCTGACGAAGGGGGTGGCCACTTCTGAGTTCTTGGCCTTTGTCTTAGTTAAGATGCAGACCCATATAACAGAGGTCCTGCTAATGTTTTGTGTTTTTTGTTTGTTTGTTTATTTTTTCTGGAGACAGGGTCTTGCTCTGTCACCCAAACTGGAGTGCAGCGGCACAATCAGGGCTCACTGCAGCCTCAGCCTCCCATGCTTAGGCCATCCTCCTACTTCAGCCTACCTAGTCACTGGAATTACAGGCACACGCCACCATGCCCAGCTAATTTTTGTATTTTTTTGTAGAGACAGGGTTTCCCCATGTTGCCCAGGCTGGTCTCAAAATCCTGGGCTCAAGTGATTTTCCCACCTTGGCCTCCCAAAGTGCTGGGATTATAGAGGTGAGCCACTGTGCCTGGCCTAATTGTCTTAAATACACTAGGGTTGATTCTGTCACATAAAAGAAATCAGAATAGGCCATTTAGGGCTGGTGTGCCACTCCACAGTCTTCAAGGACCAAATTTCCCTCTTGCTGCTTGTTCTGCCTTCCTTAGTGGGCTGACTCATGGCCCAAGATGGCTGCTCAAGCTCTGGCCATCTCGTCTGAATTCCAGCCAGCAGGAAAGAGGACATGAGGGAAGAAGAGCACTCCTCCTCTTAAAGAGAATTCCAAGGAACACCACATCACACTACTGCTTCAACTCATGGGCCAAAACTAGTCACAGTGCTATTCCTAGCTGCAAGGAAGACTGGGGAGTGTGCCCAGCTATAAATGTGAGTCCTTGTGACTAAAGAATAAATGGGAGAGTGAGTTGTAGCCAGCACCTTGCAGTCTATGCTGTAGCTTTCTTTCCAATTTGAGGACTTTTCCAGGGAAAATCCTCACAGCCAACCTCTGGTGAAACTACCCTTGTGTTCCCCTTTTTACAGCGGAGGAAATTGAGAGCCAGAGGGGTAGAGGGGTAGAGGGGCCTGACCAAGGTGTCACAACTAGTGAGCAGCAGAGCCCTTCTGGAGTAGCCTAGAGCTGCAGGCATCAGCTGGGCACACTGCCTCAGGCCTGTAATCCCAGCACTTTGGGAGGCTGAGACAGCAGGATTTCTTGAGGCCAAGAGTTCAAGACCTGGGCAACATAGGAGAACCCATCTCTAAAAAACATTTAAAAAGTAGCCAGGCATGGTAGCATGCACGTGTAATCCCAGCTACTCAGGAGGCTGAGGTGGGAGAATCACTAGAGCCCAAGAGGTCAAGGCTGCAGTGAGCTATGGTTGTACCACTGCACTCCAGCCTGGACGAGAGAGAGAGAACCCATCTCTCTCTCTCTCTCTCTCTCTCTCTCTCTCTCTCTTCATTTTTCTTTTTTCTCATGCTATTTTAACAAAAAGCCCATCCCTTAAAAAAAAAAAAAAAAAAGCTGCCGGGCACAGTGGCTCACGCCTGTAATCCCAACACTTTGGGAGGCTAAGGCCAGTGGATCACTTGAGGCCAGGAGTTCGAGACCAGCCTGGCCAATATGGTGAAACCCCTTCTCTACAAAAGATACAAAAAATTACTGGCATGGTGGCACACGCCTATAATCCCAGCTACTCAGGAGGCTGAGGCAAGAAGATCACTTGAACCTGGGAGGTGGAGGTTGCAGTGAGCCAAGATTGCACCACGGCACTCCAGCCTGGGCAAGACTCTGTCTCAAAAAAAAAAAAAAAAAAAAAAAGATTCAGAGAAAGAATGAGAGCTTCTACTCCACCTTTCTGTTTATCAGGAGATTCCTTCCTGCCCCAAAAGGATCCAGATTTTTTAGAGAAACATCCTTCATCTTAATTTAATAAATTCTAGAACAGCTTTGAACATAGAGCCTTCCCACCCACTCTGGATTTGAGAGCCACTGAGGGATGGAGTCATGGGTTTGGTGATTGGTTGGCTGTGGATGCTCAGGGCAAGGCTGAGGCCCAGAAGTTTGGCCGGAGGTCCCTGGGGAGGGCTGGGCTCTGCACACCCACCGTGGTGCTCACTTACTGTCTCCTGCAGGTCAGCGGCCACCTGGACTATGCCAAGCAGATGGATGCCATCCTGAAGGCCGTGGGCATCCGCACCAAGCCAGGCTGGGATGAGAAGGGGCTCTTGCTGGCCCCAGGCTGCCTGCCCTCCGAGGAGCCTCACCAGGCAGCAGCCGCTGCCTCATCAGGCGAGACCCCCCACCAGGGTGGGCAAACCCAGGGTCCCACATCCGGAGACACCTCCAAATTGGCCATGTCCACAGACCCCAGCCAAGCCCAGGTGCCGGTAGGGCTGGACCAGTCTGAAGGGGCCTCCCTTCCTGCTGCTGCCAGCCCTGAAAGGCCCCCCATCTGCAGCCATGGCATGGACCCCAACCCACTGGGCTGCCCCGATTGTGCCTGCAAGACCCAGGGCCCCAGCACGGGGCTGGACTGACCACAGCAGGGGACCTGAGCCGTCTTCCCCAGTCTCCATATGCAGCTCTCTCTTATACCCTCGGGTTCCTCCCAGGAGCTCTGGAGGTGCAGGATTTCCACAGGCCTCTTTCCTAAATGGAAGGAATTGGAACTGAAAGGGAAAGGAAATGGAAGGAAGGGGAATTTGGAGGAGAGAACACGCCCACCCTTGGGAAGCTGCCTGTCCCCAGAGGAGCCCCACCAGGGAGCAGCTGCCCCCTCATCAGAGACCTGCAGAGTCAACCAAGCACAGGTTAGAGTCCCAGGACTGGAAACCAACTGTGGGCTTTCTGTACTTCTCATAGCTTTGGAGTCTGGCTGTCCATCAGGAGGTCCCGAGGGCTCTCTGGGGCCTGAGGCTCCCACACCAGCTCTCCCCTGGCCTCAATAAAACCAGGTGCATGCCTGTTCTTCCATCCACACTCCAGGGCTGCGCACCATCAACTGGCAGCAACAGAGCAGGCGCAGGTACAAAGAAGGCAGCTCACTCCTGCTCTTAGGAGATCCAATCAGATCTGCCCTGTACAGCCAATGTAGGCTGTGCACTGCACAACTCCAGGGACATGAGTCACACAGACACAATGTGAGTGTGCTCCCCCATCATGCAACATCTGGACACAACTAACAGAGCATGGTGAATACATGCTGAATTGCATTCAGTATGGCTGTGAACTAGGCCTGGGGACAAGAATGAATTTTACATGGAAAGAATTTCCTGTAGCAGGAACAGAGGGGATAACAACAGCAATAAATAATAATAAGAAGAAGAAGCTACCACTTCTTGAGCATGTACCACATACCAAGTGGTTGCCTGGGTTGTGTCAGTTGGCATTCACAGCAATCCTATGAGGTAGGGACTATTATTATCTTCATTTTATATTTGGGGAAACTGAGGCTCAGAGAGATCAGGTAACCTGCTGAAGGCCAAACAGCTGGTTAATGATGGAGCCAAGTTCCAGGCCCCTGTATGTCAGACTCCAATGCCCAAGTCCCAAGCCACTGGGTCTGCATCCGTGAGAGCCTTCCTCTTTGTTCCTCCCACAGTCCCTGAATGGCAGGGCCAGAGATAATGCACCCTTGTTGTGCAGATGGAGAAATCAAGGCCCAGGCAGAGGAAGGATTGACAAGCTCCGGGGGAGGTGGGAGGAGGGCAGCAGAAATTAGAGTCGTAGAACATAGGAGCCAGATCCCTGCTCAGGTGCGTGTGTATTCATTCAACACACATTTATGGCTCACGCCTGTAATCTCAGCACTTTGGGAGGCCAAAGTGGGAGGACTGCTTGAGGCCAGGAGTTGGAGATCAGCCTGGGCAACATAGCAAGACCCAGTCTTGACAAAAAATTAAAATAAAAAAATTAGCCACTGCCAACTACTCAGGAGGCTGAGGCAGGAGGATTACCTGAGCCCAGGAGCTCGAGGCTGCAGTGAGCTATGATTGTGCCACAGCACTCCAGCCTGGGTGACAGTGTGAGACTCTGACTCTTTTTTTTTTTTTTTTTTTTTTGAGACGGAGTCTTGTCTTGTCACCAGGCTAGAGTGCAATGGCATGATCTCAGCTCACTGCAACCTCCACCTGCCAGGTTCAAGAGATTCTCCTGCCTCAGCCTCCTGAGTAGCTGGGATTAAGGCACCTGCCACCACGCCTAGCTAATTTTTTGTAATTTTTAGTAGAGATGGGGTTTCACCATATTGGCCATACTGGTCTCCAACTCCTGACCTCAGATGATCCACCCGCCTCAGCCTTCCAAAGTGCTGGGATTACAGGCATGAGCCACCATGCCCAGCCAACTCCAACTCTTAAAACACAAAATTTAAAAACAAGTATTTATGCAACTCTTGTTGCTTTTAAACTAAGCTGCTCATGTCATACATGGGAAATGGAGGCTCTGAAAGGGGAAAGGATTTTTCTGGGGTCCCAGATTGAAGGGGCAGAATCTGGACCAGAACCCAGGACACCTACACCCAGGCCTCCCCATGACACCAGCTGCTTCTCAAGCCCCGAGTGGCCCCTCAGTTGAATCCAGTCCACACCACAGCCACTGCCTTCAGCTAGAGTTTATTGAGAGTCCCCTTGGGCAGGCCTGGGGGATAGGGGAAGCCCCGCAAGCACCATGGCCCCTCAGAGGCCAGCGGCTGGGGCCAGAGTTGTGTCTCATCAGCACCAAGGAGAGGGCCAGGCCAGGCATGGAGGACCCCCTGGGAGTTTGTGTTGATGGAACTTGGGGGAGGCAGGGCTGAAAAGGGACCTATGGCAGGTAAACTGGCGACCAAGAGTTCCCCAACCCCCTGCCCCCAGAAACCAAGGCCCCTGTGCCAGAGTCCACCTGCCTGCCTCATGGGCCCCACCCCACACCAGGAACAGCTCTTCGACTCTGCTCTGCTGACCCAAGTAGCTACCATTCCCATTTCTCTCACTGACCCCAGGGAAGGCCAGAGGCAGGTGGGCAAGGGGCTGGGTTTATCCCCATCAGTTGTTCCCTTCTAGGTCCAAGGACCCCCCAGGATTGAGGAAAACCAGTCCTGAGGCTGAAAAAAGAAACTGCCACCTGCCCCTTTTGCCCCCAGGAGAGGCAATGCAGCAGCTTGGGAGCTGGGAGGGTCCCTGAGAGATGGGGTCCCCACCCAGGAGCCAGAACAGGGAGTTGGGGAACCAGAGTCAGGCTTTGGGAGGCTATGCCAGGGCTGAAGAGGGGGAGGCAAATGGAAAGAGAACAACGGGAGCAAAGAGCCCTTCCTGACACACAGCCAGAGAGGCCAGGGGGCTGGATAGCCGGGGTCGTAACAACAGAACGTACCAATTAACTGACCATGTACTGGGTGCTGGGCACACATTGTCTTAATTCTCAAGACAACCTGCAAGATAGGCATCATTTCTCTACCTTACACATGGGATAACCGAGGCTCAGAGAGGTTAAGTAACTCGTGTCAAGCCCCAGAGCTCATAGGTGGTAGAGCAGAGGCCCACATACATGCCTGCCTGCCTCTCAGGTGCAGCTGCTGCCACATATATACCAGGGAGGGGAGACTGGCAGGTCCAAAAACCCTCCAGCAAATCATTCTGAGGGTTAAAGATGATCTAAGGCAGCACATCTCAAACTGTAATGGGCACGTGATTCACCTGGGATCTTGGTAACATGCAGTTCTGATTCAGCAGGTCTGGGCAGGGGCAGAGATGTGCATTTTTCACAAACTCCCAAAGGTGATGGCAATGCCAATTGTCCATGGACTACACTGTGAGTAGCAAGGGGTTCAGCCCAGCATTAATCCACGCCTGCAGGTGGGGGCATTCCCTCCCGTCCAGCCTGACAGAATGGGCAAAGGTCATAATTGTTTTCATCCTAACCTGAACCAAGAGGTCCTTCTCCCCAACATCCAGAGTCCTCCAGCCCATCCTCTGCACACACAAGTTACACTCAACAGTGGAGCATCCTTCAGAAAACGATATCTGAGTCAGCTATGATCCCTGCAGGTAAGGGGCCTGGAGATGGCAGCAGGGGTCAGCTCTGCGCACCCCTCTGGAGCTCAGAGGGCTTCTAGGAGACCTGCAGCCTCCTGGTCTTAGCCAAGAGCTGGCCCAAGGACTCAGGGTCTGGGTTCTGCTCAATCCAGCTCCCCATTGGCCAGCCCCAAGCCCGGGTCAGTTCGTGGGGATGCCAAGTGGATGCGGCCGCAGCTTGGGCTCCACGGGGTCGATGTTGAAGAAATTGACGGCGGCAGCGGCCCTGGTGGGCAGCGGGGGGTCCCGGGTGGCCTCGCCAGGAAGCAGCAGCTGGGCCGTGAGCTGCAGGCCTGAGGAGCCGCCTGAGCCTGCGTCTGAGTCCGAGTCTGAATCCGGCGGCAGGGGCAGCGGCAACACCTGCTGTAGGCTAAGGCCGGGCCGGGGGCCGCTGTGAGAGGTGCGCAGTGATGGCGAGGCCAGGCTGGCCTGGCGCTCCCGGGGACAGTGTGGACATGGCAGGAACCTGCCCAGCGCCCGCTTGAAGTCCCGCATGAAGAGTGGGTAGATGATGGGGTTCATGGTGCTGTTACAGTAACCCAGCCATGTGAGGACATCGAAGAGGCCTGGGGAGATGCAGTCGCACACGGCCTGGGGGGAGGGGATGCATCATGCCTGGTCCCAGGGCAGGGACCCAGGCCACCCTTCCCAGCATGGATGGAGCAGACACACACACACGCACCACGAGAGGCAGCCTGCCCTCCCCTGTCCCCATGCCTGGGCTGGGATCCAGGGCCTCTCCTGCAAGGGCCGGACTCACCTGCCCCCTGCCGTGGCATTACCTGGACTATGTTGGCCACAAAGAAGGGCAACCAGGTCACAAAGAACATGCCCAGCAGGATGCCCAGCGTCAGGCTGGCCTTCAGGGCCTTCCTGCTGTGCTTCGTGGCTAGACGCCTGCTGTCAGCAGACTCCACCCCTGGGCGTGGGGTCCTGGGCACCTGCGGAAAGGAAGGCCACATGAGTCTGTTGAGAAAGGGCCCCCGTCTGACCCTGATCCTAGCCACAGACTGAGCTTCAATCCTAATTCTAGACTGAGCCCTAGTGCCAGGATTAAACTGGGCCCTGTTCCTTGACTGAGTCCCAACTAGAGTCCTAGACTGAGCCCTGACCCTGACTTCAGGCCAAGCCCTGACATCAGCAATAAACCAAGCCCTGACCTTGGCCCCCCACTGAACCCTGACACCTACCATAAAGCCCTACATAACCAAGTTCTCAAACCAAGCCTCAACCGTGGACCTAGACTGAGCTCTGATCCTGGTCCCACACTGAGCCCTCACCCTGACCCAGAATTTCATAAGGAGCTCTAGGAAGTGCAGTGAGACAGAGCAATACCTGAAACACAAATCAGATGGTTCAGAACAACCATCCCTGCAAAGACAATACGTGACACAGGCCAACACACACATTACAATGAGCCCAGCACCTTCCAAAGCCTTTAGCGCTACAGAAATCAATTGCAATTGACTGGGCACGGTGGCTCACGCCTGTAATCCCAGCACTTTGGGAGGCCGAGGCAGGCAGATCACTTGAGGTCAGGAGTTTGAGACCAGCCTGGCCAACAGGGTGAAACCTTGCCTCTACTAAAAATACAAAAATTAGCCAGGCGTGGTGGCAGGCACCTGTAATCTCCAGCTACTCAGGAGACTGAGGCAGGAGAATTGCTTGAACCCAGGAGGTGGAGGTTGCAGTGAGCCAAGCTCACATCACTGCACTCCAAGCCTGGGTGACACAGCGAGACTCTGTCACACACACACAGACACACACAAAATCAATTGCAATTGAACAGTACTTGAAAAAGAGGACCTGTTACTGTCCAGAGCTTGGCAATTGCTTTGTATGTGGATTCTCTTCACATTTGGGAGCAATAGTCTTGCCTGGGCAATTACTCTTGAGCCCCACAAAATAGAAAGGCTTTTTTGAGAATGTGTGCACAAAGCCAATGTTTGCAGCTAAATCTCTTATAGGTTCCTAAGGATGCTGGTGACCTTGGCATTTTATAGCTCAATTATACTGCGAACTGGCAGGCATCTCCATTCTCAAAAGTGGACAGGAAGAGCAGGAAGGGGTAGGAGGGAGGAGGAGAAAGAAGCTACTTCCCAGCAGCCACTGAAAGGAAGGCATGGGCCCGGGGAGGTTAGAATTTGACTTTGCAAACTGGTCCTCACAGTCCCAAAGGGCTCTCTGAGCTGGATGACTCTTTAGCTCAGCAGTGCTCTTCACTTGTTAAACTCCATGAGCCCTTTGAAAAGCTAATGAAATCTACTCACACACACACACACACACACACACACAAACCTCTCCCCAGAAAATAAAAGGCTTGTAAATTTTTACACACACACACACACAGACAAGAAAACAACGTTTCACACTTCCAGAAGGTTCAGAGATGACCTTGAAGTCTCTAGGTTTCCACCAGAAACCCCTAGGAGTCCGTGAAAGCTGGGATGTGAAGCCCTCCTCTAAACCATGTGTTTCTGTAATCAATGTGGATTTTCATATATTAGATTTCCACAAAATTAGGCCCACCTCTATTTACTATTTAATGCCCGTGGGCAGTGGTGTGCACAATTCATCATGAGCTACGCAAAGGGTGTGTTTGCTGTCTGTGAACACATCTGGGCTTTGACAGCCAGGGATTTTCCCGGCACTGGGATTTGTCCAGTTCCTAAATTGCGTGAGAGCCCTGCTTAGTTCTCTAGGCCAGAGGTGGGTTGGATGTGGGGAGATGAGGTCAGAAGGAGGCAGGAGCAGAGCCAGATTCCTAGGCAACCTTCCGCAGATGGAAAGGCGGAGGAGGCAAAGCCAAGATGTGTCAACTCCAGGGAGCACCAAAGCCAACACCCCACCCCACTCTGCTGCGCATGCCCTCTCCTCCAGCCCCTGCTCTTTCTCGGCCTCCAGAGTTGGTGTCTTGTCCATGGTGCTGAAACCCCAACTACACGCGGTCTTTTCATAGAAGCTGGAATTCTAATTCTGAAATGGCAAGGAGGTTGCTGGGGCAGGGAGACGAAGCACATCGTAATCCCCACCCCTCAACGTGTTTCTTCACATGAAATCTGGTTGTACAAATATCAAGGTTATACAAATTCACAACAGAGGCCTTGGTTTCTCCCTTCTGTCTTGGTGAGACAGCGTTGTACAGAGGCAAAAGCCGGGCTTTTAAGACAGGTGATCTGGCTTCAAATCATGCCTCTACCACTTACTCGCTCTGTGATCTTGAGAGAGCCTCTGTTTCCACATCTGCAAAATGGGAGAAATGATACTCAGCGTACGGCGTCGCTGTGAAGCTGTGGATAATAAATGCATGCAAAGTGTCTGACGTTGAGTAGGTGCTAAATACCTGGTAGCCATGTTGCTGTTTCAGTGATATGTGTTCTGAGGTTGGGGTGATTTTGAGCACTGTTGGGGAGCCTGTCCTTCTGCCAGCAGCTCTGGCCTCCCCAAAGCAGCACAGACACCAAGACAAATGCTCTGAGTCACCACGCTGCGGCTCAGATGCTATGACTAGAGGATGCTCTCCTCCGACTCCACCCCATCATACACAAGTCTGCTCCAAAGTCATTCCAAGTTAGCAAGGGAGTAAAAGAGGGTTTTACTCTCCTCTCTCCTCTTCTAGTTTTCTCTCCTCCAGAGCGGACTCTATATGGCTTTTGTGACCACACCATGGTCAGCCTGGAGGAAGAGGCTCCTGCTTCCCCAAAAGAATCTCCTAAGACCTGCCACACCTTCAAATTGCTGCCATCAATGGGAATAGACGGCATGGAGAGGGATGAGACACTGTCTCATCCAGGCATCACTCTGACCCTTAGTGACCTGAGGAGGGCAGGGGACAGGAGGTAGCCCTGATCTTATCAGAGCTCTAGGGCATGGGGGAAACTGAGGCACTAGGGGGAATATCTCAGGTCAATCATTGGGGGAAGGAGCTCCAGAGAATGGGGTGAAGATGAACTGAGATTCCCTTTCTAGTCTCCCTGGGAACAACTCCAGGTTTTTCTTTCTCCTCTGCTTTCCAGAGAGTTGACTCAAGAGCACAGGCAAGAGGAAAGAGAGAAGGAAACTGAGGCTCAGAAAGGGTAGAGGACACTCTACCCTTCCCAAGGTCACACTGTTCCAGTACAAGGCCTCCAACCAAAACCTGAGTGGCCCTGAACAAATCAGCATTATCATCCCCATTTCTTGAGCACTTACTACACATCAGTATTTGATAGTCATTAGGTCATTCAGTCTTTATGAGAGGTAGGCATTGTCATCCCCATTTTGCAGATGAGACAACTGAGGCTCGGAGAGGCAAAATGACTTGCCAGAAGTCACACAGCAGTTAAGAGTTGAGTTAGGGATTCCATCATTTCTGGCCTCAGGAACACCACTCTGCCCACTTCACCAAGATGCTTCCACCTTTGGAGATGGCATCCAGGGGCCCAGTCAGGTGGGGTTACAGAAACCCCACCACTGTCAGCAAGAGGCCCTCATGGAGCAGAAGCCAATGGCTGTCACTAGTCCACACCCCGGCATCTGGCTGATGCTGGCATCACCCTTCTGGATTCTCTCTCCCCCGTAAGCACCTCGCAGCCCCTCGGGGCCATGTCCTGTCATTTGCATCTCCCTTCTGTATCAGTGTCAGAGGGCAGCTTCCTGAGGGACAATCCAGGGCCCTTCCAGCCAACAATCGCACGTACAGCTTCCAGCCAACACCTACATTCATGTCTGCACGCTTGATATATCCAAGAATGTGTCCCACAGCACTACTTGTGACAGGAAAAAATTGGAAACAGCCTTAATGTCCATCAAAAGAAGAGTGGTTTAGGCTGGGCACAGTGGCTCACGCCTATAATCTCAGTCCTTTGGGAGGCCAAGGTGGGCAGATCACTTGAGGTCAGTAGTTCGAGACCAGCCTGGCCAACATGGCAAAACCCTGTATCTACTAAAATTACAAAAATTAGCCAGGTGTGGTGGTGCATGCCTGTAGTCCCACTACTCAGGAGGCTGAGGCAGGAGAATCACTTGAACCCAGGAGGTGGAGGCTGCAGTGAGCCGAGATCACACCACCACACTCCAGCCTGGGTGACAGAGTGAGAGTTTGTCTCAAAAAAAAAAAAAGAGCAGAGTGGCTTACATAAACCACGGTGAATTCCCACTACAGAATACTACACAGATGTTTTAAAAGAATGAATCAATCAAATGAAAAGATCTCCATGATTATTAAATTATAATAGCAGGTTGCAAAGTAATAGATACAGCATGATCCTATTTGTCTAAAAAACAATATCCAACACAAAGCACCAAGTTTCTTTAAGTACCTGTATAAATACATAAGCACATAGAAAATGACCCGGAAGGGCCAGGTGCAGTGGCTCACACCTGTAATCCCAGCACTTTGGGAGGCCGAGGCAGGTGGATTGCTTGAGTCCAGGAGTTCAAGACCAGCCTGGGCAACATGGTGAAACCCCATCTCTACAAAAAATACAAAAATTAGCCAGGCATGGTGATGTGCATCTGTAGCTCCAGCTACTCCGGAGGTTGAGGTGGGAGGATCACCTGAGTCAGAAGAGGTCAAGGCTGCAGTGAGCCGTGGTTGTACCACTGCACTCCAGCCTGGGTGACAGAGTGACACCCTGTCCTAACAGGAAAAAAAAAAAAAAAAAAGACCTAGAAGGACATATCCTAAATTGATGCATGTCCCTGGGAGTGAAAGGTGATTAGCTGGAATTTGGAGGTCTTTTCCTTCATCCCTATTGTTGAATTTTTAAAGTGTATTTATGTATTCCTTTATGCAATTAATTTTATTTATTTATTTATTTATTTTTTGAGACGAAGTCTCGCTCTTGTTGCCCAGGCTGGAGTGCAATGGCGCGATCTCGGCTCACCACAACCTCTGCCTCCCAGGTTCAAGCGATTCTCCTGCCTCAGCCTCCCAAGTAGCTGGGACTACAGGTGTGCACCACCATGCCCATCTAATTTTGTACCTTAGTAGAGATGGGGTTTCTCCATGTTAGTCTCAAACTCCCGATCTCAGGTGATCCGCCCACCTCGGCCTCCCAAAGTGCTGGGATTACAGGCGTGAGCCACCATGCCCAGCCCACAATTAAATTTTTTCACCATCATCTGATCATAGTGTGAGAGTTACAAGACAGACTCTGGAGCCAGACTGCCTGGTTTCAAATCCTGGCTCTGTTACAAACTAGTGGAGTGACCTTAAACAAGTTACTTCATCTATGCTTCCACTTTCTGTTCTGTAAAATGGCATTAAAACAGCATCTACCTCATAGGATTATAATAAGGATAAAATAAAATAATACACTGAAAGTTAGAACAGTGCCAGCACGTAGGAAGTCCCATAGAAGTGTTAGCTATGGTTGTCGTTATTAGTCTCTGGCCCAGCTGTTTGATAATGATGGTGATGGTGCTGGCGACAGCAGTGATGTTTTTCCTTAGAAAGCGTCAAGGTGGTGAGCTCCCCAGAAACATATATTTTACCAACAACAGGAAAAGAGAGGCACGAACAACTATTGTTGTTGTTTTTAAAGATGGGGTCTTGCTCTGTTGCCTGGGCTGGAATGCAATGGCACGACCATACCTCACTGCAGCCTCAAACTCCTGGGCTCAAGCAATCCTCTCACCTCAGCCTCTTCGAATAGCTGTAACTAAAGGTATGTGCCACCAGGCCTGGCTAATTTTTTATATATATTTTTAGAGACAGGAGCTCGCTAGTTGCCCGGGCTGGTCTCGAACTCCTAGCTTCAAAGGATCCTCCTGCCTTGGCCTCCCAAAATGTTAGGATTACAGTTGTGAGTCACTGCCTAGCTGAAATTTGTTGAGCACTTACTATGTGCCTGGTATTTTATGTATATTATCTAATTGACTCTTCAAACAGACTTGTGTGATAGATGTCATGACCCCTGGGGCATAAGGAGGTAAAATGCCTTGCCCAAGGTCGTCCAGCTATGAGGCAAAAGAGGCAGGGCTTGAACCCTGACCAGCCAGACCCCCAAGCTCCTGCTCCAGCCCTGGCTGCACCAGGCTGCCTGGCTCTGAGCAGCAGCCAAGCCTGCCATGCTCGGCAGTGTCACTCTGCCAGCCTCTCCCTGGCTCAGCCCCCTCCTCCCCCTCACAGATATTTCTGTGATCACAGCCTCCTCCTCTGAGGAGGAGGAAAGACAGAGATGGAAGGGAAGATGGATCACTAAGACAGAATGACGCTTAGTTGGGTGAGAGAGGGCGAAAAAAGGAGGGGGAGGAGGAAAAGCGGGAGAAATTGATGGGACAGGAGAAGGGGGAGGGGAAGACGGGGCACACAGAAGGAAGACATGGGAACTGAAGGAGAGAAGGATGGATGGGAGTGGGGAGGAAGGTGAGGTGTAGAGATGGGATGAGGTTATGGGCCACAGAGACCCAGAAATCCTGCCAGGAAGAGGAGGAGGCTGGGCCTCTCCTGCTGGGCTCTCCCTCAAGCCAATGGCCCATGCTGCATCTCTGAAACTGCCCCTAACACTCTGGACCCTCCACAATCTCCCAAGGATGGCTCAGTGCCACCCATATCCAGGCCCCCACCTTCCACCCTGCTCCCAACACACACACTCCCCTGCCCTGGTAGCTCCTCACTCTGCCCCACGGCTCTTCCTCCATCCCCAGCCCACACTCCCCGCCACAGTGCTAAGCAGGACCCCTTCCTCCCAGCCCTGAGGTGGTGGGAAGACCTAGTGGAAATCACTAAGCCAACCAGTGGCCTTTTAAAAGCCCGTTTCCATAAATAGACATATGGAGAGGGGATGAAATGCTCAAGGCTGACCAGCTCCCTTGTTCTGACCCCAGAAGAACTGGGGCCTCGAGACCTATGCCCAGCTCCTTTCCCTCTGCAGGGAAGCTAGAGACTGGAATGGGGCAGGAAGCCAAGGCTAAGTGGGGCTGGGCACAGGAAAAGGGAAGGGGTCCAAGACACCCACATCTGATTCATTCTCATCACTTCCTTTAGGTCCAAACATTGAGGGGGCCTCCACCTCCAGGCCAGCTCTGGTGGGAAGAAAGAGGCGGTGACCCAGGAGGGCCAATGCAATTTCTCAGATGCATTTTCCCAAAGTGCAGGCCGTTCACCAGGCAATCAGGAAAACGGCCTGCAGGAGGCTTGCTTAAGGAGCCGAGTGGATTTGAAAGCAGGAACAGAGGCAGAGTTTGCACACGTCATGTTCAAACCAAGAGAATGGGCTTTCCAGAAAGCGGGGGGATTAGAACAGACACATTTCTGGCTTGAGAGGCCCCTGAGTCACTCTGCCTTAGAAGTAAGGCGCTGGCCTAACCAACCCATGAAGACCCCTCCAGCCTTTCACTTCAGGGCTTGGTGTGAGTGCTTTGCTTTCATCTTCAAACATACACAGTGAATAATAGATTTTGAATGTTTGCTGGGTGAAGCATCGCTCCTATAAGCTCCATAATCCTCATCGTGGTACAGTTTGATGATTAATGTCTGTACTCCTAACTAGAACAGATTTCAAGAGGGCAGGCACTGTTGGTCTCGTTCACCACTACATACACAGCCTAGAACAGCTGCTGTGCAAAGCAGGTGAAGCACAAGCAAATGAATTCACACGATAAAAAGTTCAGGATCATGACACTCAAGAAGTGACTCTGAAAGGCATGAGAAAACAGGCAACCGCACAAACAGGGCTGGAATACCAGGCTCCCTGAAGCACTGTGTACACTGCATTCCTTCCATCAATACATACTGAGCACCCATGATGTGCCAGGTGCCCCTAATTCCTGGGACCATGGGGGAAAACAGAAAGACAGGCCAGGCATGGTAGCTCACGCCTGTAATCCTAGCACTTTGGAAAGCCAAGGCAGGTGGATTGCCTGAGCTCAGGGGTTCAAGACCAGCCTGGGCAACACAGTGAAACCCCATCTCTACTAAAATACAAAAAATTAGCCCGGTGTGGCGATGTGCACCTATAGCCCAGCTACTCGGGAGGCTGAGGCAGGAGAATTGCTTGAACCTGGGAAGCGGAGGTTGCAGTGGGCCAAGATCACACCACTGCACTCCAGCCTGGGCGAGAGAGTGAGATTCTGTCTCAAAAGAAAAAAAAAAAAAAAGGCAGAAAAACAAGTTCCCCACCCTCATAGGCCTAAATTCTAGAAGAAGGAAATAAACAGTAAATAAATAAAAATGGGTAGGTATAGAACACGTCAGGGGGTAGGAGGTGCTGCTGAGAGAAATAACTTAGGAAATGAGGACTGGAGAGGACCTGGGGAGGGTGAGAGGTGCTACTCTTGAGAGAGGGATTAGGGGAGGCAATTCAACAGAGGCTGGAAGGAAATGATGGAAATTAGTGGGAGAACAGGGTGGAGACCTGAAGAAAGGGCACTCCAAGCAGAAGCAACCGCAAGTGAGGCAGAACAGGCTTGGTGTGTTCAAGGAACAGCAAGGAGGCCAGTATGGCTGAAAGAGAAGAAACAAGCAGGATTACAGAAGGAGAGGAGGCCAGATAGGGTCAGAGGGCCAGGTGACGTGAGACACAAGGCTGCCAGAGCAGAGGAATGATGCGGCAGGAACTGCATCGTAAAGGGGATCATTGGGGCCACTGCGGAAGGTTGAAAGGGAGCAAGAACGGAATCAGGAAGTCAGGGCCAGGCGCAGTGGCTCACGCCTGTAATCCCAGCACTTTGGGAGGCCGAGGCTAGCAGATCACGTAAGGTCAGGAGTTCGAGACCAGCCTGGCCAACATGGTGAAACCCTGTCTCTACTAAAAATACAAAAATTAGCTGGGCGTGGCAGCACGTGCCTGTAAGCAGCCCAGGTAGGAAGTCATCAGCGTGTGGGTGGTATTTTCAGTTACGAGACAAGATGAGGTCACTAACGGAGCACATGTGGAAAAAGGACGAGATGCTCCGAGGACTGAGGACTAGGGATGCCATGGCTCAGGCGGATCAGGAGGACCCAACAGAGAAGACCAGAAGGCACAGAGAAGAAAAGGGGCAAGGTGTGGGGTCCCTGAGCAAAGCATTTCAAGAGCATCACTGCCCACAGGCAGCACACCAGCACAGGGCGATGGCACCAGCCAGATCCAAGCTTAAACCTCACTTACCAACTGTGCAATCTTGGGCAAGTCACCTCTCGCTCTGAGCCTCAGTTTCCCCACCTGTCTAACAGGGGTGCTGGTAGTACTTGACTCATTGGGTGTTTGGGGGATTAATAACTTTAGCTCAGTGCCTGGTACAGAGTGAGTGCTCACAGATTGTGGGGCTGCAGCTGTTAGCACCTGGGAGACCCCTGCCCAGGTTCCAAGACCACAGACTCAGGTTCAATCCTAGTGCCAGCCAGCGAGATTCATGGAAAGAAAATCTGTGTGGTACTGGAACCACTGCAACTAGGAATCCTGATCTCTCCCGCCCCAACCTCACCCAGACCAGCCAACTTCTCACATCCTTAGTCACGAGAGCAGAGCTTCCTGAACTGTGGGAATGGAGATGATTTTAGATGGTAAAGGGACACCCCATAAAATGAGTGAATCACAGAGTGAGCACGTCAGCCCATTACAGCTGTCTTCCAGCTCTTCTAGGTGCGTCAAGAGAAAGTCCCACGTTGATGCTACCATGTTTGTAATACCTTCTAGCACGCTACAAAGAGAAAGCAGGCCCTAGGCTCATCACCTCAACCACACCAAGCTGCATTTCAGTGATAGGGCTGGAGCTTCTTCAGTTTCACTGAAGTGGTGTTTGTGATCACCTTCTATTTATGGCAAGGGATACAGATTTTCCATTTCTAGAGGAGATACGAAGTTTTCTTTCTACACAAATTCATGGAAGTAAAAAGATAAAAGAGATGATTTAAAGAAAATGATAAGAATGCCAGGCACGGGGGCATGCACCTGCAATTCCAGCTACTCGGGATGCTGAAGTGGGAGCTCGAGGCCAGCCTGGGCAATATAGGGAGACCCTGTGTCTAATAAATAAATAAATAAAATGCCAAGTGCATGTGAATTAAGTGGCTTAAGGTGTGGAGGTGGTGGTGGAAGAGGCATTAAGGAAGATATCCGCAGGCAGTTCTTGAATGCCTGAAGCTTGTGAAACACTCCTTTGCAAGAACCCAGGGACGCCTGTAACCCTAGCACTTTGGGAGGCCAAGACAGGAGGATCGCTTGAGCCCAAGAGTTCAGTGAGTTATGATCGGGCCAGTGCATTCCAGCTCTTCAGGCTGGAATGAGCTATGATCAATTCTAAGCTGCAGTGAGCTATAATCACGCCACTACATTCCAGCCCTCCAGCCTGGGTGACAGAGCAAGACCCTGTCTCTTAAAAAACAACAATAACAACAACAAAAAGCAAGAACCCAGGGTATATGAGCTAAGGCAGCCATCCCACCCCTGAAGAAGCAAGTCAGAGTCCCAGCCACCTGCCAAGACTCAAGAATATTCTACAGGGAGCATGGATAGGGAGAAGGAGCAGGGCGGCAGCCAGGACTCCGAGTCCATGTGGGACCCTGCCCCCACCCCAGGTGATAGGCAGGGGCAACTTTGGGCCTCACCCACCTGGGTGGGACAGGCAAGCTTGTCTGGGGGACTGCCAAGGAGGGTGTTAGCCTTTCACCCCTCTGCCAAGTCCCCATGTGCCCAGTGACCTCCAATGCAACCCCCACCCTCCTAGAGCTTTCACCACTCAGGGCTACACCAAAAGAGCCCAGCTGGGACTTTCCTCAAGACCTGCGACCTAAGTCACTGGGTCTCAGGCCCGGTCGGTCTACACACCCACCCCTCCAGGGGGGACAACAGGAGTCAGGTGCACTGTGGCCTGGATGGCAAGAGCAGGCACTCACTTATAGACAATGCAAGGCCTTGAGCTAAGAGCACCTACCCCATTCCCAGGCACTGAAACAAGATGAGACCTACTATGCACAGTGGGGATCAAAACTGACCTTGATCAGGAGTTCAAGACCAGCCTGGCCAATATGGTGAAACTCCGTCTCTACCAAAAATACAAAAGTTAGCCTGGTATAGTGGTGGGTGCCTGTAATCCCAGCTACTCAGGAGGCTGAGGCAGAAGAATAGCTTAAACCCATGAGGCGGAGGTTGCAGTGAGCCAAGATCGTGCCACTGCCCTCCAGCCTGGGCAACAGAGTGAGACTCCGTCTCAAAAAAAAAAAAACAAAAAAACTGATCTCAATATGTGTGACCCTCCTGGAGCTTATATTCAAGTCAGGGAGGCAGAATGAACAAGTCACTTTTATGACTTGTTCTTATGGAGAATAACAGGGATGGAGAGTGCAGATGGGCCTGCAGACAGGGTGGTCAAAGATGGCCCCTGGGAAGAAGGCAGCCGGGGGAAGAACATTCCAGGCACAGGGAACAGCAAGTGCAAAGACCTGGGCACAGAAGTAAGCCCAGTGCCTTCTAGAACCGTGAGAAAGGCCACAAGGCTGTTGCAGAGTAAGAGAGAGGGAGAGGGGAGGTGACACTGGAGAGGATGGCAGTGTGAGATCCTGAGGCCAGATCCTGAGACAGGTTTTCTTTATCTGGAACACAGTGGGAAGCCTGAAGAGTCTGAAGCAGGGGAGCGACATGATCACTTCTTTTTTAAGTGCTCCAGCTTCTAAGCAGAAGATGGAGAGTACTGGGTCTGCGGCAGAAGCAGGGGAGCCAGGAGAAGTCTACACAGCCTGCCTGGTAGGAAGTGGCAGGGGAGATGGCACCTGTTTAGAGCAGCGCCAACAGGTCTCGCTAATGAATGGCATGAGGGTGAGGGAGAAAAGTATTCCTAAGTTCCTGGCATGTGATGCCGCAATGGTGCCATTTGCCATGATGGGGAAGACCAGGGAGGCAAAGATGGGGAGAGTTGGGGCACCATAAATTCCCTGTTGTACATGGTACCTGGGAGAAGCCTGCCCCCAAATCCTGACGGAGCTATCCTGTGGTGGGTGGGTCAGGCGTTGGCTCTGGAGTTCAGAAGAAAGGTGGGCGCTCACAACAGCCACGCAGGGCCATGAGCAAATGTGTGCTGAGTGGGGATGCCCAGGGGGTCCCCAGGGGCTGCTCATTCCTCTCTATCCCACAGCCCGGGTCTCCCTGCGCACCCCAGGTACCTGCAGCGTCTCCGAGGCCTGACTGGCCATGCCGGTGGTGAGGGACGCCACCTGCACGGCCTGCTTGCGGGCAGCCAGCAGGATCCTGCAGTAGGTGAAGCATATGGCACCCGAGGGCAGGAAGAAGGTGAGGCCCGACGCCACGAGGACAAAAGGCAGGCTGGCCAGCAGGCGGCACTGGCCAGGGACGGGTGGCCGTGCGTGGCCCAGCTCGTGCCAGCCCAGCAGCAGGGGCAGGAAGGAGGCGAGAGCGGCGAGGCTCCAGGCGCCCAGGACTAGCGCCAGGGCACGCGGGGGCGTCATGCGCAGCTTGTAGCGCAGCGGCGAGAGGATGAGCAGGTAGCGGTCCAGGCTGATGAGGCAGAGGTTGAGGATGGAGGCGCTGCAGCACATCACGTCGAAGGCGGTCCAGAGCAGGCAGAGGCCGCGCGCCAGCACCCAGCGCCCGTACAGCGCGTTCAGCATGGCCGGCGGCATCACCACCAGCCCCACCATCAGGTCAGATGTGAAGAGCGACACCAGGAAGAAGTTGGACGTGTTGCGCAGCGCGGGCTGAGTGCAGATGAGCGCGATCAGCAGCGAGTTGGCCGCCGCCGTCAGCGCGATGACCACGCACAGCGCGGCCGCCACCCAGCCGCTGCCCCCCGGGGCCGACGGCGGCCCTGTCCCCCAGGCCGGGGTGCTATTGGCGGTGGGGCCCGGCTCTGGGACCATGAGGACCGAGGGTGGAGGGCAAGGGAGTGATAGGGTGGCGGGAAAGCAGATGAGGGCCCCGGCGAAGCGCAGGCTGGACGGGGACCGTCGGTGAGAACAGACCGCGACTCACCACGCCCCCCCGGGGAGGTGAGTGGGGGGACATGGGCGGGGGCGCTGGGTCGCGCTAGGTCAGGGGGCAGCGACTACAGGAGGACGCTGTGTGGCTATTTGGGCGCCCTCGGGGATGGGGCAGGAACTCCTGGAGCAAACCGGTTGGAAGTTTGGGGAGGGGGACCCGATGAGCCGAGGCCCCTGAAGGAAGCGGTGGGAAGTCAAGCAGAGGTCGGATGGGCTCCCTGAGGTGAGAGCAGAGCCCCCTGGAGGGGGCGGGCGGCAAGATAGGGGAGGGGCGTCCGGCCGGGTCAGAGTGCGGGGAAGTGGGAACGCGGGGAGGTGGGTGAGGGGGGTGAATGGAGGCTCTCGGGCCGGAGCAGGCTCCCCGCGGCCGGTGGGTGTGTGTGGTGCCAGGGCGGGGTCCGCAGGGCGGGGGCCTAGGGGCCGGAGCAAAGCCCCCCCTGGGAAAGGCAGGTCTCAGCTGGCGCCGGCGCGGAGGCACCGGGATCCGGCGCGGAGGCACCGGGATCCGGCGCACACGGCCTGTGCGGCGCGGGGGTTCGGCGGGGCCGCCAGGCCCGGCGGGAAGAGGAGGGCAGCGGCCGCGCGGCGCCCCCTCCCCACCCGGCCGCAGGGTCGCCTCCGTCTCCCGCCCGCACTGGTACCTGGGGCGCTCTGGCTGCTCCGCCGCCTGCGACTGCGGCAAGCGCCGCCGGGCTGCGAGAGAAAGAGGCGGCCGCGGGCCGGGCGGGCGGCGGGCCCGGGTCTCCCGAGCCCGGGAGGCGCCGCGAGGGGCCCGCACGCGCGGAGGAGAGGCCGGGTGCAGCCTGGAGCGCGCGGTCCCCGCGCCGCGGAGCGTGCGCCCCGCCTCGCGGTGGGCGGGGAGAGCCGAGCCCTGGCCCTGCAGGCGGGCGGGGTCCCGGCACCCTGGGCCTGTGGGCCGAAGATCAGAGCGCCCCAGCTGCGCGGGGTCACCTCCCGGGCTGTGGCAGTCCCCACACCCTCAGATGCCCCTCCCAACCCGCACGTGGCGGCGGCGCAGGCGGAACTCGGAGCAGGGGGCTGTGACCTGCCCTTATCCAGGGGCTGCTCCCTAATGGATGCCTGCCCACTCACAACGGGGTCACCGGGCTTTCAGGGGAGCCAGGAGTTGGGAAATATTGGACAAATCGCCTGACACCCCTCTGGGCCTCAGTTGCCATATCTGTAAAATGGGTTAGTAATTCTGGGCATTCTTCACCGTTAGTTTGAGCAAGAAGCTAACCTTCCTCAGGGTCTTTCCCGCAGAAACCATCCCGATCCCCAAAGGGGCCAGGTACTAAGGATGAAGTCCCTGAGCTGTTGGCGCTCCTAGTCTAACAGAGTGTGAACAGATTTGAGAATCCCCAGGCCAGGTGTGTTAGAGTCGCTGCAGGCAGAGGCGTGGGGTGTGGTTTCCCCTGGGTGTGACCTCCCTCTGTACCTCTCCCCTCTGGCTGAGAAGAGTCTCTGCCTAACACTGCTGTGCAGGTTAATACTGTTATTCATTCATTCATTGAACAGATATTTCAATGCATCTTTTAAGGCGCATCCACTAGATGTCAGGCACTGTTCTGACCCATCAGGACACTACAGTGGCCAAAACAAAGATCCGCACCTCCATGGAGCTTACATTCTAGTGGAAGAAACAGACAATAAACAATAAGCATAATCAACAGAGAAAGTGGGCCCGGCGCGGTGGCTCACGCCTGTAATCCCAGCACTTTGGGAGGCGGAGGCGGGCAGATCACCTGAGGTCAGGAGTTCGAGACCAGCCTGACCAACATGGTAAAACCCCGTCTCTATCAAAAATACAAAAATTAGCTGGGCGTGGTGGCGGGCGCCTGTAATCCCAGCTATTCGGGAGGCTGAGGCAGGAGAATCGCTTGAACCTGGGAGGCAGAGGTTCCAGTGAGCCAAGATTGTGCCACTGCACACTCCAGCCTGGGTGACAGAGCAAGACTCTGTCAAAAAAAAAAAAAAAAAAAGGAAAGAAAGAAAGAAAGAGAGAGAAAGAAAAGAAAGAGAAAGAAGAGAAAGAGAAAAAGAAAATGTAGTATAAAGAGAACGGGGTGGGATCATTTTTTCTCCACAGAAACAGAAAAATAATACTTTCCAAATCGAAGGCTCCTGCGATGTCCCCAGGGGCTTTGTTGTACGGTTCCTACTCCTCCAGTTATTTATTCCGACCCCTACAATAATGCTGAGAGGTAGACGTTAAACTGGGGTTCAGAGAGGCCAAGGGTCTTGCCCCAGATCACCAGCAGCAAGTGGTGAAGTGGAACTGAAACCCAGATCTGCTCGATGCCCATGGCAAAGAGAGCCCATTACAGATGGTCAAAAACCTCCCCTCAGGCACCTCAGAGCCTGCAGCACCCACCGGCCAACTCTAAGCTGCTATTTGGTGCTCAAAGCCCCAGCCTTGCCCACAGAAGCATCTTTTAAGCAGCTAGAGGAGGCCTGTCCTTCCTCCTTGCCACCACACTGCACCGCTGTGACGATTTCTGCCATGCCCCCAAGGAACAGAACGTAGTACAGCAAGCCTGGGCAGAGAGTCAGAAACACCTGGCTTGGGATCCCCACTCCATCCCAGCTCTGGGATTACAGGGCCAGTGGCTCCATCTCCTTGGGTCACAGCTTTCTCTTCTGTAATAGTTAGCAGAACAATATGGCACCCACCTCACAGAGTAGCTGAGGGGATTAAATGACACTGATGTAATCTGTGTCTTTGATACTATGTTAACACTAGCTGGCCGGGTGCAGTGGCTCACGCCTGTAATCCCAACACTTTGGGAGGCCAAGGCGGGCAGATCACCTGAGGTCAGGAGTTCGAGACCAGCCTGATCAATATGATGAAACCCCGTCTCTACTAAAAATACAAAATTAGCCAGGTGTAGTGATGCACGCCCATAATCCCAGCTACTCAGGAGGCTGAGGCAGGAGAATCACTTGAACCCACGAGGCAGAGGTTGCAGTGAGCTGAGATCACACCACTGCACTCTGGCCTGGGCAAAAACAGCGAAACTCCATCTAAAAAAAAAAAAAAAAAAAAAAAAAAAAGCTAGCTCTTGGCCTTAGTGTTCCCATCAGCACAATCATAATGCATTCAGCTCTGTGCTAACTCCTTGAGCCCAGGGATTTCTGACGTGGACAGCTGCAACCCTGAGAGGTGCTGTGTGGAAGGATTTTGGAGCCCAGCAACCCGGGTTCATCATCCAGAGTCTGCCACTTGCTCTGTGAAGTTGTGCAAAGCCTCTTAAATTCTCTGCTGCTATGAAACCAAGGCAGTGGAGCTGTGAATGAGATGAGTAAAAAATTTTGCCTGATAAATGTTGCTTTGTAAAAATCTGTAGGTAGTGCATAGAATATTAGTCTTTCTGCTTTCACTTTTCCCACAATACTTGATATCTTTTATTTTAAAAAAACACCTAAAGATTAGCCGAGCGTGGTGGTGCATGACTCTAGTTTCAGCTACTTGTGAGACTGAGGTGAGAGGATTGCTTGAGGCCAAGTGTTCAAGGCTGCAGTGAGCTATGATCACACGTGTGAATAGCCACTGAACTTCAGCCTGGGTGACAGTGTCTCAAACAAACAAACAAACAAACTAAAGAAAACCTGGCAATAACTTTAACATTTGTTCATTCTGGGTGATGGATCCACTGATGTTTGTTATAATGCGCTCTGTGCTAAAATTTAAAATTTTATTTTAAGATTGGGCCAGGGTTATGGTGCCACCTTGCGGCCATACTGTTATTATCTTGAACTTGAGACTTTTTTTTCTTTTTTAGAGACAAGAGTCTCCTTCTGTGGCCCAGGCTGGAGGCAGCGATGCTATCATAGCTCAGTGTAACCTTGCACTCCTGTGTTCAAGGTACCTTCCCCCCTCAGCCTCCCAAGTAGGTAGGACTAGAGGTGTGCGCTACCACACCCAGCTAAATTTTTTAAGTTTTTTGTAGAGACAAGGTCTTGCTGTATTGCCCAGGCTGGTCTCAAACTCCTGGCCTCAACTGATCCTCCTGCCTCAGCCTCTCAAAGCACTAGAGTTACAGGCATGAGGCCCGCACCTGGCTGAGACCTTTATAGACGCTTCGTGTGTGCTCTCCTGTAACTGTCATTTGGGCCATGAAATAACGAAGTCCTAGACCTCTTAACATTTCAGGGTTGGCCAGGCGCAGTGGCTCACGCCTGTAATCCCAAGACTTTGGGAGGCTGAGGTGGGCGGATCATGAGGTCAGGAGATCAAGACCATCCTGGCTAACACAGTGAAACCCCATCTCTACTAAAAATACAAAAAAATTAGCCGGGTATGGTGGCGGGCGCCTGTAGTCCCAGCTACTCGGGAGGCTGAGGCAGGAGAATCACTTGAACCCGCAAGGCGGAGGTTGCAGTGATCCGAGATCGCGCCACTGCACTCCAGCCTGGCGACACAGCCAGACTCCGTCTCAAAACAAAAACAAAAACAAAAACTTTTAAGTCCCTCCTCACTAGGGGGAGGATGCAGGATGCAACTCCCTCCATCCCCGGAAGGTGGCACACCAAGAGATGCTTCTCAATTGACGTCTCTCCAGCCAGGCTACTCCCTCTCTGGGATCCCACATCCAATCAGCAGCGCTTCTCACGGCCCTGCCTTTCCAACCCCACGGCCTGACATAACTGGCCCCATCCTCTCCCGCCTGCAGCCTTGCAGTCCCCGCTGATAGCCCCAGCATCTCCCTCCTCCAACCTAGCTTAGTCTCCTGAAACCCAGCTTTGCAGACGCCTCTAGGGCGCCTCAATGCAATGAGAATGAAGTCTGAACTCTGGCTAGCATTCCAGGCTGCGCCAGCCAGGCCAACTCACCTTCTTGCTTTATTGCTTTATTTCCAGCAGACCCTTACAAGCTTCTTTTTTCTTCCTTCCTTTCTCTTCTTCCCCTTCCCCTTCCTTTCCTCCCTTTTTTTTTTTTTTTTTTTTTTGAGACAGGTTCTCACTCTATTGCCCAGGCTGGAGTGTAGTGACACAAACATGACTCAGTGCAGCCTTGACCTCCAGAGATCAAGCAATCCTCCGGCCTCAACCTCCCATGTAGCTGGGAATACAGACGCGTACCACCACACCTGGCTAATTTTTTGATTTTTTATAGAGACAGGGTCTCACTTTTTGTTGCTCAGGCAATCCTCCTGCCTCGGCCTCCCAAAGTGCTAGGATAACAGGCGTGAGCCACTGTGCCCAGCCCTTATTTATCTATGAACATACACCCAGCTTTGTTCCAGACACAGGATGAAGGCAGGTCCTGCCCAAGACTGTGCCGCCATTAAGTGTCCAGGTGTGAGGTCAGGAGTCAAGGGAACTGCGAGTTTATATGAGTCACCTGTGCTTCCAGACCCCCAGTTTCCCACTCCGTAGAACAAAGGTGAAATGTCCTACTATGGACTTGTTCAATGATCAAATGAGTGCTGGCATGCCCAAGCTTGGTGTGGGCCCTGAGCCAATGCCTGGGTTCCAGTCCTGCTGCCATTTCTTCACTGCATAACCCTGGGAAACTTACTAGCACCTGCTCTTCAGATGCCTCATCTACAGATTGAGGACAATATCCGCATCACTGGGAGGTGGTGCGGACTGGGCGAGGACCCCGCACAGGGCCCAGCCTTATATATTAATCTGTAACCAATACTTTTGTCTGTTTCCCCTTCTCCCAGGGGGCCAGGCAGGCCAGGCCCAGGCAAGGGCTGATCCTGGGCCATTGTGTGGGTGAAGAGATGGCATGAGGCAAGCCCAGGAGACCAGGGGCCAAAATCCATGAAGCCCAGTTCTGGAGGCCCACCCAAGGTGTATGCGAGGCCAGAAACTGGCACCCAAGGAAAGACGTGAAAGCTGGGGAGACAAGAGGATCAGGAGCCAGGGGTGCACAGGGCAAGACAGGGAGAGGGCCACAAGGATGCAGAGACAGTGGTGCCGCATGGGGGCCAGGCAGGCCTGCTCAGCACCCCACTGCCTGAGCCCAGGCCCTGCTGCCCCTGGGCCTCGCTGCCGGCACTTCCGGAGAAAATGGGTCGGCAGAGCCAGTCAGTGAGGAGGACAACACAGGCGCTGAAGGAATTTATTCATGAGAAGACTGAGGGTCCGTCAGGGAGACTGTCCAATGGTGACAAGCTCCAGAAGCCCGCGTCGCAACAGCCAGGAGGGCCAGGCCACCCCAGGCAGGAGGCAGTGGGCTGGCAGCCACCCTGGGCACAGAAGAGCAGACGCAGACAGTGCTGGGCAACGAGGGGCTTTCTTCATGGGCCCGCCTGCCCTGTCCCTCCCCCCAGGTCCCCACCTTCTAGGGTTAAAGTGCAGCTAGGAGGGAGGAGGCAGGCAGAATTGGGGAGCTAGAGAGAGCCCAAGTGAACCCTGGCTGTCCACGCGAGTCCCATGTCCTCCTCGTCCTGGAGTTCCTCGAGGTTCAGCGAGCCCATCCCACCTAGGGCCTCTGGAACCTTGGGGCGAGGGAGGTAACCCCTCACTCCCACACCCATCCGATATTTACAAAGAGCATCCCTGGGAGAGGGGAGAGGGCGGCCGGCTCTGGCAGCTTTCTGGGGGGCCTAGAACTTGGGGCACAGTGCGGGGCGCTAACATTTCTAACAGGGAGAGGAGGGGGATGCTCGTCTTCAGGGATGGTCTTGGGGGGTTGTCCCCCTCCCTCTGGCCTTGGAAGACTCTTCCCTTTCCTTCTTCCCCTCCTCCCCTTCCCCCACCAGGCAAGCCAAGGAAGCCAGAGAAAGGCCCGGAGAGCCTGGCTCCCAGCTCCCGCACCACGAGTCAGCAGGGTCCTGCCCAGGCCTGACTCCCAAACCCCTCCACTGAGGGAGGGCCACTTCAGTGCCACTGGGGCGATGCTTCCCTGGAGATGGGAAGTGGGGTGAGAGGCCTTGGGGAAACCTGTGGGGCCGGAGCCTCCTGTTTCTGCCAGTGGTCTTTCTAGCCCAGCCCTCCCTCAAGCCTGAGGCTGGCAAGATGCTCACCCTAAGCCCGGGACCTCAGCAGTACCATCTGCACCCCCAGGGACCTTAGCCCGATTCATGCCATCTTGGATGGCCTCCCCCAGCACTCAATGGCTCAGCCAACTTCCTCCCCCTCCCACAGGCACATCTCTAGAAGCCAGACAGGAAGAGACCACCCCCCCCCCAAAAAAAGAGCCCTGAAGACCTCTGCTTCCTCCCCCCACTCTGGAATATATTAAATTGTGCAGCTTGGCTCTAACCCCACCCCTTCAGATCTCCATGGCAACCGGGCAGCATTCCAAGTCCGAGTCTGAAGCCAAGTCCATCCAGTGCCAAAGGGGGGCTTCAGCTTCTCCCCTGACTCTTCCCCAGAGAGTGAGACCCAACATTCCACAGGGGGATGAGAGGGGAGGAAGAGTTGGGGGGCCTCAGTCCTCAGCCCCCTCTTCCTCCGTGTGGGGGGCCCCAGGGGGGTCCTCGGGCTCAGGGGTCTGCCCGCCAGGATGGGGGTGGGGATGGGGGTGAGGGTGGGTGCCGGGCTGGGATCCCGGCCCATCCTCGCCCTGCACATAGACGCTCAGCCCCTCGTGACTAGGCTCCTTGCCGCAGGCCTGGCAGCTACAGTGCAGGATCTTCTCCACCAGCTTGTCCACCCTGGGCACCTCCTCGTGGCCCGGGCACTCCAGCGTCACCTGCAGAGGGCAAGAGAGAAGCAGAGGCATGTTCCCAAAGGCCTGGCGCAGGTAAGGCAGCCCCTAGGGTAATACTTCCTCATGGGATCAAGAATCCCAGAGCCCACCTGTGATGCCCAGTTAGCTCTGGGGTCCCATGGGGAGGGGGAAATTGAACCCCTGCACAAGCCACCAGAGCTGTCTCCTCACATCCAGTCCTGCCACCTTCCCACCCATTCCCCACCAGCAGCCACCAGTGTGGCCTGCCCCTGCTAAAATCGCCCCCACCGCCGCGATCCCCCTGCACTTGGAGACAAACCCTGACCCCTCACTAAGGCCACCCAGGACCTTCAGGTGCCACCAGCTGGCTGGCCCCCCTACCCCTGACCCTGCACCACTCTTACCAATCCCGTGCTTGGGCTCTGCCTCAGGGACTCTGCACATGCTGTTCCCTTTGCCTGGAAGGTTCCCCCCACCCACCCCCCTACCCCCACCAACTACCACATGCCCTAAACTGCGCCTTTGGGTCTGAGCTCAGACTTCACTTCCTCAAAAGAGCCCCACCCCAAAGCCCAGCCCAGCTGAGGCTCACCCTGCAGGAACCCCATCTACCTCCTACTCTGCCCCTATCATCACCCATCTAAGTACCTTTTTTCCTTCTTCCTCCCTTCCTCTCTTCCTTCCTCCCTTCCACAGAGCGCCTACCCTGTGCCAGCTCTGGGGACACAAAGACACATTTCCTTCAAGGAAATCAGAGTCTAGTGGGGGAAACAGATCTGTCAAAATCACCCGGATGCAGATGGAAGACTGCAGGTGTGAAAGATGCTTGAAGCGGAGGCATACTGTGCTCTGAGAGCCAACGGTACCGGGGTGTGCCCCAGTCAGGGGGCCTGGAAAGGGGCCCTGAGGAAACGCTGCTTGGGCCAAGGGCAGAAGAATGAATAGAAGTGAACTAGAGAAAGGGGACAGAGGTGGTGTTCCAAACAGGGAAAAGAACAGGTGCAAGGGCCCTGGGGTAGAAGCGAACGGAGCAGGTGCGAGGCACTGAAAGAAGGTGGCTGTGTTAAGCGTCAAGCTACTAAGGAAGGCAGGAAGCAGGAGGAGGCTGGAAAGGCCACTGAGCCAGGCCATGCCAGGTTATCGGGACAGGGCAAAGATTTTGGTCTCATCCTATAACAACAGGAAGCCCCTGAAAGGACTTCAGCCCATGAGAGACATCAGAATGGAACTTCGGGAACATCCCTGTCCTGTACAAGTTGGTGTCAGACTTCTGAGCCATCCTGTGGGGGAGGCCCACACTTGTATCCCCAGCACAAGCCCTTCACCCTGCACACAGTGGGGCCTTTCTAAGGCCCTGTGGCCATCTGCTGGAATACAGGAGCCCGGGGAGAAAGGCCAAGGCTGGGGCAGGCTCCGGGCCGAGATTGGATGGGGCAGGCAGGCAGTACTCACAATCTCCCACATGGACTGGGCTGGCATGCAGGAGTCACAGTGAACCAGGGACTCTGTGGACTGCGGGAAGGTGTTGGGGACGCTGTAGCTGAAGCACTGTCCTAGGCACGCCCTGTGGGAGGAGAGGTCACCATGCCCGTGTCACTGTTGGGGAGGCAGGGATGGGCAGCCCTGGTCCTCTTCCTCCCTCCTTGGGCCCCTGTCCGCATCCCCCCACCCATCACTTGGGTCCCACCTGTTCTGGATGGACTTGGCCTCACAGCCGCTGTGGCCCACGATCTGGGTGATGTTCTTGGCTTCGCACCAGGCACTCTTATCTGGGAACAGTGCCAGCTTGTTGATGGGCGGTGGGGCAGCCAGTAGCATGGCAGGGAGGACAGCCCCCACCAGGACCCGAAGCATCATGCCCGTGGCCTCCAGAGCCCTAGAACGGAGCACAGGTGCCAGGTGAGGCACAGCAAGGTGCAGGGGGCCGGGCAGTGGTGTTACAGCATGGGCTCTGGCATCCGACTCCTTGGCGCAACCCCAGCTCTCCCACTTACTAACCAAGTGCAACTTTGGACAAGTTATTTCTCCCCTCTGAATCTCACAATTGGAGCTGGGAGTGGTACCTACATCAGATGGGTATCTGGAAGGTCAGATGAGATATTAAATGAGGCTAGCAGATAATACACATTCCATATGTGTTGGTTGGTTTTACAACTTCCTAAATTGCCTTGAGCAAGTTACTTTTTATCTCAGTGCCTCGGTTTCTTCATCTAAAAAGGGGAGATGGTGCCACTGCCTGGCACAGGATTGCAATTACGAAGTGTTCAAGCACATGTCAAGTGCTGAATAATTACTACCTCCTTTCTCCCTTTGATGCTGTGAGTCATCCAGGAAAATACACAAAAAGCTGTCCACACAGCCCTGGAGGGGCTGGCCACACACCATGTCTCCTTGAAAGCTACTGCAACCATTGTCAGGATTCTGATGTTTGAAAAGTTAGCCTTAACCTTCACGTTGCTGTGATTTCTTTTTGGTTTTGTTTTTTGAGAAAAGATCTCACTCGGTCACCCACGCTGGAGTGCAGTGGCATGATCACGGCTCACTGAAGCCTCGACTTCCCTGGGCTCAGGTGATCCCCCCACCTCAGCCTCCCGAGTTGCTGGGACTACAGGCGTCCGCCACCACACCTGGCTAACTTCTGTAAAGACCAGGTTTCGCCGTGTTGCCCAGGCTGGTCTCAAACTCCTGGGGCTCAAGCGATCTTCCTGCTTCAGCATTCCAAAGTGCTGGGATTACAGGCGTGAGCCACCGCACCTGGTCTGCAGTGAATTCCTGGGCCACCTTGGCTGGCCAGACCTCAGGCAAAAAAACTGACCCTGAACCAGACAGTTTTGATCTCTAAGATGCCTCACCAGAAACTCGAATCCACAAGGGCTCTACACAGATCACTGTCCCCAGCCCCATTCTAACACGTGAGTCAAGCGGGAGCCAATCAAAGCTAAGCACTTGGCCATTTGCAAATTCCCCTGCTATAGGATGGAGCGAGATACTAAAACAATACCAGAATCTGCCAAAAGGTGGCGCTGCAGGGCAGTCTGTGTCAAAGGATTCCGCTTGCAGGAGACTCGCCCCAGGTAAGTTTCACCCATGCCCCCCAGTGCAAAAAGCACGGGGGAGGGAGGCTTCAGAGATGAGGGCAGTGCCTTCTTCAAGGAGGCCCCCAAACCCTCGGAGGACGGCACAGCCGAGAAAGGGCATGGGTCCACGTGTGCTGGGTGACCGGGACACTCAGACCTGTTTCCCCACCACCTGTAAAATGAGCGCAGTGAGCCAGGCCAGTGGTTCCCAAACCTGACAAATGATCAGAATTCCCTAGGAACTTGTGGAGTAAAAGTTCTAGGGTGGGTAGGAGTCTGCGTTTTGATCAGGCTTCCTAGGCAGCTATGCGCTCAGTCAGGGATTCTTTACCTTGGGACAGTCCCTAGAAGGGCCTGGGTGAGGCTAAATCAGGAGGAAGAGGGGACAAGTCCTGGTCCCAGTGGCCCCACAGAAGCCCAGCACCAGGAGTCAGGTGGCTTGGGACTGGGCATCCCATTTAGGACAATCCTACCATGGGCCATGGAGATGGCAGAGCCAGGTACTTTTTTTTTTTTTTTTTTTTTTTTTGAGACGGAGTCTCGCTCTGTTGCCCAGGCTGGAGTGCAGTGGCACGATCTCTGCTCACTGCAAGCTCCGCCTCCCGGGTTCACGCCATTCTCCTGCCTCAGCCTCCCGTGTAGCTGGGACTGCAGGCGCCCACCACCATGCCCTGCTAATTTTTTGTATTTTCAGTAGAGACGGGGTTTCACCGTGTTAGCCAGGATGGTCTCAATCTCCTGACCTCGTGATCCGCCCGCCTCAGCCTCCCAAAGTGCTGGGATTACAGGTGTGAGCCACTGCGCCCGGCCTTACTTATCTATTTTTTTGAGACAGAGTCTCACTCTGTCGCCCAGGCTGGAGTGTCATGGCATGATCTTGGCTCACTGCAACCTCCGCCTCCCGGGTTCAAGTGATTCT
Source organism: Gorilla gorilla gorilla (assembly GCF_029281585.2). NCBI lineage: Eukaryota > Metazoa > Chordata > Mammalia > Primates > Hominidae > Gorilla > Gorilla gorilla. Next base: position 220,247,458 of record NC_073224.2, read on the forward strand.
CCTGCCTCAGCCTCCAGAGTAGCTGGAATTACAGGCATTCGCCACCACACCTGGCTGATTTTTGTATTTTTAGTAGAGATGGGGTTTCATCAGGTTGGCCAGGCTGGTCTCAAACTCCTGACCTCAAGTGATCTGCCCACCTCGGCCTCCCAAAGTGCTGGGATTACAGGTGTGAGCCACTGCGCCCAGCCCAGAGCCAAGTACTTTATAAAGTGTCTGGGGAGCAGGGGTCTAGAGGAGGGCTGGCTGAGCGGGGCTCCTGCAGGGCTGTGACCCCCTCCAAGCACTCCGCTCCCCATCCAGCAAGTTCCCCCAGCTCCTGCCCCTCTCCTGCAGGTCTCCATCTCAGGGGACCCCAATGGCGGGATAAGCCCCACTCCCAGCCCACTGGGGAGGAAGGGCAGCTGGAAGTGAGGTCGGACAGGCTGCCCCCCCGCTGCCTCCCAGATGAGTTCCTGTCACGATCCAGGCCCTCACCCACGCATTTCCGGTCTCGCTGACAAAGCCCATGTTTCCAGTACAACCACATCCTAACAAAATAGAATGGATTCCTCCCTAACTGGCAACCCAGTGAATTTTTCAACAAGCCTGGCATGCAGGAGGCTTCCTCACTCCTGAGTCAGGGTCTGCCCACAGCACACCTGAAGGGTCCTGGAGGTCCATTTAAGGCCAGGGCTCCCTGGGCTGGACTGGCCCCCTAGACCCTTAGGAGAGGTCCAGGGACTCTTGTCCTCCTATATCTGACCCCATCTTGCTTCCTCAGGAACAACAGGTCACAGGGGGCCAGGGAGGTGACTGGGGCAGAAAGTGATGTGGATTTGGAATTGAGACTGGGGTTGTAATGCAAGTAGCCTGGGCCAGGCATGGTGGCTCACACCTGTAATTCCAGCACTTTGGGAGGCCAAAGCGGGAGGACCACTTGAGCTCAGGAGTCCAAGACTAGCCTGGGAAGCAAAGTGAGACTTGGTCTCAAAATAAAATAAAATAAAATAAAATATTTTTTATTATCACACTGTGATAACACATTTTTTATTATCACATTATGCATTGTGATATGCACCTGTAGTCCAGCTATGTGGGAAGCTGAGGCGGGAGGATGGCTTGAGACCAGGCTTGGGGCTGCAGTGAGCCATGATTGCGTCCCTGCACTCCAGACTGGGTGACAGAGCAAGAACCTGTCAAAAAGGAAAGGGAAAAAAAGGACAGGAAAGAAAAGAGGGAGGGAGGGAGGCTGGGGTGAGCACTTGGAGTTGGAATTAGGAGAGGTCACAACTGAGGCTGTGGGTCACAACTAGGCTGAAGCCGAGTGTTGAGACTGGGGTTGAGGCTAATGGAGGCTTACTGGGAAATGGGGTAATGGTGACTTTTTGGAAGAGGTTGCAGGCCCAGAGATCAGGAACTGGTTATCAGCGTCAGGCTGGGGCAGAGGTTAGGAGAAATGAGACGAACTGAGGCAGAAGGCCCCCTCCTTACCTCCCACCCTTTCCAGTGCACAGCTGAGGTTATCACAGGGCCAGCTGTGTCCACAGAGGGGTGCTATAACCCAACCCACCAGGCCCTAGCAGGCTCTCCGCAGGGCGCTGGGGCCTTGGCCTCCCCGGGCCAGCAGCGTGGAGCTCCAGCATTTTCCCCGGGCTCCCCCTGGAAGCGTGGACCCTGGAGTCCCCAGTGTTTGAACTGCAGCCCCTCCCCTTAGGAGCTGTGTGACTCCAGAAATAAGTTCACTCCTCAGAAACTGCCCTTCTCAACCCTAACATGGGAAGCATTGCACCTTCCCTGGAGAATAACTGGGAGGAGTAAATGAAGGTACTCGGCACCTAGGAGGCACCCACTAAGGTCAGCTCTCTTCCCCCCAGGGGATCATGGGAAAGGCTGGGCCAGCATCAGAGCCAAGGCTGGGCTGGAACAGGAGGCAGCGAGGATGCCAGATGAAGTCTCTCCCACACACGGCTGTCATCCAGACACACCTGCCTCCGCCCACCCTCCTGCCCAGTCCCGAAGAGCCCAGGCTGCCCCTACCGGTGGGGTGGGCTCTTGGCTAGCAAGTTTTCTTTTTTTGTTGGTTTATGCTTTTTTGTTTTTTCAAGCAGCAACTCATCTATTTTTTTTTTTTAAGCAGCGATCGTACTTTCCTTCCTGAGCCTTGAGAGCCTCACCCAGATTCTCAACCCTTCCTCCCGCCCTGAAGGTCACACAGCAAGTCATGGGACTCCCCAAAAGCGAGGGCGGGAAGGAAAGTTGGAGATCTCCCAGCCAAGTCTCCCTGCTCTGCAAGGGGCTGTCCCAAGGCCCCCAGCAAGTCAGGCAAAGCAATGCCCTGCCCTGGGCCGTTCAGGGCCCTGCAGTTCCACACTCACTCACTTCTAGGAGGGTGGGGAGAAAGGCAAGGGTGAGGGCAGGGAGCTGGGGGCACAGACCCTATGCCCACTCAGACACTCCCCTGAGGGGAGGTCCAGGGACGTGGGTAAAAAGGGGGCAGTTGTTTTGAGTTGGCACAGTCAGAGATGGCTCTCAGGAGGGAAGCAGAGGTTCTGAATTCTGAACTAAATATAAGAGCGCAATTATAGTCATGCGTCACTTAGCCATGGGGATGCACTCTGAGAAATGTGCCATTAGGTGATAGAGTGAACTCAAACCTGAATAGTCTAGTCTATTACAAACCTAGGCTATATGGCATAGCCCATTGCTCCTAGGCTACAAATCTGGACCACATGTGACTGTACTAAATACTGTAGGTCACTGTAACACACACGGAGGCTGAGGCAGGAGAATGGCGTGAACCCGGGAGGCGGAGCTTGCAGTGAGCCGAGATCACGCCACTGCACTCCAGCCTGGGCGACAAAGAGAGACTCTGTCTCAAAAAAAAAAAAAAAGAAAAGAAAAGAAAACGTAAAGTAGGCTAAGCATGGTGGCTCACACCTGTAATCCCAGCACTTTGGGAGGCCAAGGTGAGAGAATTGCTTGAGCTCAGGAATTCAAGACCAGCCTGGGCAACATAAGACGATCCCATCTCTACAAAAATTTAAAAACTAGCCAGGCGTGGTGGTGCATGCCTGTGGTCCCAGTTACTTGGGAGGCTGAAGTGAGAGGTTCACTCGGGCCTGGGAGGTTGAGGCTGCAGTGAGCCAGGATCGTGCCACTACACAATCATGAAAGAAAGAAAAGGTGTAGTAAAAATACGGTATTATAATTCTATGGGAGGCCAGGTGCAGTGGCTCACGCCTGTAATCCCAGCATTTTGGGAGATCGAGGTGGGCAGATCACTTGAGGTCAGGAGTTCGAGACCAGCCTGGCCAACATGGCGAAACCCCGTCTCTACTAAAAATACAAAAACTAGCCGGGTGTGGTGGCACATGCCTGTAGTCCCAGCTACTCAGGAGGCTGAGGCAGGAGAATCACTTGAACCCGGGAGGCAGAGGTTGCAGTGAGCCAAGATTGCACCACTGCACTCCAGCCTGGGGGACAGAGCGAGACTCCATCTCAAAATAATAATAATAATAATAATAATAATAATAATTTTATGGCAGCACCATTGTGTATGTGGTTCATCATTATGTGGTGTGTGACTGGATATTAATTTATTCTGTCCTACAATAACTGCCTGATCCTATTCTTTCCCCCATTTTTAGATGAAGAAACTGAGGCACAGAGAGGCCAAGAAATCTGCTTGGGCTTACACTGTTAGTAAACAGGAGAACCGGGATTTGAACCTGGAGGGTAGCAGGTTAACCCCCGGCTACCCTTGCAGGTGAAAAGGTTCACTGAAGAGAAAGAAGCAAGAAACGATGGAATCTGGAGTCAGGATGAGGCCTGGAGCTCCCACCACTGCCCCAGCCGACTGTGCCTCTCATTCCTGTTAACACCCTAGCGTTCAGCCACTGCCTGGACTGGAAGCTTGGGGGCTCCACAGACCAGAGTTCAAATCCCATTCCTGACTCCCTAGCCAACCGTCTTGTGGCCATGGCTGACCCTGGCTCTTGGAGCCCTGGTAAAGGTATGTGTGACACGATCCTCCCTCATGGGGGCGCTGTGAGGCTTTAAAGGAGGTGCCCTTAGTACAGGTGAGTGTCTTCCCAACCCCACCCACCCACCACTCCCAAATCCAAGCCCTCCACTTCCTCAGCGGCCCTCTGCCAATGCCTGGTATATTCTGAGCTGCCGCCCACACAGAAAGGAAATTCCCCGGGAGGTGACAACAGCAGACCCATTCTGGCACTGTGGAAACTGAGGCACAGGTCAAGGAAGTGACCCACCCATAGCTCCCACTCCGGGGAAGAGGGCAGGGAACAAACACAGCAGCCCTGCCCTGGTTGCTTTCCTGGAAGTCTTGGTCCAGAGGGTCCCCCAGGAAGGCCAGCTTCGGGGTCAGGCCTGTGAAACCTCTTTCCTGAGATGCCTGCCAAAACTGAGACGCCGGGGCCCGGCCCTCCTCGTGTGACCCCCCAGGTATGAGGCACGGCCTGGGCACCTGAATGTGCTCCCCACGGGACTCTGAGGCCCAGCCAGGCCAGGAGCAACGGCCTCCCAGCCCCCAGGAAAGGGGCTTCGATTAACAGCACTGCCGCTGAGGCCCCCCAGCCCCACTGCCTGGATTCCAGTACCTGGAAAGGCATCCTAAATGCACCCTAAATACACGGGAGTGGCCTAGATTTCAAGGAACACTTACTTCTTCCTGACTCCCGCCCACCGCAGAACCCTTTGTAGAGTGGATTAGCTTTGGTATAACAAGTGAACCATCCTCCCCAATTCCTCTTCTGGGTTAAGTCTGAATATTCAAGGTCACTCAAGGCCAGATATACCAGGATTTTCAAGGTAGAGTGTATCCACTCACCCCAGACCCACACACACACAAAAGCAGGCATACCCCAAACCACCTGCGCCCCCTATGAACGCAGAACACACAGACGCATATATAAGCATGCCTATATATGCACAAGAAAATGCACACCCGCACAAGCATGCACACACGCGCGCACACACACACGCACCCCCCAGGCCTTTCCTGTTACCGGTTCCAGCAACCACTCGGTGCAGAGCCGTGGAGGGCAGGGCTGACAAATCCTCGGTGGAAAGGCAGGGCTCTCCCTCCCCATCTTCACCTCCTGCTTCCAGAACCTCCTCTGGGAACCTCCCCACACTTGGCCCCAGCTGATGGGGATGGACAATTCTACCTGTGGGCTCAGCATTCAGGTGACACCACAGTCCGCATGCACAACGAGCACGCAGCGTTTGTGGCTGGTGGCTTTCAAACCAGATGCTCCCCTTCCCCTGCCTCTCCCACCTTTCCTCTCCCCCCACACTCACTAAGGGCAGGGTCTGGCTCTCCTCCTCCATTCTCCACAATTATGACAGACTGGGCTTCAAATCTTAGCTCAGCTATTCTAATATTTCTCTTTCTATCTTTATGTTTTTATTTGTAACAGGATCTCACTCTGTTACCCAGGCTGGAGCGCGGTGGCACAATCATAGCTCACGGCAGCCTCAAACTCTGGGGCTCAAGTGATCCTCCCACCTCAGCCTCCAGAATAGCTGGTACTACAGGCATACACCACCATGCCCAGCTAATTTTTTGTATTTTTTGGAGAGACAAGGTCTCCCTTTGTTGACCAGGCTGGTCTTGAACTCCCACTTCAGCCTCCCAAAGCACTAGGATCGCTTGGCCCCATTTTAACCTTTCTGTACCTCAGTTTCCTCATCTGCAAAGTGGGGACAGTGCTAATATCCAGCTCACAGGACAGCTGTGAGAATTAAACTGAAGAATACATGGAAACCTCTGGAGAGATCGCCCATCATAGTTAATTCCTCAGTCCATGGCACTTTAAGTGCTAGCTTGGGCCGGTTTCCTCATCTGCAAAGTGGGGACAGTGCTAATATCCAGCTCACAGGACAGCTGTGAGAATTAAACTGAAGAATACATGGAAACCTCTGGAGAGATCGCCCATCATAGTTAATTCCTCAGTCCATGGCACTTTAAGTGCTAGCTTGGGCCGGTTTCCTCATCTGCAAAGTGGGGACAGTGCTAATATCCAGCTCACAGGACAGCTGTGAGAATTAAACTGAAGAATACATGGAAACCTCTGGAGAGATCGCCCATCATAGTTAATCCCTCAGTCCATGGCACTTTAAGTGCTAGCTTGGGCCTCTTATCCTCCCTGGCCTCTGCCTGCTCCCTTCGGCCTCTCGCTCCTACAGGATCCTCGGCAGGTCCTGAGGCTATTTCAGTCTGAGCTGCATCTGCCCCAGTGAAACTGGATTTAGGGAAAACCTTGAGGTGAAACTCAAGCAAGTGGGATGACAGCTGGGAATGGATTTTAGAAACTGTCAAGGGCCACCCAACATGATTCCCTATCTAAGGTGGGAACTGGGAGGAAGATCCCACTCAGACTCTAAGACAGGGTCGTGGAGACACCAGCCTCCTCCAGAATCCAACTTCAAGTAAACAGGCTGTGCCCCACTGCCAGGCTGAGCATGCTGCTGGGTGCAGAGGGTGTGGAGGGTGGCTGGGCTGCAGCCCTAGGCTTGGGGCTTGGCAAGGGCGGGGCGATCGCTCCAGGTCTTGAAATGAGCACAGGGACTTCCTTGAATGGTGCAACTGAAATTGTTGCTCTATGAAGGGGCAAGGCAGTGTCAGGCCTGGGGCTCCCTGCGCACCCAGGTCAGGCCCCGACTCTGGTCAGCCCAACCGGGTTTCCTGGGCTCACCCTGGGGTTTGAGGATGAGTTCTGGCCAAAGCTCATACATTGGCTCTCTGTGTGCCTGGAGTCAGGAGAGTCTAATGGTTACAGCTCGAGCCACTGACCATTTGCTTCCCCTCTCTAAGCTTCACGTTTGCAACCTGTAAAATGGGCAGCCTGGCCTGGGAACTTCCATTTCAGCAGATCCCCCAGGGAGGAGCCTCGCTCCAGCATACTGCTTAAGGCCACTGTGATTCCACGACCCCAGTCTCACGGCAGGGTGGCTTTTCCTTCCTTCCTTCAGCACTGGGGAGAGCATGAGTCAACTGTCCAGGGGGCGGACACACAGGGCCGACCCCGTGCCACCCAGGCCTGCCTGCACCTTCCAGCCCTGGCCACCTCTGTGCCAGCCCCCCAACCCAGGCCACGGCCCTCCTTACCGCAGACCCTCCTGCCCGCAAACCAAAAACAGCCTCCAAAACAAATCCATGCTAATGAGCTGCTGCAGGGCCAGGCTGCACATCTGCTCAGCAGAAGTTCCACTGCAGACCTCACCAACAACCCTGCCCGCTCCGGCAGCCTCCGACCCTTGGGGTTGTGGGTGGGGGAAGCAGCTAAACTCAGCCTGAAATTTCACTTTAAAATAATGAGGCGATATCCCTGGCCGATGCAGAACACCTACTCCCCTGTCCACCCCTCCAAAACACAGGCCCGGGAGAGAGGTCCAGCTTGCAGGGGTGGGGGTCACCGAGGAAACGCTGCAGCCTCGCCTTTTCTTTGGCCCCAACTCAAGGCAAACCACGCCCAAGCAGTCCCAGCATCTGGGGGAGTCTAGGGAGGCCCCATTCCGCAGTAACAAAGGGTGAGGGGCTCCTTGTTGACAAATTGCTTCCCCGCCAGCGCCCGGTCTTTGGCCTCCAGCCCTGACCTCTGTTTTCCTGGGGTGCCCCTAGTTACAGGCCGGTGGCGTCCAGCTTGGGGAGCGAGGGCCTCCGAAAGCCTGGAAGTGTGGCCTTCTCCCTTGATGCCCGCCAACCTCCGGCCACGCCAAGGCAGGCGGCTGCCCCCTTTGCCGCCGCTTGTAAACGATCAGAATCGCCCCGCCCTGGGAGCGGGCCGGGCAGGTGGCCCGCAGCAGGGCCTGTCGTCCAGCCGGCCTCGCGGGGGTGGAATTCTTAAGAAAACTGAGCCCCCGGAAAGGCTGGCTCTCCCTGCCCCAGACTCAATTCCAGGGAGATGACCCGGGCCAGGCCTCGGGGCCGGCGGGAGGCAGGGGGAGGGTTTGCCGCACCCGGTCTAGGAAACTATTCGTGAACCCTGCTGGGGGAAGGCGAGCCTCCGACACTGGGGGGATTGTCTGGATCGGAGGGCGGGGGACCAGGGAGAGGCGCAGACACAGGGCGAGACCCCCACAGAGGGCAGCGCAGAGACAGAGAGAGGGAGAGAAAAGCCAGAGGCAGAGACACAAACGCGGGCAGCCGAACACGGAGGCAGGCGGGGAACGGAAAGAGACGGGCAGACCAGGGGAAAGTGAGCGGCGGAAACGGAGCGACGGAGAGACAGACACACGGACGTGGGGACCGAAGCAGAGGGGGCTGCGGGAGGCGGAAACGTCCAGAGCCGAGAGGCGCGGCGCGGCGAGGCCCGGGCACGGCCGGGGGACATGCGAGCCCGGCCCGCCCGGCCACGCATCTCCCTCCCTCACTCCCTCTCTCTCCCGGCCGCGGAAACTCCGATCCAGAAACGGAACCCCGGGGCGAGTCTGGGGACGGGCTCCGGACGCGGCGGTGCCCCCCGGCCACCCCGTGCCGCGCCCACGTCCCCAGCGCCGGCGTCCGGAGGCGCCCGCCAGGTCCCCCAGGGCTCCTGAGCTCGGCGGCGGCGCCTCCACCCGGTGCCCGCGGCCGCCGGACGCGCCGGGGGACGCAGCTCCGGGCTGGGGGCGCGGCACTGCCCCCGCGACCGAAGCCTCTGGAAGCCGGGCGCCCGCATGCCGGCCCGGGCGGGACTTACCGCGCGCGCCCGCCGGGTCCTGCGGAGCTGGGTGCGGGGGTCGCGGGCCCGGGCGCCCCAGGAGGCTCGGCGAGGCGGCCGGCAGGGCTGGGGGGCGGCCCCGCGACGCTCGGCTGGGCTGCGCTGCGCGCTGTCTGCGGCCCCGGGCGGGCGCGCGGCGCGGGGGAGCGGCTCCGACGTCAGGGTGGCTCCCTCCAAACAGGGCGCGAGGGCGGGGGCAGCGGGGAGGGCCGCGCGCAGAAAGAGCGGGCGGGCGCGCGCGGCCTCTCCCTCCGGGTGCGCAGGAGGGGGCGCCGCAGCGGCAGGGGCCCCGGGCCCTCTCCCGGCCCGCCCGCCCCGGGCTGAGCTTCGGCGCGCTCCGACGGCATGGTGGGGCGGCCGGGACGCCTGGCCGGCGCCCGAGAGGCAGGGCAGCCCAGCCGGGCGCCCTGGCCCGTTCTTAAGCGCCCTCCCCGGGTTTCTCTGCGCTTCCACTCTCTCCGCCCGACTTTTACCGAGCCTGGGCCGTCAGGCCGTGCCAGGCCTCGGGGTGACAAAGATGGATGTGTCCTTTTTGTGGGCACCGGGCATTGCAGACTTGCCCCGAGAGTGGGGCGCCCCAGCCCGCCGCGTCCCGGCACCAGGAGTCCCCAGTTCTGCGGTGCACCCCATCCCGTCCGCTCCGGCATGCGACCCGGTTCAAGTCCGTGCTGTTGGTAGCCTGGGTTGCTCAGCCTTGCCTGGTGTTATGCTAGTGTCGCTCTCGGCCCCACGCCCTTGGCTTAAGCATCCCGAAAAGCCCCAGGGACTATTAGGAACTAAAAAGCCAGCAAATGAACTCACTTCTCTGACTCCTGGGAAGAGTGGAGCTCCTGGCCCCAGCTTCCAGCCTCACCTCGGGGGTTCCTATCTAATCAGTGGGCACTTGGGTGGATTGCGGCCGTACCTTCTCTATTCTGTGTGCTTAACAACGGGGTGAGAAAATAACTTTGCTTCTGGAAAGTGGTGGCCCAGGGACACCACTGGGACACGATTGTAGGACTTGGGGATTTTGCTTTACAGCATAGTTACCTGTGTCCATGTGTTTTACCTAGCTTGGCTGGAAACTTCCAGCTAGACAGCCCTGCTCGTCTGACTCATGAGGTTGCCGAGCATCCTGGGTGGCTCCTAGTGGCCTGCTGGGAACTCCCTGGTGTACTCCAGCCTACTCGCACCCTCCACACCCAGCCTGCATCTGTGCCTCCTAGCTGTTGCCTGCGCCCTTCCCTCTGCCCGGAATTCCCTTCCCCTCCTTTCATCTCTGGCAAACATTCTTCCAGCTCCAGATTGGAAAGCCTTCCCAAGACCCTCTGGGAGTATCTCCCTCCTCCAGTGTGATCCTGGAGCACAGGATGAGAACTTCTGTTCATGTCAATTTCCCTCTAGAATAGCTGTGTACATCTCTTTCCTCCATTAGACCTTGAGGGCAGGAATCGTGTTTATTTCAGTGTCTCCATTGCTTATGGGCAGGCCAGGTGAGAGATGTACAATGTATTTGGTTGAATGAAGTTATTATTATTATTATTATTATTATTATTATTATTATTATTAGAGACAGAATTTTGCTCTTGTTGCCCTGGCTGAAATGCAATGGCGTGATCTCGGCTCACTGCAACCTCTGCCTCCTGGGTTCCAGCAATTCTCAGCCTCCCGAGTAGCTGGGATTACAGACGCCCACCACCACGCCCAGCTAGTTTTTGTATTTTTAGTAGAGATGGGGTTTTGCCCTGTTGCCCAGGCTAGTCTCCAACTCCTGGCCTCAAGTGATCCTCCCGCCTCGGCCTCCCAAAGTGTTGGGATTATAGGCATGAACCACCATGCCCAGCGAATGAAGTAATTATTATCCCCCATTAATGTAGCACAGATAGGTCTTCCCTTAATGGTAACTATGACCGTTATAATAGTTCACACATATTGAGCACCTTACCATGTGCCTCATCCCATTGCAAGCTGTTGCCACTCTCACAATAAACCTGAGGTAAGTATTGTCTCTGTTTTAAAAGTGCCAGGCGCAGTGGCTCATGCTTGTAATGCCAGCACTTTGGGAGGCCAAGGCAGGAGGACCACTTGAGGTCAGGAGTTCAAGACCAGCCTGGCCAATATGGTGACACCCTCTCTCTACTAAAAATACAAAAATCAGCCAGGTGTGGTGGCGTGTGCCTGTAGTCCCAGCTACTCGGGAGGCTGAGGCAGGAGAATCACTTGAACCTGAGAGGCGGAGGTTGCAGTGAGCCGAGATTGCACCACTGCACTCCAGCCTGGGAGACAGAGTGAGACTCCATCTCAAATAAATAAATAAATAAACAAACAAACAAATAAAATAAAATAATAAAAGTGAAAAAAATCCCGAGGCTGGAGGATCACTTGATCCCAGGAGTTTGAGGCTGCAGTGAGCTATGATTGTGCCACTGTACTCCAGCCTGGACAACATTGCAGAAGGCTAATTGTGGAACCTAATGAGCTTGTCACTCCAGCAAGGCCTTGTCTCAAAAAAAAAAAAAAAAAAAAAAAAAGTGAAAAAAGGAACGTCAAGAGAAAGGTTAAGTAACTCGCCTAAAGTCACACAGTAAGAGCCCATGCCAGCTAGTGTCTGTTGGATAACTATATACCATGTACTGCAGAAACCAGCCTCACTGCACTGTACACAGTAGACACTCAGGAAATATTTACCATTTTGCAGCCAAAGCTTACCCCCGCCATCTTTCACGCAGACCCTGAGCAGGGTAGAAAGTAGAGTTCTACATGTTGTAAGAATCCACTCCCACGTTGCAGAAAGCTGATTGTGGAGCCTGATGAGCTGGTCAGATCACACATAGAGCCAGGAGTAGAAGCCACAGCTTCCAGCCAGTGCCCTTGACAGGGCAGCCCGCCATCTCTCAAACACGGGGAGGTGCAAGAACAACACCAACCCCCTAATCAGGGACAAAGGGTTTGGAGTTGAGTCACCATCTGTCTGGTGACGGGAAAGCTACAGTGTGGGCAGGGGGCCTGGGCAGTAACTTGGTAGTAATATCTACCCATTTTGTGCCAGGCATTATGCTGGTCACTCTGTCTGCTTCATCTCCTCTAATCCTTACCACAGTCCCATCATTGTTCCCATTTTACAGGTAAGAAAAATCGAGGCACCAAAATGCGTCATTACCTGCTCAAGACCACATTGCTAGTGATTAACAAAGCCTGGATTTGAGCCCAGACCTCTCAACACCAAAGTCCATGCTTCCGTGCCCACCACACCCTCTCCACCCTCTCGGCTGCCTCAGTGCTCCTCCCCATCAGGCTGCAGCAGGGATGCTGCACTGATGATGGACCCCAGGGCCCCCAGCGGGAAAGGCAGAACCTGTCACGTCAGAGTGTCCCAGCTCGAGCAGATGCACCTGGTTGGCAGTGGTGTTCCAGCTGCCCCTACAGGCCTGGCTGGCACAGGGCATGGGCCTGAGGCCAGAGCCTCCTGGCCCTGGGCCAGCCTCTTGGGGCCGAGGTAATGTGGGGCCCAGAGCTGGGGCTCAGGGCTAAAAGCCCCTCTCCCCAGCTCATTAGCAAACATCTGGGCTCAGGAAAATGACCGACCTGGAATGTGACTGAGCTGTGGGGAGCTGCTCTCTCCCAGAGCCCGGGAATGTGAGCTCCCTCCTGCAGGGCACGGACTCAGCCCAGCTGTTTCCTCTAATCCTGTCAGTCTGGCCTCAACGGGGGTCCAAACCTCTGCACTCTCGCTGGAGAAATAGAATGAAAACAAGCAAAAGGCCTGTCTTCCCAGTCCAGCCCACTGAACAGAGGGTTGGTACACAGTCCCTCTCTTTTTACGATAAAGATGAGAGCATTCACACCTCCAGGTTTGGAGCTGGGAGGAGCCATTCAGACTCATCAGGGGAGGCTCAGGGTTTACATTGTTCCTGCATTGCCCTCTGACTCTGTGCTAGTTGTTTCACACCTGGGCCTTGGTTTCCTTATCTGTAAAATGCAGTTAGTAGTGCTATGTACTCCATAGATTTGTTGTCTGGAGTCATTCATTTATCCAACAAATATTTATTGTGCCTGTTACGCGCTAGACATGCACAGAGGTGTTGAGGACACAACAACAGACTAGACCAATAAGGTCCCAGCCTCCAAGGAGCTCATGTTCTGCCACACCCAGGCAGATTGTGCAACAGATAAACAGATGAGTGGATCTCACATAACCAATGTGTTCTGAAGGTTCCAGGTTCAGTTGTTTAATATTTATTTAAAAGAGCCAGGCGTGATGGCTCACGCCTGCAATCCCAGCACTTTAGGAGGCCAAGGTGGGTGGATCATTTGAGGTCAGGAGTTCAAGACCAGCCTGGCCAACATGGTGAAACCCCGTCTCTAATAAAAAGACAAAAATCAGCCCGGTGTGGTGGTACGTGCCTGTAATCCCAGCTATTTGGGAGGCTAAGGCAGGATAATTGCTTGAACCTGGGAGGCGGAGGTTGCAGTGAACCGAGATCATGCCAGAGCACTCCAGCCTGGGTGATGGAGTGAGATTCTGTCTCGAAAAATAATCATCATAATAATATTTATTGAAAAGAAAAAAAGGAGAGGCCAGGCGCGGTGGCTCATGCCTGTAATCTCAGCACTTTGGGAGGCTGAGGCAGGTGGATCACCTGAGGTCAGGAGTTCAAGACCAGCTTGGCCAACACAGTGAAACCCCATCTCTACCAAAAATACAAAATTAGCTGGGTGTGGTGGTGCGTGCCTGTAATCCCAGCTACCTGGGAGGCAGAGGTTGCAGCGAGCCGAGATCGCACCATTGCACTCCAGCCTGGGTGACAGAGCGAGACTCTGTCTCCAGAAAAAAAAAAAAGAAAAAAAGGAGAAAAAGCATTATGAACGAACTAAGCCAGAGTGGGCGATGTGGTGGGGGAGGTATGAACTCACTGAGAAGCCTCAGAAAACGTCGCAAAGAGGTGACACTTAAGGTGAGATTATAATGAGATGGAGCCAGGATTCAAGGAGATAAATGGATGCAAAGCTCTCGGCACAGTTCCTGGAAAATAGCACGTGCTCCATAAAATGAAAGCTATTTCAGGGAGGTTTCATATATATAGCCAGGAAAGGCGCTGGAGTCAGATGCCCTGGATCAAATCCAGGATTCAGCACAAAGCTTTTTCACCTTACTCCAGTAATGCATCTCTTGAGCCTCAGTTTCCTCATCTGGAAAACAGGAATTGTAATAGGACCCATCCCCAGGATCACCCAGAATTCACTGAGAGACGTGAATGTGAGGCACAGAGCCGGCACACGCTTGGCTCTCAGGAAGTGGTAGTTACTATGGTGGGTTGTTTGTTTGTCTGAGATGGACTCTTGCTCTGTCACCCAGGTTGGAGTGCAGTGGTGTGATCTCCACCCACTGCAACCTCCACCTCCCAGGCTCATGCTATCCTCCCACCTCAGCCTCCTGAATAGCTGGGACTACAGGCGTGTGCCACTATGCTTGGCTAATTTTTGTATTTTTAGTAGAGATGGGGTTTTACCATGTTGGCCAGGCTGGTCTCAAACTCCTGACCTCAGGCAATCTGCCCACCTCAGCCACCCAAAGTGCTGGGATTACAGGCATGAGCCACTGAGCTCAGCTATATTATCCTTCTTCATAAAGGAAAAAAGGATTTGCCCAGATCCACTCAGCAAGTCAGCAGAACATCCAGGACCAGAAACAGGTGTTCTGACTTTGAGCCCATCCACCTGGGCTGTGTCCTCTAGCCTCTTCCTCCCTGCTGGTGGGCTCAGGAAACCTTGGGCCCCATCTTGGACTCAGAAGACTCAGAAGGAGAAGGTGGCCATGCACTGTGAGTTCCACAGTACGGGGCCTGTCCTCTCAAGGATTGCAGAGGGTCTTGGCCTGGACGGGAGAGCAGGAATGAGGCCCCAAGGACTCCATGGGTCCTTGGCCCCATGGAAAAATGTAAAATGTTCTTTGTAGGTCCAGATACAGTGGCTCATGCCTATAATCCCAGCACTTTGGGAGGTCAAGGCAGGAGGATCACTTGAATCCAAGAGTTCGAGACCAGCCTGGACAACATAGAAAGACACTCTAAGAAAAAAAAGAAAAAAACTAAAAATTAGCCTGGTGTGGCGGCATGTGGCCTGTAGTCCCAGCTACGTGGGAGGCTGAGGTTGGAGGATCTCTTGAGCCCAGGAGTTAGAGGCTGCAGTGAGCTATGATTTTACCACTGCACTCCAGCCTGGGTGACAGAGAAAGAACCTATCTCAATAAATAAATAAACAAAATAAAATAAAATAATAAAATACTATTTGTAGGTAGGGTGAGACACCAAGAATCAAGAAGGGAGATCAAGGCACTTCACTCCTCACTTGTTTTCTTCTTTCCTGTGACTCCCCACATGCTGCCAAGCTGAATTCACTGTTTCCTTCAGCTGTGGTTGTCTGACCCCACGGTAACAGACACAGCCTCCATGTGACAGCACCAGGACGGGGCTCTCAGGAAAGGGCCTAATGCCTGCAGGTCCTCCACAAAGCCGTTGCCAGCACCCTGGCCCCCATGGTAAATATGGTGAACAAGGCTGCCATGGTGATGGGTAGCCCTGGGTTCTCTTCTTAATCGATACATAGGGCTAGAGGTTAGGCAAATCAATTCTTTTTCTTTTTCTTTTTCTTTTTCTTTTTTTTTTTTTCTTGAGATGGAGTCTCGCTCTGTTGCCCAGGGTGGAGTGAAGTGGCACGATCTCGGCTCACTGCAAGCTCTACCTCCCAGGTTCACACCATTCTCCTGCCTCAGCCTCCCGAGTAGCTGGGACTACAGGTGCCTGCCACCAAGCCTGGCTAATTTTTTTTGTATTTTTAGTAGAGACAGGGTTTCACCATGTTAGCCAGGATGGTCTTGATCTCCTGACCTCGAGATCCACCCGCCCCGGCCTCCCGAAGTGCTGGGATTACAGGCGTAAGCCACCACGCCCGGCGTCTTTTTTTTTTTTTTTTTTTTTTTTTTAAGATGGAGTTTTGCTCTTGTTGCCCAGGCTGGAGAGCAATGACGTGATCTCAGCTTGCTGCAACCTCCACCTTCCAGGTTCAAGCAATTCTCCTGCCTCAGCCTCCTGAGTAGCTGGAATTACAGGTGCGTGCCACCACACCCGGCTAATTTTTGTATTTTTAGTAGAGACAGGGTTTCACCATGTTGGCCAGGCTGGTCTCGAACTCCTGACCTCATGATCCACCCACCTCGGCCTCCCAAAGTGCTGGGATCACAGGCGTGAGCCACCGTGCCCGGCCTCGGCAAATCTGTAAAAATATTACAATGTCATGGTTCCAGGTTTTTTTTTCCCCTATATTGTTCCTTCCATTTCTCAGCTCCCCGTGGCCCACACATATCCACAGTGAGTGGGAGAAGAATTTTTCTCCCTCCTCAAGAGCAGCCCTCACCAGCTTTTTTTTTTTTTTTTTTTTTTTTTGACAGAGTTGCACTCTTTCACCTAGGCTGGAATGCAGTGGTGCGATCTCAGCTCACTGCAACCTCCGCCTCCCGGGTTCAAGCCATTCTCATGCCTCAGCCTCCTGAGTAACTGAGATTACAGGCACTCACCACCATGCCCGGCTAATTTTTGTATTTTTAGTAGAGACAGGGTTTCACCATGTTGGCCAGGCTGGTCTGGAACTCCTGACCTTAGGTGATCCTCCCACCTAGGCCTCCCAAAGTGCTGGAATTACAGGCATGAGCCACTGCGCCTGGCCAAGAGTGGGCCCTTCTGTGAATATTTAATATGCCACAGATATGAAAATTTTAATAGGTTTTTCTATTCAGTAGCAGAATTGATAGGTTTATCCTCTTCTATAGCAATATTTTTTCTTGAGATTTTTGTGCTCCAGATACATTTGTTGAAAAAAATCATGTTTTTAGGAACATGGGAGTTGGAGAAAAAGAAGGCACAAAAGAATCTCTGTATCTGCCCAGCCGTTCTACTAGAGAGCCGGTCTCCAACCACGTGCACAGATACACACAGATACACACAGGGCATCCAGCAGCCATGCTTGTTCTCCACCAACCTGCCCTCCTGGACACAGGGGATTGGAACAGAGAGGATGCCTGACCCAGGCTGAGCCTATCAAACTATCTTTCTGAACTGAGGGGCATAGTGCCCATGTGGGAGAACTGCAACCCATAAGGGCAGAATTTTCGAGAACTCTGGCTGCTGAAGGAGCTGACAAGGGTTTGGTTCTTGCCAGTGTATCCTCAATGTTCTGCTTTACCTTGGATTCTATGAGCTTCTCCAGGATCTCACGATCTCAAGCTGACTTGAAGGAGTGTGTTACTTGCCTCCTAAAACATTTTGACTAAAGCAACAGTGATTTTTAGACTACTTGCTAAGTGTCCAGCACAGTGCAAGCTATTACAGATAGGATAAGGCATATGAGCTGCCCTTTAAGGGAAAAGGACCAGCATATGAATCAGCAAAGGGAAGGCTTATTGCCAAGGAGGGTGCCCAGGCATGAGGGCCATGGGGGCTCAGAGAAGGAAGAACTCCCAGGGGGCTGGCATGGCTAGAGAAGGCTTGCTGGGCCGGGCACAGTGGCCCACATCTGTAATCCCAGCACTTTGGGAGTCCAAGGCGGGCAGATCACTTGAAGTCAGGAGTTCAAGACCAGACTGGCCAATTCTTCTAAAAATACAAAAATACAAATAATAATAATAATAATAATAAATAAAAATTAACCGGGCATGGTGGTGCATGCCTGTAGTCTCAGCTACTTGAGAGGCTGAGGCAGGAGAATCACTTGAACCGGGAACAGGGAGGTTGCAGTGAGCCAAAATTGTACCACTGCACTCCAGCCTGGGTGACAGAGCAAGACTCTGTCTCAAAAAAACAAAAGAAAAGAAAAGAAAAAGCTTGCTGGAGGAGGTGTTATTTGAGCAGGGGCTTGAGATATGAGCAAGACTTGGCACGTCAAGAAAGCAGCCCACGCTAAGAAATGGAACTTCCACAGGTTATGGTGGCTCATGCCTGTAATCCCAGCACTCTGGGAGGCCGAAGCGGGCAGATCACCTGAGGTCAGGAGTTTGAGACCAGCCTGGCCAACATGGTGAAACCCTGTCTCT
The DNA here is from genome assembly GCF_029281585.2 of Gorilla gorilla gorilla. Classification (NCBI taxonomy): domain Eukaryota; kingdom Metazoa; phylum Chordata; class Mammalia; order Primates; family Hominidae; genus Gorilla; species Gorilla gorilla. The sequence goes on from NC_073224.2 coordinate 220,265,230, forward strand.
ACTAAAAATACGAAAATTAGCCGGGCATGGTGGCACATGCCTGTAATACCAGCTACTTCGGAGGCTGAGGCAGGAGAATTGCTTGAGCCCGGGAGATGGAAGTTGCAGTGAGCCGAGATGGCACCACTGCACTCTAGCCTGGCCAACAGAGTGAGACTCTGTCTCAAAAGAAAAAAAAAAAAAAAAAGGAACTTCCTTGTTTGAATGCATTTGTCACCCCTAGGAAAGGGATGTTTCATAAATCAATAAGTAGTTTGATTGAAATAGAGTTGGCCGGGCACAGTGGCTCACGCCTGTAATCCTAGCACTTTGGGAGGCCAAGGCAGGCAGATCACGAGGTCAGGAGATAGAGACCATCCTGGCTAACACAGTGAAACCCCATCTCTACTAAAAATACAAAAAATTAGCCGGGCATGGTGGCAGGAGCCTGTAGTCCCAGCTACCCGGGAGGCTGAGGCAGGAGAATGGCGTGAACCCAGGAGGCGGAGCTTGCAGTGAGCCGAGATCGTGCCACTGCACTCCAGCCTGGGCGACAGAGCGAGACTCCATCTCAAAAAAAAAAAAAAAAAGAAATACAGTTAGTATACTAATATTCAGTTACTCAGCAAATGGTTACTGAGTGCCTACCATGTACCAGGCTCTGTGTAGGCGCTAAGGATATAGCAGTGGAAAAAACCAATGAAATTCTCTGCCTTCAGGGAGTTTACATTCCAGTGGGAGAAGACAGACAACCAACAAAATAGATAGGTAAATATAATGCCATAGAGAAAAAGAAAGCAGGAAAGGGAGTTAGAGTCTGTGTGTGTCGAGACAGGGGGAGGGTTACAAAAACTGGAGTGTTCAGGGAAGGTCTCCCTGAGGAGGCAACTTTTTTTTTTTTTTTTTTTTTGAGACAGGATCTCACTTTGTCGCCCAGGCTGGAGTGCAGTGGTGCGACCTTGGCTCATTGCAACCCAAGCGATCTTCCCATCTCAGCCTCTCTGGACCCCACACCCAGTAGCTGGAACTACAGGCGCATGCCACCGTGTGCGGCTAATTTTTGTAAGTTTTGTAGAGGTGGGGTTTCACCATGTTGCCCAGGCTGGTCTTGACCTCCTGGGCTCAAGTGATCCTCCCACCTCAGCCTCCCAAAGTGCTGGGATTACAGGCATGAGCCACCATGCCCAGCAAAGGTGACATTTGAGCCAAAGCTTGAAGGAGACGAAGGAGCGGATTGCATGGATCTCTAGGGGAAGAGCGGTCTATGCAGAGAAGAGCAACCACAGGCCGGACGCAGTGGCTCACACCTGTTATCCCCACAATTTGGGAGGCTGAGGCGGGCAGACCACGAGGTCAAGAGATTGAGACCATCCTGGCCAACATGGTGAAACCCCGTCTCTACCAAAAAAAAAAAAAAAAAAATACGTGATGGCACATGCCTGTAGTCCCAGCTACTCAGGAGGCTGAGACAAGAGAATTGTTTGAACCAGGGAGTTGGAGGTTGCAGTGAGTCGAGATTTCACCACTGCACTCCAGCCTGGTGACAGAGCGAGACTCCATCTCAAAATAAAAAAAAAAAAAGAAAAGAAAGAAAGAAAGAAAGAAAAGCAAGTACAACGGAGGCCCGGGGGTGGGAATGGGCCCGTGTGTGCAGGAACAGCAATGACAGGAGGACGGGACCGGAGGAGCAAGGGAGGGGTGGGTGGGAGACGAGGTCAGAGACGTACCAAGAGGGCCAGGTCTTGTAGAGTCCTACAGTCCACTGTATCCACTTTGACTTTTTCTCCAAATGGGATGAGAAGCCATTGGGGAATTCTGAGCAGAGAAATTATATAATCCAATTTATGTTTAACACTGGCTGCCGTGTGGAGACTAGATTAAAAAGGGTGTGTCGGGGAGCAACGGTCTAACATTACTATATGTCAAGTACTGATGAAGGGGCCTTTTTATATATTAATTAATTATCATGTAGGTAATAACCTTTTGAGGTAGGTATTATTAACATTGTTCCCATTTGTGGATGAGGAAACTGAGGCATGGACAGAGTAAACAACTTCCAAGGCCCCACAGATAATAAGTGGAAGAATTGGAATTCAAACCCTGCAGATCTATTCCAGAGCCCCCTGCTCTTAGCCCCTATCCTGCTCCACATGGGATGAGGTGGAGATAGGAGTTAAGCGGCTTTGAAGGCTAGGCTAAGAAATTGGGACCTATATTTTGTGCTTATTGGGGAGCTACTGAAGATTTCTGAGCAGAAAACAACATGCATAAAATATTGTTAAGACTGGTTGGAGAGGGAGAGATGGAAAGCCGGGAGTCCATTTGGAAGACTTGCAGAGATTCTGGCAAGGTCAAAGAAATTCCCCAAGGTTCCCCATCCTCAATCAAACTGAGGCTTTACAGATAACAGGTCCAGACCAGAAAGAAGTTTTATGGTTGGTTTTGGGGACCCAGGGAGAGGATTCAGGAAACCCTAATAGATGTGGCTCCTGACTGACAAATTCTAGTGTTACCTTCTGTGACTTTATCTCCTAATCTTCAAGAGAGGTATCCAAATTGATGAAGAGAAGATCTATAATCATCTTTCTATTCCTTGACAGGAAGACTTCTCCTATAAACCGAGTAGGATTTGGGTTTTATCCATGAAGTCTGCTTCCATGGGGAGAAGACGAAGTCATGTCTGGAACAGTGGCGAGTCTTTAATTTCTGTGGTATGAAGAGTCTATCATGCGGTATTATAATGGATATACTCCCATGTAGACGGGAGATGATTCTTTCCATCATAATTTATTATATAATTGATTATGTTAAAAAATGAACTCTTTAGCTGGTTTTCCTTCTCTCCTCAATAAGTGTGCCTGACCTCACATCTGGACCATGTGGCAGGAAGGGAAAAGGATCATTAAAACCATCTTACAATGAGGCCCAGAGAGATCAAGTGACTTTCTCATGATTACACAGTGACCCAGGGACGCTCCGATGAGAACAGTGGATGCTCTATAGTAAGAATTTGGGGAAGCCTTTCTTCTGATTGAAAGTCACTGACCCACGGAAGGATCAGTCAGTCAGAGGCACCCACTTAAAAAGCAAGTTAATTTAAGGGCTTTAAAAATATAGCAAACATTACTTATAATAACTAATAAAAAATAAAAATATAGAAAGCATTAAACTCAACTACCTAACTGAAAAATAGTAAGAATAAAACTATTCCATAACTATTATAATAAAAATGTACTCTAGGCTGGGTGAGGTGGCTCACGCCTGTAATCCGAGCACTTCGGGAGGCCGAGGTGGGTGGATTACCTGAGGTTGGGAGTTCAAGATCAGCCTGGCCAACATGGCAAAACCCCGTTTCTACTAAAAATACAAAAATTAGCCAGGTGTGGTGGCAGGCGCCTGTAATTCCAGCTACCTGGGAGGCTGAGGCAGGAGAATCGCTTGAACCCGAGAGGCGGAGTTTGCAGTGAGCTGAGATCACGCCACTGCCCTCCAGTCTAAGTGACATGGTGAGACTCTGTCTCAAAAAAAAAAAAAAAAAAGTTGGTGGGTGCAGCGCACCAGCATGGCACATGTATACATATGTAACTAACCTGCACATTGTGCACATGTACCCTAAAACTTAAAGTATAATAATAATAAAAAATAAAAAATAAATACCAGGCAAACAAACAAACAAAAAAAAGTACTCTTCAGAGATACAGACAGCAGAAAAACTAGAGGGCAAACAGTGATGGAAACTGGAAGACATATACATGTGCAGATAGACAAAGACGGAGAGACTGGAGAGGGAATCACAGCACATTTATACTCATATACACACACACAGAAGCCAAGTAGACCTAATTTATAGATACTGCTCCTTCAAAATCAAATCCCTAGAGCCACATTTCTCACTATTAGATAAGGGAGTTACAAATATGGATGGAAGGAAGGCTAGACTAAATCCTAGGTTTTAGACTTAAGATAGCATGAACTCAAGGTCACATACACACACACACACACACACACACACACACACACACACACACACACACACATTTTCTAGTATGTCGGCTAAGAGGTGGACAAAGCTTTTGGTGTGTCTAAGCAATGGCACACCAACAGCAGCAAGCACACCTAGAGAGCTTGGTTTCTAACTACTACTCCCCACTCAATGGAACCAGGGCTCCTTGGAGAAATTGCTGATTCCAGAGCTGGGTGGGGCAAATACAAGAAGAGTCTGCAATAGCTCGTGTTCAAAGAATGGAATGGTTATGTCAAAGGGATACAGATACCATTTGAAAGAGACCCTACTGGACAAATCTAGACAATTTGAGTTAAATATTAATAATAATGGATTGTAATCAGTTGAATAAAATGAGAATCCATGAGTCCACACTGATATAGATAAATGACAAAATAAATGAGGGAGAAGGGAACGTTCTCTCTATAGAATGCCACGTAATAAGAAATAATAAATTTAGGACCAGAAGCAGTTGTTCATGCCTGTAATCCCAGCACTTTGGGAGGCTGAGGCAGGTGGATCGCTTGAGCCCAGGAGTTCAAGACCAGCCTGGGCAACATAGTGAAACCCCATCTCTACAAAAAATACAAAAAATTAGCCAGGCATGGTGGCATGCACCTGTAGTCCCAGCTACTCAGGAGGCTGAGGTGGGAGAAACACCTGAGTCCTGGATATCAAGGCTGCAGTGAGCCAAAATTGTCTAACATGGGCAACAGAGTAAGACCCTGTCTCAAAAAAAAAAAAAAAAAAAAGGACAAAAAGAAAAAGAAATCTAATTATCTAATTGAAAAGTGTATAGATTTTAAGATGCCTACTCCAATAAAATGTCACGATGCTTTGTTACATTTGCAAGGACTTAGCCAAACTCATCAGCAACGCTGACCCAAAGCTCTGATTGATAATTATGTTTCTGATTAATAGAAAATAGACATAGGAATTACTTTTTTAAACAAATATAGCTGACTTCAAATTGGATCAACTTATTCTTACTAATTTAAACTCAGTGAAACTGGCTCTGATCCATTTCAACTAGTTTAAGTATCTCAAATCAGGTTTAAACTGGATCAAACTGCTTTCCTTTGAAATGACCCTCCTCACTTTAAACAGCTTTTGACCAGCATAGAAAGTAGGTAAGAGTCTGGCCTCCGGAATCGGGTTCAGATTCCACCTGCATCGTCTCACCTACTTGTCCTTGGGCAAGTTAATTTGCCCTTCCAAAATCTGTTTCTTCATCCATAAAATGAGGATAATAGTACTTCTATCATAAGCTTGTAAAAAGTAAGCCTCGTGATATATGTTCTGCCTAGCTCAAACTGGATGGACCAGGAATAAAGATGACTTGATTGACAGTTGATAATGAGCTCTTTTTTTCTAGCCCCAATTTCTTCCCCGTTAAAGATTCATCACCTGCCCACGCCTCCTTCAAGAATTCTTGACATCTTCCTCCACCTCCACCTTCTGGCTCTGAACTCCTTAAGTGAGGGTCAAACAATTGAAGCCAATTATCCTGAATGCAAATGCCCAGTAATAGTTCTATGTTCCTACCTGGGCAGAAGCTCCTAGAGTTCTCTTTCTTCAGTGTCTTTTTCCCTTCTCCCCTCCTAGCCTAGCTCAAAGACCATGTGCTCAGTAAATGTGTGTGTGTGTGTGTGTGTGTGTGTGTGTGTGTGTGTGTGTGTGTGTGGTTTTTTATTTTTTTTTAAGACAGGGTCTCACTCTGTCACCCAGGCTGAAGTGTAGTGTCATGATCATGGCTCACTGCAGCCTCAACCTCCTGAGCTCAAGTGATCTTCCCTCCTCAGCCTCCCAAGTAGCTGGGACAACAGGTGCATGCCACCATCCCTGGCTAATTTTTGTGTTTTTTGTAGAGATGGGGTCCTGCTATGTTGCCCAGGCTGGTCTGGAACTCCTGGGCTCAAGCAATCCACCTGCCTCAGCCTCCCAAAGTGCTGGGGTTACAGGTGTGATCCACTGTGCCCAGCCTGCAACAACCCCTTAGGTTAAGGAAACTCCCCGTGGTCACCTGGCAAATAAGTGGTAGAGTGGGAACTTAGATCCAGTCCCCTGACTCCAAATCATTTACAGCCCTGCCTCTCCCTTGGTTCTTCTTTGTCAGGGCACTTGACAGCAGAACAGTTGTCACTCTTGTTCCACACAGAGGCCGCTCATTATGACATGGGGCTTCTCCCCTGCTCCTGCCCAAGTCTGTCTTTACCCCAATACCATGATTTGGTGTCCAAGGGGAAGCAATCCTTGCAGCGCACTTAAAGAAAAAAGTGGTGATAGCTTCCAGATGAGCTTATTATTCTAAATTTAACATTCCTTTTGGTACTTAGAATTTCCACTTTCTCCCTTCCACCCCGTTTGCATTTAGGTAATTAGAAAGCACGCAACAGGAAACCATTTGTGTCTCAGTACCATTCAGGATGAAGGCTGTCCAAGCGCCATGGAGTCACATCCTTGTGGAAATACTTTGCAGAGTTTATTTGGACAGGTTCAAAAATAGTCCTTCGACAATACAATCAGATCGAACCACGACAAGTAAAATGCAATTATGGGTTGGTTACATTTTTAAAAAATGTAAACAGTGAGGTTTGGGAAAACTAAAAGCAAAACTACATCGTCATCTCCTCCATTCCCAACCCCTGCATTTCTTACAAGCAGGACTTCAAGACGGTACTGCGATCTTTTGAAATGGATGAGAGGATGACACTCACTAAAGGAGACAGCTCAACAGTGTGTTCTGAGGCCATTTCTCAGAACAAAGGCATACTTCTGCATAAGGCAAATGCAGCCTGATAAAGCCTCCCCTAGTGGGTACATGGAATGCCAAAGTCATTCACCTAAATGAGCTCAAAATACATATTGTTCTGGGCCAAATTATACAGTGTCAAGCTCAGACTGTATGTATTTATGTATGTTGGCAGAGCAGGCCACTTTTGGGGCGCCACAGCTTTATCCTAGCATCCTGTGCCCTGCTGGGTTCCCATCGCTGTCTCCCCAAACCCATGAATTTCCTTGGATTTGGTTCCAGAAAGGCAGACAAGAAACAGTCAGTTGCACAAGCCCACAAGGGAACAGGGCCCCAGAGGACTTGAATTTCTAATGAAACTTAAGAGTAACACAGAATGTGTGCCTTTGCCAACAAGCCGGGACTTTCTGAAGGTTGATCTGAGATGGGGGCAGGGAGTGGGGACAAGATCAAGTGTGCTTTGGGCCAGCCTCTGCTAAGGGCGACAAGGCGGGAATACAAAGCTCTCTAGAACTAAAGCAACTGGCCAGTGCTTCCTGTGGCCTCCATCCAGAACTATTCCCTCAGACAGCTGACCCCTTTCTCAGAGCACTTCAGTAGTGCTTCCAAGGTGCCAAAGGGATCCATCCAAATAAATGCCTAAAGCCTAACAGCTAATGAGATAGAGAACTTTCATTCCAATGCCCCTCTCCACTCCCTATTTTTCTAATGTGTCTAGGGAATTTGTGGCTACCTTGTGTTTTGTCTTTTTTGGAAGGGGGCATGCTATTCTTCTCTCTGCTTGAATGAGGATGGGAAAATGACAGAAAAATTGGGGAAGGAAAATGCTTTTTTTTTTTTTTTTTTTTTTTTGAGACAGATTCTCGCTCTGTCGCCAGGCTGGAGTGCAGTGGTGCGATCTTGGCTCACCGCAACCTCTGCCTCCCGGGTTCAAATGATTCTCCTGCCTCAACCTCCTGAGTAGCTGGGACTACAGGTGTGCGCCACCACACCCAGCTGATTTTTATATTTTTAGTAGAGACAGGGTTTTACAATGTTGGCCAGGATGGTCTTGATCTCTTGACCTCGTGATCCACCCACCTTGGCCTCCCAAAGTGCTGGGATTACAGGCGTAAGCCACCGCATCCGGCCACGAAATTACTTTTAAAGCAAATAGGCGGCTGGGTGCGGTGGCTCACGCCTGTAATCCCAGCACTTTGGGAGGCCGAGGCGGGAGGATCACCTGAGGTCGGGAGTTTGAGACCAGCATGACCAAGGAGAAACACCGTCTCTACTAAAAATACAAAATTAGCCAGGTGTGATGGCGCATGCCTGTAATCCCAGCTACTTGGGAGGCTGAGGCAGGAGAATCGCTTGAACCCAGGAAGCAGAGGTTGCAGCACGCCAAGATCCCCACCATTGCACTCCAGCCTGGGCAACAAGAGCAAAACTCCATCTCAGAAATAAATAAATAAATAGTTAAGAAAACAAGTGGAAGGACTGAAACAGGCTGCACATTATTTTTCTTTCAATTACATGGGTTGCCTTAATCATAGAATGAAGAGGACCAAGTGAAAAACAGCCAAGTAGCAATAAAGAGGAAAACAAGCCCAGAGGGCAGAGGAGCCTGGACAGTTTGTAGGGCAGAGCCTAGCAGACCTTTCTGGAAAAGGGAGTGGGGAGGCTGAGGGAGGGTATTTGCTACCCTGAATGTACTCACTATAGCACTTGTAAGAACTAAGGTCTAATCAATGTTCCAGAACTGGAGTCAGACATGAGTTGTACCCTATTGCCCAGCCTCCCCCTCCATGCCTTTCCCCTGCCCCTACACACCCTGGCTATGCTGAACTACTTGTGATTTCCCAGCTATAATATGCATTACATGATCCTGAGCAAACACAGAGGCTACCCTCCTTCTGTCTGGGATTCCCAGTCAACTTCGGGTCTCAGCGCAGGCATTCCGTCGCCTGTGGGGCCATCCTAGGGAGATGTAGTTGCTCCTTCTCCTTTGTTCTCAATGTACTTTGCCTACACCTCTCTTCTCCATTAAAACACTTCTTTCAGAGTTGTGTTTGCATGTCTGTCTTTCCATCAGACTCTAAGCTCCTTGAAGGCAGAAGCCTGTGTCTTTTTATCCATTTATCTCTGCTGCTTACAACAGTGCCTCGCTTACAGTAGATGATAAATCAACATTTACAGGATACAGGGGCAAGTGGGATCGGGCTCTCCCTATCTTAATTCTACGATAAGGAAAAAGAAATAAGAACGGCTGAGCTCTGGGGTTCTGTATATTGTCTGAAGAAATTGCTAAAATATGACTTTTGCATCTAGCATCCCTGGTTCAAGTGAAACCACAGGAACAAACTCAGAGGGGCATCAGAAGTGGCCCTTTTGTCCTCAAACTTCAGCTGCTACGTGAAGATAAAATTAACCCCAATCGGGCTCCTCCGGCCAGGTGGGTATGCCATGAGCTTTCCTCCGCCCTCCAGAGCTGAAGCTTGGACTGTCTCAAGCTCTATGAAGCTGCAGGACTTGACTTCAATGGAGTGGGCCATCCACACAGCCAGGATTCTTCCCCTGCTAATACAGCAGCAGTGGGACCGCCTTGCAGTAGGCACAGCGGAGATGTGCCCTGCCAGGTCCCCAGGTGAGAACACACAAAGAGGTGCCACAGAAGGAAAGGCGCCTTAAGACATCAGTCATCTCCATCAGGCCATGCAGCAGCAATCTTCAACTTCTGATTACGAGGTGGAAGCAGTTCTGAAAACTACGCGTGAGGGGGCAAGTGGGAAGGATACCCAACAACTGGTTTCAGGGGGTTCTCAGAGAGGCTGTGAGCAGGTGGCTACAGCTGCTGGCAGTTCACACACAGTCCTCCTCATGCTCAGAGACCAAAGGTGAAGAAACAAAGGCCATGCAATGGACTTCCTATTTTTGTTTAATTTATTTAAGACCACCTCCTTACAACTTCCAGAGAGAAAATACAAAACAAGAAACAGACTTGGTTTCAAATGCATAACCAGGTGCTGGAGTTTAAAGCATTACTGATAACATTGTTACAGAAGAATGGCAGCTTACTCCAGGGCACTTCAGTATTCCTGAGGAATAAACATGATTTCTCTTGTCCTCCCGCTGGGATGTTCTCAGGTGAAGTCACTGCTCCTGCTCCTATAAAGCAAGGACATTCAGCTTAAAACTGTGCAGACGGCATTCTGACAACCCTCTCTAATTGCTGTATCAGGTCAGACCCAAAGGGCCAGAGGCCAAAACCTTATCACACTGTTTACGTTAAAACTGTCTCACAACAGGACTATGTACACCCTACCTAGGTTCCTAAGAGTGCCCCCCAGCCCCAATCTTCCAGGGAGAAGAGTGGGAAGTGAGTGGAACAGGGCCAAACCATCATGACCTGGATAACAATTCCTAAAACCTGTCGAAGGCGTCCCAGGGGAGTGGGGAGAGCATGGTTCTCATCAGCCTACGAACTACATGGCCTTGCCAAGTTTCTCAACCCCGGTAAGAGTCTGCTTTCTCATCAGCTGAATGAGGATAGTAACATCTCTCACAAATCCACTGGCAGGTCTAGAGGGAAAGATTATTAAAGATAAAGCACCCAGGATGGTCCTGGGGGCAGATTGGGCACTCAGGAGGCAGTTATTACAATAGGACTACACTGAATAAGCCCAGGTTGGGATTTTGCTCCATTTTTCAGGGAATGGAGGATGACAACATCGAGGCACAGACTCAAGTCCAGATAAAGTTACAAGGCCATTTTGGAGCAGGACACACAAATGTAAAAAATGGAACAATATTTTCCACAGGAACTCCCAGCCATTAAATACATAATATGCATATAATCACCCCTGAGCCATTATCCCTGACAACTCAGTTTGGAACAATGGAAATGTTTTAAGCAAAAGACCTGAAGCTTCTCTGTCTGCTCCTTTCGGTTCTCCCCACAATCAGCTCTGGTGCCAGGAAAGCGAGGAGCCAGGGAGTGGTGGAAAAGGCCGGCTGCCGGCTTCAGTGCCACACAGCTGCGCCTCTTCTTGCATGGTCCCTGTGATGACCTCACTCTTGCTTTGGTGCAGAGATGGCTCCCCTACTCCCATCTCTCCAGCAGACATGGGCTGGCTGCAGGCAGCTGACGGTTTGAGCAGGTTCTAAAATGGCAGGTGCAGGGGCCGTGGCAGGATACTGCTACTTCAGATTTGGTGGCCCTTGTGGCCACAGCTCCTGACTAGAATTAGGACATGCATTTGTACCACATTTTCCACTCTACTTGTTATTACAGTGGAACAATGGACAAGTCAATCACCCTTTTTGGGCTGGCCTCATCTATAATAACCAATGTTTTTATATATTTCATACTTCACAGCTTAAAAACATTTTGTGTCTAAATCTCACAACAACACTATAGGTAGAAATTATTACCCTCATTTTATGGAGGAAAATGGAAGCTCAGAAGTGAAACAACTTAAGATCACACAAGAAGCAAGTGACAGGCTTGCACCCAGGTCTCCTGGCTTCTGTGCCCTTTCCACTAGCCCCACTGCTGCCCTGTTCACAGTGATTCTAGCCCAAGAGTAACCTGGAAAGCTGAGGCTTCTGTGCACGCAGGGAATGTGAAGTTGTTCACTGAAAATTGTGCTGCTACAAAGGTTATGCCTTAGTAAGCCTGAGGCCATCAGCACTTACCTCTAATAGAATAATTTACCTCATTCATTCATTTTACATTTATTTGAGTGCCTATTTTGTTTCAGGCCCTGGGAATACAAAGTAAGTGCCACCTCTGTCCTTGGGCACCCAGCCTCCAATGTTCCTGTCACTTAAACCCCACAGTAACTAATCATCAAGTAAAGAAAATACTGCTACACACGAAGCCCTGAGGAAGCCTGCTGCCCTCTTCCCTTTGGAGGTGTGGGTAAGAAGTTCCCAGCTTGTGTGCAGCATTAAAAATCCACCTGAAGGCCAGGTGCAGTGGCTCACACCTATAATCCCAGCACTTTGGGAGGCCGAGACGGGTGGATCACCTGAGGTCAGGAGTTCGAAACCAGCCTGGCCAACATGGTGAAACCCCACATCTACTAAAAATACAAAAATTAGCCGGGCGTGAGTGGCTCGTGCCTGTAATCCCGGCTACTCGGGAGGCTGAGGCAGAAGAATCGCTTGAACCCGGGAGGCGGAGGTCGCAGTGAGCCAAGATTGTGCCACTGCACTCCAACCTTGGTGGCAGAGTGATACTCCATCCCCACAAAATAAATAAAATAAAATAAAATAAAAATAAAAATCCACCTGAAGACAGGACTTCAGCAGAATGTGAGACTTACAGTCCAGACTGCCTTCTTCAATTAAAAAGCAGAACCACGGCCTGGCCAACACGGTGAAGCTCCGTCTCTACTAAAATACAAAAATCAGCCAGGCGTGGTGGCAGGTGCCTGTAATCCCAGCTACTCAGGAAGCTGAGGCAGGAGTATCACTTGAACCCGGTTGCAGTGAGCCAAGATGGCACCACTGCACTCCCGCCTGGGCGACAAAGCAAGACTCCGTCTCAAAAAAATAAAACAAATTAATAAAAAGCAGAATCATGGCTGAGTCCCGGAAGTCTCTGGGTTTAGCTTAAGTATACATGAGATGTTTACAGGGCACTCTGAGCTCTTAAACGAAAAGTGCTACTTACAGATAGTTAACACAATCTACCTTACCATTGATGATAAACATTCAAGCAGGCTCCTTAATTCCAATCGGCTAGCACATGAGTATATATCTGAACGTACATATGCATCTGAAGGCACAGGGGAGACTTTAGCACCAAAGCAGTGATAACATCACTGAAGGCCAAAGAGCAATTAGTATCTGAGAGCGGTGCCACAATGACACACATGGTTTACTCATTACAAACAGTCTAAAGAATTCTTCAGGGGCTCAGGAGAAATCTTTTTCTTCTGAAGGAAAGAGAAATATATATTCTGTACATACTTTGACATATTTTCCGTGTAGAAGATATGGAGCCTGGAAATCATGCTGACAGTTGGAATAAGCCATTCCTAATCCCATGCCAGAACCGAAGGCTAATGGCCACATTCTTCCTAGCGAGCAAAAAAGGGAAAATCCCAATAGGGAATTATTAAGAGAAGATAAAGCTCCCCATCCTCTTAAATACATTTACTTAGGGTTCAATAAATATTCAACGTGAATCATACTAATGACTATAATAACCATACATTTTTATCAATGTTTCACAATGGCCCCAAAAAAGAGGTGTAAATTAGTGAAGTTATTAATTTAGCAAATACTTGTTAAGTGCCTATGCTGATAAGTTTGAGGAAAATAAGTAGTAAAGGCCAGGCGCGGTGGCTCACGACTGTAATCCCAGCACTTTGGGAGGCCTAGGCGGGCGGATCAGGAGGTCAGGAGATCGAGACCGTCTTAGCCAACATGGTGAAACCCTGTCTCTACTAAAATACAAAAAATTAGCCAGGCATGGTGGCGTGTGCCTGTAATCCCAGCTACTTGGGAGGCTGAGGCAGGGGAATCGCTTGAACCAGGGAGGCGGAGGTTGCAGTGAGCTGAGATCGCACCACTGCACTCCAGCCTGGCGACAGAGCAAGACTCCATCTCAAAAAAAAAAAAAAAAAAAAAAAAAAGTAGTAAAATACGAAAACACTAGATAAACCTTTTAACTTCTCTATATCAGTTCTAATCATCTGCTCAGTTTAACTAATATCTTAGCCAGTAAGATGCATGGATTCCAAAAAGATGTAAGCATTTTACTGATATTTACATGCTTTGATTGTAGTAGTAAGTCATGGGGTTTATTTAAGCCACTCTGTAAGTGATTCTTTCATATCAGCATTATGTGTTAATTATGATTCTCTAGTCAAGTATTTCCCACTGGTTCTTCACGGAAAGAGGTCAAAAGGATCCCTCTGGCATCTATTCGGTATCCAAACTTCAGAAGTTCTTCCACAGAATGAAAAGAATATTGCCTGCCCTTTGCTTAGGATAATTTTTGACCAAGAAGTGTGTGTATTTCTGGTCTACTTGTTTCTATTACCAGCAGGATTCTCATTTTCAATTCCTCTAGAAAAAATTACAATTAATTAGAAATATCTGAGCGTGTAGACTTGGCCAAATGACTCACTGGCATCAAGTACAGGCTTTTGCAATGATATCATATTTAGGATAACAGGCACCCTGCCTCAGTGCCCAGGGGAATGCTGGAGATGCCTAACCCATTTTGACCTCTTTCAAGTCCACATTCTTTATCTAATTCATTTTATAATGGGCTACCTAACCCCATAAATGGATGGGTTGGCAACCCACAAATTGATGGGTTCCAATGTGTCCTCTGGAAGTGTCTCTGCTACGTATATGTATACACTACCACATTATGTTGAAAAGACAGAATGACACTTACTTTTAAAGAAGGTAAGTGAGAAAACAATTCCTAATCCAAAACCAGTACCTACAAAGAGGGAGAAAAAACATGCTAAATCTCATAGCAGTAACTTCACAAAGATAACATTAACATTTCTTAAATGTGAACATCGTCAAACAGATTTTTTTTCATAATTTGGTAGAGAATTAATTTTCTAATTTCTAACCGTCTTTATTTGTCAGAGGTTTTACAGATGCCTTTGGTTCTCCTGCCCAACATGAAATAAAAACTTGACTCCCTGTTCTCTCTGGACAAGTTGCGGGGTGTGGGGCAGGGGAACAAGCCAGGAGACTGTTCTAGAGTGGACCCTCTCTACACTGCTGGCAAGGAGCCTCCAGCATCCTGGGCTCTCCTACCCACCTCAAAGAGGGACACCACAGCCAAAACATGAGATAGTGCCAACAGGACGCTCCCCTTGTCACCTCGGCACTTGGAGTGATGGCTACTTTTTGAGGAAGATAAAAAGCAGTAATCCAGAACAATTCCTAAAGGCTGAGCTATCACACAAGCCAGAATATCTAGGCAGAAGAAAAAGACGGCCCTACAGAGCCCCAGATGAAGAAAATGACTTGCCCAAGGATATTGTTTAGTTAGTTGCGGAACAGTCATCTGGGCTTAAGTCTGCCAGATTCCAAAGCTACTGTACCCGCCATGTCCAGATGTTGGATCCCTCTCCAGTTTCAACCCCTAAACAATTACTACCCCTCAAGGGAAATTGGAATGTCAAGATTTCTACTGCCAGTGAAATACAGCCAAAACATGACTGTGCTCCCCATATAGCTCAGAATGCTAGACAACCTGGGTAGTAACAAGTCTTCACAAAGCCAAAAGGGCCTGTTAGATTCATTCCCAGACCAATCCTACCACACAAGTCACAGACACAAGAAGTTGACCTGGTAGGTGTGATTCAAGAACCTCAGGGACATGGAAGCCATTGATACTGATATTCCTTGGCAAGACTCTGCTGTTGCTTGGTTTATAAAATGGTACAGGGTTCAATTTTAAGGCGACTTGCCTCACTCCTTGCAGCTGGAAGATGAGTAAGACAGTAAATTGGTACTAGAAAATGAGGTAAAGGATTTGGACTAGCTTACAGATTCCAAACCAGGCAACGGAATGGGGAGATAGGCCAGTAAAAACATAATGGCTTACAATCAAGAGCTTTTGCTCTTCTCCATCTGGAGGCAATTTTTTGGCAAAGAAATCAAAAGCCCCAAAGGAAAATATTTCAGCATTTTTCTTGTCCCTCTGACTCCATGCCTGTCTCTTCTATTTTCCCCCAAGGAGAAAAAGCTCTCTGATGCTCAACTTTTCCTAGCAGTAGACCAAGAATGATGCCGACTCCATTGCTAACAGTACCACTCAATCAAAAAGATGAGCAATGCTTCCACATCAATCAATATCAAGTAGAAAATCTTTAATCTCTAGAATTCAGACATATGCCCAACCACCCAGTTTTGCTCCTATTATAGGCATTTATCTGCAAGTATAAATATGAAGTAAGAATCAACAGTTCAGACCAGCAAAAAGGAGTTATCAAAGAATGTGCTCTATGGTCTTAGTTCAACTGGGCTGCTGTATCTTCAATTCTTAAAGGTGATTTTTCCCTCATTTCTGTATTTTTAAGACAAAAAGTAATAAGACTATTCTCTTCAGAAAAAAAATAATTCAGAAAATGATTTTTAATTGCAATGTTTTACTTCAAGTTAGCTATCTCAGTTACTTAAAAGATAAACAATGGTGGAACCGCTGATGAGTTTTACAGATTCAAGTTCTCACATGCACAATTCTCTTTTAAAAGGCAACATGTTGCTTCAAAGAAGTCCCACCTGATCGGGGGACACCAACTCTGCAGCTGTTTCCACTAAAGACTGGCACCTCTAGGCCAGGTTTAAACTTCATAACAATAAAACATGAAAGGTCTGTCTTACAATAAAAACAAACCAACATGGAAAAGAGAAGAGTTTTCTCTGCCTTTGGCCACTTTTTGTTGCTGTTGCATGACAAGCTCTTTTGAGGGAAAAAAGCCAAAGGAAAAAGTACAAAGCATTTTTCACCTTCCCTGGAAGCAAATATTTAACAATGAATACAGTTTATATAACTTTGCCTTCCCTAGCTTAAGCCTGTTCTCAAAAGTCCATGCTGTCTGAAATGACAAATAACCCTAAAGTAAAGAAATGCCTGATTATAGGTACACATCTTCCTCATGGCAAAGGCCAGTTGCGGGTGTGTGGTAGGGGGTGGGGAACATAACAAAGGAGCCTTATGGAATTAACATTAGGCACAGGGCCATGCTCTGAAACCATGCCTTTTGGAGAGGAAAAAGAATTGGCACATACACCTCTAAAATGAAATTACTCTGAATCAATCTAACCATGCAATTTAATGCATGCCTAGTGCCCAACAGAACATCATAAAAAAGGCTAGTAGATAAACACACATTTCTAAGAAGGAGCAATTCCTTAACATTTCATCGGATGATATTTTAACAGTAAAAAGAACAGAAAACTCTGCGCCCATGAACTATAAATACAATACTGATCAGATACATAAAATAATAGGCCTTATCTTATGCCTAAGAGGATTTTACAACAAATTTAAAAGGAGAACAACCAATGGAGGTGCAGCAATGTACACCTTAAGCCACCTTTTGGTAATAAAAGGGGGAAAATGTATGTTGTTGTCCATTACAGTTATGGACAATTTCTAGTTCCTCAATGCAACTGTATTTTACATTTAGAAAAATCTTTGTTCTCACCATGCCACAGATCATAAAGCTTTACCTCACTGCAGATAATTAGAAGCAAACATAATCAGCAGGAATTAACAAGTAGGCTATATAATCTGATTGCAGTCTTTGGGCAGCAAGGTATTTTGGATGTTAGCCCCTAACAGAATGAGCTGTAGTCATATATGCTCCTGTACGACCAACTTCACAAAAGTTCCAATTGCCTATGGACTTTCAATGAAGGAAGAACAACTCACTGAAGAGGAACAGAAACAGAAATTCACTTTGAAATATTTCTATAATAGATCACAGGGGAAAAAAGACTATAGACCCATTTCATCTATCAATAACTTATGGCAATTATTAAGACCTCACTCCAGCTTACATGTAACATTTTCAACAAGGCTCCTATATTCATAAGCCTAAGGTATAGTTGTCAGTGCTACATTTTAATCTACATCTAAAAGATTAGTTAAAATAGCAAAGTAACTCCATTTTATTTTGTATAACTTACATCAAGATGCATGAGCAAAAACTTAAGTACCATATTCAACTGGCAGTTCACAAATATGAGAAGCTACAGGAATTACCAGTCTTTAAGATCCTAGAAGCCTTGTGCCAGACAACTTCTTCATTCTTACATGTCTGAAAGAAAGGATCCAATTTCTAAATAAATGCTGGATGTACTCTCCTGCTGAGTGAGTGGCTAGAGCACTGATGCTGCAGCAAGACAGGCCGGGCCCAAACCGCTGCTCCAGTCCCTACAAGTCAGCTCTCTGACCCCAGGCCAATTAGTCAACCCTACCCAGCCTCAACCTGCTCATCTGTAGAGTGAAAACAACCTTACAGGGTTGCTACATTAGAAAAATGGAAAGTCTCTAATAGTGTCTGACATGGAATACACTAAGTGGTAGTAAGTTCTGCCACCTCCCTGATAAAAGATTTCAGAGGTGTAATACAGGCTGCGTGCAGCAGCTCATGCCTGTAATCCCAGCACGTTAGGAGGCCAAGATGGGAGGATCGCTTGAGCCTAGGAGTTTGAAACCAGCCTGGGCAACACAGTCAGACTGCATCTCTACAAAAACAAAAACAAAACAAAATAATAATAATAATAATAAATAAATAAATAAAAATCAGCCAGGCATGATGGTGCATGCCTGTGCTCCCAGCTACTCAGGAGGCTTGGGTGGGAGGATCACTTTAGCCTGGGAGTTGAGGCTGCAGTGAGCCATGATCATACCACTGTATTGCAGCCTGTACAACAGAGTGAGACCTTGCCAAAAAAAAAAAAAAGTGTAGTATAATAGCTAATCCTTTATTAAAATACAACTCACTGGCTGCGTAGGATCACACTGTGGATAAGCTACAGCTGAAAATCAGAACCAGTTTTTTCCTACCCTTTGCACAGTCGACTGTATTTCATTGACATCAGTAATTGTTTATATGACACATCAGGCTTTGGTGTGTGTGTATGTGTATATATACACATATATATATATATTTTAATAGAGGATCCTTTCAGACTTAGTGCTTAACTAGACCATTTTGCTTTAAAATGTAATCAATATTTTCCTAGAGTTGTCTTGTGTCTAATAAAGCTGTATTTGTGCTTTGAACATGAATTTATATCAAACTGACCTATTTATAATGGCCGTGCTTCCTGTTCAATCGTGTTTCTGTCAACGCTATTACAATCATCAAATGCATGTGTTATGACAGAACAAACAAGAATGTGCTTTTATAGAAAATACCCTTGGAACTGAGTTTAGTGAGAATTACATTTCCAAGACACATTCCTGATTTATGAAAGATGCTCAGGGCCCCATTAATGAGGGAAAAAATAAGTCAGCTTCAAACTGTGTTACTTAATCCTTTGAGGAAAAGACAGATTGTCCCAGGTGTCCACATGTAAATGCCATTCATGTGAATTAACCAGGAAAGTGCCAGACCAAGGACCCAGAGATGGTGAATTTAGTCTGTATTAATCAGCTTCTCAAAAGTCAACACTGACAAAGAGCATTTAGGAAACATACTAAGAAGGTGGCTATTTTACAAGACCTTACCCTTCCTGTGGCTATCTGGACTAGACAGAGGCTGGAACATCTGCAGGGATTTCTCAGGTGGACATCAATTACCAGGATTCTGATTAGAACAAGCAAACAAACCAGGCAACGGAAAGAAACAAAGATATGAAAGGTAAATGTGGAGTCATTACTGGTGTGCTCTGCTTCAAGAAAATCCAAACTCAAAAAGGGGTCCTTTTAAATGAATGTGTACAGCACTTAGTTCAACTTTCAGAATGCTGACAGCCATACAGCTCCCAAGAATGCATAAAACAAGAAACATAGCTGGAGACATTTTACCAAAATATAATTAGTTAATGCACATGTGGATACAGTATGTAGGAAAATGAGAAGCAGCTCTGAAGATTAATTATTAAAGGGAAGCTGAGAAAAAAAGATACAAAATTGCCAAGTTTAGATAAACACATTAAAGACAGATCACATTTATGGGGGGTGTGCTTTGGAGGTACTAACACCTACAAAGCGTCAGGCAGTGTACCACATTATAAAGTTTATTATGAAAACCTCATATTATAATGAAACCTTATGAAAACCTATAAAAAGTAGAATTCAAACCCAGGCTGTCTGACTCCGAGTCATGGCTCTTTCCTACACAAAGGGATAGACCTCATGGAGAGGTCAGCAGAGCAGCAAGGTGACTGTCTCTTGTTACATACGACAACAATGTGTTTTTCTGGATTTTAACACTATCCATGGTTAATTTATGACTATGTTACTCTGCAGCCCCTCAAGGAAACAGAAACCATAGATGTTTGACTTACAGGAGTGGTAACAAAACCTGAATTACTTAGAATCAATGAGAAATTGCAACAAATCAAGCCAGAGAATACTTTCCTTCCCTCTGTGCACTGGCTGGAGATACAATGAATCCAAATGTGCTGAGGCCTATAAACTGCTGAAAAGGGTATTTCTATGGACTCCCTTTTTCCCTAACATCTCCAATATCTCCAGCTCTTCCTCATCTGTACCAACAGTAACTGGATTCTCATCCTTGTGAAATTAAATATAAGAATCAGGGATTCATTATATCCTATTTATACATCATTATAGCTATTGTGTTGCTGCCTATTCCTATGATTCAAATAAAAAATTCAATGGAAAGTGGCCGGGTGCAGCAGCTCACACCTATAATCCCAGCACTTTGGAAGGCCGAGGCAGGCGGATCACCTGAGGTCAGGAGTTCGAGACCAGCCTGGCCAACGTGGTGAACCCCATCTCCACTAAAAATACAAAAATTAGCTGGGCGGTGGCACGCGCCTGTAGTCCCAGCTACTCGGGAGGCTGAGGCAGGAGAATCACTTGAACCTGGGAGGCGAAGATTGCAGTAAACGAAGATAATGCCAACTGCACTCCAGCCTGGGCGACAGAGCAAGACTCCGTCTAAAAAATAAAAATTAAAAAAAAAAAAATTCAATGGAGAAACAGTATCATTAATGTATTTCCCTTACACACACTGACTTGATCAACATTTATTAACATTTATTAAGTAAAAGGCACCGGGGAAGATTTCCTTTATCCTTGGAGAATCTCAGTCCAGTATAGAGTGTTTATTCTTTGAAAAATGGAAAGTTCAGCAGGGTGTGGTGGCGCACGCCTGTAGTCCCAGCTCTACTCGGGGGCGGTGGGGGGCTGAGGTGGGAGGATCACTTGAGCCTGGGAGGTCAAGGCTGCAGTGACCCCTGATTGTGCCACTGCACTCCAGCCTGGGCAACAAAGCGAGACTCTGTCTTGGGGGTAAAAGAGGAAAGTGTTGTACAATGATTATTCTTCAGTTTTGAGGTTATGTGGATTTGGGGTAAGACAGGTTAAAACGATTGTGAATACTATTAGATTATTTACTAGCTGTGTGTCTCAGTCCTTGGGCAAACTATGTAACTTCTCTATGTTTCAGTTTCTGCATATGGCAAAGAAGAACACTAACAGTGCCTTTCTGCAACTGGGGAATAGTGAGGATGAAACCACAGGAGATGTGTAAAACACTTGGAAGACTAGTACACTGCACATAGTAACTGTGGTTCACCTTCTTCCTCCACAAAAAAACATTTCAAGAACAAATCGAAAGTCCAAATATTTACTGAGCACTAAAGGGCAAGAGTACTGGCTTCAGCAAGGGTCAGAGAGAAATAAGACAGTCTCTTCCCTGGGGAGCTTGTGATCAAGAAGGGTAAGAAGTCAGAAAGAAGTCCATCTTACCCAGAAAACTGTCCAAAAGCAGAACCTCAGTGCCATGAAAGGACAGTGTTCTGTGGGTCCAGAGAAGGAGGATGGGAATACATTTGGCTAGGAAGATTTTTTTTTAAGTTTTCAAGAAGGTGGCACCTGAGTTGTCTCAGAAAGGCAGACATTTAACAGCCAGAGTTTGTGGAGACGGGAACGCACTCCACTCAGTGGCAGAAAAGCAGGGCTGTGCAGGGAACTGAGGAGTGGCCCAATCCAGCTGAAGCATAAGGCACATCCAGGAGGACAGCAGGAGAGGAGGCTACAAAGGAATCTTGGGCCATTCTGCAGAAGGCACCAGAAGCTGGGTCTGCAGCACTTCACTCAGTCAGCAGTTGGCTTCCCTGAAGAATGTTTTAGAAGGAATAACATGACTGAAGCTCTGCTCTAGGAAGACTCTTCTAAGGTGTGTAGGATTGCTTGGAAAGGAAGAGCATTTTGCTGGCAGAATTCACAGGACTTAACAACTGATTAAGAGAGTGAGTGGTGGCTGGGCGCGGTAGCTCACACCTGTAATCCCAGCACTTTGGGAGGCCGAGGCGGGCGGATCACGAGGTCAGGAGATCGAGACCATCCTGGCTAACACAGTGAAACCCCGTCTCTACTAAAAATACAAAAAAAAAAAAAATAATTAAAGTGAGTGAGTGGTGTGTGTGTCTAACAGAGAGAGGAGAGTGAGTGTGTGTGTGTGTGAAAGTGTGTGTGTGAGAGAGTGTGTGTGTGTGAAAGAGAGAGTGGGTGTGTATGTGTGCAGGTGTGTGTGTATCTGGGCTTTTTTTTATAAGGGAGGTGAATGGGGGAAGGCTGCCAAAGAAAAAGCTGAGAACTTCTACCCAGATAATTATAAAAACAATGATGCTACTTATAACAGGCATCAGATAATCTTTTAACACTAAATTCCCTTAATCAATCTAAAATATAACTTGATTCTTGAACCCAGGAGGCGGAGGTTGCAGTGAGCTGAGATCACGCCACCACACTCCAGCCTGAGTGACAGAGCAGGACTCTGTCTCAAAAATAAATAAATAAAAAAAAATATAATTTAACTTGATTTATAAAAACATCTACATTGTTTTCTGGAATAGTAAATAAAGGGAATAGCATTCACTAAGCACTTATGCTCAAGGATTAAATTTTCTCATCTAATCTTCACAATAAACTTATTTTATGAGCTCCATTTTATAGAGATACTGAGGCACAGAAAGGTGAAGTCACTTGCCTCAGGTCAGACATGTGAGATGTGAGCCAGGCAGCCTGACTCCAGAGGCGTGGTGCTTCATCCCCACACTATACTGCTCCCAGTGCAGCCTTCTCACAGACGTATGAAGCTATTATAATACATTTTAAACCCACCACGGGAAAACTAAACATCCTCCAAACTTCTTTCTGGCCAACATTATGTGTGGGCATTTCCTTAATTATACAAACCGTGTACCTACCGTGTACCAGGTACTATGCCGCGCCCTGGGGAATGATAAGTTCGCGCACTATGTTCACTGTTTCAGTGTTGGAGCCAACTGATAATCAGACCCACAAAGTACAGGGTACAATGACAGAAACAGGATGTACTAGGCGCACTGAGGATACCCAAACTGTCCAGGAGGGTTAGAGAAGGAAGTGGGAAGTAAGGTGGCAAGAGACAGGAGCTACAGCAAGCTCCTTGCTGCCAAATTATCAAGTGTAAGGTAGGAGATAAAGAACGACAACCTTTTATGCCATCCATGCTAAGGATCGTGGCCTCTACCCTTTAAGCAATAAGGAAGCAACAGAGGGAATTAAGTAGAGAAGCTATACATCAGATGTGTACTTTATGTAGTTCACTCTGGGAGCAATGAGGACAGATCTGAAGAAGCCGCCATCAGAGGTGAAAATACCAGTTGGCTTCTGCAGCCCCAAAGCAACTGCAAGTGGGAGCTAAGGTCCAGACTTCAGACCCTTCTCAGCTCATCTGACTGGTAATGTTACCACCTTGCATCCTGTGGTCTCTCAACAGCCCTCTCTCCACCTTTCCTGTATTCCATGATAGGCAGAAATGAAAGAGATGGTATGGAAGACAACCAGTACAGGCAAAGGCAAGGGTTTGACCAGGACTAGGAACTTCTGAGAAGGGGGAAGTGACCACACTTAACGACAATTCATAGGTCAGGGATCTGTAGGAAAGAGTATATTAAAAAGCCTCATGGACAAAGATAAACAGAAAAGGCAGTCGAATATTTCTAAGTACACCCATGTTTCTGCATTTAGGATGTGTTGATACAAATGATGATATCCGAAGTCAGCATCTGAAAAGGTGTTGAAAGAATGTGCCTGAGTTTCAGGCCTTCTGAGAGCCTGCTAAAATCTGGCAAGGACAGTACGGCCAGGAAGCAGCACCCAGCTGACATGATAGTACAGCGGCACTGTGTTGCCCAGGCTGGAGTGCAGTGGAGCTACCTTGGCTCACTGCAACATCTGTTTCCTGGGTTCAAGTGATTCTCGTGCCTCAGCCTCCCAAGTAGCTGGGATTACAGGCACATACCCCCACACCTAGTTAATTTTTGTATTTTTAATGGAGGTGGGGTTCCACCATGTTGGCCAGGCTGGTCTCGAATTCCTGACCTCAGGTGATCCACCTGCCTCAGCCTCCCAAAGTGCTGGGATTACAGACATGACCCACCACGCCTGGCTAGAGTCTTTCTTAAAGGCTGCACTACTCTACCAAGCCCCATAAAAAACCTCTCCAAATCCCTGGACTTGCATACATTATAAAACTAAGAATTGGCCTGGCACGTGGCTCACACCTACAGCACTTTGGGAGGCTGAGGCAGGTGGATCACGAGGTCAGGAGATGGAGACCATCCTGGCTAACATGGTGAAACCCCGTCTCTACTAAAAATAAAAAAAATAAAAAAAATAAAAAATTAGCCAGGCGTGGTGGTGGGCGCCTGTAGTCCCAACTACTTGGGAGGCTGAGGCAGGAGAATGGCGTGAACCCAGAAGGCAGAGCTTGCAGTGAGTGGAGATCGCGCCACTGCACTCCATCCTGGGTGACAGAGACTCCGTCTCAAATAAATAAATGAATAATAAAATTTAAAAACCTAAGAATTTATTTCTCATAAAATGAGTGAAGAAAAAAAAATCTTTTTTTTTTGAGATGGAGCCTCACTCTGTCACCAGACTACAATACACTGGCGTGATCTTGGTTCACTGCAACCTCTACCTTCCAGGTTCAAGCGATTCTCCTGCCTCAACCTCCCAAATAGCTGGGACTACAGGCGCATGCCACCACGCCCAGCTAATTTTTGTATTTTTAGTAGAGACAGGGTTTCACCATGTTGGCCAGGCTGGTCTTGAACTCCTGACCTCAAGTGATCCGCCTGCCTCGGCCTCCCAAAGTGCTGGGATTATAGGTGTGAGCCACCGCGCCTGGCCTTAAAACATCTTCTAAAGTAGAAGTTATGAGCTAAAATAAATTTCAAGTTGAGACCGGGTATGGTGGCTCACACCTGTAATTCCAGCACTTTGAGAGGCCCAGGCAGGAAGTCACTGGAGTCCAGGAGGTCAAGGCTGCAGTGAGATGTGATTGTGCCACTGCACCCCAGCCTGGGTGACAAAGGAAGACCCTGTCTCAAAAAAAAAAAAAAAAAATCAAGTTGCAACTGGAATAAAGAGAAAGATAAGTTCTTCATAATCTTTTCTGGGAATACATAGAATTAGTAGCATTTATTTTAGTGTCAAGACAAAATATGTGATTGAAACAGTAATATGTTTTTGCATCTAATCAGAATAGGATATTTATAAGCTAACAAGCTCATGGTTTCTTACATACAGGACTATGCTGAAATGGTAAAGAAATTAAAAATTTTGACCGGGCGCAGTGGCTTGCACCTGTAATCCCAGCGCTTTGGGAGGCTGAAGTTGGGGGATCACTTGAGGTCAGGAGTTCGAGACCAGCCTGGCCAATATGGTGAAACCCTGTCTCTACTAAAAATACAAAAAGTGGCCAGGTGTGGTGGTGGGCGCCTATAATCCCAGCTACTTGGGAGGCTGAGGAAGGAGAATTGCTTGAACCCGGGAAGTGGAGGTTGCAGTGAGCCAAGATCGTGCCACTGCACTCCAGCCTTCCAGCCTGGGCGACAGTGAGACCCTGTCTCAAAAAAAAAAAAAAGAGAAATAAATAAAAAATTCCTACAGCTAATGAATTTCAATTTAGTCATCTGAAATGATGCCAAGAAACTAGCAGCTTTCTTAAGACTACCTTCCTAGTAAAAAGTGAATTATGTTGCTTAAATCAGTTGCTTTAGTTAATCATTTAAAATCTATCAAACAGGAATTCTGAGTGGTTTATATGTGCAGGTTCTGACAATCAGAAACATTTGTTCTAACTTGTAAACATTTATCAAAGTAAGGTAAGTCTACAAATCTGTCGACAATTATGTCAGAGTGTTACAATAACTATAAATTATCCTAAGCATCCTAATGGCTTAGATTGGATAAAGAAAACTGAAGTAAAAGCACTAGATTTCGACTCCTTCCAAATATACCTTGTCTCTCAGTATCCGTTAAGATCAATCTGTTAGTGGGCATGGTGGTACGAGCCTGTAATCCCAGCTGCTCAGGAGGCTGAGGCAGCAGGATCGCTTGAGCCCAGGAGGCAGAAGTTGCAGTGAGCCACGATTGTGTCACTGTACTCCAGCCTGGGCAAGAGTAAGGCCTTGTCTCCCAAAAAAAAAAAAAAAAAAGCCGGGGGGTGGGGGTTGGGGGGAAGGGGTGACTTTGATTTGCTGTCTTCTTAGATCACCTCCTCATTTATCTAGAGCCTCCAACATTTTTTCTGATTTGTACTCATTTACCCTTTCTTTCCCTTTCATGCTGTCTATCTAAAGGGCATTTTAAAACAATCTCTGCCTTCTATTTTTAAAAATGACAAGTTTATAAGACCTAAGAATTATGGGCTATGCTTTTTTTTTTCTTTTTGAAATGGAGTCTCACTCTGTCCCCAGGCTGGAGTGCAGTGGAGCGCTCTCAGCTAACTGCAACCTCTGCCTCCCGAGTTCAAGAGATTCTCCTGCCTCACCCTCCCGAGTAGCTGGGATTACAGGCGCACACCACCACACCCAGCTAATATTTTTATTTTTAGTAGAGACGGGGTTTCCCCATGTTGGCCAGGATGGTCTCATCTCTTGACCTCGTGATCTGCCCACCTCGGCTACCCAAAGTGCTGGGATTACAGGCATGAGCCACCGAGCCCAGCCAGGCTATGCTTTCTTTAGTCATTTTAATTATTCTGTTTTTCCCCCCTTTCCTTCAACTTCATTAGATTGGTTTGTATTTCCTACAAATTTGTATGTAAATATGTAAATAGAATCATACAGTATGTATTCTTTTGAGTCCAGCTTCTATCACTCAACAAAATGATTCTGAAATGTATTCATGTTGTTTTATATAACAATAGTTGGTTTCCTTTTATTACAGATACTCCACTTTAAGGACAGTCCACATTTTGTTTTTCCATTAACCAGCTGATGGATATCTCAGTTGTTTCTAGTTTTTTAACTCTTACAAATAAAGCTGCTATGAACACGCATGTGTAAGTCTTTGTGTGGACACGTTTTCATTTCTCTTTGGTAAATATCTAGGAGTAGAATGGCTATATCATATGTTTAACTTTATAATAAATGGCCAAACAGTGTTCCAAAGTGGTTCTACCATTTCCCATTCCCATGAACAGTGTATAAGAGTCCCAGTTGTTCCACAGCTTAATCAACACTTAGTATTGGCAGTTTTTAAAAATTTTAGCTATTTTAATGGGTGTGTAGGTATATCTCATGATTTTAATTTGCTTTTCCCTAACAGCCACTGATGTTAAGTATCTTTTCATGTGCCTATCTGCCACTGGTATAATTTTACCCATGTGTTGTCTTCCTATGATTAAAAACAAATTTTTTTTTAATTAGCCTGATGTGGTAGCATGCACCTGTAGTCCTAGCTACTTAGGAGGCTGATGTGGGAGGATCATGAGTCCAGGAGGCTGAGGCTCCCGTGACTGTGCCACTGCACTCCAGCCAGAGCGAGAGTGAGATCCCATCTCAAAAAAAAAAAAAAAAAAAAAAAAAAGCTGGGAAAAGTGGCTCACATCTTAAATTGCAGAATCTTGGGACACTGGGGCAGGAGGATTGCTCGAGGCCAGAAGTAGTAGCCTGAGCAACATGTGAGACCCTGAGTCTATGGGGGGGGGGGGGGGGACCTTAAAATTAAGAGATTTTTATGTATTCTAAGCCCTTTATCAGATATGTGTATTACAAATATTTTCTCCCATTCTGCGGCTTGCCTTTTTGTTTTCTTAATGGTGCCATTCAAAGAGCAAAAGTTTTTAATTTTTATCAAATCCAGTATATCAGTTTTCTTTGAAACTTGCTTTTTGTATTCCCCAAAATCTTTTCTGACTCCAAGGTCACAAAGGATTTTCTCTTACAGGTTTCACTTTTTTAATTTATTTTTTACATGAAGGCAATTTATTAACAGAAAATATTTTGAGGAATCTTGTTCACAGACGGTGACCACGGCGACCCCCTTCCTGAGAGTGCTGTCAGAGGGGATGGGGGTGACGTCCTCAATCCTCCCGATCTTCATACCCGAGCAGGCAAGGGCTCTGAGGGCCGACTGGGCCCCAGGTCCAAGGGTCTTGGTCCTATTTCCTCCTGTGGCCTGGAGTTCGATGTGTAGGGCAATGATACCCAGCTCCTTGCACCTCTGGGACACATCCTGGGTGGTCAACATAGCAGCATATGGCGAGGATTCATCTCGGTCTGCCTTCACCTTCATCCCACCAGTCACACGGCAGATGGTTTGTTTGCCAGAAAGATCCGTGACATGGACAAAAGTGTCATTGAAGGATGCAAAGACATGGCAGACACCAAATACATTCTCCCCTTCAGCCACCTGAGGTCCGAGGTTGATGACCTGTTCTTCCTTCTTTTCCTTCCCCTTTCCAGGTGCCATTTCTGCACGTCGTCTCCAGACTCCACACGGGAAAGCTCTTATAGGTTTTATAGTTTTAGCTTTTATATTTAGGTCTACGACCCTTTTAAGCGAGGCTCATTTTTTTCTCTATATGGAAACCTAGTCGTTTTAGCATGGTTTGTTGAAAAGATTTTCCTTTCTCCATTAAATTGCCTTGTCAAAAACGAATTGACCATGTATGTATGGGTCTATTTCTGGACTTTATCCTACTCTACTGATTTATATGTGCAGCTCTTCTCCAACACCACACTGTCTTGTAGCTTTACTGTAAGTCTTAAAATCAGCTAATACAAGAATCTCAACTTTGTTCTTTTTAAAAATTGGTTTGACAATTTTGGATTGTTTACATTTTCAGAGTTTAAAAATCAACTTCTCAATTTCTATAAATTTCTTTGAGAGCTACTTTTCTTGCTGGAAAAACAGAGATAATATAAACTTCCTGAGTTGCTGGGAAAGCAAAAAAGAGATAATAGTGTACCAAATATGATGGCACATTAATAGGCATTCAATTAATGTTAGCTTTCTCTTTCTCTCTCTCTCGGCCTTTAAATAAACAGGATCCAATCTAGCAATGCCCTAACGTTGCACTAGTGGGTCAGTGGCCATAGTAAAAATATTACTACACCAAATGACTTTTATAAGTAAATATTTGTGTTTTTAGTTGGATTCAATACTGAAATGCACTTGCCAAAGAAAGCAATTCAGCATATTTACTAATAAACTGTTACAGGCCACATTTTAGCAAAGCATAAAACCACAGCCAGAACAAAAATTTAAGTATGTTTTCAAGTTCCATATAGCGCCTAATTACATTATTCTGTAATACTAACAGAATCTAGAAGGTCACAATGTTCCATTATTCACATTGCTGCCGCAAATGGAAAAAGTATTTTTCGTCACATTGTTTAAATATACATAAAACAAACAAAATGTGGCTACCCAATTCAACAATTAACATGTACTAATTTAAAACCCAAACCAATAAACAACCAAAAGCCTTTGAAGTATTTAAGTATAACCTAATTGATATCACTCCATGAAATAGAGAGGTATCAGTTTGCAAACACAGGCTACCAACAGGCAATTTTTGGTGAGCCACCAATGCTTTGTGGTAACCCACATCTATCAGATGAACTGATACTTAAAGAAAAACAATAATTTGCTTTCTTTTTCCATGACTATTCAATGGCCTCTTTTAGTATTTTTTTAAACATTAAAATGGCTTCAAGCAATTTAACTAGACTTGATTATTGAATGAATACACAAAATCTGCTGGTTAACTTTAATTCTAAGGCAAGTCAGCTGCTAAGTCTTTTACTGTCCTACTTTTTTTCTTTCTTTTTTTTTTTGGAGACAGAGCCTTCTTGTTCTGTCGCCCAGGTTGGAGTGCAATGGCCTGATCTTGGCTCACTGCAACCTCCCCTTCCCAGGTTCAAGCGATTCTCCTGCCTCAGCCTCCTGAGTAGCTGGGATTACAGGCATGCGCCACCACACTCAGCCAATTTTTATATTTTTAGTAGAGATGGGGTTTCACCATATTGCCCAGGCTGGTCTCAAACTCCTGACCTCAGGTGACCCACCCTCCTCAGCCTCCCAAAGCGCTGGGATTACAGGTGTGAGCCACCGTACCCAGCCCTGGCCATACTTTCGTAACAAGGAAGAAGCAAGGCCAAATCCTTTCTTTTCATAAAGATGAATGCATGACAAACCAATAACTTTCATCTGTTAACTGAGCTGCATATAATTAGAGACCTATCTCAAGACATACTAGAAATTAAGAAACTACAAAATGTTATTCCCCTCTTTGCCTCTCCTATTTGTCAAAAGCAACACCATGCTCATTTATGTAGGCTTGGCACCACCTGACTGCTCCCACTCCTGAGCCTGCATTTCAAGTTCTGTAAATATAACCTCTGCCCTAGCATCATTATATCTCTCTTTTCCACTCCTGCTGCTCCCATCTTAGTTCATGCTTCCTCTCATTTGATCAGCTCATCTTTGGCAAGATTTTGCAATAATATACTAAGCTAGCTCCCTGCCCCCACATCCTAGCACTCCAGAGAGTGATTCATTCTCATCACATCAGTGATCTTTCTGAAATCAGAAATTCAACCATGTCGCTTTTCAGCTTACCATTCAATGAATTTCTTCGAATGCTAAACATAGAATTGCCACACAACCAAGCAATTCCACTCCTAGCTATATATACAAGAGAGATGAAAACATGTCCACATAAAAATTGGGGGGCTGAGCACTGCGGTATGCATCTGTAATCCAAGCTATTCAGGAGGCTGAGGCAGGAGGATCACTTGAGCCCAGGAATTTGAGACGAGCCTGGGCAACACAGACCCCATCTCAAAACAAAACAAAAACGTGTACACTTGATCACAGCAGCATTATTCATAAAATTTAAAAGTGTAAACAAACTAAATGTCCACCAACTGACAAATGGATAAACAAGATGTAGTACAAATACACCACACAACATTATTTGTTAACAAAAAAGAATGATGAACAGATAAATGCAACAACATGGATGAATACTGAAAACACTACCTAAGTCAAATAAGCCGATACAAACGACTACATATTATATAACTCTGTTTATGTAAAATGTCCAGCATAGGAGATTCCACAGAGACAAAAAGTAAATTGGTGGTTGCTTGGGGCTAAGGTAGGGGTGAGAGTTTGGGAATAGGAGCAGCTGCATCCAGTGTTTCTTTTGGGGGAAGCTAAAAATATTCTAAAATTAGATTGTGATAATTGCACAATTTGGTGAACAAACTAAAATTGTACACTTTAAATAGGAAAATGTATGCCATGAAATATATCTCAACAAAGTAGTTTAAAAAATCTCCACAACTTCCTACACCCTTCCACCTTTCCTGCCTCATCTTTTGCCCCTCCCCACGTAAATCCTTTAACCCCTAAAGGATAAAATCTCCTGCATTAACATGTGATAGCTACAAGAATGGGGTTCACCTTCCTACCCTTGCAGCTGTAGCCTGTGATCCTAAAGGAGGGATTCTGCCACCATGAGCTTCCATTGTAAAAATGGAGAAGTATCTTACAAGGATATGAGATAATGATGTAAAATATAACATGCTCAGCACTGTGCCTGGCATGCGGTTAAGTGCTCAATAAGTGATGGTCATTCTCATCATTCCCAGAAGGAACCAAAGTATCCCTCTCCTTTGGGACACCTTCAAGGAGTGAAACACACTCCTCCACCTGGTCCACCTATTAAATGTCTGCATGTTTTCCAAAATGGGGGTCAAATGTCCCTCATCCTTTTCACATTCCTCAAGGTAGTAAGCCCCTCGAGGGTAGGGCCAGTGCCTATTCACCTCTGTGCCACCCCCTGCCAAGGCTTACCACAATACCTGGTACCAAATTGTTTCAAGAAGTACACATTAAGGATTACTATTACATATATAAACAGGAATATTGATTGTCAGACCTGCAATAGCCATGACCCACAATAAGACCCACCTACGACCCACAATAGCAAAGATCAGGGTAAATGTGTTAATCATTTTAACTCTTTTACCTCTACTCTTCAGCGACAGCCTCCAGTTTTTATTTATTTATTTGAGACCAAGTCTCGCTCTGTTGCCCAGGCTGGAGTGCAGTGGCTGCATCTTAGCTCACTGCAACCTGCAACTCCCGGGTTCCAGTGATTCTCATGCCTCAGCTTCTCGAGTAGCTGGGACTACAGGTGCGTACCACCACACCTGGCTAATTTTTTGTATGTCTAGTAGAGACTGGGTTTCGCCATTGTTGGCCAGGCTGGTCTCAAACTCCTGGCCTCAAGCGATCCACCCACCTCAGCCTCCCAAAGTGTTGGGACTATAGGCATGAGCCACCGCACCCAGCCTCCAGTTAATAATATTTAGTAAGTACAGGCAACGTCCTGACTGCTCTAGAGATTATCTCATTTTATCCTCACATGCAACAACCCTCTGGGGCAAGTACTATCATTTTATAGATAAGAAAACTGAGGCTGTGAGGTATTTACTGGTACATTAATTTTGAATGAAAAAAATGCGGAAAAGAAAAACAAAATGACTGTGTATGCCACTACAGTTCACTGAACTGAATACATTCTAGGGGCTGCTTGTAAATGTCCATGGCTTGCCTTTTTTCTTGCTACTAATGGAAATCATTGTTGTGCTTGACACACCTGGCTTGCCAGGACAGTCTTTTCCAGGAAACTCTCCAGCTTTGGGACCTCTCCCTCCACCATGACATCTCCTCCCTGCCTTCATCCTAGCCAGCCCTCTGATTCATTCTCATCAATGATTTTTCTGAAATCAAAAATTCAACCATGTCACTCTTCAGCTTACCATTCAATGAATTTCTTCAAATGCTAAAATACAGAGTTGCCATACAACCTGACTTCTTTTAGAATAAACTAGAATTCTAAACCAATACATGGATTAGTAAGACTAGATATTCCTTACTGTGGTCTCACATTGGAGCAAAACAAAGAGAAAACGGACACAGCCAATTTTAAAGCTATCCAAGTCACACTAGGGATTCCCAGGACCTCCGTATGAATCCAGGAAGTGCCGGAATCAGATTTTCCTCAAAGCGTGCTCTGGCAAATCCATAGTCTGAGGACTGGCCACTGTCACACAAGCAACATCAACTTGGTCAAAAGGTCCACAGCCTGCTGGTGCGAGCCTTCGGCATTCAAGAAGAGTAAGTTGTAACACAATTCTGAGGCAATGACAGTGTTTCTGCTTCTGTTTGTTTGTTTGTTTGTTTTGAGATGGAGTTTTGATCCTGTTGCCCAAGCTGGGGTGCAATGGCAGGATACTGGCTCACTGCAACCTCCACCTCCCGGGTTCAAGCCATTCTCCTGCCTCAGCCTCCCAGTAGCTGAGATTACAGGCATGCACCACCATGCCCGGCTAATTTTTTGTATTTTTAGTAGAGATGGGGTTTCGCCATGTTGTCCAGGCTGGTCTCGAACTCCTGACCTCAGAGGATCTGCCTACCTCGGCCTCCCAAAGTGCTGGGATTACAGGCATGAGCGAGTGCGCCCGGCCTAGTGCTTCTGTGACCCACACTTGTAGGGCTCATAAATTCTCAAACCACAGGGAAGCAGCCCCTGGAAGTCTATGACTTTTCTCATCTCCTAAAATCTTATTTTCCTTGGGAAATTGAAAACAGACATAAGCTCTCATCCAGTCCAGGGTGACAAGCCCAAGCTGAGGACATCGGCTCTGTGGAGACCAGAACGATTTAAAGTCTCCTAGGTTGATAAGACACTATGCCTTCTAGTCTCACTAACAAGAAATGTGTGACTTATTCATGCTCACGGGTACTAAGACAGATTACCCATACAAACAAGGAAAATAAACACCACAGCCCTTGAACTGAGTGGATAAAGAAAGCCAGAGCATTTAATAAATCTGATAGAACTTAAAAATAAATCCATAAAATAAGCAAAACCCATTAATGACGCATTTACATAAAACTAACGGAACATGCCATTCATAAAATGTAATATTCTTCACTCCTTTTTAATTTCCTGCAATAAGGCTTTGGCACTACCACTTAAGCCAACATCATCCCTCTACTTGTTTAAATACAAAAGTGCTCTCTGGTTTATGTTTCTCAGTTGACTATTCCCAAACATTTTTAATACTACTTTATTATTAAGATCTACTGACAGTAATTCACATTCCCAGATAAAATTAAAAGTTGGTATAAGTCCCAAGAACACAAGGATACACGATCAAACATGTGAACGGGCAGAAATCTACTTTACTTGGAGTTTTTCAGTTAAATACTAATTCATTCAGTTAATAAACATACTCTGAGAAGCAAATATGGGCAGAGAACGGTCTACAAAATTCTCAGCAATACATGTCATTCATTTAACAATAATTATTGTACGCCTCCTCTAAACCTGGGGTTAGGGGATCAACAGTGAACACAACAGCCTCTGGTTCTTATGAAGTTTACATTCCAGGGAGAAGGAACAATCAAGTAAAGAAACCAATTACAAATTTCAAATGGTGAAACATGCTATTAAGAAAAATGATGTGATAAAGAATAAATAGAATACCTAGGAACTTCTTAAATGCTAACAGGGTTACTAAGGAAAAAAGACCTATCAATGTCAAACTTTATAGATGAACTAGGCAATGTATGTAGTGGCAGTGGCAGGAATAAGAATAGAGGTCAAAAAGAAGTGTAAAAATGTGACAGGAATAAAGAAAAAGAAAGGAACAAGGGCTAAAAGAGTGGAAAAAAGAGAAGTGGA
This sequence comes from Gorilla gorilla gorilla, assembly GCF_029281585.2. NCBI lineage: Eukaryota > Metazoa > Chordata > Mammalia > Primates > Hominidae > Gorilla > Gorilla gorilla. The sequence continues at coordinate 220,299,692 of NC_073224.2, forward strand.
TGTGTAACAAGTAAGGGCCCACTGTGCCCATCACTCAGAGCTCCCTTCCAAGAGAAAGATGGGTTTTAATTTTTGCTATTGTTTTTAGATCCATGGGCTTAATTTATCAGTTCAAACCATACTAGAAATCACCTATTCTTCCACACTATTTGATACAAAATAAATAGAGGTTTTAAAACCCGAATAAGCAGGTAAAATATAACTGCTTTTCTTTTTTTTCCTTTTTCTTTTTTTTTTTTTTTTTTTTTTTTTTTGAGAAAGGGTCTTGCTCTGTCATCCGGGCTGGAGTGCAGTGGTGCAATCACAGCACACTGCAGCCTCAACCTCTAGGCTCAAGAGATCCTCCCACCTCAGCCTCCCAAGTAGCTGGTACCACAGGCGTATGCCACCACACCCAGCTAATATATATATTTTTTGCTGCAATGGGGTCTAACTATGTTGCCCAGGCTGGTCTCGACCTCTTGGGCTCAAGTGATCCTCCCACCTTAGACTCCCAAAGTGCTGGGATTACAGGCATGAGCCACTGTGCCTGGCCTAGAACTGCTTTTCTTAAGATAGTAATGGGGGCAAGGGTATTTATAAATAAATGTCTCTTCCTACAGGACAAAATCATATGATAATTTTCTATTAAGATATTACTCAAGCCTCAGGGTGAAAAGATCCTTGAAGATTACTTTTTTAAAGGACCACTGCCTAAAGTACAGGCTTAAGTAAGCTATTTAACTCAGCTATACAACACCTATGCTAAACACGAGTGATTATAATAGTCATCTTACAGCAAACAGGTGGGAAAATAACCCTGGTGAACCCTGGAAGCAAAACACTTTAGGTATAAGACAACCAAACAGAGAAGGACTCACAGAAGTTGCTGTGCATTCACCATGGCTTCCCTTCAGTCTTTGCCAAGCCAGAGTATGAAATTATCAAGATGGACCAGGTGTGGTGGCTCATGCCTGTAATCCCGGCACGTTGGGAGGCCAAGGTAGGTGGATCGTTTGGACCCTGAGTTCAAGACAGCCTGGGCAACATGGTGAAACCCCATCTCTACAAAAAATACAAAAGTTAGATGGGTATGGTGGTACGTACCCACAGTCCCAGCTACTCAGGAGGCTGAGGTGGGAGGATCGCCTGAGCTCTGAAGGTCAAGGCTGTGGTGAGCTGTGATTGCACCACTGCACTTCAGACTGGGTGACAGAGTGAGACCTTGTCTTAAAAACAACAAAAACCCACAGTGAAATTATCAAGATGGAGCTGAAAGCCTGCATTGGCCTTTTCTTCCTGTCTATATCTTCCACCAAACCTCTTACCTATCTTATGACAGGCTGCCATTCCCTGAGTCTCCATCTCCATTTTGAAATACCAGAAAAACAAGCAGCCAATGAGGTTTAAAGAGTTCCAGAACCTCACTACCCAGAGAAAACAGGAAGCAACATGCTCACTACAGAAGAGCGTAAACCTTCATGGTTTCAAAGACGACTCAGACTAAAGCCTCCCTTACTTCTTCTCTCTTCCACCCTCTCTCTCAGCCCATCACCAACAGGACAACTCCCTTATTTCACAGATGGGAAAAAGTTTGAAATTTCTCAAATATGCCCATTTATTCCAGTCTAACAGGTCAGACTTTTATCACCTCACAATCACAGTACTGCTAGTTTCCTCTGTTCCAAATTCATTCTGCCAGAACAATCATACTAAAATTTCATTTACTAGGTTGGTGCAAAAGTAACTGTGGTCTTTGCCAATTTTTTTTTTAATGGCAACCTAATATATTACATCAATTCCCTGTTGAGGGCAGTGAAATGTCTTATGCTTCTCTATTTGCCCACTGACTGACCCACAGCTCAATAAATATTTGTTGCTTGAAACCATCCCATGATTACCCACCAGCCTATGCCTAGTGAGCCCTGGAAGCAATAGATTTTTAAGGCAGAGCTGTTGAATATGCAGAAAGCATGTGAAAAAGTCAACAGGCAACTCAAACACCTCCAAGATAAAATGGAATCTCTCTAAGACATTTCACAGTTCTGACTCCACCTAAACCAGCCTCTTTGCACTGAAATTAGGATGCCTGGGTTCTAACCCCAGCTCCTCCACTTCTGGCTATTTAACCTCTCTGCGCTTCGATTTACTCCTCATAAAAATCCAACTTGACCTTTGCTTAAGTTCTTCTTCCATCCTACCTGACTATTCAATCCCAAGCCATTCTACAAAGGTCAGTTGAAGGCCCTTCCACACTCTTATTGAATGACCTCAGCTCATCCCTTCAGTCACTTAATATACAACCCTACAGCAAAAGAGTCTGAATCACTCATTTTAACTTATACCTGAGATCGTACATCACCTTGCCTCATTTGATTACTCCACATGTATATGCCGCACCCCTATCAACGTTCTACGCATGAGAGACAGAGTGACACTATTCACTGCCTCACGTGGTCTTCAGTAGCACAATAATATTAATATCAACAACTATTGGCTGGGTGCAGTGGCTCAAGCTTGTAATGCCAGCACTTTGGGAGGCTGAGGAGGATGGATCACTTAAGCCCAGAAGTTTGAGACCGGCCTGAGGAATATGGCAAAACACCGTCCTACCAAAAAATACAAAAATAGTTGAGCATAGTGGCACACACCTATAGTCCCAGCTACTCAGGAGGCTGAGGTGGGAGGATCACTTGAGCCCAAGGAGACAGAGGTTGCAGTGAGCCGAGATCCCACCACTACACTCCAGCCTGTGTGACAGAGCGAGACCCTATTTCAAAAAATAAAAAACAACTACGAGTGTGGCACATTGGCTCGTGCCTGTAATCCTGGCATTTTGGGAGGCTGAGGCAGGAGGATCGCTTGAGCCCAGGAGTTAAAAGACCAACCTGGGCAACATAGGGAGACCCTGCCTGTATAAAAAAAATAAGTTAATTAAAAATAAATATAAATACATTAAAAAATTTTAAAAGCCAGTTATTATGACTACCATTACTGTATACATAAAGCACCAGGCACTGTGCTAAGTAGCTTATGTATTTTTCTTTCCTTTACTTTTTTTAATACTTCCAGGTAAATCTCTTTTTATCACCATTTCGTAGTTGAGAAAGAGACTTTACCCAAAGCTACAAAATTAGTAAGGATGGGTGAGAAGAGTGAGAGTGGATGATTCGAACTCAGCTCTGTCTACCTCCAAAGTCCCTTCTTCTTCTTCTTCTTTTTTTTTTTTTTTAAGGGAAGGGTCTCACTTTGTTTCCCAGGCTGGTCTCCAACTCCTGATCTCAGGCGATCCTCCCGCCTCGGCCTCCCAAAGTGCTGGGATTACAGGCCTGAGCCACTTCGTCCAGCTCAAAGCCCTTTCTTAACTATATGACATTGTCTAGTAACTACTTTGGTCATTTCGTAGCTAGGTGTTAAGTCTTCTCTCTGAACTGCAAGCTGTTAACAGTAACAAAACAAAAGTGACTGTTTAGTCGCTTCCAAAATAACCCATTCCTAAGTGATCCATATTCAAGCCTTTACACAAACTAACTCATTTAATCCTCCCAACGACTCTATGAGATAGTAATAATTATTACTGCCGATTTCCAAATAGGAATCAGGCACAGAAAAGTTAAATAACTTGCCCCAAATCACTTGACTGTAAGTGCTGAATTCAGAGGTGAAATGGTAACTGATAAATTGTTTCATTTATTAACTCACTCTCAACAATTTTTATTAAGCACTCTTTTAGGGGCTGGGGATGGGGCAGTGACTAAACCAGAAAACATCCCTGCTCTCATGGAGCTTACAATCTTATTCCTCAATGTTTTCATTCAAAGACACAATCCTAAATCCTCTTAAACACCCTAAGATTACCACACAAAAATATCACATTTGGGTAACAAAAATCAGTATCGAAGAAGGAACATGGGACTTGACCCCAGAAAACCTGGGTAAAATCCCTAATTTTGCCATTTGTTAGCTGTGACCGTGGGCAAATTCCTTCACCTGACTCTCCATTTCACGGCCTGTAAAAAGATTATTTCGCATAATGAAGACAATATACGCTCAATAAACGAGTTTCCTTTCTCCTCCCCACCATACAGTGACTTCATAATTTGTGCCGTCACTGAGCACGTGTTAAAGGACTACGCAGAAAAACTTAACGTGAACAACTTCTTACTTTCCAGCGCAATTCTCATTCCAGATCATCACCCCTCTAAGTTCAGGCCCCAGACTACTCTGATTCAAATAAATCAGGTGGCAAGTCGGGAATGACAGCAACTCGCATCAGGGCCTGGCGGTGTCTATGAAATGCTCCAGGTGACCTTCTCCAGAAGGCACTTTGGTTTCCGCCGGGGAGCAGCGTGGCCTCCTGAGCCGGTTCCCCGCCGCGCGCCGGGGGATGCACCACCCGGGAGGAGAACCCCGCGGCTCCGGCACGAGGGTGTGCCCCGACACTGTCTTCCACTCAAGAGCTCTGCGACTCTCCTGCCACCTGCCAACCCCGACCACCTCCTCCGGGCTGCAACTCCACCCCGCACCCGGGCTGCTGCTCCGGCTCCTCGGGTCTGTGCCCGCCGCCCGAGTGACCTCCCGCCGGGGCCCGGGCGGCTCGCCCTGGCCGGAGGGGCCGGAAAAGGCCGAGAGGCCTGACCTCCCGTGGGGCTTCCCTTCCTTCCTCCTGGGCAGCGCAGCCTGGAGCCAGCAGCTCTGCACCGGCCGGGCCGGCTGGGGCGAAAAGCCCCTTACCTATCTTCACGACCGCATCCGCCAGGCACCGGTCCCACTTCCTGCCGAGCTCCGACTCAGACATGTTCCCCACCCGCGCCTCCAGCTTTCCTCTCGGCCTGCCCCCGCGCTCCGACCCCTGCAAGTCTCGCGAGAGCTGCAAACAAGTCCCAGGTCAGGAAGGCCGGCGAAGACGCTCCAGATATCGCGAGATGATCCGCTGCTTCCATCCCTTCCGGTTTTTTCAGTTGGTCGTCAAGGTGACGAGTTGCCTGGAGGCTCGAGGTGACCCTGACCTTGGGGCTGCGCCTATGGGTTGCGAGGCTGACAGTTTCCTAGGCGTCACCCCAAGCCGTGACCAGGCCTTTCCTCCGCACCAAAGTGCGACATTGGCCCTGGAGATCCCCCGGGCAAGAGAGGGTACAGACTTGATTTATTCATTCATCAACGTACTCACCTTCACTTTCCCTACTCACTCTCTCATTCGTTCACTGGTTTCTTGCACTGGAATTCCCGCCTGAACCACTAACACCGAAACTGCTCTGGGAAAGATTACCTACCGCCAAATCAAATGGACGCTTTTCTGACCTCTGTACCGCATTCCACACAATTTTCCCTCCCTCTGATCCTCCCTGGCTCCTCTATTCGTTTCACTCCCGGTAACGCCACTCTTTCCTCTTCTCCCCATCTGCTGTTGTCTGTTGGTTTCCCCCAGGGCTGCCTTTTCTCTGCCAGCTGTTTAAGGACTGTTGGTTCGCAAGCTTCCATCAATTCTCTTTTCACTGTACAGACTCTCCCTGAGTAATTGCAAACACTGCCAAATTATATCTCCAGGTAAAACGTCTACCTCAGGCCTCCTATCCATGTATATATTTACACACCCACCCACACACACACACACACACACACATACATACACAGAGTGCCCTCTGTATCTGTGAGTTTTGCATCCATGGATTTAACCCACCATGGACCAGAAACATTTTTGAATCAAATAAAAAATAATGCAAAATTTAAAATACAGTACAACTATTTACCTAGGATTTACATTGTATTAGGTATTATAAGTAATCTAGAGATGATTTAAAGTATATGGGAGCCAGCGCAGTGGCATGCGACCGTAGTCCCAGCTACTTGGGAGGCTGAGATGGGAGGATTGCTTGAGACTAGGAGTTCGACTTCATCTCTTAAAAAAAATAAGTAATTTTTAAAAAGGATATGTGAGCATGTGTGTAGGTTGTATGCAAATACCACGCCATTTTATATATGGGACTTGAGCATCCTGCATTTTGGTAACTGCAAGATCCTGAAACCAAATGCCCACAGTTATCAAGAGAGATTGTATATCCAGCCTGCTGGCTAGTGTCATTGATTTTAGTCTTCCATCCTACCAACAAATAGAAATCTGACCACGTTATGCCTCTGATTAGAAGCTGTCAATGAAGGCCGAGAGCAGTGGCTCACACCTGTAATCCCAACACTCTGGGAGGCTGAGGCGGGAGGATTGTTTGAGGCCAGTAGTTCAAGACCAGCCTAGGCAGCATAGTGAGACTCCTGTCTCTACAAAAAATTTAAAAAATTAGCCAGGCTAATGTGATGTGTGCCTTTAGTCCCAGCTACTTAGGAGGCTGAGGTGGGAAGATCACTTGAGCCTGGGAAGTGGAGGCTACACTGAGCCATGTTCATGCCACTGCACTCCAGCCTGGGCATCAGAGTGATACCCTATCGCAAAAGAAAAAAAAAAAAAAGCTGTCAGTGACTCCCATTCATACACTGGATCTATCCAAGCTTCAACACTGCACTGATTCTAGGAAGCCTAGTCAGAGCTTAGAGCTGCCTTCCCCTTCTCATTGTCCCACTACTCTGCCTACCCACATTGATTTCTCTATCTAATACTGAAACATCTGGTTGTAGATATTATCTGCTAGTAGAACTAGAAGTTGCCCCTTCGTCTTCATACTTCCAGTCAGAGCACAATGCCTTGGATAGTAGGGTCTTCTATGAAATATTTGTTGAACTGAATTGAATTTATTCACCTATTTATTTGTTTATTTATTTGTTGAGAGAGAGTCGCGCTCTGTCGCCCAGGCTGGAGTGCAGTGGCGTGATCTCGGCTCACTGCAACCTCCGCCTACTGGGTTCGAGCAATTCTTCTGCCTCAGCCTCCAAAATAGCTGGGATTACAGGCGCCCACCACCATGCCTGGCTAACTTTTTGTATTTTTTTAGTAGAGATGGGGTTTCGCCATATTGGCCAGGCTGGTCTTGACTCCTGGCCTCAAGTGATCCACCCACCTTGGCCTCCCAAAGTGCTGGGATTACAGGCATCGTTCAACTATTTATTATTTGCAACTATGACAGCAAAACTCTGTTGTATCAGATCTTGCTACGACAGCCTCTTCCTTCAAGATAACTTCTATGACCACCCTTCCCTTCTCCTAGTTCTCTATTTTTTTAAATTATTCTTTCTTTTTTTTTTTTTTTTGAGACAGAGTCTTGCTCTGTCACCCAGGCTGGAGTGCAGTGGCATGATCTTGGCTCACTGCAACCTCTGCCTCCCAGGTTCAAGAAATTCTCCTGTCTTAGCCACCTGAGTAGTTGGGATTACAGGCATGTGCCACCACCCCCAGCTAATTTTTGTATTTTTAGTAAAGTTGGGGTTTCACCATGTTGGCGAAGCTGGTCTTGAACTCCTGACCTCAGGTGAACCACCCACCTCAGCCTCCCAAAGTGCTGGGATTACAGGCGTGAGCCATCGTGCCCAGCCCTATTATTCCTATTCTTTAAATTTTTCTTTGCTTTTCCTTTTTTATAGAGGTGAGGTTTTGCTATGCTGCCCAGGCTGGTCTCGAACTCCTGGGCTCAAGCCATCCTCCCACTTTGTCCTCCCAGAGTAGTAGGATTATAGGCATGAACCACCATGCCCGGCCCCTTCTAATTCTCATCACAGCTACTTATCAGATGATTTGTGTTTTTAATAATTATTTGTAATTTTAACAATTATTTGTGTGTCTTTTGGATTTTGACTGTGAGCAAATTGAGAATGGAGGCCGTGCCATTTCTGTATCCCTAATGCTTAGCAGAGAGCTTGGTATATATTGGATTCTCAATAAATGCTTGTCGAATGGACATAAAAATTAATAAATAAGGCCAGGCACGGTGTCTCACGCCTGTAATCCCAGCACTTTGGGAGGCCGAGGCGGGTAGCTCACAAGGTCAGGAGATTGAGACCATCCTGGCTAACACGGTGAAACCCTGTCTCTACTAAAAATACAAAAAATTAGCTGGGCATGGTGGCGGGCGCCTGTAGTCCCAGCTACTCGGGAGGCTGAGGAAGGAGAATGGTGTGAACCCGGGAGGCAGAGCTGGCAGTGAGCCAAGATGGCGCCACTGCACTCTGGCCTGGGCGACAGAGCAAGACTCTGTCTCAAAAAAAAAAAAAAAAGAATAAATATATGAACAAATGATTTAATTAATCAGAAAGAGAAAAAGTCCCTGTTCTGGGGAAACTGTGTAGTGTAACATTTCTGTTGAAAAAGAAAGGAAAATAAACTTCACTAAAATACCTATCACATGGCTGGGTGCAGTGGCTCATTCCTGTAATCCACTTTGGGAGGCCGAGGCAGGAGGATCACTTGAGCCCAGGAGGTCAAGGCTGTAGTGAGCCGTGATGTTGCCACTGCACTCCAGCCTGGGTGACAGAGCGAGACCCTGTCTCTAAATAAATAATACCTATGGTGTGTCATAAATAGCTGCAGGCACTTCGCATAATTTCATTTATTCTCACAGCAGGTCAAGATTAGCATCTTCATTTTCAGATTTGGAAACTGAGTCTCCAAGAAGTTAAGCAACACAGAAGATGCACAAAGCTCCACGTTGTGTAGATTTAAAATTGACAAAGGCATTTTTATTGGATTCAAGAGAGTTGTAAACTCTTGCAAAAGGTAGAGAGCAAATTACAAAAGCAATCAGAGGCAGATGTGATAGCATGAATCTGGAGCCAGGCTCTCTGGGTGCAGATCCCAGCTTTCCCATTTCCTAGCCTTCTTTCTATTGTTCTGTTTTCCCACCATTCCTTCCCCAATACAATGTTTTGTTCACTGCTATATCCCTAGCCCTATAAGATTATCTCACACATAGTGTCTGCTTGATAAATATTTGTTGGTTGAATGAATAAGATGAATGAAAACTCTGGAGTTTTTGTACTTCTTGAAGAACAAAGATTAATACAAGTGGGGAAAAATATTTTTTAAAAAAACCCAGCAATACACTCATTATAAACTTAGTTACATTCAAAATGGTTAAAAATAGGTTTCTTATTGCTGGGGTTACAAACATGGAAAGGAGGAAAGCTGCAAAGAACTGTATGCTGTTGGATTGGAATTGAAGGTGTCAGTATGACCTCATAGTATTTAATATAATAAAGATAAGAAAGTACTCAGAGGATGATAGTGACATGTCGAAGTATTTTATTTACTTATGTTATTTAGAGACAAAATATCATTCTGTTGCTCAGACTGGAGTGCAGTGACACTATCATAGATCACTGCAGCCTCGAACTCCTGGGCTCAAGCAATCCTCCCACCTCAGCCTCCCAAGTAGTTAGGACAACAGGCACATACCACCTGGCCTGCTATTTTATTTTATCATTATTATTATTATTATTATTATTATTATTATTATTATTATTATTATTTGAGACAGAGTCTGTCTCTGTCACCCAGGCTGGAATGCAGTGGCGTAATCTCGCTCACTGCAAGCTCTACCTCCCAGGCTCAAGTGATCCTCCTACCTCAGCCTCCCAAGTAGCTGGGACTACAGGTGCACACCATCACATCTGGCTGATTTTTGTATGTTTTGTAGAGATGGGGTTTCACCATATTGCCCAGGCTGGTCTCGAACTCCTGAGCTCAAGCAGTCTTCTCACCTTGGCCTTCCAAACTGCTGAGGTTATAGGTGTGAGCCACTGCGCCCAGCCCAAACTGATTTAGTAACTACAAACTGCCTAAAATAGTGCTTGGCTCCTAATTGGAATTCTGTAATTCATTATTATTATAGCACTGCTCTTAATTGTCTGGAGCAGGTTTCACAAAGATAGAAGTTTACATTTCAAATGAATAAAGACAGACTCCTGTGAGAGGAAGAGAGCCAATATCTTTTTACACTGTATTGAAGAAAAATAAAAAACCAAAGACTGTCACTTGAATAGGCTAGACTTTAGCCTCAACTGGTTAATCAACTAAACATAAACTCTTTGTTTAGTTTACTAGGTTGTAAATTCAGCTTCCTTAACGTCGCAGATTAGAATGTTCTGTACCACAGCACCTGCATAAATAAAGGGCCTTTAGATGCCAGTGATTTTCTTCATGGTTTCTCTTCAATTAAAAACTAATTTCTTAGGCTGGGTGCAGTGGCTCACGCCTGTAATCTGAGCGCTTTGGGAGGCCGAGGTGGGAGGATCACTTGAGCCCAGGAGTTCAACACCGACCTGGGCAACATAGGGAGACTCTGTCTCTACAAATAATAAAAACATATAGCTGAGTGTGGTAGTGCACACCTAGAGTCCCAGCTAGTTGGGAGGCTGAGGCAGGAGGATCACTTGAGCCCAGGAGGTCTGGGTTGTAGTGAGCTGTGATCATGCCACAGCATTCCAGCCTGGGTGACAGAGCAAGACCCTGTCAAAAAAAAAAAAAAAAAAAAAAAGAGAAAAGAAAAGGAAAAAAAACCCTCTAATTCCTTTCTTAAAGAAGAGTCACATTTTTTTGTTGTATTTCATATCTTCTTTTTCCAAGAGGGGTCCTATATCATTTTGTCCCTTCAGGAACGTGTTCAGAGTCAAAATCTACATAGCTGCTTTGTTTGGTTCCAAAGCCCAGGGACCCCCTCCCCTTTTTAATGTATGTGTATGTATGAAATATTCCAAGCATTCGGAAAAGTGCTAAGAACATGGCCAGGTGCGGTGGCTCACGCCTATAATCCCAACACTTTGGGAGGCCAAAGTTGGAAGATCTCTTGAGTCCAGGAGTTTGAGACCAGCCTGAGCAACATAGTGAGACCTTGTCTCTACAAAAAAATCAAAAAAAGAGGCAGGAGGATAGCTTGGAGAAGGGAGGATAGCTTGAACCAGGAGGTTGAGGCTGCAATAAGCCGTGATCACATCACATCACAGCACTCCTGCCTGGGTGACAGAATGAGACCCTGCCTCAAAAAATAATAATAATAAATACATTAATTAATTAAAAATTAGTAAGGTGTGGTGACGAGTTGCTGTAGTCTCAGCTACTCAGGAGGCTGAGTCCAGAGGATTGCTTGAGTAAAAGAGTTCAAGGTTGCAATGAGTTATGATCACGCCACTGCACTTCAGCCTGAGCAACAGAGCTTGACCCTATCTCAAAAGAAAACATAAATACAGCTTAACAAATTGTTGCAAAATGAACATGACTAGCACCCCAGAAGACCCTTCTCTGCATTTCCTTCAGCAGATCCAAACTGCTCCCTCCTTGCCAAGGCAGGATAGCATAACCACTATCTCGACTTTTTTTTTTTTTTCCCCAGACAGAGTATCACTCTGTTGCCCAGGTTGGAGTGCAGTGGTGCAATCAAGGCTCACTGCAGCCTCGAAGCCTCCTGCCTCCAACTCCCAAGTAGCTGGGGCTACAGGCATGTGCCAGCATGCCTGGCTAATTTTTTGCTTTTTACTTTTTGTAGAGACAGGGACTTGCTGTATTGCCCAGGCTGGTCATGAATTCCCGGGCTCAAGTGATCCTCCCATTTCAACCTCCCAAAGTGCTGGGATTATAGAAGTAAGCCACAGCACCTGGTATATCTTGACTTCTATGTTATTCATTTCCTTGTTTTTCTTTAAGTGTTACTACCTGGTTATATATCCTTAAACAATATAGTTTAATTTTGCCTAATTTTGAACTTTGCTTCACTGGAATCGTACAGTCTGTATGTTATGGTATTCAGCTTCTTTTCCTCATTAGTATCCATGCTTCTGTATGTAACTATAGTTCGTTCTTTTTCGTTGCTATATCATATTCCATTATATGCTGTCCACAATGTATTTAGTCTACTGTCCATGGATATTTGGGTTGTTTCCAGCTTGAGGCTTTTTTTTTTTTTTGAGACTGAGTCTCCTTCTGTTGCCCAGGCTGGAGTGCAGTGGCATGACCTCAGCTCACTACAACCTCCGCCTCCCAGGTTCAAGTGATTCTCCTGCCTCAGCCTCCTGAATAGCTGGGACTACAGGTGCCCACCACCACACCCAGCTAATTTTTGTATTTTTAGTAGAGACACAGTTCAGCTATGTTGGCCAGGCTGGTCTCAAACTCTTGACCTCAAGTGATCTGCCCGCCTCGGCCTCCCAAAGTGCTGGAATTACAGACATGAGCCACTGTGCCTGGTCTCAGCTTGAGACTGTTGCCAACAAGTCTTCTCATTCTTCTATGAATATCCTGATATACACTGGCATTTATATACATATAGGCAGGATCTCATTCTGTTACCCATGCTGCAGTGCAGTGGCATAGTAGGCTTACTGCAGCCTCAACCCCTCAGGCTCAGGCAATCCTCCTGCCTCAGCCTCCCAAGTAGCTGGAACCACAGGGGTGCATGCCACCATCCCTGTCTAATTTTTACATTTTTTTTTTGTGGAGACATGGTTTTGCTGTGTTGCCCAGGCTGGTCTCGAATTCCTGGGCTCAAGGGATCCACCATTCTCAGCCTCCCAAAGTGCTGGGATTACAGGTGTGAGCCACCACGCCCGGCTCAATGGGCATATATTTTTATAGAATATGTAAGTCAGGAGGGCGATAGGGTATGTATACCTTCAGCTTCAGTTGATACTGCCAAACTTTATCCCAAAGTGATTGTACCAATTTACATTGTCCCCAGCAGCATATGACCATTCCTGTTACTCCATGTCCTCACCAACAGTTAGGCTGTAATGATACTTTAGTATTGTTGCCAGTCTGGTAGGTGTATGCCAGTATCTCATTGGGGTAGTGCTTGCTCTTTCCTGTGAGTGAGCTACTAGTCATGTACTCTGAATATATAATGTAGCAGGACTGGGGGATTCCAATCAAATCAAAGAGGCCCTGAAAGAGTAGGGAAATTGACAGAGACATTTTGCTAAAGTGATGCCTTGCCAACTTGAAGAAGGTGTGCTGGGTTCAGTAGTGTCCCCCCAAATTGATGTCCTTCCTAGAACCTCACAGTGTGGCCTCATTTGGAAATAGGGTTGTTGAAAATGTAATTAGTTGGCTGGGTGCGATGGCTCATGCCTGTAATCTCAGCACTTTGAGAGGCCGAGGCGGGCAGATCACCTGAGGTCAGGAGTTCGAGACCAGCCTGGCCAACATGATGAAACTCCTCTCTACTAAAAATATAAAAATTAGCTCGGCATGGTGGCAGGCGCCTGTAATCCCAGCTACTAGGGAGGCTGAGGCAGAAGAATCGCATGAACCCAGGAGGCAGAGGTTGTAGTGAGCCGAGACTGCACCACTGTACTCCATCCTGGATGACAAAAGCAAAACTCTGTGTCAAAAAAAAAAAAAAGTAATTAGTTAAAATTAGGCCAGGTGCTGTGGCTCACACCTATAATCCCAGCACTTTGGGAGGCCAAAGTGGGAGGATCACTTGAGTCCAGGAGTTTGAGACCAGCCTGGGCAATATAGTGAGACCTTGTTTGTACAAAAAGTGTTAAAAATTAGCCAGGCGTGGTGGTGCATGCCTATAGTCCCAGCTTCTTGGGAAGCTGAGGTGGGAGGATCACTGGAGCCCAGGAGGCAAGGGCTGCAGTGAGCTAAGATCACACCACTACTACTGCACTCCAGCCTGGCGATAGTGAGACCCTGTCTCAAAAAAAAAAAAAAAAAGATTAGCTCATACTGGAGTGAGATGCACACTAAACCAAAAACACTGGTGTCCCCATAAGAAAAGAAGAAGAAACACAAAAACAGAGAAGATGACCCTGTGACAACACAGGCAGACAATTTGGCTTATGTGGATATAAGCCAAGGAAGACCACGGATCGCCAGCAAGCACCAGGCGCCAGAAGAAAGGCATGGAACGGATGCTCTCTCTGAGTCCCCTGAAAGGAATCAGTCCTGCTGACACCTTGACTTTGGCCTTCCAGCCTTTGGAACTGAGAAACACTCTAATTCTGTTGTTTCAAAGCCACCCAGTTTGTGGTCCTTTGTTATGACATCGTGAGAGAACTAACACAGCAGGGAGCACACTGGATTGAAGATCATGAGAGCTGCACCCCAGTCTCCACTCTGCCGTTAACTGCTGGTTCTGCACATGTAGTCATGCCTGTCTTACCAGGTGGGCCTTTCTGTGGACTCACCTCTTTAGATTCTTTCTTTCTTTTTTTTTTTTTTAAGTCAGAGTCTCACTCTGTTGCTCAGGCTGGAGTGCAGTGGCATGATCTTGGCTCTCTGCAACCTCCGCTTTCCAGGCTCAAGCAATTCTCCCACCTCAGCCTCCTGAGTAGCTGGGATTACAGGCATAAGCCACCACCACACCTGACTTTTTTTTTTTTTTTGTGGAGACCGTATTTTGTCATGTTGCCCAGGCTGGGCTCAAGTGATCCCCCTGCCTCAGCCTTCCAAAGTGCTGGGATTATAGGCATGAGCCACCAAGCCCAGCCTCTTCAGATTCTTGTATAGTAAGTCATGTACCGCATAATGCCGTTTCTGTCATCTGCAATCTAATGGTGGTCCCATAAGATTATAATACTGTATTTGTACTGTACTTTTTCTGTGTTTATATATGTTTATGGCCAAGCGTGGTGGCTCACGCCTGTAATCCCAGCACTTTGGGAGGCCATGGCAGGTGGATCACCTGAGGTCAGGAGTTCGAGACCAGCCTGGTCAACATGGTGAAAACCTGTCTTTACTAAAAATACAAAAATTAGCCAGTCGTGGTGGTGCATGCCTATAATCCCAGCTACTCGGGAGGCTGAGGCAGGAGAATCACTTGAACCCAGGAGGTGGAGGTTGCAGTGAGTAGAGATGGTGCCACTGTACTCCAGCCTGGGCGACTGAGTGAGACTCTGTCTCAAAACAAACAAAAAAACAAACAAAACTGTATTTTTACTGTACTTTTTCTATGTTTAGATATGTTTAGGTACACACTTTCTATTGTGCTATAATTGCCTGCAGTATTCAGTACAGTAACACGTTGTACCGGTTTGCAGCCTAGGAGCAATAGGCTCTGCCATAGCCTAGGTGTGTAGTAGGCTGGAGCATGAAGTACACTCCATGATGTTTGCATGACGACAAGGTCGCCTAACAGCGTGTTTCTCAGCATGTATCCCTGTGTTTAAGTGACTCATGACTGTGCTTGCTGCCTCCCCTTGGACCTTCGGGCCTAAGGCTGGGAAGGGCTCCCACTGTTACTAACTCTAGGGTACTGCACCATTCCTCGCTGCTTGTAAATAGCCCTTTTATTAAACTCTCATCCATTTTTCCTTTTATCTTTTTTTTTTTTTTTTTGAGATGGAGTCTTACTTCATCACCCAGGCTGAAGTGCAGTGGCACCAGTGGCACCATCTTGGCTCACTGCAACCTCCACCTCCCAAGTTCAAGCGATTCTCCTGCCTCAGCCTCCTGAGTAGCTGGGACTGCAGGTGCACGCCACCATGCCTGGCTAATTTTTTTTTAATTTTTTAGTAGGGTTTCACCATGTTGGCCAGGCTTGTCTTAAACTCCTGACCTCAGTTGATCTGCCCGCCTTGGCCTCCCAAAGTGCTGGAATTACAGGTGTGAGCCACCATACCCGGCCTATCTATCTATCTATCTATCTATCTATCTATCTATCTATCTATCTATCTATCATCTATCTATATCTATTGAGACAGGGTCTCACTCTATCTACCCAGATTGGAGTGCAGTGGTGCAATCCTGGCTCACTGCAGCCTCAACCTCCCTGGCTCAATGATCCTCCGACTTCAGCCTTCTGAGTAGCTGGGACCACAGGTGCAAGCCACCACCCCAGGCTAATTTTTTTGTTTTTATTTTTTTGTAGAGGCTGGGTCTCCTTATGTTGCCGAGACTGGTCTCGAATTCCTGGACTCAAGTGATCCTCCTGCCTTGGCCTCCCAAAGTGCCAGGATTACAAGTGTGAGCCACTGTGCCCTGCCTCTCCTCCATTTCCTTTGTGTTTTTAAATATTTATTAATGGATGTATTTATGTTTCTTCTCCCATGCCCTTCAGGGATGAATACTTCCCAGTTTGAATGTGCCACCTGTTTCCTGTCAGGACCCTGACTGCTACATCTATGAGAGGTCCTTGCCCTGCCCCATTCCCTCCCTAGCCCCACTCCCCTCTGTTTCCTTCATGTTACATACCACAGTTTCCAATTATCTCGTCTATTTGTTATTCCTCCCACACCCGCTGTTTCTCCCTCTAGACTGTAAGCTCCATGAAGGCAGGGACTTCATCAGTTCTGTTATCATTATATTCCTAGTTCCTTGCAGTGTCTGGTACATTGTAGGCATTTAATCAATATTTCTTGAATGAATGAATTGGGAGCAGGAATTCTATATTTTTTACATCTTTAGTATTAGCCATGGCAGGTATTCAGTGATGCTTAACTGATGTGGTTTTTTGGTTTGTTTGTTTGTTTAGACAGTCTTGCTTTGTCAGCCAGGCTGGAGTGAAGTGGTGTGATCTCAGCTCACTGCAACCTCCGCTTCCCGGGTTCAAGCAGTTCTCCTGCCTCAGCCTCCCAAGTCGCTGGGATTACAGGTGCACATCACCACAGCCGGCTAATTTTTGTATTTTTAGTAGAGATGGGGTTTCACCATGTTGGCCTGGCTGGTCTTGAACTCCTGACCTCAAGAGATCCACCCATCTCGGCCTCCCAAAGTGCTGGGATTACAGGCATGAGCCATTGTGCCCAGCTTCAACTGATGTTCTATGTTCTCACATGGCCCTACCCTTGCGGCCAGAAGGTCTCAGTGTAGGACACAAGCTTGAGTTAGAACCAAAGTGAGTTTAAATGTGGCCTCATGTACAGTATGTGTTTAAATTAACCTTAGAGAGAGTTTGAGCTGAGGAAATGCTTGGAAAGGTGTGTTTGAAGGTGGAATTTCTCATTTACCCACATTTAAAGGTGCACATAAATAGATTTGTGAGACAGCATGAGTTTGAGGCAAATAGCATCACTGAATTAGTTTAGATTTAAGTATGTGAGCTTTAGAGTAAGTCAGTGAAAGTTTAAACATTATACCTTGAGGCCAGGCGCAGTGGCTCACGCCTGTAATCCCAGCACTTTGGGAGGCCGAGGCAGGAGGATTGCTTGAGTTCACGAGTTCCAGATCAGCCTGGTCAAGATGGCAAAACCCCATCTCTACAAAAAAGCACAAAAATTAGCCAGGCATGGTGGTGTGCACCTGTACTCTCAACTACTTGGGAGGCTGAGGTGGGAGGATCGCTTCAGCCCAGGAGGCAGAGGTTGAAGTGAGCTGAAATGGTGCCACTGCACTCCAGCCTGGGTGGCAAAGGCAGAGCCTGTCTCAAAACAAACAAACAAACAAACAACATTAAAGCTTGAGTATGAATACTTCAAAGTCCAGCCCAAACCCTGTATATGTGTCTACAACAGAGCAATCCCAGGCTTTTTTTTTTTTTTTAAGATGGTCTCACTGTGTTGCCCAGGCTGGAGTGCAGTGGCACAATCACAGCTCACTGCAGCCCTGACCTCCCAGGCTCAGGTGATCCTCTCGCCTCAACCCCTCAAGTAGCTGGAACTACAGGTACGTGCCATCATACCTGGCTAATTTTTGTATTTTTTGTAGAGACAGGGTTTCTCCATGTTGCCCAGGCTGGTGTCAAACTCCTGGGCTCAAGGGATCCTCCCGCCTCAGCCTCCCAAAGTGCTGAGATTACAGGCATGAGCCACTGCAGTCAAGTTAGCTTTGATTTTTATCTGGATTATATGAACTCAGCCTTGATGGAGTAACTGGTTATTGCTTGCCTGGTTCTGTTTGGTTAATTAAAAATTAGAGGCTCTGCTTGGTGACTCACGCTTGTATCCCAGCACTTTGGGAGGCCTAGGTGGGTGGATCACTTGAGGTCGGGAGTTCCAGACCAGCCCGGCCAACATGGTGAAACCTCATCTCTACTAAAAATAAAAATATCAGCTGGGCATGGTCGTGCATGCCTGTAATACCAGCTACTTGGGAGGCTGAGGCAGGAGAACTGCTTGAACTTGGGAGGTGGAGGTTGCAGTGAGCTGAGATCGTGCCACTGCACTCCAGCCTGGCTGAAAGTGCAAGACTCGCATTAAAAAAAAAAAAAAATTAGAGGCTGGGCTCGGTGGCTCATGCCTGTAATCCCAGCACTTTGACAGGCTGAGGTGGGCAGATTGCTTGAGCCCAGGAATCCAAGACCAGCCTGGGCAACATGAGAAACCCTGTCCCTACAAAAAATAAAAAATATTAGCTGGGAGTGGTGGCAAGTGCCTGTGGTCCCAGTTATGCAGGAGGCTGAGGTGGGAGGATTGCTTGAGCCTAGGAGGTGGAAGCTGTAGTGAGCTATGATGGCACCACTGCACTTCAGCCTGGGTGATAGAGCAAGACACTGTCTCAACAACAACAACAACAAATTAGAAAGCCAGCACAGTGGCATGTGTCTGTCGTCCTAGCTACTCAGGAAACTGAGAGACAGGAGGATTGCTTGAGCCCAGGAGTTTTAGGCTGTAGGGAACTTCGATCCCATCTGTGAATAACTACTGCGCTCCAGCCTCAGCAACACAGCAAGATTCCGTCTCTAAAAATAAACAAATACATACATAAATACATAAAATAAATAAACAAAAATTAGAGCGGCCAGGCAGTGGCTCACACCTGTAATCCCAGCACTTTGGGAGGCCAAGGCAGGCGGGTCACTTGAGGTCAGGAGTTTGAGACCAGCCTGGCCAAGGTGGTGAAACCCCATCTCTATTAAAAATACAAAAATTAGCCAGGTGTGGTGGCACGTGCCTGCACTCCCAGCTAACTTGGGTGGCTGAGGCCAGAGAATCACTTGAATCTAGGAGGCAGAGGTTGCAGTGAGCCAAGATTGCACCACTGCACTCCATAAAATATATATATGTATATTTGGGACAGAGTCTCACTCTGTCTCCCAGGCTGGAGTGCAGTAGCACCTTCTCAGCTCACTGCAGCCTCAACTTCCTGGGCTTAAGGGATGCTCCCACCTGAGGCTCCTGAGTAGCGGGGACTACAGGTGCACACCACCATATGTGGCTAATTTTTGTATCTTTTTTTTTTTTATAGAGACAGGGTTTCGCTTTGTTGCCCAGGCTGGTCTCAAATTCCTAAGCCCTAGCGATCATCCCACCTCAGCCTCCCAAACTGCTGAGGCTACAGGTATAGAAAATATTTCTAAACATGGGGTTCAAGTAGGGGGAAGGGCATTCTTGGCAAGAAATAGGTTGGGTAGCCTCTTCTTGAATTTTTTTCTGTCTTACAGAGGAAGGGTAGGTATCTCAGTTCTGAAGTGGCACTTAGGTCTATCTGCTTCTAAAGCCACACCTTTACCTGGGAGGTGGATGGATGGGTTTCAGAGGGTCTGTCCGTGAATCCCTGAAACTCCACACAAATCTTATACATGAGTGCGTATTGTTTTTGCTTTGACTCCATAGCTTTCTTCAGCTTCTCAAAGGGACGCAGGTACAAAGGTAAAGACCCATTGACCAGGAGCCAAATACAGGTCTTGGGAGGATGCCAGTCCCTCCAGCAGAGGGCAGTGGCGCCCACATTCACCGACCTCCTTGACCTTGTAATACTGGTTATCAAGAGCTTGGAGAGGTTGAGCCAGGTAGACCTGACCCAAGGGCACCAAAAGGCAACTCAGACCTTCCCCTGCCCTTCCTGTTGGGTTGGTTTTGAGATCCCATTTTCAACCCCAGTTACCACACCATGGGATGCATAAGCGCTCAAGCAGTGGCTCTGAGAAAGATCACCTTCTCCCTTCAACTTCCTAAAAGGGCCTGGAAGATTCTTCCCAGAGACAAATATCTTTCCAAGCTTTGTTGCTCCTTGGTCAATCTTGATTTCTCTTGCTTCTTTCAAGAACATGTTTAGGCCACCAGGACTACCGTTGATCCATAGGTCCTGGTTGGAAGACATTTTTTCAGTGGAAATTTGAGTGAACTAACTTTGATTCTCAGTTGGATAACCCATACCCATAGAATAAACACCCTAGCTCTTCAACATTTTTTTCTTTTGAGGTGGAGTTTTGCTCTTGTTGCCCAGGCTGGATTGCAGTGGCACGATCTCGGCTCACCGCAACCTCTGCCTCCCTGGTTCAAGCGATTCTCTTGCCTCAGCCTCCCGAGTAGCTGGGATTACAGACATGTGCCACTGTGCCCAGCTAATTTTGTATTTTTTAGTAGAGACGGAGTTTCTCCATGTTGGTCAGGCTGATCTCGAACTCCTGACCCCAGGTGATCCACCTGCCTCAGCCTCCCAAAGCACTGGGATTACAGGCATGAGCCACCGCGCCCGGCCAGCTCCTCAACTTTTAAGAATGGTTTCACTTTCTTCTTATCTCTTTTGTTACTCTCCCACTCATAAAGTCTCCATCTTGGCAAAACTGTTTCTGGAAAGCTTTGGGCTTTCCAAAAAGCTCTTGAAGAGGTTACTCCTTCCTTCCTGTTTTCATTCTCTTTCCCATCCTTCAGTTTCTTCTTCCGCCATTGAGCCTTTTCTGACTGAAAAGAAGCAGTGGAGGGCTGGTTATGATGGCTCATGCCTGTAATCCCAGCACTTTGGGAGACGAAGGTGGGCAGATCACCTGAGGTCAGGAGATTGAGACCAGCCTGGCTAACATGATGAAGCCCCATCTCTACTAAAAATACAAAAAAGCAGCCAGGCATGATGGCGTGCACCTGTAGCCCCAGCTACTCTGGAGACTAAGGCAGGAGAATCGCTTGAGCCCGGGAGGCAGAGGTTGCAGTGAGCCGAGATTGCACCATTGCATTCCAGCCTGGGCAACAGAGCAAGACTCTGTCTCAAAAAAAAAAAAAAAAAAAGCATTGAAGCATAGAGGTTAAGGGCTCGGAAGGATTAAGGAAGCAAGCCTTGTAGCTAACTGGAGAGACAGTCTTGCAGGCACAGAGAGGAGCAAGTGCAATGGCCCTTGGGTGGGAGGCTGTTTGGCCCTTTAGAGGCACAGTGGATGGCCAGAGTGCACCAGCAGGAGATAAAGTTAGAGGTGTGATAGACTCAGATAGTGTAGGGCCTTGTAGGCCATGCCAAAGACTTTGGTTTAACTCTGAGTGAGAGGGGAAGGCCCTAGAGTGTTTCAGGAGGGGGAATGACACCATCTCTCTTATTTTATTAATTTTTTTTACAAGAACAGCTCTGACCATGGCATTGAGAATAGAATGTTGGGGGCAAAGGCAAGAGAGCCAAATAGAAGACCCTTATAATGATCCAAGAATGATGGGAAAGGAGGTGGTAAGGAGAGGCTGGCTTCTGGATATACTTTGAAGGTAGAGCTGATGGGATTTGCTGATACGTTGGATGTGAGGTTTAAGAATAAAGAAAGAGGAGTTAAGGATGATTTTAAGGTTTTTGGTGTGAGACAATGGAAAGATGGAGTTGACACTGAGATGGGAAAAACTAGGAGAAAAAAGTTTGGATGGGAGGGGTTGGAATCAGTTCAATTTTAGGTAGGTTAAGTTTGGAGATGCCTGTTAGACCCAGTTTATATGCTACCCCATCTTCCCTCAATCCTCTCTGCTGCCCCAAGCCTGGACTCTCCCTTGACTGTTTACTCAAAGAAGAACCCTGAGGCCGGGCGTGGTGGCTCACGCCTGTAATTCCAGCACATTGGGAAGCTGAGGCAAGCAGATCACCTGAGGTCAGGAGTTCAAGACCAGCCTGGCCAATATGGTGAAACCCCATCTCTACTAAAAATACAAAAATTAGACAGGTGTGGTGGCACATCCATGTAATTCCAGCTACTCGGGAGGCTGAGACAGGAGAATCGCTGGAACCCAGGAGGCAGAGATTGCGGTGAGACAAGATTGTGCCATTGCACTCCAGCCTGAGAAACAAGAGCAAAACTCTCTCTCAAAAAAAAAAAAAAAAAAGAAGAAGAAGAAGAAGAAGAAGAAAAGCTGTGAGCTGTGGCCAGCACAGTCAAGTGCCTCCTCTGCTGAGATGGAAGGCTGCCTCAGTCTTTCCCAGGGTGAGCGCCAGCCCAGCTTGACCCCATCGTAAGCTGCAACAGGAAGTGCATAATGCTCCGGGGATTAGACTGCAAAGGCTACAGGTCTTCCCACTGTTTCTGAGCCCAGATTAAATTCTCAACCAGGGCTGAGAGAGCTGTTATCCCCAGTGCAGCCCAAAGAGGCCGGAGAACACAACTTAGAAGTGCAGAGGTAAACTTCTAACATTGAAAGACAGGAGAGGAGGAGCCAACAGATGAATTCCATTTTCTTCTGCAGGCCAGAAATCAACTTTCTCCTTCCCAAGATGCAGCAGCATCGAGGTGTTATGGTTCCACTCGCCTCTCTGGAGATGTTCCTGTGTGACCAAGTGACTAGCTGTGTTTTCTTGTGAATGTTTGGCTCGCTCAACAATGCACCTTACTTTCCCTCACTCCCTGCCTTCTTTCCTTTTCTCTCCTTCTTCTCCAATAGAGCAAGAGTGTGTAAGCTTTGCCTCAGGCTCTGATGTCTAAGGAACCCAGGCTAAGCCAACATTCAAGTGGAAATGCAGAGTAAATAGGGAGGTCAAATGGAAGTTAAAAGCATTGCTAAAACCACCTAACATTTAGAGGCTAGGGAGATCAGGGTAAATCAGCAAAGAAAAATGAGAAGGAAGGAACATGGACAGGAGGAAAACCAAGAAAAAAATGGTCTCCTGGAAGCCAAATGAAGTGTTTCAAGAAAGACAACATGATTAACTGGGCCAAATGAAAGAGGGTGGAGATGTGGCCATTGGTCTTAACATCAGGAAGGTAATTTTAGAGACATTGACAAGGATGGTCTCCATGGAGTAGTTGGAGCCAAAGTCCAAATGCAGTGTGTTTGAGAGAGACTAGGAGGAGAGGGGCTGGAGGCAGCAAGTGCACACAGTCTTCTCTAGAAGTTTATTTCCAAAGAGGGACAAAGAAAAAGGGCAATAGTTTGAGAAGGGGTGGGGTTGACAGCGGGTTTTTTAGAATAGGAGAACTCGCTCATGTGTGTATGTGGATGGGAATGATTCAGTAAAGAGGGTAAAACTGATGATGCAAGAAGAGAGAGGAGGGCCAGGCACCGTGGCTCATGCCTGTAATCCCAGCACCTTGGGAGGCCGAGGCGGGTGGATCACTTGAGGTCAGGAGTTCAAGACCAGCCTGGCCAACATGGTGACACCCCGTCTCTACTAATAATACAAAAATGAGCTGAGCGTGGTGGCAAGTGCCTGTAATCCCAGCTACTTGGGAGGCTGAGGCAGGAGAATCACTTGAACCCAGAAGGCAGAGGCTGCAGTGAGCTGAGATCGCACCACTGCACTCCAGCCTGGGCGACAGAGGAAGACTCTGTCTCAAACAAACAAACAAACAAAAAAAGGATAAAAGAGGCCGGGCCTGGTGGCTCACGCCTGTAATCCCAGCACTTTGGGAGGCCAAGATGGGTGGATCATGAGGTCAAGAGTTTGAGACCAGCCTGGCCAACATGGTGAAACCCCATCTCTACTAAAAATACAAAAATTAGCCGGGCATGGTGGTGCATGCTTGTAGTCCCAGCTACTTGGGAGGCTGAGGAAGGAGAATCGCTTGAACCTGGGAGGTGGAGGTTGCAGTGAGCCGAGATCGTGCCACTGCACTCCAGCCTGGGTGACAGAGTGAGACTCCATCTCAAAAAATAAATAAATAAAATAAAAGAGAAAAGAAATGCCGAGACTTTCTATTCCAGAGGGCTAGAAGTAGGTTTATTTCTAAGAAAAGGGAGAATGCTAGACATCTGGAATTTCCTCTCCATGGATGCCTGGGTCTCTGGGGCCCAACTTTTAAAGTTGAACACTTATTTTTTGATGTGGTTAGAATCCCTGAGCCCAAAATATGTTCCCAAGAGTATTTAATTAAATGGGAATCTGGTGTGCATCTGTGACTAATTAATGCTGATCAAAAACAATTAAATATTAAATGTCAGTGGTTTCTTACCTGGTTTCTTACCAATAATTGCAAAGGGCTGAATGCAATTATCAAGTCCTGACCTCCATAAGAGCCAAGTTCACATTAAAATAATGAACGACTGAAACAGAGCCAATGAAAGAGCAGATTTTGTGAATGTTTTAAAAATTGAAGCAATGAAATGCTAATCATCAGGGCAAAGGTATTAGTCAGAGTTCTCTTCCTCAGTCTATGGATGTAGAAGGGTCCTCTCTCCAAGAGAAAGAACGGAAGCCCAGCTTAGCAATGTAGCAAACATTTCTAACAGTTCTCCTTATAGTAAAATGTTTTCATGTGCTGATAACTGTTATAGGATATAAGTATATATAATGATGTAATTCACTCAACAAGTATTTGATGAGGACTTGATTTGGCCAGGTTCTATGCTAAGCTCTGGGAATAAAGAAACACTGAAGAACTCTCTATCTTCAAGGTCTAGTCTAAATACCCTAACACCCACCATTATCAGAACCACCTGGTGTGCGTTGCCCTTTCCCTCTCTAGTTCAATTAGTATGATTAGGGGCTGCTGTTGTCTCCTGGTTTCCTAAATAATATACATATTTTAAAATTTATTGTACTGCTTATTTTGGAGTGATTTTAAAAGACGGTAGCAGAAATGCCTTTATTGTGCCATCTTGAAGCTGGCAGGCCCCCACACCCCTCGTGGTCCTGGTGAGAAGTGAGACACATCAAGTGGATCCCACAGATGAACTGCTTCTTCCCTTTGGGAGCAATGTGGGGGATTGAAGAACAAAGACCAAAGGCAGTGGCGTGGATCCATATGGTTGTTGAGAGCCAGAAGAATGAGTCAAGCCCAGCAGATCATCCAGCAAAGACATGGGTGGAGGATAGAAACCATAATGTAAAGCCAAAACAAAGTCAGCTGAGAACCAAGAAATTTATGAACAAGGAGTAGCAGGGTGGAAAAACAAGGAGGTAGTCTGGGAGGATTCCAGAGACAAACTGGGGATGCTTGTGGCAACTTTATTTTTTTATTTTTTTGAGATGAAATCTCACTCTGTCACCCAGACTGGAGTGCAGTGGTGCAGTCTCGGCTCACTGCAACCTCTGCCTCCCGGGTTCAAGCAATTCTCCTGCCTCAGCTTCCCGAGTAGCTGGGACTACATGCACACGCTACCACGCCCGGCTATTTTTTTTTTTTTTTGTATTTTTAGTAGAGATGGCGTTTTGCCATGTTGACCAGGCTGGTCTTGAACTCCTGGCCTCAGGTGATCCTCCTGACTCGGCCTCCCAAAGTGCTGGGATTACAGGCATGAGCCACAGTTCTGGGTCTCTTGTGGCAACTTTAAATCTCACCCCTGTGCTAACTTGAATATGCTGCTCAGGTCATTTCAGGGGATTGTGGTGGTCGAACGGCCTGATGCTATATCCTCCACTGGCCATCTCTAAAGTGAGGAGTAAGCCCCCTTCAGGAAAGCCTGAGTTCTGAGCCTTTGTAAACTGTAAAGCTATAGGAAGTACTCATTTGATGTTCTTGCGATGGTGCTTGGTACTTCAAATTCTTTATCTGTAAAGAGAAGACAACTGCAATTCTCTCCACCTATTTTACAGATGCATAGGGATGCTGTGTGGATTAATGAGACCTTCAGCCTGACTTTCCCCCTTGGCTGTGCAGGATGCTCCTAAAAGGGACTGTTTATCCTGAGGCTCAGACACATCTGTCTTTAGCTTAAAGCTGAATGCAAGAAGCTTAAATGCATGTTACTAAATGAAAGAAGCCAATCTGCAAAAGTTGCATAGTATATGATTTCAACTATATGATATCCTGGAAAAGGCAAAAAAACTACAGAGGCAGGCTGGGCACGGTGGCTCATGCATATAATTCCAGCACTTTGGGAGGCTGAAGTGGGTGGATCACCTGAGGTCAGGAGTCCAAGACCAGCCTGGCCAACATGGCGAAATCCCAT
Source organism: Gorilla gorilla gorilla (assembly GCF_029281585.2). Lineage (NCBI taxonomy): Eukaryota > Metazoa > Chordata > Mammalia > Primates > Hominidae > Gorilla > Gorilla gorilla. The sequence goes on from NC_073224.2 coordinate 220,325,495, forward strand.
CTCTACTAAAAAATACAACATTTAGCCAGGCGTGGTGGCAGGCGCCTGTAATCCCAGCGACTCAGGAGACTGAGGCAGGAAGAATTGCTCGAACACCGGAGGTGGAGATTGCAGTGAGCCGAGATCGTGCCACTGTACTCCAGCCTGGACAACAGAGCGAGACTTTGTCTCAAAAACAAAACAAAACAAAACAATAAAACGACAGAGGCAGTAAAAAGATCAGTGGTGTCCAGGTGTTGCAGGGAGGGAGGGAAGAATTGGCAGAGCACAGAGGATTTTAGGACAGTGAAAATGGTCTGTATGACACTTTTATGGTGGATACATTTCATTATACTTTTTTTTTAGACAGAGTCTCACTCTGTTGCCGAGGCTGGAGTGCAGTGGTGCAATCTCGGCTCACTGCAACCTCTGTCTCCTGGGTTTGAGTGATTCTCCTGCCTTAGCCTCCCAAGCAGCTGGGATTACAGGCACACACCACCACACCCGGCTAATTTTTGTAGTTTTTAGTAGAGATGGGTTTTGCCATGTTGCTCAGGCTGGTCTCGAACTCCTGGGCTCAAGTGATCCACCCACCTTGGCCTCCCAAAGTGCTGGGATTACAGGTGTGAGCCACTGCATCTGGCCGTCATTATACATTTGTCCAAACCCACAGAATGTACAACATCTAGAGTGAATCCAAATGTGACCTATGGACTTTGGGTGATAATGATGTGTCAACGTGGATTCATCAATTGTAGTGTATGTACTGCTCTGGTGGCGGATGTTGATAATGGGGAGCACTGTGCATGTGTTGGGGAAGGGGGTATATGGGAAATCTCAGTTTCTTCTGCTTTTTTTTGTTTGTTTTTTAAAATTATTTTTTAAACTTTTGAGACACGGTCTCACTCTGTGGCCCAGGCTGTAGTTCAATGGCACAATCTTGGGATGTTGGCTCACTGCAGCCTCAACCAGGATCCTGGGTTCAAGTGATCCTCCTGCCTCAGTCTCCCGTGTAGCTGGGACTGCAGGCATGTGCCACCACAGCTGGATAACTTTTTGATTTTTTGTAGAGACTGGGTCTCACTTTGTTGTCCAGGCTGGTCTTGAACTTCTGGGCTCGAGCAAGCCTCCCGTCTCAGCCTCCCAAAGTGCTGGGATTACAGGCATAAGCCACTGTTCCTGGCCATCTTCTGCTTAATTTTCCTGTGAACCCCAAACTGCTCTTAAAAAATAAAGTATTTTAGGCCAGGTGCAGTGGCTTACGCTAGTAATCCCAGCACTTTGGGAGGCTGAGGCGGGTGGATCACGAGGTCAGGAGATCGAGACCAGCCTGGCCAACATAGTGAAACTCCGTCTCTACTAAAAATACAAAAATTAGCCAAGTGTGGTGGCACACACCTGTAGTCCCAGCTACTCAGGAGGCTGAGGTGGGAGAACTGCTTGAACCCAGGAGGCAGAGGTTGCAGTGAGCTGAGACCATGCCATCACACTCCTGCTTGAGTGACAGAGTGAGACTCCGTCTCAAAATAATAATAATAATAAAATGATAAAGTAAAAACTAAAGTATTTTTTTTTAAATGGTCACTAGCATTCACAAGAGAGGTCAGGGCTGGATTTACTAATAGGGAAATCACCCACCTAGAGAGACTGAAATTTTGAGAATTTCTTAGAGACGATGGAGTTTTGAGGGATAAAAAGAAAGACAAGCATAGTCTTAAATTTCACCGATTGTTAGGAGCTGCAAGAGAAAGTTAAGCCAGGAAAGCCCTAGGGGTGAAAGAGGAGGAAGAGATAAAAGAAGAAAAAGCAAACAAGGATAATAAGTTCAGAAAGGGCACTGCACACAGAGTTGCAAGAAAGGGAGATGGTCGAATGTGCCCCATACTGCAGACGGGGAGAGATGAAGGAGAGTTTTTTTAAAGCCATGGAATAAGAATATTAAGAGGATGCAATTCTCTGCAGATGTAGTATCTTAAGACAGTGGTGAAGCAGAAACCAGAGAGCAGAGGGTTCAAGACAAGTACAGAAAACTGGTTCATAACACAGGAAAAGAGAAGAAAATTGGCTAACACCCACATTCAAAGTGGGCTCCAGAAGGATTAAAGACCTAAATGTGAAAGGTAAAAATGTGTTCAAAGCAAGGACATAATGTAGGAGAATATATTTGTGGCCTAAAGAATGGAGATGGATTTTTTTTTTTTTTTTTTTTTTTTTTTTTGGAAACAGAGTCTCCCTCTGTCACCCAGGCTGGAGTGCAGAGGCTTGATCTCAGCTCACTGCAACCTCCACCTCCTGGGTTCAAGGGATTCTCCTGCCTTAGCCTCCGGAGTAGCTAAGATTACAAACACCAACCACCATATCTGGCTAATTTTTGTATTTTAGTAGAGACAGGGTTTCACCATGTTGGTCAGGCTGGTCTTAAACTCCTGACCTCAAATGATCCACCCACCTTGGCCTCCCGCAGTGTTGGGATTACAGGCGTGAGCCACCATACCCGGCCTGAGATGGATCTTTTAAACAAACCTCTCAAAGCATAAATCCTTAAGGAGGAAAATTGATTAACTTGGCTACATCAAAATTAAGGAATTCTGCTCCAAGAAATAACACTAAGAGAAAGCTAACAGGCTGATGACAGATTGAAGGAGGATATTCACAATGTCTAAAACTGACAAGAAGCTAATATTTAAAATGCATAGGAGTCTGGGCACGGTGGCTCACACCTGTAATCCCAGCACTTTGGAAGGCCAAGGCAGGCAGATCGTCTGAAGTCAGGAGTTCAAGACCAGCCTGGCCATCATAGAGAAATCCCATACCTACTAAAAATACAAAAAATTAGCTGGGCATGGTGGCGGGCGCCTGTAATCCCAGCTCCTCGGGAGGCTGAGGAAGAAGAATTGCTTGAACCCGGGAGGCAGAGGTTGAAGTGAGCCGAGATTACGCCATTGCACTCTAGCCTGGGGAATAAGAGTGAAACTCCATCTCAAAAAAATAAATAAATAAATAAATAAAATGTATAGGGAATGCCTGCACATCACTACGAAAAAGACAGACTCTGTGGAGGATGCTGTGATAGTCTCGCAGATCCCCTGCGTCAGCGGCTGAGGCACTCACTACCCCAGCTCAGCCAAAGAGTGTTGCTTTGTCCAAGATCGAGTGCCCTTCCCAAAGGCATCCTACATCCAATGACTGGTCCAAGAGGGAGTATAAATGCCTCGCTTGCTAGCCTAGAGGCAAGATGTATTAGTTCATTTTCACCCTGCTGATAAAGACACACCCGAGATTGGGCAATTTACAAAAGAAAGGGGTTTATTGGACTAACAGCTCCATGTGGCTGGGGAGGCCTCACAATCGTGGTGGAAGGTGAAAGGCACATCTCACATGGTGGCAGACAAGAGAAGAGAGAGCTTGTGCAGGGCAACTCCCCCTTATAGAACCATCAGATCTCATGAGATGTATTCACTATAACGAGAACAGCACAGGAAAGACATGCTTCTGTGATTCAATTACCTGCTACCAGGTCTCTCCCACAACATGTGGGAATTCAAGATGAGATTTGGGTGGGAACACAGCCAAACCATATCACAAGACAACTCCAAAAAATCCATCTCAGGCTGGGCACAGTGGCTCACACCTGTAATCCTAGTACTTTGGGGGGCCAAGGTGGGTGGTGACAGAAGTTCGAGACCAGCCTGGCCAACATGGTGAAACCCCATCTCTACTAAAAATACAAAAATTAGTCCAGCATGGTGGTGTGTGCCTGTAATCCCAGCTACTTGGGAGGCTGAGGCAGGCAAATAGCTTGAACCCGGGAGGCAGAGGTTGCAGTGAGCCGAGGCAATGCCACTGCACTCTAGCCTGGGTGACAGAGCAAGATTCTGTCTCAAAACAAACAAACAAAAACAAAACAAAACAAAACAAAAATCTATCCCAGCTCCAGAGCACCCCATGGTTCTGTCTGAAGCCTTCAGAGCAACTTCATCACAGTTCAGCTTCTCCGTCTGTCCAGTTCTGCTTCTCTCACTCACTTGTTCACAGGCATCAGTCCCTGGAATACTACCTCCCCATTAAACTGCTTGCCTGCAGATTTCAGACTCAGAATCTGTTTCACAGATGTCTTAGTCCATCCAGGCTGCTATAACAAAATATCTTAGGCTGGGGAATCAACAAACAACAGAAATCAATGGCTTATAGTTCTGAAGGCTTGCAAGTCCAGGATGAAGGCGCCGGCAGAATTGGTGTCTGGCAAGGGTCTACTCCCCATACCTGGCACCCTCTTCCTGTGTCTTCTTATGGTAGAAGGGCGAACAAGCTCCCTTGGGCTCCTTTTAGAAAAGCACTAATCCCGGACCTAATTACTTCCCAAAGGTGCCACCTCTTAGTGCTACCACACTGGAGATTAAGTTTCAACATATGAATGGAGGTGGGTGACACAAACATTCACATCATAGCAGCAGAGAACTCAACCTAGGTCAGCTGACACTCAAAGTAGTCTTAGGAAGCAAACTAAAATGAGATCTCAGAGCTGGATCACCTGCCATTTAGCCGGCAACGAAGACCCTGTCACTGGTCATTTGTGGAGTACCAATAGCCTCTGGCACGCAATTGTGTGAGAATTGTTAAGATTTTCACTGATGGTGGACTAGAGTGGGATATGAGAGAAATAAACTGATGAGTGCAATCTGCCAGGTGTTTGAGAGTTTTAAAGACTTTGGAATTGGATAGTGTCTTGCTTCCTTTAGGCTGCTATAACAAAATACCTTAGACTTGCTAATTTATAAATAATAAAAATTTATTTCTCACAGTTCTGGAGGCTGGGAAGTCCAAAATCAAGGCACCAGGAGATTCAGTGTCTAGTGAGGGGTTCCTGTCTGTTTCCAAGGTGGCAGCTTCTTGCTGTATCCTCACATGGTGGAAGGGACACATACCATGTCCTCACATAGTGGAAGGGATGGAAGGGCAAAATAGGTTTCTTCAAGCCCTTTCATAAGGGCACTAATCTCATTCACAAGGGTGGAGTTCTCCTGACCTTAGCACCTCTTAAAGACTCTACCTCTTTTTCTTTTTTTTTTTTTTTTTTTGAGACAGGGTCTCACCTCATCACCCAGGCTAGAGTGCAGTGGCACAATCTCAGCTCGTTACAACCTCCACCTCCTGGGCTCAAGAGATCCTCCCACCTCAGCCTCCCAAGTAGCTGGGACTACAGGTGCATGCTACCATGCCCAGTTAATTTTTGTATTTTTCATAGAGATGGGGTCTTACCATGTTGCCCAGGCTGCTCTTGAACTCCTGGGCTTCAGTGATTTGCCTGCTTCGGCCTCCCAAAGTGCTGGGATGATGGGCGTGAGCCACCACACCTGGCCCCACCTCTTAATACTATTGCATTGGGAATTAATTTTCAACATGAATTTTGGAAGGACACATTCAAACCATAGCAGACGACAATTGTTGGAGGCTATCAGTGCAATGGAGAAGGACAATGTAAGGCTGAGGGTGAATAATCACCAACAGAAGGTGAATTCCTCAGTGTGATTCCTAGAAAAATCAGTATGTTGATATGAAGTCCTTATTGTCAAATATTAATTTGATTCTCTCCAGATCAGCAAAAGGGACTGTATGTGAAGCAGAATATCTAGTGTTTAGGATATCAGCTTCTTGCTAGGCAGGCTGAGGTGGGAGGATCACCTGAACTTGGGAGGTTGAGGCTGGAGTGAGCTCTGATTGTACCACTGCACTCCAGCCTCGATGACAGAATGAAATCCTGTCTCAAAAAAAAAAAAAAAAAAAAAAGAAGAAGAAGGCGGGGCGCGGTAATCTCAGCGCCTTGGGATGCCGAAGTGGGCGGATCACTTGAGGTCAGAAGTTTGAGACCAGCCTGGCCAACTTGGCAAAACCCCATCTCTACTAAAAAATACAAAAATTAGCTGGGTGTGGTGGTGCACGCCTGTAATCCCAGTTACTCTGAAGGTGGAGGTAGGAGAATCGCTTGAACCCAGGAGGCAGAGGTTGCAGTAAGCAGAGATTGCGCCATTGCATTCCAGCCTGGGTGACAACAGTGAAACTCCATCTCAAAAAAAAAGTAAAGAAAAGAAAAAAAGAATATCAGAGTCTTGTGGGCAGAGATTTGTGGCTTTTGTTCACTGATATTTCCAGATGTCCAGAACAGTGTCTGGCATATGGTAAGAGCTAAGTAAATATTTGGGTAATAAATGTCTGAATATAACCTTAATAATTTGATTAGACATTCCATGAAATCCCCAAGAGTAAGGAAATAGGGCTAAGAAAGCCTTAATAGAAAGAAAGGCAAGAACTAGAGAAATGGATGGGGCTTAAATGAGAGAGCAACAGATAATAATAATTAATGCTAACACATTGAGCATGTATCTCTTTAGGGATTGCTTATACTAGTCAGTAAATATCTGAGGCTCTTGTATTGATTATCTCGTTTGATCCTTTCCACCACCCTAGGAGGTAGGTATTATGGTCTCCACTTACAGATGAGGACACTGAAGCAAAGAGAGGTTAAATGAGTTGCCCAAGGTCACACAGTAAAAAGTTATGCTGACCTTCAAACCCAATCTGTTTTTCTCTGGAGCCAGAGCTTTCAACAAAAATAAATGCAAGCGGCTGGGCAGGGTGGCTCACACCTGTAATCCCAGCACATTGGGAGGCCGAGGCGGGCGGATCACGAGGTCAGGAGATCGAGACCATCCTGGCTAACACGGTGAAACCCGGTCTCTACTAAAAATACAAAAAATTAGCCAGGCGTGGTGGCGGGCGCCTGTGGTCCCAGCTACTCGGGAGGCTGAGGCAGGAGAATGGCGTGAACCTGGGAGGCGGAGCTTGCAGTGAGCCGAGATGGCGCCACTGCACTCCAGCCTGGCGACAGAGCAAGACTCTGTCTCAAACAAACAAAAAAACAAAAAAAACAAAAACGCAAGCACCTTCTATAATCCAGGTACTATTCCTTTTTTTTTTTTTTTTGGGACAGGGCCTCACTCTGATGCCCAGGTGGAGTGCAGTGGTGAAATCTTGGCTCACTGCAGCCTTGGCCTCCTGTCTCAGCCTCCCTAGCAACTGGGACTACCGTCATGTGCCAACACACCTGGCTAATTTTTGTATTTTTTGTAGAGGCAAGGTCTTGCTATGTTGCCCAGGCTGGTCTTGAATTCCTGGGCTCAAGTGATCCTCCTGCCTTGGCCTCCCAAAGTCCTGGGATTACAGGTGTGAGCCACCCTGCCAGGCCCAGGTACTGGTCTAAGCGTCACACACTTGCTACCCTACAACACATCTATGCTGGCAATATTATTGTCACCATCATGCCTGTGTTATAGACCAGGAAACAAAGACATGGAGAGGTTAAGTGATTTACTTAAAGCCACATATAAATAAGCAGAAAGGCTAGATTTGAGCTCGGACAGTCTAGCCCCAGCTTCCAAGCTCATAACTAATAAATACTACCCTGCTGCTTGGCTAAGTGAGGGGCAAGGCTGATTATCGGCATTTAGGTTGCAACATATGATCCAGTTTGATTTGGTGAAATAAACACAGACTTTAGGAATAGATAGCCCTGAGTTTGAACATCTGATTTTCCAGTGACTTGCTGGGTGACTTTCCCCAATTGTAAAATGCAAAGAAAAACCATATCCAGGCCGGGCATGGTGGCTCAGGCCGGTAATCCCAGCACTTTGGGAGGCCTAGGTGGGTGGATCATCTGAGGTCAGGAGTTTGAGACCAGCCCGGCCAACATGGTGAAACCCCGTCTCTACTAAAAATACAAAAATTAGCTGGGTGTGGTGGCACACGCCTGTAATCCCAGTTATTTGGGAGGCTGAGGCAGGGAATTCCTTGAACCCAGGAGGCGCAGGTTGCAGTGAGCCAAGATCGCACCACTGCACTCCAGCCTGGGCAAAAAGAACAAAACTCCGTCTCAAAAAAAAAAAAACTCATATCCACTTTGCAATTGTGAGGAGTAATGAGGTCATGAGTATAAAGTTCCTGGCAGAGTTCCTGGCATGATCAAGACATTTTAATGACTTTTTTTTCCTCCCATCTTGCTGAAGATATTTAGCTTAGATCAGGGGTCTTAACTCTTTTGCACCACAGACCCCCTTTAGCAGTCTGGGGAAGCTGATGAGGCCTTTCTCAGAATATTTATTTTATTACTATTATTATTATTATTATTGTTGTTGTTGTTGTTGTTGTTGTTTTTGAGACAGGGTCTCACTCTGTTGCCCAGGGTGGAGCACAGTAGTGCCATCACGGCTCACTGCAGCCTCAACCTCTCCTGAGTCAGGTGATCCTCCCACCTCAGCCTCCCAAGTAGCTGGGACTACAGGCGAGCACCACCACACCCAGCTACTTTTTGTATTTTTTTTTTTTTTTGTAGAGACGGGGTTTCACCATGTGGCCCAGGCTGGTAACTCCTGGGCTCAAGCACTCCACTCACCTTGGCCTCCCAACATGCTGGGATTACAGGCGTGAGGCACTGCACCCAGCCTCAGAATAATGATTTTATATACAAACAATAAAATGCATAGGACTACAAGGGAGGTCAAATATAGTGAAATACCATTATCAAAAATGTTTCAAATTTAAATTTATGATATAATAATTTATGAGCTTGTTAATGCGTTAAGTAATAAGACTTAATGGCAGATCCAAAAAGACCAAAAATTCAAAGAAGTGATGAGGGTAAAAGATATTTGGGGATAATCCAGAGCACCCGTTGTGTGAGATGAAAATAGCAATGGTTTCTAGCAGTGACAGGAGCCAGTCCTGCTAAGTCTGCAGGGGTTTGTTGCCTACAATCACAATGGAAGAAAATGCTAAATTCCAGCATGAGGTCAGTGAAGGGAAAAGAAAAAAAGGTGTAATTTTTTTTCCATCCAAGTTCACAGACCCCTGGGTTAAGAACAGCTGGTGTAGAGGAAGGCAGTGGAGAGGAAACTCTGGAACTAGCCAGTTTGTTTGGAAGCGCTTCGTATATGGGCCTCTTCAGTCATCTTTTTGGATGTTATTGATTTGGCCCTGTATGGAGAGCAGTGATACATGTCAGATTCACAATTCTCAAAGCAGAACTGCTGATCTTCCCTCCACAACCAGACCTGCCCCACCCGAAGCCTTCTTCAGCTCCGTGGATGGCTCTCTTCTTCCAATTGCCCAACAAAAACCCTGGCATTGCCTTGAAGCACCCCACATTGAATCCATTGGAAAATCCTACTGGCTCTGCCTTCCTGACTCTGCCCACCGCTGCCTGCCTCCACTGCTCCCAACCTTGTCTGAGCCGCAATGACTTCTCACCTGGTTACTGCAATGGCCCCATCTACTCCCCCAGCTTCCTCCTTGTCCCCCTGAAGTTCATTTATTTTTATTTTTAAATTAAGTAGAGACATAGTCTTACTATGGTGTCCAGGCTGGTCTTGAACTCCTGAGCTCAAGTGATCCTCCCGTCTCAGCCTCCCAAAGTGCTAGGATTACAGGCATGAGCCCCTATGCCTGGCCATCCCTGCAGTTCATTTTTTTTTGTTTTTTTTGAGACAGTGTCTGGCTCTGTCACCCAGGCTGCACAATCTCAGCTCACTGCAACCTCCACCTCCCAGGCTCAAGCCATCCTTCCACCTCAGCCTCCCACGTAGCTGGGACTATGGGTGCACGCCACCATGCCCGGCTAATTTTTGCGTTTTTTTGTAGAGATGGGGTTTCACCATGTTGCCCAGGATGGTCTTGAACTCTTGGGCTCAAGCAATCTGCCCACCTTGGCCTCCCAAAGTGCCAGGATTACAGGTGTGAGCCACTGCACCTGGCCATCCCTGCTGTTTATTTTTAACACAGCAGGCAGAGTGACCCTTTATGTGCAGGCTCCTTGCTCACTTTGCTACAGGCACTTTGGTCTCCTTGCTGCTCCTCAAACATGCTAGGCAAGCTCCTACCTTAGGGCCTTTGCACTGACTTGACTGTTCCCTTTGACAGCAGTAATCTTCCCTCCAACAGCAGCATTTCTAATTCTCACATCTCTTTGAACTCTTCATGCAAATGTCATCTCTTCTATGAGGCCTACCCTGATTACCTTATTTATTTGAGAATAAATAAATAAAGCTGGAATGCAGCAGCGTGATCTCAGCTCACTGCAACCTCTGCCTCCCAGGCTCAAGTGATCCTCCTACCTCAGCCTCCCAAGTAGCTGGGACTACAGATGCATGCCACCATACCTGGCTAACTTTTGTATTTTTAGTGGAGACAGGGTTTCACTATGTTGGCCAGGCTGGTCTCGAACTCCTGACCTCAAGTGATCCTCCCACCTTGGCCTCCCAAAGTGCTGGGATTACAGACGTGAGCCACTGTGCCTGGCCCCTCGTTCCCCTCTTTAAATGTGAAACATCTATCTTCAGCCCTCCCAATCCCCTTACCCTGTTCTAATCTTTCTTTCGTTTTTGGCGCTTAAGATCTTACAGCATGTTATATAATTTACCTATTTATTTTCTGTCTTCATCCTTTTTCCACCCACCTCCAACTAGAAAATAAACTCCATACGAAAAAGAATCTTTGTTTTGCTTACTGTTATCTTTTTAGTACATAATAGGTACTCGGTACATGGAGTAAGTCAAGGACAAAAGCATAGCTGGTGGGTTACATGTTGTAGTGAAACAACTCAGACCCCAGAACCAGAGCTGGACTCTGTTCCCAGCTCTAGCAGCAACAAGCTGTACTACCCTGAGGAACTCACTGCATCTCTCTGAGCTTCCGGGTCCTAGTCTGTAACAAGGAAGTTACAGAAGCTAACCCGCAAAGTTGTGAGGATTAAGAGAGCTAGTTAGAGGCCAGGTGAGGTGGCTCATGCCTGTAATCCCAGCACTTTGGGAGGCCGAGGTGGGCAGATCATGAGGTCAGGAGTTCGAGACCAGCCTGACCAACATGGTGAAACCCCATCTCTACAAAAAATACAAAAATTAGCCAGGTGTGGTGGCGCATGCCTGTAATCCCAGGTACTCAGGAGGCTGAGGCAGGAGAATCGCTTGAATCCAGGAGGCAGAGGTTGCGGTGAGCTGAGATTGCGCCACTGCACTCCAGCCTGGGCGACAGAGCAAGACTCCATCTCAAAAAAAAAAAAAAAAAAAAAAAGAGAGACAGTTACTTGGGGCCAGGCATGGTGGCTCATGCCTGTAATTCCAGCACTTTGGGAGGCCGAGGTGAGTGGGCAAATCACTTGAGCTCAGGAATTGGAGACCAGCCTGGGCAATATGATGAAACCCCATCTCTACAAAAAATACAAAAAAATTAGCCAGGCACAGTGGCACATGCCTGTAGTCTCAGCTACACGGGAAGCTGAGGTGGGAGGATTGCTTGAGCCTGGGAGGCAGAGACTGCAGTGAGCTGTGATTGCGCCATTGCACTTCAGCCTGGGTGATAGAGCAAGATCCCGTCTCAAAAAAAAAAAAAGAAAGAAAAAAGAAAAAAAGAGCTAGTTGGTCAAGGGCGTGGCGCTTTGCAGGTGTTTAATAAATGCCAGTTCCTGGTCCCCTTCTGATCCGGAATAAGTAACTTCCTCCTGTTGGCATGGAGCCCCTGGACTCCAGTAAAAGAGCCGAGTTTGTGTCCCTCCCCCTCGTCATGTTCTCAGAAAGGCTCAGAATAGAACCCAAATCTCCCGGCTCCACTTGGAGCTGTAGCCAACAGACCACACGACCACTTTTTTCCTGTCCACTACTTTCTTTTGAGGTGGAAAGTAGTCAGTTGGAATAACTTACCCAGGGGCAGGGAAAGGAAAAAACAGCAAAAATTGTTTTAAAAGGGAGTTATACAAGCATTTGCAGGAAAACCCCATTGAGGGGCATTAATGCTGATTCAAAGGAGGAGGAAATATGAAATCTGACAGTTTTCCAGGCCTCTGGTCCTGAATTTCCTCTCTTCCATCACACATTTTTCTCACCCACAAAATGGGCCTTAAAAAAAGGATGACAGGTTAGAAAATAGACCATGTCAAAAAAAGTGGGGAGTCTGAGGTTGTTGTTCCGCAAGAGCATAAATGCTGCTCCCCATTATGACCGGCCAGTTCCCTAAGTAATGATGGGGAAAGGCAGGCTCAGGCAGAAGCTGATGTCTCCCCAGGGAAGGAGAATGAATTCTGGATTACGAATGGAGACCATTTTCCAGGGCTGCTTTGATCTCTTGCCAGATCCAGGGCTGGAGACCAGCAAGTTGGGACTCCAAGGAAAACCGGACTTCGCAGCAGTCTTTAGCAGCTGTCTTCCCAAACGGGTGTGTGCCTGCAAAGCCGGGGCGGCCCTACGGTCCAGCCCAGCTTCTGCCCAGCGCCTGTGCCCTTGCACTTCTGCCCCTGGGAGTCCTGCCTCCTGCTTTTCCTCCCCACCCAAAACAGAGCTGAGTTGGCGGCCGAAAATGAGTAAGTGTGAAGTGAGACTGCACACTGGTCTTTGTTGAGGGTTTGTTTTTGCCAAGCAGCTTGGTGGAGAAGATTGCATTGCTTGGTTATTTTTAAACCTGGATTTCTGGAATTTTATTTGGAAAAAACAAAACAGAAACTCAAGTCTTGAGAGGCTAGGGGCTCCAGGCATCCTCTCTAGGAGGCTTGATATTGCCTAGAGCTGCCAGGAGCCTGGGGGAGTTTTGGGCCGGCAGAGGACGGAGGAGCAGAGGGTTTCCAGTCAGTTCTGGAAAGCAGCCCTGCTCCCCATCCCCAGGGGAGAGAACGCCACACCTATATGAGGGCTCACTTCTGGTGCTTCTACTTGCTGTGTGCCAGGCTGGGTGGCAATCAAGACAGTTTCGGTCCTTGGTTGTGTGTGGCTCATGGCTTAGATGAAGATAATTTTCTTTTTTTATTTTTTAGAGGTGGGGTCTCACTATCCTGCCCAGACTGGTCTCAAACTCCTGGCCTCAAACCATCCTCCTACCTCAGCCTCCCAAAGTGCTGGGATTACAGGCATGAGCCAGTAGTTCACCTGGCCTAGATGAAGAAATTGATAGTTGCAATATATTTACAATACCAGCTTCACAGGGGAAGACACAAAGGTTGGGGTTGGGGCTGCTAACCTAGCCTAGAAGGATCCAGAATGAAACCCAAAGAATGTGTAGGGTCAGCAAAGCACAGCCAGAGAGGACTGTGGGTAGGAGAGGGGTGGGGCGGGGGTGGCAGCAAGAAAGCAGGGGCTTGATGGCAGAGACTTGGCTTCTAGCTCCTGCTCCATCTCCAGCAAGCAGTGCCATTTAAGCAAATGTGCTTGTCTCCTCTGCACTTCATTCTGTTCATCTATAAAACAAGGGATGTTATTAATCCGTTACTTACAAAAGCTAACATTTACTGAGTCCATACTTGGTGCCAGGCCCTATTCTAAGCACCTTATATATATTAAGTCCAGGGGTAATTTTCAAAAACAATAAAATTATGACTCTCATACAGATATTAAATGAACCTATATCAAAGATTTTGTGGAACACATTAAGTAATGAGGGAATTGATAAGATGTTACGACTAGTTCAAAATATCTCACAGTTATAGTCGCGTAAGGAACAGGGAAGTGAACTTACAGATTAGGTACAAAACTGGCAAAGTTGGTTGATATCCACACGGCAATAATTAATTGCATTCTACCGGACACAAGTTGCATTTCTATGGACGAGAACCAGGCCGGGCACAGTGACTCATGCCTGTAATCCCAGCACTATGGGAGGCCGAGGCAGCAGATCACTTGAGGTCAGGAGTTTGAGACTAGCCTGACCAACATGATGAAACCCTGTCTCTACTAAAAACACAAAAATTAGCTGGGTGTGGTGGTGCATGCCTGTAATCCCAGCTACTCGGGAGTTTGAGGCAGCAGAATCGCTTGAACCCGGGTGGTGGAGGTTGCAGTGAGCCGAGATCACACCATTACACTCCAGCCTGGGCAACAAGAGTGAAACTCCCATCTCAAAAAAAAAAAAAAAAAAGAACAATTTGTTTTACTGACAGCTTTCTACAAGATACAGAGCTACAAAGTAGCTCAAAGACGAAGGGCCAAAAATAATCCTATGGGTTGAGCTAGTCAGGACACCCACTGAATGTCAAGGTTTTTCTAATTTGTCCCTATGATCTCCCCAACCCCTTAGGATCATTATAATCTTAAATAAAAATGACTCTTGATTTAAAAATTGACTGTTCTCATTAGATGTGGCCTGATTGTTTATGTAGGTACAGCAAGAGAGTTAATTTGTCAGCTAGACATGGTGGCTCATGCCTGTAATCTCAGCCCTTTTGGGAGGCCGAGGTGGACGGATCACTTGAGCCCAGGAGTTCCAGACTAGCTTGGGCAACATCATGAAACCCCTTCTCTACAAAAAATACAAAAGATTAGCTGGGCATGGTGGCACACACCTGTAGTCTCAGCTACTAGGGAGGCTAAGGTGGGAGGATTACCTGAGCCCAGGAGGTTGAGGCTGCAGTGAGCCATGATTGCGCCACTGCACTCCAGCCTGGGCGACAGAATGAGACCTTGTCTCAAAGAAAAAAAAAGTGTTAATTTGTCGTATAGGCCTCCTAAATGTGCTTCACAAAATTTAGAGCCATGTCATTTCAAACAATTACAAAATTAGCTTTTGTCTAGAAGTTTTCATAAGGAATCTCCAATTGGAATCTTTATTCTTTTCCCAGCTGGAATCTTAAAAGGCTTTATTATTTGTTATTTCAAAGTTAAGACACCCAGCTCAAGACACTTCCCACAAAATTTCTTTCACCTGTCAAACCTGTATATCTGAGTGAATTCTTCTCTTTTTTTGTTCTCTGAATATCATAAAGTTCCTGGCCTTCCATGAAGTGACTGTCTTTAATATCTGTAAATCAGGTACCAAGTCACTTTTGATTTTTTTGTTTGTTCTTTTTTTTTTTTTTTTTTTTTTTTAAGACAGAGTCTGGTTCTATCATCCAGGCTGGAGTGCAGTGGTGCGACCTCAGCTCCTGCAACTTTCGCCTCCCCGGTTCAGGCTATTCTCCTGCCTCAGCCTGCGCAGTAGCTGGGACTACAGATTACCGCCACCACAGCTGGCTAATTTTTATATTTTTAGTAGAAATGAGGTTTCACCATGTTGGCCATACTGTTCTCAAACTCCTGACCTCAGGTGATCTGCCTGCCTTGGCCTCCCAAAGTGGTGGGATTACAGGTGTGAGCCACCGCACCTGGCCCCAAGCCAGTTTTCATGGAGACCTTTGTAGGCGTGTGTTCCGTAAGTATTAATACAAATTGTATCCCTTAAAATGCCCTGTCACACCTGATTTAGTGAGCACCACTCTCAGATATGATGCTCCAAGTGAGGCCTTGGCTACAATTAATCCATTTGTCCTGGTAAGAAGGAGGACATAGTCTTGCTGAACATGTGCAAATAACTATTACCATGAGAAGTAAAAAGACTTTTTTTTTTTTTTTAGGTGGAGTTTCGCTCTTGTTGCCCAGGCTGGAGTGCAATCGCGCAATCTCGGCTCACCGCAACCTCCACCTCCCGGGTTCAAGAGAGTCTCCTGCCTCAGCCTCCTGAGTAGCTAGAATTACAGGTGCCCACCACCAAGCCCGGCTAGTTTTGTATTTTTAGTAGAGACGAGGTTTCTCCATGTTGGTCAGGCTGGTCTCGAACTCCTGACCTCAGATGATCTGCCCACCTCGGCCTCCCAAAGTGCTGGGATTACAGGCATGAGCCACCACGCCTGGCCAAAAAGTAAAAAGACTTTATAAGAGTTTCTGAATTCTAGAAGGCCAGGGAGAATCAGATATCATTTTTAAATGGTTTCTTTCCGTTTATAAAAGCAGAGATGACAAAATTGTTATGGTTACAGATGGATTAAGAAGAGAGAGAAAGGACATTTCTTCTTTAATAAATAAGGACAATAGAACGTTGAAACAACACCAGCAGTTTTCTAAACATATTTGTTTAGAAAAATACAATAAAATTTCCCTCATCAGTTCACTCAGTCCTATGTAATTAATTCTTATTCTGCTGTCTTCTGAGTTAAACATGAAACTATTTGCTTCTAACCCTCAACAGCCCTGGAAATCCTGACTCATTCCACTGATAATAGTCTAAGAATTTTCTAAGTAATGTCAGCTCAGCTCAGTTTGAAGTACCTGGTACAGTCCTTTCCCATACAGCTCTGAGACTGTCCTTGGTTGGAAACACCAAATCCAGCCTATAGCTTATAGCAGTAAACCTCTGAGGCATTGCAGATGACAGAGAGTTAATATGGCTTTGGTTAATTTATTATAGATCATCTTAAAATGTGAAAGGTCTGGCCAGGCTCGGTGGCTCACACCTGTAATCCCAGCACTTTGGGAGGCCGAGGGGGGCGGCTCACCTGAAGTCAGGAGTTCGAGACCAGCCTGGCCAACATGATGACACCCTGTCTCTATTAAAAATACAAAAAATTAGCTGGGCATGGGGGCACACGCCTGTAATACAGTTACTCAGGAGGCTGAGGCAGGAGAATCGCTTGAACCCAGGAAGTGGAGGTTGTAGTGAGCCGAGATTGTGCCACTGCACTCCAGCCTGGGCACAGAGCGAGAGTCCATCTTAAAATACAATACAATACAATACAATACAACACAATACAATGCAATACAATACAATATAAAATAAAATAAAATAAGAAAGATCTGATGAAGGTTCGTAACAGGAGCCAGGAAACAAGGAAATGTGGTTGTTTTTGTGGCACGCAAAACAGAGATAATAAAACCACATCCAAAATTTTGACAAAAATACCTCTAAAGATAATTGATAACATCTATCTGCACAGAAATCAGTAAATATTACATCTGATTCATAGAAATGTATGAACATAATTTGTGCAGAGGAAAGAAAATCTTGAGATTGAACATATGATAATACAGAAACATTTTTTTTTTTGAGACAGGTTCTGACTCCATAGCCCAGGCTGGAGTGCAGTGGCATGATCATGGCTCACCACCGCCTCAACTTCTTGAGCTTGAGTGATCCTCCTGCCTCAGTCTCCCAAGTAGCTTGGACTACGGGCGTGTACCACCACGCCTAGCTAATTTTATTTTTATTTTTTATAGAGATGGGATCCCACCATATTGCCCAAACTGGTCTCGAACTCCTGGGCTCAAGCAATCCTCTCACTTCAACCTACCAAAATGTTGGGATTACAGACATGAGCCACTGCTCCTGGACATAATTTTTGTTTTTATGAGCCCAAGAGTTTGGTACCAAGAATATCAACTAAAGAGATTCAGGCCAGGAGTGGTGGCTTCATGCCTGTAATCCTAGCACTTTGGGAGGCTGAGACAGATGGATTCCCTGAGCTCAGGAGTTTGAGACCAGCCTGGCTGACATGGTAAAACTCCGTCTCTACTAAAATACCAAAAATCAGCTGGGCATGGTAGCATGCACCTGTAATCCCAGCTACTCAGAGGCTGAGGCAGGATAATTGCTCAAACCCAGGAGGCGGAGGTTGCAGTGAGCTGAGATTGTGCCACTGCACTCCAGCCTGGGCAACAAAGCAAAACTCTGTTTAAAAAAAGAAAGAAGCAAGATTCAGTAACAGTAGAGTAGAGCCTAGACACCTTACAAATGTTTACAGCTCTCTATTCCATGACGAGTCTGATGTGCATCCTAACCAAGACACACTGGCTTTGACCACGATAGACTCAAATTAAAGAAGGAAGGTTGTGGCAAGTAAACATTTTAAATAACTGAACTTGGCCGGGTGTGGTAGCTCACGCCTATAATCCCAGCTCTGTGGGAGGCCAAGACGGGCAGATCTCTTGAGCCCAGGAGTTCAAGACTAGCCCGGACAACATGTAGAAATCCCAGAAAAATACAAAAATTGCCAGCCATGGTGGTGCCTGCTTGTGGTCCCAGCTACTAAGGAAGGCTGAGGTGGGAGGATCATCTGAGCCCGGGGAGGTTGAGCCTGCAGTGAGCCATGATTGCATCACTGCACTCCAGCCTGGGTGACAGATACCCTGTCTCAACAAAATAAAAAAGAGAAAGGAAAGGAAAGGAAAGTGAAAGGGGAAGGGGAAGGGGAAGGGGAAGGGAAGGGGAAGAGGAAGGAAAGGGGAAGAGAAGGGGAAGGGGAAGGGAAGGGAAAGGGGAAAGGGAATTGAAGGGAAAGGGGAAGGGAAGAGAAAGGGGAAAGGGAATTGAAGGGAAAGGGGAAGGGGAAGGGGAAGGGGAAGGGAAGGGAAGTGAAGGGAAGGGAAGAGAAGGGAAGGGAAGGGAAGGGGAAGGAGGGGAAGGAAGAAAGAAAACTGAACTCATAGCTGATAACACTATACTGTTGTTGCCAATATCATCAGGCAAAGCATGACCAGGACTTTGATAAAAGTCGGAAAACTCGACAGATCTGTTTCATGAGTTCTAGTTCATAAGAGAACTAGCTCATGGGAGTGTTCTCCTTAAGGATAAAAACATAAAAAGGACGGCTGGGAGCAGGAGTTCACGCCTGTAATCCCAGCATTTTGGGAGGCTGAGGCAGTGGATTCCTTGAGTCCAGGAGTTTGAGACCAGCCTAGGCAACATGGTGAAAACCCTGTCTCTACTTTAAAAATAAAGAAATTAGCTGGGCATGGTGGCGTGCGCCTATAGTTCCAGCTACTTGGGAGGCTGAGGTGGAAGAATCACCTGAACCTGGGAGGTTGAGGCTGCTGTGAGCCGAGATCGCGCCACTGCACTCCAGCCAGGACCACCCCAAACCCCCCCAAAAAACAAAACAAAAATATAAGGGACAAGGCCATTGTCTCAGGGGCTTCCCATAAAACATGCAATTTTAAAATATTTATGTGAATAATATTTTAATTACACAAATTTAACCTGAGCGTCTCTTCTGAATTGACAACTCTTCCTGTCCAACTTTTAAATTAAACCTAATTATTTCTTGCATTTTTCATCTAAAGTGAAAGAACAAATCTTTGTGATTTTCCAGGGTTACTTGGGAAATCTCAAAGATCATTTTAGGTGAAGAACATATTTTGAAAGTTTTATTTTTTATTTTTCTATTTAAGGATTCAATTTAGGAAGGCAAAAATCAAAACAGTTGTCAAGGAGATTTGGACATTTGATTAAGATAGGATCTTGGGTGCCTGTAATTGTGACAAAAAGCACTTAAAAATAAGCATAGAAGGTAACAAAAATGGTAAAGAACATTAGCTTCTTCATAAGTGAGAATTCCTGAAGTAAATTGATTATTTAGGGGGAAAAAGAATTTATTAAGACCTGGAGTCTTTGTTCTCTGTGTAATTATATAGTAAAGAATAACCTTTTATATTGCGGTAAATCAAGCCCATCAAGATTGAGCAAACTTTGCTACAATTTCAATGTATTTCATAGCTCATTTTCAGACTCAGATATGGACAAACCAAGACAAGTGAAATTCACTTTTGAGTTTTGTCTTTTTTAATGCTTTTTTATATTCTGGGCCACATTAATGCTTTACTTGAGTACAATGTTTCTCTTTCAGTGGGTCTATGAGGTCAAAACAATTTTCATATTAACAGTAAAATGTTATTTATATTAGCATACAGTGTATTCATAATTCTTAGCTTTAAATGAGTCACTCATTAAGTATTTTAGGCCAATCACGGTGGCTCACACTTGTAATCCTAGCACTTCGGGAGGCTGAGGATCACTTGTGGCCAGGAGTTCAAGACCAGCCTGGGCAGCATAAATAAAAAGTTTTAAAAAAAAGTAGCCAGGCGTGGGTTGGGTGCAGTGGCTCACGCCTGTAATCCCAGCACTTTGGGAGGCCAAGGCGGGTGGATCATGAGGTCAGGAGATCGAGACCACCCTGGCTAACATGGTGAAGCCCCGTCTCTACTAAAAACACAAAAAATTAGCTGGGGGTGGTGGCGGGCGCCTGTAGTCCCAGCTACTCAGGAGGCTGAGGCAGGAGAATGGCGTGAATCGGGGAGGCAGAGCTTGCAGTGAGCCAAGATCGTACCACTGCACTCCAGCCTGGGCAACAGAGTGAGACCCTGTCTCAAAAAAAAAAAAAAAAAAGAAAAAAGCCAAACATGGTGGCAAGCACCTGTAGTACTAGCTACTTGGGAAGCTGAGGTGGGAGGATCACTTGAGCCCAGGAGTTCGAGGTTACAGTGAGCTGTGATCATGCCACTGCACTCCAACCTGGGTGATAGTGCAAGACCCTGTTTGAAAAAAAATAATTCTTTTTAATTAAATATTGATTAAATATTGATAGCTATAATTCACATAAACAAAAACTGTTGTGGATCTTCATGAAGTCCCAAGAATGGAAAAGATTCAAGAAACCAAAAAGAAAAAAATAAAAACCTGAGAACCTCTGCTTACATAAAGATGGATCTCTTAGTCACTGTTGCTTCTAGTGTAATCTCAACCACTCATATTAATTTTTATTTGATACCAAAGTTTTACTTTTTACCAAAGTAATGGACTTCTATTTTGCAGGTCAAGCTAGGGGGTGGAGAGAGGGTAAGTAATTAAGGCCGGTCTGCTTTATCCAGCATGGGAGCTGACTAACAAAGATAACAGTACAACTTTCTACAGCCACACATCCTTTTTTACACCTTTAAAAAATGTCCATTAACATAACCCCAAATATTTTAAATAGTACATATATTATTTTATAAATATCTTATATAGCATATGAGCAGAATTATATAAACTTTAAATTATGTTTAGTAAACATTGTTTCTATCTTTAGTTAGCAATCATTTAGGTATCAATGATTATTCATTAAATAACTCAATTTAGTATCAGTTCAGGTTTTGTGGAGACAGAGTTTTGTTCTGTCTCCCAGGCTAGAGTGCAGTGGTGCAATCATGGCTCACCCCAGCTTCGAACTCCCGACTCAAGCAGTCCTCCCATCTCAGCGTCTAGAGTAGCTAGGACTACTGCAGGCACATACCATAGTGCCTAGCTAATTAAAAACATTTTTTTTTTGTAAGGACAAGGTCATACTTTGTTGGCCAGGCTGGTTTCAAACTCCTGAGCTCAAGTGATCCTCCCGCCTCTGCCTCTCAAAGTGCTGGGATGCCAGGTGGGAGCCGCTGTGTATGCCCTTAGTTCAAAGATTTTTTGTTTTGTTTTGTTTGTTTTTGGAAACGGAGTTTCGCACCTGTTGCCCAGGCTGGAGTGCAATAGAGCAATCCTGGCTTGCTGCAACCTCCGCCTCCTGGGTTCAAGCAATTCTCCTGCCTTAGTCTCCTGAGTAGCTGGGATTACAGGCACCCGCCACCATGCCCAGCCAGTTTTTTGTATTTTTTAGTAGAGATGGGGTTTTGCCATGTTGGCCAGGCTGATCTTGAACTCCTGATCTCAGGTAATCCACCCACCTCAGCCTCCCAAAGTGCTGGGATTATAGGTGTGAGCCACCGTGCCAGCCTGATCTTTTCCCTTCTTGAGCCAGTTATTTTGACTTTGAGCAGGAAGTGCTTTTGTGTCCTATTTCAGGGTTTGCTGTCTGACCTAAAGACACACTCTCACTAGCAGAAGAGGAGTTAGAGGGAACAAATGAATGAACAGTGAGTTGGGAGGAAAGAGTGGATGAATAAGTAAAGATCCCTTGGTGGCAAGTAACAGAAATGAAACTCAAACCATCTTAGGCAATATGTCTCTGAAAATCCCATTGGCTTCAGGTATGGCTGGATCCAGGGACTCAAGGTTATCAGGACCTATCTCTCTTTGTCTTTTTATTGTGGAATGTTATATAGGAAGGCTTATTGAAAGCTCTGGCACTGGCACCAACAACTCCAGGCTTACACCTTATCTTCTCTTAAAACCAGCAGGAAGATGCTCTAATGCCCCTGGAGCTCATTGGCCTGCATTGGTCCTGACTCTCTTTTGTTTGAATGGGGTCACATGGCCATAGTCAAAGCAGTCACTTGGCCAGGGATAAAATAGATGGACTAGTGTAGACCTGATCTGCATGCCCATTCCTGGAGCATGGTAAGTTATTCCAACCAAGTCACATGGACTGAGAGTGGAGAAGGGGTAGTATCCCTAAAGAAAAATCAGAAGAAGGAGATTTGAGAAAGAAAAGACATAAAATAAAGGGACAGCCAAGTGGCTGGATGAGGCTTCAGCTCCATTTCAAATAGTGACAAATCTACAAAGAAAAATAAAGCAGGGCCAGGCACTATGGCTCACACCTGTAATCCCAGCACTTTGGGAGGCCGAGGTGGGAGGAACACCTGAGCCCAGGAGTTTGAGACCAGTCTGGGCAATATGGTGAGACTCCATCTCTACAAAAAGATCCAAAAATTAGGCCGGGCACGGTGGCTCACACCTGTAACCCCAGCACTTTGGGAGGCTGAGGCGGGCAGATCATGAGGTCAAGAGATCGAGACCATCCTGGCCAACATGGTGAAACCCCATCTCTACTAAAAATACAAAAATTAGCTGGGCATGGTGGCACGAGCCTGTAGTCCCAGCTACTTGGGAGGCTGAGGCAGGAAAATCACTTGAACCCGGGAGGCGGAGGTTGCAGTGAGCCAAGATCACACCACTGTACTCCAGCCTGGTGACAGAGGGAGACTTGGTCTCAACAACAACAACAACAGAAAGGTACAAAAATTAGCCAGGCATGGTGGTGCATGCCTGTCATCCCCTGCTACTCAGGAGACTGAGGTGGGAGGAGTGCTTGAGCCTGGAGGTCTAGGCTGCAGTGAGATGTGATGGCACCACTGCACTCCAGTCTGGGCAACAAAGTGAGACCCTGCCTCAAAAAAAAAAAAATTAAGCAGGATAATGGGGACCAAAAAAAGAGAGAAAATCTTCACTGCTCTGAAACTAATACCTCTTTTGAAGCTGCTCTTGCAGCATTTTTGGAGCTTGAAAGGTCAATGTCTTCAGCTTTTAGCTTTGCACTCTGGAGATTCTTTGAGGTGAAGTGAAGGAATTCATTAACAACTTTCTGAGGGTGGGAAAAGATGTTCAATTACAAGCTGTAGGGGTTTCAGGGTCTTGATCTTCCCTTGTGTTTGAGTGAAGCCACACCTCTTCCTGGGTCAGGAGTCTTTCACTTAGCAGTTAATCATTGAGTGCCTTCTCTGCTTCATGCAGAGTTCACAGTGATGCAGCAGCAAGTGAGAGTTCCTGTCCTCATGGAGTTTACTCTCTAAGACAGGGCACAGAATGACCAATGAAACAGGCATGTGTGGCATGTCCAGTGGTGAGAGATGCAGGGAGGAAGGATGAAACAGGCTGAGGGGTAGAGGGTCACCAGGTGGCCGAGGAAGTCCTCTCTGTTGAGAAGACGTTTGAACAAAGACTGAAGGGTGTGATGCGTGAAGCCATGCAATTGTCTGGGGAGTAGAATTCCAGGCAGAGAGAAACGCAAGATCAAAGGCCTTGTGGCAAGAGATGCCTGCCTCATTGGAGGAGCAGCCAGAAGGCTGGTGTGGCTGGAACAGAGTGAGTGAAAGGGAGAACGGTAGGAGGTGAGGTCAGAGAGATAAAAGGAGGTCACCCTGGTAACAATGTTGGCTTTACTCTGAGTGAGACAGGAAGACAGTGGGCATGGTGAGCATTATCTGACTTTGGGTGTTAAGGAATCACACAATGATATAGTTTTGGAGACGGAGTCTTGCTCTGTTGCCAGGCTGGAGTGCAGTGGCACGATCTCGGATCACTGCAACCTCTGCCTTGGGTTCAAGCAATTCTCCTGCCTCAGGCTGGGATTACAGGTGCCTGGCACCATGCCCAGTTAATTTTTGTATTTTTAGCACAGACAGAGTTTCACCATGTTGGCCAGGCTTGTCTTGAACTCCTGACCTCATGTGATCCGCCTATCTCGGCCTCCCAAAGTGCTGGGATTATAGGCATGAGCCAGCACACCCGGCCTCATGTTCGACTGTAATCCTCAATGTTGGAGGTGGGGCCTGGTGGGAGGGGATCGGGTCATGGGGGTGGTTTCTCATGGTTTAACACCATCCCACTTGGTGCTGTCATCACGATAGTGAGTTCTCATGAGATCTGGTTGTTTAAAGTTGTGTGGCACTTCCCACCTTGCTCTCTTCCTCCTACTCCAGCCATGTGAAGATGCCTGCTCCAGCTTTGCCTTCCACCATGAGTAAAAGCTCCTTGAGGCCTTCCAAGAAGCAGATGCTGCCATGCTTCCTATATAGCCTGAAGAACCATGAACCAATTAAACCTCTTTTTTTTCTTTTTTTTTTTTGAGATGGAGTCTTCCTCTGTCACCCAGGCTGGAGTGCAGTGGTGCAATCTCGGCTCACTGCAACCTCCACCTCCCAGGTTCAAGTGATTCTCCTGTCTCAGCCTCTTGAGTAGCTGGGATTACAGGTGCACACCACCATACTCAGCTATTTTTTGTATTTTAGTGGAGACAGGGTTTCACCATGTTTCCCAGGCTGGTCTTGAACCCCTGAACTCAGGCAATCCACCTGCCTCGGCCTCCCAAAGTGCTAGGATTACAGACATGAGCCACTGTGCCCATACCTCTTTTCTTATAAATTACTCAGTCTCAGGTGTTTCTTTATAGCAATGTGAGAACAGACTAATACACACCACAAACCAAAAAACCAACACACAGACAACAGAAGAAGTACTTTGGCAGCTGTGTGAAGAACAGACTGCAGTAAGCAAAGGTGGAAGCATGGAGACGGGTATTAGGCATCTGCTGCAATAATACTGGTGAGAGATGGAGTTGGCTGGGACTAGGGTGCCGCAGTGCAGGTGGTGAGAAGTGGCCAGATGCAGGAGGAAAGACACTGTTTTGGGAAGTCAGGGACCCCGAATGGAGGGACCGGCTGGAGCCAAGGTAGAAGAGCATAAATTGTGAAGATTTCATGGACATTTATCAGTTCCCAAAATTAATAGTTTTGTAATTTCTTACTCCTGTCTTTACTGCAATCTCTGAACATAAATTGTGAAGATTTCATGGACATTTATCACTTCCCTAATAATACTCTTATACTTTCTTATGCCTGTCTTTATCTCTTAATCCTGTTACCTTCATAAGCTGAGAATGTACGTCACCTCAGGACCACTATTGTACAAATGGATTGTAAAACATGTGTGTTTGAACAATAATGAAATCAGTGCACCCTGAAAAAGAACAGAATAACAGCGATTTTCAGGGAACAAGGGAAGATAACCATAAGGTCTGACTGCCTGTGGGGTCGGGCAGAATAGAGCCATATTTTTCTTCTTGCAGAAAGTGAGTAGGAGAAATATTGCTGAACTCTTTTCCCAGCAAGGAATAACCCTGGGGAAGGAATGCATTCCTGGGGGTAGGTCTATAGACGGCCGCTCTGGGAGTGTCTGTCTTATGCGGTTGAGATAAGGACTGAAATAGATCTTGGTCTCCTGCAGTACCCTCAGGCTTACCAGGATTGGGAAATTCCAGCCTGGTAAATTCTAGTCAGACCGGTTGTCTGCTCTTGAACCCTGTTTCCTGTTAAGATGTTTATCAAGACAATGCATGCACAGTGGGACATAGACCCTCATCAGTAATTCTAATTTTGCCTTCGCCTTGTGATCTTTATAGCCCTTTGAAGCATGTGATCCTTGTGACGCACTCCCTGTTCATACATCCCCTCCCCTTTTAAAATCCCTCATAAAAACTTGCTGGTTTTGCAGCTCAGGGTTGCCATCACGGTCCTACCAATATGTGATGACAGCCCTGGAGGCCCAGCTGTAAAATTTCTCTCTTTGTACTCTTTCTCTTTATTTCTCAGACTGGCCGACACTTAGGGAAATAGAAAGAACCTACATTGAAATATTGGGGGCTGGTTCCCCCAATAGGACACGAATGAACAAGCCACCTAGATCTACCTGGAAGGGTCATATAACAGCAGTGGTGATATTTGTAAGCATTTGTGAAGACATCTATAGACTTTTGGCCAGTCAGCATCCATCTCCTTCCTTCTTCCTGTTAATACCCCAGTCCACCTCTACGGGAACACACTTGGAGTCTTGATGTGAGGGCAGTTCTGGCACCCTTTACCACCCTTGTAAAGGAAACCAAGTGGACCAGATCTTTTCACCTTCTGTCCCATAGAATAGCCAGGGCTGGACATTGGACTTAAGCTCAACCCATGGACTCTCTAAAGACAGAGAACAGGAAAAGAGATTGGAAACCCCAGATTCACCACTGAGAAAGCACATAAACCTCACCTGTCCTGCAGCATGCAGTTTTGCCTGCTCAGCCTCCCTCCAGACAAGGCCACCTGTATACTGCACAACTCCAGGAGGAGTGCCATTTCCATTCTATTCTATGTTAAGCAATGACAAGGGTCAGGAAACATTTTCTGTAAATATTTTAGGCTTTGCAGGCCACATGGTCTCTGTCAAGTGTGAAGGAAGCCATAGGCAGCAACTGATGAACATTCTTGGGGACAGTTATTGTTCATTGCAGACCGGATTGAAGAAATCAGCTATGTTATCAGAAAGAAGTAGTTCCAACAAAACTTTATATTTATTTATTTATTTTTTTAAATTAATTTTTTTCTTGAGACTGATGCTCACACCATCACCCAGGCTAGAGTGCAATGGCATGATCTCGCCTCACTGCAACATCTGCCTCCTGGGTTCAAGCAGTTCTCCAGCCTCAGCCTTCCAAGTAGCTGGGATTACAGGTGCCCACCACCACACCTGGCTAATTTTTGTATTTTTAGTAGAGACAGGGTTTTGCCATATTGGCCAGGTTGGTCTCAAACTCATGACCTCAGGTGATTCACCTGCCTTGGCCTCCCAAAGTGCTGGGATTACAGGTGTGAGCCACCATGCCTGACCTAAAACTTTATTTATAAAAACATGTAGTGGGCTGGAATTGGCCAGTGGGCCATAGTTTGCTAATCCCTGGACTTTGAGAGTAGCCCCTAGAGTTGTGCAAACATAGCTGCCAGGCCTCCAGAGCTCTGTTTGTTCCTCCTGATTTTCCACACCTGGCCCCACAGCTTCCTCTTGATTCTATGAGCCCCTACATTCTTCTAATAAATTTTGGTTTTGCTTAAGGTAGAGTCAGTTTCTGTGGCTTGCAACCAAGAACCCTGATTGATGCAGCACTTACTCAATCTCATTTAATTCTCTGTGGCTTTTAGGAAAGAAAGTTAGAAGGGAGAGTAGGGATGGCTCAAAGTCCCTCTTTCCCACTGCTGGAGAAACAGCTCAAGGCAGATTACAACTCACATAACTCATTAGTGTCAACTTGACTCACAATACAACCATGTCTTTAAAAGTTTCCTCACTGCATAGTTTATTTTTATTTTTATTTTTTATTTTTTTGAGACAGGATCTCACTATGTTGCCCAGGCTGGAGTGCGGTGGTGTGATCTCAGCTCACTGCAGCCTCAACCTCCTGGGCTCAAGCCATCTTCCTACCTCAGCCTCCCAAGTAGCTGAGACTACAGACACATGCCACCACACCAGGCTAATTTTTGTATTCTTTTGTAGAGATGAGGTTTTGCCATGTTATCCAGGCTGGTTTCAAACTCCTGAGCTCAAGTAATCCACCCACCTGGGCCTCCCAAAGTGCTAGGATTACAGATGTGAGCCACCATACCCAGCCTGCAATATATATATATATATATATTTTTTTTTAAAGATGAATATTTTAGCTGGGCAAAATCCCAGCTACTCAGGAGGCGAGCAAGAAGAATCACTTGAACCCAGGAGGCGGAGGTTGCAGTGAGCCAAGATCATACCACTGCTACTGCACTCCAGCCTGTGTAACAGAGCAAGACTCTGTCTTGAAAAAAAAAAATGAAGTTGGAACTAATCAAAAATTGGGGAAAGAAAAAAGATGAGATGAATTAAGAGACAAGTTAAAACAGAGTTGTTGAAACATCTCTTGCCTTAAGCACCATGTAAATGTTAGAGATGTACTCAAATCTTATTCTGAGCTTCCTGGTTTGCAAAGCAAACAGGAAAACACTTCTGATGTGTGAGTCACAGTGTCGTTAAGATTGAAAACAAACTAATTGCTCTGACAACATGGCTGTTTCTAATTCTTTTTTTTTTTTTTTCACATGGTAAATGCTAGTTGAATAGTTGTATCTTATTTGGGCTCAGAAAATGGCAACTTTTTGAATCTCAAGAAATGCTATACATTTGATCACCTTAAGAAAACCCAGCCAGGTTCAGTGGCTCATGCTTGTAATCCCAGCACTTTGGGAGGCTGAGGTGGGAGGATCACTTGAGCCCAGGAGTTCAAGACCTACCTGGGCAACATAGTGGACCAAGGCCAGCTCAGTCGTGGAGACCCTAACCCATAGGCACTAGAGGACTTAAAGACCCACACACAGAAATATAGAGTGTGCAGTAGGAAATCAGGAGGCTGACAGCCTTCAGAGCTGAGACCCCCGAACAGAGTTTTATCCACGTATTTATGGACAGCAAGCCAGTGATAAGCATTGTTTCTACAGATTATAGATTAACTAAAAGCATTCCTCACAGGAAACAAAGGGATGGGCTGAAACAAAGGGATGGGCTCTGGCTAGTTATCTGCAGCAGGAACATGTCCTCATGGCACAGATCGCTCATGCTATTGTTTGTGGTTTAGGAACGCCTTTAAGCAGTTTTCCACCCTGGGTGGGCCAGGTGTTCCCTGCCCTCATTCTGGTAAACCCACAACCTTCAGTGTTGTGTCATGGCCATCATGAATATGTCACAGTGCTGCAGAGATTTTGTTAATGGCCAGTTTTGGGGCCAGTTTATGGCCAGATTTGGGGGCCTGTTCCCAACATGTTCCCCCTTTTTGTTTTTGCAAGACAATAAAAGCAAAGGTGGCTTTATCACAGTGAGCTACTTCTCACAGGAATCGGGATCCCCATCTGCAAACTATATAAAGATAAACAACACAGATTAAAAGCACAATCATCATTGAAATCACAGAGCTTCCAAGTGTTTGTATCCATTTTGATGGGTTACTAGCTGCTAATCTGTCTGCAGCTCCTTCAAACACTCCAGTTCCTGGCATTAAGGTCAGGTGTGCCTGGGATGCTTTACATATTTGTTCTTTTAATTTTGCAATATCCAAAGACAAGTTTGTACAGTGTCCTTCTAGATGCTTTTTCATTATTTCCCAAATTTTGATCTTATTAAGAGCCATTAATAGTTTCCACAAATCCTTATGTTTAGCTCCTAAAGTGGGCCATATCATTTGAGGTTGAGGTGCCACTATACCTCCATGTTTCCAGACAATAGGAACTCTTGCAGTATTTTTTTTTTTTTTTTTTTTTACCATTTCTACTATCCTACCATTTTGTTCAGACCAGCTGAACACAGTGTGGCCATGGCATGCAGACTGAGAGGTGCAATTCAAGCTAAACATCCCCTTAGGGGGACCAATCAATAATGATTCCATAGGAATCATTGTGCAGCACCTCTGCCTGTTCTGCAATGTAATCTTCCCAAACAAGTACATTCACTATTTCTGACCAAGTCCAATTCTGTTTACAAATAGGTTCTTGAGGGCAGTATGCCTCAATTATAGGAGCAGATTCATTATGGTAAATACTGAGATCAGAAAGCATGTGTAACTATGTCATAGAGTGATTGCACCCAGGCATTATTGCCAGCCAAGATTGATAAATATGCCCAATAAGTATAATTGTTCTTTGTGTGAGCCCTTGCTAAAGGGATACTCATGGCAATGGTGATCACCGCTATCATAGCTATCATTAAGTTACTCGTTGCTACTGGTTGTCCCACTTTTCTCAGATTTTCTTCTGCCATCTGCAACAGCTTCTTGATCTGTCTCCAGGTGGGTGGCTGTGTTCCATGGATGTTGCTCATGACAGCTGGGGTCCTCCTCAGCGTCAGTCTCGATGTGGCTGCAACCAGGGGTCCTTGAGATCCTCCTGGAATCTCTTCCTCAGCATCTGGCTCATGACAAGGTTTCAGGTATCTTGCTGGTATCCAAATTGGCTGCTGGTTTTGGCCTGAGAAACAAGCATAACCTCTACCCCAAGTTATTATTTTACCTATTTCTCAACTTTTTGTTATCAGATCTCTCCACCAAACCAGTTGTTCTGCCTATGTCTTTGCAGCTGGTTTCTGTAGATGCTGTTCAGCTGCTGATAGCATCTGGCCTTTAGGCAGGCTCAAAAAATTTAAAGTCAATAATGCTAGATTCAATTGCATATGGGGTGTCGTGTAGTCCCTGTTCCCTGCCCTCCCCCCCACCTCTGCTTTTGCAATTTTTGTTTTAGGGAGAGATTCATTCTTTCCACTATGGCTGGTCCTTGAGAATTATAGGAGATACCAGTAATGTGTTTAATATTCCATATAGAGAAAAATGTAGCTAGAGCTTGGCTAGTATAGCCTGGGGCATTATCTGTTTTCATAGAAGCTGGAATGCCCATCACAGCAAAACACTGCAAAAGGTGACATTTAACACAGGCAGAAGACTCTCCTGATTGGCATGTAGCCCAGACAAAGTGAGAAAAGGTGACCACACATACATGTACATAAGCTAGTCCCCCAAATGAGGGAACATGTGTGACGTCCATTTGCCAAAGAGAATTAGGTTCTAATCCTTGAGGATTTACTCCTCCTGTAAAAGATGAGGAATGTACCATTTGGCAAGTTGGGCATCGCTGGATAACAGCTTTAGCTTCTTTCCAGGTAATGTTGTATCTGCATTTGAGACCAGAGGCATCAACATGGGTTAAATTGTGAAAGGGTCTGGCATTTGACATTGCAGTAGCAACTAGGCGATCATTGATTCCCTGCAGTCAAAGGTCCTGGAAGAGGTGTATGAGCCCTAATGTGAGTGATGAAAAAAGGGTGCATTCTACTCCTAACTGCTGTTTGTAATTGAGTAAATAAAGTCATCAGTTGTTCATCTGTATGGAATCACAGCTGAGCATTTTCAACTAACTGTGTAGGATGAACCACATATAAAGAATCAGAAATTACATTAATAGGCATATCAAAAGCAGTCAATACCTTAATTACAGCTACAAGTTCCACTTTTTGAGCTGAAGTATAGGGCGTCTGAAAAACTTTACCTTTTGAGCCAGAATAAGAAGCTTTAGCATTACTAGACCCATCTGTGAAGACATTTTCAGCACCTTCAATTGGTTTAAACTTAGTTATTTTAGGGAGAATCCAATTAGGTAATTTCAAAAATTGAAACAGTTTCATTTTAGGAAAATGGTTATCGAGAATACCCACAAAGTCAGCTAAATGGGTTTGCCAAGTAAGACTATTTATAAAAACTTGCTGTATTTGTGCCTTCGTGAGAGGGACAATGATTTTTCCAGGATCATATTCATGCAATTTAACTATCCGAGTTCTCCCATTTCCTATCATAGTAGCAATTTGATCCAAATAAGGAGTTAGAGTCCGTGAATTAGTATGTGGAAGAAAAAGCCATTCTACAAGATCTTGCTCTTGAACAATAACACCAGTAGGTGAATGCTGAGTTGAAAAAATTAGCAAATCTAGAGTCTTCTCTGGATCTATTCTATTTATTTGAGCCTTATGGACTCGCTTCTCTATTAGCTGTAACTCTGCCTCAGCCCCCTTTGTTAATTGTCGAGGGCTAGTGAGACTAGGAGCTCCTCTAAGGATAAAAAATAGATTACTCATGGCATAGGTAGGAATGCCTAGAGCAGGTCATATCCAATTAATGTCCCCTAGTAATTTTTGAAAGTCATTTAATGTTTACAATTGATCCCTACATATGGTTACTTTCTGTGGCACAATGATAGTGTCATTTACTAAGGTCCTTAAGTAGGAGTAAGGAGTGTTAGTCTGAATTTTGTCAGGAGCTATAATTAAACCAGCATGAGAAATTGAATTTTCCAAGTGATCATAACATTGGAGTAATATTTCCCGAGTTGAGGTAGCACAAAGAATATCATCCATATAATGAATAATGTAACACTGTGAAAATTTTTTACAAGTAGGTTCAATTGCTTGCCCTACATAAGTCTGGCAAATTGGTGGACTATTTAACATGCCTTGTGGCAACACTTTCCAATGAAAACACTTAGCAGGCTGCAGGTTGTTTATTGCAGGAATTGTAAATGCAAACTGTTCACAGTCTTGTTCAGCTAAGGGGACAGTAAAGAAACAGTCTTTTAAATCTATGACTATTAAAGGCCAATTTTTTGGAACCATAGCAGGAGAAGGCAATCCTGGCTGTAATGTCTCCATAGGTTGTATAACTGAATTCATGGCCCTTAAGTCAGTTAACATTCTCCATTTACCTGATTTTTTTCTTCATTACAAAAACTGGAGAATTCCAGGGGAAAATGTTGGAGCTATGTGTCCTTTTTCTAATTGTTTAGTAACTAAGTCCTCTAAAGCCTCCAGTTTCTCTTTACTTAGTGGCCATTGTTCTATCCAAATTGGCTTATCTGTTAACCATTTTAAAGGTATAGGTTCTGGAGGCTTAACAATGGCCACCATGAAAAACGATATCTTAAACCGTGGCGGGAACTTTGTCTTCCTGCTTGAAGCGGTCCCTTCGAAACTTGAAATATTTTCCTAGTGCCATACCAGGGACATACCCCATTTCATGCATCATATGTTGACTTTGAGGGCTATATAATTGCTCTGGAATTAGAACTTGTGCTCCCTATGGTTGTAATAAATCTCTCCATCATAAATTTATAGGTACAGAAGTTATAATTGGTTGAATAGTCCCAGGTTGTCCATCGGGCCCTTCACAATGCAAAATATAACTACTTTGATATACTTCAGGGGCTTTACCAACTCCAACTATGTTAAATTGAGCGGGTTGAATTGGCCACATGGATGGCCAGTGCTATAGAGAAATGATTGAAATGTCTGCTCCTGTATCTATTGTATCTACCAAACCTTTAAATTTCTGTCCCTGAATAGTTATTTCACAGGTAGGACATTTATCAGTAATTTGATTCACCCCGTAAGCTGTTTTGCCTTGTTTATTTGTGCTTCCAAATCCTCCTGTTCATTTAATTTCACTTTTCCCCATTTCCACATACAGTACCATCAGGAGCTGTGCTATATGCTCTCCTGGCTCTGCTTTCCAGGGAACAGAAGTAGATATAAAATTTGAATTTTCCCATTGTAATCTGAATCAATGACTCCTGTATGTACTTGCACTCCTTTTAAATTTAAACTAGATCTACCTAGAAGTAATCCTGTTGTCCCTGCTGGCAAGGGTCCACAGACTCCTGTTGGGACCTTTTGTGGGGTTTCCCCAGGCAGAAGACTCACAGCTTTTGTGTAGCATAAATCCGCGGCACTACTGGCTGTGGTATGGGACAGACTTTGTACAGGAGTGAAGGAGTGGCCTGAGCCAGAAATGCCCCGGTTTGGAACAGGGCCCAGGACAGGCCCCTCATGGCGTTTCCTGAAATCAGGTTCCAATCTTTATCAAACTTAGAGTGATGCTGATTAGCCTAATGTTTTCCTTTTTTTGTATTTTGGACATACTCTAGGCTCACACTGATTGATAGCTTATTTAAATTCTTTGAGTAATTTAAAAGGAAAAGGCTCAAATGTAGCTATAATATTTCCCTGTTGATCTGGGGGGTGTATCCTAACAGGGAACTGCCAAGCCTCTAAGTCACCCTCTCATCTAGCTTGCTGGATTCCTGCCTGAATAGATCTGACAGTGATCGCTTAAGGCGCTACTCAAACAGTCACTGGGGCAACTACTTTTCACCTAGTGTCCTCCAGAAAAGAAAGATCTGGAGGGTCAGGCCACTCTTTCTCTTCAAAATAAGGAGGGGGAGCAGAAGAGTAGGCATTAACCTCTTCCTTCTTTGCCGCTTTAGCTTTAGCTGGCAAACAAACCTGCTCTGTCACCTCTTCTGTTACTTCATTATACTTTCCTTCCTCCTCATCGTTAGTGTGAAAAGGTTCCAAGGTGGAATGAACCAGATCCCACACTTGTCCCATTGTTACCCTGATGCTTCTGAACTCCCCTTCTTACTCACCACAGGGATTTTTTAAGAGTACTCGGGTGTCCTCCAGCTTAGTTCCACGTTCTCCAACCATCGCTCCAGCAACCCTTCAACCCGGTTTCAATCCCCATGTATGGGCGCTACTTGCCAAGGCCAGCTCAGTTGTGGAGACCCTAACCCAGTGGTGCTTGAGGACTTAAAGACCCACACACAGAAATATGGAGCGTGCAGTGGGAAATCAGGGGGCTGACAGCCTTCAGAGCTGAGAGCCCCAAACAGAGTTTTACCCACATATTTATTGACAGCAAGCCAGTGATAAGCATTGTTTCTATAGATCATAGATTAACTAAAAGTATTCCTTACAGGAAATAAAGGGATGGGCTGAAACAAAGGGATGGGTTCTGGCTAGTTATCTGCAGCAGGAACATGTCTTTAAGGCACAGATCGCTCATGCTATTGTTTGTGGTTTAGGAATGCCTTTAAGCAGTTTTCTACCCTGGGTGGGCCATGTGTTCCTTGCCCTCATTCTGGTAAACCCACAACCTTCAGCGTGGTGTCGTGGCCATCACGAATATGTCACGGTGCCACAGAGATTTTGTTAATGGCCAGTTTTGGGGCCAGTTTATGGCCAGATTTGGGGGCATGTTCCCAACAATAGTGACGTCTCTACGAAATAATTGTGACAACCCCATCTCTACAAAATAATTAAAAAATTAGCCAGGCATTGTGATGTGTGCCTATAGTCCCAGCTACTTGGGAGACTGAGGTGGGAGGATTGCTTGAGCCCAGGAGTTGAGGCTGCAGTGAGCTATGATCAAGCTATTGCACTCCAGCCTAGGTGACAAAGAAAGACTGCCTCTCTCTCTCTCTCTCTCTCTCTCTCTCTCTCTCTCTCTCTCTCTCTCTCTCTATATATATATATATATATATATATATATATATATATATATTAGAAAATAAAAAATAAAAGGCTCATGCCTATAGTCCCAGCACTTTGGGAGGCTGAGGCAGGTGGATCACTTGAATCCAGGAGTTCAAGACCAACCTGGGCAACATGGGGAAATCCCGTCTCTACAAAAAAAAAAAAAAATTTAGCCAAGCATGGTGGCACATGCCAGTACTACCAGCTACTTGGGGGGCTGAGACAGGAGGATCACCTGAGCCTGGGGAAGTCGAGGCTGCAGTGAGCTATGATCACGTCACTTCATTCCAGCCTTGTGACAGAGTGAGACCCTGTCTCAAAAAAATAAAAATTAAATAATAATAATTTGAATAATTTTAATTTTATAATTTAACATTTATATTACCACCAAAAAACACATTTAGGTATAATCTAAAAAAAATGTACAAGATCTATATGAGGAAAACTATAAAACTCTGAAGAAAGAAATCAAAGAAGGTCTAAATAAATTGGCTAGGCACAGCATCTCATGCCTGTAATCCCAGCACTTTGGAAGGCCAAGGCTGGCAGATCACCTGAGGTCAGGAGTTTGAGACCAGCCTGGCCAACATGGTGAAACCCTGTCTCTACTAAAACTGCAAAAACTAGCTGGGCATGGTGGTGGGTGCCTGTAATCCCAGCTACTCAGGAGGCTGAGGCAGGAGGAGAATCACTTGAACCTGGGAGGCAGAGGTTGCAGTGAGCTGAGATCATACCACTGCACTCCAGCCTGGGCGACAGAGCAAGACTCTGTCTCAAAATAAATAAATAAATAAATAAATAAATAAATAGACATTCCATGTTCATTGATAGGAAGACTCAATATTATCAAGATCCCAGTCATCCCAACTTGATCTATGGATTCAATACAATCCCAATAAAAATTCCAGCAAGTTATTTTGTGGATACTGACAAACTAATTCTAAAGTTTTTGTGGAGAGGCAAAAGATCCAAAATAGCCAAGACAATATTAGTAAAAAAAGAACAAAGTCAGAAGACTAACATTACTCATCTTTACTATACACTGCAATAATCAAGACATGTGACACTGGTAAAAGAATAGATACTTTAAAAAAAAGAAACAAAGAATAGACAATTAGATCAATGAAATAGAAGAGAAACCTAACCAGGTGCGGTGGCTCATGCCTGTAATCCCAGCACTTTGGGAGGCCGAGGTGGGCGGATCACCTGAGGTCAGGAGTTCCAGACCAGGCTCAACATGGAGAAACCCCGTCTCTACTAAAAATACAACATTAGCCAGGCGTGGTGGTGCATGCCTGTAATCCCAGCTACTCGAGAGGCTGAGGCAGGAGACTTGCTTGAACCTGGGAGGCGGAGGTTGCAGTGAGCTGGGATTGTGCCATTGCACTCCAGCCTGGGCAACAAGAGTGAAACTCTGTCTCAAAAAAAAAAAAAAAGAAAAGAAAAGAAATACAAGAGAAAGCCTAGAAATAGACCTACATAAATATAATCAACTGATCTTTGAAAGAGGAACAAAGAAAATTCAATGGAGAAAGAATTTTTTGTTGTTGTTGTTATTTGAGACAGAGTTTTGCTCTTGCTGCCCGGGCTGGAATGCAATGGTGCAATCTCGGCTCATCTCAACCCCCACCTCCCAGGTTCAATCAATTCTCCTGCCTCAGCCTCCTGAGTATCTAGGACTACAGGTGTGGCTCACCACACCCAGCTAATTCTTGTATTTTTAGTAGAGATGGGGTTTCACCATGTTGGCCAGGATGGTCTCGAACTCCTGACCTCAGGTGATCCACCCACCTTGTCCTCCCAAAGTGTTGGGATTACAGGCGTGAGCCACTGCACCTGGCCAGAACGTTTTTTCTTTATTTTTCAGAGACAGGGTCTTACTCTATTGCCTAGGCTGGAGTGCAGTGGCATGGTCTTGGCTCACTATATCCTGGACCTCCTGGGCTGAAGGTATCCTCCCACCTCAGTCTCCAGAGTAGCTGGGACCACAGGCACATAATCCCATATGCCCAGCTAATTTTTTGATTTTTTTTTTTT
The DNA here is from genome assembly GCF_029281585.2 of Gorilla gorilla gorilla. Classification (NCBI taxonomy): domain Eukaryota; kingdom Metazoa; phylum Chordata; class Mammalia; order Primates; family Hominidae; genus Gorilla; species Gorilla gorilla. The sequence goes on from NC_073224.2 coordinate 220,362,275, forward strand.
TTTTGGTAGAGATGGAGTCTAGAGATAGGGTTTCACTATGTGGCCCAGGCTGGCCTTGAACTCCTGGCCTCAAATGATCCTCCTGCCTCAGTCTCCCAAAGTGCTGGGATTACAGGCGTGAACCACTGCACCTGGCCGTATACAAAGAACTCTTGAAACTGAATAAGAAAATAAGCAACCAAATCAAAAAGTGGGCAAAAAATCTGAAGAGACACCTCACCAAAGAAGATATACAGATGGATGCCTGGGTATGGTGGCTCTCAGCACTTTGGGAGGCCGAGGCATGTAGATCACTTGAGCCCAGGAGTTTCAGACCAGCCTGGGCAACATGGTGAAACCTCATCTCTACAAAATACAAAAAATTAGTCAGGCGTGATGGTGCATGCCAGTAGTCCCAGCTACTCAGGAGGTTGAGGTGGGAGGATCACTTGCTGAGTCCAGGAAGCTGACGCTGCAGTGAGCTGTGATTATGCCACTGTACTCTGGCCTGGGCAACAGAGCAAGACTCTGTCTCAAAAAAAAAAAAAAAAAGAAAAGAAAAGAAAAAAGAAGAGGCCAGGCAAGGTGGCTCACATCTGTAATCCCATCACTTTGGGAGGCCGAGGCAGGAGGGTCGCTTGAGCTCAGGAGTTCGAGACCAGCTTGGGTAACACAGCGAAAACCTATCTTTACTAAAACTTCAATAGAAATACAAAAATTAGCCAGGCATAGTGACGTGAGCCTACAGTCCCAGCTACTCAGGAGGCTGAGGCTGGAGAATTGCTTGAGTCCAGGAGGTGGAGGTTGCAGTGCGCTGAGATCCCGCAACTGCACTCCAGCCTAGGTGATGGGAGTGAAACCTTGTCTCAAATAAAAAAAATTTTAAAAAAAAGGGAGAAGAAGAAAGACAATAGCAAATAAGCAAATGAAAAGATGTTCATCATTGTATGTCATCAGGGAATTGCAAATCAAAACAACAGTGAGATATCACTACATATCTGTGAAAACAGCTAAAATCCGAAGCACTGATAATGCAAGTGAGGACACAGAGCAACAAAAACTTTTTTTTGAGATGGAGTCTCGCTCTGTCGCCCAGGCTGGAATGCAGTGGCACCATCTGGGCTCACTGCAACCTCTGCCTCCTGGGTTCCAGCGATTCTCCTGCCTCAGCCTCCTGAGTAGCTGGGATTACAGGCGTGCACCACCATGCCTGGCTAATTTTTGTATTTTTAGTAGAGGTGGGGGTTTCACCATGTTGGTCAGGCTGGTCTCGAACTCCTGACCTCATGATCCACCTGCCTTGGCCTCCCAAAGTGCTGGGATTACAGGGATGAGCCATTGCACCTGACCTCAAAAATTTTCATTCATTGCTGTTGGGAATACAAATGGTACAGACAATTTGGAGGACAATTTGGAGGACAATTTGGCAGTTTCTTACAAAGCTAAACATAGTCTTACCATATGATACAGCAATCACACTGCTAGGTATTTACTCAAATATGGTGAAAACATGTCCACACAAAAACCTGCACATGAATAGCAGCTTTATTCATAATCGCCAAAACTCGGAAGCAACCAAGATGTCCTTTGACAGGTAAAGAGATGAACAAACTGGTACATCCACACAATGGAATATTAATTCAGTGATAAAAATAAATGAGCTATTGGCCGGGCGCAGCGGCTCATGCCTATAATCCCAGAGCTTTGGGAGGCCAAGGTGGGCGGATCATCTGAAGTCAGAAGTTCGAGACCAGCCTGGGTAACATGGCAAAACACCGTCTCTACAAAAAATACAAAAACTAGCCGGATATGGTGGTGTGCACCTACAGCCCCAGCTACTTGGGAGGTCGAGGTGGGAGAATGGCTTGAGCCCAGGAGGCGGAGGTTGTAGTGAGCTGAGATCTCGCCACTGCACTCCTGTCTGGGTGACAGAGCAAGACCTTGTCCCGCTGGGTGCGGTGGCTCATGCCTGTAATTCTAGCACTTTGGGAGGCCAAGACGGGGTGGGGGGGCCGATCACCTGAGGTTGGAAGTTCGAGACCAGCCTGACCAACATGGAGAAACCCCATCTCTACTAAAAATACAAAATTAGCCGGGTGTGGTGGTACACACCTGTAATCTCAGCTACTCGGGAGGCTGAGGCAGGAGAATAGCTTGAACCCAGGAGGCAGAGGTTGCAGTGAGCAGAGATCACGCCACTGCACTCCAGCCTGGGCAACAAGAGCAAGACTCCGTCTCAAAAAAAAAAAAAAAAAAAAGAAAAAAAAAATATATATACATATTATATATAAAATTAGCTGAGAGTGGTGGTGCGTGCCTGTAATACCAGCTATTCGGGAGGCTGAGGCAAGAGAATCGCTTGAACCCAGGAGGCGGAGGTTGCTGTGAGCCGAGATCGCACCACTGCACTCCAGCCTAGGCGATAGAGTGAGACTGTCTCAAAAAATAAAAAGAAAGAAAGAAAAAAAGAAATTATGTTCCTTCTGCTTCACATCCAATTGATAGCTTGGCTGGAAATAAAATTCTATGTTAATGATATTTTTCACTCTTAATAAATTCCCTTTCTAATTAAGTCAACTAGAGCTGACTTTTGAGTATTTTGAAGATATCGTTTGTTGTTGTTGTTTTTTGCCTTCTAGTTTCTAATGTTATTATTTAGAAGTTCAAGGCCATTCTAATTCCCATCTTTTTTTAAAAACAACTTTATTGATGTATAATTAATACACCCCAAGTCTTTTTTTTTTTTTTTTTGAGACAGGATCTCACTGTGTTACCCAGGCTGGAGTGCAGTGGTGCAATCACAGCTCAACTGCATCCTCCACCTCCCAGGCTCAAGTGATCCTCCCATCTCAGCCTCCCCAGTAGTTGTGACCACAGGTGTGAGCTACCATGCTTGGCTAATTTTTGTTTTTGTTTTTGTAGAGATGGGGTTTCCCCATGTTGCCCGGTCTGATGTTTGAAGTCCTAGGCTCAAGCGATCCACCTACCATGGCCCAAAGTGCCAGGATTATAGGCATGAGTCACCGCACCTAGCCATACCCCAAGTCTTTAGATGTGGCATTCTTTTAGGTTTTCTCCTCTCTCTCTCTGAAATCTTGTTAGGTTCCTCTCTACCTCTCCTACCTCTAGCCCAATGGCCACAAGTTTCCTGGGGCTATTCCTCCCACATCAAAACACAGTTCTCCATACTCCATAAGGTTTAAGGAATCATAATTATAGAATGTCCCTGCTTCTTTCATTCAGCCAGTGATTTATTGAGCATGTACTGGACAATTGCTGGACAATTGGCTGAACTGTCTTCTAAGTCTGGGTTTATAATGGGTCAAAAACACAGGGCTCCTAACCTCAGTGGAGCTTGTATTACAGCAAAGAGATTTTGCTACTTTTTTTTCTTTTCTTTTTTTTTTTTTTTTGCGATAGAGTTTCATTCTTGTTGCCCAGGCTGGAATGCAGTGGCACAATCATGGCTCACTACAGCTTTGATCTCCTGGGCTCAAGTGATTCTCCCATCTCAGCCTCCTGTGTAGCTTGGACTACAGGTGTGCACCCCACAGGCCTGGCTAATTTTGTTCATTTTTTTTTGTAAAGATGGGGTCTCACTATGTTGCCCAGGCTGGTCTTGAACTCCTGGACTCGAGTGATTCTCAAGCCTTGGCCTCCCAAAGTGCTGGGATTACAGGCGTAAGCCACCACATCTGGCCTGACATACTATATTTGTTTACTTGTCATGTTTACGGTCTGTCTTTCTTCATTAGCATGTAAGTTTCCCAGTGGCAGGGATTTGCATGCCTTTCATTCCTGTCTCTTCAGCACCAAGTACAGTGTGTGGCACACAGTAGGTGTTTCATAAGCACTTGTTGAGTGAATAGGTAGCTCTATAGTTTGGTATATTTGTGCAACAGTAGAAGGCCAGTGGATGGGACAAGGGAGCAAGTCAGTGGGGCAGGAGGGGAGCTTGGAGGGGTGGTCAGGGGGCAGACACACAGGCTGCTAGGCCATGGAAATGAGGGTGGATTTAAACAATAATAGAAGACCTTGCAGGGGTTTTAAGTAGCAGAGTGACATTATCTAATTTGTATTTTTTAAAGGGTCACAATGGCTGCCTTGTTAGGCCCGAATGTAGGGGTCCAGAGTAGTAAGTAACGGGTAGAAAAGAATCAACCAGCCAGGCATGGTGGCTCACACCTGTAATCCCAGCTACTCAGGAGACCAAGGTGGGAGGATCGTTTGAGGCTGAGAGTTTGAGAACAGCCTAGGCAACACAGTGAGACCTTGTTTCTAAAAAAAAATAATAATAATTAAAATATTAGCCAGGCATGGTGGTGGCATGCACCTGTAGTCCCAACTACTCAAGAGGTTGAAGTGGGAGAATCGCTTGAGTCTAGGAGTTCAAGGCTGCAGTGAGCCATGATCACACCACTGTACTCCAGCCTGGGTGCCAGAGTAAGACCCTGTCTCAAAAAAAAAAAAAAAAAAAAAAAAAAGAAAGGAAGGGAAAAGGCCAGCCACAATGGCTCACACCTGTAATCCTAGCACTTTGGGAAGCCAAGAAGGGAGGATTACTTCGGCCAAAGAAGGAGGATCATTTGAGCCCAAGAGTTCAATACCAGCCTGGGCAACATAGTAAGACCTTGTCTCTGTAAGATAAAATAAAATAAAAAAAGAAAGAGAAATTAAAAGAAAAGAGCCACCCAGTTAGGAAGCTACTGCAGTAGTCTAGGCAAGAAAAGATGTTGGCTGAGATCCAGGTGAGGGCAAGAGCAGATGGAGAGAAGCAGCCAGAATGCAGACTCCACAAGAAATCTGCACTTCATCCTGTCGTGGGATCCTCGCCACACACTGGGTGTGGGTTTATAGACCTCTTTTAGTGATACCTCTTCTAATATCAAATCCAGTTTGGCAGTTAATGTTCCAGCTAGACTCTACGAGGGATCGGAGGAGGCTAAATTAGATCCTGCCAGCCAGGTCTCAGAAGCTATGACCAAGAATGCAGAGGAATCCCTACCCCAGCCTTCAAAGTCCTCCAGCCAGGAAATACCCTTCCCCGTACTTGGCTCCTGGCTGATAAGCCTTGTTATTCCCTGGATCTATCCCATCCTCTCCATCTCCAAGGCCACTTCCAGACCCTCATCACACTTGGCTGCACAAGTGATGGCAGCGTCCCTCTTCACTGGCCTCTCTGCTTCCAGTCTTCAAATCCACCATCCCCAGGGTTGACTGAATGAACATCCTGAAACCCAAACCTAATGGAGTCCCTTTTCTGCTCAAAACCTTTCAGTGACTGCCTATCACGTCCAAGATGAAACGCTAGCTCTGTATCGTGGGATGCAAGACTCTCCTCCGCTGGACACTTCCTTCTCCTCCAGCTACACTTCCCGCCCCTCCCACTTCACCCCCACTTGACCCCCAGCCTCACCCAGCACTTGGTGCTCCTCCTTCCACTTCCCGCCTTGCTGGTGAGGCCTGGCTTAGGCTCTTCCCTCTGCCTAGGTAACTGTTCCCAGCCTCTGTTGTGTGGTTACTTCTCTCGCCTCACAATTAGCTCAGGAAACACAGCCTCCAAGAGTCCAGGAACCCTCCCTTGGCCTCCCCTGTCTCGTGCCCCCAGTTCACCTGGCGTGGCAGTACACCTCTGCTGCTGCTCTGGGTTTTTTGTTTTTTGTTTTTTATTTTTTTGAGACAGGTTCTCATGCTGGTCACCCTGGCTGGAGTGCGGTGGTGCAATCTCAGCTCACCACAGCCTTGACCTCCCAGGCTCAAGCGATCCTCCTCAGCCTCCCAAGTAGCTGGGACTACAGGCGTGTGCCACCATGCCCAACTAATTTCTGTATTTTTTTTTTTTTGGAGAGACAGGGTCTTGCCATGTTGCCCAGGCTGGTCTCAAACTCCTGGGCTCAAGCAATCTGCCCGCGTTGGCCTCCCAAAGTGCTGGGATTACAGGCAGGAGCCGCTGCACCTGGCCAAGTGAAGGCAGCAGCTACTGCTCTGAACTGTAGTTACTGATTGGTTTGCTTGTCTTCCCCAACTGGACCATGAACTCCCCAAGGGCAAGGACCTTGGCTACTCATCTTTGTGTGCTGGCCTTGTCTACAGTGACTGGTGCATAGCACATGCTTGGTTAAAGACTGTTGAACTGGCTGGCCTTAGCCACACCGCCATACCCTTAGGACAGCCTGGCTAAGGTCCTCGTGGTGAAACAGAGAGAGCTAGCCAGCCCATCTTATTTATTTATTTATTTTTATTTTTATTACAGATGGGGTTTCACCATGTTGGCCAAGCTGGTCTCAAACTCCTGGCCTCAAGTGATCCGCCTGTCTTGACCTCCCAAAGTGCTGTGATTACAGGCATGAGCCACTGCACCTGGCCAGCTTGTCTTTTTCAGCCCCGAGCTGATGAAGCTGTCAAATGTCAACCTCAACGCTCTTCCCAGCCTCTCTTTTCCACCTCAGGCAGAGTTTGTCTTCAGATGCAAAGGCCTATAAGTCTTCTCTCCAGTTAGTGCTGAGACTTTGCCAGCCACAGAAGGGATTCTGACATTGCATCCAAATAAGGTGAAAGGATTAGCTGTTGTTAAAACAGTGTGAGAGCTGTGAGTAAGGAAATATTCTCTCTGAGATGGGCCCTGCTGAAATATACAACATGAGCCTTCCAAATATGAGCTACTGACTGGAAAGAAGCCTGCTTGTTATGGAGCCTGAATCTTCCTCCCCAGCCAGGGATCTGGTGATGCCAATCCCGCTGAGGTCTGGTGTTCATCGGAGGTCAGGACGCAGCCCACCTGAGACCTTAAGGGGTAGGGGGTCCTTCATTAGTTAGCAGGCATGGTTTAGTAACAGTAACATCACCAATAATGTGTGGGATTCAGGGTTTCTGAATAGTGCTAACATAATGTGGAGAATGAACAGTCCGAAGTCTCCATGAGGAAGGATTGATAGAAAAGAATTCGTTCAACAACCTTTTATCAAGAATAGTCATATAAGATCCTTTTGTAGTTCATGAGCATGATGATTGGGTGTTTATGTGTATGTGTGAGATCTGCCACTCTCTGAACCTTGTTACAACATTGTCACATTACCCGTCTAACCTGAAAAAAAAAAAAAGTCATATATGGGCCAGGCATGGTGGCTCACACCTGTAATCCCAGCACTTTGGGAGGCCAAGGTGGGCAGATTGCTTGAGTTCAGGAGTTCAAGACCAGTCTGGGCAACATAAGGAGACCCTATCTCTACAAAAAAAATATTAAAAATTAGCCACGGGTAGTGGTGCACACCTGTGGTCCCAGCTACTCAGGTGGCTGAGGCAAGAGTATCGCTTAAACCTGGGAGGTTGAGGCTGCAGTGAGCTGTAATCATGCCACTGCACTCCAACCTGGGTGGCAGAGTGAGACCCTGTCTCAAAAAGACAAAAAAAAAGTCATACAAAATGTATAACTTATCTATTGCTGTGTAACAAATTATCCCTAAGCACAGCAGCTTAAAACAATATTTATTTATCTCACAGTTTCTGTGGGTCAGGAAATTGGGAGTGGTTCTGCTGAGTGGTTCTTATTCCTGGTTGCATGAGAGTTTGCAGTCAAATCATCAGCTGGGGCTGCCATCATCTGAAGGCTTGACTGGGGCTGGAGGACCTGCCTCCATGATGGCTCATTCACACAGCTATTGGCAGAAGGTCTCAGTTCCTCGTGACATGACCCCTCGCTAGAGCTGCTTGAGAGTGCTCATGACATGGCAGCAGCCCTCTGCAGGAGCAGGCAATCTGAGAGAGAGAGAGAGAGACCAAGACAGAAGCCTCAAGGTCTTTTGTGACCTTGGTCTTGGAAGTTGTACACTGTCACTTCCACTTTATTCTGTTTGTTACAAATGAGTTACTAAATTCAGTTCACAGTCAAGAGGAAGGGAAACAGGGTCCACCTTTTGAAGGAAGTGTCAAATTGTGGACATATCTTAAACCACCTCATCAAATCAAAAAGAAACAAGAAACCTGAAAGTCTTGAGGCTGCTAAAACTCCTGCTGCCATTAGGACAATGGGAATTTAGTATGAAGAAAAGAGTTCTAGATTGACAGTGATCGCAAGATTCATTCACTAATTCATCCATCCATTCATTCATCCACTCATTCAATAGCTATTAATTGACCATTACTGTGTGCAGTTGGAAAACTCTGTTATATGCTACAGGGCTCAAGAACAAACACCATTATAATTAAAATAACCATTGCTAGCTGGGCACAGTGGTTCATGTCTGTAATCCCAGCACTGGGAGGCCAAGGCGGAAGGATCGCTTGAGCTCAGCAGTTTGCGACCAGCCTGGGCAACATGGTGAAACCCTATCTCTACAAAAAATAAAAAAATTACCCAGATGTAGTGGTGTGTGCCTGTAGTCCCAGCTACTAGGGAGATTGAGGTGGGAGGACCATGAGCCTCGGAGGCAGAGGCTTCAGTGAGCCAAGATTGCATCACTGCACTCCAGCCTGGGTGACAAAGTGAGATCCTGTCTCAATAATAATAATAATAATAACAACAACAACAACAACAACAATTGCTGGCCTTTATCTAGCACTTACTGTGTGCCCAGTACTACAAAGATCTTTGGATTTAATTATCTCATTTAATTATCCCAATAACCCTTTGAGGTGGGGGCTGTTATTATTCCCCATTTACAAATGAGAAACCTTAGAAAGGGAAGGTCATGTACTTTCAAGGGGTAGAACACATGATGTGAATCTTAGTCTGTTTGGGCTGCTATAACAAAAAAACACCATCAACTGCATGGCTTATAATCAACAACCACTTACTTCTCACAGTTCCGGTGGCTGGAAAGTCCAAGATCATGACACCAGCAAATTCAGTATCTGATAAGGGCCTACTTTCTGGTTCACAGATAGCATCTCCTCACTGTGTCCTCACGTAGTAGAAGGGGTGAGGGGTCTCTCTAGAGCCTCTTTTACAAAGGTACTAATCACATTCATGAGGGCTCACCCTTATGACCTGTCACCTCCAAAAGGCCCCACCTCCTAATACCATCACTTTGGGGGTTAGGATTTCAATGTATGAATTTGGGAGGGGTGCAGATCACAGACATCCAGGCCATGGCAGAACCAAAGGACTCTGACCTGAAAGTCTGTATGCTTACACCATAGAGTGTTCTAGTAATAACAGTGACAGTTGTTATTACTGTTTTAATGATGGATTCCTGTTACCTAGCTGACGACTCTGAGGCTCAGAGAGCATGAGTGAATTGTCCAACGTTGTTTTTGGCAGAGCCGAGCTGCAAAGCCAGGTCCCAAGAGTGCCGAGTCTGTGCTCTTTCTTCTACACTTGCTTAAAATGGAATCCTTTTTGTCCTGCTTCCTGCAGAAACAGAGCTAAGATGGAAAAGGGCCCAGGAGACTGGGGAGGAGCGTGGGAAGGGGGGAAATTATTGCTGGTGCCTGGAAGTTTTCACAAGCGTGGATTTCCCCTGGTTGGTTGAAGACTAGATCAGAATCTCTCCAGAGTCTGCTGTGAAGATGCTGTGGAATTCCTGGTGTGTCTGATGAGGTGTTGCTGCACCGAGGCTGTCAGACAGCTGGCTCTCTGAGAAAAGCTCCAGACCCTGTTGCTGCCCCAAGGAATGAGGTCAGATATAGCTAAATGTTATGGAGCCTTTGCTGAGCGTCAGGCACGGGGTTTAGGTGTGCACATTTACTCAGCGTCTTCATGGCCATACACAAGTCAATACCCTTTATTATTCCCATCTTACAGAGGGGGAAACTGAGACACAAAAAGGACAACTTGGGCCAGGCGCAGTGGCTCACGCCTGTAATCCCAGCACTTTGGAAGTCCAAGGTGGGTGGATCACTTGAGATCAGGTGTTTGAGAACAGCCTGGCCAACATGGTGAAACCCTATCCCTACCAAAAATACAAATATTAGCCAGGCATGGTGGCACATGCCTACAATCCCAGCTACTTGGGAGGCTGAGACAGGAGAATCACTTGCACCTGGGAGGCAGAGGTTGCAGTGAGTCGAGATCACGTCACTGCACTCCAGCCTGGTCTCTGTCTCAAAAAAAAAAAAAAAAAAAGAGAGAGAAAATACAAAACGGACGACTTGTCTGGGTGCGCATAGATATATGGTCTTCAAGCAGGTTAGCTGGGGTGTGGAGAGCTGGTAAACTGTAACAGTTTAAGCCCGGGGCCTGCAGTGAGGGGGCCTGATTTCATGGACCCTAGGCAATCTTGCCTCTGTGGACCCCTTCCCTCCATAAAAAAATGTAACTTTATATTTCACGACTATGTCGGAATGAAGTTAAATCTAATCCAGACTGAAGTCACTATTTTTAAAATGTATTTTTTTATTTTTTAATTTTAAAAAATGTAATAATAGAGATGAGGTTTCACTATGTTGCCCAGGCTGGTCTCAACCTCCTGGACTCAAGTGATCCTTCTGCTTTGGTTTCCCAAAGTGCTGGGATTATGGATGTGAGCCACTGTGCCTTGCTGAATTCATTATTATGTGCTCATTATTATTATATTTATGTTTTTCTTCCAAGTTTAAAACAAATTAAAATAAAACAATGTTATTAGAATAAAATAAAGCCTCATGGGCCCTGTGCTTGCAGTGTCTGATGGGGAAGTTGGCCTTGTGGGGTGAGTCCTGATTCTCCCACGTGCTGACTGCGTGACCTTAGCCAACTTCACCTCTCTGTGCCTCACTTTATGTAATGTGGGAATAAATGGTAGACTATGTGGTATGGGGTGATTATGAGGATGAAATGAACAATGTATGTAAAATGCTCAGTACAGTGCCTGCCATAAATGAAAATGCTCAATCAGTTAATAAATGTTAGTTGATATTTTTTGTTTTTTAGTAACTTGTACTGGTCCCACAGCTAGCAAGTGGTAGAGCTAAGAGTGTACCCTAGGTTTAACTGACTATCAAATCTCTGATCTAACCTCCTCAAAGCGGTGACAGAATAAGTGGCAGAACGGAGCTGAGAATTGCGCTACAGTGAATCTGTTCCCCAACTAAAATACAGTCAACATTGTAAATTTCCCAGCAGGGTCTTCATATATATATATATATATATATATATATAGACACACATACACATATGCACATACACACACATATCTCTCCCTATGAAGTAGACATTATTTATTTAAATTTTATGTAACATATATTTTACCACTATATATATGACCACTATTATATATATATATATATATATATCTCCACTATATATATATTTTCATATTTTTTATTTTATTTTTTGTGACAAAGTCTTGCACTGTCGCCCAGGCTGGAGTGCAGTGGCACAATCTCAGCTCACTGCAACCTCCACCTCCTCGGTTCACGCGATTCTCCTCCCTCAGCCTCCCGGGTAGCTGGGATTATAGGTGCACACCACCAAACCTGGCTAATTTTTTGTATTTTTTTTTTTTTTTTTTTTTTTAGTAGGGACGAGGTTTCACTATGTTGGCCAGACTGGTCTCAAACTCCTGATCTCAGGTGATCCACCCACCTCAGCCTCCCAAAGTACTGGGATTACAGGCGTGAGCCACTGCTCCCGGCCCACTATATATATTTTACCATTGTATATATACACCACATACACACACATATATCTCCCCATGAAGTAGACATTATTTATTTAAATTTTATTATATTTATTTTATGACTATATATACAGCCACTTTTTAATATATATAAGTATATATTTTACCACTATATATTTATATATAAACATACATATACCTAGTGATAAAAATATAATAATATAATATGTATAAATATATACATGTTATATATAATATGTATACATATATAATATGTGTATATACATGTTATGTGTATATATAATACACAATACATAGTCTGTATATATACATATTATATATACATTATATACATATCAATTATATAATATTCATGTAATATAATTTATATTCATTATTGTATAATATGTATTAATTTATGATATGTACATATTAATTATTATGTATACTGATATGTACATATTAATTATTATGTATACTAATATGTATATACATTGCATAAATACATAATATGTATATATTATAATATGTGTATATTATATCTACATATGTGTATATGTATTTACATATATGTGTAAAATATTTATATATCATGAATATTTTAATATGTATATATTAATATATGTATGCTATATATATACCAAAATTATTTATAAATATATATTTATATAATCTATAACATAAAATTTACTATTTCAACCATTTTTTAGTGTATAATTCAGTGGTATTAAGTAGATTCACATTGCTTGCACTATTTATCTCCAGAACTTTTTTATCTTTCAAAACTGAAACTCTGTACCCATTAAAAAATAATTCCTCATTCCATCCTCCCTTCAGCCCCTAGTAACTGCTCTTCTAGTTTGTCTCTATGAGTTTGACTGATCCAAGTACATCATATAAGTTTCATCCTAAGTCATCAAAATCTGTTGTGTATTTTACACTTACAGCATATCTCAGTTTGGCCTCACCATATATTTTGAGTGCTCAGTAGCCACATGTGGCCACCATATTGGACAGCACAGGGCTATAGGTTGGGTGATCAGGATTCTGGGGACACTCCATATCCAGGATAACCTTTACTACTACAATTCTCTCCCATATTCCCCGTGAATATGTGAGTTGAGGTTAGAAAAATATACTCCTCCTGAGATTATGGTGTAGGAGTAGAGTCAAAAGCCTGAAATAAGAGTCCACGGGTTTTAGTTGAAGTGGACTGGAGTGAGCTGCCGGGACTTAGACTTATCGAGGATCTGCAGAAGACATGCCCTCTCCATCGCTCTTCCTACCACCACTCTCACTTGCACCCATGCATGGAGTGCTGGAGGCTGGACAGTGGGATTTCGATTGAGGATGTCTACTATGCTGAAATAAACAAGCAACACACCAGACTATTACCCGTAGGCTGACACACTTGAAGACTGAAGGGTATCTTAGGCATCATCCAGCTGAGTGGCTTTGAGCTGGTTTGTGGAGTCACTGGGCTTTAAAAAGCTAGAGACGTGGATCCTGGAGTTGAGTGTCTGGGTCTGAATCTTGGCTCTGTGACTTACGAGCTGTGTGACCTTCAGCAAGTTGCTCAACTCCATTGGGCTTCAACTGCCTCATGGAAATTGTGGATCATTATAATGCCCACTTCACAGGGTTATTAAGAAGATTTAAGTGAAATATTAAATTAATGCATGTAATACACTTAGAGCTGAGCTTAAAGTAAATACAATTTCAGTGTTTGTTAAAGAATGACTCAGTGGCTCTACTGAGGGAAAGGCCAGGTCCCTGTTCTCACTACAAGCAGAGAAGCTTCGCTTTTATCTGCTTCTATGTTGGGCTTCCTTGTAAAATGTCATTAAAAGGAAGAACAATGGGTGAACACTCACTCGTGTTGTAATGTAAGCCTGTACTTTACAAATGGGAAACACAACCAGGACAGCTATGTGCTCTGCCTGAGGTCCCACAACTGAGAGGTGGGTAGAACAGGTGCAGAAACCAGGGCAGGGCTGTTTCACTACACTGCGCTGCCTATACTGTGCTGAAAGACTGGAATTTTGGGGTCTTGTTTTCCTAGGGAAGTCTCATACATCACTGGTAACAGCTCAGCTCCATGCCAGCTTGAAAAAAGATGGTATAAATGAGCTCTTTGGCTGGGTGCAGTGGCTCACATCTATAATCCCAGCATTTTGGGAGATTGAGGCAGGCAGATCCCTTGAATCCAGGAGTTTGGGATCAGCCTGGGCAACATGGTGAAACCCCATCTCTACACAAAAAAAATACAAAAATTAGCCAGGCGTGATGATGTGCACCTGAGTTACAGCTACTCAGGAGGCTGAGGTGGAAGAATTGCTTGATCCCAGGAGGTCGAGGCTGCAGTGAGCTGTGATCACACCACTGTGTTCCAGCTTGGGTGACAGAGGGAGAACCTCTCGGAAAAAAAAAAAAGAAGGAAAAAAAGAAAAGAGCTCTTTGCTTCTTCATGGCAAATGTCATTGAAGGTGGTCCCTGGAGGAGTTGCGCTTTCTTGTCCCATGAATGGTGGAGAAGTTTTGTTGTTGTTTTGAGACAAGGCCTCGCTCTGTCACTCAGGCTGGAGTGCAATGGCATGACTATGGCTCACTGCAGCCTCAACCTCATGGGCTCAGGTCAAGCCATCCTCCCACCACAGCATCCTGAATAGCTGGGAGTACAGGGGCACACCACCACACCTGGCTGATTCTTAAAAATTTTTTTTGTAGAGGTGGGGTCTTGCTGTGCTGCCCAGGCTGGTCTCAAACTCCTGGGCTCCAGTGATCCTCCCATTTCAACCTCCTAAGGTGCTGGGATTACAGGTGTGAGCCACTGCACCCAGCTGGTGGAGAAGATTTTGAGCCTGCTGGATGGTATTTCTGGGTGCTAGAACTTTCCATAAAGTACATGACTTTGGGCTTGGCGCTCAACATCCTCTCCATCTCTCCTCCACAGAATAATGGCTGAGAGGCTCAAGGAATTGATGCCACCTCTAGGCCTCTGATTAGTCTAATCAATCACCCACCTTTTTTTTTTTTTTTTTTTTTTTTTTGCTAATGTTTGGTTCAGGGATGGCAGGTCGAGGCCAATGTGGGCCAAAGAGATACTGGAAAATTTTGCTAAGTTCTCAGTCTTTTTGAATGTAAACTAGAAACACATTGTTCTAGTTTCTATGGGAAGTCCTTCTGCAGTCATGAAAAAGACATCCTGAGAACTAGACAATATTTGAAGTAAGAAAGAGAATATCTGGCCTGGTGCGGTGACTGACACCTACAATCCCAGAGACCGAGGCAGGAGGATCCTTTGGGGCTAGGTGTTCGAGACCAACCTAGGCCAACAGAGCGATACCCCTATCTCTAAAAATAAAAATAAAAACAAAAAATTAGCTAGGAGTGATGGTGTGTGCCTGTAGTCCTAGCTACTCAGGAGGCTAAGGCAGGAAGGTTGCTTGGAGCCCAGGAGTTTGAGGCTGTAGTGAGCTATAATTGTGTCACTGCACTCTAGCCTGGACAACAGAGCAAGACCCTGTCTCTAAAAAAAATTAAAAAATAAAAAGAGAAAATCCCCCAAAATAGTGTCTCCAGAGTACTTACCAACCAACTGTAGCCCTGTGCTATTCAATACGGTGGCCACATGTGGCTTCTGAGCACTCAAAATAGATGGTGAGGCCAAATTGAGATATGCTGTAAGTGTATAATACACAACAGATTTCAAAAACTTAGGATGAAAAAAGCCAAAATATTTCAATACTTTTTTATGTTGATTACATATTGAAATAATCTTTTGAATATATTGGGTTAGAAAAATTTGTATTAGGCTGGGCGTGGTGGCTCACGCCTGTAATCCCAGCACTTTGGGAGACTGAGGCGGGTGGATCACTTGAGTCAGGAGTTCAAGACCAGCCTGGCCAATATGGTGAAACCCCGTCTCTACCAAAAATACAAAAATTAGCTGGGTGCAGTGGCAGGCACCTATAATCCCAGCCACTGGGGAGGCTGAGGCAGGAGAAGCGCTTGAACCCAGGAGGTGGAGGTTGCAGCGAGCCGATACTGTGCCATTGCACTCCAGCCTGGGCATTACAGTGAAACTCTGTCTCAAAATAATAATAATAATAATTAATACTGATTACTAATTTTACTTGTTTCATTTCTTTTCTTCTTCTTCTTCTTTTTATTTTATTTTATTTTTTTATTTTTGAGACAGGGTCTCACTCTGTTGCCCTAGCTGGAGTGCAGTGGGGAGAACATGGCTCACTGCAGCCTTGACCTCCTGGGTTCAAGCGATCCTTCTGCCTCAGCCTCCTGAGTAGATGAGACCACAGGTGCACACCACTACACCTGGCTAATTTTTAAAATTTTGTAGAGATGGGTTCTCACCATGTTGCCTAGGCTGGTCTCAAACTTCTGGGCTCAAGCAATCCTCCAACCCTGGTCTCCCAAATGCTAGGATTACAGGCATGAGCCACCTCGCCCAGGCTGTTTCTTTTACTTTCATTAATGTGACCTAGAAATTTTAAAATTACATATACTGCTTTCATTCCAGATTTGTAGTTATGCAAGCCAGGAGAATCCCACTGATTTGCTCTTTTACAGGTAAGTGTGACTTTGAGAATACAGAATTTCCATGCCCTGAAACCAATGTGCTTGGTTATACTAAAGCAAAGCTCAGACATCAAATCTTCCCATTTGCAAATGTGTCACAGTGTATTTTTGTGTGTATGTGAGACAGGGTCTCACTGTGTCGCCCAGTCTGGAGTGCAGTGGCACGATCATAGCTCACTGCAGCCTTGACCTCCCAGGCTCAAACAATCCTCCCACCTCAGCCTCCCGAGTAGCTGGAACTACAGGCATGCACCACCACACCCAGCTAATTTTTGTATTTTTCATAGAGATGGGATTTTGCCACGTTGCCCAAGCTGGTCTTGAATTCCTGGGCTCAAGCTATCTGCCTCCCTCAGCCTTCCAAAGTATTGTGGTTGTAAGTGTGAGACGCTGTGCCTGCCCTCTCACCATGCATTTTTAAGAAACAAGATCAGCCAGGCATGGTGGCTCATGCCTGTAATTCCAGCACTCCGGGAGGCCAAGGTGGGTGGATCACCTGAGGTCAGAAGTTCGAGATCAGCCTGGTCCACATGGTGAAACCCTGTCTCTACCAAAAATACAAAAATTAGCCAGGAGTGGTGGTGCACACCTGTAATCCCAGCTACTTTGGAGGCTCAGGCAGGAGAATCGCTGGAACCCAGGAAGCAGAGGTTGCAGTCAGTGAGACTGCACGACTGCACTCCAACCTGTGCATCAGAGCAAGACTCCATCTCAAAAAAAAAAAGAAAAGAAAAAAAAAGAAACAAGATCTTTTGTTTTAAAAAATAAAAAATAAAACTATGATACCATTAACACATGAAAAAACTCTTAATATCCACTAATGTCTAGTTAGTGTTCAGATTTCTCTGATATTCTTATAAATGTCTCTGTAGGGTTGTTTTGTTCAAATCAGGATACAAACAAAGAATCACTTTTCATCTATCATGATTCCTCTATTTTTTAATGCCATTCATTTATCACGTAGAGGATTGACTAATCTCCTCCTCATGGTGTCTTTTTTTTTTTTTTTTTTTTTGAGACAGAGTCTCGCTCTGTCACCTGGGCTGGAGTGCAGTGGCGCGATCTCAGCTGACTGCAAGCTCCGCCTCCCAGGTTCACGCCATTCTCCTGCCTCAGCCTCCCAAGTAGCTGGGACTACAGGCACCCGCCACCACACCCAGCTAATTTTTGTATTTTTGTAGAGATGGGGTTTCACCATGGTGGCTAGGCTGGTCTTGAACTCCTGACCTCAGGTTATCCACCCACCTTGGCCTCCCAAAGTGCTGGGATTACAGGTGTGAGCCACTGCACCTGGCCTCTCATGGTGTCTTTTAACATGCTCCTCTATCCCCTGTTGTTCATCACATTATCTGATAATTACATTGAGAAGATTAATGAGATTCAGCTAGATTTATATTTTTGGCAGGAATACTTTACTGGTGGTGCTGTCTGTAATGGTTAATTTTATCTGTCAACTTGGAGGGCGTGTTTGGATGAGATCAACATTTAAATCTTTGAGTAAGCAGGCGGCCTTCCATAATGTGAGTGGGCCTCATCCAATTAGATGAAGGCCTGAATAGAACAAAAATTCTGGCCTCTGTGAGCAAGGAGGAATTTTCCAGAAGACTGCCTTTGTACTGAAACTATACCACCAGTTCTCCTAGGTCTACAGCCTGCCAGCCCACATTGCAGATTTGGGACTTGCCAGCCTCCATAATTGTATGAGCCAATTTCTTATAATGAATTTCTCTCTCACCCTCTCTTTTTCTCTCTGTTAACATTTGGGTATGTTTCCTTCCCACTTAAAAAAAATTTAACACCGTTGAGATCACTTTACATTATTTTGTCTTCTGCCTTTTAAATTTAATATTATAACAAATTGCATTTCCTCATATTATAAACCTTGTAACCATTATTCCTCTTTTCTAATCATAAAAGTAGGATTATTGCAGGACATTTGACAAATACAAAAAATTGGCTGGATGCAGTGGCTCATGCTGGTAATCCCAGCACTTTAGGAGGCCAAGGTGGGAGGATCACTTGAGCCCGGGAGTTTGAGACCAGCCTGGGCAGCATAGTAAGACCCTGTCTCAATTTAAAAAAAAAATAAAGAAAAAAGAAAGGAAGAAAAATGTTTAAAAATTTAAGAATGAATAAAAACTCGTCTATAATCCCATCATATATTAATATGTTTTTGTAATACATTGTAGTCTGTGTTCTCTTTGTGGAAATTATATTATAGTATAGCTGGGCATGGTGGGTCATGCTTGTAACCTCAGCACCTCAGGAGACTGAGGTGGGCGGATTGCTTGAGTCCAGGAGGTTGAGGCTGCAGTGAGCTAAGATCATGCCACTGTACTTCAGCCTGGGTAACAGAGCAAGATCTTTCTCAAAAAAATAAAAAAAATTAAAAAAAAAAATCGGCTGGGCGTAGTGGCTCACGCCTGTAATCTCAGCACTTTGGGAGGCCAAAGCAGGTGGATGACCCGAGGTCGGGAGTTCGAGACCAACCTGGCTAACATGGTGAAACCCCATCTCTACTAAAAAATACAAAAAATTTAGCCGGGTGCAGTGGCGCGTGCCTGTAGCCCCAGCTACTTGGGAGGCTGAGTCACGAGAATTGCTTGAACTTGGGAGGCAGAGGTTGCAGTGAGCCAAGATTATGCCACTGCACTCCAGCCTGGGTGGCAGAGGGAGATTCTATCCCCCCCCCCAAAAAAAAATGATAGTATAAGAATAAATTTATTCTACTTTTTTCACTATAACATTATATTAATATGTTGAGCATTTTATACTCCCATATTTTTCCAATTTGATTTTTAGAAGTCTTAATAATAAAGTATTATATTAATATACCATGGATTCTATAGTACACATATAACACTACTTTTGAAGTGTGAATGCAATTTTTTAAAGGGTCTATAACATATCGTAAGTAGTGGTTCCATAAATCACTTGACCATTCCCTTTAGGAAGACATAAATATTAGAAATACCAAATTATTTCTCTTTTCCACCAATTTCCTGCAAAACTGGCCCATTTATTCAGTTTACCCCCAACCTCTTTCCTTCTAACCCAACATTCCATACTTGCTTGGCTGCGCTTGTCTTAGTGTATAGGATGTATGAACAATCATAGTAGAATATAAATTGCAAGCTTGCCTAAGACTCTTGAATCTTGGATTTTGTTTTATAGATAATGGAGAATGAGCAAAGACTTGAGTAGCAGAGGGTCTTAAGTAGATTAGATCAGTTTTATCAGAAACATCACTGTGGTAGGAACTGAACAGTAAGTGCAGATGGAGGGCAATAAAGGCAGGAAGTCTAGGTAAAAAGTTTTTCCAACAGTTCAATCAAGAGTTGATGAGGCAGGGCACAGTGGCTCATACTTGTAATCTCAGCACTTTGGGAGGTCAGGTTGGGAGGATTGCTTGATCCCGGGAGTTCGAGACCAGCCTGGGCAACATAGCAGGACCCCATCTCAAAAAGAAAGAAAAGAAAACAAAAAGAGTTGATAAGCAGGAGCACTGAAAATAAAAACGAGGAAGCAGATGAGAGAAAGACCTTGCTGAGAAAGAATGCACAAGGCCGGTCATTGCAATCGTCTGAATGTTTGTGTCATCCCCAAATTAATAGATTGAAATCCTCATCTCCAAGGTGATGGTATTAGGAGGTAGAGCCTTTGGGAGGTGATAAGATCATGAGGGTGGGGGCGCTCATGAATGGGAATGGTACGCTTATAAAAGAGGCCCCAGAGAAACCCCTCACCCCTTCAACCATGTAAAGACACAGTGAGAAGGTGCCTTCTATGAACCAGAAAGTGGGTGCTCACCAGACATTTTGGGATGACATAAACATTCAGATATAGCAATGACCAGCCTTGTGCATTCTTTCTCTGCCAAGATCTTTCTCTCATCTGCTTCCTTGTTTCTATTTTCAATCCTTCTGCTCATCAACTCTTTTTTTTTTTTGAGATGGGTCCCACTATGTTGCCCAGGCTGGTCTCAAACTCCTGCACTAAAGCAATTCTCCCATCTCGGCCTCCTAAAGTGCTGGCATTAAAGGCATGAGCCACTGGACCCAGCCTCATCAACTCTTAATTGAACTGTTGGAAAAACTTCTTACCTAGACTTCCTGCCTTGATTGCCCTCCTACTGTTCAGTTCCTACCAGAGCGATGTTTCTGAATCTTTTGGTACTTTGATCTTCAACTTCCCAGCATTCAGAACTGTGAGAAACACTTTCTATTATAAGCCACCCAGTCTATGGTATTCTGTTATAGCAGCCCAAATAGACTAAGGCAGAAATCAACGCGGAGAGAGGAACGCAGTAGAGAGGTCAACAGTGACTGAGGATGGTTAGGCTATTCAAGAAAAACCCTGCCCTTACTCCCAGCAACCTCCAGAAAGGCAAACAGGCAGCCTCCACTCCCAGGAAGGTTCCCATCTTATTACAGCAATGGCGCAATCTCGGTTCACTGCAACCTCTGCGTCTCGGGTTCAAGTGATTCTCCTGCCTCAGCCTCCCAAGTAGCTGGGATTACAGGTGCCCAATCCTCCCACCTTGGCCTCCCAAAGTGCTGGGATTACAAGGGTAATCAATTTTTGTATTTTTAGTAGAGACGGGGTTTCACCAGGTTGGGCAGGCCGGTCTCAAACTCCTAACCTCAGGTTATCCACCAGCTTCGGCCTCCCAAAGTGCTGGGATTACAGGTGTGAGCCACCGTGCCCGGCCTCCCGGCTAATTTCTTAATTTTTTTATAGAGATGGGGTTTTGCCATGTTGCTCAGGCTGGTCTCAAACTCCTACGCTCAAGCGATCTGCCCGCCTCAGCCTGCCAAAGTGCTGGGATTACAGGCATGAGCCACCTTGCCCAGCCCCTCTTTCATTTTCTACCCCTCGACCCTCCTCCAGAGTCTCTGGCTCCATCCAACCACAACCTCAGCCTTTGTGATTGAGGCTAAAGAGATATACTTCCGTCTTAATAATATGAATAGGTTCTTGTAGATCTTTGGGGAATTATTATGTTGAAAGATCTGCCCTCTCATCTCCTTCCAGGTAGAGGCACCAGAAAAACCCAATCTGCCACATAACCAGAGGGGAAACATATAAAGAATCAGGTTTGAAATTCATGATGCTAATTTCCACCTGACTAGGGCACAGCCTGGTCTGCCCCAGTCACAAAGGGAGGCATGATTGGACAGGGAGTGGAGTGTTCTTGGCAAAGGGAGATGATGTCAATCGTGATGATTGGATCTGGAGGCAATACTCTCAGAGTCTGTCTTCCTACCTATAAAGGGGTCTGATATGGTTTGGCTGTGTCCCCACCCAAATCTCATCTTGAATTGTAGCTCCCACAATTTCCATGTGTCTTGGGAAGGACGTGGTGGGAGGTAATTGAGTGATGGGACAGGTCTTTCCTGTGCTGTTCTCATGACAGTGAATAAGTCTCACGAGATCTGATAGTTTTATAAAGGGAAGTTTCCCTGCACAAGTTCTCTCTCTTGCCTACCACCATGTAAGACGTCCCTTGCTCTTCTGCTATGATTGTGAGGCCTCCTCAGCCATGTGGAACTGTGAGTCAATTAAACCTCTTTCCTTTATAAATTACCCAGCCTTGGGTATGTCTTTATTAGCAGTGTGAGAACTGACTAATACAGGGTCTAAGTATTACCAGTATTGGAACTATTCCTGAAGGCAAACTTCCTTTTCAAGGTCAAGTTCTTCTTGGGTAGAGTGTAGTGGTATAATGATAGCTCACTCTACAGCCTTGACCTCCTGGGCTCAAGCACTCCTCCCACCTCAGCATCCCAAGTAGATAGGACTACAGCTGTGCACTACCACAACTAGCTATACTTTTATTTTTTGTAGAGATGAGGTCTTGCTATGCTGCCCAGGCTGATGTTTAATTATTGGCCTCAAGCAATCCCTTGGCCTCCCAACATGTTGTGATTACAGATGTCAGCCAGCACACCCAGCCTAGTTCTGCTTTCTGATTCAAGCAGTTGTCATCTTCTTTGCCAAGAGGCTGTGTCTGGGTTCCTTGGCCAGGCCTCTCCTTTGCTTCATTCTTCATCAAGGTGTCTGCTGGTGGCAAACTTCCTTTGCTCTGGCTTCAAGTTTCCATGTGGCAGGAGGTCCATCAGAGTAACATATTAGCTGCTCTTGGTCCCCTCCCTTACTGTTTCCCATGGGAGGAAGAATAACACTCTGGTGGGTGTGGGAGAAGGAACTGGGCATGCTCCACTGAGTTCCTTCTTTCTGTTCTTTTTGCCAACACACCTTCTCTTCTGTTCCTCCATGCCTTAAGTCCTGCAGGGCCAGGCTCTACCTCTGAGGCATGGGTCTGCTCACTTCAGTGCTGGGTAGTAAAGCACCAAGCACTCAAACAGGGTGGCTAAGTCTGCTTAACTCTAGGGTGAGGAATTAGAAGCTCCTTAGTTGACTGGATGCAGTGGCTGTAATCCCAGCATGTTGGGAGGCTGAGGTGAGAGGATTGTTTGAGCCCAAGAGTTCAAGACCAGCCTGGGCAACATAGTGAGAGCCCACCTGATATGGTTTGGATTTGTGTCCCCACCCAAATCTCATGTGGAATTGTAATCCACAGTGTTGGAGGAGGGGCCTGGTGGTAGGGTGAGTGGATCCTGGGGGCGAAGTTCCCCCTTGTTGTTCTCGTGATAGTGAGCGAGTTCTTATGAGATCTGGTTGTTTAAAAGGTGTGTAGCACCTCCTGCTTTGCCCTCTTCCTCCTACTCCAGCCATGTAAGACTTGCCTGCTTTCCCTCATCTTCTGCCATGATCCTAAGTTTCCTGAGGCCTCCCCAGCCATGGTTCCTGGTCAGCCTGTGGAATCACGAGCCAATTAAACCTCTTTTCTTAAGGCTGGGCACAGTGGCTCATGTCTGTATTCTCAACACTTTGGGAAGCCGAGGCAGGTGGATCACTTGAGGCCAGGAGTTTGAGACCAGCCTGGCCAACATGGTAAAACCCCATCTGTACTAAAAATACAAAGATTAGCCAGGTGTGGCAGTGAGCACCTGTAGTCCCAGCTACGCAGGAGGCTGAGGCAGGAGAATCTCTTGAACCTGGGAAGCTGGGGTTGCAGTGAGCCGAGATCCCGCCATTGCACTTCAGCCTGGGTGACAGAACGAGACTCCTCTCAAAAAATAAAATAAAATAAAACTTGTTAAAAAGTAAATTACGCAGTCTCAGGTAGTTTTTTTTTTTTGGAGATGGAGTGTCGCTCTGTCACCCAGGCTGGAGTGCAGTGGCACGATCTCAGCTCACTGCAACCTCTGCCTCCTGAGTTCAAGTGATTCTCCTGTCTCAGCCTCCAAAGTAGCTGGGACTACAGGCACCCACCTGGCTAATTTTTGTATTTTTAGTAGAGATGGGGTTTCACCATATTGGTCAGTCTGGTCTCGAATTCCTGACCTCAGGTGATCTGCCCACCTCAGCCTCCCAAAGTACTTGAATTACATGCGTGAGCCACCGCACCCAGCCCAGTAGTTCTTTATAGCAGTGCAAGAACAAACTAATATGCCATCTCTACCAAGAATACATTTTAAAATTAGCTGGGCATGGTGGCATGTGCTTGTGGTCCAAGCTACTTGGGAGGCTGAGATGGGAGGATTGCTTGAGCCTGGGAGGTCAAGGCTGCAGTGAGCCATTATCACACCACTGCACTCCAGCTTGGGCAACAGAGCCAGACTCTGTCTCAAAAAAAAAAAAAAAAAAAAAAAAAAAAAAAAAAAAAGAAGAGGAAGAAGCAGCAGCAGCAGCTCTTTAGCCACACACCTAAAACAAATCAAATCTCTCCAAAATCAGTTCACTGGAAATCAAGTGATATTATCATCCCCACCTACTTGGTTCTTGTGTCTTCCTTTCATTTTGTGCCAAATTCAAGCAGGAAAAAGTGGCATGTTCCTTTTTTTTTTTGAGACAAGTCTCGCTGTTATCCCCCAGGCTTGAGTGCAATGGCTTGATCTCAGCTCACTGCAACCTCCGCCTCCCAGGTTCAAACAATTCTCCTGCCTCTGCCTCCCAAGTAGCTGGGATTAAGGAGCCTGCCACCATGCCCAGCTAATTTTTGTATTTTTTAATAGAGACAGGGTTTCACCATGTTGGCCAGGCTGGTCTCGAACTCCTGACCTCAGGTATCTGCCCGCCTTGGCCTCCCAAAGTGCTGGGATTACAGGCGAGAGCCACTGCGCCCCGCCAAAAGTGGCATGTTCTTTACTGTGCTTTCCCCAAACCCTAGCAGTCTCAGTAGAGGCACATCTAAGCAGCCTACAATTAAATTAGAGAACTGGACCTCCCAACAAATAGAAATAACACATAATTCATTTTAAGTCTAACAGCAAATAGAGACAACACATAATTCATTATAAGTCTAGCAGCGAAGTGATGGGATTTCAAAAAAAGTTATGTTCTTTCCATCTGTAGCTAAAATATTTACACGGGGCCCTGGTCATATGCAAGTGGTGGTTTACAGAGCACAGCTTGTTCAAACCAAACAGTTGCTCTGTTCCCGCTTTTGGAAACTTGTCAAGGAATCAGTGTTTACTTAGACAACTCGGGCCCCAAGCGGCCCTTGTGTAGACTGAATTCAATCCAAGGAGAAACCAAGGCCCGGGAACATTCTTCCTTCTCCCCTGACCATGGAACCACAGACCTCTCAGTTCTCCAGGGCCCTCTTGAAGGCATCCGGTTCAGCCTCTGGTCAACTGTCCGGTGCCCAGCCTAGACAACGGAGACTAAGTCCTTTTTCAGAATTCCCAGGCTGGGCGCAGTGGCTCACACCTGTAATCCCAGCACTTTGGAAGGCCAAGGCGGATGAATCATGAGGTCCGGAGTTCAAGACCAGCCTGGCCAAGATGATGAAACCCCATCTCTACCAAAAATGCAAAAATTAGCCGGGCGTGGGGGTGGGCGCCTGTAATACCAGCTCCTCAGGAGACCGAGGCAGAGAATTGCTTGAACCCAGGAGACAGAGGTTGCAGTGAGCCAAAATCATGTCACTGTACTCCAGTCTGGGCGACAGAGCGAGACTCAGTCTCAAAAAACAAAAAACAAAACAAAACAAAACAAAACAAAAAAACGCTGAGCACGGTGGCTCACGCCTGTAATCCCAGCACTATGGGAGGCCGAGGCGGGCGGATCACAAGGTCAGGAGATCACCATCCTGGCTAACATGGTGAAACCCCGTCTCTACTAAAAATACAAAAAGTTAGCCGGGAGTCCCAGCTACTTGGGAGGCTGAGGCAGGAGAATAGTGTGAACCCAGGAGGCGGAGCTTGCAGTGAGCCGAGATTGCGCCACTGCACTCCAGCCTGGGCGAGAGAGCGAGACTCTGTCTCAACAACAACGACAACAAGAAGAATTGGCCCCTTCGCGCCCAATCTTTTGAGTAATTGTGTGCGTGAACATCTCATTTATTTAACTCCCAAAGAGAGAGCTTTGGCTTCAGGGCAAAGGATTTGATGTTTAATATGTGGGTGACTTGAATTAGTCTAGAGCATAATTCAGCACATGGGCCGGCTGTGGGAAACTGGCCACAGAGAACCTAGGAAGGTGAAGTCTGAGTGTTCAGGAAACACCATCTGCTATTTCTACCCAAAGCAAGAAAACAAGCCCTATGTTATTGAAGAACAGTGGAGGTACAAGTGTGACTATCAATAATTGTGCACATAAAAAGCACATATGGCTGGGCGCAGTGGCTCACACCTGTAATCCCAGCACTTTAGGAGGCCGAGGCAGGTGGATCACTGGAGTCCAGGAGTTGAAGACCAGCCTGAGCAACAAGGTAAAACTGCATCTCTATAAAAAATACAAAAATTAGCCGGGTGTGGTGGCGTAATCCTGTAGTGCCAGCCACTCAGGAGGGAGGATTGTTTGTGCCTGGTAGGTCAAGACTGTAGTGAGCCATAATTGCACCACTGCACTCCAGCCTGGGTGACAGAGCAAGACCCCATTTCACAAGAAAAAAAAAAAAAAAAAAAGCACATGCCACAGTACCTAGGCTCTGAATAAAAGGTAGTAGTAATCGTTATTATTGTTCTCGTTGAGATAACTTGGAAAATTAATGTATTAGTCCGTTTTCACACTGCTGTGAAGAACCACTTGAGACTGGGTGATTTATGAAGAAAAGGGGTTTAATTGACTCACAGTTCTGCAGGCTTAACAGGAATCATGGCTTGGAGGCCTCAGGAAACTTACACTCATTGTGGAAGGCGACGGGTAAGCAAAGACCCTCTTCGCATGATGGCAGAAGAGAGAGAACAAAGGGAAAAAGGCCACACACTTTTAAAAATCAGATCTCATAAGAGATCTATCACAAGAACAGCAACAGGGAATTCCACCCCCGTGATCCAATCACCTCCCACCAGGTCCCTCCCCTGACACGTGAGGATTACAATTCGACATGAGATTTGGGGGAGGACACAGAGCCAAATCATATCAACTAATGAAATCGGCATGTGGGTAGGCCCAGTGGGAATTATATGACAGAAT
Organism: Gorilla gorilla gorilla; assembly: GCF_029281585.2. Classification (NCBI taxonomy): domain Eukaryota; kingdom Metazoa; phylum Chordata; class Mammalia; order Primates; family Hominidae; genus Gorilla; species Gorilla gorilla. Next base: position 220,388,877 of record NC_073224.2, read on the forward strand.
TAAAGCAGTTAATAGTAGTTTCTGTCTGTCCTATCCTTTTACTTGGTGACTGCCTTTCTCTGATCTTAGGTGGTTTTTTGTTTTGTTTTGTTTTGTTTTTGAGACAGAGCCTTGCTCTGTCACCCAGGCTGGAGTGCAATGGTGCGATCTTGACCCACTGCAACCTCCGCCTCCTCGGTTCAAGCAATTCTCCTGCCTCAGCCTCCCAAGTAGCTGGGATTTCAGGAGCCTGCCACCATGCCCGGGTAATTTTTGTATTTTTAGTAGAGATGGGGTTTCATTATGTTGGCTAGGCTGGTCTCGAACTCCTGACCTCGTGATCTGCCCACCTCGGCCTCCCAAAGTGCTGGGATTACAGGCGTAAGCCACCATGCCTGGCCTGATCTTAGGTGGTTCTAAGGGGACCGAAATTTACAATCCTGAAGAACAATGGAGGTACAAGTGAGAACATCAACCAATAGTGCACATAAAAAGCACGTGAGGCTGGGCTTGGCGGCTCACACCCATAATCCTATCACTTTAGGAGGCCGAGGCAGGTGGATCGCTGGAGTCCATCCCCATCCAAATCTCATGTTGGTCTCCTGGACTCCAACAATCCACCTGCCTTGACCTCTCAAAGAATTATAGGCATCAGCCACCAAGCCCAGCTGTGTGTGCTTTTTATGCTATTGTTGATGTTCACACTTGTACCTCCATTGTTCTTCAAGATTGTGAGTTTCCTGAGTCACTGTCTACCAGTACAGTGGTGGACAGTGACCTGGGACAGACCAATCATAGTAGCCAAACTTTTCATCCAATATGGCTGGTCCTAGGGATAGGCTTGTTACTTGAGAAGGGCCAATCAGAATCCTTCTATGAGATTTGGAATCTCTCAGGAGGCAAGTTAGTATAATAGAGAAAGCATGAGCTTTGGTAACTGGAACTATGGATTCTGGCTCATGGAGTTGCGCAAGTCTGTTTACTTCTTTAAGGATTAACTGAGACAAAATGGAGTACCTGGCACAGAGTAGATACCAGTAAGTGGCTTCTGTTGATAACCTTTATAATAAAAAACACTACTCTAATTAACCTTCCTCACTGTTCCGCCCTGCTTGATCAACCTTTGCTCTGTAAAGCTCTTCTAAAAAGCTATAATTGGGAGACCTACCTTTTAGTGGGGAGGGCCATACTTAATTTTCCATGACCCTTGAGCTTTCCAGAGAGTAGAGAAGGGATGAGAGAGTAAAATCTCAGAATGGAAAGGTCATTGTCCAGTCCATCCACTGATTACAAGGAACTGGGGAATCTTTCATTCAGCTAGAGTTCTAAAAATGGTCTTCAGCCTAGATGCTAGATCCTTGCTGCCTCACAGAACTTCCTTCTCTGATGGAAATATTTATATCTGTGCTGTCTACCAGAGTAACCACAAGCTACATGTGACTACTGAGCACTTGGAAAAGGACTAGTGGAACTGAGGTACTGAATTATTTATTGATTTAAATGAATTTAAATTTACATATCCACATGGGGCAATGGCTACCATATTGAATAGAGCAGCTCCAGATTGGAGCATGCCATTAGCAGACAGGCACAGAAGTAGATGAGAATAATAGCCAGTGCTTGCTTGGGCAGGAAAAGTTACTACGGCTTAGAAGCAGGTGAGTCTCCAGGTTTAGACAGGTACTAAAGAAAAGCCACCCGGACAGGCGCAGTGGCTCACGCCTGTAATCCCAACACTTTAGGAGGTCAAGGCAGGCCGATTATTTGAGGTCAGGAGTTTCAGACCAGCTTGGTCAACACAGTGAAACCCCATTTCTGCAAAAATACAAAAATTAGCCAGGCATGGTGGCACGTGCCTATAATCCCAGCTGCTCAGGAGGCTGAGGCAGGAGAATCGCTTGAACCGGGAGGTGGAGGTTGCAGTGAGCTGGGATTGCACCATTGCACTCCAGCCTGGGCAACGAGAGTGAAACTCTGTCTCAAAAAAAAAAAAAAATTGCCAATGCTGAATATGTTGCAAGTTGTCATGGTGGGGTATTGGGTAAAGTTTTCAATTAGCAATAATTGTGCCTTGGATAAACTTCATCGGCTATGATACTGCCACAGCACAAAACTTCTTGGCTTTTTTGTTTGTTTTTGTTTTGTTTTGTTTTGTTTTGAGACAGAGTCTTGCTCTGTCGCCCAGGCTGGAGTGCAGTGGCGTGATCTCGGCTCACTGCAACCTCCACCTCCTGGGTTCAAGCAATTCTCCTGCCTCAGCCTCCCGAATAGCTGGGATTACAGGTGCCCACTACCATGCCTGGCTAATTTTTTTGTATTTTTGGTACAGATGAGGTTTCACCATGTTGGCCAGGCTGGTCTTGAACTCTTGACCTCAGGTGATCCACCCACCTCAGCCTCTCAAAGTGCTAGGATTATAGGCATGAACCACCATGCCCGGCCCCTTGCATCGTTTTTAGTCATTGCAATAGTCTACTGACTACACTCACTATAAATCACATAACCATCCTCAATTTTTGTATTTTTTAGGATGTTTCCAATTTTTTTCAGAGTGATGCTAGGATGGGTGCCACATAACTTCCCCTGCACCCCCCACCATTTTTGTAAGGCAGAAGGAGCATGAGTTTTGAGGGCAGATAGACCAGGGTTTAAATCCTCAGCATTCATTACTTAGTAGCCACATGACCTCTGACAAGATCATTCATTTTCTCTCCCCCCCTCCCTCCCTCCCTCCCTCTCTCTCTTTCTCTCTTTCTCCTTTCTCTCTTTCTTTTTCCTCTCGTACTGTCGCCCAGGCTGGAGTCCAGTGATACGATCTCGGCTCACTGCAATCTCCACTTCCCAGGTTCAAGCGATTCTCCTGCCTCAGCCTCCTGAGTAATTGGGACTACAGGCACGTGCCACCATGCCCAACTGATTTTTGTATTTTTAGTAGAGATGGGGTTTCACTATGTTGGCCAGGCTTGTGTGGAACTCCTGACCTCAAGTGATCCGCCCGCTTCAGCCTCCCAAAGTGCTGGGATTACAGGCATAAGCCACCATGCCCGGCCCACAAAATCATTCATTTTCCAGAGCCTCAACTTTTTCATCTATAAAATAGGAATAATACTACCTGCCTTTCCTGGTTGTTATCAGAGCTGGACATTTATAAATTGCCTCTCACACTACCCAGCACCATGGAAATATTTAATGAATTACAACTAACGCTATTATAGTTTTCGTTTTGTTTGTTTTCTTTAGACATGCTGTCACCCAGGCTGGAGTGCAGTAGTGCCATCACTGCTAAGTGCAGCCTCAAACTCCTGGACTCAAGCAATCCTCCTGCCTCAACCTCCCCAATGGCTGGGACTGTAGGCATGCCACCATGCCCAGCTAATTTTAAAATTTTTATTTTGTATGGATGGTGTCTCACTATGTTGCCCAGGTTGGTCTTGAACTCCTAGTGTCAGAGGCATTTGAACCAGAGCAACTCCATCTTGAATAGGGGCTGGGTAAAATAACGCTGAGACCTCCTGGGCTGCGTTCCCAGAAGTTTAGGCATTCTTAGTCACAGGATGAGATAGGAGGCCGGCACAAGATACAGGTCACAAAGACCTTGCTGATAAAACAGGATGTGGTAAAGAAGCCGGCTAAACCCACCAAAACCAAAATGGTGATGAAAGTGACCTCTTGTTGACCTCACTGCTCATTATATGCTAATTAGAATACATTAGCATGCTAAAAGACACTCCCACCAGCTCCATGACAGTTTACAAATGCCGTGGCAATGTTCTGAAGTTATCCTTTATGGTCTAAAAAGGGAAGGAACACTCAATTCCTGGAAATCCCCATCCCTTTCCCAGAAAACTCATGAATAATCCACCCCTTGTTTAGCGTATAGTCAAGAAATAACTATAAGTACATTCAGGTGGGCAGCACATACCACTGCTCTGCCTATGGAGTAGCCATTCTTTTATTCTTTTACTTTCTTAATAAAGTTGCTTTCACTTCACTCTATGGACTTGCCCTGAATTCTTTATTGCACAAGATCCAAGAACCCTCTCTTGGGGTCTGGATTGGGACCCCTTTCCAGTAACACTGGCCTCAAGTGATCCTCCTGTCTCAGCCTCCCAAAGTGTTGAGATTATAGGTGTGAACCACCGCACCTGGCCTACTTTTTTAAAAAATCATAATCATTTTTGGCCAGGCGCAGTGGCTCATGCCTGTAATCCTAGCACTTTGGGAGGCCGAGGCGGGCAGATCATGAGGTCAGGAGATCAAGATCATCCTGGTTAACACGGTGAAACCCATCTCTACTAAAAAAAATACAAAAAAATTAGCCGGGCATGGTGGCGGGCACCGGTAGTCCCAGCTACTCGGGAGGCTGAGGCAGGAGAATGGCGTGAACCCGGGAGGCGGAGCTTGCAGTGAGCCGAGATTGGCCACTGCACTCCAGCCTGGGTGACAGAGCGAGACTCTGTCTCCAAAAAAAAAAAAAACAAAAAAAAACCATAATCATTTTTAGGAAGTTCAATTTCAAGGACCTCTCTATTTGAAGAAGATTTCCCGATCTGTTTATGCTAACAGGTCTCATGGCCCATCTCTTCCGATTGGATCAGAATCCCCGACAGCTTAGAGGCTGGCAGGCTGAGGGTCCCCAAGGCATGAGAGAAGAGGGGGCTGTGGGGAACTTGGAGGAAGCATCACAGGAAGCCGCAGGTGGGCGGGAGGGGGATTCGTCCTGCTCCTACTAACCAAATGCACAGTCTTCCGCTCAAGCTTGCTTCTCCTCTGAGCTCTTTTGTGCCCTTGGTGATGGGTGGGGGAGACTGAGAATGGAGAACGACACAATGGTGGGAGAGGATGGGGTGGTGGACCCCGGAGTTGGAAGAATCAGGAGGCACCCTTGTGTTTTCCCTCCAGAGGTGGCACCCCTGGGGTGGTAGATAAGGCATTGTGTTTGGAATTCAGCCCCATGGGTGTATGTAGCTGGGGTTCTAGTCCCTCCTGAGCTACCCTCGGCAAATTAGTATACCCCCGTTAGTCCTGTTTTCCGTGTCAGTTAAATGGCCAAGCTAATAATAATGTCCACACAGAATTGGGAAGCTCAAATAATAAACAATAGCACTGTCCCCAGGCATGGAGCAAATACTGCTTGCCAGGTTCTGGGCTGAGTAATTCCCACGCATTACTTCATCCGACCCTCACAACAGGCCCCAAAGGTAGGTGTTATTGTTTCTATTTTACAAGAAAGAACCCAGGACTCAGAGAGGGGAAGGCTCCTTCCCATGCACCTCCCTCCTTTGTAATCTGGAAAGTCCTGGGTAGTTGTAATTTGTAGTTATGAATTTCTGGAGTTCTCAGCTCATTCCCTGGAGATTTGTGCTAGAAAGTTCTAGAAGATTGCAGAGTTTATTAAATAAATTGATTTGACAGGTATTTGTTGAACACTTTGCTATGGTCTGAATGTTTTTTTGTCCCTAATATTCATATGTAAAATCTTCACTTCCAAGGTATTAGGAGGTGGGCATTTGGGGAAGTAATCAGGGCATGAGAGTGGTGACCTCAGGATTGGGATCAGTGTGCTTATGAAAGAGACCATAGGGCACTAGCCAGCCCCTTCCACCGTGTGGGGACACAGTGAGAAGGCACCACTTGTGAACCAGGAATAGGGCGTTCACCAGACACCAAATCTGCTGGCGCCATGATCTTGGACTTGCCAGCCTCCAGAACAGTGAGAAGTAAATTTCTGCTGTTTATAAAATGCTCAGTCCGTGGTAGTTTGTTATAACAGCCCAAATAGACCAACACACCTGCTGTATGCTAGAAGTGGTTCTAGGTGCTTGGGATTCAGCAATGAACATCATAAAGCCCCCTCAAAGAAGATACATTTTTTGCATGCAAAGACTGAAAGATCAGCAACAAAGAAATATAAAATAAGACAAGGTTAAGTGGGGAGTGCAATTTTTTGTCCAATGGTCAGAGAAGTAGGTTGTGCTCACCACTGTGACAAGATGGAAGCTGTGCTCACCACTTGCATTACAGTGTACAAGAATGTAATCTCCATAAGGACAGGGCCCTGGAATCTTGTTTCCCTTACAGCTCCAGTCCCTAGCACAAATTCTGGTTTCTAGTAGGTGCTCAATAAATATTTGTTGAATGAATGAACAAATAGCATCAGTCTCAGATCTGCCGGAGAAATGTCCATTTTAGGGTAGGCATGGGATTTTGAATTCACCTCCTATAAGCTGACATTTATGGAGAAACTTGCGTGCCCCAGGCACTGTGCCAGCCACCATGGCTGAGTACAGCCCTTCCCTTGAGAATCTTCACTAGAGAAGATAGTGGTGCTTGCAATTTAGTGGTCTAGAAGAGAAGGCAGCAAAGAGAATAAGGGAAGAACAGGAGTTAAGTGCAAAGAGGAAGCGTTTCAGGGTCAGCAAAGAATTCGGCAAGTGTATTGCCTGACATTTTTTTCTTGATGCAAAAAATAGCTAGTTCTGCTTTTTGGACTGGGGCTCGCTGAGTCAGGGGTTCAAAGAGAATAGCATGAGGATAGAAGCAGTAAATGTCATCTGCAGCAGATGGTGATGCCCCAGAGACAGACCGTGGCCTTGAAGATGCTTCCCTCCACCGACTCTGGCCCAAGAATCAAGGTCAAGGGCAGGCAACCAAGCTCAGCTCCCTGGTGTCCCGATCCCAGCCTCTCAACTGGGCCAACCCTACCCAAGAACATCACCGTTGTTCCACCCGCTTGGACTCCACACCAGGCTCAGTGGAGTCTCAGAGTCCAAGGGTGTGAGAAGAATAATTCCAGCATCTGTTATTAACCATCATTTCCATTTTTTTGGCTTCACTTTCTCTTTGGCCCTGAGAACACTGGGTCAGTGCTTCTTTGAGCACAAAACGACTGATTTGCCAGGTCTTTGTTCAGCCTCACAAAAGAAGGGGATGATTATTACAAGAACAGATTTTGCATTCCATATTTACCCCAGATGACACTGCCTTGATCCCTAAAATAACTCCAGATCGCCTGGGTGGAACTTGCTTTTTCCTTTTCATCTTGCTATTTTGCAATTGTTTATGGAGAACATCACCATAGTGATATTATCAGAGCAGGGCAGAATGAAACTCCAAACTCTGGGTTGTTATTGGTTTTTCCTTTGTACCTCGGAACATGACTTTTTCACCTCAAACCTTCTCTATTATTTCTTATAAGCATTACAGTTCTCAGTTCCAACTCAGCCAGCATCACTTTCTGACTCATCCCCAGCAGTTAAAACCACAGAGGTGGTCCACACTGGGATGAGGGATGGAAGTGCTTGGGTTGAGTTTCCAAATTGGAAACTATTTACCAGAAATCCTCTTTCCTTCAGATAAGACTGGGGTCAAAGTACTAGAGTGTTGAAAGAGGCACTAAATAAACTAAGAATCTAAAGGACCTTCAGTGTTTGGGCCAAGGAACATGGTGATAGAGTTCAACAAATAAACACAGCTGGCGTAGGGTGAGCCTTTAGCAAACACTTATCTTCTTGATTTTGTTTTTTTTTTTTTTTTGGTCATAATTGTCAACTTGGCCCAAAGCCTTTATTATAGCATTCTCATACACTGCTGCCAGGGGTGTGTATTTGTACAACTTTCTAATGAAATTTGGCAATGAATAGCAAAAACCTTGACAATGTAGCTCTTCCTTAGATGCAAAATTCTACTTGTGGGTGCTAAAAAAATAATTAGGGATATGAGCAGAAGGATACATACAAAGATGTTTATTGCTATTGATGGTGAAAAATTGGAAACAACCAAACTGTACAACATTAGGGGGTTACTTTAAAAAAATCAAAATCCAGGGCTGGCGCAGTGGCTCATGCCTATAATCCCAGCACTTTGGGAGGCTGAGGTGGGAGGAGCACTTGAACCTAGCAGTTTGAGACCAGCCTAGGCAACACAGTGGGACGCTGTCTCTACAAACAATTTTTAAAAAGTAAAACAACAAAAAAAATCATGACCCCCTGCTCCATGCAATGGATACTGAGCCACTATTAAAAATTATGCCGGTTGCACGTGGTGGCTCATGCCTGTAATCCCAGCACTTTTGGAGGCCAAGGCTGGCAGATCACTTGAGATCAGGAGTTCGAGACTAGCCTGGCCAACATGGTGAAACTCTGTCTCTACTAAAAATACAAAAATTAGCCGGGTACAGGGGTGGGCATCTGTAATCCCAGCTACTTGGGGGGCTGCGGCAGGGGAATCGCTTGAACCCAGGAGGCAGAGGTTGCAATGAGCTGAAATCACACCACTGCACTCCAGCCTGGGTGATAAAACGAGACTCCATCTCAAGAAAAAAAAAGACCAGGCGCGGTGGCTCATGCCTGCAATCCCAGCACTTTGGGAGGCCGAGGCGGGCAGATCGCAAGGTCAGGAGTTCGAGACCAGCCTGGCCAATATGGTGAAACCCCGTCTCTACTAAAAATACAAAAATTAGCCCGGCATGGTGGTGGGCGCCTGTAGTCCTAGCTACTTGGGAGGCTGAGGCAGGAGAATTGCTTGGACCTGGGAGGTGGAGGTTGCAGTGAGCCGAGATGGCACCACTGCACTCCAACCTGGTGACAATAAAAAAGATTAGAAGGATAAATTCAAAAAGATGAAAGTATTTCTTGGGAATTTTCTTTTCTGGTGCTTTTGTTTATAATTTTTCTACAATGGGCATGTATTCCTTTTCTTTTTTTTTGAAACGGAATCTTGCTCTATCACCTAGGCTGGAGTGCAGTGGTGAGATCTTGGCTCACTGCAACCTCTGCCTCCTGGGTTCAAGCGATTTTCCCATTTCAGCCTCCTGAGTAGCTGGGATTACAGGTGCACGCCACCACACCTGGCTAATTTTTGTATTTTTAGTAGAGATAGGGTTTCCCCATGTTGGCCAAGCTGGTCTTGATCTCCTAACCTCAGGTGATCACCTGCCTGCCTCAGCCTCCCAAAGTACTGAGATTACAGGCATGAGCCACCGTGCCCGGCATTTTTTTTTTTTTTTTTTTTTTTTTTTTGAGAACGAGTTTCCCTCTGTTGCCAAGGCTGGAGCACAGGGCATGATCTCAGCTCACTACAACCTCTGCCTCCTGGCTTCAAGCAATTCTCTGCCTCTGCCTCCTGAGTAGTTGGGACTACAGGCATGTGCCACCATGCCTGGCTAATTTTTGTATTTTTAGCACAGATGGGGTTTCACCATGTTGACAAGGCTGGTCTCGAACTCCTGGCCTCAAGTAATCCACTACTTTGGCCTCCCAAAGTGCTGGGATTACAGGCATAAGCCACCATACCTGGCCACTACAATGAGCACGTATTTCTGTAGTCAGATGTTTAAAATGCTATTTTTTCAGAAAAATAATAAGCTGCCAAGCTTTTTTTTTTCCCCCATAAAGAAAGAGCTTAATAGACACAAGGCTGACCACGTCATGTGGGAGATGGAGTTAGCACTCAAATCATCTCCTCCAAAGTTCCTAGGTTAGGAGTTTTTCAAAGGCAGTTTGGGGAAAGAGGGGAGAGGTCAGGTAACTGGGGCTTGCTGCTGATTGATTGGGGCGGATGAAATCATAGGTAGTCTAAACTGTCCTCCTGTGAGCTGAATTCCTTCTGGGTGGGTCCACAGGAGTGGGGTTGGGAGGTCCAGGTGGAGCCATGGGCGTCAGACATGCAAAACCCCACAGATCAGGAACCCTATACAGGGACTGGGTAGACAAGGTATAAGGCCAGCTTTCCTGAGGAGTTTCATTGGCTCTATAAGTCAACTTTGGTTTCTTAGAACAGTCTCTTTGTATCTGAAAGCATGCCATTCCAGTCAAAACCTTGATAAAATAACCAGTATCTTCAATTGCATCAGTTCCACAGGCTTAACAGGAAGCATGACTAGGAGGCCTCAGGAAACTTACAATCATAGCGGAAGGTGAAGGGGAAGCAAGCACGTCTTACCATGGTGGAGCACGAGAGACAGTGTGTCATGCCTTTTAAAATAATCTTGGCCGGGAGAAGTGGCTCATGCCAGTAATCCCAGCACTTTGGGAGGCCAAGATGGGCGGATCATTCGAGGTCAGGAGTTTGAGACCAACCTGGCCAATATGGCGAAACCTTGTCTGTACTAAAAATACAAAAATCAGCCAGGCATGGTGGCACAAGCCTGTAGTCCTAGGTACTCAGGAGGCTGAGGCATGAGAATCACTTGAACCCGGGAGGTGGAGGTTGCAGGGAGCTGAGATCGCACCATTGCATTCCAGCCCAGGCCAACAACAGTGAGACTCTGTCTCAAAAAAAAAAAAAAAAAAAGCCCAGCGTGATGGCTCATGCCTGTAATCCCAGCACTTTGGGAGGCTGAGGCAGGTGGATCACCTGAGGTCAGGAGTTCGAGGCCAGCCTGGCCAACATGGTGAAGCCCTGTCTATACTAAAAAATCCAAAAATTAGCCAGGCATGGTGGCAGGTGCCTGTAATCTCAGCTACTCAGGAGACTGAGGCAGAAGAATTACTGGCACTTGGGTGGCAGAGGTTGCAGTGAGCCGATATTGTGCCATTGCACTCCAGCCCGGGCCAACAACGGCAAGACTCCATCTCAAAACACACACACACACACACACACACACACACACACAAACACAAAAACCTCACAGCAATTGTATGAGATAGGTATCATGCTCTCCATTTATAGAAGGGAAAAGTAGGTATAGAAGGAGGTTTTAGTCACCCGCTCCTTCAACATTTCAGGGAGGAGGTAGATGCAGTTATTCAGGTAAGAGAGGGATAGAGCTTCTGAGACTAAATAGTTAAGATAGGAAGGTACAAGTGGATGGAGAACGAAGACCTACAAAAGCCTTTTACCTAGACTGGTAAACATTCAGGTTGCAAGCTGGAGAAAATAATAATTTTAACTACCCTGCTTTGAGCGCTTGGGGATGATGTTGACATAAAAATGAGGATTACAGGGTGTCATTATATTCAACCTCACTGGCTTGTGGGAAATGGTGGAAGTTCTGTAGGAATATATAGCACCGATGCACCAGAGAGTAAATTACACAGAAGCCCAGAGTCTATTATCGTTATGATCATCACTCAAAACATATAAACACCTCTTTGTTTGGGATAAGGTAGAGAAGTGAAAGTGCATAGGCTGTGGGACCAGACAGACCTCCATTGAAATCCTGGCTTACCATCCACGTATTAATAGCTATGTGATCTTTGTCCCACTTCACCAGCTTGGCCTTGAGATCCCTGTGGCACCTTCACACTTTTATGGAAATCCTGCTTCGATTTTTTTTTTTTTTTTTTTGAGATGGAGTCTCGCTCTGTCACCCAGGCTGGAGTGCAATGACATGATCTCGGCTCACTGCAAGCTCTGCCTCCCAGGTTCACGCCATTCTCCTGCCTAGCTGGGACTACAGGCGCCCGTCACCAGGCCCAGCTAATTTTTTTTTAAGTAGAAACGGGGTTTCACCGTGTTAGCCAGGATGGTCTCGATCTCCTGACCTCATGATCCACCCACTTCGGCCTCCCAAAGTGCTGGGATTAGAGGCGTGAGCCACCGCACCTGGCTGAAAATCCTGCTTTGATTTATCATCCCAAACACTTCCTGCTATATTGAAAGCTATCATAGGAGCTCTTCAGACCTGAAGTCGTTGAGGGTAATGCTAGCTGATGGAACAAAGAACTCCCAACTTTGAGTGGCTTACTGCTATGATAAAGGCTTACTTGCCCCCAAAGGCACAGTCTGGTTGGGTGTTTTCAGCGACTACCATGGAAACAGATACAGGCTTCTTCCATCTTGGAGTCCTCCCTTAGGTCCTCTGCATTCAGTTTATTGATGAACAAAGAAAGAGTGTGCGACAGGACACAAGGGCCATTTTATCGCCATGCCTGGAGATGGCACATGTCACTTCCGCCCACATTCCATTAGTTAAAACACAGTCACATGACCATATGACTATGTTTGTGCCCAGAAAGATGAAATGGAAAAGGTAATCATGCAGCTTATTGATGCTAGCATACCTGTATCAGTTGTAGGTAATGTGGGGTAGAGAATGAATGGTCATTAAGATTAAAGCTCTTGCTGTGCACAGTGGCTCATGCCTGTAATCCCAACACTTCAGGAGGCCGAGGTAGGAGGATTGCTTGAGTCCAGGAGTTTGCGACCAGCTTGGGCAACATACGGAGATCCTGTCTATACAAAAAATTAAAAGATTAGTAGGGTGTGGTGGTGCATGCCTGTCGTCCCAGCTACTCCGGAGGCTGAGGCAGGAGGATTGCTTCAGTCGGGAGGTCAAGGCTGCAGTGAGCTATGTTCATGCCACTGCACTCCAGCCTGGGCAACAGAGCAAGACCCTGTCTCAAAAAAAAAAAAAAAGAGAAAAGATTAAAGCCCAAGAGAACTGCAATGGCAGTAGTCCAAGCAACGGTGTGTGACAGACAGAAATCACTGGCAGTCAGTTTTCCTTGACAGATACAGATTTTAAGCTGAGCCAGATCTTATAGGATCTTAGGTCACATATGTCTGATCCAGTTTGGCAGTTTTAAGCTGCAAAGAGGCAGCAGCTATGAAATAGGCCCTGTCACCATTGACATTGCTCTAGGACTCTCTGCTCAACCATTCTAACTCTCTGTGCCCCTCAGTTTCCCCCTTTACATTTTGTTCCCAATCTGCCAAGCCTCAGGCTTGGTGATTCATTTTCCCCACTTATAATCTCACTTTACACAGCTGGACCAGATACTCAACATCGTTTCTCTGACCTCTGTTTTTCTTTCAGACCACAATCTGGAGTCTTTCTGACTATAAAGGCATTGATTGCCTTATTGATTGCTTCAGATAAATAGGTCATCAGGTCTAGTCTGGTCTTGGGAGTTAAGAATCTCAACAAAGGTCCTTTTATGCTATACACTCCGTTTTTTCACTTAAACAAAAATATTAAGCTGATATGTATGTTTATTTACTTGGAAGGATTGAAACTTATAGACAGAATGCCTTTTCTTCCAAAAAATTTAATGTCTTGTGTATGTTTAAATAATGCTTTACATAGCTCTGAAATCTTTTTCTTAAATGGTATCTTTGGAAGGGCAGAATTTTCTTGTTTTCATCAAGTCCAATTTATCATTTTTTTCTTTTTTAGTTAGTGCTTTTTGTATCTTAAGAAATCTTTGCCAACTCAATGTTGTGAAGATTTCTCATCTGTTTTCTTTTAGAAGTTTTAGCTCTTTATGTTTATGTCTATGATCCATTGAGTTAATGTTTATCTATGGTGTGAGGTAAGGGTCAAGATTCATTTTTTTCTAAATGGATCTTGGGAGGAGAAGACAGAAGGATCCCTTGAGCCCAGGGGTTCAAAACCAGCATGGGCAACATAGTGAGACCTTGTCTCTATAAAAAATGCAAAAAAAAAAAAAAACAATAGGCACCGTGGTGGCTCATGCTTGTAATCCCAGCACATTGGGAGGCCAAGGCAGACAGATTGCTTGAGTCCAGGAGTTTGAGACCAGCCTGGGCAATATGGTGAAACCCTGTCTCTACAAAAAATACAAAAATCAGCCAGGAGTGGTGGCATGCACCTGTAGTCCCAGTGCTACTCAGGGGCTGAGGTGGGAGGACTGCTTGTGCCCAGGAGGTCGAGGCTGCAGTGAGCCAAGATCACACCACTGAACTCCAGCCTGGGTGACAAAGTGAGATCCTGTCCCAAAAACAAACAAACAAACAAAAATAGCCGGGCATGGTGGAGCACTCCTGTAGTTTCAGCAACTTGGGAGACTGAGGTGGGAGGATTACTTGAGCCCAGTTGAGGTCAAGGCTGCAGCGAGCTGAGCTCATACCACTGCACTCCAGTCTGGGCGACAGAGCAAGACCCTGTCTCTAAACAAGTAAATAAACAAACAAACAAACGATCTCCAGTTGTCCCAGAATTTTTGTTAAACACTGTTCTTCACCACATTGTTACATTGGTGCCTTTGTCAAAAATTATTTTACTGTATATACATGTGGGTCTATTTTTGGACTATTATGTTCCATTCATGTATGTGTCTATCCTTCTGTCAATGCCACATTGGGTTGATAGCTTTATAGTTACGTCTTGAAGTCAGGTAGTGTAGGCCCTCTAACTTTTTCCCTCTTTTTAAAGATTGTTCTAAATATTCTGGGATTTCCATATACCTTTTTAAAAGATTGTTCTTTTTTAAAGATCGCTCTTTTTAAAAAGATTGTTGGCTGGGCACGGTGGCTCACGCCTGTAATCCCAGCACTTTGGGAGGCTAAGGCGGGTAGATCACGAGGTCAGGAGTTCAAGACCAGCCTGGCCAAGATGATGAAACCCCGTGTCTACTAAAAATACAAAAATTAGCCAGGCGTGGTGGCAGGTGCCTGTAATCCCAGCTACTCGGGAGGCTGAGGCAGAGAATTGCTTGAACCCAGGAGGTGGAGGTTGCAGTGAGCCAAGATTGCACCACTGCACTCCAGACTGGGCAACAGAGCGAGACTCCGTTCCAAAAAAAAAAAAAAAAAAAAAAAAAAGATTTTTCTACTATCATGGGATTTCCATATACATTTTAGAATCAGGCCAGGCACAGTGGCTCATACCTGTAATCCCAGCACTCTGGGAGGCTGAGGATTGCTTGAGCCCAAGAGTTCAAGACCAGCCTGGGTAACATAGTGAGACCTCATCTTTACTAAAAATAATTGTAAAATTAGCCACGTGTGGTGCCATGTGCCTGTAGTCCCAGCTATTTGGGAGGCTGAGGTGAGAGGATTGCTTGAGCCTGGGAGGTCAAGGCTGTAGTGAGCAATGATTGCACCCCTGCTCTCCAGCCTGGGTGACAGAGTGAGACACTGACTCAAAAAAAAAAAAAAAAAAATCAGCTTGTGAGTTTATATACAAAAACTTGCTGGGATTGTGATTTTAATTGCATTGAATTTATGGTACATTTTCAGGAGAATGAACATCTTGATGATATTGAATCTTCCAATCCATAAATAGGGTACATCTTATTGATCTAGATTTTTAATTTATCTTGGCAATGTTTTCTTGTTTTCAGGCCTTGTACATCTTTCATTAAATATATCCTGAGTGGCCGGGCATGGTGGTTCACGCCTGTAATCCCAGCACTTTGGGAGGCCGAGGCGGGCGGATCAACTGAGGTCGGGAGTTCAAGACCAGCCTGACCAACATGGAGAAACCCCGTCTCTACTAAAAATACAAAATTATCTGGGCATGGTGGCACATGCCTATAATCCCCGCTACTAGGGAGGCTGAGGCAGGAGAATCGTTTGAACCTGGGAGGCGGAGGTTGCGGTGAGCCGAGATCATGCCATTGCACTCCAGCCTGGGCAACAAGAGTGAAACACCATCTCAAAAAAAATATATATATATGTATATATATCTCCTGAGTATTTTATATTATTTGATATTATTATAAAGATATTTAAATT
Organism: Gorilla gorilla gorilla; assembly: GCF_029281585.2. NCBI lineage: Eukaryota > Metazoa > Chordata > Mammalia > Primates > Hominidae > Gorilla > Gorilla gorilla. The sequence continues at coordinate 220,404,279 of NC_073224.2, forward strand.
TATTTTACAATTGTTCATTGCTCTGATCTTTTATTCCAGCCTTTCACTAGATTTTTCTCTAAGTCCTACCACTTTATCAGGTCCTATGTCAGTTCTGCATGTAGTTTAGCTTCATTTGGAACACTGCAATGTCTGATTGGAATGAGAGATGAGGATTTTGGAGAAGTAGAGGATGGCTGAGGTTTGCATCCTGGATGACTGGAGGTTCTCTGGCTCACAATTTGACAGGCTTCATTCATATTGTGCCATATCCCAGGTTCCGTGCTAATTGTTAGTGATATGACTCACAGTCCCTGCCTCAAGGAGCCATAGCGCAGTAGGGACCAAGTGAAAAGTGATCTGATAAGGTACACAAAGTAGAAGTTTCCATGGCAACACAGAACAGGGGGTCCCAAACCCAGCTTTTGAGGGGACTGTCAGAGACTATTACCAGGATAAGAGGGTGATTATGCTGAATCTAAAGGAAGAGTCAGCTTTAGACACATTGTAGAGTCCAGCCCAACCCTGGTGGGTGACTGGCTGGCCAGCTTAATACACTAAACGTGAAGTTTCCCAAATATGCATATAAAAACTCCAACAGCTGGCCTGCATGTGAGAGGCCCTTCCATAACTCTGACCAAGACCCCACAGATGGTCAGGATACAAATACTTCTGGTCCAGCAGAAGGCAGCTGTGAGTTCTCCCAGGTACCTATTAGAAAAGCAAAAGCAAAAACCCTGAGATGATTGTGTCTAACCTCAGAGTAAAGTATCCTCTTGGCACTGAAGACTTTGGGGATGCATTAAAAAGAAGTGGATTGCTAGTGGTCTGTCCACCTCCCTGCTCCCTGCTACATGTTCTTTCAAGATGCTGAAGGCTGGAAAAAGTTGATCTAAGCTGTCTAGCCGAGGCTGCCTCCTCTACAAACCACACAATTTTCTGTCTTCAAAGGAAATCAGCATTTTTTTTTTTTTGGCCTGTACTCAGTCCTGCTTAAGGTTTCAATGACTAGAAATTTCTGAGACCACAAATAAGTCTGTTTCATTCACTTGCCAGAGCTTACTCAGGATGCCCGTAATGCCCATCTGTTTCTTTCTTTCCTCCTCTCTACTTTTCAGCAGCCCTTCTCCTTCTTTTGGTAACAGTATCCTGATTTCCCCCATCATCAGGGAACCAGTTTCCCTCCCTGATCATCAGGTCCCCATCTGCCAGCTCCAGGGCTGAGGCCACTGGTAACTGAAGAAATGAACATGGCTGAAATTGTCTAAGGAAAAAGGGCAAAGTTAGAGAAGGAAAGAACCTGCTACCAAATATCAAGGAACTCCATCATTTAGTAGGTGTGTGGAGGAGAAGGAGTCTCCAGAGAATCCAGAGAAGGAGCGTAGAGGTAGGATTAAGAGTAGGAGAGTCACGTGATGTCATGGAAGCCAATGGGAAAGAGTGCTTCAAGGAGGGAGGACGTGGCCAAAGCACCAGAGGCTACTGGGAAGTTACAGGAGGTGAAGATTGAAAATCGTGCATGTGGCCCGGCAAGGTGGCTCAGGCCTGTGATCCCAGCACTATGGGAGGCTGGGAAGGGAGGAGTGCTTCGTGCTTCAGCCCAGGAGTTTGAGACCAGCCTGGGCAACAAAACGAGACCCTGTCTCAAAAAAAAAAAAAAAAAAAAAAATTTTTAAAAGAAAGTTGTGCATGTGACCTTCAACATGAAGGTTACGGGTGACCTCAGAGCCATTTCAGTGGAGGAGTTACGTAAGCGAATGGGAGGTTAGGAAGTGGAAGGAGGAAACAGACAATTCTCCAGCTGGGAAAGGGAGGAGGTGGCGGTAAGCTGGAGAAGATGAGGAATTCACGTAGGTTTCTTTCTTTTAAAAAAAAAAAAATCAGAACACTTAGGCATATTTAAAACCAGAGTAATCATTAGTTGAACAATCTGGGGAGAGACAGGATAATTGAAGTGTAAGGTTCTTGAGAAAATAAAATGCCCAAGAGGGAATATTGTTTACAGCATTTCCCAAACTTACTTGGGGAACTGCCCCTCTTCAGGCCGAGTTCATTTTGATTACTGTTCCGCAGAAAGCACCCTGGCCCAAATTAGGTCAAGGGCTGATCCACAAACCAATTAGCATGGCCAAGGCTATACTTTGACTTTGGCCAATCAGAATCCTCTCTTCTAGAGCTGGGGGTGGGCTGAACTCCACCCAAACTAAATGTCTGAAAATGAGACAGGGTTAAGTTGTAGGAAAGAGACGGTATTCATACCTGGGAGGTACCCCAGCAGTGACCTCGAAGCCAACTGAATGATGGTGCAGATGGCCTTGCCATGTGGTGTTCCCTCCCTCTTGGAACTCTTGGTAACAAAGATTCTTTTTTTTTTTGAGACAGAGTCTCTGTGGTCACCCAGGCTGGAGTGCCGTGGCGTGATCTCAGCTCACTGAAACCTCTGCCTTACAGGTTCAAGCAATTCTCATGCCTCGACCTCCTGAGTAGCTGAGATTACACGTGCACACCACTACGCCCAGCTAGTTTAAGTATTTTAGTAGAGATGGGGTTTCACCATGTTGGCCAGGCTGGTCTCGAACTCATGATCTCAGGTGATCCGCCCACCTCGGCCTTCCAAAGTTCTGGGATTACAGGCATGAGCCACCATGCCCGGCCGGTAACAAAGATTCTTAAATTGAATCCCATTGAAACTTCAGTATATGGAGTTAGGATGTTCAGGCAATATGGCTAGCTGTAGAATTCAGTGTATTGAGAGGTTAAAATCTGGCTTATTCTAAGGGTTCTCGGGCATTTCTAAAGACACAGTAAAACACCTAAAACCGTGTTAGTAACTTGAGAAGATGCCCAACTTAGGAAACAGGCCCAGACCTGTTAGACGGGAGGTAATTTAGGAGCTAGGCAATCCCCAGCTCCTGGGATAACTGTGCATTTATTAACCCAATTAATAGATGTAATTGAAGAAGGAAAGACAGATGTTGGGCAACTTCTGGGCAATGTCTGCTTTAATGGGTCCTGTATGAGCTGATTCGGCATAGGGTAGAAGGCTGTCTTTCAAGGACCTCAAGGTTGCTGCTTCCTTCCTCAGGTGATGGTATTATATGGCTTGGGGCTTCCCTTCCACCTTGCCTCAATTCAGAAAATGCTTATGGGCACCTACTATGTGTAATTGCCATTCTATGTGCCGGGATGTGGTAGCATTGCCTTTTGCAGCTTACAAAGCCCTTTCCTACCTATGATCTCAATCTGGTGATTCTGAGAACAGATTTTGAGTCCGAAAGACCAAAGTGAGAATAAATCCATCCACGTATTATGTGCGACTTTAGGCAAGTCATTTCATCTAAGCCCCAACTTCTTCTATAAATTGGTAATAATAAAAGTTCTGGCCAGGCATGGTGGCTCACACCTATAATCCCAGCACCTTGGGAGGCTGAGGTGGGGGGATCGCTTGAGCCCAGGAGTTTGAGACCAGCCTGGGCAACATGGCAAAAATCTGTCTCTACAAAAAATATAAAAATTAGCCAGCAGTGGTGGCTCACACCTGTGGTACCAGCTACATAGGTGGCTGAGTTGGGAGGATTGCTTGAGCCTGGGAGGCGGAGGTTGCAGTAAGTCGAGATTGTGCCATTGCATTCCAACCCGAGACCCTGTCTCCAAAAAAAAAAAAAAAGTTCTTAGCTCAAAGGATGGTTGGGAGGAGTCTATAATACACAAACAGTGCTTAGCACATAGCAAGTACTCATGAAAAAGTAGCTGTATTATTCATTCTTTGTTTATTCACACAATAATCTTATCCTGTTGATACTATTATCTTCGTTTACATACCTTCATTGAGCACTGATTATGTTCTAGGTGAACACCTAGGTCCATAATGACCAAAAGAGGACTCAGATGCAGAAGAACAAGGGTCCCAGAACTAAGCCTTCAGGAAAGGAAGAACCATCAAAGGAAACTCAGGGGAAACTTGAGCACCAGGAGAAGGCTTCCTTTCCACCTTGCCTCCAATCAGGAAATGCTTATGGGCCCCTACTATGTGTAACTGCCATGCTATGTGCTGGGATGTGGTAGCCTTACTGATCTCAGGCAAGCCAAGAGAGGTACATGAAGGAGAAGAAGCCAGGAGTAAGATGAGGCCCCAAAGTGAGCACTGGCTTCTGCAACATCGAGTTCCCAGGTCAGCTTGAGGAGAGCAATGTCTCTTCCTGGGCAGGTGGGGGCAGAGGCCTGATCAGACTGACTGGAGGAGAAAATGGAGCAGGTGTGGAATCAACAACTGCAAAGAATTTACAAGGTTTTGGTGTGAATGAGAGCAGAAAAATGGGGGAAGTGGCTACAGGGAGACGCAGGATCCAGGAGTTTTGAGTGGTGGTTCTTGAAACTTTTTTTTTTTTATGATAGGAGCTATTAGAGCATGTTTTCTGAAGCAGATAGGAATGATCCAGTACCGAGGGAGAAACTGGTGACTAAGGAAGGAAGGATCCAGAGAACAAGTGGAGGGGTGACTCTGATAGGAACAAAAATGCTTCATTTATTGTAAAATCTGGGGAGTCAAAGATTGTGGGGAAGGTGCAGAGATGTTGGTAGATGATAAGCTCCTGTCTGGTTCCATTATTTCTGTGAAGTGTGAGGCAAGGCCATCTGCTTAGAGAGAAGGATGCAAAGGGGACAAAGGAAGCTTGAGGAGGAAGAAGGATGAAAAATCATCATTTAAGAGTCTAAGCAGTGGGCTACAGCGGGGTAATACAGTAGAATTGCTAGGCAGGCTTGAGGGCTCGTTTGAAATTTGTGGACCTCACCTTAAAGGAAGAGCAATCACTTTCAACTTTCCAGCAATGTTCAGATGGTTTTGTTGTTGTTGTTGTTTTGTTTTTTGAGACGGAGTTTCACTCTGTCACCCCGGCTGGAGTGCAGTGGCATGATATTGGCTTACTGCAACCTCTGCCTCCTGGGTTCAAATGATTCTCCTGTCTCAGCTTCCTGAGTAGCTGAGATTACAGGTGCCCACCACCATGCCTGGATGATTTTGTATGTTTAGTAAAGATGGTGTTTCCCCATATTGGCCAGGCTGGTCTCAAACTCTTGGCCTCAAGTGATCTGCCCATCTCAGCCTCCCAAAGTGCTGGGATTACAGACATGAGCCACCTTGCCCAGCCAATGTTCAGATGTTCTGATGAAAAAAGGTGGAGGTAAAAGGGTTCTGGGCTTTTGTAAGGGAGTTAGTATCATACTCATTACTAAGCTGGGTCAGGTGGGATGTGAGCATGAAGGGGAAGGTAATTGTGAAAATCTGGCAGGGACAAAGGTTTGCAGGTCTTGATGAGGTTGAAGAAATAATGAGGTTGAGGAAATGCTTTTGTGGTGATACTATGGTAAGTGGGTTAGACTCAGATTTGAGATCTTTGTGACTGTGATTTCTTTTCTTTTTTGGAGACTGGGTCTCACTCTGTTGCCCAGGCTGGAGTGCAGTGGTGCAAACACAGCTTACTGCAGCCTCAACCTCCTGGGCTCAAGAGGTTCTCCCACCTCAGCCTTCCAAGTAGCTGGGACCACAGGTACATGACACCATGCCTGGTTAATTAAAAAAAAACATCTTTATAGAAATGGGGTCTTGCCATGTTGCCCATGCTGGTCTCAAAATCCTGGGCTTAGCCTCCCAAAGTGTTAGGATTACAGGTATGAGCCACCATGCCTGGCCAGTGTGATTGTGATTTCTGAGATAGTGCAGTTAAAGGCGAGAATAGGCCAGGGTAAGACCACAGGAGTGGGACCTGGAGAGAGGCGAAGGAAACTCATTGGTAGGGAAGAAATCAGGGAGAAGTCAGTGAGATTTCTGGTGGATTATGCTTATGGATGCTGAAGTCCTAAAGAAAGTGTAGAAGGGGAGATGGAGGTAAGTTCATGAAAGCTAAAAAAAAAAAAAAAAAAGAGGGTGTGGCAGGTGGAAAAATATGACAGTATGAACTTCAAGGGGGTTAGGGTCTTTAAAAGAGGATGAGAGGAGAAACATTGCTAAAGATATTTATGGCCTGGATGTTGTGGCTCACACCTGATATCCCAACACTTTGGGAGGCCAAGGCAGGAGAATCACTTGGGCCCAGGAGTTCAAGATCAGCCTGACCAACATGGTGAGATCCCGTCCCTATTTAAATTATAAAGTTATTATTTATTTATTTATTTGGATACGAGGGTCTCACTCTGTTGTGCAGGTTGGAATGCAGTGGCGCAATCATGGCTCACTGCAGCCTTAATCTCCTGGGCTGAAGGAATCTTCCTGCCTCAGCCTCCTGTGTAGCTGGGACCAGTGGCATGTGCCACCATGCCTAATTATTTGACTTTTTTATAGAGACGGGGTCTCACTTTGTCACCTAGGCTGGTCTCGAACTCCTGGGTTTAAGCAATACTCCCACCTAGGCTTCCAAAGTGCTGGGATTACAGGCGTGAGCTACCACGCCTGGCCAGAAAATTTTAAAATAAACAAAATTCATAGTGCCTGCCTACCAATTCACAACCCCTTGTAGATGACCGTGTTTAATGCCATGTGTCTCCATGCTCATAGCAATAGCTGATGGATCTAGGGGCAGGATCTGAGCAATGGGCAGCCAATCTGTGGAGTGACCTGTCCAGTGAATGAACTTTCCTTCATGCTTGGCCTCCATCCCTTGGTATCCAAGAAGGACACCACCTTTTCTTGGTCCCGTTCCTGCCTTGCGGGTCATTCCTTCTCAGTCTTCCTGCTGGTTCCTCTTTATCTTCACGACCTTTTCTCTCTACATTCACCTACGAAGTGAATTCACCAAGATGTCAGTGCTTTCAAATATCTTTACATGCCATTTACTAGCTGACAGTTCTCATAAGTTTATCACAGCTCTAACTTCTTCCCCCAACTCCAGACTTCCATATCTAATTACTTATTTGATATCTCCATTTATTTATTTTTATTTTTATTTTTTGAGATGGAGTATCACTCTGTTACCCAGCCTGGAGTGCAGTGGTGCAATCTCTGCTCACTGCATCCTCCACCTCTGGGTTCAAGTGATTCTCCTGGCTCAGCCTCCTGAGTAGCTGGGATTATAGGCATGTGCCACCATGCCCACCTAATTTTGGTATTTTTAGTAGAGACAGGGTTTCACCATGTTGGCCAGGCTGGTTTTGAACTCCTGACCTCAGGTGATCCACTTGTCTCCCCAAAGTGCTAGAATTACAGGTGTGAGCCACCACGCCCACCTGACATCTCCATTTAAATCTCCAGTAGGAGGGGCCTGGCGCAGTGGCTCACGCCTGTAATCCCAGCACTTTGGGAGGCCGAGGTGGGCGGATCATGAGGTCAGGAGATCAAGACCATTTTGGCTAACACGGTGAAACCCTGTCTCTACTAAAAATACAAAAAAAATTAGCCAGGTGTAGTGGCGGGCACCTGTAGTCCCAGCTACTCGGGAGGCTGAGGCAGGAGAATGGCGTGAACCCGGGAGGCGGAGCTTGCAGTGAGCCGAGATTGTGCCACTGCACTCCAGCCTGGGCGACGGAGCCAGACTCCGTCTCAAAAAATAAAAAACAAAAAATAAAAAATCTCCAGTAGGAGGCCAGGCGCGGTGGCTCACATCTGTAATCCTAGAACTTTGGGAGGCCAAGGCGGGCAGATCATTTGAGGTCAGGAGTTCAAGACCAGCCTGGCCAACATGGTGAAACCCTGTCTCTGCTAAAAATTCAAAAATCAGCCAGGCGTGGTGGCACACGCCTGCAGTCCCAGCTCCTTGGGAGGCTGAGGTGGGAGAATTGCTTGAATCCAGGAGATGGAGGCTGCAGTGAGCCGAGATCGCACCACTGCACTCCAGCCTGGGCGACAGAGTGAGACTCCATCTCAAAAACAAAAACAAAAAAATCTCCAATAGGCATCTCAAACATAACTTGCTCCCTCTTATCCACAACCCTCTCCTCAGAAAAACCCTGCTCCTCCTACAGTCTTCCCAGATCAATAAATGGTAAATCCTTCCAGTGTTAAGCCAAAAACCTTAGCATCAGGCAAAACTATGGAGTAAAAAGATCAGTGGTTGCCAGGAGCTGGGGGAAAGGGGATGAAGAGGTGGAACACAGGGGATTTTTAGGGCAGTGAAAATATTCCATATGATGGTTCTAACGGTGGCTAGATGTAATTATCCACTTCTCCAAGCCCATAGATTGTATAAGTGAACCCTAATGTAAACTATTGGGTGATCATGATGTATGAATGCAGGTTAATTAATTGCAACAGATGTACCACACTAGTGGGGAATGGGGACAATTCGGGGAGGCTCTGCATATGTGGGGCAGGGGGGTATATATGGATTATCTCTGTACCTTCCTCTCAATTTTCTTGTGAAACTAAAACTGCTCTAAAAAACAAAGTCTTGGCCGGGTGCAGTGGCTCATGCCTGTAATCCCAGCACTTTAGGAGGCTGAGGTGGGAGGATTGCTTAAGCCCAGGAGTTCGAGACCAGCCTGGGTAATACAGTGCGACTCAGTCTCTACAAAAAAATTAGCCTGGCACGGTGATGCACGCCTGTAGTCCCAGCTACTCAGGGCGGGGACGGGGAGGGGCTGAGGTGGGAGGATCACTTGAGTCCGGGGTTGTTGAGGCTACAGTGAGCTATGATTGCGCCACTGCACTCCAGTCTGGGCAACAGAACTGAGACACTGTCTCAAAACAAAAAAAACCAAAAGACAAAGTCTTTAAATATGAAAAAAAAAAAAAAAATCTTAGCATCATCCTTGATTCCTTTCTTCTCATGCCTACCACCAATACATCAGGAAATACCTAGAATACTATCTACTTCTCGCCATCTCCAATGCTACTACCCTGGTCTAAGCCAGCTTCATCTCTCTGCTGTGTGACCTTGGGCAAGCTCCTTACCTTTTCAGGCTTCTGTCATGAGGATTAAATGGCTTATTATCTGTAAGGTGCTTAACAGTGTTCATTACCTAGGATGTGCCATATCAGTGCTTTTTAAATAAATAAATGTCCTCAATATAGAAATGGCTTTCTAAGGCCCTAGTCCCCCTACAGTCCATTCAGAACACAGCAGCCTCATGATCCTTTTAAAGCCTAGGTCAAATCTTGTCATTGCTCTGCCCTTCAGCTCCTGCTCGACCTAGGCTAGCCACACTGGCCTCCTTTCTGGCCCTTCAAAACACACCAGTGCTGATCCAGCACTGTCACCTTCAGGGTTTTTACCCTTGTTGTTCCTTGTGCCTCTGCTATCCACACGGCTTGCTCCCTCCTTCCCTTCAGCTATATGATCAAATATTGCTAAGTTAGGCCTTGCCTGCCTGTTTGCTTGAATTTTTCTCATTATCTCTAATCACTACCCGACACTGTATTATTATTATTACTATTTTATTTTTGAGAAGAAGTCTCTCTCTGTCGCCCAGGCTGGAGTGCAGTGGCGCGATCTCGGCTCACTGCAAGCTCCGCCTCCCGGGTTCACGCCATTCTCCTGCCTCAGCCTCCCGAGTAGCTGGGACTACAGGCGCCCGTCATCGCGCCCAGCTAATTTTTTTATCTTTAGTAGAGACGGAGTTTCACCGTGTTAGCCAAGATGGTCTCGATCTCCTGACCCCGTGATCTGCCCACCTCGGCCTCCCAAAGTGCTAGGATTACAGGCGTGAGCCACTGCGCCCGGCCTCGGCTAACTTCTTGTATTTTTAGTAGAGACGGGGTTTCGCCATGTTAGCCAGGCTGATCTGGAACTCCTGACTTCAAGCGATTGCCCACCTCGGCCTCCCAAAGTGCTGAGATTACAGGCGTGAGCCACTGTGCCTGGCCTTGGACACTGTATTTGCCTGGTGGCCGACTGTCTCCCTGACAACACTTAAGCTCCACAACCATGTGGGTTGTTTTGCTTATTGCTGTATTTCCAGAGCCTAGCACAGTGCTTGGCACATAGCAGATGCTCAATAAATATCTACTGCGTATGCCATTCTCTTCCTTGAATTTCTGTAATACTCATCCAATACCATTCTTGCGAGACTTACCCGTATGCTTTTTCTGCCAGTGGCTACCTGTGAAAGCTTCGACTTGTCTCTGAGCTCCCTGAGGACAGGGCCTGGCTCAGGGAAACAATTCCTGTCATCTGTGCAGTTTACCATCCCCTCACAGATCGCCTAATTTGATTTAACCAAAGCAAACAGGCCACGGAGGCAGATATTGTTAGCAATCCAGGTCTCTCCTGCTACCTAGACTAAGCTCAACAAATATTTGATTGAGAGAGAGAGAGAGATTGGGAGACAGAAACTTGAGTCACTTTGTGGAGCGAGGAAGCCCTTCTGGGCTAATGGAATGGTTCTCTGTAGCACATCCAACAGCACTCATTACAGCTAGCATTTGTTGAACTTAATTTTTTCTTTTTCTTTTCTTTTTTTTTTTTTTTGAGACAGAGTCTTGCTCTGTCGCCAGGCTGGGGTGCAGTGGCGCGATCTTGGCTCACTGCAACCTCTGCCCCCCGGGTTCAAACGATTCTCCTGCCTCAGCCTCCCGAGTAGCTGGGACTATAGGAGCGAACCACCACGCCCAGCTATTTTTTGTATTTTTAGTAGAAACGGGGTTGCACCATGTTGGCCAGGATGGTCTCGATCTCTTGACCTTGGCCCGCCTCGGCCTTCCAAAGTGCTGGGATTACAGGCGTGAGCCACCGCGGCCGACCTGTTGAACTTAATTTTCTAATCTCTACCTGTGTCATCCTCACAGCTATTCTGTCTGCAGCTATACCGGCAGGGATCTTTATGTCTTATTCATCTGTTATCTTCCGGTGCCTAAACAAGGCCTGGTACATAGTAGGTGCTGAATAAATGGCGTCAGCCCGAGGCTCCTCAATTCGTGCCCGGGCTCAGGTGCAGCGCGGCGCTCCAGACCCTGCCGTAGCGAGCGGCAGCGCTGGGCTCCTGCCCCGCTCCCGGCGCGCTCCCCCAGTGCTGGGTTGGGCTGGGCCGGGCCGGTCCCCGCTCGGCGGCAGTTCCGGGTGCGCCGCAGGAATGAGCGCGTGCACGGGGTGGGGCGCGGAGGGCCGGTCCCCTCCCAGCCCCGGTGCCTTCCGCATCCCCGCCCGCGGGGACTGTGGGGCGCGGTTCCCTCGCTGCCACTCGCTGCTGCAGGCCCAGAGTCGGGGACTGGACCTCAGACAGCCAGGAGACCTTTCCACCCCGGCCCGCAACCCGTGCCCGGGACCCCCGGCAGCCGCACCGCGTAGCGCCGCGCCCCGCCCCGCCCCGCCTCGCAGGCCCCGCCCCCGTACCCCGTCGGCTCCCGCCTCTCGCGCCGCTCTCCATACTTGGCGATCGCCGCAGCCCCGCATGCTCATTGGCCGCGAGCTGGCGGCGTGGGGGGCGGGCCCGGGCCGGGCTGGGGCGGGGAAGGAAGGTGGCGGCGGCCCGGCGCGGGGGGAGGGGGGTGCTGACCCGGATGTTCACTCCTGGGCACCCGGGGAAGTGGAAGCGCCGGGCCCTGCTGCGGGGGGGAGAGCCACTGACGCCGGGACCGGGACCGCCGCCGCCGCCGCCACCATGGTAAAGGCCGCACGGCCCCCTCCCCGGCCCGGGGGCCCCTCCGGAGCTCGCGTCCCCCTCCCCCTGCCCATCCCTGGCCTGGGACGGGTGGCTTCCCGAGGTGGGGGAGGGGCGGGGTCCCGGACCCTGGGTGGACCCGGTCCCTCCCCGCCCAGGAGGGTGCCGCCGGCGCGGACGACTTGGGTGGCAGTGACCCTGCCCCCGCTCCCAGCCCCCGCCCTTGGCGCAAGCTGGAGTCCCACTCACCACCTCTGTGTTCAGGCTGGTCTCTCCCATAGCCCAGGCTAGACCCTCCCTCCCGAACTGTGGCCCCAGCCAGGCACCCCCTCGGTGACCCTGGCGTGGGCCCCCTTCCTCCGCCGGTCTAGGGCTAGGTCTGCTTTCCCCCGTCTCTCCGGCCCAGGCTAGGCCGTCGTTTCTCCCTGCCATGGCCCAGGCTAGGCCGCTGCCTCCCTCTCTCCCTCCCTCCCTTGCCTTCTCCATGGCCTCAGGCTGGACCCCGGTCAGCCCCTTCTGCAGCGGCCTAGGTTTGCTTTCCCTCTTCTCCGTGGCCTCAGCCTGAATCTCCTCTTCCCTCTGTGAACTTAAATCTGGACCTCCTCTTCTCCGCCCATGGCCCCCGTCTGGACCTCACTGCCCCCTCCCCACCATGATCCCCTTCCCTGGACTTTTCGCCACTCCTAGCGTAACCTGCGTCAGCCCCGCTCGGTCCCCGCCCTGACCCTCTCATCAGGGTCCTGCCCCCTGCCTGGTGCACGACCCAGGGTCCCCTTCCCTGTACCTGGGGCGCGCTTTCTTTGCAGCCTTTGGGGAGCGAGGGGAGCTCTCCATCAGGGATGGGGTGGTCCCGGTGCTGTGCCTTCTCAGTTGCCGCTTCTAGGGAGGCCGCCTGGGAGCCAGCGAGGGAAGGGCGGGCATCGGTGTGCCCAGAAGGCAGCGCGCTGCTCTGCGGGCCCTTCTCGAGGCCGCCGCCGTGGGTGCTGTGCGTGCGAAGCATTCTGCAGGGCAGGCCGGGGTCCGCGGCGCCCGGGCCTGAGTGGGAGCCGAGGGGCGAGGATGGGTGGCCCACAGGAAAAGGATGAACGCACAATCGCCCTTGTGAGGCCGTGGCCTTGGGGGGCCACCGGGCCCTGGATCCAGCATATGGCCTGGACACGATGCAACCAAGCAGGCGCAGCCTCCCCTTCCCTCTGAACTGTCAGCTTGTAAGGGTTGGAACTGCTGATTATGGAAGTCCCTCGGATCAGGTGAGCAGAACGCCTAGGGAGAGTGCTGGCTTCGCTCGTGGTGTTTGTTTTGGTAAAGAAGGCAGATGCTATCCAGACTTTTGAGGAACCTGGGGCTTCACATAGGCCCCCACAGATAGACCTGCCCTCCTGCCACTTGACCCTTCCGCAGGACAGGCCCAGCACTTAGGTTGGAAGGGCCAGAGAACTTCTTCCTGACGGGGTCAAGGGATTTTTGGAGCATGTTTGTGTGTGGATTTGGGCCTCAAAGTGTTTTGAGGACCATGGTTCCTTGTTTAGTCAAGGGATGTTGCTGCTGAACGAGGGTGAGTAGTTGAGATGGGTTAAGCTTTCTTTTGATGCTGATTAAAAACATGGGGAATGCAACTTTTAAGGCCTTCGGATTTATCCAGTAACTTTGGCTGAAAACTCCTTGTTTGGGGAGGTGGGCCTGGCCCCAGGCCTTGATGGAGAACGACTTCTCCAGGGCAGTGGTGGGTGAGGACTTTGAAAGTGGGCTGAAGTTTCCTGAGTGTGCACTCAGGACAAAGTGTAAGGCAGGAAGCAGCGATTCTCGCCAGGTGATGGGAAAGTGCCTCAGTCCCCCAGGAGGAGCACATGACACCTGAAGCTTCTCAGGAGTCTTGTACTCAGCTCTCATCTGAAAAGGCTGGAAAGGGTGGAGGAACTGTCTGCCAGTCACTGTGGTGTGCTTCACCTGTACAAGCTGGTTTCATCCACACGAAGCCCTTCTGGGGCTGTCCCCATTTTATAGATGAGGCAGCTGAGGCTCAGGAGGTGGAGTGACTTATTCAGGGTGTTGCTCAGCCAGTGGAGGAACCACCGTTGGTCAGTGGAAGCCCATCTGGCAGGCTCTAAACTGTTCTTCCCATTGTATCAAGCTGCTTGTATGTCAGAAGGTTTAATGATACCGTTTGAAAAACATAAAATGGGATATTCAAACATGGCAAGGGGGGAGGAGCAGTATTTATTGCCCATGTATTGTATTTTAGATCCTTTGTATAGGAAATCATGTTTATAGTGAAATAGCTGTATGGTGGTACAGGCATATTTAGCATGGACCAGAATGAGCTCTTGGAGGGCAGAGATTTGTGTCTTGTGTTTTCCGCAGCTGTATCCATGGGGCCTAGAACAGCACCTGGCGTTGGAAGAAACCGCTTGGAATGTTCTCTTTGGCATGTGTCTGTGTCCGTGAACTTACCTGCTTGGATTTCATATTCATTCTCTCAGTCACTTGTTCTTAGTATCCCTTAGCCTTGTAATTTCTGACTGCTTATTGTTACGTTTATCCCCTATTTGAATACTCTGACCATTAAGCCGGTGTAGATGGTTGGCGTAGGACAGAAGTGGTGGTGTGAGGTTGCATTGTAGGTAAATGAATTCAGATCACCATGTTTTTCATTTTCAGTAGATTTGATGGTAGAGAATACAGCTAGATCTCTGTTATCCATTGAGGGAAATAGTGACTTGAGAATCTAAAATGCATTTGAGTTTGGAATGAATTCCATGATTTTTGTTGGCATGAGTTTCTCCTTCCCAGTTAAAATGCATAGGCAAATGGAATTTATTTGCATTCCCTTAGCAGGTAATAATCTTACCACTGTTTGAGTGCTGTACAATTTCAGAGCACCGTTCCTTACACAGCTTCAGTTTCTGACTTGGGAATTATTCTTAGTTATGATGATGGTGAGGCTTTAGCAGGAACGGGGACTAGGGAGGCCCCCTCAGGAATTGCTGCTCCAGCTCACAGATGGTTTTGCCTGGCAGGAGCTGATGGGAACTTGGTATTGTTACAAGGTGAAACAACATAGTTGACATTAATGTCTCTTGATGTGGATAAGATACATTGTTCAACTCACATCCCTCTTGTCTGTCTGTACAGCCCTGTTCATTTAAGCCCACGTGGCCTCTTTTTGGTGGCATGCTTATAAAAAGTAGGCAGTGATCAGTGGCTTGAGATTAAGGAAATGATAAGCCGTGTCTTTGAAAGCAGATACTCCTATTTATAACTCAGACGTCCTATACTTTTACATTCCATGAGGTGGAGAACAGGACATATGACTGACCACAGGGAAACGGTGGCAGGGCAGGTGCCTCGCCCATTAGAAGCCTGCCCTCCCTCCAGGCTGGGAAATGCTTATTGTTAGGCAAATACTGAGGCACGTTGTGGGGTACCTGCAGCTACAGGATAATGTTAATTCAGCTTTTTGTGTATTAAGTGCCTACTCTGTGCTGCTTATGTGCTGAGGATGCAAGACAAGGATCTCTGCCCTCATGGCTCACATTGTTGAGGGGTGGGGATGTCACCGTTATCTAAAGCTTAAGAGGGAAAGAGCCTTGTTCAATGTACCTGCAGGCACATCTGCATGAGCTGTGGCAGGAAACTGAAGAGAAAGCTGGGGGCTTGTGCCAGGCTCCACTCCTAGGCCTTTTGGGGTGTGTCTTCTCTTGTGTCTGCCATTGGGTGGAATTGGATTGCACGTGCACGCAGTCTGCTCCTCTGCACAGCCAAGGCTTTCTGGGGCCCTGAAATGAAACCTTACAGTACCTTGGAAGTCCAGCCTGGGTAGCTTTGTCCAGCCTGTCCAACCTGGGTACCCGAGGATCTGCTGTGACCCAGAAACATGACTTAGGTTATAGCCCAGCCCCCATTTTACTCACAAGGAACCTGAAGCTTGAGAGCTTGAGTGACCGGTGTGAGCAGCAGGCCTGGGATTCGGATCCCTGTCAGCCCAAGTCATGTGCTGGACCCCACTCACTGTGTTTTCCAGAACACAGTGAGCAGAGGGCCCCGTAAATACAGGATCTTGTCCCATTTCCCCTTGCAGCAGATCCACCAGTGAGGGTGCGGTGTGGAATTCCAGGGGATGCAACTGCAAGATCACCCATATTGGGACCAGCTAGAGCCATATGCTATTTCCAGACCTAGGCTTTCACAGATTCATGTTTCAGTGGAAGGAAAGGGAGGCTTAATGGTTATGGAGCACCAGCCACATGGTATGCATTCTGTTAGAATGGTCCTCACCACAGCCTGACAAGGTAGGTTCAAGTTTAGGCTGGAGGCAGCATAGTACAAGAAAATAGAGTTAGGAGCCAGACTGCTTTAGGATAACAGTACCTCTGCATAAGGTCGTAATGAGGGTTAAGTAATATCTGTCAAGTGCATCCAGTAGCATCTGGCACATAGTGATGTAAACATTAACTATTGTTATTATCACCGTTTTCCAAAAGTGTGCAAAGGGGCGTATGGTTAGTCCCTGTCTAGCTACTAAGTGGAGGAATTGGGTTTTCTGACTCCAGAGCAAACCGTTTTTCTCCACTCCGTACTGCCTGCCGATGGCTGCTTTGGAGTTTGTCTGGCTCTGGGTTGTGCCTTGAACGCACAACTTACCTAATAGAGCCTGGGGCTCTTTTCTCCACTAAAGACAAGCTCACTGTGAGCTGGGCACCATGTGTTGCCAGAGCCTCATGCTATATGTCAGGCCCGAATTCCTTGTTTGTGCCAGTGGAACCCCCTGTGACTGGAGGGTTCCTGCCGTCTTCTAGGCTTGGAAGAAGAGAGACAGGGCTGGGGACAGAGCATATGAGCTCTGTGAGAGCAGGGACCTTGTCTGTTTGGTTCCCTCTGAGTACCCCACACCTTGCACTGGCCACCTGGCACTTAGCGCCAGCTACATAAACACTGAGTGAGAGCTGAGAGGCGGCTGCCTGCTCCACAGAACATGGTCTCTGCAGTTGGGCACATCTGGATTTGAGTCCTGTCTGCCACTCAGCATGTGACTGTCAGTGAGGCGGCTAATTCCCTCGGTCTCAATTTTCCTGGTCCGTAGCATGAGGATAACATTTTATAGAGATGGGGAGTAAGGGTGAAATTTGTAATGTACTTACTCCAGTGCTTGGCCCACGGTAGCTGTGGTTGTTGCATGTCTTATTCTGCATACCACAGAGTAAGGGACACAAATAGAAGCCATCATCCCTGTCCTCTAATCTGGGAGGGGGAGGCAAGATGCGTCCAAAAAGCCAAGTGCAGCAGGAAGGAAGTAGTACTAGAAAAGACTTAGCCAGGGACCCATGGGTGCTGTGGTCTGCCCATCCCTGCAGGCCTGGCTTGCATTTCCCCCTCGTCCATGCAGCCCTGCACACCACTCCAGCCCGCGGTCGGCTTGGGGGCTGGGCATGAAGCCTGGGAAGAGTGTGCTCAGGCAGAGAGGACAGGGTGGGGTATGGTCAAGGGGACTGGCACAAAAGCAGAGGTCAGGGGGTGTGGTCACACAAGCAGTAGATGCGAGCCCATGGGGTGCCTCAGTCTCAGGAGTGAGTTGTGGAGTGCCTGAGTTGCTAAGCTAAGGAGTTTACATTAGATCTGGGACAGTGTGAAGCCAGTGAAATTTTTGACAGGGCAGGTAGAAATTCGAGGAGGCTGGCAGAGCAGTGGTATTTTAGGAAGAGTCCTCTGGCTGTGCGTGCAGGAGGCCTGGGGAGGTGAAAGAGATGGGAGAGAGGCCTCCACAAGCATCAGCTTGTGAGCTTATGAGGGTCCTGGCCACTGTGCAGCTGTGGGTGTGGAAAGGAAGGGATGGTGGAAGGAGATAAAGGCAGAGTGACACGGAATGATTTACCACCTCTGGAGCTGAGGGGGTCTGCCCCAGAGCTGTGCCATGTAGGCGTTCTGATTGGACAGTTTATCATTGACACACAGCTATTTCAGGTCAGTTTAAATCCTAGATAGTGGTGTCTGCAAAGCCTTGAGAGCCTGTTAACAACTGAATGGGGATTTCAGTCTGGGTAGCCCAGTGATCCATCCAGCCAGTGACTCTGTGACTGCAGGTGGCACCAAGTTCAGCCTGATGCACACAGCATTAGGTTCTGGTGCCTAAGACACCAGTCTGCTGAGGGAGATGGTGGGGTGGCGGGCTCTGCATGGCAGCTGTAGGAATAACAGAAGCTAGTTTTTTTTTTGTTTGTTTGTTTGAGACAGAGTCTCGCTCTGTCACCTAGGCTGGAGTACAGTGGCACGATCTCGACTCCCTGCAACCTCCATCTCCTAGACTCAGGGAATTCTCTTGCCTCAGCCTCCCAAGTAGCTGGGACTACAGGTGCGTACCACCATGCCTAGCTAATTTTTTGTATTTTTAGTAGAGACAGGGTTTCACCATGTTGGCCAGGCTGGTCTCGAACGCCTGGCCTCATGATCTGCCTGCCTCAGCCTCCCAAAGTGCTGGGGATTACAGGCATGAGCCACTGTACTTGGCCAGGAGCTAGTTTTGACTGATGACTTTTTAATATTCCAGCCAGCCCTATGAGGCAGATTCTCATGTCACCCTCATTATGCAGGTGAGGAAACCGAGGCCCACCTGGCAGTCCTGGCACTGCGCTATGCTCCCTTTAGTGATTTTTTCCATTGGGTCATTCATTCCATGGATGTCTACTGAGCAGTCAGGTAGACCTAATAGAATATGCCATCTGAGTCTTAAGGTTAAATGGAGGAAGCGGGTGGAAGCAAGTATGTCCAAAGTTCTGAAAGACTCAGGAGTGAGTGCAGAACCAGCCTGGGGAAGTCCACAGCGTCAGACAGGCAGGGAGGCTGCTTGCCTGCGTTTTTCCGTGCTTCCTCCTGTGGTCACCCCACATGTTTCTGACATCTCTGGATGCCTGTGAACAGGAGCCTTTGCCTACAACTTTCTAGTGTTAGGTTTCCAGTTGTGTCGTCATGTGTCTTGTAAGGCAACAACCCTGGTGGTTGCCATTCACCTGGCACGTAGTGATGATTGTGAGGACTGAGTGTATGTGTGGAAAGTGTAGACGATGCCTGGCACATGGTAAGTGCAGTAGGAGTGTTATCTCTTATTATTGTGGTTATTCTATTAACATGGATGGATGATAGGTGGTGTTTCATTTAACTTCCCAACCAGCCTGGAAGGCAGGTGCTAGTTCCTTCTTCTGAGACTCCAAGATGTAGAGTCCCTTGCCCAAGGAGAGTGGTCTTAAGGGGCTCATTCTGTTTAAACACCAGACTGCTGAAAACAGCAGCCCAGGGTTTCTGGTCTCAAGAGCTCTTACCACATTGCAGCTTGGAAGCAGTTGTTACCACTGGCTCAGACCCCGCACTTCTCCACCCTCTGCTTCAATTGCTCTGTGCAGCTTCCTCTTCTAGTGCTGAACTCAGCATGATGCTCCTGAGTTAGGCTCGGTATCTTATTTAACAGTGTTTGGGCTTGCTGTCTCAGAGCCCTAATAAGTGGATTCAGGCATCGTATTTACCAAGTGAAGTACTTTAACTTAAAATAGAAAGTTAAGCCAGGTGCTGTGGTGTGTGTCAGTGGTCCCAGCTACTCAGGAGGCTGAGGTGGGAGGATCGCTTGGGCCCAGGAGTTCAAGGCCAACCTGGGCAACATAGTAAGACCCCATCTTTCTTTCAAAAAAAGTTGTGAAAAGATGCTTTTGCATTGCACCCTATCTGCTGGAGCTTCCAATTAGAATTGAGCCAGTGGCATTTTCCGGTGGTACCGGTGCCCTTTTCCCTTCTCAGTTGCAGCAGTGATTGGCAGGTAGAGTGTTGCTGCTGAAGGCTTCTCCGTCATGAGGCTTTGACCCTGACGGGCTGTCGTTGGTTTCACATGAGTGGGCTCCCTGCGTTGCAGTTTTGTGCTCAGAAACTGGAAGGAGGAGCCTTAATCCACCACATCCTTCTGGTGTGAAAAGTCTTGAGACACTGAGGAACTCAGACTCCAAAAGAGCGGCGGCCAGGCTTGGCTGTTAGTTCCTCTGCTGAGAATTTCCAATGTGAGCTGTTGTAGTGTCCTCAGTGTATACCCTCCAGACACCTTCTATCCTGAAATCTCTTTTGGGCACAGGGTGGTGTGGACCCCTGGTTGTCCTGAGATTTGAGACCTTGTTCAGGCAGAGAGGATGGGCTGGGGTGTGGTTAAGCAGAGTCCATTCTTGGTCTTGAGGAGTGCACTCATGGCACAGGCATTAGGGGATGCCATGAAATGAAGGATGCCTTCAGTCTGTAGGCTGGTATTGAGTGTTCACTCACAGAGTGGCCCCTTCCTTCTGCCAGTATTTACCGGATGCCCACAGTCATTATCTGTAATTCTCTCAACACCAACCCTGTGAGGTCTGTTTCCTCATTTTGCAGATAAGGAAACCGGAGCTCAGAGAGGTGTAGTAACTTGCTGAAGGTCCCCCAGCTAGTTAATGGCAGTTGCCACGGAGGTCCAGGTCCACCGCACTCAGGAGCGCATGCTGATGGAATTCCCCTCTCCTGCCTCTCTGGCACCAGCCCATGGGGATGTTTATTTTATAGATGAGGAAACTGGGGCGGAGAGGTTCCCCTGTACGTCTAGCCACAGTGGCTGAAGAGGTCTGAGTTTTGTTTAGGAGGTTTTTTTGGTTCCACTTGTTGAAATGCAAGGAGATGGAACTTTGTGAACTGCAATCTGTTTTCCAAAAGATAGCCACTCAGCTGAAAGGGCGAGATAGTCTTAGCCTAGTGTCGGCCACTGTGTGGCTTGGCCTGCTGGACAGGACGGTTCTTCGTGCGGTAGTGTCAGTGTCCCTGGCTCTTCCTGCCTGTGATGTGAGTGGCAGCAGCACATCTTAATCATTGCGACAGCCCTCCATGGGGACTGTTGGGTGACAAAGCCTTGCAGGATCCTTTGGCTTTTTCCTATGAAGCCCCATCCCAGCCCTGGTCACCATATACAGTGTAAGATGCAGGGATTCTGAGAGGAAAGACAAAATTGGCCTGTTTGATTGATTGATTGAGACAGGGTCTCATTTTGTTGCCCAGGCTGGAGTGCAGTGGTTCCATCTTGGCTCACTGTAGCCTCAACCTCCTCGGCTCAAGCAGTCTTCCCCCTTCAGCCTCTCATGTAGCTGGGATCACAGGCATGTGCCACAGTGCCTGCCTGCCTGCCTGCCTGCCTGCCTGCCTGCCTGCCTGCCTGCCTTTCTATCTATCTATCTATCTATCTATCTATCTATCTATCTATCTATCTATCTACTTATTTTTTAGAGACAGAGTCTTACTTTGTTGCCCAGGCTGGTCTCGAACTTGTGGGCTCAAGGGATCCTCCCGCCTTGACCTTCTAAAATACTGAGATTATGGGCGTGAAGCCACCATGCCTGGCCAAAATTGGCCTGTTTTAGTAGTTACCTGAGCTCAGGCAGATCGAGTTGGTTACCCTTGTTCTGCCTGGTAAGTTTGTTTCTTATCCTTAGGAGGGAAGATGAAAAATCCTGGCTCTCAGTCTTGGGGTGCTGAAGCAATGTTACACACTGGCCCTGACACAGCCATTGCTCTACAGGTGTTAGATGAATGACTGAATGTCCAGTAGGTCCTTAATAAATGTAAGAATCCCTCCCTCCATTAGGTTGAACCATATGAAGTTGCCATTTTCCTAGGTAAAAAAGGGTTGGATTAACCAGGCTTTCATGTGGTTCAACCTAATACAGACTAAACACTGGGGCCAGGCAATTCCACTGTGAGACTAGCCACGTCCAGATCTCTGGGCCTGAGCTCTCGGCCAAGCCTGGCTTCTCCTAGGGCCTACCCAGTTGTCAGTGTCAGGCTCTCAGTCGAGAACAGAGGAGCCGAGCGGGGTCTGCCCCCAAGATGGGGCAGTGCTCTCTTGAGCGGTTCTGCTGCTCAGGACTGCCCCAGTGGTGCTGGCCTTGTCAGGGTTTGGCCGTGGTGGGAGCCGTGATCCTAATAGCAGCTGACATTTACTGAAGGCTCTGCACATGGTGGGCGCTGAGCGCTTGGCCCGAAGTCACACGGGTGGCTTTCTTGGAGTTTCTTTGTGATCCCAGGCAGTCATGATTCCTAGTCCAGGGGCAGTGAAGGGCAGACTCTGGAGCCAGAGAGCCTGGCTTCAGGTCCAAGCCATATAGACCAGGGCAGTTCCCTTCACTTTGTGCCTCCATCTCCTTGTCTAAGAAATGGTGAGCATAAAAGTAGATATTTCTGATGGATTTTATGAGGATTAAATGAGTTAATATGTGTAAAGCCAGGCAAGTGTTAACCATCATTATTAACATTAACCACGACACGATGTTATTATCAGTGACATGGACTCATAGTGTGTTATTAGAGCCGGAAGGGTCTTCGCATGTGGACACTCCCTTTGCTTTATGTTGGGAGCTTGGACTTAGTGTGAACGCCTGATCTCCCGCCTCCTCCATAGCTCCCTGTAGGTCCTTGTCAGTTCTGGGCCTCGCAGACCATGCACCTGCCTCTCCATGAACAAGTTGTTTGAAATGGTGCTTTTGTTTCAGGTGATAATACAAGTCACTCTTCTGGAAAACTTAATTTTTTTGTTTCTCTGGGTGTAAGTGGCCCACCCAGGCATGCCAGTTACATTTGGTACCCAGAGCCTTTGAGGCAGCCAAAGTGTGGTGCCTTTAGATGCTCCTCGTCACCCGCACGACCCCCCAACAGGTACTGTGTTTATTTTCTGGTCCATTTTCTCCTCTTGTGAAGGTGGCAGGTCTTCCTAGGCACTCTCAGCTTCTACTAACCCATTTGCATTGGTAAACTGCCCCGTACTTACAAGCTGCCCTGCTTCAGGGTTTGATATTTCATTTTAAGGGCAGGTGTTTGATTCTAAGGCATGTGAAGTGTCAGGGTTTAGGTTTAAGAAGGGGGCAAGATAAAGGAATGCAGGAAGAAAAATAGGGCTTGTTGGAAGGCAGCCTGGGGTAGTATAGCAAAAGGAGCCTCCCAGATCCACACCCCACTGTGGCTGCTTATGAACTGTGCGGGCTTGAACCTAGTCACTTCATGTCTCAGCCTCAACTTCCTGAGCAGCAAAATGGAACTACTATTGTCCTCTTCCAGGGTAGCCCAGAGGATTAAGTAAGAATACTGTAAATAGGGCCTGGTGAGGTAGTTCACACCTGTAATCCCAGCACTTTGGGAGGCTGAGGCAGGTGGACTGCTTGAGCCAGGAGTTCGAGACCAGCCTGGGCAACAGGGTGAAATCCTGTCTCTACAAAAAATACAAAAATTAGCCAAATGTGGTGGCACACACCTGTAGTCCTAGCTACTTGGGAGGCTGAGGTGGGAGGATCGTTTGAGCCTGGGAGGTAGAAGTTGCAGTGAGCCGAGATCACATCACTGCCCTCCAGTCTGGGTGACGGAGTGAGACCCTGTCTCAAAAAAAAAAAAAAAAAAGAATGTACATAAAATGCTATAGCTTAGTTCTCCCATGTGGACATTTAATACAGGCTTGTGATTGTCCATAGGAATTCCATCATCTGTCATGCTATTAACACCACTGGATTGGGTCTAAAAATCTCTCTCTTTTTTTTAAGACAGAGTTTCATTCTCTTTGCCCAGGCTGGAGTGCAATGGCGCGGTCTCAGCTCACTGCAACCTCCGCCTTCTGGGTTCAAGTGATTCTCCTGCCTTAGCCTCCCGAGTAGCTGGGATTACAGGCACGTGCCACTATGCCCGGCTAATTTTTGTATTTTTAGTAGAGACGGGGTTTTGCCATGTTGGGCAGGCTGGTCTCGAACTCCTGACCTCAGGTGATCCACCTGCCTCGGCCTCCCAAAGTGCTGGGATTACAGGTGTGAGCCACCACGCCCAGCCAGATCTAAAAATCACTGTGCTGAAGGATACTGTACATCTAAAATGCAAGTAATAGTGATCACACTAAGGACAGATCCTGACTTTCAGGCTCTAGGGTGCTTGCTCTTGGGCCACTCCTTTAAGCTGATCAGGCCTTTGCACTTCTGCTTATGGGGTTTATCATGCAAGGGGACTTGGATTAGGCTGGCCTCTGTGCTTAACCTTGTAGTTATTATTTTATGCAATTACTACCATAGCCTTGGCATGCCCCCATTTTGCAGATGTGGATATGGAGGCCTTGAAAAGTTAAAAAATACTTGTAAAACATCACACAGCTAGGAAGGGGCAGAGATGGCCTTTCAAGCCATTCCTTTCAGATTCTAAAACTTGTCCCTCACAGGCACCCTGGAGTCTGATCCAAGGATGTCATTTTCATGTACAGGGGAAAGTGCTTTATGTTGGTGATTGCAACAGATGTTCTTTAGAGTTTTTTAAACTTCTGCAGCTGAAAGTGGAGTATTTCTTAGGTGACTCCCTCAGTTTTGCTTTGATGACTTGGAACCCATCTTAAAATGCAGGAAGAATGGGCTGGGCACTGTGGCTCACGCCTGTAATCCCAGCACTTTGGGAGGCCGAGGCGGGCGGATCATGAGGTCAGGAGATCAAGACCATCCTGGCTAACATGATGAAATCCCATCTCTACTAAAAGTACAAAAAATTAGCCGGGCGTGATGGCGGGCGCCTGTAGTCCCAGCTACTCGGGAGGCTGAGGCAGGATAATGGCGTGAACCCAGGAGGCGGAGCTTGCAGTGAGCCGAGATCATGCCACTGCACTCCAGCCTGGGTGACAGAGCAAGACTCCAGCTCAAAAAAAAAAAAAAAAAAAAAATGCAGGAAGAATGAAAGCGCAATAGTTGCAGCTCTTCATCTGAAACGGAACCTCATTCTCTACATACTAATCGGTAGTCAGGGTCTGGAATCACCTTTGAGTCCTTGGGTACTGCATAGTCCTGCCCCTCACTTCCCTTTCTCCTCCTCTTCTCTGCACACATCCAGGCAGACTCTGGAATAATAGAGCATAGTATGAGGATAAAGCTGTCATTGGCTAAGCTGGTGTTCACACTCAGGACCAGCTGGTTCCATGCCCTGGCTGTGTTACACCTGCGGCCAGGGACGAGCAGAGGCCACAGTCTGCTGCCTGCCTACATAACCGACAGGTTATTAGTTCATGCCCCAAGGGTTTGAGCCACCCAGAGATGTTGAAAGAGATCCCTAACCTCAGAGGGTTTAGAGCTCTAGGCTGTAGATGGCAACATCTGCCTACAAGGTGAGTAGGGTCTCCATGTCCTCAGTTCATGACAACCTCTTTTACTTTTTCATCCTACTTTGCACTAGGTAATATTCCTGGGAAACAGGCCTCGCATTTTCTTAAACACTGATTTCATCTGTCCTTCCTCTAATAACTGTATCTGGAGGCGTTTATCAACCTTCTAACTAGAATACCCTTGTCCTTTTGCCTGCCACAGAACTGGTTTTCCCTGTGTGCTGATGGCCCATGGTTTCTGAGCTTTCTGTATTCCAGATGGAGAGCACGTAGGAGAATCCTGGGAATATCCTCAAGGATACTACTTTTATCTTGGTTACATACTATCTGTGAGATGCATATTGGTTGTTGAGGAAGCATTTCTTTTTTTTTTTTTCTTTTTTCTTTTTTTTTTTGAGACGGAGTCTCGCTTTGTCTCCCAGGCTGGAGTGCAGTGGAGCGATTTCGGCTCACTGCAAGCTCCGCCTCCTGGGTTCACGCCATTCTCCTGCCTTAGCCTCCCGAGTAGCTGGGACTACAGGTGCCTGCCACCACGCCTGGCTAATTTTTTTTTGGTATTTTTAGTACAAATGGGGTTTCACCGTGTTAGCTAGGATGGTCTTGATCTCCTGACCTTGTGATCTGCCCACCTCGGCCTCCCAAAGTGCTGGGATTACAGGTGTGAGCCACAGCACCCAACCGAGGAAGCATTTCTTGACGTAACAGACAAGAACTGGTTGCCATGGTTCCAACGAAGGGCCCTCCCATCATGTGACTAACTGTCAGAACGTGGACACGTAAATACTGTGAGTGTGGGATCCTCAGCCCTGCACCCTTGGGGTCTGTGCTCCGAGTGCTTCAAGAGGCTTGACTACTTACTCCAGTGTCAGTTTGAGGCATTGGGTTAACTGATAAAATTCCCACTTGAATTTCATTACATGTCAGAATCTAAAGGGAAACAAATGGGGAAAGAGTGATTTCCAAGCCTTAGGTGATGGGCCTCGTTTTGGAACAAGTATAATCATCCCCCCTTTTTCCATAGTTTCGATTTCTGCAATTTCAGTCACCCGCCATCAACCCCAGTCCAGTATTTTAAAAAGAATACCACATGCACGTAGCTTTTATTATGGTATGTTGTTAGAATTGTTCGATGTTATCAGTTATTGATAATAACTGTGCCTGGTTTATGAATTAAACATCGTAGGTATGCATGTGTAGGAAAAAACAGTATATATAGGGTTTGGTACTATCCAAGGTTTCAGGCATCCACTGAGGGTCTTGGAAGGTATCCCCCGAGGATAAAGGGGGGCCACTGTACAAGCAGCTCACACCTCAGCCTTAGCATTCAGCAGGCCTCAGAGCTAGGAAGGCAGGCCAGGTGGTGGCATTGGTTCTTGTGCACTTCACCTGGTCCTCTGCATGCACCGTTCCGTTTCCTTCCCAGAATCCTTCTAAGCATGGGATCCTATGAATTTAGGCCTTTATGTAAATTCAGAATGATACAGATTTAGACTTCATATAAATTGCTAATAAGTGGCAGAGTCAGGTCTTGAACCCAGCTGCTCTGAATTTAAAAGCCTTTGCCCTCAGCCTCTGCTGTGTCATGGAATTTTACTGCTCACAGGGGTTTGGGGCTTGACCAAGGTCCCACGGTAAACCACTGGAGCACTGGGATCAGGTCCTATGTCTAGCACTCTAGAATCTAGATTCTACACTCTTGTGTGAGTCTTTTCTGCCACATAAACTTATGCCTGTTTCAAAGCTCATCTTTGAACATCCTTCTTCAGTGATGTGTGGAAAGACCACATTTTCCAAATAGGACATTGTGAGAGAGCTTCGTGGCAATTGGGTCGAACAGTCAGAATGCCAATGGCCTGAGTTCAAGAAGAAATCTAAGGAAAGGTCCAGATTCAAGCCCAGGTCCCTTTGATCTGTAGCTCATGTTTATGGGGTACATAGGGACAGGAATCGTTGTAACAAGACACTGGAGAAAGTGGTTGTCCAACAGTAGGTAAAAATGGTGGCACATCTATGCAATGGACTATTTTTTATTTTTTATTTTTTGGCGACAGCGTCTCATGCTTTTGCTCAGGCTACAGTGCAGTGGTGTGATGACAGCACACTGCAGCCTCCACCTCCCGGGCTCAAGCAATCCTCTCGCCTCAGCCTCCCGAGTAGCTGGGACTGCAGATGTGCTCTACTGCACCCAGCAATTTTTGTATTTTTTGTAGAGACGGGGTTTCACCATGTTGCCCAGTCTGGTCTCAAACTCTTGTGCTCAAGCCACAATGGAATGGAATGCAGCCATTAACATGTGACATGTGAAGACGGTGTTGTAGTTTGGAAGATGTGCTAGTGTTGAGTGAAGCACAGTAGTCCGTCTGTCCCGGGCTTGTGGTTCTGTGGAATACCCCCCGACCTGGGTGCTTGTGGGCATTACAGAAGTGAACAATTTGCAAGCCCTTTACTGTGCTCTCTGTTGCTTGCAGTGGGTGGGCGTGTGTGTGTGTGTGTGTGTGTGTGTGTGTGTGTGTGTGTGTATTCTTTTCCTCCTTTTGAGTATCTTCCTTCCTTGAGATAAGTCCCCAGGAGGGAGAGTGTAGAGTGTTTTTTCTGTCTGCACCTTCTTGAACCAGTCACTTTGCTCTGACAAATGCTCTCTCCGTGGCCGCTGCCTCACTGCCTGTCCCCAGAGCCCTCTGAGCTGACTCATCCTCCCTGCCTAGCAGGCTTCACTTCACTTCCTCAATCTCCCTGTTCTGGCCAAGTTGAGAGGACTCCCTTCCTGCAAAAATGTGTTCTAAGGTTAGCTCATGGTTTTTGCCGTATTAATCTCTATGCCAGAACTGTTATTTATTAATTTTTTCTTTAAGTTTCCTCACTTTTTAACTTAAAATTATTTAGGAAGGAAACTTTGTCCTTACCATGAATGGAAAACAATATCAATTGCTGTATATAGAAAGCACACACTGAAATAAACATATAGTCATCTACTGCTGTAAAAGATGTTCATCTGTAGAGCACCCACAATCCTCTGGCCACCACCAGCTTGTGGCTCCCCCTTACCTGCTTGTTCCCTCCTGCCTGTGTCTTTCTCTCTTGCCTTTCAGGGCTTGGCTCTATCGCGTCTTCACCGCCAAGCTTCCTTTGACTACTGCTGGCCTTCGTACCCGTCTCCCTGTCCATTCATTCAAAGAGACATTGATTAATATTGTGTGCCCAGCTTGGGGGTGGGCATGAAAAGGTACTTGCCGTCGCTATATGGAGACCATTGGTGGGAGCCAGTCAGACAGACGGACGGACTTGTAGAATGGAAGATAATTGCTGTCAGGGGCTGTGTCTGAACGCAGCCGTGCATTGAAGGAGGCGTCTCGCTGAGAGATTCAAGGCATGGGTCCCAGGGGACCGATTTTGTTGAAGTGGAGGTGAGAGGGCTCATTTGCCAGGAGGAGGAGAGGTGGGCCCAGAGACATGGCAGGCAGAGAGACGGCGTGTGCCGACTCAGTGGCCCAGGAGGGCATGGTAGGTGCTGGGGAAATGACTAATTTAAACTCAGAGGAGCCAGAAGAGTGAGGGGTGGGAGAGCTTTCAAAGCAGCTGGGTGGGAGGCAGGGCCATGCTGAGAAGGAAGTCCTGGGTGGAAGGAGGCTCTGATTTACCCTCTTCTATTTCAGTACACTCTCCTGCCCTGCCCTGCCCTGCCCTGCCCCGCCCCACCCTGCCGCACAGCTGATACCTCAGAGTTTATCATTGACTTCCTTTTCACGACTCCACCCCCAACCCCTGTGTATCATCATTCCCTGAGCGCCTCCTATGTGCCAGGCCTTGGGGACCCCGAGCTAGTGACAGGCCCACAGGCTAGTGGAGGGGAGTGGATGGGGCTTGGTTGAGTGTGAGCACCAGTGGCAAGGGACCCCTCTCCCCACCAGGAGGGAGCCCTTTGTAACCTGATAGTATCATTAAATAAAAGTGTATTGTGTTTTTTGTTTTGTTATAAAAGCAGTATGTTTATTATGGAAAAGTTTGAAAATATAGAAAAGAGGGAAGAAACAAAAATCATTCATAACCTTAGCTTGCCAGCAGCACTGTTAACCTTTCAATATATTGTTTCAGCGTCTTAGTCTATATGCATAGTTTGGAGTTCATATTGTCAGTGCCTAGCCCCCTTTTTTAGGAGATGGGGTCTCACTCTGTCACCCAGGCTGGAGTGCAGTGGCTCAATCATAGCTCACAGCAGCCTTGGACTCCTGAGCTCAAGGGATCCTCCTGCCTCAACCTCTCAAAGTGTTGGGATTACAGGCGTGAGCCACTGCGCCTGGCTGAGGGCTGCATTCTTAGGCCCTGCAGGGGTGGAATGGGCACAGCTCTTGAGAGCTCTGCAGCCCTGCAGTGTTTTCAAGCTCTAGTTCCCAGCATCTGATGCTGGTGTGGAAACAGATGTCAGGGAAGCATAATGAGGTGTTATGTGAACCCAAATTGTGCTTTAAACCAAAACAGCCCTGGTCATTTGGGCTTTTGTGAATGGGGAGGCTTTCGGGGGCCCTCTGGCCTCTCTGCACTGGGAAGCATGCAGCAGATGGAAGAGAGTTTAATGGGGACACCTGAATCACTCAGGCAAGAAAATGGATTAAATATCTGAGCTGATACTTGTCCCATGTACTGGGATAGAGGGAGGCCATTCTGATAGTAGTCTCAGGGCGGGTGTTAAAGGGCCATTTGCTCTCCGTGATTGGGCTGATACACAGTGTTTGGACCTTTGGACCTTAGCACATTTGGGGTGAGAAGAGCGGTGACTTAGGCTAGATAAGTTTGTAGGGAGAATGAGTGTGGCACATCCGTGTCCTCTGCTGTGGGGGCCTCACACCTCAGCGCAAGAGCTGAGCCTCTGGAGGGGACTGTTCCTCTCTTTCCCTCCCTTCTCCCTTCTGTTTGCTTTATCTTTCCTTTTATTCTTTCTTGCTTTAGGCTGCTGCACTGCAGGAATGAGCCCAGTGTGGCTGTCTACCAGCACAATGTTTGCTGGATTTGTATGCTACTTTTATTATTATTTATTTGAGGCTTTCCTTAAAATTGGCTTGAGGGCTGGGCACAGTGCCCATAGTTGCCAGGCATGGTGGATCTCAGCACTTTGGGAGGCCAAGGTGGGAGGATCACTTGGGACCAGCCTAGGCAACATAGTGAGACCCAATCTCTACAAAATAAATAAATAAATAAATAAATAAAAGCTGGGTGTGATGGTGCATCTGGAGTCCCAGCTACTTGGGAGGCTGAGGCGGGAGGATCCCTGGAGCTTGTGTGTTAGGATTTTTCCTGTGAATAACTCCTGCATTCCAGCCTGGGTGACAGAACAACACCCTCTCTCAAAAAACCAAAAAAAAAAAACTTTGGCCTGAGCCTAACACCACTATCTAGCCTCTTCGTAACCAGAAACATCTACAAAATCATGTTTGATGTGCTAGTTATATTTTTCCTATGAATATTAAATATAGGTAATTATTAAACTGCATTCATCCATATGCTCTCTAAAACCTCCCTTAAACCCCACTGGCCTGCACAGCACGCCGTGGGAAATGCTGCAGGCGTGAAAAGAGCACCGTACCAGGAGTCTGGAGCGTGACTTGGGACTGCATCCTGGCCTCTGATGTGCTGGGTGATGTTGAACTATTCCCGATCCCCCATGGCTCTTTTTCTTCTTTGCATATCAGACCATGTGAGCACCAGGGTCCCTCCAGGCTCGCACGTTTTGAGTGACTGCAGGATGCCATTCAGTGGTACCTCGAGGTTACTCAGCCCCTCTCACATCACCTGCGCCGTGAGGAAGCTCAGGACTCTGACCTAGACATGTGATCTATGAGCTCAAAAGATTGAAAAATGTTGCAGCTCGGGAACATTTTGTCTTCACGTGTGCTGCTTGTTTTTGTTTGGGTTTCAGCTCTCACCGTTTATTAGCCAAGGAAGCAGCTTGGTCTAGTGCAAAGAGTAAGGGCTTTGGAGCTAGGCAGGACCTTGCATAGCTCCATGCATCTGGCTCCGCCTCCCCAGTGTGGGAGTGAAAGACCCTCCCGGCGGAGCTGTGGAGCTGGTGGAGTAGGCCGGGAGCACAGATTCACCTCTGAGTCTGATCCTCCACCCACCACACCTCAGCCTAAGTGGGTGCAGTGATTAGTGTCACCTCTGTCCCAGTAAAAGGGTTGTCCTTGGTCATGGATGGTAGCTGGGCTCCTGGGGCCAGACTGCCTGGGTTTAAATCCTTGTTCCCTTACACTTTTAGCTGTGTAGCCTTGGGCTTCACTTAACTCTCTGGGACTGGTTCCTTGTCATAGGATTGATTTGAGGCTAATTAAATGAGGTCAAGCAGGTAAGAAGGCCTGTCATACCTAGCACATATAGGGCTCCGTACATGTTGTTGGTCTTATCACTGTTAATGAGTTAATGCATGTCAAATGAGTCGTAGCACCTGGGACATAGTAAGTGCCCAATAAATGGTAGCTCTTGTCTTTATCACATGGAGCCCAGAGGCCCAGGACAGGAGGCACTGGCTTCTGGGAGGAGAGGAGATAGATGGTTTTCTACATTCAGCTCTGGTTAGAGCCAGAGGTTTTCCTTCTCCCCACCCTCTAAGCTTTTGGTGCCTATATCCCTGACCAACAGGAACCCAGCAGTGGACCACACCACTTCTACCTGAGCCACTGCACAGAGTCACCTCTGCAGTTGGCTTTGAAAGAATTAGAGCTCAAGTTTGGAATAGGCAATTCAGTCACAGGTTTCAAAAATAAAAATATATACATTGTCTTAGTCAGTTTGGGCTCCTGGAACAAATACCTTAAACTGAATAATTTGTACACAACAGAAATTGATTACTCACAGTTCTGAAGGCTGGGAAGTCTGTAAGCAAGGTCTTGGCAGACTCAGTGTTTGGCAAAGGCTTGTTCTCTGCATCATAGACAGCGCCTCACATGGTGGAAGGGGCTGGCCAGCTCCCCTGGGCCTCTTATAGGGGCATTAATGTCATTCATGAAGGTGGGGCCCTCATGATCTAATCACCTCTTAAAGGCCTCACCTCTTAACTCTTGCATTGGGGATTATGTTTCAGCATATGAATTTTGAGGGGGTACCAGCATTCAGACCACGACACACATAAAACACTGCCTTCTCTTCTCATATGCCCAGTGTCTTCCACTCTCCCTTGCCAACCACAGCTAAGATTTCTAGGGTCTTCTTTTTTTTCTTTTTAATCAGGGTATTATTTGCAAGTAATAAAATTAACCAGCTTTAAGTGTACAGTTTGAGTTTTGGTACTAATCATGTTGCCACCACCACAATCGAGTTACAGAACAGTTTCCTCACCCTAAAAAGTCCCCTCATGCCCCTTTGACCCTTTTCCCCCTCCTAGACAGCCTTGTTCCCCATCCCTAGACAACCACTGATCTGCTTTGTCACCACGGTTTTGCCCTTTCTATAATTGTAAATAAATGGAAGCATATAGTGTGGAGTCTTTTGTGTTTGACCTCTTTTGTGTAACATGATTTATTTGATTCATTCATGTTCCATGTATTTATATTTCCTTTTCTTGCTGTAGAGCATTCCATAGTATTCCATGGTATGGGCGTACCATTCAGCAGTTGATGAACATTCGGGTTGCCTCCAGTTTTTGGATGTTGAGAGTAAATCTGTTATAAATCTTCACAGATATGGCCGGGTGCGGTGGCTTACGCCTGTAATCCCAGCACTTTGGGAGGCCGAGGCGGGTGGATCATGAGGTCAAGAGATCCAGACCATCGTGGCTAACACGGTGAAACCCCGTCTCTACTAAAAATACAAAAAATTAGCTGGGCATGGTGGCGGGCACCTGTAGTCCCAGCTACTCGGAAGGCTGAGGCAGGAGAATGGCGTGAACCCGGGAGATTGCACCACTGCACTCCAGCCTGGGCGACAGAGCGAGACTCCATCTCAAAAAAAAAAAAAAAAAAAAATCTTCACAGATAAGCTTTTATGTGGACTTTTTTTTTTTTTTCAGTTTTCTTTCTTCCTTTCCTCCTTTCCTCCTCTCTTTCTTTTCTCTTTTCTTTCTTTCCTTTTTCGACAGAGTCTTGCTCTGTTGCCCAGGCTGGAGTGCAGTGGCATGATCTTGGCTCACTACAACCTCTGTCTCCCAGGTTAAAGCAATTCTCCTGCCTCAGCCTCCTGAGTAGCTGAGATTACAGGTGTGCACCACCACATCCAGCTAATTTTTTTTTTTTTTGTATTTTTAGTAGAGATAGGGGTTCACCATGTTGGCCCGGCTCAAACTCCTGGTCTCAAGTGATCTGCCACCTTGACCTCCCAAAATTTTGGGATTACAGGCATAAGCCACCATGCCTGGCCTGCTGTCCTCATTTCTTTAGGCATAACAAGCAAATAGAAATATATTTCATTTCTCCTCTTTTTAACATAGAGGGTGAAATATTATCCGTGTTTCTCCACCCTGTGTGCTTTGAAAGGGCCTCACCTCCAGATGAGAAGATGCATATGAAGTCTTTATAACTTGGCCATGTGTTCTAGTGTCCCAGGAGCTAAGGGTGCCAAGTGGTCTTCCTGGCTCCTGGAGTGGGTACCAGCCTCCTGGGGCCTCAAAGGAAAGTGGTGGAGGTGGGCATGGTGGCCACTGGCCCAGCAGCAAGGCTGGCACCCTGGGCAGTTCCATCTCACAGGGCCTTTTGCTCTCCCAACCATTTAAGGTGGGGAGTAAGGTTATGTGAGCTTAGGTGGGGTCATAGAGTATTTTGGTATTCTGATGCCAAAATTTAACTGTAAAGGAAATGAGCCTGTTTACTGACTTCTAAGAAATCACATCCTTTTGCAAAACCACAGGTGCTTTGCAGAAGCAGCCGACCCAGTCTTTTATGGCACTCTTATGTAAGTGAGGCTTGGCCAGCGGTCGCTGAACTGGGTTAAAGAATGCTCAGTTTGCTGGTGTGGAGAAGAGCGGCACAAGTGAGGTGTTTGCACAGAACACATTTTCATAAAATCCTGTGTACTCTCACCTGCCCTCAGACCCCAGACATTGCCCTGTAGACCCCCGCAGCCACCTAATAATACTCTATTTGAACTTTCTGAGGGAGATTGGACTTGGCAGGAATATGCAGATTTGCATAATAAAGCAAGGCTAACGAGGTCTTTCCCTTCCTGCCGCCTTGCAATAGGATTTAGGAAACTAAATCTGCTGAATGAGAACAGAAATTACACATTAATGATATCTTCTCTTTGCAGCTGTGCTGTCCGCTGGAACTTTCCGTGATGATGGAAATGTTCTATATCTGGGCTGTTCCATAATCAGTATCCACATACAGCTCTTGAGCACTTGAAATGTGGCTAGTGTGATTGAGGAACTGAATATTCGGTTTTATTTCATTTTTAGTGGACTGAAATTTCAATATCAGTGAATTCAATTTGATAAATTGAAATTATCGAAGGCTAGTGGCTGCCTTAACGAACAGTGCGGGTGCTGATGAATGTTGACTCCCATTGAGAACTTTTCTTTAAAGAATTCTTCTGGATAGGAACCAGAGGGAATGCCATTCAACTGGACCTGTTTTTAACTGTTTTGAAGCAGATTAGGTGAATAGGTGAATATGTTGTTTCATATGTGGTTATTACTTATTCAATGCGCTTACTTCGTGCCTACTATTTTTTAAACACTGCAGTAAATGCTGTTGGACTATCAGGAGTTATCTAACGTGCTTACCCTCCTTGGGCCTGTTTCCCCACCTGTATTGAGGGTTGGACCAGATGACTTTTTTTTATTTTAATTTTTTATTTTATTTTTTTTGAGATGGAGTCTCGCTCTGTCGCCCAGGCTAGAGTGCAGTGGCACGATCTCGGCTCACTGCAAGCTCTGCGTCCCGGGTTCACGCCATTCTCCTGCCTCAGCCTCCTGGGTAGCTGGGACTACAGGCGCCCGCCACCACGCCCGGCTAATTTTTTTTTTGTATTTTTAGTAGAGACGGGGTTTCACCGTGTTAGCCAGGATGGTCTCAATCTCCTGGCCTCGTGATCCACCCGCCTCGGCCTCCCAAAGTGCTAGGATTACAGGCATGAGCCACCGCGCCTGGCCTTAATTTTTTTTTTTAAAGAGATGGGGTATCTTGCCCAGGCTGGAGTGCAGTGGCTCATTCACAGGTGTGATCACAGCTCACTGCAGCCTCAAAGCCCTGGGCTCAGGTGATCCTCCTTCGTCAGCCTCCTGAGTAGCCGGGACTGCAGGTCCCTTCTTGTGCAGTCATTTTTATGATTGTATCATTAATAGAATCAGTAGTAATAGCACATATTTATTCATTGCTGTGTGCCAGAGACAGTATTCAAGACATTAAGTCAATGCATCATCTCATTTAAATGTAATGACTTAATCTTCATTCATCCCAGTGAGCTAGGTGTTATTATCCTAGTTTTAGAGACAAGAAAACTGAGGCTCAGTGAGGGTAGGTAATTCGCCTGTTATGATGTTTCTGGTGATCCATAGCATTCGGATTCCTACTCAGGCTTGCCCCATTCCAAACTCTTCT
Source organism: Gorilla gorilla gorilla (assembly GCF_029281585.2). Taxonomy (NCBI): domain Eukaryota; kingdom Metazoa; phylum Chordata; class Mammalia; order Primates; family Hominidae; genus Gorilla; species Gorilla gorilla. Next base: position 220,439,460 of record NC_073224.2, read on the forward strand.
TCAGTTAAGTATTTATGCAGTGGCTTCTAAAAGATAGATTTCGTTTCCATAAACACTTAAAAAACTCTTATTTTAAGTAAAAGTTCCATCAGGTTTTTACAAAAATAGATTTTACCCTAGTGCTCAAGTCAAGGGGGCAATGGCCCTGCGGGTTTAGGATTTAGGATGAGGTGAGCAGGAAGCATGCGTGGAGGCCAGCTCATGCCCCTCATGCATATTCACGAAGGGCCTGCTTCTGTGAAACACACCCCGACTGGGGTGCCTCTAGATGCCCATGCTCAGCTCAGGCTGGGTGAAGCTCCGCCTCAGCCAGGAGCTCCAAGGAGTGGCAGGTGGGTCGGGGGAGAGAGAAGGAGGCAGAGCCTGGTCCTACAACGTTCACTTGTCCCTCAGTGTGACCTATGCTGAGGCTTGCCAGTTTGCAAAGCAACAGTGACCTATGCTGAGGCTTGCCAGTTTGGACCTGAAAGTGGGCTCCACCCCCTGCTTACTAGCTGGGTGACCTTGTGCAAGTCCCTTCACCTCTCTAAGCCCATATGAAGATCCATTCTCCCCATCCACTAACAATACTTCTGGAGGCTCAGCCCATGAGCCACGTGCTGTGCTGGAACCCGCCCCCTCCCAGGGGTGAATAAGAGACAGCTGCTCCGCCTACTTGAAGCTTGCATCTGAGTGAAGATGAGCTTTCCTTTCCCAGCCTTAAGAGAGGGAGGCTGAGCTCAGTAGCTCAGCTCCTGGGTTGGTTTTGAACAGTAAATGATCTAGGTACCTGGCCAGCACAGCTCCTGGTGCCCCTTTCCTGAAGGCTAACAATGCAGTTCAAATTATATGCTTATGCATGTTCAGAACACAGTAGACATCATGTGTCAGTGGGTGTTGAGCTGGGGTCCCTGGCTGCCTGTTGCTCTTAAGGAGTGATACAGCCATCCTCCCCTATCCGTGGGGAATGTGTGCCAAGACCCCGAGTGGATGCCTGAAACTGCGGTTAGTACCGTTGATGAGAACTTGGTGGCTCATGCCTGTAATCCCTGCACTCTGTGATGCTGAGGTGGGCGGATTGCTTGAGCTCGAGCTTGAGACCAGCCGGGGCAACATCTCCACCAAAAATACAAAAAAAAAAAAAAAAAAAAAAAAAAGGCTGGGTGCAGTGGCTCACGTCTGTAATCCTAGCACTTTGGGAGGCCGAGGCGGGTGGATCAGGAGGTCAAGAGATTGAGACCATCCTGGCTAACACGGTGAAACCCTGTCTCTACTAAAAATACAAAAAATTAGCCTGGCGCGGTGGCGGGCACCTGTAGTCCCAGCTACTCAGGAGGCTGAGGCAGGAGAATGGCGTGAACCCGGGAGGCAGAGCTTGCAGTGAGCTGAGATCGCGCCACAGTGCTGTAGCCTGGGCGACAGAGCGAGACTCCGTCTCATAAAAAAACAAACAAAAAACCAATACTGTTCATGTCTTCCACTCACAAATTTAATGCCTTTTCCATCTTAACTAAGCACTTACTACACACTGTGGCTGTAACTTTTGCAGTTTGAGGTGTGACAGTAAAACTAGCATTTATTTTTCCTTCTTCACAATTTTACAGATAGAAGATTTGTTCTTACTGTAGATCTTAGCAACCTCAGCATACAGTTTTTTTTCGTTCCTTATTAGATCAAGAACTTTCACCTTTTCACTTAAAGGAAGCATTTGGCAACTTCTCTTTGGGATAATGGAATTGACAGCATCACTACTCTTGCGCTTTGGGGCCATTATTAAGTCAGATAAGGGTGACTTGAACACAAGCACTGCAACTATGTGATCACTAAGAAGGCAACTACGTGACCGTGGGGTGGGCGGTGTAGACAGTGGATTCACTGGATAAAGGGATGATTTACGTCTGGGGCGGTACAGCAGGATGTCATCATGCTACTCAGAGCCGTGGGAAATTTTGAACTTCTGAATGGTTCATTTCTAGAGTTTTTCTCTTAATATTTTCAGACCACTGTTGACTATGGGTAATTGAAACTGCAGAAAGTGAAATTGCAGGTAAGGGGGACTGTTTTATTCTTCTTCAACCAAGTGGAAGGGTGGACGATGTGGCTAAAGCTCCCAGCACAGTGCTCGGCCCACAGTGGCTGTCCGGGTACTGGCATTTCTTTCTCCCAGCCCCATCCCGTTTTTTGAATGAAGAAATTCTACCCCAGGTGTGGGGGCTGAGAGGCTGAGCAAGGCGTGGTAGAAAGTTTTAAAAAAATCAATCAAAGCAGGTCTCCTATTTTCTCTCTTTAAAAATATTTTAATCTCCGAATTGTTTTTCTGCCTGCAAAAGTAATGCTTATTTTATTTAAATAACATAGAACTTTAACAACTTTAACGACTTTTCATTCTACCCCTGAGATACTGCTAAGACTTTGATAGACATTTGTTGAGGTGTTTTCTGTGCCTGTGTTTGTATGATTTTTAAATGGCTCTACCCATACAGGTGGTTGTTCAGCCTGTTCTTTTCAGTGTGTTCTTTCCATCCTTTTTACTTTGTTGAGTAAAATTAGTCTTGTCCTCAGGCCAGCAAAGGGAAGCAAACATCCTTTAAGACTCTGGCCTGGAAAAATGGGACCTGGTTGAAGGTGGAGGAGGCCTTTGGAAGGGCAGGCAGGCGGGAGGGTCAGGCCCGTGGGGTGGCACTTTCCCTACCACACCTTCCTGCCAACGGTCTCCTGCCAACAGACTTTGCCTGCTGGCTTTCCTGACCTGGTGAGCTGTTTCTGCCCTTCGAATGTTCCACATGGAGGTGCCCTCTCCACCTAGTAGTTAAAAAGGAGAAGCCTGCCTGCATTTTTCAGAATTGGGCTTACATGTAGTGAAACTGACTTTGGTCATTTTGTTTCTGTCAGTTGCTTCACACCTTAGAAGGATTTCTCTCCTTTTTGGATTACAGAATTCTGAGGACTGCTTTTAGACCACTCTACTTGTGTGTCACACATGTTTACAGATCTGTCCTTAGACATTAAAGAGGGGTGGTAGCGCAGAGCAAGGGCAGATACTGTGAACATCTAAAGTTATTAAACCTTGCATGAGGCTGGGCGTGGTGGCTCACGCCTGTAATCCCAGCACTTTGTGAGGCTGAGGCGAGCGGATCACCTGAGGTCAGGAGTTAAAGACCAGCCTGCCCAACATGGCGAAACCCCGTCTCTACTAAAAGTACAAAAAATTAGCCAGGCTTGGTGGCAGGCACCTGTAATCCCAGCTACTTGGGTGGCTGAGGCAGGAGAATCACTTGAACCCGGGAGGTGGAGGTTGCAGTGAGCTGAGATCACACCACTGCACTCCAGCCTGGGTGACAAGAGTGAAACTCCATCTCAAAATTAAGCAAACAAACAAAACAAAACAAAACTTGGATAAATACTTTCATAAAAGTATTAAAGCTTTCATAAAAATACTTTCATAAAAGTATTAAAACTTTCAAAAAATATTATGTTGACCCATGTGAAAGTGCCACTTGTGTAGGTCAGAAATGGCTGTGTGTTGGCAATTTCATGTAGTTCAACTTAATAAAGCATCATTGTGGAAAGCTCAGATCACAGAAGGAAAAGAGTCACTTGTACCAGTTTAGTGTTTTTTTTTTTTTTGGCAACTCCTTTTATTTCTTATATACGTGAGGTTTTTGATTAGTTGTGGTCATAGGCTACATATAATTATTCATCTTCCTTTTTAAAAATTATTATGACCTAAGACTTTTCCCACATTATCAGGAAGTCCTTACAACCATCATTGCTTACTGGCTGTTTACTCCTTAAACATCAGATGGCAGGGGGGTAACTTCCCTGATGTTGCCCTTTAGGTTTTTTCCAGTTGTTGTTGTTTTTCTTTTTTTTCCTTATAAGCGATGTCACAGTGACTGGTCCTTCTGCAGTGGTTTCTGTGTTTGGATTCCCAGGAGTAACGTTACCGTGCCACAGTATGAACACTTTTACAGCTCTTGACAAATTCTGCCACGTTGCTTTCCAAAGTGTCAGGCCGATTCATAACACCGTCCACAGTGTGAGCATCAGGTTATTGCTTCTTTGTTAACACTGGGCGCTTTTCTCCCTTAATTTCTAATTTAGTCGGCAGTACATCATCCCTCATTTTTCACTTGTATGTCTTCACTTGGCAAAGTTGAATATTTTTGTGCATATGTGTTTGTGGGTTGCAATGTCATTTCTCTCCACCTTTGAGCCATGTGCGTAAATATGCTTGTACCAAATTAGAGAATTATCAGTACGTAGTATGGTAAGAGCTCCCCAAGCATGCAGTGGATCACACAGTGCCCTCTGAGCCAGCCTGTGCGCCATTGTTTGGGGAATTAAAGGTGCCTAATTAGTGCGATCAAGCCCGGAAGCGAGTACTGCGGACCTTGTCTGTAGTTTCTGGGGCCCACTGGTGATGTCTGTGTCATCTTCTACCTTCAACTGTGCTGTGATCCCAGTTGAAATTTGATCACATTACAGTATGGCTAAGGGGCCTAATTAGCCGTAAACCTCAGGAAATTCAAAAATTAGAGAGTCCATTAATCCCAAGGCCCCTCCCTTTGTGAATGTCTCTAATTCCCCTTTGGTTTGCTCGCTTTTCCCGCTGTGCTTTAGTTCCGACAAGACTTGGGTAGAATGACTGCCTTTTTTCTGGAACTTCCTGCCTTTCTGGGGTTAACCCTAACCCTTTAGGCTGCCCTCCAACACACACAGAGCTAATCTCTAAGTAATAGTTTGGAATGCTGGTCCATTTCCTGGATGAAAATCTTCAAGAGTGCCCTGCTCAAATGAGTATAAATGACCTTTATTAGTGCTCTTACCATCTTCTGTCTTGGAGGAATACAGATGACCCATGCAACAATACCTTTTGCTGAAGTTGTGTTTGAGATTTAAGCATCATCTTCCCTTCTCCCTTTATAACATTATTGGGTTTTTGTTAGGTTTGGGATTCCTGTGATCTGAGCAGCCCCTGTCATCGGCCGCTCTGTTTGCCTTTCCCAAATAGACTCCATGGGCAGCCCCAGTGAAATAGTCTGTTTGAGGATGTCACGTTGTGGGATGGTCTGATCCTTAAAGACAGGCTGGGTCTGTGGGCTGGAGTATTCTTGCTCTGAATTTTTTTCTGTACGGGGGAATCGTGCATGGGTAGGGGGATAGTTCTGCATTCCATGTGAGGCAGTCGATGAACCAAGAACACCTACGTTGAAAGGAACCCAAGACTGGGATATTGAGGCTAACGCTGGAAAGATGGTCCTGTTGTATACCAGTCTCTGTGTGAAACCAGAGATTATCTTGTGGGATTTATTTTTTTAAAAAACTAGTTTCCAATGGAATACCTGATCCTGGCTTGGATTTGCACCTGACCCTCTTCTTAGAGGTGTCATTAGTATTCAGATTATTTTAAAATTTCTTTTGTTTACTTCTCAAAGCTCTTGCTTCTCTCTTCAATGTGTTCTGTTTACTATAGCAGCAGATTGTTGGTTGCCCTTAAAATTATGAGCCTTGTGGACCGGGCCTGGTGGTTCACACCTGTAATTTCAGCACTTTGGGAGGCCAAGGCAGGCACATCACTTGAGGCCAGGAGTTCAAGGCCAGCCTGGCCAACATGGCAAAACTCCATCTCTACCAAAAATGCAAAAATTAGCCAGACACGATGGTGCGCGCCTGTAGTCCCAGCTACTTGGGAGGCTGAGGCAGGAGAACCGCTTGAACCCAGGAGGCAGAGGTTGCAGAGCTGAGATCGTGCCACTGCACTCCAGCCTGGGCAACAGAGTGAGACTTGGTCTGAAAAACAAATAAACAAGAGCCTTGCATATAAGAATCTTATAAAATGTAGGAAACTGGCCCTTGTTTTTCCTGTGTATATAACTTGCTTGAGATTGTGACCTATTCATGGCTTAGAAAGGAAGTGTATGTGTTGTAGCCTGTGGTACTGGATGTGGCAGTGTCCATGGACCTCTGAGTCTGCCAGCCCTTTTGGAAGGACGTGAGATGAGTGACAATTGGCGTCAGGGCCAATCTCATCTCTTTGTAGCTCCTCAGTGATTTTTATAAAGCAGGATGCAAATCCAAAGGCCCACAGTGGCTGGTAGATAAGAGTAAATAGGCCAGGTCAAGAGACCCAAGATGCGGCAGGGACTGTGACAGATTGGAGGGCACTTGCTGTGGGCATCCCGCTTGTTGGAAACCACTAGTGTGTGACAGGACAGACCATGTGTGTTGAGAAATAATAGTCCCAGCCTTAATGAGGCCAGTGGGGACCAACAAGGGAGGCCTGCGTGTCTTATCCATCACGTGGCCACCCAGCGATCCTCTCTCATCGTCCTCTTCTAGAAAGTAAAGTTTAATTTTATTTTTTGAGTTAAGAAATAAAAATGGAAATAGACTGTCTCTATGGGATCCCAGGAGCCCTGTGTTAGCATTTGCTGATGTGGAATCGTTTTGTTAACCATACTCCACCTTATTCACCCACACTCAGCACAGTCAGGCCTTTCATATTTTTTAGATGGACCCCTTTGTTTCCCCTTAACCCGGGAACGCTTGCCTGCTCCCGGGACGGGAGGCATGAATTGTCTCCGTCTGCTGCTCCTGGGGGTGTCTCAGAGCTTGTCCTGCTCTGTCTTCACAGCCAGGCTGCCTGCAGGTTTCCAAGCCCTCCGGGCCCTCCGCATCCTGGCTGCTCGGACTGCAATTTGGCTTCCTCTTTGCGGGACCGGTGTCCTGTGAATTCAGCTGTAACTCAGCCACTCAACCCCTCTTCCTTCCCTTTACCAAAAGTTTATCTTTCCTTTATGGCTCCTGCTGATGTCTGCAGTTTCTCAGCAGAGGCTTTCATGCTGCAGTGGGCATTTTAAACATCATTTAGATGAACGGAACAGTAATTTTCTGATGTGTCACCCAGAAGTAGTTCTGCCTTTGCCTCACAGCCTCTAAGCTCTACTCCTTGAATGAGTATTTGTAAGTATTAATAGTTTAGAGAAGATCCTGACAATTGCTTTCTGAAATGAGTTAGTGAAGCCTTTGGCATTACAGTACAGACTGCGAGCTTGCACTCAGGCAGCCTAGATTTCCTGCTTGGCAGCTGTGTGGCAGCTGTGTGGCCCTAGGCAAGTCCCTCAGGTCACTGAGCCTTGGTTTCCACAGTTGTCATTTGGGATGATCGTGTGTGACTCAGAGGGTTGTTGTAAGGACCAAGTGAGGAATGTGCATAAATGTGCCACTACTCTAAGCGCTCAGGAGTGACTCTTAGGAATCTTATATAACTTTCCAAAATAAAAGCAGCAGGAAAGCCCTCCAAATATCATTTGCTTGACTTTCTCTGGAAAAGAGTTTTAAAGATCAGGATGCAGATATTATGGGGCAAAATAGGGACCTGATGGGACAAACTTGCTCTTTGGGGTTTACATCTTACGTGGCCAGCATTTCATTCTTCAGCCCACCTGAGGGACTGCCTTATCCTACCTGTGAGTGCAGGTGTGAATTATCAGCACTGCAGGGATGGCGCTACTCATGGCCAGTCTTGCCTGCCTTTTATTGTAGGGTTTTCTAGCCAAGGCTTCCTTGAACTTCAGTTATTCCTGAGCTTTTATTCAGGACCTCCTGTTGGAGGGCCTGAGCCTGGAGAAACCTAAGAAGTGATGCCTGCCCTCCAGGAGCCCTGGCCACTCTGGGGGATGAGTCTGCAGCCCTCCACAACTCCAGGAGGCAGCGCACTTAGGGGAGGGTTGAAATTGCAGACGCTGCAGCTGGCTGCCTGGGCGTGAGTCCCAAGTGGCCCCTGTCCTTAGCTTCTTTGTTCCTCATTTTCTTCATCTGTAAAATGGCAGTAGGGATGTCCACCAGGGGATGAGTTAATGCATCTAACGTGCATTTCACTGCCTAGCCCCCAGCAAGGGCTCAGTAATTGTTCACTATTCACATAGTAAAAGGGGTGGATTCAGCAAATATTCACAGGGATGGTGAACAAGACAAAGCCCCTGCTATTCTGGGCGGGACAGATCGTGATTGTGATACAAACACAGTCATTTTGAGTTGTGAGATGTGTTGTGAAGTCGGGTGACAGGGAAGACCTAGAAGGAGAGAGAGGCCTTCCAGGTGGGAGGAGAAGACAAGGAAGGGGCTACGGGTACAAGGCTTCCCAGGTTGAGATATAGAAAGAGGCGCTGGTGGCCAGGGGCAGTGGCTCACGCCTGTAATCCCAGCACGTTGGGAGGCCAAGGCAGGTAGATCACCTGAGGTCAGGAGTTCGAGTCCAGCCTGGCCAACATGGTGAAATGCTGTCTCTACTAAAAATACAAAAATTAGCTGGCATGGTGGTGCGCCCCTGTAATCCCAGGTACTCAGGAGGCTGAGGTGGGAGAATTGCTTGAACCTGGGAGGTGGAGGCTGCAGTGAGCCGAGATCGTGCCACTGCACTCCAGCCTAGGCGACAAAGTGAGACCCCAACTCAAAAAAAGAAAACAAAAAAATAGAATAAAAGACGTGCTGTTAGTTATCAGGAGCGCAGGGGCCCGGTGACACCGGGCCTGTATGCCAGGTTGTAAGTCTAACAGTCACAAGAAGCTGGAAGGTGTCAATCTGGGCGATGACTTTATTTATGTTAAAATAAATTATTCTGACTGCCAGCCAGGCACAGTGGCTCACGCCTCTAATCCCAGTGCTTTGGGAGGCTGAGGCAGGTGGATCACCTGAGGTCAGGAGTTCGAGACCAGCCTGGCCAGCACGGTGAAACTGTATCTCTACTAAAAATAAAAAAATTAGGTGGGCATGGTGACAGGTGCTTATAATCCCAGCCATTCGGGAGACTGAGGCAGGTGAATTGCTTGAACTCGGGAGGCAGAGGTTGCAGTGAGCCAAGAGCGCTCCACTGCACTCTAGCCTGGGCGACAGAGTGAGACTCCATCTCAAAAAAAGACAAAAAAAAAAAAAAAAGAAATTATTCTGACTGCCAAAGGTGGGGCTTAGAGGGGAGTGGTGAGGGTCCAGTGGCAGGAGGGCAGTGTGGTGGAGAGGAGAGCAGAGGAACAGATGGGGAGTTTCTGCTGGAGTTGAGGACTTGGGCGTTGACATGGATTCCAATGAGATCACACTTGGGGTTTGTCCGAGCTTGAGTGGTCACCATCAGGCCCCACAGGATTTGGGCGTGCTGACTCTGCCTTCAGGGTATGTACGTGGCAGTGGAAGGCCTGCCTTGGCACCAGGATAGCTCAGCCCACAACTCAGACCCTGCTCCTGTTTTTGGTGCTCAGGCTAATTTGAGAGTCAGAATTGTTCCGGGAATGTTTATTCATTGGCTATGAGCCGACCACTGTGCCAGACTTGGGCGGTACAGAGGCGACCAAGAACAGCCTCTTCCTTTGCTCCCCTGGAGCCTATGTCCCAGTGGGGGCAATGATCAACAACTACGGAGTCATGGCATCTGGAGGGAGATGCTGCCCTAGAGCCGCTGCAGGGGAGCAGGCTTGAGCTGAGGGGGTGGCAGTCCAGGCAGAAGGAATAGTACATGCAGAAGCCTGGCAGGAAGGAGCTGAGTTGGAGGCAGGAGCAGGCTGGGACATGGGATGGAGAGGGGTGGAGGGATGATCAGGTAAGAGGACTGCAGGGGGTGGGCAGTGAGGACTGGCCAGGTAAGTCTTGGAAAGCTTGCCCTGACCCAGATGTGCAGAGAGGATGGGTTGGGGCAGGTGTAGGGCAATCACTGTGGTCTCTTGGACAAAGTGGGGGAGGGTTGGTACTTGGGTGGAGAGAAATAATAAAATAATAATTACAATAATAAACAGTAAATTACAATAATAAACAGTAAAATTGCTTCATAGCATTATTATTGGCACATAATAAATGCTCAGTAAATGTTAGCTGTTATCTGCATGATAACTGCTAGGTTTCGGTGGGGCAAACCTAGTTCGGTTTCAGCTATGTTGAGGGTGAGGCACTTTAAAGTCATCAGAGAGGTGGAGGCCATAATAAATAGATTAGAGGACACATTATTGGCTGATATTTCCACACTGTCCATGTGGAAAGTGATCACCCCCTGGTCCTAGCCTTGTCTCTGAGTAGCCACATGTTTCTGGGGACCACTCCCCAGAGCCTCTGTCTCCCATCTGCAGGGTGGGGATGGTGTCGTCTCCCTCTCAGTTTTGTCTGAGGGTCAGATCACTAAGGTGGGACACTCGGTAGGCTCCTAGATGACACGTGCCTGTAGGGTGGTATTCATATTATCTTACCCATTACCGTCCTTTCCTCTGCATCCTTCTACCACATGCCAGTGGGGAGCAGGAATAAAGAGCACATCATATGTTGCCAATTTCGGGATTGTCCATTTCCACTCTGAAAGGCCTTTTGCATGCCATCTGTGTCAGTGATTTCCTTTTATCTGTTGTTTCCCTTCCCTGTTTCTGTTCTCTGCCTCTAACATTCCCCTTTTTGTCCCATGACTCCAGTCCCCAGACCCATGGTGGGTTCCTTTGGGGAACTTGTGTGGACCCTGGGCATTTCCAAGCAACTCAACTGCTGAGGTTGATGAGTTCTTGGACTAAGATAAGGTTAAAGTCTTAATGCGAAATAGCAACAGCTGGTCCTGAGGAGAGGTGCAATACCAACCCCTTAACATGGCTGATTTGGCGCATATCAGTTTGCCCTGCAGTGTTGTGAGTAACCGTCAGTGATAATGTTTGCAATTCCATAATTCAGCACTCTTTCCTTGGCACCAGATGAGAGCAGTCCTTGCATGCAGGAATGAGTCATGTAATAGCAGAGATCATTCTTACAAATAATACACATCTCTTTCCATTATTCCAAAGACAAACATTGGTGGTGGTGTCACTGGGGTTTTTCATAACCTTTTGTGGGCTCCTGACTTGTCTTTTCCAAAACAAACGTGGTATATGTGTCTGCATTTTAGATACTTTTTCCCTCTTGCTGCTTTATCCTTCTTCAGAAGTATAAATTTTGCAATACAAGCCTAACATCAGCTGACCCTGCACAAGTGTGAAAAGATAGTTTTTCAGGTTTTTGCTTCCCTGGGGCCTTGTGCCCAGCTTCTCTTTTTTGGGATTCACCTGGTCTCTGGAACCAGGCTTCCAGCTCTGCCACTTATTACCTGTGTGATATTTGGTAAGCTCCTTAACCTCTCCCTACCTCAGTCCCCTCATCTATGAAGTAGGATTAATAACATAAGCTGTCTTACAGGCATGCTATGAAGATTGAGTTGACACATTTTACATGCCTAAAACAGTGCCTGACACACTCTTACAGGCTGAGTATCCCTAATGTGAAAATTTAAAACCCAGAATGCTCCAAAACCCAAAACTTTGTGAGCACTGACATGAGGCTCAAAGGAAATGTTCTTTGGGACATGGATTTTGGATTTTCTGATTTGGGATGCTCAACCAGTAAGTATAATGCAAGTATTTCAAAATTGGAAAAAATTCAAAATCCAAAACACTTCAGGTCCCCAGCATTTCAGATAAGGAAAACTAATACTCAGCCTGCATTATCACTATTTCCATGTATTACTACATTTTTTCTTCTTTTTTTTCTTTTTCTTTTTTTTTTTTTGGAGACAGGGTCTTGCTCTGTTGCCCAGGTTGGAGTGCAATGGTACAATTCCTGCTCACTGCAGCCCCCACCTCCTGGGCTCAAGCAGTCCTCCCACCTCAGCCTCCTCTGAGTAAGTGGCACTATGGGTGCGCAACATCATGCCTGGCTAATTTTTTAATTATTTGTAGAGACAGAGTCTCCTTATGTTGCCCAGGCTGATCTCAAACTCCTGGGCTCAAATCGATTCTCCTGACTCAGCCCCTCAAAGTGCTGGGATTACAGGCGTGAGCTACTGTGCCCAGCCTACATTTTTTTCTTTCTCTTGCTCTCTTTCTTTCTTTCTCTCTGTCTCTCTTTCTTCTCTTTTTTTTTTTTTTTTGAGACAGACTCTTGCTCTGTTACCCAGGCTAGAGTGCAGTGGCATGATCTTGGCTCACTGCAACCTCTGCCTCTTAGGTTCAAGGTTTCTCATGCCTCAGCCTCTCAAGTAGATGGGACTGTAGGCACGCACCACGCCCAGCTAATTTTTGTGTTTTTAGTAGAGACAGAGTTTTGCCGTGTCAGCCAGGCTGGTCTCCAACTCCTGATCTCAAGTGATCTGCCCGTCTCAGCTTCCCAAAGTGCCGAGCTTACAGGTGTGGGCCACAGCCCCCAGCCAGTCCAGCCTACATTTTCTTTACGAACCTGGGTTTAGCTGTTTCATACTGTTCCACTGAGTGGACATACCATGGTTCACCCTGAGACCTGCTGGTTCTTTCCTCACCTTAAGGATGCTAGTGGATGGCATGAAGACAAGGTCTGATTCACTGGCAAAATCTTCCCTGTTCCTCAGATCCATGCCCGACTGTGACTCGCATCTCGCCAGGCCAGTGCATTTCCTCTTCTGGCTGTCATCAGAATTTTCAAGCGTCAAGACCCCACTTTGTTCCTGTTGTCCTGGTTCTGGCTTTGGGAAGCATGACCTTTCAGGCCTGCTCAGAGACACCGCAGTGCACTTTGTGCATTATCAGCCTTACAGAGACTACGGTCAGGAGTTTTTGTGGCAATGGAACTGCTGGGGTTTCATCTGCAAATGAAAACCACCTGGCCAGCTGCTTGGGTCAGATGGAAACCAGATGGGAGAAGTCAGGAGCGGGCAGCGAGCAGCCTGGGGCAGCGTCCCCAGTCACGTCATGTTTCCACTTCCTCTTGCCCCCTCGCCTCCCCTGCCTGCAAAATGATTGTTATTAACCCATCACCTCCTCCAATGCCCAGGCAGTTCCAGGATACAGGGTTCTCTCGCCCGGGCCTTGGCCAGCCCAGAAGATGTGACCCAGAACCTGGAAAGGTGACACGCACTTTAGATCTGAGGGGGGAGGAGGAGCAACAGGTGGCCGTGGCCATCAGGGTTGAAATGTTAACTGCCAGGGTGAAGGGAGAAGTAAATAGCAAAGCTGATGGAATCCACAAGGCACAGTCTACCCCCAGGAAATGTGTTGGCTAGGTGACAACTTTTTGCCAAAGTAGGGAGGAAAGTTAGTCTGGTCACCAGGCAGCTTCTAATGTGAATCATCTGCAGTTGAATAAGAAAAAACCCCTACAGCATTTATCATGGGTAGGTGATGATGAAACGCTGCATCTTTCTCTGGTCCACAGTGGCCCAACTGTAACCAGGTTTGTTTCTGCGGTTCAGAGAAGAAACAGCTTGTGAGTTTTTACCTCTGGGCTTTGTGGATTAAGGCGGTTGTCAGAGAGGGAAGTAATGTATTATTTTCCATCTCTAAACACTCCTCAACTTGGGGCAACAAAAGTAGAAAAATATTAATCAAATGCTCTCCCGAAAGGGTGGAAGGGAGGAGGAAAGGAGATGTCCCATTCACAGTGGTTGACAGCCAGGAGTGGAGCTCTGCCACTTGGAAAAGGGAAAGTCCCTCATGGGTGGGCAGTGCCTGGAGAGAAGCGGGTATTTGGGATGTGCGCAGCGGCGCACCACCCTTCTTGCTTGGAGATATTTGGCTTCCCATCCTATAGACTGTGGCCCCTTGATGCGCAGTTGGCTGATAGGTTGACTGGCTACTACTTAATTTTCCTCCGAAAGAAAAGCCCACCTGTGCCAGGCCTGAGAGGTGTCCTGAGCTCCACCCACTCCTGGTGGAGTGTGTTTCACAGTTCCCTCGAGTAAGCCCTCCCTCCGCCCTCTTTTCTTCACACTGACGGAAGCTTATTAGAGTGCAGGGGAGTGAGGGTGTCATTAGAGAGCAACATTGAGCCTGTTCCAATTCTTAAACCTAAAATGAACTATGCTTTCACTACTGTTAGTTGCTGATTGCTTAGATGGTACCAGTGCATCAGAGAGGCCCAGCATTCTGGCAAGGCCACTGAGGCGGAGAGGAGCAGTGTGGCCTGCGAGCTGCTGGGGCTGGGTCGGATGGCGCCAGTGAGCCGTGCCCTCCTCCACCGGCTCCCAGGGTGCTGCTGTGCCGCCCTGGCCCTGATCTTAGTTAGGCTGGCATCCCCCAGGTGTATCTGTGCAACTCACCATTTCACTGGATTGCTGCATCCACAAAACACTCTTACGAAGGCACAAAAAATAGATCTTGTGGTTTCAGCCTTCTATGATGATGCTGAGTTCCCTCAAAGATTAGGTCTGGGCCAGGTGCAGTGGCTCTCGCCTATAATCCCAGCACTTTAGGAGGCCGAGGTGGGCAGATCACCCGAGGTCAGGAGTTTGAGACCAGCCTGGCCAACATGGTGAAACCCCATCTCTACTAAAAATACAAAAAAAAAAAAAAATTAGCTGGACGTGGTGGAGCGTGCCTGTAATCCCAGCTGCTCAGGAGGCTGAGACAGGAGAATCGCTTGAACAGAGTGAGACTCCATCTCAAAAAAAAAAAAAAAAAAAAAAAAAAAGATTAGGTCTGGTGCTGCCCAATGTCTCTGTCTAGGTCGAGTTTTAAATTCGTCAATATTTTTCTTTCCCACTTTAAAACAAAGCAACAACAACTACAAAATCCTTCTCTGCAGAAGGATGATAGAAGAAAGAGAGAGCTTGCACCCAGTGAGGGCTGGGATAGGCACACCTCCTGGGGGCCACCATAATCTTGAGTGTGGCAGGTGTCATTTTTTGGGCAGTGGGGTGGTAATTTGAGAAAACATACTCAGTAATAGTATTTTTTGTTTGGAAAATAAAGTGAAGCCTAGTTTTGCACAGTACAAACCATAGAGGGTAAAATGGACAAAATCCAGTTGGCATGATGGATCACGGATTTTTAGAGACTGAAATCGTGTGATAGAAAAAACTTGGAGTTCACTAAATACATATGAAAGGAGGGGAAAAAATCAATCTTTCCAAGTAAAGAAAAACACTGTTAACGTTTTTATATATCATTTCCAGGATTTGGGCATTTTTTTACTCACTCGATAGTAAATTTTTATATTCAGTTTTGCTAATGAAACATAAAACATTTTCCCACGTTTTTAACACTGTGCAATTGTAAGGGTTACACAGTAGATGATCACTTCCCTGTTGCTGGGGGAGATTATTTCCAGTTTTTTTTTGCCGTGGAGCAGTGGGTAGAGCAGTGGGCATCTTTGTTCATCAGCTTGAGTGGTTTCATTAGGGTAGATTCCTAGGAGGGTATGAATATTTTAAACGCTTTTGACATTTATTTGCCCATTACTTTCTAAGAGAATTGCACCCATTTGTACCTTTTCAGGCTTCCAGATTGCCTTTCTAGACTCAGGTCATTGTGCCTTTTATGTAGTTCATAATCTTCCACTCACCTTTACTTCTTACATGGCTCACTGTCATGTTACTCACTTTAACTTTTGCCAATGGCTTTTCACCGTAATTGAGTACTTCCAGGGACTAACATGTTGTCAGGGGTGGTTTTCAAGTTTCTGTTGAAACAGAGAAAAATGGTCTCAGTTTTCCTGCACGCAGTGCATCCTGAACTTGGTAAAGTATTTGGACACCCCGGCCAGTGCTGTTTTCCTTTGGCCTGGCTTTAAAGCGAGCCTGGCAGTGCAGCCTGAGCCTCAGGAATGCATTTTCAGGGCTGGCGCTCTTCCTGCCTCCCGTGTAGACTGGAACTGACCTCGCTGACCCTGCCGCCCTCAGGTTATCTGTTGAGCCTCTCTGCCGAGGGCTGTTTGTCCAGGTGATGCCGAGAGGACTCCAACTTCCTCTGTTCCTGCTACAGGGTCTTACCATGTGCTCTTGAGGGCAGAGCATAAAGCCATGGACTGCCCTCCTGCACAGCCCAGCACTCCCTGCCTCTAGTGGTTGTTTTGTTCTTTTTTCAGCTGCTTTATTGAGGTCTGATTTACATATAAGATTCCCCAGCTTTAAGTGTACAGTGCGGTTTTGTACATTTTTAGGAAATTTACAGAGTTGTGCATCCATAACCACAATCCAATTTTGGAACATTTCCATCACCCCCAGAACACCCCCTGCATCCATTTGCAGTTATTCTTCATGCCCACTCCTGCCCCAGCTCATCATTCACTTTCTGTCTGGCCATTTCATATGTATGGAATCATGCGGATTATTTTTTAGAGAAATTATTTGATTCTAAAAGTAATCCCTGTTGGAAAACATCTGGAAGAATGGGAACCAAGTTATTATTGGCAGTTACCTTTGGGGAGTCTCTAGGTGGTGAGATCACAGGGGGATGTTTCACTTTCTGTAATGCTTTGAATTTCCTACAGAGAGCCTATATTACATTTATAATCAGAAGGAAAGGGCAAAGCGGGGAAAGTGCATGTTTTACTCTTGGAAAATGCCAAAATGTATAAAGAGAATTAAAAAAAAAAAGTCACTCAAAATTCCCCCTCATGGATAAAACAACTTTTGCTTTTTTGGTGGGTTTTTGTTCGAGTCTTCTGAGCACATTTTTAAAATATGGCTCTGAAATTTGCATCCTGCTTTTTCCTATTGGGTCACATAAGTCTTATTCCCACTTGCTTAAAACACCTTTGCAAACTTCCTGTTAGTGATCGTACAGTGCTTCATCTTACAGTTGTACCTTAATTTACTCATGTTGGACATGAAGGCTGTTTTCACTTTTTGCTATCATAAATAATGCTGAAATGGATATCTTTGTGTCAAAGATTGCATGGGTCAAAAAAATTTTAAAAAGGCCAGGCGTGGTGGCTCACGCCTATAAACCCAGCACTTTGGGAGGCCGAGGCGGGCAGATCACTGGAGATTAGGAGTTCGATACCAGCCTGGCCAACGTGGTGAGACCCTGTCTCTACTAAAAATACAAAAATTAGCTGGGTGTGGTGGCAGGCGCCTGTAGTCCCAGCTGCTTGGGAGGCTGAGGCAAGAGAATCGCTTGAACCTGGGAGGTAGAGGTTGCAGTGAGCCAGGATTGCGCCACTTCACTCCAGCCTGGGGGACAGAGTGAGATTCCATCTCAAAAATAAAAATAAAATAAAATACAAAAATTTTTTTTCTTCCCAATTTGGAGCTATCTTACAAAATTGCTTTTTAGATCACCTCTCTGAATTTCAGCTACACATTGTAATTGCTTACTTTGGCTGGAGGATTGGTTCCTTTGTGTCAGTTTGAGGCATGAGGTTGGGGAGTGGCAGAACAGTGAGGCCAGGGCCTGGGAAGATGGCAGGGTCCTTAGAGCCAGTGTGCAGTTATGTTTATAATCTAGATGGGGCTAGGCACGCTGTTTTCTGTAAATAATCCCTTTGTGTTCATCATTAGTTTTCAGTAAAGGTTTGTTTGTTTATATGAGTGAGAAAATGTTTTCATTGTTTTAAGAGGATTGGACCCTAGAGAGTTTTGATAAGATACAAGCCCAAGTTGTCACAGGGTGGGGAGGTGGCAGCTGGGTGTCTGAGACCTCAGGGCTGGGGGGTGTTGCAGACTGACGGAGGGGCAAGCCCTGGGGCCATGTACACCTCAGGAGAGAGAGGGATTGAGGCCAGAGACACACCTGCCTCTTTCTATGGGAGACACTCCTGCTGAAGCTCTTCATTGATGAAAATCTGAATAGAATTTTTTTTTTTTCTTTGAGACGGAGTCTGGCTCTGTTGCCCCGGCTGGTGTGCAGTGGCATTATCTCTGCTCCCTGCAACCTCCGCCTCCCAGGTTCAAGCAATTCTCCTGCGTCAGCCCCCTGAGTAGCTGGGATTACAGGCGTGCTCTGCCACACCCGGCTAATTTTTGTATTTTTAGTAGAGACAGGGTTTCACCTGAATAGAGTTTTTTTAACCAGAGGGGACGTTTGGGGATCAGAGGGGCACTATGAACCCACCAGATATTTCATTCAGACTTTTGTGTGTGTGCACTCCCTGGGGAGAGAGCCCATAGCTTTCATCACAGAGTGCCCCAGAAGGCTTTGAGTCCCTCTTGGTGAGGAAGGCTGAGTCTGGGACATGCCTCACTCTGCGGCCACACACAGCATCTGCCAGGCGGCCTTGCCCAGGTGACCTGGCCTCTCTGTGCCTTGCTTTCCTTGTTTGTAAAGTACCTGACACAGTGCCTGGCACAGCGGAGACACTCAGTGTCACATCAAACCTGTTGTCTTTTTTTCTCTTTAAAACAACAACAACAACAACAATAACTTAAGCATACCCTGAGAGAAAGCTGTTGTTTTAATTTTGGCTCAGGGAGGTTTCCAAGGCAGCTGTGGACCAGAAACTGACGTCAACAGTCTGAGGTCTCCCTAAAGCCAGGCCGTAAGTCCAGTGGTGCTGCCATGGCTATATTAATATTATACAGTGTCTTATTTTAAAAAAAAGGAATGGATTTTTATCTTTTTATTTTTTTGAGATAGGGTCTTTCTCTGTTGCCCAGGCTAGAGTACAGTGGTGTGATCATAGCTCACTGAAGCTTTGACCTCCCAGGCTCAGGTGATCCTTCTGCCTCAGTCTCCCGAGTAGCTGGGACTACAGGCACGCGCTACCATGCCTGGCTAATTTTTTTGTATTTTTTTTTTGTAGAGATGGGATCTCAGTATGTTGCCCAGGCTGGTCTCGGAACTCCTGGGCTCAAGCCATCCTCCCAGCTTGGCCTCACAAAGTGCTGTGATTACAGGCGTGAACTACCACTCCTGGCCAGGAATGGATTTTTAAAATCCTGTTATAAAAGTAAGAAAGGTCATTGTAGAGAAGGATGTAATTATGATTTTAAGGTTTTTTTGTTGGGGGAAGGGTATGAAGTCAGTGATAGACATCTATGTGTTCACTCGTCTGGACGCTGATAGGATGGATGCAAGTAGCGAAGGCTCCCCTTCAGCACCACTGGCGTAGAGGTCGTTTGCGCCGCACAGAGGAGGTGTATTTGTATAACGTGGAGTAGGCAGCCAAGCTGAAGGCAGGAGGAACGGAACTTTCCTAAAAACAAACCGGAGTTGGAGATTCTAGAGAGCCTGCGGCATCTTTACAGGAAGCCAGGGAAGGAAAAGCTGTCCAAGCCAAAGGGTTTTTTGGTGATTTTTGAGGACCCTGTGTTTTTCAGTCCTTCAGAGCAGCTGGGCTGCTACAAAGCTGCATTTAGGGTTTCCTTTGGCCCCCTGCCCCAGGAGGGCTTTCCTGGACCGAGTGCGAGTGTGAGTGTGAGAAAATTGCCTAATGTCCAGTAAACATTCGACTCATACTGGCCTTAAAGCTTGCAAGAGCCTAGGAGTAGGTGGCAACCAGGCCTTACCGTAAGGGAACTTTAAGTTAGTGTTGCCTGATTTAAAATCAGAGAACTTTTTGTTACAGAGAATTTCAAGCACGTGATATAATGAGCCCCCAATTATCTGTCGCCCAACTTCAGCAGTTATCCTCCATGCCCAGCGTTGTTTCAGCTGCTCCTGCTCACTCCACACCCCCCCACTCCCCAGCTCGAATCAGTTTGAATCAGATCCTCTGGTTTAATTGTCATGAGCAGTCTGGGTCTCTCCATTCTGAAAGCCAAATTCTAACAGTGTACCTGATGTAAACAACAGGACTAAGCACTGACTTTTGTTTTTTGAAAATTGTCAGTTAAAAAATTTGTGAGCCTTTTTTTTAGGATTACAGTAATAATGTAGGCTCATTGAAACTGGAAATCACAAACAGGGTTTAAAGATGACGGAGCCCTTCACCTTTCAGCATTTGGAGCTATCACTGATGCTTTTTAAGGGCCGTGGATACCTCTCCTGTGCTTTTTTTTTTTTTTTTTTTTTAAGACGGAGTCTTGCTCTGTCGCCCAGGCTGGAGTGCAGTGGCACAATCTCAGCTCACTGCAACCTCCGCCTCCCCGGTTCAAGCAATTCTCCTGCTTCAGCCTCCCAGTAGCTGGGATTACAAGGCACCCACCACCACGCCCAGCTAATTTTTGTACTTTTGGTAGAGATGGGGTTTTGCCATGTTTGCCAGGCTGGTCTCGAACTCCTGACCTCAGGTGATCTGCCCACCTCGGCCTCCCAAAGTGCTGGGATTATAGGCATGAGCCACTGCACCCGGCCTCTCCTGAGCTTTTGAGCCGTTTGGTGCTGCTGGTTTTTTTTTTTCTGTCTGCCTTCTACACTGGGGACCCCACCCAGCATCACTTGGGAAGGATGTGATGTGACGCTTCTTCAGTTCCGTAGTTCTGAGTGTACTGGAGCCACCCTGGGTG
Source organism: Gorilla gorilla gorilla (assembly GCF_029281585.2). NCBI lineage: Eukaryota > Metazoa > Chordata > Mammalia > Primates > Hominidae > Gorilla > Gorilla gorilla. The sequence continues at coordinate 220,459,573 of NC_073224.2, forward strand.
TATGTTGTTATGCAAAAAAAGGGGTGAACATGCCCCGCTGTGTATACTAGGTAGGTACTCAGTAAATGAAGCTGAATGAATGTGCTATACCTCACTCCCCTGAGGCCAACAAGGTTTTCTCTTTCTTCCTCTGAAACACTTTAAAACTCCTCTTTCCCTGTGCTGGGCTGGGCAACAAAGCCGAGTCCCAGAAAAAATGCAGTGTTCCTGATACTTACTTTATTTCCAAGAAATGTCCCCAAGCAAACGGACTCTTGTTGCGCTCAGGCCAGCAGTGTGCCACGTGTCCCCATCCTCTGACTGCAGGGAGAGTACAGACCCAAGGCTGTAGCTGGGTCACGAGCTGCATGGGCAGGAATGCAGGGTGAGCTAACTGGGATTCACGCGTTTTCAGCCTCGCTTACGTTTATATGACGTATATTTTCAAACTTCGTGGACTTTCTGCATAAGGTTTTAGCAACTATAACTGTTTTTTTTTGTTTTTTTTGTTTTTTTTTTTTGAGATGGAGTCTCACTCTGTTGCCCAGGCTGGAGTGCAGTGGCACGATCTCAGCTCACTGCAAGCTCCGCCTCCCGGGGTTCATGCCATTCTCCTGCTTCAGTCTCCCGAGTAGCTGGGACCACAGGCACCCGCCACCACACCTGGCTAATTTTTTGTATTTTTAGTAGAAACGCGGTTTCACCATGTTAGCCAAGGTGGTCTCGATCTCCTGACTTCGTGATCTGCCCGCCTTGGCCTGCCAAAGTGCTGGGATTACAGGCGTGAGCCACCGCGCCCGGCCTAGCAGCTATAACTTTTTTAAAACATGGCTTTTACTGTAATAGTCTGTCTTCAGGATGAACTGGAGTAAGTCAGTAGCGTTGGGTGCACGGATGCCTATCCAGACACTAATTCTGAGTCACTCTGCCCAGGGGACCTCAGCTTGGATGTCTGCCCAAGTCCCTTCCCCCCACACTGGTCATAGGAGCACAAACCAAACACCTAGCAACATCACAGCACCTTGCTTTGAATCTAGTGGTTGCCATTCAGAACGGCTGGCCTTAGGCTGGTCTGGAGTTCACCTTTTCACAGTGAGGAAAAGTTTGGACTGAGCTATGAGGGTTGGATTTCAGGGGAAATGCTTAATCTGCATAAGAGAGATTAAATAAAAATAAAAAATTGTTTTTACAACATCTCTTCCAGTATCTATTTCTCACATATTCATTACAAAGGTGTATTTTATGGGCCGGGTGCATGGCTCACACCTGTAATCCCAGCACTTTGGAAGGCTGAGACAGGTGGATCGCTTGAGCCCAGGAGTTCAAGACCAGCCCGGGTAACATGGTGAAACCCCGTCTCTCCAAAAAGTACAAAAATTAACCAGACATGGTGGTATGCAAGCAAGACCCTGCTTCAGAAAAACAAAAAGAAAAGAAAAAGAAAAGTAGTTTGTATTAAGGTATTTCCTGAATGGTTCTGCCTTGAAGTGCTTTCTAAGCAGGTTATTAGATTTGCAGTAATATATGTATTTTACGTCAGCTGTAGGGAAAACCGGTAGCACCCCCACCTGGCCACGCTGTGGTCCTGTCCCGCTCTCTTCGTGTCTGGGTAGATGATGTGGATGGCAGCCAGAGAGACTGCTGAGGTTCTGGATGTTAGGGCCTTGATTCCTGCAAAAAGAAAAAGCACAAACAAAACCAAAACAGAATACTTGCAGGGGTTGCTCTCACGGGAATAAGAGGTGGTTTCTGAAATGGTTGGCGCCTATTAAGCACCCAGTGATCCAGTGGCATGAACCCCTGGGGACAGCCGAGGGCGAGTGGTCTCGGAAGCGTGCCATGTGCAGGACACAGCAGAGCTGGGAGTGTCAGCCGGGAGGGAAGCTGCTTGGAGGGAGGCTGAGATGGCTCACTTCAGGTGTCTGAGGGATGCCATGTGGCAGAGAACTTGCACATCCTTGAGGTGGTTCTGGACAGAGGACTCTCTGTGCTGGAGGCTGCAGTGTAAGGCAGAGCTGCCAAACAGCCAGCACCGCGTGACACAGGCTGACCGGGGACATGGTGCATTTTCCCCATAGTCAAGATCAAGCAGGGGTCAAAACACCTAGTGCTTTAGGGATTTCATACAGGGGAAGTGGGACTCCAAGGCCACTGAAACTGAGATCCCGTGGTTCTTCAAGAACAAAAGACCTTTAATTCAAAGACTTTACTATTAATAATTGATACCATATTTTCCCATATGAGTACAAATGTACATGGGTATGTTCTACAGGAAGGAGGTTATAGTTGTCTAAGATGGTTTTAAAACTTTATTCCTGTAAATATAGAACATGTACAAGAGTGTGGGGCAGTCTTGTGCTTTATCTCACCTTTCTGAGATGGGAGTTTTGGGGACAACTTCCAAGAGACGTGTTGCTTCCTGTCCCTCAGATGGGCCAGCCCAAGCCGGGTGGCTTCTTGGCCACAGGCAGCTCTCACCCAGGATGTGCCACCATGCTTCATACCTCCTGAACGCTTGTAGCCATGGGTGGAGCTCTGTGATGTTTACAACATGTAAGAATGAATCCCAACTGATGAGGGAATCTGGTTTCCATCATTGATTGGAAACGGATTCCTATCCCTTTCCCTTGCTCTGGATTTAATCTTCCTGTGAGAATGATCTAAGCCACTTTCCTCTTATCAGAGGACAGAAGGGAAACCAGGAGAAAGGGAGGGAGCGACCATTCCTAATGATCTCTGAGCCACCCAGTGCCCGCCGGCCCCGGTGGGGAGTCACGCACAGCACCTGTGTCCTTGCCTTCGTTGCACCCCTCCCTGTGTTGGAGAGCTGAGATCCTGACGTGGGTACCTCATGTGGCCTCGTGTGTCCTCTGCTGAGTCTCACTGGGAAACAGCACAAGAAATGGATGAGGCGGAGCAGACCTGGCCTTGGAATCTGGCCCCGCGCTTAAGCGAGGATGGTCTTCGTGGCCTTTCTGAGCTTGGCTTCCTCTGAGTGGCGGGAAGCCTCATTGGTCATTTGAGCTTGGCTTCCTCTGAGTGGCGGGAAGCCTCATTGGTCATTTTTCAGAGCCCCTTGGTCCACTCCTCGGCACTAAGACACTTGAGAAAGGCTCCTCTCTTCACTCAGCATGCTATGGGGTTACTTAAGTTTATTCCTAATTGAATTTTCTCATTAAAACCTGCTTTCCCAGATCTGTTTGGCAGCAGGACAGTTTCGAGGTGGTAGAAGAGAGGCCCAGCTTCCTCTGTTTTTCCTTTCCCTGACTTTCTGGAGGCATTATCGAAGCACGCTAAGCCGCACGTAGCTGAAGTGCACAACTGGATGGCTTGTGTTTGTTTCAGTGATAACACACAACATCTGCCTCCCTGCTCTCCCCAGCCTCCCGTCTCTGATCGCTCACTCCCTAGTTTTCCAGCCTCTTCTTAAGCAGCGATTCCAGCTGGCAGCGCCGTGACAAGTGTTTCCGTAAGCATTCCCACGATCCTCTAAGTGAGGAGCATGACCTCGGAACCATGTGCCCGGTCCCCTCCACTGACGTAGGAGGTGGTGGGAGGTAAGAACAATACTTGGATGGATGGATTCCTCGTCTGGGGCACTGCCGGAAAGCTGAGCATTCGTAGGCCATCCAAACACGATCGTTCTCCAGGGATTCGAGGGTTAGAAGGGGAAAGCGAATTGATTTCCACCTTCGTGTTAGAGGAAGCAGCCTAGGAAAACAACCCCCTCTGCTTTTCCGAGCTCTCCTACCGAGCCTTCTATTAGTTTTGGTCACAGAACTTATGAGCTAAGTATTTAAAAATTGGCAAATGAAAGCAACGATGTTTTTCTCTTTGTGTCATGAAGTTCTCCCACTGGTGAGTTTTGAGGCTCGCTTTGCTGGGGTCCCTGGTAAACAGCTTATTCGGTTTCCCTGGGCTGGCGGGAGCAAGGGGAGGTGTGTTCCTAGCTTTGGAATACTAGAAGGGTGTCTTGCTGTGACAGTACCTGGAATGAGTCTCGTGCCCATGGTGTTCTGTTCCTGATTGCTTTTCCAGTTTCCCATCAAGTCTTTAAGACTGTGGAAGGTACACAGGCTTTCGAGGCTGGCGGACTTAGCATTCTGTACTGATAAGACCTGAAGACAGGAAGCAATTGATGATACCATTTATCTGCTTTATTGGAAGTTAACAGCAACCCACTCAAACACTTATTTGGGAAGGTGTGTCTCCTGGGACTCAGCGGTGTGTGGCCTTGCCTGTGATTTCCGTTTGTAGGTGAGGAATGTACTGACTGGATGTTGTTAGGGTTATGATATCCCAGTCTTCGAGCTGGTCAGCACCTTCTCAAATTTCTCCCTCTCCCACTCTCAGACACAGGCTGTGAGGACTTGTGACATTTCATATATTCATGGAAGGCCTTCCTAGCTTACGGTTCCTTATTGCAAGACTGTTTGCTTTTAATGAAAGCTCTCAGTCAGCAGATTTATTTGTCTGGATGAGAAACCTTTTTATCTGTCATGAAACAGGAAAACACCTTTCTGAGAAACTGAGCATTTGGCTTCCTAAAGAATCATCATATCAGCCATCCCTGGGCTTCCACTTTGTAGAGGTATGTGCTGAAACTTGCTCAGCTTAGATCACTGAGCCTAATCCAGCCCTCCTTGGCTCAGACAACTGAACCATCCAGGCTCCACAGGTCCCAAGGTCTTCCTGGTGTCTGCAGTCCCAGCCACACTGTGGGTACACAGAGTCCAGCACTGTTTTCTAGAGGTTGGCAGAAGGCCAGCGAGGCCTTTGTTGTGAAATTGTTAGATTATATGCTTTTACTTTCTTGTTTTTCCTCTTTTCTGTTGACTTAACGTGTAGAATTTATGGAGCAGTGACTATGTCCCAGGTATGTGCCAGATACTGAATGAGGATTACCCCCACATAATCCTTAAAATAACAGTATAATGTATGTATAGCAGTTGTCCCTCCTTAGCTATGGGGGATATACTCCAAGACCCCCATTGGATGCCTGAAACCACAGATAATATCGAACCCTATATGCTTTGCATTGAGGTGTGACAGCAAAACTAGCACAAATTTCTTTTCCTTCAAAATTTTAGATAGAAGACTCATTCTTACCATAGATCTTAGTCTCCGCATATAGTTTTTCCCTTCCTTTATTAAATTGAGAAATTGCACTTAAAGAAGCCCTTTTGTCTTCACTTCGGCATATCTGAATTGCTGGCATCACTACTCTTGTGTTTTAGGGCCATTATGAAGCAAAATAAGGGTAACTTGAACGCAAGCCCTGTGACACCATGACAGTGGATCTGAGAACCGAGCCGGCTCCTGAGTGACTAACGGGTACATAGCTTGTACAGTGTGGATACGCGGGACAAAAAGATGATTCATGTCCCAGGCAGGACGGAGTGGGAAGGCATGAGATTTCATCACGCAGAACGGCGTGAAATTTAAAACTTCCAGTGTTTGTGGAATTTTCCACTTAGTATTTTCAGACCATGGTTGACCACAGGTAACTGAAACTGCCAAAAAACAAAACTGCAGATAAAGGGTGACTACTGTGTTACTACCCTCATTTATAGATGGGGAAACTCGAGGCTCAGAAGAGTTTAGTGACTTGTCCAAGCTCACACAGCTGGGATCCGGTGGAGTCAGGATTTGAATGCAGACAATTTTCCTTTCAAACCTGTATCCTTAACTAGAGAGCGGTGCTGCCTTCCTCACTTGTGACTCAACTGTGCAAAAGTAGGTGCTAAATAACCCGCTCCTCTTCTTTTGGAGACTTTAAAACAAAGAGATGGCAGTGGTTCTTAGCACAGGTGGCCCAGCTGCTGGGCTCTGTGGAGTATTGAGTAGGCACACAGGTTCTGGGGTCAGATGCACCTGCCTTTGAACCCCAGCTCTGCCATCCATTTAAATGTGTAAGCTCACCACTCTCTCCGTACCTCAGTTTCTGCATCTGAGACTGATACTGGCACTTAACTCCTTGGTTCATTTTTAAGATTACATGAGATATTGGCATATAAAGCACTTAGAAGAATGGCTTAATAAGTTTTAGCTATTACTATTATCGCTGTGTTTTAAGCCCTAAGTCAGCGCCTGCCGTGCACTACCTGCTTAGTGAAAGTTGTTAGTAGCAGTTGGTTGTTGTGCTGTGTTTGGCAGAGCCTGTTTTAGGTGGTGGTGAGAGTCAGTAATACTGTCCAGGGCTGGGCTTAGTTCCTAGTTATCAAAAAGCTATTTTGGAACTGGAACTTGTTGCTTCCCTTTCTTTAATTCTTTTTGCTCATGGAAGGATGTTAAGCTCCTTCCTCAGCCAGCTTTCTTCTTGAGACATAACACTCAACGTTTGATTGGGGATGGAAAGAAAGAAGGTTTTGAGCTTGCGAAATATGTCTTGTTGGCAAGATGTTCACCAGCTCTCAGGAAACTTGTCTGTTGATGGAGGAATAATGTTTCCACTAGTAAAGATCATTTTGGCTTACCCAAAAGAACCAAAAAGGAGCGGCCTTGACTGATTGGATTTTCAGGCCCCTTGTTCCGTGGCTACCCACTCTCATGCCTTTAGGGAATGTTAACTTGCGTAAGTGAGAGTGTGCGTGTGTATGTTTAATTCCATATTATAATGAGTGTTTTTTTTTTTTTCCTTTGAGACAGAAAGGAAAAAAAAAACTTTTTGACTGACTTGATTATCAGGCCCCTTGTTCTGTGGCTACCCACTCTCCTGCCTTTTGGGTGTTTTGTCCCCCAGGCTGGAGTGCAGTGGCACAATCGTGGCTCACTGCAGCCACGACCTCCCAGGCTCAATCTGTCCTCCCACCTCAGCCTCCCAAATAGCTGGGACTACAGGCATGCCCAGTTAATTTTTGTATTTTTTGTAGAGACGGGGTTTTACCATGTTGCCCAAGCTGGTTTGAACTCCTAGGCTCAAGTGATCCTCCCATTTTGGCCTCCCAAAGTGCTGGGGTTCCAAGCATGAGCCACTGCGTTGGCTAGAAACATTATAATCTTATGTTTTCTGGAATGAAGTTCTGTATAAGAGGATGGTGATAATACCTGTTTTGTATTTTTTTAACCCTTAAAAAAAAAAACAAAAAAAAGGCTTACTCTGTTGGTCAGGTTGGTCTCAAACTCCTGGCCTCAAGCTGTCCTTTTGCCTCAGCTTCCCAAAGTGCTAGGATTATAGATGTGAGCCACCATGCCCAGCCAATGCCTATTTTTTTTTTATTTAATTGAATATTTGTTGTTTTAGGAACTATGCTAGTTTCTTTACAGATATTTTGTGATATTGTTCTCAAAATAACCCTGTAAGATAGGTTTGATTATTATTGCCACTAAACAGATGAAGGAATCGAGGCTCAGAGAGGTGAAGGAATTATTCAGACCTTAATTGCTAGGAAATGGCGAGTATGGGCTTTGAACTCTTGTCTGTCTTACTTCCAAGGTCTTTCTGCCAGCTGCAGACCTGCAAGGCCTCTGTCTTTGGTCTGGAAAATCGAAGCCCAAAGGATGTCATGTTTCAGGCATCTCCCTGCCCAGTGGGTCCTGACATTAATTGGAAGAGGGCAACGTTATGACAGGTCTTGGGTTAAGTTTGCAAAGGTGTCATGGGTGGGTAGAGTGTTGCATTGTACATTTCTGTCACTAAAATATGTTTAAAACTTTGGTGATCTATTTAGGGGAGCCAGAGGGCCAGTTGTTGCAGAATTCTGTTGTGCTCTGCAGTGCTGGGCCCATGGTTGTCAGTGTAGAGCGTGGTGCTGTAATAGAGAGTTACCCTTGAGCTGGATGGGGAAGGCCGACAGGGACAAATAGAGATTTGATAGAGTCTTCCATATTGAGTCACACACAGGCATCTGAAATTGGAGCCCAAAAGCCCAGGGAAGAAATAGCCCAAGTGGTTTGTTGGATCAATAAGCACTGTGTTCTTTTCCTCAAGCTTCCTTTTGGACATAAGTCAAAAAAGCAGCACCACCCCCTTCTAGATAAAATATTTGGATTGATGGAGCCTTCGTTTTTTCCAGATCCTTTAAACCTTTCTGCTTTCCCATCCAGACGTGCCCATTTGTGCTGTTTGCAGGTTGGACCGAAGCTTCTCCCCGATGTCTTTGGAAGCCATGTGCAGGGTTTTGTTGGAGTAAACCTGTGTCCAAATATTATAGATTTCATCTAGGCCATCTTATAAATCTGTTTGGTTTATGTGAATTGGCTGCTTCTGCTATGAAAAAAGGAGTTTACTTTTCTTAGCCTTCGTCAGTGAACACGTGGTCGACATTTTTCTGAATTGTTTTTTCTTTTAACTGTTATTTGGAAGACAGGAGCACCCTGCTTTACTCAGCTTCCACTTTTGTGAAAGGCTTCTTGAATTTCTCGTGCCATTGAGGGGGAAATGGACAACATGTACGGCATCCCTTGAAGACGTCTCAGGATTGCCCATAATTATGTGTCTAACTGCCAGTTGACAAAGTGGAGGGATTAGTCGCTTGTTACATGAAACCAGCCAGGATCATGTGGAGGCAGCAGCTGTAGACATCTGTGAAACATTAATGATCAAACACAAGGTGATGGCGCCTTGCAGATCTTCTCAAGGGGTCCAGGAAACCGTCAACCAGAGAAACTGTGTGGGAGAGGCTTTCTTGTTTTCGACAAATCCACCTGCCAGGGATAGTGTTTGTGAGAATACAGTCTGTAATCCACGGTGACAGATTTCAGAATTTGGTAGTAGATGGCATTGTCCATAATTTGTTCATCCCGGGAGAAGAGACTCATTGCCCCTATCTGATTTTGTGAGCTTGCAAGTTGTTCCCTACAAGTCGTTAGAAATTAATTTTATTTCATTGGGAGTGTTTAACATTCTTTGGAGAATGTTTGGGCATGGGAGGGGACCTGTGTTATGTCCTTCTGTGTCATTCAGTGCTCTGGGGCAAGTCACCTAACCCTTCAGGGCCTCATTCTACTTATCTGTGAAACTGGGGTACCCAAGAGCCACCTCCTGCAGCTGTTGCGAGGCTCTCCTGAAACCCACAGGGTGCAGCGCCTGGCCCATGCTGGGCCACCCTTAGCAGTTGTTAGTTTCCTTCCCTTTTGCGTTTGAAATTGGTTTGCCTTTTGGATACCTAGTATTCTTAATAAAGATCAATTCACTTAAAAATAAAAGTAAAATTATCTGGACAATATATAAATATTCTTTTTTTCAAATTTTTTTTGAGAGAGGGTCTCACCTTGTCACCCAGGCTGGAGTGCAGTGGTGCTATCTCAGCTCACTGCACACTCGGCCACCTAGGTTCAAGTGATTCTCATACCTCAGCCTCCTGGGTAGCTAGGACTACAGGCATACACCACCACGCCTGGCTAATTTTTGTATTTTGGATGGAGATGGGGTTTTGCCATGTTCTCCAGGCTAGTCTTGAACTCCTGGCTTCAATGATCTGCCTACCTCGACCTCCCAAAGTGCTGGGATTACAAATGTGAGCCAGTGTGCCCAGTCTGGACAATATATAAATATTCTTAATACTGCCATTGTTAATGCTAATAATGTAGAATTTTATTCAAAAGAGTCAAAGAGTATTTTCTTTTTTCTTTTTCTTTTTTTTTTTTGAGACAGGATCTCATTCTGTTATGCAGACTGGGCAGCCTCAACCTCAGGTGATCTTTCCGCCCCAGCCTCCCGAGTAGCCAGGACTACAGGCATGCACCACCACACCTGGCTAATTTAAAAAGTTTTTTGTAGAGAAGGGGTCTCGCTGTGTTTCTCAGGCTGGTCTTAAACTACTGGGGTCAAGTGATCTGCCTACCTCTGCCTCCCAAAGTGCTAGGATTACAGGTATAAGCCACTGCTTGCAGCCCGAAGTAGTATTTTCTTGGATAAAATCAACTCTATTCTTTTTATTTATTAATTTTTTTTTTTTTGAGACGGAGTCTCACTCTGTCACCCAGGCTGGTGTCTGGTGTGCAGTGGTGCAATCTTGGCTCACTGCAAGCTCCGCCTCCTGGGTCCACGCCATTCTCCTGCCTCAGCCTCCCGAGTAGCTGGGACTACAGGCGCCCGCCACCACGCCCAGCTGATTTTTTGTATTTTTAGTAGAGACGGGGTTTCACCGTGTTAGCCAGGATGGTGTTGATCTCCTGACCTCGGCCAGATGGTCTTGATCTCCTGATCTCTACCCACCTTGGCCTCCCAAAGTGCTGGGATTACAGGCATGAGCCACCGTGCCCGGCCCAAAATCAACTCTATTCTTAAATTTTGACTGATGATTAAACTACAGGTTTCTTATCCGAAATGCTTGGGACCAGAAGCATTTTGGATTTGAGACTTCTTTGGATTCTTTTCAGATTTTGAATATTTGCAGAACTTACTGGTCGACCATTCCTAATCCGAAAGTCTGATATGCTCATTGGAGCCTCATGTCTGTGCTCAAAAAGTTTGGGATTTGGATTTTTGGGTTAGGGCTGTTCCACCTGTATAAGCAGAAGCGCTAAACTGTGTACTAAAGAGATTTGTTTTCTGGTCATGGTTCATTTGCCGTTATGTGATGTCTCATTTGTTATGGGTCAGTCCAGGCCTCAATTTTCCACCGTTTATATGGTTTCTAGGGTCCCCTTTAGTGTAACATCCCTGTTGATTCTGTGTTTTAAAGTTGGACAGGTGGAGGGGTAGGCACACCCAAGAGAAAATGCTCCAGCTCACTCAGTTGGCCAGCAGAGCCAAGCACAGTGCCTGAGAAACGTGGTGGAGAGCCATCCTGAGCAATGAGTTTGTTGGTTGTCATGTGACCCAGGGTTTTTCTGTGCATCAGGTTAGCCCATTTGCTTTGTATATGTTGTAGAAAGCAAGCAGTGATTGCCTTTAGGCAGAGCTGCTTGGAAGCTTCAGTGCACGGCTCAGGGATCAGCAAGCTCTCTGAGGTGCGGGTGCAGGTGCGGGTGCAGGTGGGCGGCCGCCAGCTGTGTGCTGGGAGTGACTAGAGTTGGTGGGTGCAGGGGTAAGAGATATATGCCTTAAAGGGGAAACAGAAGAGCAGCAGAATAAACCCCTGCATACTCTTCCTTGCTGGGCAGCTACTCTGCTTTGCCAATTAAAATGTGCTTGTACAGCCACCCTCCTCTGGCACTCTGGATGGCTAACTCCTTTTGGAGAATTTTTGTCATTTCGCCAGGTTCACCAGGTAAGCTTTGATCTCTGCAAAGGAACTGTTCTGTGTTCAGCAATTAGAGGTTTTGGAGTGTAAACAGTGAATTGGTTATCCAAAAAAACTGCAGCGGAAGTATAGCTCCGACTCCTGAGTATGACTCATTTCGGATATTTCACTTCCTGGAGGGATGTGTAAGGGAAAAATCAACTGATGGCTGTTGTAGAGTTTGACACAGAGCCTGTGTGTAGTGTGTAGGTTGCTAAGTTTTCCTCTGGAATAAATATGCCAGGGAGAGGCGCGTGGAAATTTTCCTTGCCGGGGAGGGTGTCAGGGTAGTTTGGGGACTCTGCTAGTGCTGCCACAGTTGTCTGGTTTCGATGGCCTCAGATGGGGTTGGGAGCACCAGTAAATAGGGAGAAGGTTCAAATAGATGAGATGGTGGAAATATTTCTTGATGCTGTCCTGGGCTGGGGAAATGGAGCAGAGGGCTTCAGAAAGCAAGCTGCATGAGGGAGTTACTAGAGTGCAGGAAAACAAAGGGAAGGTGATCTTCCATGGACACATGTGGAATTCCTTCAGCTCTCACTGTCCCTGCCTCTCTTCTCCTTGTGGCTTTAGGGAAGCCATGTGCTCCATCGTACTCAGGGCAGGGGCGGTTGTGTGGCGTGAGTGCTGTGCAAGCCTGCCCTCCTTTGTGGGTGCTTAATGACTTGGAAACTGACATAACACTCCGCCTACCTTTCTAGAGACTCCTGGCAGCCTGAATGGAAAACCTGTGTCAAGTGAGGGAAAAATCCAGGCAGAAAGGACCCTCTAGCACCTAAAAAATGTTATGTAAAAGTCCTGGCAGATAAGCCATGTGCTTTACTCTCTGGGAGAGTTCCTACCCTTTATGGAGGATGCTCTGTGGGCGGTGCCCTTATGGCCCAGACGTGGTACCTCATTCCCAGTGGCCCGTGAGGTAGACAGTACCGTCGGGCCCAGGTTTTAAAGAAGACTGAGGTTCCAAGGGATGAGGTGGTGACTTGCTTATGCAGGTTGTATGGGAAAGTAGGAATTATTAGTATATCGTATCTCTGCCTTTAGAGTCTTGAACTTCTTCAAGAAAAGAAAGAATTAATCTTCATATAGTGTCAAGGTACTTACAAACTATTTGTGGGCTGTGACTCTGGACCCCAAGTTATCAACCTGATTTATTCCTTCTCTCAGAGTTTCTTTTTTTTTTGTTTGAAATGAGAGCAGATTTCTAATTTTCTGGGTTCTCAACCCCATAGAAGATTAGAAGCAACATATTAGTTGAGGAAGTGTAGCTGACAGCCTGGCAGAAGAAGCAGATAAATATGAAAAGCAGACACAGGGCGCCATTCCAAGAGTGGCTACTCATACACTGTCCTTAGGCTAGTGAGAAATGGTTTAGCTGTGTTCATTGCATTGTCCTGTGATCGTTTGCATTGTGTAAAAATGTAGAGCAGGTAATACATTTTAGAGAGATTGCTGTCTTCTAGAATTTTTTTAAAAAGTTGATACCTTGATGACCTGGACAAATCACTGGGAGGACCAGTCCTCGAAAATAATGGGGTAGCTGGGATGCTGGGTGTTGAATGTAGGAGGATGGTGTAGTTCTTTCCTGCTGTTTTTTTCTGGCTGTCCTCTACCTTAGGTCACAGCTCCTTGAGGGTGAGAATCTCATCTCACTGTTCGGTTGTGTCTGCCAGTCACTTACACAGTCTCTGGATGAAAGACTCATGGGGGAGAAGGGCTCGGGGCAGAGCCAGGCCTCAAAACACGAAGAAGATCCAGGTTTAGGTGCGGATTTTGCCTCTATCTGTGCAACCTGGCAAAACTTGCGCTGGACCTCATTATGCATCGTCAAATGAAGGAGCAGGACTCAGATGAAATTGAGATGTCAGTCCAGATCTAATTTCTGTGATCCCAACAGAATTTTTTTAAAGGAGAGACTTGTTTATAAAAAAAAAAAGAGAGAGACACATAAAGCAGTTATGTTTTCACGGTGATCCAAATGACCTTAACATAGCCACTGAATTGTTCACTTTAAAATGGCTAATTTTTCTTTTTTTTTTTTTTTTTGGCAGGTGGGGGGAGGGTGTGGGGACAGTCTCACTCTGTCACCCAGGCTGGAGTGCAGTGGCATGATCTCAGCTCACTGCAACCTTCGCCTTCCAGTTTCAAGTGATTCTCCTGCCTCAGCCTCCCGTGTAGCTGGGATTACAGGCATCTGCCACCACGCCCTGCTAATTTTTGTATTTTTAGTAGAGATGGGGTTTCACCATGTTGGCCATGCTGGTCTTGAACTCCTGACCTCAAGTGATCCACCCGCCTCCACCTCCCAAAGTGCTGGGATTACAGGCGTGAGCCACTGTGTCCAGCCCTAAAACGGTTACATTTTATTCCTCAAATGAGATAGGAGTTTATTTCTCATATAACAACAGGTCACCCATTCTGGCTGGTGGGTCATCCACAGAGCCAGCCTCTTCCTTCATGTTGCCCTGCCATCTCCCAGGGTTTTGTGTTTGTCTGTATGGTCAGAGTAGGACTAGAATGGTTACTTTTATGTTGCATGGTTTTTAAAAAACAAAACAAACAAAAAAACCTCAATTTAAAAAGATGACATTGACTTGGCTATGATGGTAGACAGCAGACCCCAAAAGGTTGAAGAAGGCTTGGTCTGCCAAGTGGACTTCCTCCGTGGCTGTGATTCCCTTGACAGTGAGGGTATTGGATTTTCCCATGGGAACAGAAAGTCATCCAAGGAGTATTCGTGTGTTTGTGTTTGAGGCATCTCCCTCCTGCACAGCTATCGTCACATCCCAGAGGACACTCAGGCAGTGGAGGAAGCACTTTTCTTTTTATTAATCCAAAATGTGCAGTTTTCCAGAGTGACCTAAAGATGAGTGGTCGGCTGGGCCGGCCCAGGATTCCTTCTCCAAATCGCCCCCAGCACAAACTGTTCCCGGGCCACATGGCAGAAAACAGATTCGACGTTTAAACAAAGTTGCTTATTGGGTCACAGATTATACAAGACAAACCATGGTTAAGTGAGACTCCATAAATTTGTGGTAAGTCATTCTGGGCGCCAGCAGAGTTTACCTTTGTGCTGTCTATGAAGTTATTTGCTAAGCCTCTCGGGAATGTAAACGAGTGAAGGTCTTGATGAACTTAAGAACAAACTCTGAAGGCCTTGAAGCTTTGGTTGGTTGTTTATGTACAGACAGATGCTGTTAAGCACAAATCTGCCTTAACCAGCCACTACAGCAGGCCAAGCAGGACCTCTGCTTGCAAGCATTAGCAATTTGAGTTACTGCCTGTGCCTGTCTTTGAAATTAAAAACAGTGGGTTTTAAAAGCACACACAAAACGTACACACTCCGGTGAGGCTGTGGCACCATCCTCTAGCAGTTGGCCCCAGCTAGGAAACATAGTCATCTCAGGCTCCTTGGGCTTCTTGCCATTTCCAGTAACTGACCTCGTCCTATCTGTTGTGACCTTAAAGTCTTTGGCTCTCCTCCTCTCTGGCCATCCAGCCAGAGACCTGGTTGCTGTAGAGGCTCCTCTGCTAGCTCTTCTGTCCCCAGTTTCATCTCTGGTCAGGCTGTCTCCCCAAAGTCACCAGACAAATCCTTCTGTGTCATTTACTGTTGCTGTCTAACAAAACCACCCCGAAACCTAGTGACTTAAAGGAACAATTCATTTCATTGTCTCTGATGGTTTCTGTGGGTCAGGAGTTCAGGAGGGCCTTGGCTGGGTGGTTCTGGCTTGGGGTCTCATGCTATTGCAGTCAGATAGCTGAAGCTGGAACAGTGGGAGCCTGGAGCATCTGGGGGCTCAGTGGGCCTCCCTCTGTCCATGGAGTCTCAGGGACTCTTCTGCACAGGGTGGCCTCGGGGCAGTTGAGTGGGCTCCAGGCCTGTGTGTTTAGCAGGCAGGGAGAAGCCGCGTTGTCTCTTGTGGGCTCACAAGTCATAGGGTATCATTTGTGCTGGGCTCTGGTGATAAAAAGTTACAAAAGCTCCTCCGGTTCCAAGGCGGAGGGGACACAGCCCCCCCCGCCCCACCACAAGTGGGAGGAGTGTCACAGTCACGCTGCAAGAGGAGCATGTGGGATGGGACTGCTTGTTATGGTCATTTTTGGAAAATATAATCTGCTTCGCCTTCTAAGTCACAACAGCAGTCGTCATTCCCCTGTGGAAAAATCTCTAGGGGCTCCAAAACCTTCACAGAAAAGTGGATTTTAAAGAATGTGGCACAGATGCCTTACCTATAAACTGGACAGGAGCAAAAAACTGCGGGGAGAAGTGAGGTTCTGAGCCTAGCTCCTCGGGCCAGCATAGCTGCCCCCTGAGTAGTTTGGGTGTGATCTGGCCCTTGTGACAAGGCCCCAGTCACCTCCCCAGGCCATGCCCCATGGTTCCCCACCTCCTCCACGCACCTGGCTCACCTCTCCTTAGCCTGCTGCACCTGCTGCCTGGAAAGGCACACCTGCTTATCCAGGGCTAACCTGCTCCTGTGGCCCCATTCTGAGACATCTTCTGGGGCTCCCTGCCCTACTTAGTGGGCACCTCTACTCTGACGTTGACATTGTTGTGGATGGTGTGTTTACTCTACCAAACTTGGAGTGTAGGGACTGGTTACATCTCACTTGATGATGGTTTCCAAATCAGACTTTGCCCTGGAGTTTGCCTGGTAGGCCAAGTTTTCCTGTATGCAGATGATTTCATAATACCGTCAGATGTCTGAACACTGTAGCAGATATTTAGATGGTGGGGTTTTATTTGACTGATTTCTTATTCTGAAAAATTGTTTTAGTCCGTATTAATGGTGGTTTTATTTATTGCAAGGTGATTTAAGCAATTTTATGCTTTTTCTTTAAATCATGTGAAAACAGGAGGTGAAATATTTCTTATCTCAGTTTATATACCAAAATAAGAAAATAACACAAAAAAAACCCTAAACCTACCCCTTGGAGCCTTGCCAGCTTAAAATGGGGTAACTGTCCCCTCCTTATTATTTGACATCCTAACAAGGACTCTTCCTTGATTTTTTTTTTTTCCACACTGATTTTGACTGCACCATAAGCTCCATGAGGAGCAGAGACTTTTATGTTCACCACTCAGCATCAAAAACAGTGCTTGTTACCTAGGAAACACTCACATAATGATCAGATGATTAATTGAATGGACAGAGAATTCCAGAGGATAAGGAGGAATGGTCCTTCTCTTACTATTTACCTTTCCACCTGGAGCACACCATTGGGAGGTGGAACTGGTGAAGCTCGTTGTATGAAGGAGGTGCCTGGACCAGTCAGAGTTTTGAAGGAGCTGGCCTGTGGAGAACTCTTAGCCACCGGGTGACAGTTTACTTCCCCTGACTGGCCTTCTGTTTATTTTGTAGCCATGTGAGGGAGGGAAGTCCTAGGAAAATAATTGACACAAGGAAGTACAAATCAGTGTATTGTGAACTGTGCCTTGTTTCTTTGTACCTTCTCTGTCTCATCATTGTACACACCACACGACCTTGTGGTTATTTGCTGTTTTATGGACAATTGGTTCCTTGAGGCTTGGAACTGGGTCTCATTTGTTGGGCCGGATTCAGGGCCTGGCCCAGGGTTGGCAGTCAGTGCACAGTTGTTGAACTGTAGCCCAGTTGCTGGCCTGCAAGCGGCCAAATCCAGGATGATGGTCTTGTTTTGAAGGGTGTGGCGGTTAGGCATGTCTGCTCTCGCAGTAGGATAGAGGGCACTCCATCTAGAAGGAGTCTTAGAGTTCATCTGGGCCAAATCCCAGGCCACGAGGTTAAGTGAGCAGTCCAAAGCACACAGACGTCTAGTGACAGGGCATACCTTGGACCCTGGACTCCTGAGTCCTAAGCCTTCTCTTTACTTGCTCTTCCTTGTATTTTTTGACCTGCTCCGTTTCTGTCCTGGGCCGGTTCACCCCTCCTTAGGCAACCTGGTGGTTCCCTGCTCCCAGGAAGTCACCATATTGATGCCAAACTTAGTGCGGACACCTGATGGGCATAGCACACTACAACCCAGAACTCCTGGGCTTGAACGATCCTCCTGCCTCAGCTTCCCGAGTAGCCGGAACTACAGGCACGCACCACCACTCCCTGCATACTTGTAGTTTTTTCTGTTACCTTTAAAAAAAGTTTAGATATCTGATAATCATAACTTAAGCATCACGTTGATGATGAATACCCTTGAACCTGCCATTGCGTGTGAGACCTAGACAGTATAGCTTTCATCTTCCCCTCATGGCTTCCCTAGAACTGCTCTTCTACTCTTCTTAAATGTTGTATTTATCATTCCTTTGCCTTGGCTTAAAGGAAAAAAAAAGCCTTGTTATATTAGTCTAAAACACGTGTCTAAATAATAAGAGTGTTCATGGCCAGGTGCAGTGGCTCACGCCTGTAAACCCAGCACTTCGGGAGACTGAGGCAGATGGATCGCTTGAGCTCAGGACTTTGAGACCAGCCTGGGCAACATGGCAAAACCCCATCTCTACAAAAAATAGAAAAATTGGCTGGGCATGGTGGCTCATGCCTGTAATCCCAGCACTTTGGGAGGCCGAGGTGGGCGGATCGCTTGAGGTCAAGCGTTTGAGACCATCCTGGGCAGCATGGTGAAACCCCATCTCTACCAAACTACAAAAAATTAGCCAGGCATGGTGGCCCCCCAGCTACTTGGAGGGCTGAGGTGGGAGGATGGCTTGAGCCTGGGAGGTGGAGGCTACAGTGAGCTGACATTGCGCCACTATACTCCAGCCTGGGTAACAAAGTGAGACCCTGTCTCAAGAAAAACAAAAATTAACCAGGCATGGTGGTGTGTGCCTGTAATCCAAGCTACTTAGGAGGCTGAGATGGGAGGATAGCTTGAGTCCAGGAGACAGAGGTTGCAGTGAGCTGAGCTTGTGCCACTATAGTCCAGCCTGGGCGACAGAGTGAGAGCCTATCTTTAAAAAAAAAAAAAAAAAAAAAAAAAAGAATATTCACTATTGCTTGTTATTGAGCTTTATATAAAAGTGACAGCATCCTAGGGAGGCCCCTGGGACTAGCCCCCTCCCTCTGTCCCCATCGTTCCATTTCCTGGGTCACTTACGTTGTTGCTTGTAGCTGAAGGTCATCCACATCTGCTTCATTCTCCGGTGCCGTTTCCTGTTTGGACCCCTTAGGGTTTGGGATGACTCCCAAGCAAATGGCTCCAGTTAACTCTAATTTTAACGTCTTAAAAGCTGTCATTAAGCTTTCCCATGTTGCTTCACTTATGGGAAGCATTTAGTCATTTCCTCATTGAATGATAGTTAAACATCCTTAGCCCTAGAAATTTGTAGTGAAACATTTCCAATTAAGATTAATTGGGATTAATGCAAAATATGAGTCAGATCCTTTTGTAGTAGTATTCTAGTGCTGTCAACTAGATACAGGTCTACAGAGGACTGTCCAGCCCCCTTGCGGGGTGGGGATGTGATCAGCATATTGGAACTGGGCTTGTGAACAGGCACCGAAGAAGGGTTAAAACAGTGTCTTTCACCTTGAGCTTCTCTGGTCAACTTAGGTCTTTTCCTAGATAACACTGCTCAGTTTTCTAGTTAATCCCTTCTATATTCTGTCTGGATCACCGTTTCAAATTAGACAGGCTTACTTATATCTTAATTTGCTTTTCATTTATAAGGAGGATTGCTAATATTTAGTTGAGATACTTTCTGAAGACCAGAAATTTTTAGGGGTTATGTGTGGGTTTGTTGTTGTTGTTGTTGTTGTTGTTTGTGAGATGGAGTCTCGCTCTGTCGCCCAGGCTGGAGTGATCTGGGCTCACTGCAAGCTCCGCCTCCCGGGTTCATGCCATTCTCCTGGCTCAGCCTCCCGAGTTGCTGGAACTACAGGCGCCCGCCACCACGCCCGGCTAATTTTTTTGTATTTTTAGTAGAGACGGGGATTCACCACGTTAGCCAGGATGGTCTCGATCTCCTGACCTCATGATCTGCCCGCCTTGGCCTCCCAAAGTGTATGTGTGGTCTTTAAATTAGAATTTATATATAAAACGTTTGCCTGCATGTGCAGTCTTCCTGAGGGGGACTTTATTGTCAATCAGATTCTGGGAATCTGCAGCCCCCAAACCAATTATTTTTAGCCCAGGGCTTCTCAGCCTTAACTCTATTAACGTTTGGGCCGGGTGATTCTTTGTTGTGGGGAGGCTGTGTATCGCGTTTTGGGATGTTTAGAAGCATCCCTGGCCCCTACCCATTAGATGTCAGTAGTTTCTTCTCTCCCAGTTGTGACAAAAATGTCTCCATACATTGCCAGATGTCTCCTGGCAGGGTTGTTGGAGGTGTGTGTGTATGTGTGTGCACGTGTGCAAAATCATCCCTAGTTGAGAAATACTAGTTTATACCTTTTAACGAGTTTGACTTGAATCATTTAGGGTTTTCTATTCTTGCTTGGCCAAGAGAATACGTAGCTTTGTATTGAGTTTGAACATTAGCTGTAGTTTAAGGGGAGCAAGAGAGAGAGAGATCCAGGGCTGGGTTGAGGGGCAGGGAGGTTGGGCAGGGGAATCATTTAAAATTTTTAAAAAGATTTAAAAGCTGTGTGTTTATTTGTATGCACTCAATATCCCCAATCATTAAACACATACTACTGTGTATTAAGCGTTCCACATGCATTACTAAATTATTGTCACTCTCTAAGGAAGATACTGTGTTCCCATTTTATGGATAAATAAATAGAGACTTCTAGAGATTAAGAAACCCACCCAAGGCCATAAGTTAATGAATGGCAGTATTGGGAATTGAATATGTCTCTCTAGAGTCGAATCAGCTTATCTGTGTGTTCTGCCCAAGACGTGGTGTTAAAATTTCCTCTCATGCCAGTGGGCCAAACCCATCACTGTGGCCTTGGCTGACACATGTTGGCATAGAAATGCGTGGCACAAGTAGGGAATTCATGGTTGCTGGCATTCAGCAAAACAAGTGGTAGAATTTCTGGTGTGGTGTTTTTCTTTTCTCTTTGCAGGGGAGCCAGTTCGTTGTGTGTTCCAGGATGAACTGTCACTGATAGCCATCTTGAGCAAGGGACAGGCTTTTTCTTTTCTTTCATTCTTTTTTAAAACAGCTGGCTGTATATGCCATGTCAATATCTTTTTTAAAAAAAATGAAATTGATTCTCCTTAATAATGTGTTACGTCTTTGGTGACTATGAAGTGGGTCCTTGCCCCACGGCCTACTTGTGGTTAACAGACCTGGAGTATAAATGGTAATATTCAAAAGTTGTATTTCGTTAAGGCCAAATGTGGCATTTTGAGGATTACTTTGTGTATTTTATGAGACTGTAGCTTGTTGATTTAGGCCTTCCAAAAATCCTGAAATTGGTCTGAGCAGAGCAGAGTCCAGATATAAATCAGATAGTGGCTGCTTGGGTAGTGTTGGGGACTCCATCTGCCTTACTTGGAGTCACCTGTACTCCTTAGAGTTGCATACACAGGTCTTCACCTTGTACCTGGCCCACCTTTCTCACTTTATTTCTTGTCTCATCTCCTGAGGTCTAGCCACTGTGCATTGAATTTACTTTGCATTTTACCAGCCTTGCCTCCGCTCAGTTCCCTTCCTCTCCCCCTCCCTTTATTTATTTATTTTGTATATCTTTATGGTGACTGGCACATGGTGGCTCTTAGTAAATATTTGCAGCATATATACTGTGAGGAGAGTATGGTGAAGCACAGGATGCATAGCTTTAAAAAGGTGCTTGGGCTGGGCACGGTGGCTCGTGCTTGTAATCCCGGCACTTTGGGAGGCCAAGGCAGTTCGATTGCTTGAGCCCAGGAGTTCAAGACCACCCTGGGCAATGTGGCAAAACCCCATGTTTCCCCCCCTCCCCCCCAAAAAAAACCTCAAAATTAGCCAGATGTGGTGGCATGCACCTGTGGTCCCAACTACTTTGGAGGCTGAGGTGGGAGGATCACTTGAGCCTGGAAAGTGGGGGTTGTAGGGAGCCAAGATCATGCCACTACACTCCAGCCTGGGTGACACAGCAAGACCCTATCTTTAAAAAATGAAAAACATTTTTTAAAAGAGTGCTTGATAAACAAGAGTAATGGTTGTCTTTCCAGTCCTTGCCGCTGCAGTGACATAGTTTACTGCATTTGCAGTCCAGTTTGCTGGGTGGAGTGAGCTCTTGACTGTAGTGTGGTTCAGGTCTTAGTGTCCTAAGTTTCTATTGAATGAATGAAGCGCTTTTAACCCTGTGTGCATCTTGCCACTTGTTCTTTGCCTGGCTTTTCTCCCTCCCTTGGAGCTTATCAAGGAACCTGGCCTGGGGGTGTTACCTGATGTTTATACCCAGGTTACAACAAAGGGCAAAAGTAATCCGCTACTAGAGTGTGCTCACCATGGAACCAACTGGGAGGCACGACATCTGCAGCCCCCAGGGCCTGTTGAGCAGGAGCAGGGGAGCCGGTGAGGGAGCTTTCTGATGTCTCCAGCCTGCTTCCACTTCTTTCAGGGTCTTTTGGATGCCCCCACTTGAGACAGAGACTGCTGTCAAAGGGGAGCAAACAGCCTGCACAGTCGCCCCCCGCTCCAGGCTGCCGGCACACAGAGACCTGGCGGAGGGCCCACTGCATGGCTCTTTGGGTTTTAGAATGCCTTGGGCAAGCATGCTTTTTAAAAGGAGTTTTTGATATTCCTTCTGGCAAAAATGACTGACGCACTTGTATTTCTCCCTCCACAGAGTGATCAGCAGCTGGACTGTGCCTTGGACCTAATGAGGCGCCTGCCTCCCCAGCAAATCGAGAAAAACCTCAGCGACCTGATCGACCTGGTACGTGCCTCCTTCATATGGTTCCATTTGAGACTGCGGCTAAGAGTTAGTTGCTTTTGTGTAGCTTTTTCCATGCAGAATTCACAACACAGGAAACCTTTTCTCTCCCTGGCAGACCATGCCACTGGACTATGAGATTCCTCCAGGCAGAGAGAAGATGGGTTTCATATGGTGGTCTGTCATTCAGAACCATCTGTGTTGTTGAAGCCCAAGTTAGGAGTTCTAAAGTTAATGACAGTCTGCTCCCTCCCCAGCTGCCTTGTCTTCAGTTTCTAGAAGCTTGCATTTAGATGTGGTGAGGAAGAGGCCATACCCATCCCGCAGGCATTCAGCAGTGCACGCAGGCCAGACGCTATCAGTGTCTGCTATGGTGTGAGTTTCTCCAGCCAACACAGTACAAGCGTCTACCTGTAAGATGCTTCCGTGGCTTCATTTCTAGTTTGAAAAGGTATAACAAGCAAAAGTTGGCTTGTTAAAGGGCCCGTCACATCTAGTTTTTAAATATTCTCTTCATTTTCATAGATTTTTATGCTCAGAATGATTGGTCTCAAGATGTTGCCTCAAATTCACTAGCACCATATTATTTGAAGAGTGCTCAAAATATTCAAAAACATCTATAAAGCCATAGGAAATATTGGAAAGAAATAAAATCAGGTCCTAAGAGGCCAACCAAATCACCCTGATCACTTGGCAGTGAGTTCTGGTGCTGGGTTTGGAACGTGAGTCCCTGAGTCTGGTCCTCTGTTTTTTCCACTGTGTCCTGTGTCTTCTTGGATGTAATTATCCATTGCCAAGCATGGCTCATCAGTGAGGTATCTTTTTAGAGTGGGTTGGGAACTTGTTCATATGCTGTAGTGATTTATTTAATTCCATTGTATGCATTCAGAACATTTTTACTAGGAAAAATGTATGACTGCTAGGAGAGGCACGGATGTCATTCACAGAAAACTTTATACAGCAGCCCGAAAGGTCTGTAGTGCGACTATTTGTATATTTATAGGGATGCAAACTCCCAGCTGAGAGGCAAGTGTGTGACACAGAGCGGAGCCTGTGGAGGGAGTTGGGAACCTGCTGTATCTCATTCATAGTAATTGAGGAAGTGGGAAGAAAGAGGTTTCTTGAGGTCACTGGCTGCTCAGAGAGACAACTGCACATGCTTGTGATATAAGTGGAGAGAAGGCAGGTATCAAAAAGAGAGGGTCCCGCCAGACAGTTGACATTTCAGGGGGGTAGTAACATAGTTGTGATGCAAATGAACCCACTGTGTGCTCAGGATCAGGGGTCCCCGGCCAGGAGCCAGCAAGTGAGGAAGATCATTGAAGTGGGCATGGTGGGATCTGGAGGCACAGGCCCCTGTGGGAAGAGCAGCTACCCTCGTTACTCCTGGTGCTTGTTGCCCTGTTGGAAGTAGAGCCTCTGTTGCTCGTTTTCACATTTTTCTAGAGGAGCCATATATTTGGGGTTTTATGTAAAATTTCCTGGTTTGTTTGTGTGTGGTGTTTTTTGTTGTTTTTTTTTCTTGTGACAGAGTCTCATTCTGTCACCCGGGCTGTAGTGCAGTGGGGTGATCTTGGTTCACTGCAATCTCTGCCTCCCCGGTTCAAGCAATCCTCCTGCCTTAGCCTCCCCAGTAGCTGGGATTACAGGCGCCCACGACCGTGCCCAGCTAATTTTGTATTTTCATTAGAGACGGGATTTCACCATGTTGGTCAAGCTTGTCTCAAACTCTTGACCTCAAGTGATCTGCCTGTCTCGGCCTCCCAAAGTGCTGGGATTACAGGCGTGAGCCACCGTGCCCAGCAGAATATCCTGATTTTTAAACATTGGGCTGCACATTAGATTGGCCAGGTCCAGTTTTGTGTAGAACCTGGGCCTGAGCATGTGAAATGTGAGCTGGGGGCGGTCGGGCAGTGTGGGCTGGAGGGGTTAGAGGAGATGTCCTTTGTTGAGAAATACTGAAGTATAAAGTTGGATAGGTAGGAGGTATCCTTGAAAGTGAGGAGACCTTGGACTTGATGTGGTGAGAATGGTCACCATCAGCCCACTGACTGCTGAACTTGTATGCAGTGCCTCATGCGCAGCCATATTTAAACTCTCATCAGTCCTATGAGGTAGGACTGCAGAATGTGGTCTGGGAAGTGTTTTGATGGCTTTGCATTTTTCTTGGTCAGAAATCTATGATTGATCCTACGTGGAAGAGGTGGGCAAAAGTTGAAGGTGTGATCTGCCTTTAATTTGGTCAGCTGCAGGGGCTTGTTTTTCCTCTAAACTCAGCATGAAAGCATGCTTGGCTGAGTTTAAATTTAGTTTGCCAATTTAGTTATTACTGTATTTTAGAAATAAGCCAAACATAGAAGTAGGAAATGATGAGCAAATTTTTCTCATTAGACCCTTCCTGGTGTTTAATAGGCTATTTTGTTCTTATGGCAACTGAAGTGTTTTACTACAGCTGTGTCTTTTCTCCGGGACTCCCTCATCACTCTCTCTTTCAGGGATGTGCATGTAGCTACTTTTATGAAAACCTGCTCAACTGGTTCCCTTGCTGCCCGTGCGGGTTTTCCCTGGGCTCAACAGGGAAATTGCAGCATTGATGGTGAATGAAGGAGAGTATCAAGAGCTGTCTTTCGCCATAGCCAGATAATGAGAGAGATCACCTCTGAGGCTTAGTTGCAGGATGGTACTTGGACACAGGTTGAAGTGCCAGGCCGTATCTACCACTGATATATGGTGTAGTGTGTGACATTCTATAGATTACTGTCAGAGCATACTTTTTTTTTTTTTTTTTTTTTTTTGAGACAGGGTCTTGCTCTGTCACCCAGGCTGGAGTGTAGTGGTGCAATCAAAGCTCAATGCAGCCTCCTAAACTCCTGGGCTCAAATGACCTTCTGCCTCAGCCTTGCAAGTAGCTAAGACTACAGGCGCCCACCACCACATCTGGCCAATTTTTAAAAATGTTTTATTTTGCATAGAGACTGGTTCTCCCTATGTTGCCCAGGCTGGTCTCGAACTGCTGACCTCAGGCAATCCTACTTTTCTGTTTTTAACTTTGTCTTCTGTAGAATGTATGCTAGAACTGGTGGAGGTGGGCTGAGGTTGAGGTGGACAGCTGACATGTGTTGAATACCTGCCGTGTGCCCAGGACTAAGCTGGGAACTTCTGTTTGTGTCGTTTATTATTTCTTCAAAGTCATACAACACCCCTGTAAGGTACATATGGCCACCTCACCTCGTTTAGATGATTTAGACTCTATGGGGAAGGAGCCAGGATAGGGATGTGGCTTGGGAGCGCCGGGAGGTCTGGTTTCTCCTGCTTGCCAGGTTCCTTTGGGTTAGTCACACTGAAAGCAACAGATTAAATGTGGCGTGTCTATGTGCTGTGTCAGTTTTGCCTGTTGGGAGAGAAACTGTTAATTAAATTCATTAGTAATCTAAAATGTTAACACATAGGTATATTATGGAGAATAATGTTAAATTCACATAATTTAAAAGCAAGAACTAGACACGGGGCAAAAAAACCCTTCTCGGAACCAGGCCATTTATGATTAGTGGTTCTCTTTCCTCCACTGCCTCGGGGCGGCCTGAGAGGCGCTAGCTCCCCTCACCGGCTGTGTGGAGGCCACCTGGGGCCTTGTCTACCTCAGAGGCTGAACAAGAGGCCAGAGTGGATTCCCATCGTCCAGAGTGGGTTGGGGAAACGGTGTTCTCATTAATTTTTTAATTGAAGTATGAGGAATGTCAAAATGGAAATGGAGCATGACTTTTCAACAAATTAGGATCTGGTAATGCATGCCTCATTAAAACTATATTGACATGCATTGGCCAGGCGCGGCCCATGCCTGTAATCCCAGCACTTTGGGAGGCCAAGGCAGGTGGATAACTTGAGGCCAGGAGTTCGAGACCAGCCTGGCCAACATGGCGAAAACCCATCTCTACTGAAAAAAGACTATATTCACATGCTTCAAAAGCCACTTTCTGATTGATGGCCTGGCTTTGAACTCCTCGCTACGTGTGATGCTCATATAAGGGGCAGTGCGCTGGCTTTGTACTGGATCCTGTGACTGATCCTGGAAGTTTCTTCTTTGAATGTTTATTTTCATCACTGCCAGTGTTCTCTGGGAATGACAGTTTTTCTTTTTTCCTGTTTAACTGAACTTACGAAATGCTTTTATTCTGTAAGGATTGGTCTGTGCTGAGTATACTGTTGTAGCATTGAAGTTCACATGCAGTTTTAGTTTCTTCCCAAAGTGGTAGTTTCAGAAAATTCACACTATTATGCACCTGTCTAAAGGCAAAGGATCCGGGCCTTTGTCTCGTGTAATCTGGGATCAGTCAGATGTTTTGAAAGTAGCTAATGCACTGCTGCTCCATGCAAACAGCAGTCATTCCTCTCTGCTCACCTGCCCAAGATAAT
This sequence comes from Gorilla gorilla gorilla, assembly GCF_029281585.2. Lineage (NCBI taxonomy): Eukaryota > Metazoa > Chordata > Mammalia > Primates > Hominidae > Gorilla > Gorilla gorilla. Next base: position 220,485,914 of record NC_073224.2, read on the forward strand.
GAAGGGGGGGAGATTGTTGTTTTCAAGAAAAGTCTCCAGTTTTAAGACGGACGAGAATGTTAGGATTTGCCAGCATTCCCCATGAAGGGAATGGCCTCGCTTAGATGTCAGGGCCAGGGAACTGGGGGGGAATGGATCCAGTCCACCATGGTCTGATTACAGAGTGGTATTAAAGAGAAATGTGAGGGATGCTTGGCAGCCAGGCCAAGGCAGCCCAATTTATCATGCCAGGTCAGCTTTCTTTTTTCTTCCCAGCATCAGAGAGTTTTTGCTGCCTTGGGATTATGAGGCCTGCTCTGATTGGTGGGAAATGACCTTCCTTTGCAGATGGCCAAAACATCATTTTATTACATATTAATCCCATTGTGCTAGAGTGAATCCAGCTGAAATCCGTTGTTAAGCTGTTTCAAAAATACCCACACATCCATGAGGGCCAAGAATCATATGATGTGAAGATGTTCCCTTGGCTTCATAAACTTGGCCCTTCTATGGCCTTACTCTGCACACTGGCAGCAAGAGCAGAAATGTCTCAGCTGGGGTGTATTTTGAGCCCTGAGCTGAGGAAGGAGTTTGTTTCTGCATATTGGCACCCAGCAGGCCTTCCGTCCTTTGCCTTTTTAAGAGCAAACCAAAAATAGCCGTGAATCTGTTTAACTAGGCAAGAAAGTCTCTGCTTGCAAACATTGGTCACTTCATGTTTTTAGTTCCTTCACTTCTTTCTTTCTTACAGTCACCCTAAGGCTCAGCTCTTGGGTGTCCCCAGACTTTACTCTATCAAGGGGAAGACATCAGGGCTGGGAAAGTATCCAGGCCAATGAAGTAAAGGTGGAAGAGACATCCTGATTTTTTACCGGGGAGTTGATAACTTCATAGGTTGACTCGTTTCAGCATATTCTTCTTTTTAAGTAGCCAGAGCAGCCCTCTAGAAATAGAGCCAGCTGGGCACAGGTGTTCACACTGCCAGCCTCAGTGGTAGCCATGCTTTGAAATTATCCCTGTCACCCCCGCATCGCCACCCCCATCAGGGCAGCGTGATGTCTGCAGGGAGTGTGATTTGACAGATGAGAAGGCTGAGTGCTTGGGGGACGTGTCCACGTTCGAGCCTTAGTGAACGAGTGAGTGGAGACCCGCTGCTTACGTTTCCAAAAACCTGCTCTCCGTGAAGCAGCCCATGGAGCCAGCTCACACACATTTGTAATTGACTGGTGACGTTAAGGATGATACTATTAGTCAATAGTTCATTAATACAATTGATTAGCAGAATATCTGATGTCTGCTAAGCAGTGCTGCTCAGTTTTCAGTCTTTAATAGTTAAAGCAATGAAATCTGGAAATCATTTTTCCAGGGACAGCTGTGTGGAGTGAAGCAAAACTCAGTTTTCTCCCCCAGGTGATGAAGCTGCACTGGGCCTGGGACCCAAGATGACTACCCCTGCCTTTGGAGATCTTGAAGGCCAGATAGGATCTGCTTTATCTGTGTTAATAGAGTAAGCAGGCTTACATTTTCTTCTTCCCTAGCTTCCCCTTTAGCCTTGTCATTTCAAACAATCTCAAACCAGCATTTTTCGTCCTTTATTTCAAAGACAACATTTCAAATGTCTTCACTTAAGCTGGGCCTGGTGGCTCACACTTATAATCCCAGCACTTTGGGAGGCCAAGGTGGGAGGATTGCTTGAGCTCAGGAGTTTGAGACCAGCCTGGGCAACACAGGGAGACTCCATCTCTACTAAAAATTAAAAAATGTTTTGGGCATGGTGGCATGCGCCTGTGGTCCCAGCTACCCAGGAAGCTGGGGTGGGAGGATCACTTGAGCCGAGGAGGTCAAAGCTGCAGTGAGCTATGATCACCCCACTACACTCCAGTTTGGGTGAGAGAATGAGACCCTGTTTTGTTTTTAAGTTTTTGCCTTTCTAAAAGGGTCTCAGCTGAAGTAAGTGAAAAGGTAATGGATTCAGTCAACATTTATTGAGCACCTCCTGGAAGTCAGGCACTGTGTTTAATTCTGGGAAGAAGTACAGCCTTTATTCCTTGCCTTCTCCTCCACGGGTCAAAATGCAAGGATTCTTCAGCTTGATCCCCGAAAAGAATGACCCTAGTTGGATTCTCTCAGGCCATTGGTCATTGACCAGTGAATAAGCTCTGAGGATGAATAGCAAGAGCTGCAGAACTGAGTTATTCTTTCTGCAAACATTTATTAAATGCACCATCCATGCACCAGACACTATTCTAGGTGCCGGGGTTTTTGTGGAGAGCCAGATGAAAAGCCTCGCTCTATGGAGCTGACATTTTATGGGGAATTAATTTCTGGAAGGAGGACCTGGCTGTGGTCAGCTTTGCACGCTGTACATCTATTGAACAGGATAACTGGCAGCTGTGCTTATTTGTTTTTACTTACTCATAAAGGTGTTAGAGGCTCTTTAATGGTCGTGCCCAGCTGTCAGTAAATGTTTGTCCACTTCTGCAAGCCATTGCTCGCCACCTTTTAACTAGTTTCTCAGTGACTTGTGCCTTGGCGCTTCTCATTCTTTCCCCAAAGTACTCATGTCAATAGAGGAAGAAAGAAGAGCAAATACACATTTTTGGGGTTTTAGGGGAAAATCCACAGGTGCCTGCCTCAAGGAGAGCATTGTATGTTTTGTCTTACTTAAAAATTGTTTTCTGTCTGGAAATGTGGCATTCATCTGAAGTTACAACTACTTGGGAGGCTGAGGTGGAAGGATCGCTTGAACCCAGAGTTTAAGACCAGCCTGGACAACATAACTAGACCCCATCTCATAAGAAAAAAATTAAAAAATAAATTGTATTCCAATCCATAACATGCCCACATGCAAGACATTTTAACATTAAAAAAATGCTTTTTCCACCAAAGTTCCCCGTGGGTTTATGTTAAGGGTGGGGAAACTTGGCTTCCTCTCTCCTACCCATCCTAGGGTCTGCCTGGAAGTTTTCTCCTCTGAGCCGAATGTTGTCTCTGGAGCAGGAGCCGCGGAATGGATGGAATCACTGGTAATATGCACCAGCCCCTACATAGTCTCTGTTGTGACTGATGTTTCTGAGTGTATTCTGAGCTTTCCTATAGACAACACTGCTGTAGTTCCCGTTTTACAAGGAGAAAAAACATTCCAGCCAAAAGCCTCTAGCAGTATTTTAATAAACTCCATTCCTTGGAAAATTGTGGTGAGTCTTTTCACGTGAGCCTTTTGCTCTGTGTATGGGTGGCAGCTGTGGGGACTGAGGCAGGGAGAGCAGGAGGCATGCTCTGGACGGTGGGTGCCAAGCTGGCCGTTTCCTGTCCATCCTGGCCTCTCCGGAGGATGGCGGCCCTTCATGACCCCAGCCTGTTATCAACCTGAGGACCTGCCACCTAGTAGTGCAGCCTCTGATTTGTGTCCAGGTGGCAGCCAGGCAGCCCTTCTCCACCAGGAAGAAATGGCATGATTTGCTTAGAAAGAGGAAGTGGGGCTTCCTGGGGTGCTCTTACCTGACCAGCTCCCTCATAGATTTGGCCAGAAGTGATTTCAGATTCTGATGAGTTCTGTTACATGCAGCATAATGGTTCCTCATTTTATCCAATTAAGAATGCGATTAATTGCCTCCTGTAAAGGCAATCCAGACAATTACGGTGGAATGAATGAAAGAGAGGAGTGCAAGAGAAAGGAAATGAACCAAAGAGATTAGTAGGGCCATTGGCTTTATTTTGTGTGTGTGTTCCTTGGGGAGCAAAGACTGTTTCCAGGAGACTGCAACGATATATCCACCAGTCCTGAGCTGTCCTAGAACAGTAACGGTTGATTTTCCATTAGGGGAAGGGGCTTGAATTTCTCCAAAGCCAACTATTTTGAAAATTGATGCTCTCTCATCATCTTTAAGATAGCCACGCAGTAAGCTTTGGTTATTTTTCAGAGAATAGAAATTTCAAAACAAATTATTTTTTGTTTGGTCTCAGATTAACAATTTGACTCTTCCCTCTTTCATTCCTTATAAAATACTTTTCAATTACATGGAAACAAATTTTTTTCATCTTTTTAAATTAAACATAGAAAATAGAGACGGGGGTCTCACCATGTTGCCCGGGTTGGTCTCAAACTTCTGAACTCAAGCAGTCCTTCCACACTCAAGCAGTCCTTCCACCTTGGCCTCCCAAAGTTCTGGGATTATAGGTGTGAGCCACTGTGCCTGGCCAAAATAAGTAACTTTTAATGGATCTCCGTCAGATGTCAGCAAGTACTGATAGATGGGTCTCATTATTAATACGCTTCATCCAGGACCTTATCTGTCTTCATAGCCATTCTGTGAAGTGAGTGGGAGGAAACTGAGGAATGGAGGAGGGCAGTGAGTCTCTGACCTGATAGGTGATGCGTGCTGTGGGGTTGGGGGGAAGAGGTGTCAAGCCCACCTCTTGATTCCAGTCAGTATTTTCTACTGAATTACAGCCTTACAAATGAAAATATTATAGTGTGCCATTTCTTAAATGTCCTGCCAAAGCTAAATAATCTTTTAAAAGTGAAAATGTAAAGGAAATTTATAATGAGGGCCTGGGAAGAATGGTCACCATGGAAGTACCTAAGGGAAAAGGACATGAACTTCTCTTCCTGCCACTGCTGGTGTGGAGCTCTGGGCAGGCGATGTTCCTCCAGAGCTTGACCAGCAGAGGAGCCGCCGCTCCCTTCAACCGGCTGGGCTGTGGGGAACCCGGGCTCAGTTGGAACAGTGGGGCAGAGGCAAAGCTTCCTATTGCAGCCCCCCACCGCCCCCCAGCCATACACACTTTGCATTGTGTGTGTTTGGGGGGAAAGTGCTATTTTGAAAGCATCCTGCCCAGACACAAGTAGTATATCACTATACTTTCAGTTAAAACAAATGTAAAAATTTTGGAAAAAGCAGTGCACTGCAAGAACCAACGGGATGGTTCAGTAAGGGAGCTTATTTCTAGGTGGCATCTCCTTTTGCTGTTACAAATGGGCTCTTGTCCCTCCATCTCCCCTGGCATCTTATCTGTTCTAACTGATTTATGCTGGAGCACAGGCTGATTTTGGTACATTTAATTTAAAGGCAGTCACCTAAGAGGCAAGCAGGCAGTGCATGAGGACAGCTGCAGAGCTCCGGGCTGAGTGGCGGAAGCAAATCAGTCGGAATTCTCAGAAACAGACTCAGTAATGGAAGAACTTAGAACAATCACAAGTGGTATTCCTATTTGGGAGAAAAATAATTGTTCAATAAATGTGTTGAAACAGCTAATACTTTTGAAGGAAAACACACTAAAACTCTATTGCAACAGCATGTAGTCATATTGCGTATTTCTCATGGACTGAAGAATTAACTATTAAACGAACATGAAAGACCCAGAGAGCAAACATCAGTATTTGATCTTGAGATGGAAGAGGCCTTTAGAAGGTGCATAAGCCAGTGCCGAAATGATAGCTTTGACTGCATGCAAATTTAACTTAGAAGTTTACACAAAATTAAAAAGCAAGGAACACACTCTGAAAAGCATTTGTACCTTTTGGCAAAACACTTCTCTCTTTAAATCTGAGAACACCTGCTAAGGCTATTAGAGTTGTCGTCCCCATTGGACAGATGAAGAAGCAGGGCCTCCAGCAGTTTATCCAGGGTCACCAAGTATGATGGTGGAGCTAAGCTTTGAACCCAGACAACCTGACTCCAGGGCTCTTAACTACCACATGGCATTGCCTCTATCAATAGGAAAAGGAGGAATACTTTGTTAGAACAAAGAGCTGGCTACATAGGCAATTCACAGAGGAAGAAACACAAACGCCTAATATGTGAAACTTTGGTCCTCACTAGTAGTTAGAAGTGCAAAATAAACCGAGATGGGATGGCTGGAAAAGGCTCCTTCACGGATGACTGTTCCTTCTGCTTGGTGGGTGGATTCGTTTCTTGTTGGACTGTGACCTGCACATTTCGTGACTTTCTAATGAAGTGGATCCCCTCACCTTGGCATTGAGTCTCTTGAGGGATAAAGGGCAGTGATTGACTGGGAGAAATCCAGAGTCTGGATAATCAGACTCCATTATCCATTAAGAGCATCATCACCCATGTTGGCATATTAAAGGCTCTGAGAAGTCCCGCAGTTAATTAAAAAAGAACTGAACCTGTTATCCCAACTCATGTTCAAGGAATGTGCTTTGGGAAACATTGTTTTCCTGGGAAGGATCATAACCTACACACTAAATGGCCTGGATTCTACACCCTTTTTTGACAGTGCCACTAAGTGTGATATTAGCCAAACCTTTTATTTTCATAAGTGTGGTAAAATGGGGTAGAAGGAAACATAGCTTTTTTGGAATTATTTATCTATTTGTGCAAATAGAGAACTGCTTCAGGAAACTTCCTGCTGCTTCAATAGGAGGGACAAAGGTAGATGAAAAGGAAGCACTGTGTCCATTAAGAAGGTGCCTTGGCAAATCTTACTGGAAGTCGGGAGACCTGGGCTGTGGCTTTGAGTCTGCCACTAACTTGCTTTGGGAATTGCAGGTCTTTGGGTCTCGGGCCCCCACTCTGCGAAGTGGAGGCCTGATGGTCTCTCAGTCTCTCAGAACTGGAGGTCTGTTGCCTAGAACTAAAAGAACATCACCATGGATACCCTTCTGTTGATGTCACCACTTTCAGGCTCCCCTTTTGCTGGCAGAAGAGACCTCAGTTTCTCTCAGGCCTATGAGCTGCCCCATCTGGTAAATAGGCGGAGAGAACAGAGCCGGCAGAGGCCTCCAGCAGATACTCCAGCCCACAGTCTTTGTCCCTGGGTGGCTCACTAGAGCCAGAAGAGAAGGCTCACTAGGACTTGAATCCTGGCCTGGTCATCTTCCAGCTTTGAGACCTTGGACAAGGCACTTCATCTCCCACAGTTTCCGAAAGCCGAATTCATGAGAGGGTTGTGAGGATTTGGGGTGCGTGTAAACTGCAGATGTGAGTGGAAGACAGGCACTTAATTGATGCCAGCTGGTGCCTTTACTGCCTTTGTTGGCTTCCTAGGGCCGATTGGCTCACTCCTGGGTTCCGCCAGCCTAGAGGCTGTGCCCTGATGCCCTGGGCAGCCTTTTGGGCTGAGTTTTCACAGGTGAACCAAGTCCCAGCCTTGGCTCCCACAGTGGGGCATTTTATAACCCAGTGCACGTTTGCAAGGACTTGGCTTATTTAACTGAGGAAGGAGATTAAGAGGCCCTCCATTGAGGCCTTCTGGATAGTCAGGAGAACTTGTCAAGGTGAGGATCCCCGAATGGGAAGCTGAAAACGCCATGGCCCCCCACCCAAAGGTGAGTCATGGAGGTCAGAAGGTGAGCCTCCAGACTGTGGCTGGCTGGTTTCCATTCTGCAGAGATAAGGGTCATCTGACACCAGCTGCACAGTCCGCCCTGGTGAGGGTCTCTCCCCCTCCTCTTCCTGATTGCTTGCTAGGCACTTTTCCTGCTTCTGCTCCCTGAATGAGGAGCTGACCCCGGTTATCATTGGGAAAGTCTTCGGAAGCCCTGGGAGAGAAAGCTAGACAAGAGCGTGGCTGGATGGTCTAAGGCGGCAGGAAGGAGTCTTAGGTTGATCTCAGTGTCCAAGGACAAGCCAGCCTTGCAGCCTCCCAGGTCATCAGACCCCTCAATCCTCAGCCTTCCAGAGGTGCCAGGTCACCTGTGAAACCTGGGTCCTCAGGATCCTTTCTGTCGGTTTCCCAGCTTCCTTGCCATTTACCCTCTTCCTTATCAGCACTGCTCACCTCTTGCTCCTCTTTCCTCTGAATCTCTTGTCCCCTTCTTGAACCCACATCTCTAGTCTCCCCCCAGGTACCCTTTTCCCCAGCTTGAGAGTCCCCCAGTCTATGTGTGAGGGTCCTACACAACCTCGCAGTGATGGTCCTCTGTTCCATATCTCTGGGCCTCTCCTGGGACTGCTTTCTGGTGGGGAGGCTATTTTAGCAGCTCACCTGCTGCTACCTGTTCATGACCCTGATGCAGAAAATGCTTGTGAGGTGCCACTAGCCAAGAAGCAGACCAAGGCTGGAAGTGGAGTCCTCATTTGTTTTGCAGACTTCCTTGGAAACAGATTGGCCATTTAGTGCCCCCTACCACGCCTTTATATGCCAGGCCAGAGAAGCCTGTTTTGGTGTATTTGGAAATTCAAATTCTACAAAATTCTTGGTTAGGTGTTTCTAGGCTGTTAGTGTGAGGATGCCTGAAATGCTTGGTTAGGAGCATTGAAGTTGATAGTGGAGTGCCTTGAAATCGAAAGGCACAATCCTGTTCAGCTCTTGTCTTTACCACGTCTTAGCTGTGTCACCACTGAGCCTCAGTTTCCTCATCTGTGAGATGGGCATAATGACACTAACTTCAAGAATGAGAGATGGGGGGTGTAAAGCTCCTAGCATAGTACCTGGCTTGTAGTAGCTGTCTGCATGGAGTTCTGAGGTCACGTCAAACTTGCGCAAAATACTCTGCTGTTCTCCCGGGTTTTAAGAGATAACTATCGTGTGCCAGGTACTGTTCCAGAGCCTTTGCTTATTTAAACTGCACACCACAAGGTTGATCTTTTATGCCCATTTTACAGATGAGGAAACCAAGTGAGGTTTCATGAGTTGGTCCAAGCCTCACAGCTAATTAGTAAGGAGCAGAGTTGGGATCTACCCGTCTGCAAAGCCTGTCTTCTCCGTCACACTGTTTGTGCCCAAAGCTGCCCCAGGAGTAGCTTTCTCCTTGTCACTGCAGGTCACCAGAGGATGGCTGACTGAATGCAGCTGTCTTCACAATTCTTAGCACTGGCAAGAAGTTACTCAGTCTCCGTAGTGGGTAGCTTCCCCCTTCCCACGCTGAAAGGGCGTTCTGTTCTGGCCTCCTGTGGTTAAAGGTGCACTGCTGATGGAGACGGAAGCATCCGTGGTAACAAGCACAAGACCCCAACATCCCAGGTGCCAGCTGCCAAGCAGTAGTGCCGGGGGGAGGGGTGCGTTGGGTTCCAGTGCACCCAGAGGCTTTGCATTGCTTACATAAAGAAGCTTCAGAGCTTTAGAAGGGATGCCTGGGGGAGGAATAGTCCCGCCCTCCTCCTTTTTTGGGTCATTGGCCCTCACTGGGCCGGACACTTCTTATTCACTAATCAGACGGTGTGCGGTTGCCCTTTGCCACATCTGTGGCTGCCTTCCTGGGCCTGTCGAGCTCACAATTAAGGTTCATTAGAGACCCTGTCAGTCATAGCACGCACAGAGCCTGCCTGAGAGAGGCCTTGCCAAGGGGCTGGCCAGCCCCATGCCCCCACCAAAATAAGTCCCTTTGCAAATGACTGCCAACCAAATTCTAGAGGCTTTGTGTACAGGAGAGGGGGTGTGAGCAGCGCTTGTGAAGCTCCAGACTCTCGGGTCCTAGTGGGCCCATTGCCTTTTATGTAATTGAAACCTTCAGGCGAGCTCTCGAATTGATGTTCCAGATGGTGGCGGCGGGAGTGCTGTCAGATGGACGCTTTGGAGGGAGCATCTGACAGCCGGCCCCTCCGAAAAGAGATTTGGAGCCAAATGCAGAAGAGATTTAATGATCGTTAATCTCCCTCTCCCTCTTTCTGGAATATATTGGGACTCTTAATTACTATTGACTGGAAGCTAAAACAACACTCCTAGTTCAGAACAAAACTCTTTAGGAGATTTGCCCCAGGCTGAAAGGATTATCCTTCATACAAGGGGATTTTTTTTTTTTTTTTTTTTTTTTTTTTGCCTCTTTCTAGCCATGTGTTGAACATCAGTTGGGAGTAGAGGAGATATGTACATCAGGTGTTTTAAAAAGGCTTAATACTTCTTCACCCGCATTGTTTTCCTGTCTCATTGACCTTCCTAGTCCCAAACGCTGCCTGTAGGGGCAGCCAAATCTCCACGTTGTATCTAACGCACTGAAAGCACTGCTGTGTGCTGTAACTGTACTCTTAGCACTGGAGGGCCCTCTGGCTTCTGAGCACCTGCGGGATGCCATGATGCTCACCTCTATCCCCAGACCCTAACACAGTGCCTGGACACATGTCGATGCCAAATAAATATGAGATAATGAACCAAAAACCCTGCTATCCCCAAATTCTGAGGGGAGTCCACATTAGACATTCTAGGCTGTGTGATCTGAGACCGAGAGATGAGAAGGGACGGATGCCTCGTGGAGCTGAGCTGTGACTCAGGAGACCTCAGCCCCTGGGACTGAAGGGCTGGTGGTCCCGGCAGGTGGCAGTATATGGACAGAGTCTTTAAGGTCACGGAGTCATGAGTTAGCTGGGGCTGGGAGCATGCACCCTGAATATCTAGGTGACCCTTGGTAAGCTACTTAGACTCCAGGCCTCAGTTTCCTCATCCGTGTAATGGAGAGAATTCTGGATTTGCCTCACTCTAAAAGAGGACAATTGTGAATATTAAAGGAAGTCGTGTAGGGAAAATGCTTGGTGCAAATCATCCAAAGAAGGTGGTGGAATCCCTGACAGGAGCGGCTGGAATCCATTGCTTTCCCATGATTGCTGAGCTGTCCTTTTAAGGAGGAGAGTGCGTGCCCCTTGTCAAAAGCAGCCTGCATTTCCCTGTTTGGCCAGATAGGTGGGTGAATGCTGCTTGATCAGGCTCTGAAATGTCCTGCCTTCTTCCAGGTGGGAGAGGGACTGTGAGGTGAGCTCAGATCTTGCAATGACAAGCGAGCATTATTCCCATTACCTCTTTTTTTTTTTTTTAAAGATGGAGTTTTGCTCTGTCACCCAGGCTGGAGTACAGTGGCGTGATCTCGTCTCACTGCAGCCTCCGCCTCCCGAGTTCAAGTGATTCTCCAGCCTCAGCGTCTGGAATAGCTGGAACTACTGGCCTGTACCACCGTGCCTGGCTAAGTTTTGTATTTTTAGTAGAGATGGGGTTTTACCGTTTTGGCCAGGCTGGTTTCAAACTCCTGACCTCAAGTGATCTGCCTGCCTCAGCCTCCCAAAGTGCTGAGATTACAGGCATGAGCCACTGCGCCCAGCCATTTTTTTTTTTTTTTTTTTTTTGAGATGGAGTCTCAGTCTGTCTCCCAGGCTGGAGTGAAGTTGTACGATCTCGGCTCACTGCAACTTCTGCCTCCCCAATTCAAGCGATTCTCCTGCTTCAGCCTCCTAAGTAGCTGGGACTACAGGTGTGTACCACTACAGCCAGCTAATTTTTGTATATTTAGTAGAGACGAGATTTCACCATGTTGGCCAGGCTAGTCTCAAACTCCCGACCTCAAGTGATGCCACCGTGCCCGGCCTACTACTGTTACCTCTTGTACTTCAACCTCTTGAGTCTTGACGCTGCAGGCATTAAGTAGGGCATGTGACAGGGAGGAACTGCGGCTGGAGTCCAGGAGGGAGGCAGGCAGAAGGGGCACTGGGTGCAGCTCAGGCTGCTGGAGGCCAGTGGAGATGTAGTTCCACCTGCCCAAAGCGGGGTCACTTTTTTACAGAGTGCCATCCACCTTATCCAGCCTGTTGGGTGAAGGTATGTCCCAATCCTCATTTTAGAGCAGTTCAATGAATGTTTATTGCTACTGCTCCTCCCTGCATTACTGGAGTGTCATAGTAGCCTGTAGACAGGCCTTCCTGCCTGTCATCCCCTGCCTGCTCTGCATACAGAGTAGTCTTGCCAAAATGCACTTCGGATAATGTCCCTTAATGACTCCACATTGTTGGGATCAAGCCTGGAGAACACATCTAGGTGGAAGAGCTCTTGATCTGGCCCTGTCCCTTCCTCCTGTCTCCTTGTCTTGCACACTCCCAGGCCTGTGCCCTGTCTTGTTGCATCTTTGTACATGCCGTTTCCTTGACTGGGACACATGTCCACACCAACTCTGCTCCCTCTAACTGCTCATCTTCCCACCTCCGCTGGAGCCTCACTTCCCTCACCCTGCCCCCCAGCATGCCCCTTGTTTCTCCTGTCTCTTGGAGTTGCTCCATCCTAGGAGCTTTGGCTCTCGGAGGGCAGGGATCTTTTCTTTTGTTCACCTTTGTATCCCCACTGTCAAGCCTGAAGCGGACATTCAGTGAGTGCACGCCTACTTGAGCCCCCATGAATGCAAGGCTCTGCCTAAGCTGAAGCACCAGGGTCAGAGTGACAACAGAATAGTTGTGTCTTTAAAGAGCTCATAGCCACGGTGGGAGACAGATAACCCAGGATGGATAGAATGCAAGGCTTCTTTTTTTTTGTTTTGTTTTGGAGATGGAGTTTTGCTCTTGTTGCCCAGGCTGGAGTGTGATGGCACAATCTTGGCTCACTGCAACCTCTGCCTCCCTGGTTCAAGCAATTCTCCTGCCTCAGCCTCCCAAGTAGCTGGGATTACAGGTGCCTGCCACCACCCCTGGCTAATTTTTTGTATTTCTAGTAGAGATGGGGTGTCACCATGTTGGCCATGCTGGTCTCAAACTCCTGACCTCAGGTGATCTACCCGCCTCGGCCTTCCAAAGTGCTGGGATTACAGAGGTGAGCCACCGCTCCCAGCCAGAATGCAAGGCTTCTGATGTGAGGAACATGGGCACTGCAGAGCACCACAGAGGACACCGTGGCCCACCCGTGGCAGGCAAATCCCAGGGAAAGCTTAGAGTGGGCAGAGCCTGAGATACAGCTGGTGGGTGGTGGGAAGGTACGAGCTGGGCAGGGACTGAGCAGGAGCAGGTGGGTTTCTGCCCGATTAGATAGAGCGTGTGAATTGGTGTCTAGTAAGCTTTGAGTTTTGATTCAGGCCACATGGGTCCCTTACCAGAAAGCAGGTGATGGGCGCACACTCTGGTTTTGCTGAGGATCAGCTGTTAGCTCCCACTCAGACTTTCTAGATGGGTAAGGGACAGAGATCAGCAGGTTCCCTGCAATTTTAAGATCGTAACTGAGAAATGTGCCCTTGTAAGCCTGTTGATCCAAGAGCCTGCCTGCCTCTAGAAAAGCCCACATCAGTCCTTTCCTAGGAGGCAGTGGCCTTGTTGCCTCTGTTGAGACAAAGTTCTTTATTGACCTCACAGGGAGCTGGGACTTTCTGAATCAGACCATTCAGGTGTTCTCTCAGTTCCTGTTGATTCCTTCGCAGCCCTGGTGGGAACAGCTGCTGCTCTTGAGGGAACCTAAAGTAAACTCCTGGCTTGCCATTTTCCTGAACTCGTAGATTTTGGCAGAGGAGAAGGGTGGAGAGTCCAGGCCTTTGTTCCTGATCCTGTCACCCTTATGAGTTAAGATTTGGCAACCCTTCTCATAACTGCCGGGGGCATAGGGTATCCTCAAAAGTAGAGTTAAATTACTGGTTTAAAGAGTCTGTGCTCCAAACTCCAGTGAACTTCATGATACAGAAAGCAAAGAATTGAAGGGTATCAGCTGTTTGGGGAAAACCACTGCTCCCACCACCTGGATGCCAAATAAGCAGATGTCCCCTCTGGGTGGAGCAGGGGGCCAACATCACTTTCTTACGTTATTATAGGTTGTCAGCCTATGTGCAGGCCATTTCAGTCTCATTGGAAATACCTGTAAAAATGCCTGGACTTGTAAAAATGCAAACAAAAAATATAGCACGTAGCTCTAAAGGGGTTGTTTAGTCCTCCCCTGAATTCTGTTTCTGCCTTAAAACACCAGAAGAGCTTTGGCTGTGTGCCATCTGCAGGAAGCACCCTAGGAAGGAGAGGATCCACCCTGGCTTCTCCCAGGCTAGGTGGTCCTTCCTTTTTCACCTTTTTAAGAGGCTCACCTGAGGCTGCTGAAAAGGTGGCAAAAGACAGGACTGCATACTTCATTCCCAGCAAGAGTGTCAGGCAAAATTCGAACTCCTTGATCACCCATTGGTTTCCACATTCTTTCCATTCCGGAGACCAAGGGGAGATTTGCCAATGCTGATGCTCCCTGGGCTTTGCAAAGCTTTCCCTAATTAAAGTCCTCCCGGCTGTGTACATAGCTCTTCTGCTGCAAATCTCTGCCCTTTTGTGTTTGTGTTTAAAATTCCATCTTTCCAAAATGTTTGCCCACTCAGCAAGTCTCCTCGAAAGTCCTCACTTTTGTTTGGGGGAAGTTTTTTTTTTTTTCCTTTTTGGTTTTTATTCTGCCTATGTGTAGGAAATTTAAGTCTCTTAGGAATTGCTTGTGAAAATGCTCTCTGATCTTCTTTTAAATCATGATGAGTGTCTCTCACCATGGCATTGGAAGCTGGCAAGGGATGCCCCTGGTGTCCATGCTGTTAGCTGCCACTTGAGCTTTTAGATGGAGCTACTGGAGTATCATTTTGGTTCCATTCTAAGGAAAATGAACAAAAGAGCTTTTCCCTCCTGTTCAATGTGCAGCAGTGCTACAAGGTGAGAGAAGTATGTTAGCAAGGAATCTGAACCAGGTCAGGATCGGGGCAAGGTGGTAGGAGGCCGAGCTCTCCAGTGGTGAAAAAGATGGTTCTTGTCACCTAGAGCCAGGAGGCATAATTCAAGTGAAGTGCATACAGGCCCCTTCCTTGGCCTTGTCCTCATAGGATTTTTTTCCTACAAGATCTATCCAGGTCCTTCATTTGGGGAACCTTATGGACTCTTGTTGTTGGAAGCCGGAGAACAGTGTTTGGAGAGCTTCCATTGAGGAGGGTCTGAAGACTATCCCTTTAAATTAGATCCTGCCCTCTGATTGATGAGAAATGTGAGACGTAAAAGGGAATTGGAGAGAGATCCCACTTCCCCACGTACCAGAAAAGGCAGACAACAACTCCCTCCCCAGAGCTGTTAGAAAGCTAACATCTCGTGGTTGGCAGGCACTGGCCCTGGATGAGGAATTCCTGGGTCGCCCCCCTTAGAACATGTCTGGTTTTGGAAACAGGTTAAAAATACTTGAGGAGGGCATGGCACGCTCAGTCTGCTTCCCTGCTGTTTGAAATAGGCCAGGAATGTGGGCCGGGAAGCCCAGAGGAGCCTGCATGTCCCGCAGGGTTTTGTAGTTGGAGCCTGGGGTTTCTCCTCTCCATCATCACCCCCTTTAACTGCCAGTGACCACATGCCAGATTCATGAAGGGCACACTGAAATTGACGAAGACCTGTGCCATGGGTAGCGGGAAAAACTGAGCTCCCTTTAGTAAGCAGGATGGTGTTGAGGTCTCGGAGGCAGGCAAGGGGTGGGCTCGGAATCTCTCCTGGAAGAGAAAAGAGAAGGGAATTTGGATTCTGTATACAAATATAGAAACTCCCTAAGAGTTTTAAATTTGAACATGGCATTCAGGGGAGAAGATTATGGGTTCCAAGCCTTTTCTTTCTTCCCCTTCTTGTGAATAACTCACTCAGCTGCTTGCGTCTGTGTCCTAAGGCTGTGAACCGAAGAGCTGGGCAGTCCACAGTTGGTTTGAGCCTTGGAGTACCTTGCTTAGTAAAGGTTTGTTTTAGGAGGGATGACACAAACTTTTGAGTAACTCTCAAGTCTTGAACTATGAAACTTTGTAGGATGTCAACACTAAAATGAACCTTACTGATTATCTCATCTAGTGGTTTTCAAACATTTTGAAAATTGGTACAGCCCTTTTTTTAAGCAAAATCTTAGAACTTGAATAAACCAGGTAGAAGGTGGTAGGCCCAGACTTCCTCTCCCACTCTTGACACCCTGAACTCCTCCCTCTGTACTCACAGCCCTCAAGGCGCTCCTCTCTCAGAGAACCATCCATTGCAGAGACCAGGGAGCCGTGGCCCATGCCCCATGTAGCACCGTTTCATGGCAGAACCAGCTCTGACTTCCAGGCCAGTGGCAAGTCCCTGCATTACCTTGGTTTATTTTGATGTAGGAAAAGCTCTGGGTAGTAAGAGTGAAGAGTCAAACAGCTACAACTGAGAGTGAGGAGAAAGACAACACTGCCCATGGTTCCTGACACCCAGGGTCACTTTTTACCAACCTAACTCTGGGTCACATGACGTACTCGTATTCTGAAACTGTTGGTTCCCTGGATGTCTACCTGTGATGTCTTGGATCCATGTGGTTCTCTCTGCCTAAAATATCCTCTCTTGATTCACCTTCTTAACAACAGCTTTCTGGAGATATAATTCACATAACATAACATTTACACTTTTAAAGTGTACGGTCCAATGGTTTTTAGCACACTCAAGAGTTGTGCAGCTAGCTGGGCATGGTGGCTCATGCCTGTAATCCCAGCACTTCGGGAGGGCGAGGCAGGTGGATCACTTGAGTCCAGGAGTTCAAGACCAGCCTGACCAACATGGTGAAACCCCGTCTCTACTAAAAAATAAAAAAATTAGCCAGGCATGGTGGCAAGCACCTGTAGTCCCAGCTACTCGGGAGGCTGAGGCAGGAGACTTGCTTGAACCTGGGAGGCGGAGGTTGCGGTGCTCGAGATCGCTCCATTGCACTGCAGCCTGGGTGACAAAAAAAAAAAAAAAGAGTTGTGCAGCTATCAGCATTCGGCATCCCACGCTGTCTGCCTTTGACGGACAGATGCTCTCTGTCTGCACCTTAGTCCTTGGGCTGCTTTGCAACCTGCCCTAACTGCCAGCCCTGCCTCACTTTCTGTAACTCAGCTCAGATGTGGCCCCCTGGAGATGTCCCCTCCAGTCTCCCCTGCTTGGTCGTTTCTATGGGTGACTCAGTGAAATTACAGCAAAACCTGATGAGACATCCCTCCAGTGGAAGGAATCCAGTGTGAAACATTGTGGCCAGACAGCCTGGGTGACTTTTGTGCTGAGAACGGGGAAGCCACCCGACTTGTTGAGTCTGCCTCAGCACCCGCCCCCCACTCAGACACGTAAACATGGCACAAACAGTCCCACTTGAAGGGAAGCAGAAGTATTACTGGAATCATGGTAGGTCATTGAGGTTTAGAAGCTTGTGGTCGTGAGGATTTTTGGAGAATCTGTTGGAGGAAGCCAGACCTCCGCCCTCTGACTCAGTGGCTCCGTGCTCTGAGCTCATCAGCCTCTGCTGTGGCTTCAAAGGTCATTCGCCTCCCAAGGGGCTATCAGGACCCCCTGGGGCGAGGAGTACAGGGCTCAGCACCTCGCCTGGCTCATCGGGAGACTGAGCAGGTGTGGCAGGATGACTGTGGCTCACCTCCATGTGTGGGCCCTGGAGGTCACGGAGTTCCTCATCATGGAGCAGATCCTCTCGGACTCGAGGGTGTTTCACAGGCTTTCAGATTCTAAAGTATCCCCTGCGTTCCCTTGCCCATGGTTGCCTGGCCGTGTGACTCCTGATTGTCACTTTCTGCCTCAGGTGTCTCGTTTCTGCTAAACAGAACATGTGAGATTTCCCTGGCATCCCCACCAGTGTCGACGTGCAGATGAATATCAACCCACAGACCCCGATGCTGTTGGTCTGTCCCTCTGGGCAATCATGAGCCCCCCAGATCAGTGGTAAAGAACAGCCCTTCCTATGCTGCCCCATCTGGCTCCTCCTGCATTCGGGTGGCACGTGCCCTCAGGCTTCCCCCCTGCATTCTTATTTTGTAACTTCCCTGGTAGCCCATTCATAGTTTTCACCCTAAACTCTAGGTTTAGACGTGGACATTTGGCACACATGTGGTTTATAAAGCCTGAGGCCAGGCCTAACCCTTAGTATCCAGTGATGATGAAATGGATGCATTTCCCATTTCCCTCCCTGCAATTAGGTCTTGATGCTCTACCCTAGTAGGTGGTTGGTATGAGAGGTTCCATTCGCATTGACCTTGTGTGAAAACCCAATCTTGCCAAGTACTTCTCTCTGCCACCATCCAGCTGGTGACTCTTTCAGCTGAATTATTTTGCCTGCTAGGTTACTCACCAGGTGTCATTCTAGAGTCCGCATGGCCTTAGGGTGGGATCGCATGGCTTTCATTGAATTACCTGCTGTGTGACCATAGCCAAGTTGCTTAACCTACCTGTGCCTCTTTTTTTCACCTGTAAACAGTAATGTGGGATAATAACACCCCTGCCTTCTACAGGGTTGCTGTGATGATAAAATGAGGATGTGTGTTACATGCCTTTTAAATGGTAAGACTTAAACATCTTTGCTGTTATTCCAATCATAACTTTGATAGTTCAGTAAGTCCTCACTTAATGTTGTCCATAGGTTCTTGGGAATTATGACCTACAGCAGGCCCTTGAATAATGTTTCATTAAAATGTTGACGAGAACAAAAATTTGGTTTCACTCTGTATCTTTTCACTTAAACCAGAGGACAGAGACCCTCTGTGAAATTACAGTGTCTTTGGAGAAAAATCATCTTATATATGAGTTATGTTTGTGTATTTTTACCTGGTCTTTTCCCAAAAAGATTTCAGGTGACAGAAGAATACAAGCCAATATGATAAATCATTTTTTTTTATATTTTTTGAGACAGAGTCCTCTCTGTCACCCAGGCTGGAGTGTAGTGGCGCCATCTCGGTTCACTGCACCCTCCGCCTCCCAGGTTCAAGCGATTCTCCTCCCTTAGTCTCCTGAGTAGCTGGGATTACAGGTGCTCGCCACAGTGCCTGTCTAATTTCTTTTTTTTTTTTGTATTTTTATTAGAGGTGGGGTTTCACCGTGTTGGTCAGGCTGGTCTCGAACTCCTGGCCTCAAGTGATCCTCCTGCCTCGGCCTCCCAAAGTGCTGGGATTACAGGCATGAACCACTGCGTCCGGCCAATAATCCTTAATAAAAATGTGGACTGAGAAAGCTGGACCGAGGACTGAGGACCGTCCGGGAAGGGAACAGCAGCTACCCCGTGCTTGCCTTCATGCTGGGAAGGCTGCAGGTCTGGCTTTAGGAGGAGCCTGTGTAGGGTACGAGGGGCAGCGGCAGCTCCACAGCAGGCGGCAGCCCACGCCCAGTGGGTGCACACCTTCATCCAACTCAGGGCTGGCAGTCAGGAAGATGAAATGCCATCCACGTCAGGTTTCGGTCTGTCTCCCACTCACCGAAGAATAGTCCCTCCTTTAAGGGAGGCGCTGAAGAGTGCTGAGAACTTGCTTCCCACCAAGGCAGGCTTGGGCTTCAAAAGATCAGAACCTGACCCAAGTGGCCCTAGTTTTCCACCATCCCACACCATCCCACCAACGCTTCAGAAGTCCTGCCAGCATCAAGCCGGGCATGAGGCAGTCCAGACAGCTCATCACTGCCCTGGGGAGACACAGGCATGTCACAAACCTGTGAGGCTCAAGACCGCATCCTGCACAGGGTGCAGGAGCAGAGGCGGGGCAACGGCCTCTGCTGTCGAGGCTTTGGGAGGTTGCTGTGGAAGAGGCAGGCATGGCCGAATCAGACCCTGAAGGATGACTTAGGTGGAGCACGGGGAAGAAAGGTGGTCTGGATAGACATGCAGGATGCTGGGTGTGGGGCAGGGCTGAGTCAGGGGAGCCTCCCTGTGCTCCTTAGCCCGAGGCCATTGCCTGGCTGTAAGCGGCAGCTTGTCCTGCCGGCTGGCTGGCCGGCTGCAGGCAGTTCTCAGCATTAAGTCCAAGATGACTTCCATTCTGGTGACTCGAAGGTGGTTTTGTATATTGTGCTTCATCTCTCAGGGACGAGTCCTTAATTAAAAGCAGCCGGGAGCTTAGAGAGACCCTGGCTTCTCTGCACACAGGTGATGGGTTGTGTGCCTGGCCAGGAAATGGTTCATTTAATTAGGCTCCGAGGGCCTGGTTCATCCCCTTCAGGGAAGCTTAAGGTTACATGTGGACAACAGGAGCCTTGTGTGTGCCTGTGGTTGACCCAAATGTAGTGATTTTCATTTCTCCTTTCCATTTGTCTTCTTTGTTCTGCCCCTTCCTGACCCTTTCTTTAGGAAACCGTTGTGGCCCCTTCCAGACTGTGAGCTTCCAGAGGGCAAAGCTTTGGGGTTTGGAGTATGAATGGCTGAAAGCGAACCCAGGAGGCCTGCTTTTGTTTATTATTTATCTCTGGATGGTCAGGGCACCTGTCTGAGAAAAGAAAGAGATGGAGGGGACTTAACCGTTTCCTGAAAAAGCTCTTTGTTGTTAATGGCATGTGGAAGACTCATTTCTAAGTAGAATAAATCATTTGTTGGTTAAAAATGGCTTCCTAATGTTGGCCCTCTCGGCCAGCCTCAGTTGCATTAAACCCTAGGTAACCAACCACAACCCCCGCCTTGAGTTGTGTGCCTCATATGAGCGGGTACAGATGCTGCTGCACCCTCGAAGGGGTTACATGACGAAAAATCCACTGGAAGTAGAAAATGCTTTTAATCCCCCTAACCTGCCAAGCGTCATGGCTTAGGCTGGCTGACCCTAAACCTGCTCAGAACATGCCTACAGTTTGGTGAAAGCACCTGGCGCGCAGTGGCTGTAGAGTGTCATCGCTCACCTTTGTGATCACAGGGCTTGTGGGGAGCTGTGGGAGCTGCTGTCTCCCTGTGTCATGAGGGAGGATCAGACCGTGCATCGCTAGCCCAGGAAAAGATCAAAATTCAAACTACAGCTTCTACTGAATACTATCGCAGAATCAAAAAAATCTTAAGTCAGAAACATCTGTGTTACTCCGCCAGATGTGCTGTATGTACCATTATCTCAAATCTATGTTGCGTGGCTTGCTCACTTTTTTTGTTTGTTTTGTTTTGTATTTTGAGACAGAGTCTTGCTCTGTCACCCAGGCTGAAGTGCTGTGGCGCGATCTCTGCTCACTGCAACCTCCGCCTCCTGGGTTCAAGCAATTCTGCCTCAGCCTCCCAAGTAGCTGATTACAGGCCTGCGCCACCACGCCCGGCTAATTTTTGTATTTTTAGTAGAAACAGGGTTTCACTATGTTGGCCAGGTTGGTCTCAAACTCCTGACCTCAGATGATCCGCCCACCTCAGCCTCCCAGAGTGCTGGGATTACAGGCGTGAGCCACTGTGCTCAGCCATCGCTTGTGTTTTAATGTTGCCAAAATTGGGAAATTGCTTCTTACACTTAATGTGTACACTTAGCGATGTTATAATTACTGGTGCATCTTACAACTTACAGCCTTCACAGGAAGAAAGCAGGCTGTGCTTGCACTTAAAGAATATAGCCCTTGGCCAGGCGTGGTGGCTCATGCCTGTAATCCCAGCACTTTGAGAGGCCAAGGAGGACGGATCACCTGAGACCAGCCTGGCCAACATGGTGAAACCCCGTCTCTATAAAAATATAAAAACTAGCTGGGCATGGTGGTGCACACTTATAATCCCAGCTACTCGTGAGGCTGAGGCAGGAGAATCGCTTGAACCTGGGAGGCAGAGGTTGCAGTGAGCCGAGATCGCGCCACTGCACTCCAGCCTGGGCGTGCAGGCTGGAGTGAGACTTCGTCTCAAAAACAAAACAAAACAAAAAAATATGGCCCTCAGCTCCAAGTGACTGCTTAAAGAGGAGAGAGGCTGGACCTGGAAGTGTCCTCTTGTGTGTGGCCCTGGCAGGCGGGGGGCCAGTTTCTCACTAGGCTCTGCTGGGCAGTAGGCACTGAGCCCCTGCCCACACGCCAGGAGTCCCCGAGGCCCAGAGTGGAAAGGTCACGTGTCGGATCTGCTGTGGGCTGTGGGCTGTGGTGAGGGGCAGGAGAGCCCAGCCCTGCAGCCCTTCCCAGGCAACCCCAGGCACCTTGGGTCTGCCATGACCAGGCACTTGGGGGAGAAAGCTTTGGTCCTCACAGTCCCATAGTTCCCCCGATTCTATTCTTTTTTCCTCCCCTGTCCCCTGAGCCTGACTGGGGATGGGGGCAGCTCGCCTTGCTGACCCGGTGGTGCCTGGTCTTTGGAAGAGCTGGGTCAGTCTCAAATTGAGATTCTCATTCCCCTCCACCTCGTGTTGGCTGGGACAGCCGGGGCCAGCAGCTTCCCCATGCCTGGGTTTTCTCATCCACAGGTGGGGGGGTGCCCTCAATCCTGCCTCCGAATAGGTGCGCCATACCCTAGCTCACGTGGCTATTATCCTAAGGAGATATGTTTTGATGCTTCCTGGGGTGAGCAGGAGCCCCTGGGGTCCCCCTCTGGTTACTCAGGGGTACCACTTGCCTGAGTCTCTGGGAGCACAGCTGCTTCCCATCCAAAAACAAGCTTGGCCACCCGGGTGTGACTTTCAGGCCCGGTGTGAAGCTGCCGCCTGTGCAGGTGCCTTCTCATTGCAGAGGTGGCCATGCTCAGAGAGCCATTAGGCAAAATGGGTCGGAAGCTCCAGCCTCGGCTACATGAAGCTGTGCTTCCGTGGCTCAGTGTTCCTAATGACAAACTGAGGTCCCTGTAACGAAGCTGCCCTTGGGGAGCTGGGGAGCAGGCTTGTGTTTTCCCTACACTAAGTAGTGGTGGTGGGGTGGGGATTCCTGCATCTCTCATAGGCTGGTGGAGGCCACGTGTCCACCTGGACAGACCGGTGAAGGGAGCCCCACTGAAGGGATCCTGACCTGGAGGCCATCTCCCTAGGCGAGGGCAGCCAGCTTGCAGGCCCTCGCTGGGAGGCCTTTCCCAGCTTGTGCTCTTGTACCTTTTTGAATTCTGACCTATGTGAATATATTACCTATTATACATAAGTAAACACTTTTTTTCTTGAGTCGGGTTCTTACTCTGTCACCCAGGCTGGAGTACTGTGGTGCAAACACGGCTCACTGCAGCCTTGACTTCCCGGGTTCAAACAATCCTCCCACCCTAGCCTCCTGAGTAGCTGGGAGTACAGGAACACGCCACCATGCCTGGCTATTTTTATTATTATTATTTTAGTAGGGACGGAGTCTTGCTCTGTTGCCCAGGCTGGTCTCGATCTCTTAGTCTCAAGCGAGCCACCGCAGCTGGCCTTTTTTTTTTTTTTTTAAATTCTTAAGAAAAGCAGTGTGCCAGGGCCTGCCCTCACCCTTGGAGTGACCCAGGAGGTGCTGCGTGCTGCCTCACTGGGTCTCACTCCAGCCGCACTTTGCTCCTCTCTGTTCTTGCACTTGCCTCAGTGGCCTCTGCAGCAGAGCCTCATGCCAGCTCTTCCCTCTTCTTGGGATGCCCCTGTTATTTTTCCCTGCAGTCTTGGAGGGCTGGCTCCTTGGTCATTATTCACATGTCATCTCTGTGCCACCTCCTAGACTGCTGACTTGACCCCACAGCAACCCCCTTCTGTCGTCTCCTGCAGGTTCGCTTCCTGCCTCTTTTTTTTTTTTTTTTTTTTTTTTTTTTACCTTGAGACAGAGTCTCTCTGTGTCGCACAGGCTACAGTGCAGTGGCACAGGCTACAGTGCAGTGACACAGTCTTGGCTCACTGCAACCTCTATCTTCCAGATTCAAGTAATTCTCCTGCCTCAGCCTCCTGAGTAGCTGGGATTATAGGCGCGCACCACCACACCTGGCTAATTTTTGTATATTTTTTGTAGAGATGGGGTTTTGCCACATTGGCCAGTCTGGTCTTGAACTCCTGAACTCAAGTGATCCACCCTCCTCAGCCTCCCAAAGTGCTGGTTACAGGCGTGAGCCACCATGCCTGGCCTACCCTTGCCTCTTGGGGATGCCTCTGTGGCTGGACTTTGCTGTCAGAGCAGGGCCGCCCATGTCCATCTCTTCCCGTGCTGAGCCCTTGCACCTGACACAGGCCTGGGGCGGGCATTCGGGGTTTATGGAACAGTGTGAATTTCTCCTTGACATGGGTGTTGTAACCCCCAGTTCCAGAGACTTAGGAAGGTTACACTCAGCCAGCAAGTGACTGACCGAGGATTTGAACCTGTTCGGTTTCGAGGTTGGTGTTTTTACAGAATGCCACACTGTATATTTTGTTTCTGACACGAGTGTATGTGCCACTTGAAATGCTCTTTTATCTTTTTAAGAAAGTTTTGGGCCTTCTGGAAAAATAAAAGGAACAAATTGTCACAGAGCCCTCTGCTGGACGTCGGCAGCTGCAGCATTCTGGCGTGGCAGTTTCCTCTGAGCGCACCCGAGTACGCAGAATCTGTTTTTGATTCCTATCTCGCTGGTGGTGGGCTCTCGGCCAACAGGCAGATCAAAAGATGGAATGTGTTCATTTGGCCATTTTAAAAAAAACCGAGGTACAAGGGTGCACTTCTTAAAGACAAGGGCGCCGTGGGTTAGACTCCGTGGGTCTGAGCTGCTCTGGCTTTTGTGCTTTTTTTAAGGGTTCATCTCAAGTTTCTTTTTCTGGTTGAACAATTTTTTTCAACATTAATAACTAATGGAGAAGAGGAAGAGGCAAAGTAGAACCATATGGCGGCACAAACACGAACCTCACTTGTGGCCGGAAACTTCTGATTTGTATCTCTTCGTGTGATCAGCTGTTGGGTTGGATGATTTAAGAAAAAAAAAAAAGGGTTCAGTTTGGGCAAAAGCAGTTTCTTTTTGAACCTAGCTGTGCTGTATATATCTGCATGTCCTTCCTCAGACATTGGCCCGTAGCTGCGTGGCTCTGGTCAAGTTACTTCTCTAAGGCCCTGTTTCCCCTTCTTTAAAACAAGGACTGGAGCGCGTGTCTGTGTGAAGAGCCATTGTCAGGATCATAGGGAAGGGCAGGGAGAGCTGCTAGCATAGTGCCTGCCACGCAGGACAGGGCTATTACGATCACCTGGTCCTTCCACGGATTATTATTCAGGTGTCACCTGAGGCCGTTGCCAATGGCATCCTGGTCTCTCCCTTACCTTCTACCTTCTGGGGGTTTTTCTTCTCCCTGCCCTAGTTCACTTTACCCACTCCCCACCTGTCTTTCCAGTGGCCTCCTGGGTACCACCGAGCCCGGCAAAAGTATCGGTGGTGAAGGACTTGTGGCTCCTGCTCCCTGGGGTGAGCACACTCCTGTGGCAGCAGAGGAACTGGTGGAGCCCTGAACTCCCAACAGAAAGACGGCAGGCACTGTCCTGACCAGTGTAGTGTTTATTATTCCAAGTCACTGGGAATTATGTTTAAATTCCCCCAACAGCCTGGATTGGTCTGACACCTTTGGTGTTATCTGAACATTCCCTCCAAGGCTGTTAGGCAGTTCAGATGGGTGGTTTAGACAGAAACCATCCGGCTGCCGCGTGTCAGCACCGCTCCTCCTCCTCCTCAGAGGCCCTCCCTGGCTTTGGAGGTGACAGAGCCAGTGCCACACGCACCCCAAAGTGAACTCTCAGCTTTGTTTGGACCTGTCGTTTCATTTAAATCACTGTACAAACCCATGGTCTGTGACACTTAATGTGATTTCTTCCACTGCTCTAAGCACTCGACATGAGTAGGGGGCGGGGGCCGGGGTTCAGATGAGTGTAGGGACTGGTTAGATTACAGAGATACACTGCCTTCATTCTGGTTCTGTAATATGACCTCAGACCACAGGATTAATATCCACTTACATGGAATCAGCATGCATTGACTGATCCCTGCTGCAGCGGGCTTGATGCTGCGCTGAGGCTGAAGGGCCTGTCTTGGCCTTTGTAGGTGTGGAGTCAATTCACAATGAAAAATGCTAAGTGGTGAGGAAGGAGTAAGGTGAAAGCCATTGGCAGTATTAGAACAGCCATCCCCAAAGCATTTAGGATTCAGTTGATATTAGTGTTACTGCAGGAATTCTGAAGAATTTGACATCTTGATAAAGAAGTTGGAGTTTGGGCCAGGCCCTGAAGGATCAGTAAGATTTAAGAGAGCAGTGGGGATTGGCTGTCAGATTTAGCAAATAAAAATACATGGCCTGGCCAGGTGCAGTGGCTCACACCTGTAATCCTAGCACTTTGGGTGGCCGAGGTGGGTGGATCATGAGGTCAGGAGACCATCCTGGCTAACGTGGTGAAACCCTGTCTTTACTAAAAATACAAAAATTAGCTGGGCGTGGTGGCGCACACCTGTAATCCTAGCTACTCGGGAGGCTGAGGCAGGAGAATGGCATGAACCTGGGAGGCGGAGCTTGCAGTGAGCCGAGATCACGCCACTGCACTCCAGCCTGGGTGACAGAGCTGGACTCCATCTCATTGAGAAAAAAAACACATGACCCATGTAACCTTTAGGAAGTATTCATACTAAAATGTTATTCATTGTGTATCTGAAATTCAGATTGAACTGGTCTCCCTCTATTTTATCCAGCAACCCTCAATGGGGAAGATGTTTAAGTGGGGGAATGCACGTGCATGTTCAGGGAGTGGTGAATGGGACCGTGTGGTTGTTTGAGGAGTTTCGGGCAGAGGTGGAGGGACGGCGTGGGTATGAGACAGGATCAGTGATGGTGCCAGGTCGTGACTAATGCACCTTTGGGCAGCTGCTGTGGTCCAAGTCTGTGGGCACACCGTGTATTATTCCACATTTCTCATTCCCCATGACAACGAAAATGTTATTATTCCAGAGCAGATTATCTTTGATCAGAAGAAACAGTGCTGATGGAAATATGGCCAAAACTGTGGCCCAGCTTGAGAGTTGATCCAAAAGGCAAAAATCGTGCCTGCTTGGGTGGAGTCAGTTGGCCATATCAAGTCCCAGAGGCTTTTCACTGTAGGACAAGCAGTGCCAGTTTTTGAGTTCCAGTTTAAATGTATGTTTTTCTGGGGTTGGTTAGTACCTGGCATACTGGCTTTCAGAAGTCCCATCACAGATCTTCAAGGGTGGTCTGTCTCCGTGCACCTCATCTACTGTGTTTGACAAATGAACAGTCTTGGGCTTTGCCTAAGGTTCCGTGGCCAGCTCACAGCAGAGCAGAGGCTAGAACCCAGGTCTCTTAGTTCTCACTCTTTCCACCAATGCTGTGGCTCCTTGAGGTCATATGTTAATAAAAAAATGCCAGGGCTTTCATGACAGCTCCGGTTCTCTTTGTTCAGTGCTTTCCCACCATACCATGGTTCATATCTGAGAGTGCTGGGTTGGAACCACACAGGAAACTTGTCATCAGCATCCATTCAGATTTAGTTCTGGACAAGTGCTTTTGCTAAAGATTCCTATTACCTGCCAATTTATTAATTTTAAAGTAAAGTTGATTGGAGTTTGGGAGGCTCTGTGTTGTAAAACTCCTTTCCTCCCTCTTTCCCTCCTTTCTTTCCTTCCTCCCAAATATATTAAGCATTTGCTGTGTGTCAGGCACAGCCACAGGCACTGAGAATCCTGCAGTGAATAAGATCGAAGTCCTTGCCCCAGTAAAACTTACATTCTAGTGAGGGATACAGATAACTGATCAATGAAAAAATACTCCACCTGGTGTTAAGTGCTAGGAAGAAATTACTCAGATGCTTTCGATTCATAGATGAATCTCTTGGATAGGAGTAGAGTCAAGCCTCTTTTATACCAAACCCTATTTTCTTGTGAGCTTTCCTATGTTGAGGTGACTTAGCTGCAAGCAGTGTGCCTGGCAGGAGAAGGGAAACAGCTGGCTCCAGGTGGAACTGGGGTGAAGCACCGGATCCTCACAGGTACGTTTGTACCCTGTGTCTGAAGCAGCACAGTGAATTCAGGTATGATCCAGGCTATTGTTGCCATCTGAGAGTAACAGGTGACAGATGATACTGTCTAAAGGAAGGGAAAGGAACCTGAACGTGTCAGGCAGTAACATACGTGCATTTCCCTGTGCCAGGCTCTGCCCTGAACACGGAATGCATTGTGTCATGTGGGTCCTCAAAATCACATGGGCATGGGCACCCAGATGGGTTGGTTTTATTATCCCCATTTTACAGGTACGGAAACCAAGTCTTAGTAGAGAAGTAAAATGACTTACCCAGGCCATAAGGCTACTTGTACGCAGCGGAGTCAGGAAGTCTAACTTCAGACCCTGTTTTCTCAATCTCTCCTGTAATTGAGGAAAAATTGAGCTGATGGTGTCAGGACTCCAACCAGAGAGAATGGGTTCCAGGCAAAAGTTGAGGCCCAACAGATAAGCCAAGGCAGCATCCCAGCATTATAAACAGAGATGCTTAGGGACAGGCATGATGTGTTAGGTGAGGTGGCTTCATTGGCTGTGGCAGCACAGCAAGGCCTCTTTCAGGTCCCAGATGGCCTTGGGTGGAAGCTGTTAGACCTTCCTTCCTCAGCCAGGACTTCCTTCCAGTTGAAGGGCTCTGTGGCCACAGCTAAGCAGGGCTGGGGCTAGGAGAGGGCTGTTTGCCACCAGAGGGTGCCTTTAGCATGCACTGTCCTTCCCCTTAGCTGGACATTAAACCAAAGTTAGAGTAGGAGGAGTAGGGACTTTGGACTCATCTGGCCCTGGTTTTGTTTTCTGTCTCCACTGCTTGCTTCTTGTGTGGCCCTTGGGTAACTTTATGGCTCCGGGCCTCAACTCTAATCTGTAAAATGGGGCTTTGCATACCCACTTTGCAGAATGCGTGTGAGTTTTCAAGTCAACAATATGCTCTATGTAAAGGGCCTACCATAGTGCGTGGTGCATGGCAGGCACATGGAAATGGTAAGGTGCATGATATTATCACCAAAACCAACTTTGAAAGTAGCCCCCATTTTTCTTATGTTTGTTAGGAAAGGGCAGATACACATGGAGAAAGAATTCTGAAAACAAGCACAGGTACAGGCCAGGCCTAGGGGCTCACACCTGTAAGCCCAGCACATTGTACACAGGGGTTGGTGGTGTATGTCTGTCTCTTTGGGTCCTGTCCCCTGTGTAAGAAACAGATCATCTCACCAAGGCCAGAATTTCTGTGAGTTACGAGACAGGGTTACAGTCCTTTAGTTGTGCTGGGCATTGCTTTCCAAGCTGAGTTCTAAAGCACCCTGGAGGGGCAGCAGAGGAGCCCGTGGAGGCTGGGTGGTCCCTGTGGTGGTGGGACTCCCTGTCCCTGCCTGTCTCTTGGATGGTGGCAAGGGCCTTCTGGAAGAACACAGGAACCACTGTCGCTGTCAGCCGTCTGCTGAGCTGCTCTGCTGGTGTCTTTGCCATACGATTGAATTTTTCCATTGGGAAGGGTTATTGGTGCAACTGGCAGGTGCTTTCCTGGTAAATGATATGGTGGGGCCCCCATAAACCCAGGCCCATGAAACAAATAAGTCAGCACATTGAAAATATAGCGTGGAAGTGACTCAGGCCTGAAGGAATCCATTTCTGAAAGTGCTGCCATCCCTTTCTGGGATATTTTGGTAGAAATTGATGTTTGAGTTGGGAGGAGGAGGCCAGTGGCCTGGTTACTTGCAGAACCTTGTGTCAGAGTCGCAACATTGGCCCAGCGTTTGAGTCCTGCCAGCCCCCGACCGCGGGGTCATCTTTCTTGGTGAGGCGGCCCCCTGGCAGGCCAGCCGGAGGTGAGCCCACTGGGGGCTCTGTGCTGTGGGGGAGCCGGGGTGAAGCTCTCTTTGCAGCAGATAGAGTTGACTCTACAAGCCAACTGGTAACACTTGGCTAGGGGCCTGGAAAGTACTGGAGACTCCACCCAGCATAGGAGCCTGTGGGAGTTCCCGGCACGGACGAGTTTTTCTACTCCGAGTTCTTTAGATTCCTGTGTATTTGAAATGTTTACCTTCTTCTCGGGACTTCAGCTTGTACTTTGCCCACCAGAGACCAATACCAAGCACATACACACTTAAATTTACTAGGCCACCCTGGTGACCAGGTAATTAAAGCTGCACACAGTTTTTGGAAGGAAGACTGTATTAGAAATCACGCTCCACTGTAATTCAAGAATGGGTTTCTTTATAGAGGGACACAGTTGGTGTCAGACACATGTGGAAAAGAAAAGAACAGGCCCATAATTTTGGCTCAGTACCCAGGGCCAGATGTTAAAGGTACTGACCATAATATGGCTGCAGTATTGTTAGCCACCTGAGTTTGGTGTGCTGTTTTAACCTCTGTTTCGACCTTGTCCTTTCTCTCTGCCAGGTCCCCAGTCTATGTGAGGATCTCCTGTCTTCTGTTGACCAGCCACTGAAAATTGCCAGAGACAAGGTGGTGGGAAAGGATTACCTTTTGTGTGACTACAACAGAGATGGGGACTCCTATAGGTGAGCTCATGCCCCGGGGATGCAGCAGGCACACCAGCCACACGCGGGCTGCCGTAGGTGCCTGCTGCAGAGCACAGGGACCTTGGACTTGGGCAGCTGGCAGCCCATTCAGCTTTCCTTCCGTTTGTTCCCTGCCCTCCTCTCCTTTCTTCTCTTGTCCTCCCCATTCTTCTCATCCTTCCATCTGTTATTCCAATCATGCAGCAGACGTTTGAAGAGTGCCACCCACAAGCATGAGAGATAGAGCAGTGGACCAAAGGCCCCCTGCCTTCATGGATCTTCCAGTCTAACGGGAGAGGGATGTTGTTCAAAAACAACTATTCTATTATAATTGCATTCAGTCCTGCGAAGGGCAGTGTACAGGGTGCGCATATGATGGGGATCCTGAGGGCAGGGAGGGTCTCTGTGGTAAGGGATCTACGAACGCAGCTCTGTCAGATATACAACTCTCCTCTCTCTTTCCGTCACCTCGCCCAAGGCTGTAAATAACTAAATTGACATTAGTCCCTGCCCTGGGTGTCTGATCACCAGGTCTAGCATAGGAGACACATTGGGTAACTGATAACTGTATGATGTGATTCATACAGCCAGTGCAAAGTCTGTTCAGGGTGGGACGGTAGCACAGAAGAGGCCATGGTCAGCTCCAGGAGGACTTCCTGAAGGAGGTGATGTCTGAGCTGGGTTTTAAGGGCATGTAGGAGTTATACCTCTATTTTTTAAGAGTGGGAATCCTTAAACTGGCCCAGTGTTTCCATGATGAATTGCAGTAGTCACTGCCTTGGAGAATGGTAGAGGAACACAGCCTGCTTTAGGTTTATTTGGAGACCACAGAACCAGGGTTGTCTTGAAGCTTCACCCTGATGCTCTCTTTGGAGATGGGGCAAGGCTTCTGGGAAGTCAAAGCAGGAAAAATGATCAGGAGTCAGCCAGTGTGGGCTTCAAACCAGCACAGCTCCCTGTGTCAATGGGACTTTGACAAATCACTTATTGTCGCTGGTCTTTTAGTTTTGTCATCTGTAAAACGGAAATAGTAGTGTTTGTTTACTCAACAGAATGCTTCCTGAAGAAAATAAAGAGGACAGTGGGAGGGAGGGAGAGGACGGGCAGGCAGGGAAGGCTCTCCCACAAGTGGGAACTGGAGGAGGAAAAGGTCCAGGTCTGGGGAAGAGCCTGCTGCGTGCTGAGGCCCTGGGTGATGAGCTCACCAGGATGGAGCTGGCAGAAGGCCAGAGGTGGAGAAGGCAGTGAGGGGAGGGCAGTGGGGGCGGAGATGAGGGAGGAGGCATGGCCAGGGCAGGTCTGGCAGGGTCTTGAAGGCCAGGCTGAGGGTAATAAAAGTTAGCACAGGGTTATTTATTGGGGGGATAAAAGAAGTAACACACGTGAAATGTTGAATGGCACAGACATTGTCATATACTTAAAAAGTTTAATACTGACTTATAAGAGACTAGACAACAGTTTTATAATCATGTCCCTTTCCTAGCTTTAAATGGAAATTAGGTAGAGAATATATTTTGCCCTCCTTCAGACCACAGACTAAAGTTGAAATGGTGAGAAGTGGTGAGATTTGAGGTCACTTTTAAAAGTAGAGCCAGCGGCCTCTGCAGGTAGGTCGGGATGGAAGAAGAGGAGGTGGGGTGTGAAGGGTGATTACAAGGCTTCGGACCTGAGCCACTGTTGATTGAGGTGAGGAGGACTCGGGGAGGAGCTGGCATAGGGACACTTTAAGCTTGAGAGGCCCATTAGATCAAAGTGGAGATACCAGGTAGGCTGTGGATGTACCATGTGGAGTTCCAGGAGAGAGGTTTAGGCTGGGGATGTGGCTGCAGATGTCCCAGCATATAGATGGTGATACAGCCCTGAGGCCGATCAAATTCATCCTTGAAGGGCTCATTCTGTGCCTGGAACTGCTGGTCACAGCATGGCGTCCAGGTGCTGTCCTTGGGAGCATCTTGCTCTGTCGCCCAGGCTGGAGTGCAGTGATGCGAACATGGCCCCCTGCACAAGACCATAGGCATGTATCACCATGCCCAGCTAATTTTTTTTTTTTTTTTTTTTGAGACAGAGTCTCACTCTGTTGCCCAGGTTGGAGTGCAGTGGCACGATCTCAGCTCACTGCAACCTCTGTCTCCTGGGTTCAAGCAGATTCTCCTGCCTCAGCCTCCCAAGTAGCTGGGATTACGGGTGTACGCCATCGCTCCCAGCTAGTTTTTGTATTTTCAGTGCAGACAGGGTTTCACCACGTTGGCCAGGCTGGTCTTGAACTCCTGACCTCAAATGATCCTACTGCCTTGGCTTCCCAAAATGTCAGGATTATAGGCATGAGCCATTGCGCCCAGCCCCAGCTAATTTTTTTGACTTTTTCTCTCTCTCTTTTTTTTTTTTTTTGTAGAGATGGGGGCCTCATTTTGTTGTCCAGGCTGGCCTCGAACTCCTAGGTTCAAGCAGTCCTCCCACTTCAGCTTCCCAAATTGCTAGGATTACAGGTGTGAGCCACATTGCCCAGCCAGGGAGCCACTGATGAAGTGGGTGGACCAGCCCTTAGAGAGAGAAGTCCAGTGAAGATGGTGAGTGGTCTTGACAGACCAGGGAGCAGGCAGGGAGAAGTATTCTCGCCCGGCATGCAGTTCAGGGAACGCTTCCTGGAGGAGGTGTTCCTTGAACTGGTCTTGCTTAATCAACATCATTATTATATTTATTATTTCCACCTAAAAACTCCAGTTGACTGTGTAAGGCAGCTGTTCTGCAGGAGCTGGTAGAAGGACGGGATCATGTCTAGGTCTGTGGCTAGGCCAGGCTCTGCGGGAGACTTGGTACCTGCAGCCCTTCCAGGTCACCCCTTTGTCCCCCACCTGCATTCCTGAGGCCCTACCACCAGCTCTGGGGGATCTCAGGCCTTTAGAGAGGAGCCTGGGGTGTGGAGGCAGAAAGTATGTCTTTCTTTCTCCTCTTCTCGATATGAAACTTCAAGGTCTTCTGATTCTGTCCACAGATTTCCATCCTGACTGTGTTTGATGGTTTGCTTAAATAAGATCCTTATGGTGTGACCGTTGCCAGCAGCACCGTTTGAAACCTGTTAGCCGAAACAAAAAGCCTTCTCAGAGGGAAATGAAAGGCCTGACTTTTGAAATCTAGGCATTCCTGTCCATCTGTCTTTTTTCAAATGGCCTCCATTTAAGCTCTTAAGTGTGTTCTGAGTGCCCCTTCCACTAAGAATATTCTGGTTAATGTTATGATATTTCCCTCAGCTACAATTACCCTGGCTTCAGGACTAACAGCTTGAAATGCTATCGTCTGTGAGCCAGTAGAAATGTGAGTTACAGGCTTCTTGCAAATTGCAGGCCCTCAGTCTGCCCGAAAGATGGGCTCTTGTATCTAATCAGGGTGCTTTGAAATGAACGCCACTTGGGTCGGGTCTTCCCGGCCTACAGGAAGGCGATGGCTGTCATCGAACTGTGGGAACGGTCCTGCGTATGAGTGTGCTGCAGAGTCTCAAAGGGCCACCCAGGGGAAGGAGGGAATTCAGCTCCACACCCTCAGATTCTTATCCACTCCCCCGGCCAGCAGAAGAACCAAGCCTTGTTTATAGATAAATCATGGTGACAGCATCTTTTCACCTGGATCTTTGTCTCTGAGATCTGATGAGAGGCTTTTGTTGATTTGGTGTTTTTGTTTTTTAGTGCTTAGGTGAGGCTGAGGCAGGAGACTCTGCTTGAACCCAGGAGACAGAGGTTGCAGTGAGCTGAGATCATACCACTGCACTCCAACCTGGGCAACAGAGTGAGACTCTGTCTCAAAAAAAAAAAAAAAAAAATTAGCTGGGCATGGTGATACATGCCTATGGTCCTGTGCAGTGGACCATGTTCACATCGCTGCACTCCAGCCTGGGCGACAGAGCAAGATGCTCCCAAGAAGGACAGCACCTGGGCGCCATGCCCGTGACCAGCATAAAAAAGCCAGAAAGCTGCTCCATCTCTTGGTTTGGAGAAGTGGAACACCAGCAGAATTCCCCTTTCTTCCTCTCCCGGGCTGTGAGGCTTCAGTCCACCAGCAGCATCTGCTTGGCACTAACTCAGGGCTGGGTACTGGGGACAAGGGCAGGCAGCACAGGCTCTCTGCTGTCAAAGACCTCTTGCAGTCGAGGGTGAGGGAAGAAGGACAAGGATATGACAGGCATGAGGATCAACATCTGTGTGAGAGGGAGGAGGGAGTGGTTGGTTCTGTTGTGGTGGGGGGGCGGGGGTGCAAGAATTCATTCTTTTTTATTTTTATTTATTTACAACTGTGATTGGACAAGAAGAATTCATTTATTTTTTTGTTGTTGTTTCCCTGAGATGGAGTCTTGCTCTGTTGCCCAGGCTGGAGTGCAGTGGCGCGATCTCAGCTCACTGCAGCCTCCGCCTTCTGGGTTCAAGTGATTCTCCTGCCTCAGCCTCCTGAGTAGCTGGGATTACAGGTGCATGCCACCACACCCAGCTAATTTTTTGTATGTTTAGTAGAGATGGGGTTTCACCATGTTGGCCAGGCTTGTCTCAAACTCCTGACCTTGTGATCCTCCCGCCTCGGCCTCCCAAGGTGCTGGGATTTTTTTTAATGAGCGTGTAGTTGAGTGCCAGGCACTGTTCTAGGTGCTGAGCAACCTGAAGAGAAGATGACAGAAAAGGCTCTTGCCCCCTCCTAGCTGAGGTTCTATAGTGAGCTATCTGCATTCAAATCGATTCCCATTAAATAAAATTAAGAATTTAGTCTCTTGGTCATACCGGTCACATTGTAAGTATGCAAGTAGCTACACATGGCTAGTGACTTGTTTTGGACAGCACAGATTTAGAACATCTCCATCGTCTCAGGAAGTTCTGTTGGGCAGCCCCGTTTCAGAGGGAGGAGTGACAGGCTACAAGAACTGACAGGTCAGCCCGCGCTTGGCTTCTCAGGAGAACTGAGGCATCGATTGTGGGCGGCACGCCTGTCTTCCCAGACATCTGGGGTCCCAGCTTGTTGACAGTTTCCTTCCCATGGTGTGCGAATGGCCCAGTGTGACCATGAAAGCTGGCTGCTGGTCATGGGGCAGCAGGGGGTGTCTCACCCCATTCTTGCAAAGTCTCTACCAAAACTGCGGTGAGCAGCAGAAAGTGGTCGGCTTGGAAACAAGGATTTCCAAGGCTCCTTCTGCTTTGAGGTGATCAGGAGTGTAATGACTGCCTGGAGACTCTTTGGGGACACCAAGCACAGCAACTCTTCCCCTACATGTACCGTTTGTGAACCAGCCTCTGAGAAAGCTGCCTGCGGGTGGCTGGTGGAAGAGGCCGCCCAGCTTATTCTGGTTCCATACTCCATGATCTACTGACGTAGGTGCCTGGTGGAGCATCACTTACCAAGAAGAAAGATGTCTGTGTGCAGAATTCTTTAAAACTGGGGTTTGGAAGATGATGAGCATACTTTTTTTTCCCCTTAACATGCATTCCACATCACAATGATGTGGTCAGGAGGGGATGCGGAAAAGGCATTGTGGGTGTCTGACAGTGGAAACAGCGAGGCGTTTAGACCAAGAGTGTGAAGGACTTTTTCTGAATTCCATGTTGTCTTCTCTGTCTTTTCATTCCTCTCTCACCTTTTTAATTCTGCTACTTTCTCTGAACACTCGGCCCTCTGAACCCCACCTGCGGGAATTAATGAGTAGATCTTTCCCTTATAACCCCCTTTCCAGTTCTCTGTGTGATTAAATGCTTTCCTGATGTGGCAAAGTACATTTCAAGAAATATAGCAAGTCTTTTGGGCTGCAAAAAGACTGGTTCTCATTACTTAGCAGTCTTCATATGTGTGCATAGCTCTTGGATGTTGGAAAAGCTATCCTGTGTTCACGTGGAGTACCTGATTGCTCAGGTTTTCTAATGTAATCAGCATTTCCCTGTGGAGCTGTGTCTCTTGCCCGCCTCTGTAACTGACAGCTCTCTTCTTAATGCTTACTACGTAAGAAGGTCTTAAAGTTTATGTAGAGCCTCCAGCAAATCAGGGAGGAGAGAGGGGCATCTGTTGAACTATAAGGTGGTGAACACATGGCCAGGAGCGGTGGCTCACACCTATAATCCCAGCACTTTGGGAGGCTGAGGCAGGCAGATTACTTGAGGCCAGGAGTTTGAGACCAGCCTGGCCAACACGGCCAAACTCCGTCTCTACTAAAAATACAAAAATTAGCTGGGCCTGGTGGCTTGCACCTGTAATTCCAGCTACTCAGGAGGCTGAGGCACGAGGATCGCCTGAACCCAGCAGGCGGAGGCTGTGGTGAGCCAAGATCACGCCACTGCGCTCCAGCCTGGGCGACAGAGTGAGACTCTGTCTAAAGAAAGAAAAAAAAATAGGTGGTGAACACAGAACTGAGAAAGCGGGTAAGAAAGAACTAGCATTTGTTGAACACTGACAGTCTGGCAAGCTCTGGGCTGGGCGCTTGATCTGCTTGTCTCATTTCTCGTGACAACCCCGTGTGTGGAGCAAGTAGCAGCCGCATTTTACGCAGGAGAAAAGTGAGGCTCAGGGAGTTGGGACACTTGCTGAGCATTCACAGCCAGTGAGAGGTGAAGCACGGGCGTGTGCCCCAGTCTGCCCGCATCAGAGCCCTTGTTCTGCAAACCTCCAGAAAGCCCTGTTTGTTGCCAGGACCCAGAAAAATCTTTGCTGGAGTTAGCGGCTTTGCCTCCGAGATTTCAGATAGCCAGGGCTCAGGCTCCCTGCTCGCTGGCCGTGTCTTCATGGAACGATTCATGGTATATACTTTTCCTTCCTTCCCTCCAGGTCACCATGGAGTAACAAGTATGACCCTCCCTTGGAGGATGGGGCCATGCCGTCGGCTCGGCTGAGAAAGCTGGAGGTGGAAGCCAACAATGCCTTTGACCAGTATCGAGACCTGTGAGTCATTTTCTCCTGTTGCACTTTAGCGCTTGTGATTTTTGAGAGGTAAATCCTAAGTGGCAGTGTTCTATCTGGAATCTGTTACCTGGCCAAGCATTCTCCCTTGAATCTGTTACCCGGCCAAGCATTCTCCCTTGAATCTGTTACCCGGCCAAGCATTCTCCCTTGAATCTGTTACCTGGCTCACCTAACTAAAATTGGGAGCCTCCCATAGCAGGATGCAGGGCACTCGTTTGGTGGTTGGGTTGGTTATGAGATGACTCGGTCATAGAATGCTACCAGACTTCACTATGTGCTGTTCCCCTGCATCGTGATTCATAATAACAGCAGGTGCCACTGGTACAGTGCCTACTGTGTATAAGAAACAGTGCCAGGTATTTCTACATAGCATCTCAAATCCTCACAAACATAGCTAGTTTAGTCCTCATTTCTCAGATTAAGAAATTAAGACACAGATTAAAGTATTTGTCCACAGCAAGGGGTAGAGCCAGGAATTAAAGTCAGACCTGTTTATCTCCAAAGGCCCCTATGGATTTTTTTGCCATACCACATGCTCAGTTCTGACCTGGAGCTCAGGGGCCTCTGCCTCCAGCTGCTCCCAGGCCAAGATTAGTGCAGTCCTTACAGAGCAGGAGCAGAGCAGCAAACATCTTCCTGAATCCTGAGTTGTTTGTGGCCTCGGCACCTGCCTTAAAAAGTGTTTTGCTAGATCTGTTGAGATTTCTTCCTGCTCCATCTAATCCTGCCTCCCAGCACCACAGCACCAACATGTCACTTAGTTGTTCAGGCTTACAAGGAAGGGCTCCAGAGAAAGTTAGCCATAATCAACAGAATCTCATTTATAATTAAGCTCTATACTGAAAATACAGCAAAACTGTAAAATAGGCAATACTAATTCAAGTTGGCAGACTTTTTTCTGTCAAGAACCAGATCCTAAACGTTTTAGGCTTTGCAGGCCACATAAGGTCTCTGTTGCTGCTTCTTGGTTTGTTTTCTGTTGAACCTTTCAAATGTAAAATTCACCTCTTGAGCTTTGAGGTGGGTGGGGCTTGGCCCCCAGTCTGTAGTTCTATTATATACGAATATTTTATATACATTATCTTTACTCCTTAACAAGAACCTCTGGGGAAGATGGTTTTGTTCCTCCTTTTACAAATGAGACCAAGGTTCCAAGAGGTTAAATGACTCACACAAGACCACAGGACATGGAGGTGAAAAGCTAGGATTTGAACCCATATTTATCTGAAATTCCCACAAATTGTTGATTTTCACAGTCAAAATAGGCTTCAGTCTTTTAAAGGTTCTTACATCTAGAACTTTGTCCTATTGTAGAATAGCTCCTTCCCCAGTGATACTGAAAAGCTGACTCATTGCTCTATGGTAGTTTACTTGTAATTGTTTTTTACTATCTTCTTTTATCTGCCCATTTTGTAAGAAGCCAATCCAGCTATTAAACAAGAATGCCCAAGTAGAATCGGTTTAATATTAAAGTGATAATACTGGTAATAAAATAACGATGGTGATGATAACAGTTACCAGTGGCCATGCAAGTGGGCCTCCAGGTGTTCTCTGTCTCATTCGGTCTTCACAGGAACCCATGAGAGAGGGTTATCCCCCTCTTACAAACGAGCTGACAGATCAGAAAGGTGATATAACTTACCCAGGTTCACAGAGCTAGTAAGTGGTGGAACTGGGATATCAAACCATCCTTATCCAGCTCCAGAGTCCAACATCGATTTATTTACTCAGCAGACATTTGAGTGCCTCCCATGAGCCAGGTGCTCGCTGAGTACCAGGGATGCACCTCGTACATGGTAGATGAGGCCCCTGCCCTCACCACACTCCATTGTGGAAAAACAAACAGTGGACAAGTGAACAAGTCATTGCTGCTGGTGATAACAGGGAGCAGCTGACTTGTTACGTAGAGCGGCCCATGAGGCCTCTTGAGGAGACACTTGACTGAGGTCTGACATTGAGGAAGCCAGCCAGGCAGGGGGGCTGGTTGTGCCAGGGTCTCTGAGGCAGGGGCAAACTCACCTAAGGCCCTGAGACTGGTGCCCCTTAATGTGCACACACAGCTGTCAACCAGCAAGTGCACACCCTCAGCCACTTTTAAATTGGAAGTCAATTTGATAGAGATTTGGGCAAAATTGGCCCCTTTTATATGTAAGCTTCTTGGGAGCCATCTCAGGATACTCCAGGAATACAGCCTGCCCTTTCAGCTAAGTTTGAAGGTGGAAGTGGAAAGTTCCCCCTTGAAAGTGTTTGCTAGATTTTCCCCCAGCTTGGGGAGCTAACGTGCCATGCGTGCCATCCCCTAAGCCTGAGGAAGTTGCCTGGCTTCACCCCTTCTGTTCTATGAGGAGGCTGTACTCTGGCTTATTACTGGGCTGCATGTTGAGATATGGAGGTGGGGGTGATTCTGATTCTTTATGAGACTTAAGTGTTCATGTTGTTACTCCCTTAATAAAGTGAATCAGATGTGTTGCCTTACTTTGCCATTTAGGGCCAGCCTTGGGGAAGAGCCCAGTTTCATCTTGGACTTCTGCTTCCCTTGTTCTCCCTTCCCACCTCATCGTTCACATATGTAATGATACATGGTGTATGGTTCTGCAGGGGCTTTTTTGGCCTGTTATCATGAGAATTTCCCTACTATCATTAAAACTCTTCAGAATAATCACTGAATCCTTACAGTGACTATAGGACAAGTGGGAGTTATTCCATTTGGCAGCTGATGAAGCTGAGGCTCAGATTAAGTACTCAAGCTGGTTAACACAGCTAGAAAACCACAGGAGCCGGGAGTCATAGCTAAGGCCTCACTCTTCACGCTGCCTCTGGTGAAGGCTTTCCCTTCCCTGGGAAATGTGTATTTGTAAGGTGGCTTTTGATTTCTGTGTGCCTTTGACTTGCCTACACACTCCTCTCTGAAGGTAAACTGACTCGGGGGAGTTGAAAGAGGGGTGACAAGACAGCATCCTGCCCCCAGTTGGGGGTCCAACTGGATAACCCAGACCCCGAGGGTCTGCAACAGTGTGTAGTGGGATCCAGGCTGGTGCCGTTCTGTTCCCAGCACCTCGGGAGGAAGGAGGAGAGTGGCCCCACAGGAGAGGCAGGAGGCCCTTCCTTACCTTGCATGTGCAGGGGCAGTGGGGCCAGGCTCTTCCTGGGTGATAGGGACCGCAGACCACCAAAGGGACAGCAGTTGGAGCTGCCATCCGGGATACCAGAGGCATGAATTTTGACTCACCCAGTGCCATCCGAGTGTGCTGAAGAGCTCTCTCTCCTGGGACCACATGCGAGGAACGTTTTCCCAGCTGAACAACATGTGACGAACCAACCCATTTATAGTCTAAAAATTATGAGAACAAGTCTCTTTTTTTTCTTTTTTAAAAACGTCTTGGTACATTGTGGTACATTGCTCATCTCCAGAAGTTCCCATTCCCAGAGTGCCCCGCGAGGCTGTTGGTGGCCACATAAGTGACCACAGCAGGCCCTGGAATGCAAGCTCTTTTCCCCATGGCTTTGGAGCAGAGGGGAGTCAGCTGGGTGGCCTTGTCTCCTGAGGGGCATTGGCCAGGGTCACACTCGGTTTTCTAGGGACCAGGCTGTTCCATGGGGTGGAGAGGCAGTAGGCCATCCCTTTCTCTTCATCTTTTATCTAGCCCTTCCCCACACAAACACTTTCTCACAGAAAGACTTGTTTGTTGTTCCCTGAGCAAGACCACAGCTCTCCCACCTGTCTTCTGTTCAGGTTGGCAGATGGGTTCAGGCAAGGTCATTCTGAGAGGAGACCTCCACCCAATGCTCCCGTCTGCTGGCTTGGTCACCCTGAGCTGCTGCCTGAGGGGCCAGGAAAGTGGCTGGTGTCCCCGGCCTGTGAGAGATGGCCGGAGCCTCAGCCAGACCCACCCTGCCAGGAGAAAAGGGGAGTGGCTGGAGAAGCCACCCCTTGAGAGCAGGCTGGGCTCGCCCTTGTGCCCAGGAGGGCTGCACAGGTGCAGCTGCCACTTTCAGGCCACACACTTCAAGCTAGAGCTTGGCCTGCGCCCCTGGTGGTTGGGGGTTGGAAGAACAGACTGTGTTGACAGGGTCTTTAATTCACAACGATTCCAGATGCTTCTGAATTCTTGGATCCTGATGAATCGCAATCAGGACTATGTTTGGCTTGAGCTCCAGCCTCATGACCACCAACCCCATCGAATGACTGAGAGCTGCCAGGCTCCTGCCACGTTGGAGCTCAGAATCCTCCCGTGGGGACACCATGCTGCAGCCAGCCTCCAGGGAGCCGCTTGTTTTATGGCCTAAAAAGTCTCTTTATGCTGGGAAGATCACACTGGACTTTGCTCACACAGAGATTTGACCCAAGAAAAGGAATAAAGAGGCCTCGGATACCCTGTCTTGCCCCTATTCCTGCCCCCACCGTACCCTGCTGGCTCATGCCAGAAGATTGGACTTGCTGTCTGTGGGCATGTTTGTTGTCAGCTGACGTAGCACCCACAGGCACTGGCCATGTGTGTGCCACAGTCAGGAACGAGGTGCCTGCCCCCCACCCATTAACTCATTAGCTTTGTCCTTACTCCTTGAGGCCCTGCTTGAAAAGATTAATGGTGCTTTGGGAGGCTGAGGCAGGAGGATTGCTTGAGGCCGGGAGTTCGAGACCAGCCTGGGTGACATAGCAAGACCCTGTACCTCCAAAAAATAAAATATAAACATTAGTCAGGCATAGAGGCACACACACACAAAGGCCTAGCTACTCAGCTGAGGTAGGAGGATTGCTTGAGCCCAGGAGTTCAAGGTTACAGTGAGCTATAGTCATGCCATCATACACCCAGCCTGGGTGACAGAGTGAGTCTTTGTCTCTGGAAAAAAAAAAAGAAAACTAAAAAATAAAAAATATGTGAAAGGAGACATTGGTAAAGAGATAGGCTTGAGGGTCCAGAGACCTCGAGCATGATCCAGGCAGCCCACGGGCCACACCAGCCTCCTCAGATAGCAGAACTTACCGTCTCCCCAGAGGCTCCCTCTGCCACTGGAGAGAAAAATCTTCTTCACTGGATCCTGAGGGAAAGACGTAGATTCTGTCTTCAGGCTCTGGGCTTTGATCCCTGGCTCTGTAAAGGCTCTGACTTTGTAGGGAGTTGGATTTAATCATAAGCACATGGAATCAATGTCAGAATGGTGGAGCTGGGCCAGGGGACGGGTTGACCAGCAGGCCTTTCTGGCTTGTAACTCCTTGGAGATGTGGCAGCCCCTCTCCCCTGTGGATTGAAAGGGCTAGCAGTTGGGAGCGTGACTCCTTAAGGTGGGCAAAAGGCGAGTAGGGGTGCAGGGGGCTGAGCCGTATGTCCTCACGGCTCCCTCTGAAGTCCACTAGCTCCTGGCTTGCCCTGCCTCTGCTGGGTCCCTGCGGCATTCTCACATCCAGGTCCGTTCCATGCTGATGATTCCCTTCTCTGCCATCCTCAGGGGCAGAAAGAGATCATAGTAGTACTTTCCCTAGGAGAGTAACTGTCACTACCCAAACAGCCTTGTTTTTAGATGAAAAGAGCCAGTTTGCGCAAATGCTTAGGAGATGACAAGCACATTTTGCTGGTGTGCTGGGGCCAGGTGAGGGTATTATCTGCTCGCAAGTCACTTTCATTTTCATCACTTCCGCTCCCAGCCAGCCCGCCCACCTGGTCCCCAACATCTAGGCTATTCTCTCTACCAAGCCCCGAGATGGTTTTCTGCCTGTAATTGATGGGCCTGGCTCATCCAGAGGATGTCACAAGAACTGAGCACTGAGGCAGAGGGAAAGACAGCGGAGCGGGCCGACTCCTGGGCAGCTGGCTCGGAGGATCATTTGACACTCTTTCTCAGCAGAGCCGACTCTGCTTTCTTAGGTCCAGGCCTAGGCTAGCTCATCAGTCACAAAACCTCATCTTTTGACCTAAGTGATCTTTCTTGGGAGAGACTTAGAAGTGGAGACTTTGGTCAGGCAGCAGCAGCTGTCAGAGGAACATCTTGCTGGTGTGAGCGACCAGTGGGCTGCCATGAACCCCAAGATTAACACTTTGATTTTTCAGGTTCCTGGAGAAGACAGGAAACCTTCCCTGCTCGAGCTTTCACATCAAGTCTGGCCCTGGCCTGTGTCGGCCCCGGGTTCTGCCTGGGACCAGATGTTCTGACCAAAGGGCTGGCACTGCCTTCTTCCAAAGATGATTACTCCCATCTGCGCCAGACATCTCGTCCCATGCTCTGAAGTCCTTGGCTCTTGGCTTGGAGCAGATAATACCTTCAAACATGCGGTTGCAATTTATTGGCCTTATAAGTTAATTTTAGTGGGTGTGCAATTGATTGAAATCAAAGCCTAATGAAGGCCAGAGTCTGGGGAGTGGAGGAGCAGGGTGGGAGGGTATTTTGTGTTCTTCCTTGCTTCAGTTCTGAGATAATCTTCAAAAGCTTTAATTAGCTTTTCCAATCAGTCCTCCTTGTCTGGAAGAAGTTTATAGAGTGAAACAAGGCTGGCATCCTCATGGCAGTCCCAGGGCCCAAGGGCCTCTCCAGGAGTGGAGCAGCCAGGAGCTTGGTGGATGGGCCCCACCCCCCGGCCCGGGCTCCCCAGCACCTGTCCCCTCTCTGGGCCATTTCAGAACTGCAGTTGTTCCTGCTCCTTCCCGCCATTTGATGTTTGAGGAACATTGGCCCAGGAAGGGCAGGATGTCCATGTTCACATGTGAGAAATGTTTGCACCTGATTTCCAGGGTCCTTGAAACTGCAGGTTCCCAGCCCCAGACCCCTCAGGGCACCCCTTCCTCGGGACGTGAGTGTG
Organism: Gorilla gorilla gorilla; assembly: GCF_029281585.2. Taxonomy (NCBI): domain Eukaryota; kingdom Metazoa; phylum Chordata; class Mammalia; order Primates; family Hominidae; genus Gorilla; species Gorilla gorilla. The sequence continues at coordinate 220,529,382 of NC_073224.2, forward strand.
GAGGAACTGCAGGCGATAGGGGGAGATTTTCCAGGGAAAGAGTGCAGAAGTGTGAGCGGGCAACTGAGGTGCTGGGGGGCTTCCCAGGCAGAAGGCACCACCACCTCCCACCAAAAGCCTCTGACCCTCACCCATGGCGTCTGAGGCCCAGCCACGGAATGGAGAGGACCTTAGCTTTAAAGAGCTTTGGACTGGATTCTCTATTTGTCTTTTCTTGCTGACTGACTGTGGGCGAGTGAGTTAACCTCTCTGAGCCTCCGTTTCCTTACCCATCCTGCGGGCTGAGGCGTCACTCAGTGACACACTGTGCATCAGGCCCCCGCTGCACTCAAGCCTTGCGTCCACCCAGCACCTTCCAGGCTGCTGGGTGACAGGGCTCTTTTAATTGTGCAGCAGGTATCTGTATGTGCATCTTACATTCTGTACCTGCATCTTACATTCTGTGGGTTTATGATCACAGATACGGGGCCATTTGGGTGGTGGACCTGATGGGGTAGCAGGCTTCGTGATCATGCGAGAAGGCTGTAGTTTCGGGATGGGGCTCTTCCACCACCTCCCACAGCAAGGCCTCCAGGAAATCTCTGTCTCAAAAATGGAATTAATGATTCCTGCTCAATCCACATCATCAGGTGTAGTGAGGCTGAACAGAGATGCTGGTAGTGCCCGTCTGCAGTGACTGGAGAGAGAATCCTTGGGATCGGTCACCAGGTCCTTACTGAGAACCTGCCGGGGATGGTGTCATGTGCCCAGGGTCAGTGGCAAATGTGTCAGGCCCAGTCCCTCCCTCATGGGGCCCATGTTTCAACACAGGAACAAGTCAACAGATGAACACAGTACTTGCACAGTTTGATAAACGCTGCAAAGGAACGAGAGCTGGGTCCTGCGGTGGGGAAGAGCAAAGGGTGTGGATGTTAGGGAAGGCTCTGAGGAAGGAACTGTGGTTCGGTTACAGGGGGGTTGCCCTTGAATGGAAAGAGCTAACAGAGCTGGCCTGAGACTGCTGTCCCTCGGAGGCATGCTTGCCAGCTTGGCCCGCGGCTGGCAGCTGGGAACTTGGGTTTCAGGAGGGCTCTTACCACTCCCTGATAAGAGTGACTTCCGATGTCTGAACTGTGTGCAAACAGTGTGGCCTTCCTTCTCCTTTCCTTGTGGGCATCTGAAATTTCACCGTGTGCTAGGTAGAGGGTGCTTAGTAGTACAGCCCTGGGCACTGAGTCCCTGGCTTGCTTCACCAGTAGACAGTACTTCACACATGCCGTCAAGCCCATCCCTGGGGGAGTGTATCACGTCCTGTGTGACGTCATGGAGCAGGACGTTGAAAGCTGGTGCCTGGTTTCTCAGGACCCCAGCCCCAGCACCTTCTCCCTCAGCCTCCTTTGCTCTGTTCCCTTCAATAACCCTTGGCCCCGAGGGCAACTTTGTGCCACGTTCCGTGAGTCCTTGTAGCAAATTATGGAGCCTCGGGTGGTCTGGGGATCCCAGGCACAGCCCTGTACTGTGATGGGAGAGGACAAGGACAGTGCCCTGAGCAGTGGGAACTGCCTGGGCCACGCCCTGAAGGGATTCCCAGTGGTCGTGGGCAGTGAGTGGAGGCCGGAACAGGACAGGGCAGTGGGGAGAGGCGCACAGGCCTGTGGGGCGCGGGCACTGGGTGTCATTCTGGGAGCCTTGGGAAAGGTCTGGAAGGTTCCAAGGGTAGGACAGCTCTGATGTGCATCCAAAGAAGTTCCTCGGAAGTAGTGTGGAGGCTGGATTGGAGAGGCCAGGAGCAGGAAGGGCCTGACAGCTCAGCTAGAGTGGAGGGCTGCTTCCCTTGCTCTGGCTGAGTGAACTCTGCAGTTCCAGGTGCCCCGGGGGCTTTTTCCACCGCTGGAAACGGTCAGGCCTGCGGACTCAGAGCCCCACTGGCAGGTGGGCAGAGTAAGGGGAGTAACGGAGAATGCCTAAGAACATCCTGGAGCTGCAGGGACGGTTTGGTTGGGGACATCCCCCTTCACTCCCTGTCCCTTCAGCGAGGTCTGTGTTCTCATTTCCTTGCCTAGAGGTAGGACCTTTTCCCAGATGTAAAGGCCTCCAGAGGGATCCTGTGACGGGCACCGCTTGCCACTCATCTTGCACTCGGGACAGCAGGGTGGAGCCAGGCTGTCTCTGGCTTCTGGCATGTCCACAGTGTAATTAGCACTTGGGTTTGAACATGTTTGTGTCTTCAGCCATGTGCGCACAGGGCCTCTGAGAACCCGCCCTGCCTGCTATGGGACACTGGCTTGCCACTGCCTGGGGCTTGTGAGAAAGTGCCAGAAGCACTTAATGGGGAAACCCAAGCCCACCTCTATTGTGTTGTTTTCACAGAGCAGAGAGAAAGGTCTGGAGAAACCTCACAGCTTTGGAGGGGTAGAGCTGAGCCTGCTTCTTGCTCTCGCAGTGCGTTTCAGCTCTTTTCATGACCACTGCTCCTAGTGGGGGTGTCTGCTACAGTTATCAAGCCCCTAAAGAGTGGATCTAGACAGGCTTGCATGTTGCCCCCTGTCCTGGGGTCCCCTTTCATCTGGCATCCTAAGGCTGCAGGCCAGTGTCTGGTTGCTTGGCATGTGCAGTCTGATTTTCATCTGCTGAAAGAAAGTTAAATGGAAAACAGGAGTGTGCAGAAAACAAGTTTGCTTATGAACATGATCCCCGCGTCAGCATGAGGGACTCTGATGTCTCTAGAATTCTTGGGTTCCTCTAACCAGATGGCACACAGTCACTCTTTGGTTTGGGCCGTTGCACATGTTGGAGTGAAACTCTGCTGCTGGAAGCAGGGACCAGCTCCCTCCCTTGGTCGAGCTCCCCCATCCTGCCAGAGACCCTGCACTCCCCTCACTGAGATGTTTCCCAGGCTTCTGTGATGGAAAACTGCTTTGTGCAAGTATCAAGAATAGGTGGGGTGGGGCACAGTGGCTCACACCTGTAATCTCAGTGTCTGGGGGCTGAGGTGGGAGCATCACTTGAGCCCAGAAGGTGGAGGCTGCAGTGAACTACGATCCCACCACCACACTCCTGCCTGGGTGACAGAGAGAGACCCCATGTCTAATTTAAAAAAAAAAAAAAAAAAAGGCATTCTTGCAGTGACCCAGCCAGCAGCCCCAGCTGCCTCACTGAGGCAGAGAACCCTCCAAAATCCCCAGTACAGGGTGCTCAGGGCATGTCCCGGATTCCTGGTCACCCAGTGGGCTCCTTTTTTAACTCTGACTCTCTCCACCTTTTTTTTTCAAGAAAAAAAATGGAGACGGGGGCTCTCACTCTGTTGCCCAGGCTGGTCTCAAACTCCTGGCCTCAAGTGATCCTCCCATCTTGGCCTCCCAAAGTGCTGGGGATTACAGGCATGAGCCACTGCACTTGGCCTGACTTTCTCCTCTTTGGGGCAGCTTTGTGTTCAGTGGTGTGGCTTCATACGGGCATCTAACCTACTGGCTGACCCTGTTCTGTCCGCCTGCACTCCATCCCACCACAGCTGGCGTGTCTCAGGATGGCCAGGCAGCCTGGCATGGGGCAGAATATGGGCACTGGGGCCAGCCAAGCCTGACATCTCCTCCCAGATCTCTGCTTCTCAGCCTGTGACTTGGGCACGTTCCTTATCTCTCTGGGTTACAGTTTTCTTAACTGTAAAAAAAAGATATGCAAAGCCCCTGACACAGAATGAGTTCTCAACAATGGCAGCTTTGGATGAGAGTGATGACTTGGAAGCCCAGAAAGCCCTGACTGTTGACGGCTCATGAGGTAGCTCCATGGGGCCAGCAGTGTTTTCACAAGTAGTCCAGAGGGCAGAAGACAGTCGCAGTGGTGCCAAGTGTGGACAGTTTGGCTAGATCCCAAAACCAGATCCCAGAGCCAGATAGCCGGCCCCTGCAGCAGCACCATTGTTTCCAGAGAGGCCTTCATTATTTCTTTAAGTAAAAAAATAAAAGCCTCATAAAAGCGAGGCTCTAAAGCGCGGCAGCCGCAGTCCAGATGTGCCTTCTAAGTGCAGCTGGCATTAAAGTCGCACATGCCTAAGCTGATTGGTATGTTGACTCGGGGGATTGTTGCACCTGTGTGTACTGGAAGGAATTTCCGCTGAATACCTGTCCCGTGTCCATGGGCGGCCTCTGGGCCGTGTTCCCTAAACCATGGTGAAAACAGCTGGTCTCAACACACAGACAGGGGTGGTTGAGTTTCAGCATCAGCTCTGGACACGGCCCGCCCAAAGCCAAGCGTTGATCTTTCTCCATTTTGTGTGGAGTCTGTGCCAGTGGGTACGGAACCGCTCCCAGTAAGCGGCACTTTGTGTTTCTGACGGACACTTCCAGGGCAGCTCACAACACGTCGAGGTTGCCTTCTCCTCCCCTCTGTTCAGAAAGTAAGAGCCTGATGAAAACCAGCAGCCACCACTTGTTGAGTGCTTGCTCTGCCAGGTGCCATGGCAAGTGCTTGCCCGTTCATTTTTTTCTTGTGATCTTCCTTATATCTCCTCATGCTTGTTTGCCAGATGCATCTTGAGTGCAGGCTGGTACAACCAGTGTAAAGAAGAGAACCCACACTCTCCAGCCCCTCGTGTGCCGTCTGCAGCTCTCTGGACTTTGCAACATTGTGCCCACTGGGCAGCACCCACGCCCATCCATTGGACAGGGGATGCGCTCAGCTTCTTTTCGAAGTTGGCTAGATGGCAGCCAGCAGAGCAAAAAGGAATGTTGGTCTACACCACGAGGAAGGGAGCCAGGTTTTAGATGCCCCTCTGAGCAGAATGGACAGTTTTCTCTTTTTCCTGAGGTGGAGTTGGATTGTTCCCACCTGTGAAGACCAGGTGCCTGTTTTGTTGTAAGGATGTTAAGGATGATCAGAAAAACAAACTACTGCTGATAGCTGGGGATTTTAGTTTCTTTTTTACCCTAGGAGGGAACAAAAAGGCATTGTTTTAGGGCCAGAACCTCAGCTGCCGGGGAATGGCTCTGCCTCTGGGTTTTATTCTCTTCCTCTTTGCCATAAAATCAGTCATGGAGCTTGGGAGTTTCTGTTTGTTTGTTGTTGTTGTTTCTTTTGAGATGGAGTCTCGCTCTTTTTGCCCAGGCTGGAGTGCAGTGGCGCCATCTCAATGCACTATAACCTCTGCCTCCCGGGTTCAAGCAATTCTCCTGTCTCAGCCTCCTGAGTAACTGGGATTACAAGCACCTGCCACCATGCCTGGCTAATTTTTGTATTTTTAGTAGAAATGGGATTCACCATGCTGGCCAGACTGGTCTTGAACTCCTGACCTCAGGTGATCTGCCGGCCTCGGCCTCCCAAAGTGCCGGGATTATAGGCATGAGCCACCGCACCCGGCTGGGAGTTTGTTTGAACTCATGCCTGTGTGACCTTGTCTTTGTCATGACCAAACACTAGTACAGCAAAAAGTGTCCCTCATGACCATTTATATATATATATATATATATTTTGAGACATGGTCTCACTATGTTGCCCAGGCTGGTCTTGAACTCCTGGAGTCAAGTGATCCCCCCACCTTGGCCTCCCAAAGTGCTGGGATTATAGGCGTGAGCTACCGTGCCTGACCTAAGACCACTTATTTGTCCCAAGTCTTGCTGCTACTCCTTGGTGAGATCCCAGAAGCAGAACACACCATACACGTGACGGGAGAACATAGGGTAGGAGAAGAAAGACTCTCGTGGAATCTTACATGTTGGAGCTGTTTGAGGGCCCAGGTTCCTAGCTTAGCACCAGACCATAGAGGAATTCTGCTTTTTTCAGTTACATCAACATTTCAAATTTTTTAGCCTGAGCTCTTCAGCTGGCATTCCAGCCAGCCCCACCTCCTGTGTTCCCTTCTACTTCTGCCTCATCAAGGCTGTGGGCGTTTCCATCTTTTCTTTTTCTTTCTTTCTTTTTTTTTTTTTTTTTTTTTTTTGAGACAGAGTTTCACTCTTGTTACTCAGGCTGGAGTGCAATGGCATGATCTCGGCTCACCACAACCTCTGCCTCCCGGGTTCAAGCGATTCTCCTGCCTCAGCCTCCCAAGTCGCTGGGATTACAGGCATGCGCCACCACGCCCCACTAATTTTGTGTGTTTTTTTAGTAGAGACGGGGCTTCTCCATGTTGGTCAGGCTGGTCTCGAACTCCTGACCTCAGGTGATCTGCCCGCCTCGGCCTCCCTAAGTGCTGGGATTACAGGCGTGAGCCACCGTGCCCGGCCTGGTTTCCGTCTTTATACTGACTCCAACATGAAAAAAGTGCCCAGACCAGAGCCCTCCTTCCTAGTGGACCATCAGTTTCTCCACAGAAGCCTTCACTAGAGCTGCCGGTGCTCTTTCTGGAAATCCACGCGATCTGGAACTCAGTGACATCCTCATTTGCACAGTCTCCTGCTTTCACATATATTCCTGTGCATGAAGACTTCGGGGGAAGAGTGGCTTGGATAGAATACAGATCACAACAGATTTGGGATCCCAAAAGAGACGTTGAAATGTTGAAGCCATGTCTACGAGAGTGATCTGTAACAGATTTGAGTGGAAAGTGATACTCTTGGGTCCAGTCTACCAGGTTCTCAAGTCCAGGATGTGAGAGGTATTTTCATGGCAACACATAAGAAAAAATATTCAGCTGTACACGGTGACTTATGCCTACAATCCCAGCACTTTGGGAGGCCGAGGTGGGAAGATTACCCGAGCCCGGGAGTTCAAGACCTGCCTGAGCATAGCGAGACCCTGTCTGTACAAAAAATTTTAAAATTACCCAGGTGTGGTGGCATGCACCTGTAGTCCCAGCTACTCAGGAGGCTGAGGTGGGAGGATCACTTGAGCCCAGAACATCGAGGCTGCAATGAGCCATGGTCATGCCACTGCACTCCAACCTGGGCAAGAGAACGAGACCCTGTCTCAAAAAAAAGAGAGAAAAAAAAGAAAAAATACTCCATTTGAGATGACTGCAAGTTCAGTATGTGCAGCATGGATTAGGTGTGATTGCTAATGAAAGCTAATTTGGTCTTGAGTGCTGGAGGGAGGAGTAGCCTGTTTGCCAAGAGATGTTCCGGTCCCTGCTATGCGTTGGTTAACACTTAGTTGGCGCATTGTTTTCTGTTCTTTTAAGAAGGACATTGACAAGCTGGAGTATGTTCAGAAGGATAAACAAGGTATTGAGTCGTATGAGGAATTACAAGGAGGAGAAGGCCAGAAAAGAGAAATCTTGGTGTAAGCCAGTTTTAAATGTTTGAAAGGACTATGCAAGGAAAGGGCATTAAGTCCTTGTTTTTTTGTGATTCTGGAAGGCAGGAGTGAGAAGTCTTCACTGAAGTCCAGAGAGAACTGTCTCAGTTGTTCAGAACAGAAATGTTTGCCTCAGGAATGTAATGAGTTCACTGTCACTGGAGGTGTGTAAGCAGCGGTTTGACAGAGACTAAGATGTTAGGAACCTGCCCTGTGGTGCTCAGTCTGCCTCATACAGGCCCTGATGCAACCACCAAATCCTGGAATGTCAGAGCTGGGAGGACCCTCTACGCTGGCCTCTGATGCAGCTCTTTGATTTTACAAATAAGAAAAAAGTCTTTTGTACTGTGTTGGTGCCAAATATTGCCTTTCCCTTGGCTTTATTCAGTGAAGTTGACTGCAAGAGAAAGCCCTGTTCCAGCACCTATGGAGCTCACCTTAATAATGCCCCTAACTTGGCTGCTGCCTGTGCCTCAGCGTCACAGGTATCTCAGGCCAGAGGTCCAAGTCCTGTGAGTGTGGCCCAGCCCACTAATAGCCAGAAGGACATGTCTCACTGAACCCTAGAACCACAGAGTCTGTTTCTTGGCTCATGCTGGAAAGCCCTGCTCCCAGCAGGTCTGTCCTGGCCTTGGTTCTTGTGGCATGTGGCATGTACTCATTACCTGTTGGGAGCCTTTGTATTCGAGCCACGAATCCAGCTCTTCTCCCAGGAGGTGATGTGAAAGGAAGGGGTAAAGGCCAGCTTCAAAGCCCCTTCTTCCCCTCCCGTTTTCCCTGTTAGATTTGCAGCCCCGTGTTGGCCAGGCCTGGGAATTGGGTCATTCATAGTTACAGCTCAGATTCCCCGAGCACGTTTCCACCCCACACACACCTCAGCTTCAGACACTCCATAAAGCTTTTGGAGCTGAAACATTTTCTTTTCTTTTTACTTTTGTGAAGTAGGTCATTTTGAGTGTGAAGTATTATGTTTTCCCTTTTTTCTCCTTCCCCCCAGAAGTCCTGTGGTTGAAAAGTTACGGACATAGAATCTATATCCGTGACTATGACATTATTCAACTGGAAGAGTGATTTTGAGGGAGAAACGACCTAAAACTCTGAGAAGAAGAGAATTACTGACACATTAGGCTTTTAGCTGATCCACGTTTAGGGACCAAGGTGACGATAGACAAAAACCCAACCAGATGTTTAATTGTAATTGGCTGTGTGTAAACGGCTTGAGACCAGCCTGGGCAACATAGCAAGACCCTGTCTCTACAAAAAAAAAAAAATTTTTTTAATTAGCCGTGAATGGTGGTGCATGCCTGTGGTCCCAGCTGCTTGGGAGGCTGGGGAAGGAGGATCACTTGAACCCAGGAAGTCGAGGCTGCAGTCAGCCGTGATCGCACCACCACACTCCAGCCTGGGCATCAAAACAAGACCCTGTCTCAAAAAACAAAACAAGATGTTAATCTGTGTTAGGAAAGTCTTAAAAGGCGCCGGGACCGTTGGTAAAACTGATGGCACTCAGTTGAAAGAGTTAGCTCTTCAGTGGATGCAAGCAAACAGGTGACTCCAGCACTTTGCTCCCAGTCATTCCCAAGTTGGTCTGTCATTTCACCCCCTCCTCATTTTCCTGGAGCTTCTGAGGCCCCCCCCCCCACTTCATGGTTCAACACTTGTCCAAGTTGACTTCTCTGCAGTCTTTGCAAGCTAGTCCCTGTGTTGTCCTGGCCACTGGGGAGCTCTGATTTGAGCATGTCATTCAGCCTCTTGACTGTGGGGATTGATTTCAGCCCTGTGCTGCCCATGCTGTCTGGCTTTCCATTTAGGAAAGAAGTCTAGGAAAAGCTCATGCATTTCTCTTTGGGCCTCCACGGTTTTTTTTTTTTCTTTCTTTTTTCTTTTTTTTTTATAGAGGCTGGCCTTGAACTCCTGGGCTCAAGCAGTCCTCCCACCTCGGCCTCCCAAAGTGCTAGGATTACAGGTGTGAGCCACTGCGCCTGGTCCTAGGCCTGCATGTTTAAAAGAGGTTCTTGACCAGACGTGGTGGCTCACGCCTGTAATCCCAACACTGAGTGGAGACCGAGGCCAGGAGTCAGAGACCAGCCTGGGCAACATGGTGAGACCCAGTCTCTACTAAAAATACAATAATTATCCAGGCATGGTGGCAGACCCCTGGAATCCCAGCTACTTGGGAAGCTGAAGCAGGATAATCACTTGAACCCGGGAAGTGGAGGTCGCAGTGAGCTGAGGTCATGCCACTGCACTCCAGCCTGGGCGACAGGGCGAGACTCTGTCTCAAAAAAATAAAATAAAGCACTCCAGCCTGGGCGACAGAGAGACTTTTGTCTCAAAAAAATATAATAAAAACTTCCCCCTTCTACCTCCTTGACCAGAGACCTCACTGCAGGGACTCTCTGAGATTTTCCTCTTGAGCCCAAATCAGCTGAGCTGTGGTAGTGAGTCCTGGGCCTATTCCTCCCTCCCTGCAGAGTTGGGAGATTTTGAAATTATCAGGCATGGGCAGGGGCCAAGGCAGGGCGGATTAATTCCTCTGCAGCCTGCTCTCAGCGCTTGGCCACATTTGATCATTCACTCACATGGAAGTGCAAGGCCTGAGAGTGAGTCGCTGGCGATGGTGGCCACCTTATTGAAATAGCATGTTAGCATTTAAACAATATTAATACTATTTGACTCATTACATATACAAAGGCCAGTTAAAGTGCTTCCATGTGTGTGCTGTTAGTTCTGGCGGGCGACTCCTCAGATGGCTTTATGTGGTTTCAGACAACGTTTTAGCACATTCTTAAAATACCCACAAAAGCCTTTATGTAAAAACTCATAAATGCAAACCACATAAAAATTATTTTTTCCTTGTTTCACATCGTTATGATCAAAGTACAGTAGGTAAGAAATAAATTTTCAAAAACGTGTTGTGGTCCCTCTTTAATTAATGCTTCACGCGCAGAGCAAAGCCATAAACCATGTAGCGGGGGCGCTGTCTGTGCGCCCTGCAGTCACCTCCCACCTGAAGGTGCCGGAGCGCCCCGACAGCACTCGCAGGAGAGGCTGGTGCTTCTGGGCGATTCTGAAACAGGCCTTTCTAACCACGCAGTCCTCTGCTCCCTTTGTCTCGGAATGTCAGGTTGAGACTTGTGGCTGCTCCAGTCCCTGGAGATCCCTTTTGGTGAATGGAATGCAAGTCCATTCTTGAATTATTGTAGTGTTTGAGCTGTACCTGCAGAGGCCAGGTCTCAGCACGTCTGACTCACCTCAGTTGGAACACCCCGATTCAGAGAGGGAACAGATTCAAAGTGAGAGACTGACCATGCCGCCTCTAACTCTGTCGCCGTTGTTTCTTTATTAAGTCAGATTGATGGTAAATTAGGATACTACCCGACTGAATACTATCCTTGCTGTTAAAAATGATTATGGAGATCATGCGGCTCCATGGAAAAATGCTAATGATTCTGTGCCAAGTGTAAAAAGCCGAGTTCAGCATGGTACTCTTGCTGTGCTTACAGTTATATAAAAGTCATGCATCTGGACTGGAAGGGAATTTGGAAAAATCAGATTTATGGGATAAGTTGATTTATGTCATTGTGGGCTAATTTTCAGATTTCCTTTTTTAAAAAACAATAATGTTCCTGCAGTAAGTTTTAAAATTGTGAGTAAAAGAATAGTAACCCCACAAGGAGTGACAATTGAGCTTGCATTTTTACCTCCCCTGGCTCCAGCATTTGAAACTTTAGACCTGGTCACTGTGGCCCGCCAAGGAGAAGCTGCCCGTAGTGGGAGCCAGGCCACGGGGTGGGACGTTGGAGTGGAAACGGCCAGTTCCACCCTATAAAACTTTAATGCGGTTGTTTTATTTTTCTGGAAGAAACGGAACGCTCAGGGATGGGACTGAGGGGAAGCAGCCGTGGGCCACCTGGTGCTTTTGAACTGGTCACCAGAGGGTGTCGACAAGGGCTGTCAGGCCATCGGGATTTCTCCTGGTTCCCCTCCAGGGCATCCTGACCTGCCTCTCCCCAGTGTCCCAGCACACAGAGGAGAGCAAGCCTTGGGCAGGCACAGCACCGCAGCTCTGCATGGATCTGTGAAGGAGCGGAAGGATGAAATGCCCCTGGGCTGCAAGCCTTCTTTCCAGAATGGCCGAAGGAAAGAAGGGATTATTGGCCCATCCTTTTTGCCAGCAAAGTGGGGTTTTTTTGTTTGTTTTTCTTCCCCCTCTTTTGATGTGGGGCTGCTCTCCCTGTAAGCCGACTGAAAGGGAAAACCGTGTGGTAGAACCAAGCCATCTGTTGCCAACAGGAAGGGTATTAGCAGGTCTGTTATGAGTTGCTCTTCCGTCGGTAGTATTGATGTGCCTCGTAAGTTAACTTGCAAGAATCCAGGAGAACAAGCCAGAAAGGCTCACAGAGCCCATGCTGCCAGTCATCTGAGCCCTGCTAACCCTCAGGTCCAGCAGGGCAGTCCATCCCTCTCCAGGTGTTCCGGGAACATTGCAGAATGGCCTGATCTCTCCAACTCTGTGTGGGCCCGGTCCAGACCAGGAGGGCCCTATGGAGGCAGATGGGGTCTTGGGCCCTGGACCAAAACACTCATCTGCTTACCTCGCCTTGCCCCAAGGATGGGGACTTTGGAGCAGACTGGAATAAAGGAAATGATCTTCTGGAGTGGGATCTCTGAGTGCCAATGTTGGCCGGTTTCCTGGACATCACCTCTGCCAGCAGTGAGCTCTGGGCCTCACAGGTGTGTCTGTTCATCCAGTGGTCCTTTTCCTCTCGTAGGAAAGGATGCCTGTGCTGCACCTGGCCAGAGCCAGACCCTTTCCCACCCTGCGCCATTTGACCAGCAATGGGCTCAGCATCTGACACCTGACACCTCCATCCGACAGGTGTTCCCTGAGTGACACTTGTGTTAGCCAGACAGCCCTGCCCTCATCTGCCCTCCTGCAGACTCACCCGTGGACACATCATAGTGTACTCGGTTTGAGAGCTTAGTCATAGTGGGTAGTGCCGGAGAGGGGAATGGGACAGGATGTGGTCCTGCCGCAGGGGCTGGCCGCAGCCTGCCTGAGGGAGCCCTGGGCAGGGGGCCAAGGGTAGCCCACCTGAGTATTGGCCCCCTGGATGCTCTGCAGGTCTGCGGGTTGGAGTGAGGGCAGACCAGCCAGGGCACCCTCATTCTCCTGGGAGGATGCCTTGCTTCCTTGGTCTGGTGGTCTCTTAGTTACATTATACTCTGGTGTATTCGTGTACTGATTTTTCACAAAAGCTTTTTAGTTTGGAATGGTATGACTTACTGTAAAATTGCAAAAAGAAAAAAAAAGAGTACAGAGAATTCTTGTATACCCATCACCCACATTCTGTAAATGTGTATTTTTTGTTATATAATAGCTTTGGTGAGACATAATCTACAGATACATGTTAATTTCTAGTACTTAATTTTACATTAACCGATTGGCAGGTGTCTACTTTTCCTAATTGTTTTTGTCTCTCAACAGCTGTAGAAAGTAGATTAAGTCCCTGAGGCCCATATTCACACCGCTGGTCCCTTAGTAAATAGTTGTTGGACGCATGCATGCATGAGCATAACTCATAGCTGGGCGTGCTAGAGCTGTCACTGGGTCTGTCTGACTCCCAAGCCTGTACCCACCCAGTGCACTCTGCGGCCCACCTTCCCAGCTGTCCGGGGCTGAGGGCAGGGTGCTCCCAGAATGCGCCTGCCGCACTGTGGCTTTGGGGCTTAATAGGTGTCAGAGAGGCCCCAGACTTTCTGATAAAGATGTGCTCACCACGAGAGATGAGATTGCTCACAGTTTCGTTGGTTATCAACAGAGATGAGATTTCTCTCTTTGGGGCTTAATTGGGGTCGGAGAGGCTACAGACTTTCGCCACAAGAAATGAGATTTCGCATAGTTTTTGTTGGCTATCAACAGCATTTGCGGTTCCCATCAGCTGACTCCACCCCTCACCTCTGCTCACGGCAGTCCCAGTGAGCCACAGTAGTTGACCTGGGTCTGTCGGGTTTGGGATCCCAGACTGATTCCCATTTCTCATCTAACCTTTTTGTTCCCTCTTCCATTTGATCGTAGTTAGAAATCCCTCTTCCATTTGATTATAATTAGAAATGTTTCTGGGCCAGGCGCAGTGGCTCATGCCTGTAATCCCAGCACTTTGGGAGGCCGAGGCGGGTGGATCACTTGAGTTCAGGGTTTTGAGACCAGCCTGGCCAACATGGCAAAACCCCATCTCTACTAAAAATACAGAAATTAGCCGGGTGCAGTGGTGCACACCTGTAATCCCAGCTACTCAGGAGGTTGAGGCAGGAGAATCGTTTGAACCTGGGAGGCGGAGGTTGCAGTGAGCCGAGATGGTGCCACTGCACTCCAGCCTGGGAGATGGTGAGACTTCATCTCAAAAACAGAAAAAAAGAAAAGATGTTTTTGCACTGAGTCGGATTTGAGGAGGAAGCACTGTCTCAAGCTGCGCCCTTCATTTCCGGCTAGCGCTTTGTAGGAGGTTGCTCCGAAAGGCCAACTGGAGCCCTGGTCTGCCAGGCTCAGGAGGGATCAGGGTGTAGGGAGTTTGTTGCTGTATTTTCTCATCTGCCCTGTAAAATATCCCAAAAGACAGAAATATCGAACAACTGTGGTGACTCCAGTAGTCATGGCCTGCATGGATTGTCACTGGATGTCAGTCGTGCTGCGTTCTTTATCTGGGAGGAGTGTGACGCCCAGAGAGGTTCAGTAAGCCAAAGACCACAAAGCTAGAGGAGGTGGCAGAGCCCAAACTCAAATTCATCTTTATGACGCCTAAACCTACTACACACCCAGGAATGCTGCACCCCCTCCCCCAGCCACAGAACGATCAGAACACACCCAAGGATCGGCTCCCATAACTGTCGCAGGGAGGGCCCTGAATCCCAGAATCTTTGCTGAGCAGCAGCCTGGGACCCAGGCTGATGATCTGTCCTTTAGCATCTAACAGGCACGTTGGCCTGTTTCCTGCAGGTATTTTGAAGGCGGCGTCTCATCTGTCTACCTCTGGGATCTGGATCATGGCTTTGCTGGAGTGATCCTCATAAAGAAGGCTGGAGATGGATCAAAGAAGATCAAAGGCTGCTGGGATTCCATCCACGTGGTAGAAGTGCAGGTACTGCCTCCCAGCAGCTGGTGGCACGGGCCGCTAAGTACAGATGGCACACCAACCAGTGCCGCGCTGCTCTCTAACAGATGCAGTAGGGGGATGCTGTGATCTCTGAACCCCCAATTCTGAGAAATGCCTCAAAGCCATTTGGATAAAGATAAGTCAAGATTGCAGTAGTCATTGATGATTAAGTTCCCAGAAGAAATACATAATTACAAATGTCCCTTTAAAAACCAGTTGGGATTTTATAAGAAAGATAATATTGTGAGGCCAGGTACGGTGGCTCGGGCCTGTAATCCCAGCAGTTTGGGAGGCTGAGGTGGGCAGATCACCGGAGGTCAGGAGTTCAAGACCAGCCTGGCCAATATGGCGAAACCGCATCTCTACCAAAAACACAAAAAACATTAGCCAGGCGTGGTGGTGGGTGCCCATAATCCCAGCTACTTGGGAGGCTGAGGCAGGAGAATCGCTTGAACCTGGGAGGTGGAGGCTGCAGTGACTTGAGATCGCACCACTGCACTCCAGCCTGGGTGACAGAGCAAGACTTTGTCTCCAATTTAAAAAAAAAAAAAAAAAGGGTAATATTGTGATAATGACCTAGGAAGGGAGATGTTAGGATGACCCTAAATTCAAGGGGCCACTTCAGGCTCTCCCTCAGCTCAACAGATCTCTGTCTTGTCCTTCCAGGAGAAATCCAGTGGTCGCACCGCCCATTACAAGTTGACCTCCACAGTGATGCTGTGGCTGCAGACCAACAAATCTGGCTCTGGCACCATGAACCTCGGAGGCAGCCTTACCAGACAGGTAGAGTTACCCGCTCATAGCCACTTGCCAGTGCCCACAGGTGCTGGCCTCAGTGCTGACCTGCAGAGATGAGTGAGCAGGTGCCCCATTTAGGGTAAGCGTGTTCAGCCAGCTATAAATCCACCATCTAAGTAGGGCTTTGCATTTTCAAATAAAAGCTCTCTGGGCTGTGCAAGGTTGCCCACAGCTGCTGGCACTCTGCTGGCCTCCTGCTGAGGGAGGCCAGGTGCTGGCCGTGGCTCCTCCTTACCCCTCAGGGCCCCGCACATCCCCATGCTTCAGCTCATGTTTTGCTGTGAGAAGTGGTGCTTGGCCCTGTTTGCCATCTCTGTGGCCATGCCCAGCCCATCAGTCAGGCCAGCTCTCTGGGAGCAGCTTACCTGAGCTCAGAGTGTCTGCACCTTGCTGCCCTCAGTGTAGTCCAAGGACCAGCATCAGCATCACCAAAGAGCTTGTCAGAAAGGCAGAAATATCAGGTCCCACCCAGACCTAGCATATCAGGATCTCTATTTTCACAAAATTGCCCAGGTAATGTGTGCACATTGAAATTTCAGAAGTGCCCTACTGGATACCTCTCTCTTATCCATCTTTTGTTTGGGTATCACTAGCAACCCTTCTCCACGACGTTGTTCCCAGGTTCTGTCTAAGGCAAACTCGGACTTGGACTGGAAGGTACTGCCTCCCCTGAGCAAACTTGCCTGCCCTTCTACCTTAGATGCTCCCATAAGCATCTGGGTGGGTTTAAGAACCTTGTATAAAGGACCCTGTTCAGGACCCTTTACATTCCCATCCCAAGAGAAGGCCTTAATCTTGTGCCAGTGCAGTGCCACAAGATGCCTGGCGTAAAGGGGGAAGAGAAAGCATAGACCAAGCACAACTGGGTTTCACAAGGACCCCTCTTTGCCTTCGGAGAAGTCGGTATTGGCAGAAACAGCACAGCCTTGAGAGCCTCAGCGGGGCGCCACTTTCTGCAAGGATGCCCTTCCATTCTCGGTTCCAGCAGTCCCTGACTGTCCACTGTGAGAATTCCTTTTAACATCAGAGATCTCTTTCGGTAAGATAATTATGCTCTCAATAGCTGTGGATAGAAAAAATATGACCAAAAGGATCGATGCAGTAAATTTTTTTTTTTTTTTTTGAGACGGAGTCTCGCTCTGTCACCCAAGCTGGAGTACAGTGGTGTGATCTCGGTTCACTGCAATCTCTGCCTCCCGGGTTCAAGCGATTCTCCTGCCTCAGCCTCCCGAGTAGCTGGGATTACAGGCGTGCACCACCACGCCCAGCTCATTTTTTGTATTTTTAGTAGAGATGGGATTTCACCATGTTGGCCAGGCTGGTCTCGAACTCCTGACCTCAAGTGATCCGCCCACCTTGGTCTCCCAAAGTGTTGGGATTACAGGCATAAGCCACCACGCCCGGCCCAGTGTAGTAAATCTTTTAAGTGAATTTGCATTCTACTAGTTACAACAACATCTACATGCATTGAAAAAGTAGTGGCGCAAGGTGAATGTCAGCCGTCATACCTGGGACCCTCCCTCCACCTATAGAAGCTCCACTGCCTCTCCTGTGTCAGAGGGGCTGGAGGCCAGAAGGGATGTTGCGGTCCTCTTTTTGGCCTCTGGGCAGGGATGTCACAGTCCCATCCCAGGACTACTCACTAGTGCACACGGGGGCACTTAGCCTTTTTGCGTGGAAGTAGACTCCTATCTTCCAGGGGCCATTGGCTGGGGAGGAACAGCTAAACCCCCAGGCAGCCAGCTCCCCTGCAGCCTGACTCTCCCACATCCTGCCACCTGGGGAGTGGGTGGAAAATCCTGAATCTGTATCCAGAGACTGCTTCCTGTATCACTTACCACTCCAGGCTGTTGATAATTCCACCCGGTTTACAGTGACCTGGACAAATATTTAATCCTCAGCCCTCCTAATAGTTTAAATCAGAGCTGTGAGCCCATGGCCGGAGTCTGGTTCCAGCTTGCCGTGAGCAGTGTCTCCTGCCAAGCTAAACCCAGGCCTGATGAGTGCCTGTCCTCAGCACACCTTGGCCAGGGCTTCGGACTTTGTTTGCGTTGCCTTTTGCTCTGGGGGCTTTAATGAGGAAATTAATGCTCTGCCATCATTCTAACGGCCGATCACCACATCATTCATTTGAGGTGCATTAAAGCTGGGGCTGGGTTCCAATGTAAGTAACTACAGAAGGGGGAGGGATTGCAATGAGGTAGACAAATCTAAGTTAATGATGCACAGCTTCTGAGCAAACAGGGGAAGTGAGGGTTGCAGAGCTTGGCTACGGGTCCCAGAGGAGCCTTGGAAAAACGCCTGTGCTTGTTTGGATGGGAGGCGAAGGGTTCTGGGAGAAGTGAGCAGATCAGTGAGCATGAACATGCATGGTTTGCAGGCTGTCCCCTTGGATTAGATTGTAACCAAGGTCAAGTTATTCTCATTTAACAGGTGAGGAAACTGAAGTTCAAACTTAAATAATTTGCCCATATAATTTAACCAGTAAGAAGCAAAGCCGGGATGTGAACCCAGATTTGCCTGGTGAGAAAAAAATATGCTACTTTCTACCACGCCAGAACTGTTTTGGTCTTAATTCGTCCTCTGTGCCTGCCATTTGGTGACTGCTAAATAGTCAGATGGAAGTGCATGGAGCAGTCAGCTCAGTGTAGACAGGACTCTGTCTCAGCAGCCGGCATGAGCAGCTGCAGTGGACCTGTAGCCTCAGGAGCAAGCAGGATCAACCCTGCAGAGCCGCACACAGGGTCAAGGCTCCCCAGGTGTGTGCTGAGCAGCGCCGCCCTCTGGGCCCCTCCCGCAGGTGTGCGTTTGTCTTTCAGGATGATCTCCTGCTGGAAGCCACTTGGCCACTGGGGTGTGTTCACTACTAGAGGCTGTCAGGAGGGCTTTGAGGTTTCTAGGGAGTCCAATGATCTGATTGGATCTGTGTTTTCAGAAGGTGGTTCTACCAGTGGGCTTGGGGGATGGGTGGTCAGGGGGAAGCTGTTACAGTCATCAAGGAGAGAGATGACAAGGGCCTGGATCAGGCAGCCCTGGGACGGTCAGAGGGGACAGCCCTGCAGCAGAGAGGTCAGTGAAGAAGCTAGTGTCAGTCTGAGGCATGAGGTGGCAAGGGCAGAAACAGAAGGGCAGGGGAAGAAGGACAGGCTGGGAGGCATTCTGGAGTGGAGTGGTCAGGGGCTGGACGACCAAGATGTGAGATGGGGGTCAGATGAGAGCCCCTCACTGGAGTTCCTCCTTACACAGTCCTTACAGCAACCTGGGCCTGGGGTTTTCCTCTGGAAACCTGGCCTCATCCAGGTCACCCACACTCACATGTCCTTGCCCCACGTGTGTCAGGAAGGAAGGCTGCTTGGTTTTGGAGCTGTCTCCCCAGGCCCACAGTGCCAGGCCCTAGCCCCAAGAGCCATCCCAGCCAGCATCAGCACCCTCAGCAAGGCCCCGTGGGTCCTCAGCTTTTCCAGGGTCCTGTGGCCCAGCCTGCCTCACCCCGGCAGCAGCGGCAGCTGCCCTTCCCTGTGTGTGGCCCCGGGCGCACCCTTGTCTTCCTGTTTCCCACGGCCCATCTGGAGAAGGCCGCCAGCTTTGGCTTGCTGGCATCTCGCAGGGGTCCCTTCCGTGGGCACATTAGGCTATGCCCTGTGCCCACTCGTGTCCCAGTGTAGGCGGCTGGTGGTAGGCCAGTGGCCGGGGCAGAGCGCCACTCTCCTGGGCACGTGGCCTGCCAGCCAGCCAGAACACAGCCAGACCAGGCGACGCTCCCTCCACCTAGCCCTGCCTCCATCGTTTTCGCCTTTTATTTCTCCCACCTCCAACCACCAAAAGATGTTTCTCAGGGACGTCAACTGGAAGACAAGGTAAACAGCTAAAGTCTTCTGGCAAATTCCCGCAGCAGTGAGGCTGACGGAGTGAAGGTGAACCGCAGGCCGGCCAGATCATACGTTCCTGCCAAGGCTTGTGGATGTGTGTGAGGAAAGGCGGGCAGAAGGTACCCTCTGGCACACTGCCATGTGGCCCCCCATGGGAGGGTTGTAGAGCAAGTGAAAAAAGGTTGCAAGCCCCAAGTTCCAAAATGTTGAAAAGGAAGTTGTACTGAGAGGTCACTTCTCCTATGTGACAGCAGAGACGTGGGAAAGAGGCAAGATTGTAAATCTCTGGAAAGAGATCCAAGGTTTCCCATCCGGGGAAGGGCCCTGCAGATGTTCGTTTGATATTTTCTCAGCTTCTAAATATTTAGAAATGAAGGTGGAATGTTTTGTTGAGTGGGGAGATCAGGCGGGTCATTGGCTAGTGAACAGTCTCTCCCCACTCAGCAGTAGACACCCCCAATATATCTTCAGGCAGTAAATCCCCAGCAGAGGCACTTGCCTGTGTATCCTAGCAGGAACATCCTCTTTGACTTGCATTTGGCAGTTAGGCCAGGCAGTATATTTTTGTCACAGGGAAGAAGCCCATTGCCCTTCCAGATGCAGGGAACAAAGGGTGGGCCGGGCCCAGCTTGGCAGTTCCAGGAGTGCACGCTCGCTGGGGAGGCCTGGCTGCAGCTGCACACACGCTCCTCGTGTCCTGTGGGGTTGCCTGGGTTCAGGGGTGGAGATGCTTGAGCAGCGCAGCTTCAAGGGGCGGCTGGGTTTTTGCCAGATGACCTAGGGTGGAGTGACCAGTGCCTGGCTGAGAAGGAAAGCTGGCCTGAGACAGGCTCCCCACAACCATCCCGTGCTGTGAAGGGCGGAAACAGGAGACGAAGGGACTGGAGATCCCTGGCAGGAGGCGGCCGAGGCAGGGATGGACCCTGCTCAGGTTTGCTGAGCCCTGGATTGTGGTTTGTCCTTCAGTTTTCTGGTAAAGGATGTATATGAAACTGAGCCAGCAGAGAGATCTCATAAAAGGAAGCAGGTTTCAGAATCACCCAGACCTTGATTCAGATCCTAGCCCAGGAACTTTCCAGCTGTGTGACCTAGACAGACCTCCACCTCTTTGAAACTCAGTGTTGATAATGCCCATTTTGAAAGATAATAGTTCCAGCACTTTGAGAGGCTGAGGCAAGAAGATTGCTTGGCCAGGGGTTCGAGACCAACCTGGGCAACAGTTGCACTGCCCCCTACTCCTTCACCCCTCCCAACAAAACAAAAAGTTATCTGGGTAGGGTGGCATCTGTGGTCCTAGCTTCTTGGGAGTCTGAGATGGGAGGATCACTTGAGCCCAGGAGTTTGAGGTTATAGTGAGCTATGATTGCACCATTGCATTCCAGCCTGGGCAGCAGAGCAAGACCCTGTCTCTAAAAAACATAATAAACAAATTTTATTTAAAAAAAAAAAAAATGGAAAGATCGGGCGCAGTGGCTCGTGCCTGTAATCCCAGCACTTTGGGAGGCCAAGGCAGGTGGATCACGAGGTCAGGAGTTCGAGATCAGCCTGACCAACACGGTGAAACCCCATCTGTACTAAAAATACAAAAATTAGCTGGGTGTGGTGGCACGCACCTGTAATCTCAGCTACTCAGGAGGCTGAGGCAGGAGAATCGCTTGAACCTAGGAGGCAGAGGTTGCAGTGAGCCAAGATCACGCCATTGCACTCCAGCCTGGGCGACAGAGCAAGACTCCATCTCAAAAAAAAAAAAAAAAGGAAAGATCATTGTAGAGTAGAAACAAAAAACTATTTTACACACAGTTTTATGCTCAATAAATAATAACTTTTGCCAGGTGTGATGGCTCATGCCTGTAATCCCAACACTGGGAGGCCAAGGCAGGCAGATCACTTGAGCTCGAGAGTTTGAGACCAGCCTGGGCAACAAAGTAAGACCCCATCTCTCTACAAAAAATACAAAAATTAGCCAGGTGAGGCAGCATGTACCTGTAGTCCCAGCTATTCAGGAGGCTGAGGTGGGAGGGTGGCCTGAACCTGGGAGGCTGAGGTTGCAGTGAGCCGTGGTGACAACACTGTGCTCCAGCCTGGGCAACACAGCCAGACCCTGTCTCAAAAATAAAAATAAAAACAATAACTTTTACTGCTACTACCATATATCTTGCAAGGAGAGGCTTTTTGAATATGTACAATTCTAGATTCAAAATGTTTCTAAACTGGGCAACCCTAACTTTCCCTGGGAGGCCGTCTGACCACCATCTTCTGGCCTGGCTGCACGCCGGGTCCTGACCTCCAACCCACAGCACAGTGTGGTGACCAGGAGGATGCCACAGGCCAGAAGAGTGCTGGGGATGGAGCTGTGCTTTGACAATTGGTGAGAGCTGCCATTCTGGCAAGTCCCGCTCTAGGCCTTTTGTGTACATTTGTTTATTTAGTGCGAGGTGAAGGCAAAGAAATGGAGGCCTAGACAAGCCCAGGCCCTTTCCTCTCGGGCTGCGGCACAGGAGGTGCGGGGCCTCAGCGCTGGTGAGTGGGGCCCATGCCTTAGGGCCACGCCCTGCGGGTCGCGCTAGAAGATGCTGCGTGGCAGTGGGAGGTGTAATATATCCCCTCTGGGGGAAAGGCTGCCAGCTTCCAAACACTTGCCTGTGTTAGGGCCATGGGGAGGAGGAGAGGCGCCTGCTGGGGACACACGGGCCAGGCTCCGGCTTCAGACACCATTGGAACCACCTTGTGGAACATCTGCAGCCACAACACATAAAAATGTTTTCCTTCCGGCAGCCACTTTCATAAGGATGTAATAATATATGCAGTGCACAAATGGTTCTATTTTTGGTGGGTCGGTATTGCCACCGAGCCGACCCTGACCAGGTGTGGAGGGGAGTGAGCAGGGGCGGGCAAGGGGGCTGTGGAAATATGGCCGGGTGCACCGAGCCCTGTGCCCCTCACTTCCCAAGCACCTCTCTCCTTCCCTCCCCAGCCGCTGCGTGGCCATTTACGTGGGCTCAGCTTCCCTGCCATGGGCTGAGGGGGGCCTGTGTTCTAGGGGATCAGTCTGCTCCTGGGGACAGTGTCGCACACTGCAAGACCCAGCCCTCTCCTCCACCCGACCTCTTCTACCTTTGTTGGCTAAGGGGTTTCGCCTGTTTGTTGTAAGACGGCTCTTGATTCTGAAACACAAAGATGGTAACCACGAGGCCAAATTGCTGATGTGACTGGACTTGCCCAGGTGACCCAGGACCTTTGCTGATGGCCGTGACCTCTCTTTGGGTTGTTGGTGCCCATTTAAAATGGGGCCCACAGTGAGCTCAAAACCCTCATCCCTTCCCTAGGGTGGCCGGGAATCTGCCGTCCACATGGAGCCGGGGAGGAGGAGAGACTGATTTGCTGGAAGGACCTCATTCATTTCCATCCAACCCCCAGGCTTCCCTGCCTGCCGAGCTGACTCCAGCCAGCCCTGAGCCTAGGCACAGTAACCACCTTCACGTCTGGGAGAACACACAGTCCCCGGAGGCCAGCATGCAAAAGTTCTTTTTGAAGCTGGGTGGATGGAGCCCCCTCCCTCCTGAGGGTGCTCCCCAGCTCCTGTTGAGCAGACAGCCCACCCCGTCGTCTTGACACCAGGGTTTTGCTAGTGGCAGATAAAGATGATGTTCCAGCAGACGCTCCAGTGCTGCCGAGGGTGGTGTGTTTATTAGACCTGAAATGAGAACTGTCACTCTCAAGCTCATGGGCACTCTCACTACTCCTGTTTTATGGAGACCCCCTGGGGTCTGAGGGTCGAGATTCCTCAGGATGACTCGCCAGAGTGTGCCAAGACAGATGGGAGCAGAGAAGCCGGTCTTTCTAGCATTTCTCTCCCTCTTTTCCACTAGTCCTCAGTAAAACAGCCTTGCCAGAACCAGATGTCTTTTTTCTGCAGATATTTACTGTTATGACTTGGGAGGCAGCAGGTTCTGGACTGTTGACCTCACCTAGACCCCCTCCTTGTCAGATGCCACCCGTTTTCTCAGACCCGTCGGTCTCCCAGACCACATTGCTTTGTGAGCAGATGCCTGTCAGGGACAGCTCTATCAGAACAGACCGAGTCCAGCCCAGTGAGCCGTGATGTTCTCTCACTGCTCGGTTCCCCCGCTCTGCCATCTACAGCGACATAGGTTGGGTCTGTTCCCCTGGCAGACAGCAGGCCTTCAGAGCCCTGCCAGAATCTCTTGTGTCTTCCCTAGCACACACACATCCCTCCCCACCCACCACCGCCAGGCCTGGATAGCCCTAGTTCTTTCCCATTTCTTGGTGTCAGGGTGTTCAGACCTTTTAAGCAGATGAACGCTAACTCATTCAAGGCTTTTAAAACCCAGTGCCTTAGCAGGGTACAGTGGCACACACCTGTAGTTACAGCTGTGTGGGAGGATTGCAGGAGTTCCTGTCTAGCCTGGGCAACATAGCAAGACCTTGTCTCTTAAAAGAAAATTAAAAAAAAAAAAAAAGTGCCCTAAACTGAATCCAGCCCTGCAGATGTAGCTGGGCCAGGACAGAACAGAGGGGAACCACTGCCTTCCCAAGCAAGCGATGGAAACTGGCAGCTGCAGTGTCTTCATCACGTGATGGGGTGGGAATGCTGCCCCTTATCTGGGCACAAGGAATAGTGTCATCTGTGCACCTTAAAGTTGCACAAAAGCTTTCCTAGTAGCGACATCTCGTCCTTGTCAAACTTGAAATTATCTAAAAACCACAAGTCTCTTCATAGGAACTGTTTGCAAGTCAGCAGTTCCCCATTTTGTACTGCATGAAATGCACCCTTGAGCCTAAATATCTGGCTTGCATTTGCCCTGGTACATTTAACTGGCATGGTGAGGTAGGAGGAGCAAAGGCGTCGGAATCTAACAGTGCTGTATGATTCTTGCTTGTTTAAGCTTCGGTTTCCTTGGGTTTAAAACAGGGTTCCTAGGAAGCTGAGATGGAAAAAGCTGGCTGCCGCCTGGCTCCATTCCAAGTTGCTGCTCTCGTTCTGTAGCTAGCCCAGGTTTCTGGGTTCCGTATTAACCCTGTGACCATCTCAACCCTTGACACTGTCGATAGGAAGCTGGCCATTCTCTCAGCTGGGCCTTTACTTACTAAGTCCTGGAGAAACAAGTTGACCAAGGGCAGGCAGAGACTGCTACAGGGTGCCACATAATGTATGCAGTGCACAAATGGTTCTATTTTTGGTGGGTCGGTGTTGCCAGCGAGCTGACACTGACCAGGTGTGGAGGGGAGTGGGTAGGGGGCTGTGGAAATGTGGCCAGGTCCCTACCCCTATCGGCAGAGGCTCCATCCTGCCCTTCCTCTCAGCCACAGGTGCAGGATGGTAGATGGGAACTTGCCAGAAGGATGCGACCCTATTTAAGTAGTTGTGTTTTCTTCCAGCCCAGCATCCCCACCAAAACAGGAAAAGAAGTGCTCTCGTGCAGGGGTTATTCACAGTGAGCCTGGCTGGCTCCTCATGATCTCTGAGTTTAAAACGTGCCAGCAGATGATTTTAACGATCCCATCAAAAATTGTCTGGATCAGTTTCGAGCTAGCGTTTCCTTGCAGAGGCCATTCTTCCTTTTTTTGACAAAAGTTGGGTCAGCCAGGTGCAGTGGCTCATACTTGTAATCCCAGCACTTTGGGAGGCCGAGGCAGGTGGATCACCTGAGGTCAGAAGTTCAAGACCAGCCTGGCCAACATGGCAAAACCCTGTCTCTACTAAAAATAAAAATAAAATAAAATTAAAAAAAAGCCGGACGTGGTGGTGGGCACCTGTAATCCCAGCTACTGGGGAGGCTGAGGCAGGAGAATCACTTGAACCCAGGAGGCAGAGGTTGCAGTGAGCCAAGATTGCACCATTGCACTCCAGCCTGGGCGACAAGAGCGAAACTCCGTCTCAAAAAAAAAAAAAAAAAAGATAAAAGTCGGGTCAGTGCTGCCGCCCCCAGTGTCAAGAATTGCAATCACAGGTCGGGTTTGCCCGACCCTGGAAGCCTGGTCGTTTAAAGTGGCTTGGTTCTCTCCTGCCCTCTGCTCACCCCCTCTTAACCAGGTTGGTTCCATCTTTCACAGCCTGAAAGTCAGTCTCCCTGATGAGGAGATGTAGAAATAGATGAGAAGCAACAGAGCCCGTACCCTCTGAGACAGTATCTTCCCCCAGACTCCACCCTGTTCTCCTGGTTCCAAAGAGAGGAACCCGCCTTTTGCTGGTTTTTCTTCTGTGGGCCTGGTCTCATTTTGAACTCTACCCTTTCTGATGCTGTTCTTTTCTTCCTCTTTCTTGATTATTTATTTCAGCTTCCACATTTTATTTCAACAACATCAGTCATGGTAGCTGCGTATTCCTATTTTCAGTGTAGTAACGTTGAGCATTTATGTTCCTAGCACTCTTCCAGGTACCCTGTGCGTTATGAGGCAGGCACATCTCTCCTGAAAGAATTTATATTCTTGTCAGGGAAATAAGGCTTCAGATCAGAAAAAATTTGGGGTAAAGTGCCGAATTCCTTCTACCCTAACCTGCCTCCATTTCCTCCCTCCTCCGAGTTGAGATGATTGGGTCAGAGCCAGCTCTTCCTGGGCTTGGGAAGAGGAGATGGGGCTTGAGTGCTGCTGCCCCCCCTCATAACCTCAGAGTCTGTATTGAGACTCTCTTGCTCAAACTCCCCTCGCAGAGTAGAACGAACAGGCCCTGGTGCGAGGAAGGGTTTGACCCAGGCTCTGCCATTGCCACCTGCATGACTAGGGTGAGCCACTGAATCCCTCTGGCCTGAAGTCTCCGTCGGAGGTTGTCTGTCCCTCCCTGCGAGACTGCAGCAGATGGCACCCCAAAGCCACCATTTGGGAGTGCCAGGGCGCAGCAGCAGCACAGAAGCTTCCCCTGCAGTGTCAGGCCCTGAACCTGGGGTGGATGGCCCAGTGTGGGCCTGCGCCTGCCAGTAGAGGCCTGAAGACAAACTGAGCGAGTCTTCTCCAGTTGGCTCGGGTGAGCTGGTGCCTGCCAAGGGCTGCTGCTGTGGCTCTGGGCATCTGCCTGCTCTACCATGGGCAGCAGCAAAATCTTCTCCCTTGGAAGTGGGGACTCTGGGCTTCTGCCCTCTGGGCTCTTTATGGTCTGAAACTGAAGTCGGTTTGTGCTTCAGTTCCCAGGCTGCAAAACTGGCCTTGTCATACCTGCAGCTGGCTCTGCGGTGGGAACAATAGGCTCTTTGCAGACCATGGAGGTGGGGTGGGCTGTCTGCCGTTCTCAGAAAGCTCTGGCTTTCTCTGACTTGGAATGTTTCTGTCTTTTGCAGATGGAGAAGGATGAAACTGTGAGTGACTGCTCCCCACACATAGCCAACATCGGGCGCCTGGTAGAGGTGAGTGGCCTGGGCTCTGGCTGGCTCCTGCATTGACCCACAGCAGTGACACTGCAGCCCCGGAGCCGCTGTGCTGGCCTCCTTCTCTGCTGCTTTCTCTCAGCTCCACAGCAGCCGGCAGAGCGCTTCTTGGATTTTACCCTGGCCTCATATTTTCGGAGCCTCTGATTTGGATGCCAGCAGGCTCCAGCTTCAGGGCCACCTCCTGCTCCACCCCCAGACCTGGGATCCCAGAAGACTCTGCTCAGGCGCTGGCTCTGGGGCGCACTAGGTCTTGTCTCCCCTGATCGCCTAGGTGTGAACAGGGCCCTGCGCTGGGAGAGGAAGCAGATCCCAGGAATGCCAGTGGGCCCTGGCGTGGCTTCAGTTGCGGCTGCCTTGGCCCTCCTGTCACCACGTTGTTTGGGAAGGCAGGGAGGTGCTCTCGGGTTTCACAGAATTGTTCACAAAATTAGTGGGGAGCCCAAGGGGTGGTGATGTGGTTTAGAGCAGCTCCCAGGCATGGGCAGAGCTGGCCGCCAATCCCTGGGTACTGGCTTCCTCCCTGCCTGTGGACTGTGGACGGGAAGGCGCCGGGAGCACAGATGGCAGGTGGGGTCTTGGCAGCCTGGAGCTCGCTCACTGATGCCCCAGAGCAGGCGTGTGCCACCCTCCAGTGGCCACACTGGGGACTGCAGGGCTGGCGGGTGGAGGGAGGGCGTGGGCCTCAGGGTTCCTGACCATTTGCCACTGCGCTGACCGACCTCCCTTCCAGGACATGGAAAATAAAATCAGAAGTACGCTGAACGAGATCTACTTTGGAAAAACAAAGGATATCGTCAATGGGCTGAGGTAATGTACCAGAAAGCACAAGCTTTAGAAGCCGACAGAGGGATTTGAACCCTGGTTCTGCCAGTTACTAGCTGTATGGTCTTGGGCCTCGGTGTCCTCATTGGTAGGCTGCAGTGCCCCTCTTCTGGGATGATCGTTATGCTGATTTTGGAAAGTAAAGTCCTGATGTGTCATCTGCACTCTCCGTGGCAGCTGTCGGTCCCTACCTGCACCGTTTGTTTTCTGGGGCACGTTCACCCTAACAGCCATTGGTGCCCTTGCCCCCGGAGCCTCCTCAGCCCTGCAGTTTGTCAGTCCCCGCTCAAAAATCTCCCCACCCTCCAGCCTGGGCCTAGGGGAGCTATGACACCACATTCCGGGCAGCCCGGCTGCCTCTGGCTGGCCTGCTCTCTGAGACAGCAGAGCGCAACGTGCAGGCAGGGCCCTCAGCCCGGGCCTTCTCAAGCCCCCAGCCTCCCTGACGCCACATGCAGGCAGGGCCCTCAGCCTGGGCGTTCTCAGGGGGCCCCAGCCTCTCTGACGTCCTCTGCCAGGGCTCTGCTGCCAGTGGCCAGTGTCCTGCACCATCCCTCCCACCTCATGCCCTCAGCTCTGCAGTGTCAGCCCAAACAAAAGGCGGGGGCTCTCTGGACCCCCCAGGTCCACGGCGGACAGAGCAGGAGGCAGGCCTCTGACATGAGGCCAGAGCCCAGCTGGGGGCAGTAAACGGCTGTGGAGGGAGCACTGGCCTTGGAGTCAGGAGAGTCAGGAGGCCGGGATCTCCCCTAAGCTCTGTCATCCCGAGCTGCATGGCCTCTGGCACTCCTCGCAGAGGCTGTTGTCCAGTCGAGGAGGCACGGTCGGCTGAGATGATGAATCTAGAACACGCTCTGCAGTCCAACAGCACCGTGTGAGTCGGGCTGTGCTATGCCTTTAGCGGCCAGCCCTCTCACCCACTGCCGTGGTGCCCAGAGGAGAGGCAGGCTGCAGTCCTGGGGCTGCCCCAGCGCATGGACTGGGGTGGGCAACAGATTTCAGTCACCTGCTTTACAGTTTTAAAACACAGGAGGAGTCCTCTTTGGACCCTTGTCTTCTGATCTTCTGCCCACCTCGGGGAGGCTTGGTCTTCGTGACCTGTGACAGGGTTAAGGCCCAGTGGTCCCTAGTGTTAGGCCTGCCACCGGCAGCCACTGCCCGATACACCAAACACACTTTCCCGCCCAGCCAACCTGCACAGTCCCCAGGCAGTGGCTGGGAAGTGGGGGAGAGAAGCAGAAGAGCCTGCGGGTGGTGGTGGCGAGCCCCTGAATACCACGACCACCGCCAGCGTGGGCCTCTGCAGCGGCCATACCACCCCACACCCCAGAGCCGCCGCGGCATCCCCCCTTCCGCCTCGTGGGTCTCCCTGAATTTCCTCCTCAGCTGTGGCCCCCTGCGTTCCTGGCTTCTCGTCGTTCTCTTCCCTCCCACTCCACTCATCTTGAACACTCTCTGTAGATCTATTGATGCTATCCCTGACAACCAAAAGTTTAAGCAGTTGCAGAGGGAGCTCTCTCAAGTGCTGACCCAGCGCCAGATCTACATCCAGCCTGATAATTAAGCCGATCCAGGTACCCTGCCTGAGAGCCGCGAGACCCTCCCCACTAAAACAGGACTCACCAACCCGCCGAGACCCTGCCGGTCCGGCTGCTGCTCCGCGGCCATTTAAACCACCACTAACCCCCACGTGTGCTCCCGGCCGGTGCACAGCCACATTCCCGTGTAGCCTCGGCCCCGTGTAACACGGCACCTATCACGTGTGTGTGCTTTCCACTCTGGGTGGAGGCTGGGTGTGGGGAAGACGGCTGATTTTTTGGCTTTTGCTTCTGAAGAAGCCCAGGCCAAGGGACGGATGCTGCCTCTCCAGCAGCAGCCACTTGCGTGCACTGGCCTGACTGTCCCCAGGGCAGGGGTCTGCCTGCCGTCCACCCCCGCATGCTTCAGAGGAGCCTCTGATGCTGGTGCAGGGATCCCAGAAGCCAAATAAGCCCCCCTCGCTCAGCGGCACATTGGCTGTCCAGGGCAAGCTGGCTTGGAAGGGTTGACCTCACTCTCTGATCTCTGAGTCTCTGGGGTTGGAGGGCAGAGTCAGGGCTGGACTCCACCCTGGCCGGCCCAGATGCTCTGCTGGAGCTGCCTGGACGCCCAGTGCCGACTCGGCCACAACCAGTATAACCTTCCGCCCCTAACGAGCTGCAGCTGTTCCTTTAAACAGGTTACGCTAATGGAAAGGAAAATAGTCTTGCTTGTTGGTAATGGCCAAGAACCATGACTTGAGCTTGTGACAGATCCAGATGTAGGGAAGGAGGCAGCATCCCTGGAGAGCAGGAGGGAAACTTGTTTGTAAAAAGAAGGCATTTGGAACCCTGCCAGCTGGGGCTGCAGAGCCCAGGTCCAGGGACTCCGCACTGAAGGCCCACCCCAGAAGGGGTGCAGCAGACTTTCCAAGGTGGAGGTGGGGTCAGGCACTTAGAAAACCAGGTGGAGCTGCTTTTCCGAGGCCGTGGGACTTAAGTGCACCAGTCTGGTCTGTGTGTGCCAACGTAAGGCCCAAGACTTGGGTCAGCCTCACAGTGTGGCCATCAGGCATTTCCATCATGGCACTGAGAAAAAACCCTTTTTAAGATACACCGTGATGGTGCACTTCCCTGGCCGCCCACTGGGGGCGTCCTGGCGTAGAAACCCGGGCAGCCAGGTCTGCTCAAGATGACTCCTCCCTCCCACAGAGTCGAGCACTGTCTCCAAGCGCTGATTCGAGGTTGCTTGGCCGTGACCTTCCCAAGCATTGTCCCTTACTTAAATAAGCCCCCTGCTCCTTCCGCCTTCCACCATTTCACTTCTAACTTCCTGTGTCTAACTTGATTCTGGCTCTGGAACTTTCTCCTTCGTGTGATCCAGCCAAGACCTGGCGGGCTTGGCTCTTCCTTCCCAGAAGAGCCAGTGACCACCCAGGCTAGAGGTCCTGTACAGGCGCTGCTGCTTTGCCCGCCGCATCTCCCGCTGGCCATGTTGACCTCCCGCTGTGAGCTTGGCAAGAAGCCCCTGGGGAATCGGCTGAGATTTGGAGCCTGGGGGCCGTAGGGGCTGATGCCTTTGGCCGCCGCAGAGCCAGGGACAGTCCTGGGAAGATACTCAGAAATGTGTATTTCCCCAGCATGAACCAAATGTCTTGCGTTTCTCCTGGGAGTTTTTTCAGTTGTATGCAGCTTGCTTCCAGGTCTTGTCTTACGGCACCTGCTGAGTATTTTGAGGGCTCTTCCTGTGACTTGTAGGGATTCGGTAGCCAGAACTCAGTCTGGGTGCTGTTGCTTCTCCTGGGCCCTGCTTCACTTCCATTTGCCCATTTTTGCTTGTGGGGATTGATTTTTCTGATTATTCCTTCCCATGGCTGGTGTGAATCAAACGTGAGAGTCCGGCTGAGTGCACTCTCCGTAGCACTCTTCTTGAGCAGCCCTCTACCCACTCTTTTCACTGCTTCTAAACTGTTATAAAACCTACATTTAGGAAGTCTTTGCCTAACCAATATGTTGGGTAAATTTGACAAAATGATTAAAGAATTGCTAGGAGGGCATTCCTCTGAGCCTCAGTTTCCTCATCTGTAAATTGGGTTGATAGCTTTTTTCTTTTTTAAGCCTTGACTTCGCTTTTTGTTGTTGTCGTTGTAGAGATGGGGTCTCACTATGTTGCCCAGGCTGGTCTCGAACTCCTGGCCTTAAATGATCCTCCCGCCTTGGCCTCCCAAAGTGCTGGGATTACAGGCTTGAGCCACCACATCCGGCCGGGTTGATAGTTGAGACTTCCCCAGGATGCCCGTGAGAATTAAATGAGATAATATATGTGAAAGGCGTTTTGTAAACTGTGAAATCTCCATAAGCCTTCATTGTTTCTGGCTTTGTTGATGAGCGTCCCCACACATACGTGAATGCGGTCGCCCTGAACGTTTCCCCACAAATCCAGAATTTGACAGAAGGGATCCCAGGGGCACTTGGCTGAACTGTGCCGCCCTTTGCAATCCAGGCTGAGGGGTTTTCTGGGCCAAGTTAACAGCGGATGGTGCCTCACACAGAGGCCTGAAAGCACCTGCTGCGCGGGCCATGAACACAGTGTGCTCAGACACGCGGAGACACTGGTTCTTACCCACTCCCAAGGGTGGGATAACGCTGCACCTTGCACTTGTGGGGTGAGGAATGAGGCTTCTGCTGGGCAGGGCCTGGGCAAGGGGGAAGCTTTTATAGAGGAACCCGCATGGCCCCAGAGTCCTCCCCTCTTAGCCCCTGGCCTGAGTCCCCAGCCAGCAACCCAGGGTAGCTGTTCTGAAGCAGAGGGGCTTTGTTCCATTGTGTTTGGAAGCCCAGAAGCCACCTTGTGGCTTAGGGTGACATAGGGGCCTACACACAGAGGAGTGAACTTAGGGTTCTAGGGACTATGGCCGGGTCACCGGTGGCCAGGGGCAGAGATGAGCACCTGTCCATGTAAGCCATATGCCAACCCCACAGGGCCTGGCAAGGTGCAGAGGGTGCAGGTCTCGGCCATGTGCCCCTTTGCCCCTTTCTGAGAGGGGCAGATGCCCAGCCCAGTGACCCAGAGCCTCACCCCAGGAGGCGGGTCCATGCAGCAAATCAGCCAGGCACTGGCATGGTGGCCCCCAGGCCTCCACCGCCTCACCAGTCCCTGTTCAATCTGCTGATAACGCCTTTCCTCCCTTGCAGGTCTGTGCAGACTTTTGCAGACAAATCAAAACAAGAAGCTCTGAAGAATGACCTGGTGGAGGCTTTGAAGAGAAAGCAGCAATGCTAAACCTCTGCTTCATGCTAACCAGACACGCCGTGCACTCGTTAGATTCCTTTCTTAGAAAACTCGTTTTCTGCTCCCTTCCCTCGTCCCTTCTCTCCCCGACAGGTCACATAACAGCTGCATCATTGACCGCACAGCGCCATCTCTCCCTGAGAATAAAGCCGATAGCCACCCTCCTCCGGCTCCGAGCCTGCTTCCGCCACACCTTGCTCTCAGTTCTCTCCACATTTCCATAGAGACCGTGTGGTTTTTGTTCACCCGGGCCCCCCGTCTTCCTCGCTGTCCCCCCATTTATAGGCATAAAATCCACTGTCTGCCAGCCTCCCTTCCCTCCCACCTTTTTGTTACATTGGTGTAAAAAATGTAAAACAAAAAAATTTTATGAACTAACTGTGGTGTGTGAAAGAGAGAAGAAAAACTGGAAATCTTATTCCGTGTGTGTTTGGGAGTTGCTTGGGGTTGGGGGTCGTGGGGACAGGGGACAGCTCTGGGAGCAGAGGTGGCCCTCGGTGCCATCCTGCGCAGACTCGCCCGTCCCACGGAGGCCGCGGGGTGGGGGCTGGGGAGGGGCCGCCGACCGTTCCGCTCTTCCGGCCAGGTGCTTTTCTGTCAATTTCTATGGAATGCAAAAGGAGGTTTTTGTTTTATTCTGTTTTTTTGTAAAGCTTAAGAAAAAAATCTACATCTTATACTTGAGCCTCCATACTTAAAAAAAGAAAAGAAAAGAAAAAAAAAATCAATAAAAAGAAACTGGGACGCAGTTAGCGCTGGCCTTCTGTGTTCCTTCTCGCCGGCCTCACTTTCCAAGCGCGTGCGGCCGTGGCCGTGGCCGTGGCCGTGGCCGTGCGCTGGCTCCAAGCTGGGACGTGTGTGGGCCCCGCTCACGGCAGCAAGGAAGTGTCCGGTCCCCAGCCCCGCCGCCCTGAAAACATACCAGGTATGTGATGAGGTGCAGGGTCCCTGTCCCTTTCCGCTCTCCGCCGTTGGAGGGCAGAGGCACCAGCAAACACTGTTCTGGCGCCGCCGCACGCACCTCCCCATGCACCTCCCGCCGCCTTCCCACTGTGCCTAGTACAGATGTGAGGCAGCCGAGGCTCAGTTGCAGTAACTCCGCCAAGGCTGCACAGAGCCACAGAGTCTGCCTTCTACCCTCCGAAATGCCCCAGGGAAGATCTGAAGCAGATCTCAAAGTCCCTGCCGAGACCATCCCCCCATCTGTCCGTGGCCAATCAGCGGGCTCCACAACCTGGCCAGCCCATCTGTTTGAGGGTCCCTGGGTCTGATGCAGCAGCTTTTTTTTTTTTTTTTTTTTTTTTTTTTTGAGACGGAGTTTCACTCTTGTTGCCCAGGCTGGAGTGCAATGGCATGATCTCGGCTCACCGTAACCTCCACCTCCCAGGTTCAAGCGATTCTCCTGCCTCGGCCTCCTCAGTAGCTGGCATTATAGGCATGTGCCACCATGCCCAGCTAACGTATTTTTAGTAGAGACGGGGTTTCTCCTTGTTGGTCAGGCTGGTCTCGAGCTCCCGATCTCAGGTGACCCTCCCGCCTCGGCCTCCCAATGTGCTGGGATTACAGGCGTGAGCCACCGCACCCGGCCGATGCAGTATCTTTATGGAGTGCAAGTGCCGTGGCATACCGACAGCAGAGAAGCCCCTGCCCCCTGAGTTCCTAGTGCCAGGTGGAGAACGCAGGCACACTCCAGCCGTGAGCCGTGAGGGGATGCACCCAGCGAGCCGTTCCCCATGGGCACACGGGTGTTGCAGCCTCCTGGGGTCATGTTGGCAAGGTGCCTGGCACACACAAGGGCCCAGCGAGCCATTCCCCATGGGCACACGGGTGCTGCAGCCTCCCGGGGTCATGTTGGCAAGGTGCCTGGCACACAGAAGGGGCTGGAAAAACAAACGTTTTGCTTTTCATTTTCTTTCATGGTAAAGTTTTATCCAGGACCATCAAGGTAGGTACAGGGGCCACTGCAGTGGGGTCTTGTGGATGGGGAGAGAGATTGGGCTCAACTCTGAGTGCAGCAGCACAGGCAGGTGGGGATTAGAGCCAAGGAGCAGAGGGGAGCAGTGGGTGGAAAATGACTCAGAGGAAACCTCAGGGGTCAGGGGCCTTCTGGCCAAACACACCTAACAGGATTCTTGCTGAAGACAGGCCAGGGTGACCAGACACCACCTGGGGGCGGCGGTGGAGGATGAGGCCAGGTGTGGTGGCTCACGCCTACGATCCCAGCACTTTAGGAGACCAAGTTGGGAGGATGACTTGAGCCCAGGGCTTTGAGACTAGCCTGGTTAACATAGACCCCATCTCTACAAGAAATACAAACCAGGCGTGGTGGTGTGCACCTGTGGTCCCAGCTACTTGGGAGGCTGGGTTGGGAGGATCACTTGAGCCTGGGAGGTTGAGGCTGCAGTGAGCCGAGATCGTACCACTGTACTCCAGCCTAGGAGACAGTGAGATCCTGTCTCAAAAAAAGAAAAAAAATATCAAGGATGGCCATTTTTGTAAAATTGACTTAGCAAGGGATTGCTGAAACTGGGTTTTACAAGGGCACACAGGTGGGCGTAGGGGAAGGTTCAGGAGCCTGACTAAAGTTTGGCCAAGCAAATAATCTTTGGCAGTTGTCACTTCAAGAAGAAACTGGACAAATGGAAAATGCCTTTCCTTGGACACATGAGAGGAACTGAGGTCGCAAGGGAAAAACAGCCACCCCTGAAGTCAGTGAGACAGGCACACCTGGAACGTCACAGCAGAGGCCTGCTGTCCTGCAGCAGAGGCTGCTAGGCTGGGAGCTGCTGTGCACGCCAGTGGTAATTCCACAGAACTGCGGAGGTGGAGTGGACTCTGACTCACCTGAGAGTCACCCCTGGAGGCTCAGGCCCGCTCTCCTCTCAGGGGATTTCCCTTCAGGAAACCCACCAGTTGCTCCTTGAGCTGTCACTTTCATCAGCCGTACAATCCTGGGACCAAAAATAATGCTTGAAACCCAGAAATTGTGACTGTGATGTATGCCAGGCCTGATCTTGCTCTGCTATCTAGAATCTTCCACAGGGACCCTCACTACCAGTTGGGTTTTTTTGTTTGTTTTTGTAGAGATGGGCCCTCACCCTGTTGCCCAGGCTGGTCTCAAACTCCTGGCTTCAAGCGATCCCCCCACCTCGGTCTCCCAAAGTGCTAGGATTACAGGTGTAAGCCACCACGCCCAGCCCTCATTGCTAGTGTTGTGTTGTTTTGTTTTGTTTTATGATGGAGTCTTGTTCCATCACCCAGGCTGGACTGCAGTGGCGTGATCTCGGCCCACTACAACCTCCACTTCCCAGGTTCAAGCGATTCTCCTGCCCCAGCCTCTCAAGTAGCTGGGACTACAGGTGCCCGCCACCACGCCCAGCTAATTTTTGTATTTTTAGTAGAGGCCGGGTTTCGCCATGTTGGCCAGACTGGTCTCGAACTCCTGAATTCAAGCGATCCCTCCCCCAACTTGGCCTCCCAAAGTACTGGAATTACAGGTGTGAGCCACTGCACACAGCCCTCACTGCTAGTGCTTTAATGCTAAACTCAGCTGGTGAGATTGGGGACAGTGGGCCTCGAGGATGTGTTTGGCGACCCTCTCCCACTTCCCAGCCATGCCTTTCCCTGCTCGTTCCTTGGCTGCCTGGTGAGGAAAGCTCTGGGGTCCAGCAGGGCACCTCGGGCATCCCTAAGAAGAGAACGAAGGCGTATGGGAGCCCCTGGGGTTCATGGGCTGCAGGCGACAGACTCCTGGGGTTTGGCAGCAGCAGAGACGTCCCCCACCCCAAGGGCTCACTAGATGCTTCCTGGAGGTCCCCTTGGTGCCAACTAACAGAAGGGGAGGCAGCCTTGGTGAGGGTCTCTCCAGGGCTGAGGGCTTAAGTGGGTAATCCAGGGGGTTCCCTGTCTCTCTCAAGCCCTTTCATTCCTCCCTTGCTTGGCCTTAACAAATCAGCCTCCAGAGTCTTTTGTTGTTGTTGTTGTCCAGAGCCATTTGTTGTTGTTGTTGTTTGTTTGTTTGTTTGAAGCAGAGTCTTGCTCTGTCGCCCCGGCTGGAGTGCAGTGGTGCAATCTCGGCTCACTGCAACCTCTGCCTTCAGGTTCAAGCGATTCTTCTGCCTCAGCCTCCCAAGTAGCTAGGACTACAGGCATGCGCCACCACTCCTGACTAATTTCTGTATTTTTAGTAGAGACAGTGTTTCACCATATTGGCCAGGCTGGTCTCAAACTTCTGACCTCGTGATCCGCCCGCCTCAGCCTCCCAAAGTGCTGGGACTGTAAGTGTGAGCCACCGTGCCTGGTCTTTTCTTTTGAGACAGGGTCTCGCT
Organism: Gorilla gorilla gorilla; assembly: GCF_029281585.2. Lineage (NCBI taxonomy): Eukaryota > Metazoa > Chordata > Mammalia > Primates > Hominidae > Gorilla > Gorilla gorilla. The sequence goes on from NC_073224.2 coordinate 220,565,759, forward strand.
CTGTTGCTCAGGCTGGAGTGCAGTGGTCTTACTGCAGCCTCGAACTCCTGAGCTCAAGCCCTCCTCCCGCCTTGGCCTCCCAAAGTGCTGGGATTGCAGGTGTGAGCCACTGCGCCCAGACTGAAGCCTTTCCTGAGGTTCTCCTGGGGCCTCAGGTTCAAGACTCCTAGTCTCCCAAGATTTTCTCCTGCATTCAGATTACTTTCTAGGTAACTGCTTTGCGGCAGGCCCTGGGCTAGTTGCACCCGAGGGTGTGGCACTCTCTCAGCAGGTGGGGTGATGTAGGCATTGTGGATTTTGCTAGGTGGGATAGCTCCTCTTTTTCTGGTGCCAAACCACCTCCATGCCACCTGGGCACAGTGCACTCAGAACACTCCCTCCTCCCCTGTGCATGACCCACACTGGGACAATGAAGACATTCTCTCTTGGCCAGGTGCGGTAGCTTACGCCTGGAATCCCAGCACTTTGGGAGGCCAAGGCAGGCGGATCACTTGAGCCCAGGAGTTCGAGACCAGCCTGGGCAACATAGCAAAACCCCATCTCTACTAAAAATACAAAAATTGGCCAGGTGTGGTGGTGCACCCTGTGATCCCAGCTACTCAAGAGGCTGAGGCACGAGAATCACTTGAACCCGGGAGGTGGAGGTTGCAGTGAGCCATGATTGTGCCACTGCACTCTAGCCTAGGAAACACATCACGGCTGTCTCAAAAAAAGAAAAAAAAAAGTACGCCTCATTTCAAATACTATAAGTTAAATCCTGTAAATTAAATATCATGTAAGTTAAATATAAGATAAAACATTTCAATTTCTATTTTTCTCAATATAATGTTGCAAGATGTCATTATATTCTCATTACCCATAACTTCCCATCCAAATCTTAATGGCACATTTGATATTTTTTCAAATGGCTTTGAGATATAATTCACATACCACACAATTCATGTATCTAAAGTATACAATTCTGTAGTTCTGTGGTTGTTGGTTACATCCACCAGACTGAGGGCTCCCTGAGGGTTGGTGCCTCAGCTTTCCCTTGACTTACTCATTTACCAAACATTGAGCACCTACTGAGTACTGGGGTTATGATGGCCAACAGGAGAGACAGTCTCTGCCTACTGTTTGGTGGGGGTGGAGTACTTAGTAACCGTCGTCATTATTGAGTGCTTACCTGTGCTGGGCACAGTGCTGCTACTGGGTGACTGTGTCCCCAGGGCTGTCCCAGGCTGGGGGCCTGGAGCAGTAGTTATCAGTTGAACTGAGTTAATCCACAGTGGAAGGTAACCCACTCCCTGCCCTAGGGCCAATGCTAAACAGATCCAGGTTTTCCTGTGTTGTTTTGTTTTGTTTTGTTCTGTTTGAGACAAGGTCTCTGTCACCCAGGCTGGAGTGCAGTGGTGCTGTCTCGACTCACTGCAGCCTTGACCTCCAGGGCCCAAGCAATCCTCCCACCTTAACCTCCCAGGTAGCTAAGTCTACAGGTGCACACCACCACGTTGCCCAGGCTGGCCTTGAACTCAGCTTACGCAATCCACCTGCCTCAGCCTCCCAAAGTGTTGGGATTCCAGGCATGAGTCGCCTCACCTGGCCAGTGGATCAGTTTAAAGCTTTACCATCTGGGGTAGTTGAGGCTCTGCACCTGGCTGTCACCCGGCACCTCTGGGGTCCCGTCATTCAGCTCCAATGAAAGCCAAGTCACACAGACAGAAAGGGTGGAGAGTGGTGAAGGCTGTGGCTTTCTCCCCTTCCTCAGCTTCAGGAATGGAAGGCCATGTCGTCTTGGCTGTGGCTTCAAAACCCTGGAATCCCAGCAAATTTGGGAGGCCGAGGTAGGAGGATCACTTGAGCTTAGGACTTTGAGAACAGCCTGCTGGGCAACATGGCGAAACCCCATCTCTACCAAAAATACAAAAATTAGCCGGGCGTGGTGGCACTCAAGTGGGAGGATCACTTGAGCCCAGGAGGTGGAGGCTGCAGTAAGCCAAGATCGCACCACTGCACTCCATCCTGGGTGACGGAGTGACTGTCTCAAAACAAAAACAAAAAACCGGGTTTGATAACCAATGGGACCTCGGGGCTGAGAGAGCCAGGGAGGGCGTGGGGTCCAGTGCTCGGCACAGGGCTGCCAGGACCTTCCCTTCTGCTTTGCTGGAGAATGCCACCAGCTAAGCAACCAGCTTTTCTGTCCCATCCCATCCCCGGAACCTGAGGAAGCGAAGCAGCGTGTGTGCACAGCACTGGGCCAGGCACTGCACATGTCACTTCCCCATACACTGTCTCGTTCAACAGGTAAAACAGAACCTGCCAAGGCGGGGACCTCTGGGGGTGCCTGGCCCAGCCTCATGCTCCATGTGGGCGTCCTAAGGCAGCCAGCCTTTCCTGGACAAGGGCAACTGGTAAGCGTGGTTCCATTTCCTTGATCACACCAAACTGTCCACACTTTTCCCTTCAGGCCACACCTGGAGACGAGCATCCTGCCATCCCATGACCTGCAGGAAGGAGCAGGAGGTGTAAGCCAGGGAGAAAGGGAAGCCACCTGCGGAGGCGTTTAACTTGGTAACATGTTTGCCCACCATCAGCAAACATGGCCCCATCAGTATGGCAGAATCCCATCGATGAGATTGGCCTTTATTGTAATTTTTTAAATTTTTGTAGAGATGGGGTCTTGCTATGTTGCCCAAGTTGGTCTTGAACTCCTTGGCTCAAGTGATCCTCCTGCCTCAGCCTCCCAAAGTGCTGGGAATACAGGCGTGAACCACTGCACCCGGCCTTGGCCCTTCTCTTTGTGAGGAACCTGGGGGAGTTTCCAGGCATTGGTAAGCCCCCTGATGACAAGCAAATATAGCCATTGTTTATTTACCAGGCACTTACTGTGTGCCAGGTGCCAGGACACAAGCCTCCGTGCTCATCTTGATCACGGCTGTGTTCTGAGGCAGACAGTGTTATTGGTCTCATGGGATGAAGAAACGGCTTCGGGTGTCTGCTCGAGTCACAAGGCTCACAGTGGCTGGGGCACACTTGGAGCTCAGTGTGCAGGACACAAAGTCTGTGCTCCCCGCCACCTGCCTCCAGCATCTGAATGTCACCAGCTCCTTCAACAGGGCTCCAGGGACCCAGGCCACCAAGTTCTTCCAGCCCCAACAACAGTTTGAATCCTCCTTGGGGCGCTGGAATGAGGCCTCCAAGGGAGAGGAGACTCAGGTTTGGATGAGCTGCAGGCCAGGTGCTCTCTGAGGGTAGGGGCTGTAACGCCTCCATCACACAGGGCACTCCCCAGGGGGAGGGGCCATGTCTTCCCCATCAGATTGGAGGCCTCCTGAGGAAGGAACCATAGCTCCTGCCTGAAAGTGCTATCACCCCAAAAGCTGGTGTTTCCCAGGAGGAAGGGATTATGTCACCCCATCAGAGAAGGGCCTCCAAGCAGGGGCTATGTTATCCCATCTCACTCTTCCCCACCTGGCCCCAGTTCAGGACTACACTTGGTGCTCATGTGGCTATACTGTGCCCCCAGATCTCCAGGCTGGAAGGGCACCTACTGGTCCCAGGTAACTGGCGTGGAGCCAGGTCCCAGACCCAGGTGGAGCGAGACATCTGGCTGGCACCTGAGGCAGGCACAGGCCAGGGCAAGCTGGGGCTTCGGGCCTGGGGGTAACTTATCCTGAAATCTCGGCAGGGCCAGAGGCTCAGGAAAGTCGCTATTCAGGATAGTGAGAAGAGAGCCTGGGTCCAGCAGGGTTCGGGCCACTCCTGAGGGTGAAGCTTAACTGCCACAAGCCATGGGCCCCCAGCAAGGATGGAGGAAGGGGACACGGGTCGCCAGCGTTGGCCAGGTGTGGGGTGGCTCCCGAAGCTGGAGGGTCTCGTGTTGCTGCTGCTCCTAGCTGGGCAAGTTGCTCAATTGTGCTGAGCCTGTTCTCCCATCTGTAAAATGGCCATAAGAATACTCCCATCTTGGCCGGGCGTGGTGGCACACCTGTAATCCCAGCACTTTGGGAGGCTGAGGCAAGCAGATCACCTGAGGTCAGGAGTTCGAGACCAGCCTGGCCAACATGGTGAAACCCCCATCTCTACTAAAAATACAAAAATTAGCTGAGTGTGGCGGCAGGCGCCTGTAATCCCAGCTACTTGGGAGGTTGAGGCAGGACAATCGCTTGAACCCGGGAGGCGGAGGTTGCAGTGAGCTGAGATCGCACCATTGCACTCCAGCTTGGGCGGCAGAGCAAGACTCTGTGTCAAAAAACAATAAAAACTCCCCCATCTCAGAGCTGGCTGTGAAGACGGGGAGATCTCGCGCACTGATGGCAGGCGGCGCAGCCTGCATATGGCAAGTGTGCAACTAACAGCTGCATGCCAGATGGCATCCTGGGCTCCGTGGGTGTCCCCTAGGAGGATGGGGCAGGGGAGACTGGCCCTCTCTGCCCACCTGGGTCTCAGAGGTGTGCCTTGCCTCCTCTCTCTAGCAAAAGGCTCTTCACCCGACCAAACCCCATCACGTGCTGCTGGGCTGCTGCTGGGTGTGCCCCAGGACCTTGTCCTTGGCATTGGTGTGGCTTTCAAGGCTCCTTGTAAGCAGCCCCACCTTGGAAGCAGCCGAGACACCCACCTCCAGGCCTCTGTACCTGCCCCTCCCTTTTCCTGAACTGCCCTCCCCTCTGCCTTCAAGATCCAGCTCAAAGGCCACTCCTCTGAGAAGTCCTCCCTGATTGACCCTCCTGGGGCTGGTCTCATCTGCTCATTTCCTGACATTTCTACCTTCTGGTCATGGTAACCATCTCCTCTCCTGGAAGGCAGGGCCTTGGAGCTGGTTCACCACAGCCCCGGTGTCTGACACAGCAAAGGCCGAGTGGAGGGCTGCGCTCACAAAGGATCTGCAGCACCAGAATGGCCATGGCGCCGTTTCCCTTCTCCGGGGCTGGGAAGGGAGATCCTAAAGGCAAGGCCCACTCTGGGACGCAGCGTCTCTCCCCAAGACCACCCCACCAGATGCCCCAAGTCCCTGGTTCTGGTTTTCCACAGCTAGGGTTGGGTGTGTGGGGTGAGATCAGGCCAGCAAGGTGGCGAGCTGGCGTCTCTGTGCTCCAGGCACCTGAGGGTCATGACCCCCAGGAAAGTGGAATTAGAACAGGGTCTGGAGCCAGGCATGGTGGTGCGCATCTGTAGTCCCAGCTCCTCGGGAGGCTGAGTGGGAGGATCCCTGGAAGCTAGGAGTTCGAGGCTGCAGTGAGCTATGATCGCACCACTGTACTCCGGCCTGGGCTAAAAAATTTAAAAAATAAACAGGGTCTGGACAACACTGAGTTTGCGGGTCTAGGAAGCACTCGGGGCTCAGCTCTGCCCTCCTCTCCACTCTCCCACCTTGCTCCTGTACCCGCCACTTCTTCCTCCTGCCTTCAATCCTCCCTTTCCCTGTGATATCTCCCGCTCATCCTTCTGACCTATCACCTCCTCCAGGAGGCTCTCCCTGATCTCCAAGATCTGGTTGCTCCTCTTCTCCAACTACAAGTCCTCAAAACTAACCTTTATTGAGCCCTTACTATGCGCCAGATCTGGGGCTAAACTCCATAATGTCAGCACCTTATGTAATCCTTGAAAGGACACAGGAAATGACAGTACTGTCCATTTCACAGATGAGGTAAGCTAGGCACTGAGGAACTGCGATGGAGAACCCAGATCCCACAGAACCTTAACCATTCTGCTTCTTCCTGAACACTGAGGGGCAGGCTCCCCGTGGGGAGTCACTCTCCCTGCTATGTCCCCACAATAAGGTGTGGGGCCTGTCAGGAGAGGGCCCGGAGAAGCAGGCTAAAGAAACCAGAGGCCCCAGGAGGCTGGGCCAGGGCTGCAGGCAGATGCGGTCCCCTCTGCTCAGCTCATCCTGAATCCCCATCCACATCCACCGCTGGTCCCCAAAGCAGCCCCGATCCCTCAGCACCTTGGGGAAGGAGCAACAGAAGCAGGTCTCATGGGGAGGTACCGTTTCCTCGGTTATCTTTATTTTTTTGAGACGGAGTCTCACTCTGTCACCCAGGCTGGAGTACAGTGGCACGATCTCGGTTCACTGCAACCTCTGTCTCCCAGGTTCAAACAATTCTCCTGCCTCAGCCTCCCAAGTAGCTGGGACTACAGATGTGTGCCACCACACCTGGCTAATTTTTGTATTTTTAGTAGAGATGGGGTTTCACCATGTTGGCCAGGCTGGTCTCGAACTACGGACGTCAAGTGGTCCACCCGCTTCGGCCTCCCAAAGTGCTAGGATTACAGGTGTGAGCCACTGCACCTGGCCTGTTTACTCGGTTGTCTGGAGTTGACAGGACAGTCCTGAGTCCAGCAGGCTGTAGCTGTGGCCCCTGGGGTGAGTAGGCAGAATGAGGTAGGTGGTAGGAGGGGCAGCCTCACTGTCTCCTGAGAGGCCCTGGGGTCTCCGCTCCAGCCCCAGCCTCGAGGCTTCGGGGTCTACCTGAAGGTGTGTTCCTGGAGGGACGGTTCGGTCCACGGAGGATCCAGAGGCCACCCGCAGGCTGATGCAGGGCCGCCGTACCATCACTGTCCACACCTCCCCCTGCCTGGTGTGGCATCCGGTGGCACCTGTCCTCCTGCGCTCAGCCTGGCTCTGGTCAGCTGGGGAGGAGGGGCTCAAGCTCCGAGGTGGCGGTGCTGCGCCTGTACACCACGAACTGGATGGAGATCTGGGGGTGCCGCCGTTAAGGCCAAGCTGAGCAGAGACTGGGTTGGACCTGCCCCTGGGGGCCTTCAACTCCTGGGAGCTGCCTCCCTCTCCCCTCCCTCCCACCCCTACGCTGCAGGTGGGAAGGGCCAGCCATAACCTCCCAGCCGCTACCTTAGCTGTGCCCTCCACTCAGAACTTCTGCCCGGCTCCTCAAGCCCTAGCCAAGCTCCATCTGTCTCCAGGCCTGGCACTGACTTCTCCTTCCCGTGGGCAGCCTCCCTTGACCCTGGCCCAGGATCTTCGCTTGCTCTCAGCTGTGGCGTCCTGGAGGCTTCCAGGTGGCTGGGCCGTTTTGGGGCACAAGAGCCTAAACTTTCACCCCTCCCTGCGCCCGGCAGGGACTTAGCAAATATTAAAACAAAGGCCATGTTTACTTGCTCCCAAATGAGACCCAGGTAACGCTCTTTACAGCCATTCAGCAAACACTTTCTGAGCCCTCACTGAAAACGGGTTCCTGTGGGGAGTGTTTCCAGATACCTCATCCTACACAACATCCTGACGAGACAGTGGCTGTTAACTGAGGTGAAGACACGGCAGCACAGAGAGGTTGACTGTGTGCCCTGCGTCACACAGCTAGGAAGCAGGGGAGGAGCCAGGATTTGAACCCAGGTTTGTCTGACCAAGTCATGTGTCTCTCCACACTCCAGCTCTCGTCTGCACAGCCTGGAACATTCCTCTCCTGCCTTCGCCTGACTTCTCCTACTCTGTCAAGTCACAGGTTCAATGAGACTTATAGGGGCCTTTGCTGCCCCTCTAACCAGGATGGTCCCCGGCTAGACACTCTTGTTGTTTTTCTCTGCAGCACTTGGTGCCACTGCAATGAAGTAATTATTTGATGATAACGTTGTGTCCTCTCTGCGCCCCGCTGGGCTGTAAGCTTCTGAGGCACTCATGGCTGTTCTTGCTCACTCACGGCTCTAGGGTCCAGCTGGGTGCCTGGCACACAGGAGGTGTGCACGACTGGGTGAACAGATGGAGGGAGGGAGGGAGGGATGGATGGATGGATGGACAGATGGATGAAGGGAGGAAGAGACGGATGAGTGCTGACGCTGTGTGCAGGCAGGGGCTTCCTTGCCCACACCCCGCCACCTGCCCCACACGCCCTGAAGGATACGATGGTGTCGAGCAGCAGCACACCCAGGCTGCCCACAAGCCAGGGCAGGTGGTGCAGCAGGTAGCTGCCCTCGCTCTGGCCCTCCTCGGGGTTTTTGAGCAGCACGCTCAGCCCATACAGCGTGTTCCCCAGCATCACCAGCGCGAACAGAGAGTAGGAGATCCCTTGGGTGGACTTCCGGAGGAACTGGGGCAGGAGGAGGTCAGGTCAGAGACCTCGAACAGGCCTCTTGTCACTCTGGATTGTAACTGTCCACATGTCCACCTGCCCCACCACAGTGCACCTGCTCTGAGCCAATCTTTCCCTGGGTGCCCAGGGACATGGGCCCGACACACAGAAGAGCCACAGACAAGCCCCCCCAGGCCCCTGCCCAGGTCCATGGGAGACCGTGGCTGTGCCAGGCCTGTAGCCCCACACCACCCTGCATTCCACCCCACACAGGCTCTAGCTGCCCAGCAAGCCTCCCCTCCCCGACTCCCCAGCTTCTCCTCTCCCCTCAGGCCTCCAAGCTCAGCCCCTCACCTTCCCCTGACCTCCCACTCCCCCAAGACACACATGGGTCTCTTGTAGCCTGGCTGGCAGGCCACGCCACGCCCATTTTCCAGAAGCAGAAATGGAGGCTCGGAGATTGGATTAACTTGCCCAAGCCAACAGCGGGAGTAGACCAGACTTTCTGAACCAAGGCTCCTATGTTGTGCTACTCCTTAGCCCAGAGGGCCCGGGTGGCCAGGCCAGCTCTCCTCTACTTGGCCCCACCCAGCCCCTGCTGGAGGCTCACGTTGGTGCGGATCTGAGGCAGCCGGGAGAGCAGGTACAACACGCTGGAGATGGAGCCGATGACGAAACCAATGACTTCCTGCCGGGTGAAGGGCTGTGGGGCAGAAGGGGGCACTTGGTGTCTCGTAGGAGCCAGAGGTGATCCCCCACCCCATTTAGCACCCATGAGGCTGTGCAGGGGAGAGCCCTGGGGACAAGCCAGCCTCCATCCCTTCGACTGCCACACCCACGCCTCACCTTGCTGCCTGACTCCACGGACAGGAGCGCCCGCCCCCGGAAGGCTTCCCTAGGGGCAGCCACGGGCCCAGCAGCGCTCAGCAGCGGTGTGGCGCACGCCGTCCCCATGAGGAACAACAGCACGGAGTTGATGGGGGCAGACACTGCACACAAGGCAGGAGGGAAGCTGAGGTTAGATGGCTGAGTGGCAGCGGGGGGGTGCTAAGTCCTGGCCTTGCCCCTCAGGGGCTGTGTGACCTTGGGCAAGTGACCTAACCTCTCTGAGCTTTCATTCTTCATCTGTCGAATGGGTACAACAACAGTACCCTTCTCCTAGAGTTATAAAGGTGAAATGCTGAGGGCAGGGAGGTCAGGAGGGGGTTACACGAAGCAGAAATGCTGATGAGACAACTTCCTCCCCAGGTCCCTCCCCGTGTCCGTATAGCCTCAAGCTGACCTTGTCTCCTGCTCCTCTTGAAGGCTGGGGCAGAGGCAGCCTGTGTGACTTGCCCTCGTTTCCCCAGCTCCAAGCCCAGGGCCGGACACAGAGGAGGAGCTGGAGCTGTGTCTGCCGAATGAGCCCCTGGGCGAGAGGAACCGGCCTGTGGTCTGGGCCAGGACGCGCTCACTGCCCTCAAGCCTCTATCTTGGCCAGTTAAGGCTCAGGCTCTTAGATAAGGCCCGGGGAAGGCTTTCCGAGGTTTGGGTTATCACCCAGCCATGGGAAACCCGCTTCCTCCCACACTCCAGGCGCCCCCCTGCCCCCCACTGCCCTCTGCTGCTGGTAGAGCATCTGACAGAGAGCAGTCCCCATACTCACACAGAGAGGGGCGTGTCCTGAACTTGTAGTAAAAGTACAGCGTCAGCATCACCAGGTCTGCCAAGACATAATACACAGCCGTGTAGGTCTGTAAGAGATGCAGGGGGCCCAGGGGTTGGCGCAGTCCCAGGATCTGAGACCACGCTCCGGCAGCCCTCTGTCATATCCCAGCTGTGTGACCCTGACCAAGTCACTTCGCCTCTCTGAGCTTCTGTTTCCTTATCTGGCAAGGAAGAACTCCCAGTTCCCACCTGGCAGAATGACAGAACAGGTGGGCGAAAGACCCAGGAAAGGATCTAGCCCAGGAGGGGCCAATGAGCTGGTGGTCAGCGCTAGCAGGCAGGACAAAGCGGGACTCCGCGGTGAAGTGATGGCTCTGGTTTGGCCTGACACCAGGGCAGTCAGAACTTTCTGGTCCCACATGGGAAGACAACGCCTTCCTGATTGGGAGCCCCAGCTCTGCCTGCCCACAGGAGCGGGATGGCATCTGGGCCTCCCACAGAAAAACTCCCTTTCTCCTCAAGGGGCCCACCCTCTGAAAGCTTCGCCAGCACTCCAGCACCCTGGAGGTGGAAGACCCCAAAACCTTCCTGTTAGACACGCTCATATTGCAGATGGGGAAACTGAGGCCCAGAGAAGAGCAGTGACCTGCCCACAGTCACAGTTCGGCAGACAGAAGGATGGGGCCCTCAAACAAGATGGAATGACGGGTCAGGGTTCTGGAGACCAGGCGGGCGAAAGAGCCTGGCATCTCCTCAGGCAACCCTGCAGGGTGAGGCAGGGTTAGGGGTAGCGCCACCTTGCCCGGGTACCGGCCCACCTGCAGGGGCAGCTGGTCAGCAAGGAAGGAGCCGATGAGGTTGCAGGAGTCTCCGCCAATCCAGCCCAGGAGGAACCACAGGGACAGCGCCTGGTCCATGTTGCCCGTCTTGTAGGCTTTGATGAACTGGCTGTGGAAGAGGAAGAGGAAGGGACGCATGCTCAGGCCACCTTACAGGGGATGCTGCCTTATAGGGGACACCGCCCAGAGGAGATGACCATGGGGATCGAGGCGGCGATGGAGGGGAAGTGGCCTGGCGGCCCATCCTCCCCACGGGCGGGATCCTCAGATGCCTTCTTGGCCCTTTGGAGGAGTCCCCTGGGGAATCCCTTCTAAGCCGAGGACTCTATGGCTGTGCATCTCTCCAGGGAAAGCCCCAGCCTTACTCAGATTCTCCTCTACCACACCCTGGGGTCGCCAGTGGGGATCTGGGGCTTATGTAGGGTCCTGAAGTTTTGTGTTGGGCCCTGAGAACCGCTGCATAGAACCCTGGATCCTTTCTCCTGTGGATGCAGGGAAGGGCACCGCAACAAGAACAGTGCTGGGGAAGGGACGTGCGGGCCGAAGGCCTGGGCACGCCGGGTCTCCAGGAGCAGCTGTAGCCAAGACAGGCAGAACCCCAGCCTAGTTCTCCTTAGAGGGCAACAGAGAAGGGCAGGGCTGAGGCGCCTGGAGCTCCACTATCAAGGTAGTAGGCTTTTGGTCCCCTGGCTGTTTTCCCAAAGGTCCTTGGTGCTGGGACCCTCTTAGGACTTCTGGCCAGGTGTGGGTACGAGGCCAAAGCTGGCGGTGGCACTAAGGCCCAGGGCAGTTCTGAGCCCTCTGCATGTGTGTTGACTCATTCTGTCCTCAAGACACCTGTGCTGTCCAGTCTACCACGATGACCTCCTCACTGGGCCTGGAGGAAGCCGTGCCATACCACTCAGATTCAACCCCTACCTGAGCCTCCGGTCTTGCTCTTAACCATTATACATACTGCCATTTACTGTTCCAGTTTCTCTTTAACCACCTGCATGCATGAAGGAAAACAGACAGATAGAAAGAAACTAAATGGTGGCCAGACACGGTGGCTCACACCTGCAATCCCAACACTTTGGGAGGTTGAGGAGGGTGGATCACTCGAGGCCAGAAGTTCGAGACCAGCCTGGCCAACATGGTGAAACCCCATCTCTACCAAATATACAAAAATCAGCCAGGCATGGTGGCGCACGCCTGTAATCCCAGCTGTTCAGGAGGCTGAGGGATGAGAATTGCTTGAAGCCAGCAGGTGGAGGTTGCAGTAAGCCGAGATCACACCACTGCACTCCAGCCTGGGCAACAGAGCAAGACCCTGTCTCAAAAAAGAAAATAAAAAGAAACAAAGAAACTAACTAACTAAATGGCAGCTCATCCCATCCATTATCCAAGCCAGAAACTAAGAAACCAGCATTGGCTGGGTTCTTCCCACAGCGAGTCCTTCCACCTGCCTCCCTCAGCCTCCTAACAAGCCTCCCTCCTTTCAGAAATCTTTCATCCTCCCTTTCAGAAATCTTTCTAAAACCCCCATCTCAGCCAGAAGCAGTGGCTTATGCCTATAATCCCAACACTTTGGAGGCTGGGCGTGGTAGCTCACACCTGTAATCCCAGCACTTCAGGAGGCTGAGGCAAGAGAATCACTTGAGCCTAGAAGTTCAAGACCAGCCTGGGCAACACAGCAAGACCCTGTCTCTACCAAAAAAAAAAAATTAGCCAAGTGTGGAGTAGGGACCTGTGGTCCCAGCTACTCAAGAGGCTGAGGTGGGAGGATCACTTGAGCCCAAGAGGTTGAGGCTGCAGTGAGTTATCAATGCACCACTGCACTTCAGCCTGGATGACACAGTGAGACCTTGTCTCAAAAAAAAAAAAAATTGTCTTTAATAACAAATAAAAAACTAAAACCCCAGTGTCACCAAAAACTGCCAGAGCCTTCCAGTGCTCTTGGACAAAGGCCCCCATTCTGTGAGGGGATCCTTGCAAGGCCCCAGGCTCACTGCCCCAGGATGGCTCTCTTCCTCCCAGCTCTGGTCTCAGATGTCCCGCTCACCCCTCCTCAGGCCCAGAGACCTCGGAGTCATCTTTCCCGTCTCAGGAAATGTCGGTTCCTCCTCTGGGCCTCCCCGACATGAGCTCCGCTGGCATCTTCTCCTTCCTCCTTTGTAACACTTGACATCCCCGTCCCTCCCAGATTCCCTCAAGTTTCCTGAGGACAGGGGGAGTGACTAGCATAGGCCCAGCACTGAGAAGGCCCTTAATCAAGGTTTATCCCTTACAGTAAAGCTCCTCCTAAGATGCTATGACTCGACTTGTCTTCATCAATTGCAGGAAAGTGATTCTGTCCCACTCAGGAGAGACTGAGTCCTAGGGAAGACCAGGGGGGCAGCCACCCTCTCTCCATCACTTAGGGCTCTCTCCCAGGCCTCCAATCCCCTCCCTGGTTAATCAACCAGCCCAGGCAGAAAGGGGGATCCTCAGCCAGCAACTCGGATAGTCCTGAGGAAGCTCTCACCCCTGGACAGGGAGCCTCCCGCCCTTGGCCCCATCAGTCACCTACACCCGTCCAGTCTGCCTGGTGAGGGCTTCTCCAATCCCCCCCACCACTGATGCTTGCTGAAGGCTTCCACAGCCTCCAAGGTGGCCTCCCTGCCTCCACTCTCTCTCTGTCACTCTGCTCCTTCCTCCCCATCACTCCCAGATTATCTTTTCAAGGGTACCAGAATGGAAGCTCTCCAAAGGCAAGGACAGTGTCTGTTTGGCTTACTTGCACCACACCCAACATGGCACCTGGAACAAGGTAACTCAGTAAAAACATCAAGCCTCTGATAGGGTGCCCAGAGAAATCAATGGGGAAGGACAGTCTTTTCAACACCTGGTGCTGGGACAACTGGATATCCACATGTGTGGTGGCTCATGCCTGTAATCCCAGCACTTTTGGAGGCTGAGGCAGGTAGACCACCTGAGGTCAGGAGTTCGAGACCAGCCTAGCCAACATGGTGAAACCCCATCTTTACTAAAAATGCAAAAATTTGCCAGGCATGGTGACACATGCTTGTAATCCCAGCTACTCAGGAGGCTGAGGTAGGAGAATCACTTCAGCCCAAGAGGTGGAGGTTGCAGTGAGCTGAGATCGCACCACTGCACTCCAGCCTGAACAACAGAGCAAGACTGTGTCTCAAGAAAAAAAAAAAAAATGAGGTTGGACTCCTACTTCACATCATTTACAAAATGGATCAAACACCTAAATGTAAGAGTTACATCTATGTAACACTTAGAACAAGAGATGCTGGGCACAATGGCTCATGCTCGAACCCCAACACTTTGGAGGCCGAGACAGGAGGATTGCTTAAATCTAGGAGTTTGAGACCAGCCTGGACAATACAGTGAGACCTTGTCTCTACCAAAAAAAAAAAATTTCAATTAGCAAGGTTTAGTAGTGCACATCTGTGGTCCCAGTTACTCAAGAGGCTGAGGTGGGAGGACTGCTTGAGCGCAGAAGGTCAAGGTTGCAATGAGCTATGTGATCACACTACTGCACTCCAGCCTGGGGGACAGAGTGTGACCGTGTCTCAAAAAAAAAAAAAGAAGAAGAGATAAGGATAAATCTTTGTTATCTGCATTTGGCAGTGGTTTCTTAGATATGACACCAAAACCACAAGAAACAAAAGAGAAAAAATAAACTGGACATCATCAAAATTTAAAATTTTTATGCTTCAAAGGACACCATCAAGAAAGTGAAAAGACGGCCGAGCAGGGTGGTTCACAGTTGTAATCTCAGCACTTTGGGAGGCTGAGGCAGGCAGATCACCTGAGATCAGGAGTTTGAGACCAGCCTGGCCAACATGGTGAAACCCTGTCTCTACTAAAAATACAAAAATTAGCTGGGTGTGGTGGGAGGCGCCTGTAGTCCCAGCTACTCAGGAGGCTGAGGCAGGAGAATCGCTTGAACCCAGGAGGCAGAGGTTACAGTGAGCCAAGATTGCACCGCTGCACTCCAGCCTGGGCAACAGAGCGAGACTACGTCTCAAAAAAAAAGAAGTGAGGCCAGGCGCGGTGGCTCACGCCTGTAATCCCAGCACTTTGGGAGGCCAAGGCGGGCGGATCACAAGGTCAGGAAATCGAGACCATCCTGGCTAACACGGTGAAACTCCATCTCTACGAAAAAAATACAAAAAATTAGCCAGGCGTGGTGGCGGGCACCTGTAGTCCTAGCTACTCGGGAGGCTGAGGCAGGAGAATGGCGTGAACCCAGGAGGTGGAGCTTGCAGTGAGCCGAGATCGCGCCACCGCTCTCCAGCCTGGGCGACAGAGCGAGACTGTCAAAAAAAAAAAAAAAAAAGACAGGCCACCAGTGTTGAGGAGGATTTGGAGAAACTGGAGCCTTCATATGCTTTTGGTGGGAAAGTAAAATGATGCAGCTGCTTTGAAAAACAGTCTGACAAATCCTCAAAAGGCTAAACTTAGAGTTAACATAGGACCCAGAAATTCTCCTCCTAGGTATATACTCGAGAGAAATAAAAACATATTTCCCCATAAAAACTCATACCTGAAGGTCGGGCACCATGGCTCAGACCTATAATCCCAGCACTTTGGAATGCTGAGGGAGGAGGATCACTTGAGCTCAGGAGTTCAAGACCAGCCTGGGCAACATGGTGAAGCCCCAGCTCTACCAAAAATATATACATAAATTAGCCAGGCATGGTGGCGCGTGCCTGTATTCCCAGCTACTCGGGAGGCTGAGGCAGGGGAATCTCTTGAGCACGCCAGGCAGAGGCTGCAGTGAGCCAAGATTGCACCACCGCACTCCAGCCTGGGGGACCAGAGTGAGACCTTGTCTCAAAAAGAAAAGAGACGGAGACTCTCTCTTGTCCCCCAGGCTGGAGTGCAGTAGTGCAATCCTGGCTCACTGCAGCCTCTGCCTGGTGGGCTCAAGCGATTCCCCTGCCTCAGCCTCCCGAGTAGCTGGGACCACAGGCACGCGCCACCATACCCCACTAATTTTTGTATTTTTAGTAGAGACGGAGTTTCACCATGTTGGCCAGGCTGGTCTTGAACTCCTGCCCTCAGGCGATCTGCCTGCCTTAGCCTCCCAAAGTGCTAGCATTATAGGCGTGAGCCACCGCACCAGGCAAAAAAAACAAAAAAACAAAAAAAACATGAATGTGCACAGCAACATTAATCATAATGGCTACAAAGTAGAAACAACCCAATGTCCATCAATGGATGAATGGATAACCAAATGTGCTATACACAGAGTAAAACAGTATTCAGCCACAAAAAGGACTGAAGTACTGATCTGATACATGCTATGACACGGATGAATCTTGAAGACATTATGTTAAGTGAAAGAAGCCAATCACAACAGGTCCTGTGTGATTCCATTTATATGAATCATGAAATATCCAGAAAAGGCAAATCAACAGAGACAGAAAGTAGACTAGTGGCTGGCAGGGACTGAGAGGTTCCGGGAGAAATGAAGAATGACTGCTGATGGGCATGGGTTTCCATTTGGGCTAACGAAAATGTCCTAAAATTAGTTGTGGTGACAGTTACACAACTCTGGCTATACTAAAACCAATGATTGTACACTGAATGGGTTAATTGCATGAAATGCGAATTCTCTCCCAATAAAGCTGTTAAAACAATGTCAAGCCCCTGATCAAACCCTTGTCTTTATCCCTTAGGATAAAGAGCACATTTCTTAAGAGCAGAGCATGCCGCTTAGGCCACAGGGCCTTTGATGACTCCTGTGACCTCACCTCTCCCTTCCCTGAGCCCCACACACTCTGTCCACCATATAAACGCAGCTGCCCCTTCTCTGTACATCTGCTGCTTCCTCTGCCTGAACTGCTCTTCCACACTCAGCCCCTGGCTCTCACCCCCAATGCTGTCCTATCCTCGGCTTTTAGCCTAGAGGCCAACACCTCCAACTCCCTTCTTTTTTGTTTTTAATTTTAATTTTTTTTTTTTTTGGTAGAGATGGGGGTCTCACTGTGTTGGCCAGGCTGGTCTCGAACTCCCGACCTCAAGTGATCCTCCTGCCTCGGCCTCCCAAAGTGCTGGGATTACAGGCGTGAGCCATTGTGCCTGGCCTCCAGGTCCTTCCTGACTGTAATCTTCTTCCACCTCTGCAGATCAGGTGGGTGTCCCTCTTCTGTGCTTCATGTAATGAAATACTAGCGGTGTCACCACTGACAGCTTTCAGGCTTGTGCAAACATTGTGTGAAGGCCCTGAGTGGGCAGCTCTCCCTACACACCCTCATGCCATCCTCACAGCAACCATCTAGTTAGGTAACAATACTTCCATGACACAAGCAAGGAAACTGAGGCTCAGAGCAGTGAGGTGACACGCCCAGGTCAAGATGCTCTTGACCCCTGTGCAGCATGTCCTCACTCCCTGATCATGGCAGCGGCCACGCAATGTTGTGTTCACTGCTGCTATCTCCACCACGAGACTGTCAAAGTCTGGAGGACAGAGGTTGTGTTTGATGCATCCCAGCCCTCCCACTCTCCCGCCCCATCTCTGACCAGCTGTGTGACCTAAAGCAAATTGCTTAACTTCTCTGGGTTTTGGATCCCTCATCTATAAAATAGATGGATGGTAACTGTCCCTGTTTCACAAGGTTGTTGTGAAGATTAAACGAGGTAGAAATATGGCAAGTGCTTAGAAGCAAGCCAGGTATATGGTGGGCACTCAATAAACTGTTGCAAAGGTGATGATCTCTGTATCAGCACTGCCCAACACTAGGTCTGACCTGCGGTAGCAATCAGTGCAGGTCCCTGTCGAGGGAACACACCCCAGCCTCTAGTCTGGAGAGGCCCGTGGCCACCAGACAACCCCTCGCTGAGCAGTAGCTGGAGACACTGCCTCAACCCCACAGCCCTGCCCTGGTCCTGCCACCAAGACACTACTCACGGGAAGGTAGATGCAGCAAAGCAGAGAATGGAGATCAAGCCCAGGCCCATGCTGGCCTCGTCCCAGCCGTCCTGGGCACATTCACCCAACACATCCCATATCCACTGGATGGAGCCATTGGGGCAGCTGGAGAAGTTGCGGGAGCCCAGTTTCTTCCAGACCATGGCTGTGGAGGAGGGGCGCCCGGCCAGGCAGGGCTGCACCGGGGGGAGGGCGCTGGTGTTCTGAGGCCAGCAAGGGTTCTACAGGGAGGAAGAGAGGAGGCTTTCAGCACTGGGAGGTCCAGGTCCTATTCATGGTCATCCCAAACTAAGCTCATCCCAGCCTTTTCACGGGGCTCCTGGCCCTGAGCCAGAGAAGGGCAAAGACATAATCTTCACTCACCAGGACCCAATCAGCCCCCAGGTGCACAGATCACAGCAAACACACGCCAACTACAGACACATGCAGGCAGCGTGCTGGATCTGCAGAAGGGATGGGTGTGTTCAAATCCCTGCTTCATCACCCATTCACGCTAGACTTTGGGCAAAGACTCAGCCTTTCTGTGCCTGAGCCCTCTCATCTGTAAATGGGGTCATCACAGTGCTGCCTCCCACATACAGCTGTTGTGTGGGTTCAATGAGTTCATACACAGTGTGTTGAACTGAGACCTCGATGTTACCTTTTCCTATGACTCTTGAACACTTAGGGTGTTCCTAATTTCTTGTTATTATTGTAAATTACTCTCTAAGGATCTGCTGAGGCCAGGCCCATCAAGTTCATCTAATTTAAAGCAGGTTGTAGCCACGAACGATGGCTCATGCCGGTAATCCCCACAATTTGGGAGGCCAAGGCGGGAGGACAGCTTGAGCCCAAGAGACTGAGACCAGCCTGGCAGCCTGGGCAACATAACAAGACCCCACCTCAAAAAAAAAAAAAAAAAAAAAAAAAAAAAAAGAGGTAACAGAGCGAGACTCCCTCTTAAAAAAAAAAAAAAAAAAAAGAAAGAAAGAAAGAAAAAGAAAAGAAAAGAAATACAAAAATTAGCCAAACATGGTGGTGTGCACCTCTGGTCCAAGCTACTCAGGAGGCTGAGGTGGGAGGATCACTTGAGCCCAGGAGGTACAGGCTATAGAGAGCCATGATCTCACCAATGCACTCCAGCCTGAATGACAGAGCAAGACCCTGTGTCAAAACAACAATAAAATAAGGGCTGGGCACTGTGCCAGCACTCTAGGAGGCTGAGGTGGGAAAGATTACTTGAGCCCAGGAGTTCGAGAACAGGCTGGGCAACGCTGTCTCTATGAAAAATTCAAAAATTAGCCAGGTGTGGTGGCACACGCTTGTAGTCCCAGCTAGCTACTCAGGAGGCTGAGGTGGAAGAATCGCTTGAGCCCAGGAAGTGGAGGTTGCAGAGCAAGCCATGATCACGCCACTGCACTCCAGCCTGGGTGACAGAGCTGAACCCTGTCTTAAAAGAAAACACACACACACACACACACACACAAACCATAAAGAGTTGCCCCACACAGATGAGGCAAGTGGAGAAGAGGAGCAAGGGATCCCCGGGGTTGCATGAATGACAAGGACTCAAGTTTGGGATGATGCAGCCTGTATTCTCCCAGGAGCTCACAGAGTGTGAGGGGGGATGCCTACCAGCAGGGAGTCCACAGCCACCACCCCACTGTCACACTGACAAAGCCAGAATATGGCTGATCGCAGGGGTGGGCAGGGCAGGCCTCTCCCGCTACCCGGGCACCCTGGACAGTGAGTAGAGCAGTCATTGCCTGCGTGACACCTTAGAGGAGGGAGGGAAAGTGAGGCTCGGCTGGGCCATCTCCATCAGTGATCGTCACCACAGCTCGGACCGGTGAGCCAAGCATCCTGCATGCACTCATGTTGCATCTTCACAGCAACTATGAAGTGGGGACCACTGATATCCACAAGGAGCCTGAGCCAGAGTGCGGAAGTGATGTGCCAGTGCCACCCAGCCAGGAAGCTACAGAGTCAAACCCAAGACTCAGACCTACACCCCTGCTCATAGCCACCTGCCACACCGCCCGCCTCAGGTCCATCTGTCACCAGCGAAGCAGAAGCCTTCTGTGGCTCGAGAGAGAGAGAGGGAGGGAGAGAGAGAGACAGAGAAGCCTCTGTGGTCTGGCATGACTGCACAGCCAGAAAGTGGGCTTCCTCTTTTTTCCCTGTGCTCAGAGGGGATTTCCTCATCCAGGCGGAGGCTGTCTCTAGCTGCCTTCATTCCCACTTGTGTCAGGAGGCCTGGGCTCCCCAGCTAGTCCCTGGCTGGCCCCACGGAACTGCTGAGGACACAGAGACCAGGGAGCACCAGGAGGGAAAGGAAGTGAGTCAGCACCTCCTCTCAGGAAGCCGTAGACCCTCAGCCCTAATGTGACTCGCTGTGGGCAGAGGCCCTGGACCTGAAGGTAAGGGTGCCCCAGGTCACTGTCAGCCCAGCTCACTGGACTACCTCCAGGGCCCGGCACAGGTAGGGAGGCTGAAAGCCTCTTCCCTGTGTCTTCGTGGCCCACCTGGGGGACCGTCAGCACAGATGATGTTGGAAGCCTTCACCTGATGCCCCATCTCCGGCCCCTGAAAGGCCACTCCAAATTAACATATAGTCCAGGTGTGGCCGGACGCAGTGGTTCACACTTGTAATCCCAGCACTTTGGGAGGCCAAGGCAGTTGGATCACTTGAGCTCAGGAGCTGGAGAACAGCCTGGCCAACATGGTGAAACACCATCTCTATCAAAAATACAAAAATTAGCCAGGCGTGGTGGATGCGTGCCTATAATCCCAGCTACTCAGGAGGCTGAGGCAGGAGAATCACTTGAACCCAGGAGGCAGAGGTTGCAGTGAGCTGAGATCGCGCCACTGCACTCCAACTGGGTGACAGAGCAAGACTCTCAAAAACAAAACAAAACACAAACAAAAAAACCATATAGTCCAGGTGAGAACTACACGTTTGCAAGGCCAAAGGCATTTCAAATCAAGTCCTCATGTTCTCAGCCACCACTCCCAACTGGGGTGCACCCCCACACCCCCTTGCAGAGTCTGAACACAAGGCTGCAGCTCATCCACTGCCATCCTCACCACTCCCCAGCAAGGTTGGGTATACTGTGCTCATTTGACAGGTAAGGCTGAGCAGCCTTGGAAGTGAATTAACCTGCCTGAGCCTGTCTATAAAATGGGGCTAACGACACTCACTCCTTGGGGCAGCTGCCCTAACTAAATGCACATAAAGCTCTCAGCCCTGTGCCTGACAACACATGGCAATGACTGTTTTCAGGATGAGAGTCCAGCATCTCAACCACCTTGGGGACTCTCTCTCTCATTTCCCCCTTTCCCCAGGTTAGGGAGGAAATGAAATGGACACATCTCAGCATGTGTGTGTTGGGGGGTTGTCTCGAGGAAGGTACCTTGGTTTATGGACCCTGCGGCCTCTCTCTCACTTCCCCCTTTCCCTAGGTTAAGGAGGAAATGAAATGGATGCACCCCAGTATGTGTGTGTGTTGGGGGGTTGTCCTGAGGAAGGTACCTTGGTTTATGGATCCAGGATACTGGGTGGGTGGCCCCCTGACCTTGGACAGGACCCATGTGCAATGTGGAGCTCGGGACACTCTGAGACACACCTGATCCCTGAATAGAAGGGCCTGGCTCTGAGGGCCATCCTGCGTAGTTCCTGTCACCTAGAAGCCAGGCATGGGCCCACTTCCTGTTCAAACAGCACTGAGCAAATGGATGTCCAAGGTTGCAATGGAGCTTGACCTCATCTTCAGGGATGGGAAGGACCCCAGAAGCGGTACCCTGGAATCACCCTTGGAGGGTGCATGTTCAAAATTTGGAGTCAGTGCACCTGGGCTGGGGCTTAGAGATTCTGGGTTTAAGAAGCCCTCCAGCGATTCTGCTCCATCTAGTGCACTTTGAGAAAGGCTGGGCTGGAGACGACATCTCCTGCCACACCCAAACTCCTCTCCCTGATCTCAAGCTGAGTCAGGGATGCTTCGGGCACATGATCACAGCCAATCATGTGTCCACCTTTGTCTACAGGATGAAGTCCAAATTACCTGAGGCTAGGCCTCGAGTTACTCCAAGAACTGCCCTCCCAACCTTATCTCCTGCCTCCTGACCCACGTCTTCAGTCATTTCAGGTCTCCAGGCTTCTGCACGTGCTATCTCTTCCCCTAGAAGTGTCCTGCTCCCCTTCAAGGGCCTGGTCATGAAATAAGAAGACTCACTTCTAAATTGCCCTTTCAAAGATGCCCCGTGAGAGCTGGCTGGACAGGACCTTCCAACTCCTCCTCTCCCCTTGTCCACACACCTGAAGAACGCTACCACCGTCCTCTGCGACCACTGTCTTTGAAACGTACTCTCCCCACCCTGGGTTGTGCATTTCTTATTCTCCAGGTGTAAACACACCTAGAGGTTCAGCAAATGTTGAGAGACAGTGAGAGAAAGAGAGAGGTAGAGAGAAGGACAGAGTGAAGAAGAGAGGAAACAGGGGTGAGGAAAGGAGAAAGGGTGGAAGAGAGAGAAGAGGAAGGAAAGGAGAAAGGAAGGGGAGAAAGCTGTGAGCTCGAACAGCCCAGGGTTGAGGAGAAAAGCACTCTGGAACAGACCTGCCCGATGCCTACCAGTCTGGAACTCAAGTGACTGAGCTTCGTAGTTCTCATCTGAAAAGTAAGGGAATAATGCAATACCCACCACCTAGGCTGACTGCAGAGTTAAATGAGACAATCCAGGCCAAGCGATTACAAGGGTGCCTGGCACTGGCACTCAACACCAACAGCCCAAAATGACTATTATTTGTTCTCATTGTAGCCCCTCCAGCGTCCGGGCACACAGGCGCCTTCAGTAAGCGTTGATTAGACATGACCTGTGACCCAGGCCCGGGACCCCTCACACTTCCAGACTCAGACTCTCCATTTACACGTTTGGAAACCTACCCTAAGCACGGCGTGGGAGGAGGCAGTGTAGGCCCTCGGTCCCTGCAGACCTGGGGAGATTGTGGAGGGAGGAGCGTCCCAGCTCGGGGCTACCACCCACTCCAGGTCTCGGCGTCCTCGGCCACAGCTCCCTCCTGGTGACTCAGCCCGGCGCGGGCCGCCTGTTTGGAGGGATAATGATAGGACAGCTGCTGGGGCCAGCGCCGCGAGGGCCCCTCGCCCGGCCGGCCCGGGAAAAACGAAGCCATCAGATGCCAAGGGGCCGGTAGGCCGGGGCAGGGCAACTCCTGGCCAGGCCAGCTCGAGAGGCCGCGCTGGTCGCCTTTGAGGTGGGGGGCCACTGGCTGCGGATTCCCGAGGGCCACCCAGTCCCGGCCCGGAGCCTCGTCCCAGGATATCGCGCCACAAGGAGGGCGCAGGAGCCCGGACAGTCCAGCGGCCGGAGGAGAGGGCTGGAAGGATGTGGCAGGGAAGCCCAGGAGCCCCGACCCCCAGCCGTGGAGTTTGCCACCTGCCCCCGGTCCGGCTCACCACGTCCAGATCCGCCGCCAGGGCCCAGCTTCTGGGTCAAGGCCCGCCGGGTCAGCTGACCGCGCGCCACCGCCCCCCCGGGAACCGCAGGCCCCGCCCCCACGCCGCTCGCTGGGCTGACCCGGCCTGGAGGCGCCGCTGGGGCGGCGCCTGGTGTCCCCGCCCCCAACTGCCTCCGCACTCCTCCCCGGCGTGGGCGGGGCCCCCCGGCTCCCAAGGCGCAGGCGCCGCTGCTATGCTGAGCGCCGCGTCTCGCGTAGTCTCCCGCGCCGCCGTCCACTGCGCGCTTCGCTCTCCGCCGCCCGAGGCCCGCGCGCTCGCCATGTCCCGGCCACCGCCACCGCGGGTCGCCTCGGTGCTGGGCACCATGGAGATGGGGCGCCGAATGGACGCGCCCGCCAGCGCCGCGGCCGTGCGCGCCTTTCTGGAGCGCGGCCACACCGAACTGGACACGGCCTTCATGTACAGCGACGGCCAGTCCGAGACCATCCTGGGCGGCCTGGGGCTCGGGCTGGGCGGTGGCGACTGCAGAGGTAACAGTAGCCGCAGATCCTCCCCATGCATCGTGTAGAGCTGAGCCCGTCCCCAGCCGTGCACCATCCCGCTCGGGCCCGGCCGCGGGCAGCACCGACGGATTCGTCCCTCGCTCCCCACCCCAGGTCCACCCCGCAGCTCTGGGAACCCCAGGACAACTAGACAGTGCTTTGCCCTGACTCCTTTCCCCCACTCTCCTTCCCCTGGGAGTTGCAGCGCGAGAGTCTCCCCCAGCCTGGTCTGGCCCATCGCTTCCCACCTCCATTGATGCCCCCGCCTCCAAACCTGCCAGGTGCCCACAACCGGTCCCCACCCAGGCTCTCCTCCTTTTCTCTACCCCTTCGTTACCATCACGCATGCACACCCTGGGCACCCTTTTCTCATCCTGGCCTTTTCTTAACCACTAGAATTTGACCTGTGCCCCTGGCAGTACCTCTGCCTCTTTCAGGGAGAACTGTGGCGATGCCGTAAGGCTGGCTGAGAGAGTAGGAGTGTTAGGGAGTGCGGACGGGTGAGGGTGTAGGGACTTTCTATCCACTCTATGCCAGGCTTTGACTTGGGGCCATAGGAGGGAAAGTGATTCCAGCCCTCCACAGGGAGTTCAGAGTCTAATGAGGAAGACTGAAGTAATGATTGCTGGAGAGCCCAGAAGAGAGAGTACTTTGGGGAGCTGCAGGCTGGGGAGAGGCACTAGGGAAGGCTCAGCAAATGCTGGATGGAGCTCAGCCTTAAAGGCTCAATGGTAGGTTGGAGGAGAACAAGAGAAAGGAGCATTAGAGTCTGTGCAAAGACTTCGTTTGGAAATGCAATGTGCGTGATGTGTGAAAGGAAGGCCACTGGGCAGGTGGGGCTTGAGCGGAGGATGGAGGGGACTGTCCCTTGTGAGCCTGGTGCCCTTGATAGCCCTTGGGAGGGTGCCTGGCACTCAGTGAGGGCCCAGGGAACGTGGGCTGTTACCCTTACCATGCTTCACTCACTGGACTATCCCGAGGCTCTTGCTCCCCACCCTTGAGGAGAGGTTCTCTCTGGGTCCTCCTTAGAGTCATAGTGCGTGGGGGGTCGGGGGGAAAAGAGGGCGAATGTGAATCTCAGGCCCACGCTGTTTCTAGTTCACCTGGCTGCATGTTGTTGTTGTTGTTATTATTATTATTTGAGGCGGAATCTTGCTCTGTCACCCAGGGTGGAGTGCAATGGCACGATCTCAGCTCACTGCAACCTCTGCCTCAGCCTCCCAAGTAACTGGGATTACAGGTGCACACCACCACGCCCAGGTAATTTTTGTATTTTTAGTAGAGATGGGGTTTCACCATATTGGCCAGGCTGGTCTCCAACTCCTGACCTCAAGTGATCTGCCCACCTCAGCCTCCCAAAGTGCTGGGATTATAGGTGTGAGCCACCACGCCCGGCCACGTTACATACTATTAATAATGATTTTGTTCCTGAGTTGGTTTTTCTTCTCTAACTCTTCCCCGCTTCCGTCTTTGGGGCCAGGAGCTCACTGAACCAAAGTCCTCAGGCCAGGCCTGAGGCACAGTTCATGCCAAGAATGCCTGGGGCGTTGTGGGGAAATGGAGAAAATCTGGATGAGAAACTGTGGAACTTGTTCTCTCCCATATCCCAGCTGATCTCGTGACACCCTTCTGAGCTACTGAGCTGACTTTGCTAAGTATGAAAAGTGCAGAATCCATCCCCCCACCAATCCAGACAGCTGGGGTTCTTTTTTTTTGTTTTGTTTTTTGTTTTTTGACACAGAGTCTCACTCTGTCGCCCAGGCTGGAGTGCAGTGGCACAATCTGGACTCACTGCAACCTCTGCCTCCCAGGTTCAAGTGATTCTCCTGCCTCAGCCTCCTAAGTAGCTGGGGTTACAGGCACGTGCCACCACGCCTGGCTAATTTTTGTATTTTTAGTAGAGACAGAGTTTCACCTTGTTGGCCAAGGCTGGTCTCGAACTCCTGACCTCAGGTGATCCACCCACTTCAGCCTCCCAAAGTGCTGGGATTACAGGCGTGAGCTACCTTTCCTGGCCCAGCTGGGGTTCTTTTTTAATTTTTATTTTTGTAGAGGGAGGGTCTTGCTACATTGTCCAGGATTATCTCAAACTCTTGGGCTCAAGTAATTCTCCCTACTCAGCCTCCCAAAGTACTCCCAAACTAGGTTTACAGACTTGAGCCACTACATCTGGACCAACAGCTGGGGTTCTTTATATGGGAAAGAATAGTGCAAAATTAACTCATTTCCAAGCTGCTCGGATGCAGAACACTGTTGTCATAGCGATGTGTCCCTACAGCGTTTGGATATATGCTCATGCTTCTGTGAGTCGGGAAGGGGAGGGGAGAATTATAATTACATTCTGCTCAGTTTGCCTTCTAAGCTCTCAAGTTGATCTCTACCACTGGGCCACATTCATGTGGCTGCTTCGCTTTCCTAAACTCTTCCAGGCCTGCCCCCTTGACTTCTTTCTCTATACTGCAGCCAAGTGTGAACACAGGTGACCGGTTCACACCCTGACAAAATCTGGAATGATCAAGTTCAGATTCAGTGGGATGGTATTTAAGAACTTTTGGGATGAGGTCTGTCCCTGTCTCTTGTCTTACGTCCCACTGCTCCTTGCTCTGGAATTTATGCTCTTATAACTTAGACTTGAAGGTTTGGAGCCTCACATAGTGTTTTTTTGCCTCTTTGACTTTGCATGGGTTCCCATGCTCTGGAGTGTACTTCCTGCTCTTCCTTGTTGGCTGGGACTCTGGGAGTGATCCCCTAGAGAAAGCCTTCCCTGGAGTCTCCAAGTTGGCTTCATGCATCTCATCTGGGCTCCTTGGCATCGTGTGCCTTTCCCTCCTGTGCTTACCATATTGTACCATCATCCTCTAGGGCTCCAGGAGGGCAGAGATCCATTGTGTTCAGTTCATCTCTGCATACTCAGTCTCTAGTGCAAGGCCTGGCACAGCCAGCAGGTTGGTGACTAATGATAGTTATTCTAATAGGTGAACATTGAGAACTCACATATATGACATTATTTAATCCCCAGGACCTCCCAATGAGGACAGTTTGATTATTATCACCCCATTTTACAGATCATACAATTGAGGCCAAGAGAATATTAGTAATTTAGCCAGGGTTACATGGTTAGCAAATGGCTCTAATAGGTCACTTAACCATTCCATTCTCTCTCCAAGTGAAAATTGCCACCAAGGCCAACCCTTGGGATGGAAAATCATTAAAGCCTGACAGTGTCCGGTCCCAGCTGGAGACGTCATTGAAGAGGCTGCAGTGTCCCCAAGTGGACCTCTTCTACCTACACGCACCTGACCACGGCACCCCAGTGGAAGAGACGCTGCATGCCTGCCACCGGCTGCACCAGGAGGTGAGGGGGCCCTCCGAGCTCCAAAGGTGGGCTCCTGCTGCTTTCTTTATCCTGATCCTACTCATGAGAGCAGAGGCACCAGGGCAGTCCCAGGGTGGGGCAGGGAACAGCCCCATTCCCTGGGGCCCCACTCTGGCCTCCCCTTCCTGGTCTGGGCTACACTGCGTTCTGACTGGAGCCTCACCCATGCAGGGCAAGTTCGTGGAGCTTGGCCTCTCCAACTATGCTAGCTGGGAAGTGGCCGAGATCTGTACCCTCTGCAAGAGCAATGGCTGGATCCTGCCCACTGTGTACCAGGTGAGGGCCGGGGCTGCAGAGGCCAAGGTCTCCAGGACTCCTGCTCATCCTGGGCTCTCTTTGCCCCCCTGACTGCCCCCTGTGCCCTCTGCATAGCAGCCACTCCCCTGCTGAAAGCCTGCAGATGGCTCCCATGTACCCTCAGGATGCCATTCAAGCTCCTCAGCCTGGCCACTGGGCATCTGCTTCCTTCCTGCCTATCTGTGCACCTTGGACCCTTCCTTCCCCACCTCCTTTCATACTTCAGCCTGGAACACATTTCCCCTGCCCTCCTCCCTGGAAGAAGCACTCAGGCCTTACATAGAGGTCTCCTCCTCTGGAAGCCTTTCTAGACAGCCCCATAGGAGTCTCCAGTCTCCAAATCTCATCTTCATACATTCAGCGAGTACTTTCCAGCTCCTTGTTTGATTGTAGAACCTAACTTTATTGTAATTAACTGCCTTCCTTGTCTGTTTTTTTAAACTTGAGTAAACATCTCCTGGAAGCAGGGATTTTGTGATACCTGCTTGTGGTTGTAACCAGTGTCCAGCATGGAGTTCATACAGCAGATATTTGTGGAAAGATACCATTCCACTTCAATTTTCTGTCCTTGGGCCCAACACCCTCCCTCCATCCCCTACTAACAGTAGTGATGTTAGAATATTGCTGAAGTCCTGGGCCGGTGTTGCTTTAGAGGTTTGAAAGTGGAAGGCAACAGTTTCTTCTCTTGACATGTCCACCCTGTCCCCGGGGTCCCTCTCCCTGCAGGGCATGTACAACGCCACCACCCGGCAGGTGGAAACGGAGCTCTTCCCCTGCCTCAGGCACTTTGGACTGAGGTTCTATGCCTACAACCCTCTGGCTGGTACGTGGAGCATTCCTGACCCTGTCTCAGCCTATTCCTGACCCACAGATGCCCAGCCCAGAATTTATGAAGCAGGGAGGGTTTGACAAGAGGCTGGGCTGTGTTCTTCAGCCCCTCCTGGGTCCCTGCCCCTCCCCTAGACCAGAGCCCTGAGGGATGTGGCAGCTTCTGGGCCACTCTGGGCCCAGGGGCTGATTGCTGCCTTCCCGCAGGGGGCCTGCTGACTGGCAAGTACAAGTATGAGGACAAGGACGGGAAACAGCCTGTGGGCCGCTTCTTTGGGAATAGCTGGGCTGAGACCTACAGGAATCGGTGAGCCGGGTGTGGGCTTGGTGAGGATGGCTGGGGTGGGGTCAGCTTTATGTGGAATGAAGTCCTGGGCTGTTCCTGAGGTAAGACCTTCCTTTGCTGTTTGCATCTCCTCCCCTGCATTCCTTCAGGAATTCCCAAGCCCTCTGTGGGTTTTCTTGTTGTCTTGAGACCTCTGGGGGGAAATGAGGATCCCTGGATGTTGGGGTCTTGAAGTCATAGCTCGTTCCTGAGCAATCACCTGCTGGGAAGGAAAAAGCGAGCCCAGGATGGGCCAGGCATGGTGGCTCACACCTGTAATCCCAGCACTTTGGGACACCGAAGTGGGAGGGTTACTTGAGCTCATGAGTTCAAGACCAGCCTGGGCAACATGGTCTCTACAAAAAAAAAAAAAAAATGCAAAAAAGTGGTCAAGTGTGGTGGTGCACACCTGTCTGTAGCCCAGCTACTTGGAAGGCTGAGGCAGGAGGATTACTTGAGTCTAAGAGGTTGAGGCTGCAGTGAGCCATAATCATGCCACTGCACTCCGGTGTAGGCAACAGAGTAAGACCATGTATCAAAAAGAAAAAAGAGAGCCCAGGAGGGAATCCTGCCCCATCTGAGCAGCCTTCGTGTCCCTAGGGAAGTCCCTAGGCTACTGAGTCCTCAGGAGTAAAGATCCATTGAGGTCTCTGCTGAGGGGCCCAGCATCCTGGGTGGTTCTGATGCCCAGCAAAGTGGGAGACCTATGACTAGAGAGGACACCCGCCCCTCAGGGCTGCAGGGTGTGGGGTGGGGCAGTGGTCCTGGATGGCTATTTGGTTGCGGCTCCCAGTGTGACCCCCATGGTACTGACCCCTGTGCTAACATCCCCTCTGCACAGCTTCTGGAAGGAGCACCACTTCGAGGCCATTGCGTTGGTGGAGAAGGCCCTGCAGGCCGCATATGGCGCCAGCGCCCCCAGTGTGACCTCGGCTGCCCTCCGGTGGATGTACCACCACTCACAGCTGCAGGTAACCAGCGACCCTGGGTGCTCAGCTTCTTCCCTTCCAGGGGGACCAGCGTCACCTTTAGGTGAAGCCCAAAGCATTTGATTTCTCAGTTCCTCTGAAATTTTTCTTTCTTCCAATTCTCATAAGCACTCTTCCCACTGGTCTTTGATGGTATCTGAGTGGAGGCTTTGTAGTGAGGGATTTTCGTTACAGGGATTTTCTTATTCCTTAGGCTTTCTGAAGTATGATTATCCCAGTGTTATTGATGAGGAAACCGAGGTTCACCCAGCTATTAAAGTGGCAGACATTTTAACACAGGTTTAACTAAAACCCACCCATCTCACCCTTTTGGTTTCTCTGTCTTGATGCCTCATGTCTTCCTGGTTAAAACTTATTTCCTGGCCAGTGGCAGTGGCCCACACCTGTAATCCAGCACTTTGGGAGGCCGAGATGGGAGGATTGCTTGAGCTCAAGCATTTGAGTCTAGCCTGGGCAAGAAAATGGGACCCTATCTCTACAACAAATCAAAAACATTAGCCAGGTGTGATGGCTTGCTCCTATGTTCCCAGCTACTCTGGAGGCTGGGATGGGAAGATGGCTTGAGCCTGGGAGGTGAAGGCTGCAGTGAGCCGAGATTACACCACTGCACTTTAGCCTGGGTGACAAAGCAAGACCCTGTCTAAAAAAACAAGCAAACAACAATGAAAATAACAGCAACAAACTTATCTCCAGCTTCAGCCTTCCACGTTGCATAGTGTCTGGCATATATCCGGTAGATGTTCAGTACGTGGGAGCTGTGTTTTACATAAGTTTTCTCATTCCAATGCTGAAAATAGAGAAAAAGATTGAATGTCATGCCTGCATCGACAGCACATACACTAAAATTGGAATGATACAGAGAAGATCAGTATGGCCCCTGCACAAGGATGACACGCAAATTTGTGAAGTGTTCCATATTTTTCCGCCGCCACCACCACACCGCACTACCTCCCACCCCCTTTTGTGTACAAAACACAAGGAAAAATATTTTTGTTTGAAAAAAAAAGATTGAATGTCAAAACAAGCTTAATAACGTAGCCTGCTTTTTAATTTTTTTGAGACAGAGTCTCACTCTGTTACCCAGGCGGTAGAACAGCAGCACACTCATAGCTCACTGCAACCTCAACCTCCTGGGCTCAAGTGATCCTTCTGCCTCAGCCTCCCTAGTAGCTGGGACAAGGCATGCACCATCACCCCTGGCTAATTTTGTTTTGTTGTTTTTTGTAGAGACAGAGTCTCTCTCTGTTGCCCAGGCTGGTCTTGAACACTTTGGCTCAAGTGTTCTTCCCACCTTGACCTCCCGAAGTGCTGGGATTGCAGGCATGAGCCACTGTGCCCAGCCAACTTAGCCATTTTTACACAGCTGCTGGGGGCAGAACTGGGCTGTGAATGTAGGCCTGTCTGGAAGCGTTGTGTGGCAGTAGGGGAAAGGATGCGGGTTTCAAGTCACGTGGGTACAGCTATCCAAGGCACCTTAAGTCCTTTCTGGACATACAAGATATAAATATAAACAGAGACCCCAGATCTCAGCAGGGAGGTGGCTGGGACGGCTGTGAGTGGAGTCGCTGTGCAGCAGAAGAGGGTTGAAGTCTGGCCATCTCCCTTGCAGGGTGCCCACGGGGACGCGGTCATCCTGGGCATGTCCAACCTGGAGCAGCTGGAGCAGAACTTGGCAGCAACAGAGGAAGGGCCCCTGGAGCCGGCTGTCGTGGATGCCTTTAATCAAGCCTGGCATTTGGTTGCTCACGAATGTCCCAACTACTTCCGCTAGGCCCATCATGGCTCAGGCTGCCCAAGGCTTTTCTGTCACCTCTTTTGTTCTCTCACACTGACCAGTCTTGGCCTTAAGCTGACTTAGAAGGGTTTTTCTGAATTGTCTAGATCCATGCATTATTTTTCTAGCTTCCTGCCTTGCTCCCTATTCACTTTACACTGTGAAAGGTGGGGGGTGAGTCCCACTTGAGCGCTTCCTGTTGAATAAAGCAGGCACTTGACCTGGCTGTAGCCTAGGTCTTGAGTGAACCCCAAAAACTTGCTTTCTCTGCTGTTAACACTTTGTTTCCCATCCTACCTGGGGACTGAGAAAGGGCAGAACCATGGGCTGGAGTCTTCAGAGGGCAGAGGTAGTAGGAGGGTCACAGAAGCACACTGCCCTCCCAGGGTCTCCTCGGGCCCCTGGTCTGAATACCCACCTGACCTCTCAACATTGAGGTGTCTCTCACTCTTCTACACACGATAGAAAAGAGAGTCGTACACCTGCAGTACATTTTCTCTAATTCAGAGTTGCCTCAATACATTCTTAGGAATGAAACAACTGGGACAAAGAAACTACCATTAGAGTCACTACCAAGAAGAAGAACACTTCCCAGGATCTGTGGAACATCTTGAAGCTCTCAATCTTAGCCTCCTCTTGTCTTAACTAAAGCCTCTTGTCTTTTCACCCATTAGGTTCTCAGTCTTGGCTCTGGGCCTCCTGTTCGGCATGGGGACATAGGCAGCCAAGGTCCTCATTTCCCTTGGAAACCCCTACTCCAAACAGGAGGAACCAAGGCTGAGAATAAGAATCCTCGGTTCAGTGGTTGCTGAACCTGCTGCATTCCCAGTGCAGCAAAATCCCTCCAGCCATGGGCAGGGCAGCAGGCAGCACTTGGAGCAGCTTCTTGAAGCAATGAAAGAGGCCCAACCTGGAAATTTACTTTTTCATTTATATTTATTATTTGTTCTTGAGACAGGCTCTTGCTCTGTCACCTAGACCGGAGTACAGTGGCATGATCACTGCTCACAGCAATTTTGACCTCCGGGGCTCAAGGGATCCTCCCACCTCAGCCTCCCGAGAAGTTTTTATTTTTATTTTTTTTGTGGAGTGGAGATCTCCCTATGTTGTCACCGTCTTTTCTGTTTACCTGTAACAAAACAGATGCTCACCCATCTGGAATGGTGTATCAGTTATCTTTGCACAACAAACCACACTAATAAGTTGCTTGAAAAGATAAAATCCAAGGCTGGCACAGTGACTCATGGCTATAATCCCAGCACGTTGAGAGCCCAAGGCAGGCAGATCACTTGAGCTCAGGAGTTTGAGACCAGCCTGGGCAACATGGTGAAACCCTGTCTCTACCAAAAATACAAAAAATTAGTCTGTGTGTGGTGGCACATACCTGTGGTCCCAGCTACTCTGGAGGCTGAGGTGGGAGGATCGCCTGGGCCCCGGAAACAGAGGTTGCAGTGGGCCGAGATCATGCCATTACACTCTAGCCTGGGTGACACAGTCAGACCCCATCTCAAAAAAAAAAAAAAAAAAAAATCTTATTGATCAAAAGATTTGATATAATTCCTATTACTCCCAGCTGACTTTTTCTTAATACTGAAATTGACAAACTAATCCTAAAGCTCATATGGAAATTCAAGGGACCCAGGAGAACCAAAACAGTCTTGAAAAACACAGTTGGAGGACTCATACTTTCTGATTTCAAAACTTACTACAAAGCTACAGTAATAAAGACAATGGTTCTGGCATAAGAATAGAGCAACTGAACAGAACTGAGAGTCCAGAAATAAACTCTTACTGATTTTAGAGTTGAGTGACAACTCAATAGGGACAGTTCAATAGGGAAGAGAATCATCTTCACCAACATCCAGATGTCCTGCTGTGAAAGAGTGAAGTTGGACCCCTTCCCCATACCATAAACAAAAAATTAACTCGAATCACCATCTAAATGTATAAGGTAAACTATAAAACTCTTAGAAGAAAATACTTGAGTAAGTGTGACTTTGGATTAGGCAGTGGTTTCTTAGATGTTGACACCAAAAGCACACGTGGCAAAAAGTAAAGTCAACACCATCAAAGTTGAAAGTGTTCGTGCTTCAGGGAACACTATCAAGAAAGTGAAAAGACAACCCAAGAATGGGATAGTATTTTGCAAATCACATATCTGTTAAGAATCTTGTATCTGTTCTAGCTACAGGACTCTTACAACTTAATAAAAGAGAAAACCCACCTGGGTGCACTGGCTCATGCCTGTAATCCCAGCACTTTGGGAGGCCAGGCGGACGGATCACTTAAGCCCAGGAGTTCAAGACCAGCTTGGGCAACACGGCAAAACCCTGTCTCTACAAAAAATACCAAAATAATTAGTCGGGTATGGTGGCGGGCACCTGTGGTCCCAGCTAATCGAGAGGCAGAGGTGGGAGGATCTCTCGGGCCCAGGAGGGGGAGGCTGCAGTGAGCCAAAATCAGACCATTGCACTCCAGCCTGGGCAACAGAGCAAGACCCTACCTCAAAAAAAAAAAAAAAAAAAAAAAAGAAAGAAAAGAAATCCCAATTAAACAATGGGCAAATTATTGGAATAGACCTTTTTCCAGAGGGCATACAGGTGGTCAGTAACCACATGGAAAGCTGCTCAAAATCAGTACTTATCAGGGAAAAGCAAATCAAAACCCCTTCAAATCTGCTAAGCACTAGGATCATCAGAGTCAATAAAATACAGAAAATAACAAGTGTTGAGGGTTTGGAGAAATGGGAGACTTAGGACACCGCCATTGAGACTGTAAAACGGTGCAACCATTTTGGAAAATATTCTGGCAGTTTTTCAAAAGATTAAGCATTTATATGACCCAGAAATTTCACTCCCTAGGTATACCTAGAAGAAATGAGGCTGGGCGCAGTGTCTCACGTCTGTAATCCTAGCACTTTGGGAGGCCGAGATGGGCAGATCACCTGAGGTCAGGAGTTCAAGACCAGCCTGGCCAACATGGTGAAACTCCATCTCTACTAAAAATACAAAAATTAGCCAGGCGTGGTGGCACGCACCTGTAATCCCAACTACTTGGGAGGCTGAGGCAGGAGAAGCGCTTGAACCTGGGAGGCGGAGGTTGCAGTGAGCCAAAATCTTGCCACAGCACTCCAGCCTGGGCAACAGAGTGAGACTCTGTCTCAAAAAAAAGAAAAAAAGAAATATATGTCCTTATTAAAAATTATGTGAATGTTATAGCAGCATTATTCATAATAGCCAGAAAGTGGAAACTGCCCAAATGTCAATCTTAATAGATGAATGGATAAACAAAATATCTGTATGTACAATGGAACATTTTTCAAAAAAAAAAAAAGGAATTAAGTATGAAACATCTACAATGTGGATGAACCTTAAAAACATGTTAAGTGAAAGAAGCCAGTCACAAAAGGCCTCATATTGTATGATTCCATTTATATGAAGTATCTGGAATAAGCAATTCTATTAGACACAGAAAGTAGACGAGTGGTTGCCTAGGACTGAGAGGGAGTTTGGGAGGAAATGGAGATTCACTGCTACTGAGTACAGAGTTTCTTTTGGGGAGGTGATAAAAATGCTCTGAAGTTGACTGTGGTGGTTGTACAATTCAGAATACACTAAACACCATTAAATTATACACTTTAAGTGGGTCAGTTGTATATAGTGCCTCAATAATATGTAATAAAACAATCAATTAGCTCAGAAATCTGTTAGAGCAGGGCTCAGCAGGGAAGCCTCATCTGTTCCGCAGTGTCTCAGAGGTGATCTAGCAGCTGGAGGCTAGGGTTGCCTGAAGACATTCACTCAAGCATGTGGCAGTTGCTGCTGAGGGCCAGCTGGAATATCAGCTGCTGTCATCAACCGGCACACACGTGACCTCTGCATGTGGCTTCCAAGGGAGCACATCCCAGGCAAACTAGGCAGAAGCCATGTGGCCTTTTATGTCCCAGCCTCAGAAGTCCATAACATCACTCTTGTGTCCTGGGAGGAGAGTCAAAGATACCTGTGCAAAGAGCACGTGAGAGAATGGAGTGGTTATCTTTGGAAAATAAACTGTAACACTTGGAGCAACAGTCCTGAGTGGAGAAGGTGAGCCCCGGGACCTGCCAGGAGACTGTGTCTTGACTATCTGCCCATCAGAGATGCATTTTCTGCTATGTCACATCCCATCCGTTAGAATCTTCCGGATACTATATCTCATAGTTGATGGTCTCTTGAATTCAGCTATTTCATATCTAAAGAGATTCTTGAAGACACCACGTTGTACACCTTAAATATATATACAATTTTTATTTGTTAATTAAAAAATAAATAAGTGAGGCCAGGCGCAGTGGGTCACGCCTGTAATCCCAGCACTTTGGGAGGCCGAGGCAGGTGGATCACGAGGTCAGGAGTTCAAGACCAGCCTGGCCAATATGGTGAAACCCCGTCTCTACTAAAAATACAAAAATTAGCTGGGCGAGGTAACAGGTGCCTGTAGTCCCAGCTACTCAGGAGGCTGAGGTGGAAGAATTGCTTGAACCCAGGAGGCTAAGGTTGCAGTGAGCTGAGATTGCGCCACTGCACTCCAGCCTGGGTGACAGAGCGAGACTCCGTCTCAAAAAAAAATAATAAGTAAGTGAGAAGGAGCAAAAAAATCTAAAGAAGCAGAGCTGGATCTGGAGAGCATCTCATATATTTAATCATCCTCAAACTAAGGAAGCTGTTCTGTGCTGTATGAAAGACTGAAGGAGGAGGGGGCATCGATTTTTTATTTTATTTTATTTATTTTTTATTTATTATTATTTTTTTGAGACAGAGTCTCACTTTGTTGCCCAGGCTGGAGTGCAGTGGCATGATCTCGGCTCACTGCAAGCTCCGCCTCCCAGGTTTACACCATTCTCCTGCCTCAGCCTCCCGAGTAGCTGGGACTACAGGCACCCACCACCACACCCGGCTAATTTTTTTGTATTTTTAGTAGAGACGGGGTTTCACTGTGTTAGCCAGGATGGTCTCAATCTCCTGACCTCGTGATCCGCCTGCCTCGGCCTCCCAAAGTGCTGGGATTACAGGCGTGAGCCACCATGCCTGGCCGATTTTTTATTTTAACGTTTTGTTTTATCTTACTGTTTTTCCTTAGGTGAGAAAAATGTACCCTTCCATGCCTGTGCTTTCTAAATTTTGGGACTGATACAGATCCACAGAGGCCACACCTAAAATTAAATTATCGTTAGTGCTAAAACTTAATTGACTGTGTATATAACTGTGCAATTGCTGTTACTGATATAACTGTTTGGGGTTCATTCAACAGATTAAAGAAGCAAGGTCTTGCATTTAACACACAAACTAATGAGATACTGCTTTATACAAGAATTTTAAAAACACTGTCATATGGTTTAGTGTAGTTAATGTCATGCTTATGTCATATAACATAGCATGTTAGAGTTCTCTAGAGGGACAGAACTAACAGGATATATGTACATAAGAAAGGGAGTTGATTGGCCAGGTGTGGCGGCTTATGCCTGTAATCCCAGCACTTTGGGAGGCCGAGACAGGTGGATTATCTGAGGTCAGCAGTTCGAGACCAGCCTGACCAACATGGTGAAACCCCATCCTACTAAAAAAATACAAAGATTAGCTGGGTGTGTTGGCAGGTGCCTGTAATCCCAGCTATGCAGGAGTCTGAGACAGTATCACTTGAACCCAGGGGGTGGAGGTTGCGGTGAGCCGAGATTGTGCCACTGCACTCCAGCCTGGGCAACAGAGTGAGACTCTGTTTCAACAAACAAACAAAAAAAGGGGGAGGGGGAGTTTATTAAGGATAATTGACTCACAGGTTCACAAGGTCAAGTCCCATGATAGGCCGGCTGCAAGTTGAGGAGCAAGGAAGCCAGTGGTGGATCAGCCTGAGTCCCAAAACCTCAAAAGTAGGGAAGCCAACAGTTCAACCTTCAGTCTGTGGCCAAAGGCCTGAGAGCCCCCGACAAACCAATGCTGTAAGTCCAAGAGTCCAAAAGCTGAAGAACTTGGAGTCTCATGTTCAAGGGCAGGAAGCATCCAGCACAGGGGAAAGATGAAAGCTGGAAGACTCAGCAAGTCTGCTCTTCCATCTTCTCTTGCCCGCTTTATTCTAGCTGGGCTGGCAGGTGATTAGATGGTGCCCACCCAGATTGAGGGTGGGTCTGCCTGTCCCAGTCCACTGACTCAAATGTTAATCTCCTTTGGCAACACCCTCACAGACACACCAGGAACAGTAATTTGCATCCTTCAATCCTATCATGTTGATGCTCAATATTAACCATTATACATTGATTCAAGTTCTTTCTTCAGTCACAAGAGTAACACAGGTAGAAGAGACAAATGAATAAGTGCCAAGTCTTGCTGCAGAGTTTCCTTCATAAGTTTTGTTTGCAACCTGGCCATCTCTTTTCTAAGGTCACTTTGTTCATCAGTAAGATGAACTCTGATTCTCTTCTAGGTCCTCCAAACTCCGTAGGAATTGCTCATTTCAGTTTAATTTGTTTCAGTGTCTCTGTCTCTGAACCATTCTAGCTTATAGACAACTCTTTTGTTGCTCTCGAAACATTGTAGCTAGTTTTTGTTCCTCTGGTTCCTCAGCCTTCCCTGTTCGTGTTCCAATCTTGAAACAAAGTCAGAAACTGCTTAGAATATTTGTAATGAAGTTTCTGCCTTTCCTCTTGTGTTTTCAAAACATGTTCAATTCTCTTCTTAGTGGTGTGGATAAAAGCATTCATATACTCCTGTAATCCCAGCACTTTGGGAGGCCGAGACGGGTGGATCACGAGGTCAGGAGTTCGAGACCAGCCTGGCCAACATGGTGAAACCCCGTCTCTACTAAAAATGAAAAAATTAGCCGGGCATGGTGGCAGCGCCTGTAATCCCAGCTAGTCAGGAGGCTGAGGCAGGAGAACTGCTTGAACCCGGGAGGCAGAGGTTGCAGTGAGCCGAGATCGCGCCATTGCACTCCAGCTCTGGGCAACAGAACAAGACTCTGTCTCGGAAAAAAAAAAAAAAAGCATTCATATACATTCTAGCCTTTTTCTCTGTGTAGCAAAATCCTGTTTAATATCAGTTCTGCTTACTTGTAACTTCTGTACATCATCCCCCACGTCTTCCTCATCTGTTCCTACAAAGTGCTTTCTTTCTCCATGCTCATCAGTTCCTGAATGCTTTCCTCCCAGCTCATTTCCTGGGCTGCCATAACCTGGGCCTCCACTGCCTTGGCAACCTTCACGGTGCACTCCCTGTCCACAGGCTCCATGGCTGGCTGTCCTGGAACTTCTGAACCTTGTGAGTGCAATGATGCACTGGAAGTAGGTGGAGATGTGTGTGATCTGCAGGCTCGGGTATCTGGAGGCCAGCGGGCACACTGGACACTCCCTGTGATCTAAGAACTTATTTAGGCAGATAGTGAGGATAAGGAAGTCCTTGGTAAGGTTTTCCTTTTAATGAAAAGGAGCCCCCGAATCATTTCTTTCCTAACAAAGTGCAGCCTGTAAAATCAAGCTGCAGACATAGATCAGCAAGCTGGAAGCTTGCAGGGGTGAATGCCAGCAGCTCTGCCAATAGGAAAAGGCCCCCTGGAGGCTAGGCATGTTCAACATGGTGGCTCCATCTCCCCTTTTTCTTTATCAACCACATGTACAGTAAGGAGCAGGCAACGTGGCGCCAGCCAGGTAGAGAAGCCATTTGTGGCCAGGTGCGGTGGCACATGCCTGTAATCCCAACACTTTGGGAGGCTGAGGTGGGCAGATCACCTGAGGTCAGAAGTTCAAGACCAGCCTGGCCAACACGTTGAAATGGTGTCTCTACTAAAAATACAAAAATTAGCTGGGTGTAGTGGCAGGCATCTGTAATCCCAGCTACTCAGGAGGCTGAGGCAGGAGAATCTGTTGAACTTGGGAGGCGGAGGTTGCAGTGAGCCGAGATTACACCACTGCACTCCAGCCTGGGAAATAGGAGTGAAACTTCATCTCAAAAAAAAAAAAAAAAAAAAAAAATCCATTTGCAAAATAGATTAGGGTGGGGCGGGGAGCTTCTTCCTGTACTATGTAAACATCGCATCTATTCCAACCAATCTTTGAGCCCTATGTAAATCAGACACTGCCTCCTCATGCCTGTCCTTGTGCATGCTGCTGCAGGCCGGAAGACCCACTCAGGTGCCGCTCTCTCTGCAGGAGAGAGAGCTATTCTCTTTTTCTTTCGCCTATTAAACCTCTGCTCTTAACCTCACTTCACATGTGTTCGTGTCCTTGACCTCCTTGGCATGAGGCAATGAACCTTGGGTATTACCCCAGATGAACGACACTGCTTCATTTTGGGGCCCCAGGTGGGATCAAGGTATC
Organism: Gorilla gorilla gorilla; assembly: GCF_029281585.2. Taxonomy (NCBI): domain Eukaryota; kingdom Metazoa; phylum Chordata; class Mammalia; order Primates; family Hominidae; genus Gorilla; species Gorilla gorilla. The sequence goes on from NC_073224.2 coordinate 220,605,104, forward strand.
ATCATCAGAACAGTGAGGACAGGAGTGGACCTCAACCCTGTCCTTTCATTTCAAGGATCTTGGCCTCCATTTTAAAATCAAATCAAATACTGGGCCCCCTTCAGCTATTTAAAAATGATTAGTGTGGCTGGCAGCCTTACAAGACTTGGGGGACAGGCTTGCTGGGGAGAACATTCTGAAGCAGTGGGAATTTTTACAGTTCAGGGAAGTAATCCTGTTAGGCAAGATCAGGAAATACCATAGTAACCGAGGTAGAGCTCAAGGCAATGCCATTTTTGTGATTTTCTAGGAACAGTGGGTCTTCCCCTCCTGTCCCCATAGTGAGGTCTCTCTCTGCCCTTGGTCTGGAGAGCACATGGCATTTAAAGGTCAACAGCATTACCCAGTGGCATAGGAATCCTCTCCATGAGGCACATTGTCGGCCCTTTGCCAAAACACTCTAGCTTCCCAATTCTCCCTTTTTGCACCCCTCTGCTGAACACCAGGCTTTATGCTACTTCCATAAATGGGAAAACTCTGCCTTCAACAATAAGGAGGAAAACGTCCTCCAAAACCAAATTTTAGTCTCAATACTGTCCCATCAGCAGGAAAATAGCCATTTGGTTCCTATGTTTTTTTTAAGGCACCTATTCTGCTTGTAATTAAAATAGTACTTAAATAGTAAGGGTAATTTAAGTCCAGAAGTTAACTGGAACCATTCTCTAAGGGTACTTTAGCACGAGTCATTATAGCAGGATATAGAGCTCAAACCAGCACACTTCCTCCATTATGGAGGGAAATACAACAGTTGCCTAAATGCAACTGTTACATAGTCTCTCCCAAGATCCATTTTTCGGGGAGCCGCACAGGTCACACAAGTCTTGGAAGTCAAAAGGAAATCACAAGTGCAGGACTAGAGTCACATGGGTAAGCATGACTAACCCCAATCACTTAGTTCCTCTGGTTCCATGGCTGGGGGTCACACCTGCAACCATGGGAGGCATGTTTAACAAGATGCTGGGACCCAGGAACCAAGGAGGGAAAACAGTAGGGGTGGCGCCCTCACTGTCTTCCCCTTCCCCTTCTCTGGAGTGCATTCTGAAGCACTGGGACTCCTTTGACCCTGAGATTTGGAAGAAAAAACAGCTCATTTTCTTTTGCACAAGAGCATGGCCTTCTTACTAGACCTTTGCAAGCATTGCACAATTGACTCAGCTCTTTCAGCAGTCATATCAGACAGGCCCAAAGGGAATGATGCCCCAAAACTAGAGAAACAAACCCCCAGGAAACCCTCAAATGAAACTTCCAGATGCCCTGGCCCTTCCTCCCTCCCTTTCACATTGTCAGCTTCTCCAATTCTACCACCCAAACCCCCAGACTTTTCTATGGTATTTTTCCTTCCTTCATTCATGATTTAAAATGGCTCCTATCTCTTCTTCTATAATGTTCCTCCAAACTGGGAGAAGTTAATTTCCTCAAACCTTAAAATGCTTGGCTTAGGGTTGAGCTCGGGGAACAGAACCCAGAAGCCTGACATGCTGTCAAAAGGGTAAAAATTTTTATTTTTATTTTTATTTATTTATTTTTTTTGAGACAGAGTCTCACTCTATTGCCCAGGCTGGAATGCAGTGGTGCAATCTCAACTCACTGCAGCCTCCGCCTCCCTGGTTCAAGTGATTCTCCTGCCTCAGCCTCCTGAGTAGCTGGGACTACAGGCACGTGCCACCACACCCAGCTTGCTCCATCAACACTGAACATTAGTGATTGAGTTGTTGCCACTACTGGCACTCAAAAAATTATCCAGGTGTGGTGGTGTGCACCTGTAGTCCCAGCTACTCCAGAGGCTGAAGTAGGAGGATCTCTTGAGCTCAGGAGGAGGTCAAGGCTGCAGTGAGCCAAGACCATGCCACTGCACTACAGCCTGGGTGACAGAGCAAGACCCTGTCCCCCCCCCCAAAAAACAAACAACAACAACAAAGAAATATATTGAAATAACTGGTATCTTCAATACAATGTTGAATAAGAGTGGACATCATTGGTTCCCAATCTTAGGGCAAAACTTTCTGATTTCATCATTAAATATATTAGCTGTAGGTGTTTTGTGTATGCCCTTTAAAAATTATTTTATTTTTTGTAGAGAAGGGTCTTGCTATGTTGCCCACACTGGTCTTGAACTCCTGGGCTCAAGCAATCTGCCCATCTTGTCCTCCCAAAGTCTGGGATTATAGGCATGAGCTACTGCTCCTGGCCTATGGATGCCCTTTATCAGTTTCAGGAATTCCCTTCTATTCCTAATTGGCTGAGAGGTTTATTTTCCTTTCATGAATAGGTATTAAATTTTGTCAAATGCTTTTTCTGCATCTATTGAGATGGTGATATGGGTTTTGTCTTATAGCCTGTTAGTATAGTAAATTATATTGATTGATTTTAAAATATTAAGCCAACCTTGTATTCCTGGGATGAAACTAGCTTGGTCATGATGCATTATTGTTTGTATTTACTACTGTATTCATTTTGCTAAAGTTTAAAAGGATTTTTGAAAAAAATAAAGAGGATTTTGTGTCTAGATCCATGAAGGATATGTGTGTAGTTTCTTTTCTTGTAACATCTTTGTGTCATTTGGTGTCTGGTAATGCTAGCTTCAAGATGAGTTGGTAAGTGACCTCTCCTCTTCTATATACTAGAAACATTTGTCCAGAATTGATGTTGTTTCTTCCTTAAGTGTCCAGTGAAGCCATGTAGACCTGGAGTTTTCTTTGTGGAAATATTTTTTTTTTTATCAAGAATTCAATATCTGGGCTAGACAAGATGGCTCACACTTGTAATTCCAGCACTTTGGGAGGGTGAGGCAGGAAGAATACTTGAACCCAGGAGTTTGAAACCAGCCTGAGAAATATAGCGAGACCCTGTCTCTACAAAAATATTTTTACAAAATTAGCCAGGTGTAGTGAGGTGCACCTGTAGTCCCAGCTACTTGGGAGGCTTGGGCAGAAGGATCGCTTGAGCCCAGGAGGTTGAGGCTGCAGTGAGCTATGATTGCACCATTGAACTCAGAAGACAAAGCAAGACCCTGTCTTAAGAAAAAAAAAAAATTCAGGTTGTTGTTTTTTTTTCTTTTTTTAGACGGGGCCTGACTCTGTCGCCCAGGCTGGAGTGCAGTGGTATAATCTTGGCTCACTGGAACCCCTGCCTCCCGGGTTCAAACGTTTCTCCTTGCCTCAGCCTTCCGAGTAACTGATTACAGGCACACACCACCACACCCAGCTAATTTTTGGATTTTTAGTGGAGATGGGGTCTCAGCATGTTGACCAGGCTGGTCTCCAATTCCTGACCTCAAGTGATCTGCCTGCCTCGGCCTCCCAAAGTGCTGGGATTACAGGCGTGAGCCACTGCGCCTGGCTGTCTCATTTTTCCTTACTCATTTTCCAAACACATTCCTTACTCATTTTCCAAACATAAACTTCGGTAGTTTGTGTTTTTCAAGGAAATTGTCCATTTCATCTAACTTACTAAATGTATTCACATAAAGGTTTTAATAATCTACCCTATTGTCATTTAAAATGTCATTTAATGTCATTTAATGACATTTAAATGTCATTTAAAATGACAAATTTGTATAATTTGTAGTGGTGTCTCTTCTGCTCTTTCTGGTGTGGTTAATCTGTGTATTCTCTCTTTTATTCCTGATCAGTCTAGCCAGAGGTTTATCAACTTTAGCGATGTGTTTATAGAACTACTTCTGGTTTTACTGACTTTTGCTGATGTTTTTGTTTTATATTTCATTTATTTTGGCTTTTTTTTTTTCTTTGAGATGGAGTCTTGCTCTGTTTCCCAGGCTGGCGTGCAGAGGAGTGATCTTGGCTCACTGCAGCTTCTGCCTCCCGGGTTCAAACGATTCTCCCACATCAGCCTATTTTGGCTATTATTTTTATTATTTCCTTTCTTCTGCTAATTTTGGTTTTACTTGACTCTTCCTTTTGTGGTTTCTTAAAGCACAAGCCTCGGCCGGTGCAGTGGCTCACACCTGTAATCCCAGCACTTTGGGAGGCTGAGGCAAGAGGATCCCTTGAAGCCAGGAGTTCAAGACCAGCCTGGCAAACATGGTGAGACCCCCTTCTCTACTAAAAATACAAAAATTGGCTGGGCATGGTGGTGCATGCCTGTAATTCCAGCTACTCAGGAAACTGGGGCATGAGAATTGATTGAACCCAGGAGGCTGAGGTTGCAGGGAGCTGAGATTGCACCACTGCTCTCCAGCCTGTGCGACAGAGTGAGACTGTGTCTCAAAAAAAAAAAAAAAAAAAAAGTAAATGCTTACATTATTGATTTGAAATATTTCTTCTTTTGTAATATGTCAAAGTGGTGCTGTAAATTTCCCTCATAGCACTACTGTGGCTGCATCTCAGAAAATTTGATATGTCCTGTTTTTACTTTCATTCAGTTCAAAATATGATCTAATTTTCCTTGTGATTACATATTTGAACCATGGGTTATTTAATTTCTAAATATGTGGGGATTTTCCAGATATCATTCCATTATTATTTTCTATTTTTCCTTTTTCTTCTATTTGTTAACTTATTTACTTATTTTCAGTTCCCTCTCAGGCTCTAAATTCTGTTATTATTTTCTTTTCTTTTCTTTTCTTTTCTTTTTTTTTTTGAGGTTAGAGTCTTTCTCTGTTACCCAGGCTGGAGTGCAGTGGTGCGATCTTGGCTCACTGCAACCTCCGCCTCCCAGGTTCAAGCAATTCTCCTGCCTCAGCCTCCTGAGTAGCTGGGATTACAGGCACACACCACAATGCTTGGCTAATTTTTTTGCATTTTTAGTAGAGATGGGGTTTCACCATATTGGCCAGGCTGGTCTTGAACTTCTGACCTCAAGTGATCTGCCCACCTCGGCCTCCCAAAGTGCTGGGATTAAAGGTGTGAGCCACCGCGCCCAGCCTCTGTTATTATTTTCTAGTTTAATTCCATCGTGTTCAGAGATGTACTTTGTATGATTGGAATCCTTTCATATTTATTTATTTATTTATTTATTTTTAATATGGAGTCTCACTCTCTTGCCCAAGCTAGAGTGCAATGGCCTGATCTTGGCTCACTGCACTCTCCACCAACCAGGTTTAAGTGATTCTCCTGCCTCAGCCTCCTGAGTAGCTGAGATTACAGGGGCATGCCACCACGCCTGGCTAATTTTTGTATTTTTAGTGGAGACGGGGTTTCACTGTGTTGGCCAGGCTGGTCTCAAACTCCTGACCTCAGTTAATTCACCTGCCTTGGCCTCCCAAAGTGCTGGGATTACTGGCGTGAACCACCGCTCCCAGCCTCTTTTACATTTATTAAGACTTGTTTTATGCCTCCAAATATGGTATATCTTGGGGGATGTGCACTTGAAAAGAATGCATATCCTGCTGTTGTTGGATATTCCATTCATGTTGTTTATGTGGAACTGGTTAATAGCATTGAGTCTTGTATACCTTTACGGAGTTTCTGTAAATTATGACTGATAACTGTTCTACAACTATTGAGAATGGTGTGTTGAAATCTCCAATTATAATTTTGTATTTATCTACTTCTTCTTTAGTTCTATTATTGTTTTTCATGTATTTCGATGATCTATGCTTAGGTGCATATATATTTAGAATTATATCTTCTTTGTTAATTGACCTCTTTGTCATTATGATATGTCTCTCTGGTAGTTTTTGTTGTTGTTGTTGTTGTTGTTGTTGTTGCTTTGAGACAGGGTCTCAATCTGCAACTTTGACCTCCCAGGCTTAGATGATTCTCCCACCTCAGCCTCCCAAGTAACTGGGACCACAGGTGCATGCTACCACACTTTGATAATTTTTAAAATTTTGTTGTAGTGATAAGATCTCCCTGTGTTGCCCAGGCTAGTCTCAAACTCCTGGACTCAAGCAATCCTCCCTTCTCAGCCTCCCAAAGTGCTAAGATTACACGTGTGGGCTAGTATGTCGCCCACTGTGTGGGCCAGTATTCTTTGTTTTGAAATCTACTTTGTCTGATATTCACTTAGCCATTCCAACTTCTTAAAATTTAGTTTTGTCAGTGTATGTCTTTTCCCATCTTTTTGCTCTTAAACTATCTCTGTTTTTATATTTGAATAGCTTTCTGGTATTTACCATATAGTTCGGTTTTGCTTTTTTATCCATTCTAACAATCACTTCTTTTACTTGGGAGCATTTACATCATTTATATTTATGTAATTATTGATATGATTGGGTTTAAATCAATTTTGCTATTGGTTTTTCATTTGTTCCATCTGTCTATTGGTCTTTTCTTCTTTTGTATTTGGAGACAGATTTGCCCTCTGTCACCCAGGGTGGAGTGCAGTAGAGCTATCACAGCTCACTGCAGCTGGGCACTGGTCCATTTTTCTATCTTTTTTTTTTTTCTTTTGAGACAGGGCCTCCCTATGTTGCCCAGGCTGGGTTCAAACTCCTGGGCTCAAGTGATCCTCCTGCCTTGATCTCTCAAAGTGTTGGCATTACAGGCGTTAAGTCACCAGAGCCAGTCCTTTTTTTTTCACTTAGGTACAGAACTCAATGCCAACAGTTCTTTTCTTTCAACACTTTAACCATGTCACTCCATGGGGACGCTGTCTTGAGCCTTTGGTAAGCCTCATTCTCCAGGACCACACGGCAGGCGCGACAGCCCTAGGTCCACCCCACCCCGTAAGCGCTCCCTCCGGGAGGAGACAGAAACCCAGGACAGCTCCGGGGCAAGGCCGAGGAAGGAGGGACGACGACGGGGCAGGGAGGCCCGAAGAGTCCCCGCCTTTTGGGATAGTCGCCACCCCTGGACCCCCTCACCCTTGGGGACGTTGAGGAGTGTTAAAATCTCCAAGACGCGAGTCACCGGTACGAAGCCACAGCCATTTCGCTGCTTGCTCGGTGCAAGTGCAGAAGGTCCTAGTAGCCGAGCGTGGAGCCGAGCTCGTGGGCGGCGTCGGGAACCTTCGGCCGCGCCCTCAGCTGCACCCCCCGGTGGGCGGGGCCCGAGCCCGTCTCTAAAGCCACGCGGCCGCCCGCTCCGGGGTTGGTGCTTCCTAACGCTGCGCGCCGCTCCCGGGCTGTCGCAGTCTCCCGTTGCCGCCATCATGTCCCGGCAGCTGTCGCGGGCCCGGCCAGCCACGGTGCTGGGCGCCATGGAGATGGGGCGCCGCATGGACGCGCCCACCAGCGCCGCAGTCACGCGCGCCTTCCTGGAGCGCGGCCACACCGAGATAGACACGGCCTTCGTATACAGCGACGGCCAGTCCGAGACCATCCTTGGCGGCCTGGGGCTCGGGCTGGGCGGCAGCGACTGCAGAGGTAACAGTGGCCCCTGATCCTCTCCCTGCACGGTGCAGAGCTGAGCCTGTCCACAGCCGTGCACCGCCCCGCTCTCCCTGGTCCGGGGCAGCACCCAAAGTTTTCTCCCCCCCACCGCCCCCACCCCCGTTCACCTCGCAGCCTTGGGAACCCCAGGCTCCTTAGGCTTGTCTAGCTCCGGACAACTTTTCTCTCGGCTTCTCTTCTGTTCGTCTCTCTTCTCTTCGGGGAGGTAGCCAGCACCCTCACTGACGCCTGGATGACTTGCTCTTGCCTGGAATGACTTGGCTAGCCCCTCTCTGGAGCACAAAAAACACTGGAATCTGGCATTGTGCAGCTCCTGTCCCCACCTGTGCCCTCCAGGTGCCCTTGACAGGCCTGATCTGCAGAAATTCTGTTCTTACCGCCTGGCATTCCCTGGCACAGTCCAAAATCAGAGTTTGGACCCAGCACACTATCTGCTTCCTCCTTTGCACATGCCAGCCTGCTCGGGGCCCCGGACTTTGCTCTGAGTACCTTGTGGTACTCACAAGGGCACCTCACAAGGGTGGCAGTGCCCGGAAGCCTTGGCAGCTCCCTCAGGGGGATGAGGGATTGGGGTGGTACAGGGTCTCACTGCCCTCTCTGTGGGAGGCTCTGTCGGAGGCTTTTGGAGAGAAACGGACACTAACCCACTCCAGGAAGCTCCAGTTCTAGAGATGGCTGGGGAGCCCAGAATGACCCCTTCCTGGGAGGGACCCCGTGAAGAAAGAATGGATAGGAGTTTGCCAGGAAGAGTACAAGGGGCAAGGGCGTCAGGGCAGTGGGCATGGGTGTGGAAAGGCAAATGTGTTTTGGCAATGCCGCGGGTGCTGGAGGAGGCAGGTGTAACCCGAGGGGAGGATGTGTGTAAAGGGGCAGGAGGAGCCGCCCTCGGTCTGATGCCATTTGCAGTGCTTAGGCCGATGCCTGGCAGGCACATAGTGAGGGCTGGGAAATGTTAGCTGTTTCTTTGTTCTTAGTATTAGCACCATTTGCCTCCTTCCACAGAGTGTCTGAGTGGAGTCTTATTTCTCCTCTGATTCACCACATGGTAGATCCAGAACAAACCTAGCCTGTGCGTGCATCTCAGTGTCACACTCTTTCTAGATCACCCAGCTGCCACTCGGTGACAGCTCTAACCATATTTCTGATTTTTTTTTTTTTTTTGAGACAGGGTCTTTCTTGCTTTTTTGCCCAGGCTGGAGTGGAGTGGTGCGATATGGCTCATTGCAGCTTTGACCTCTCAGGGCTCAAGCCATCCTCCCACCTCAGTCTCCTGAGTAGCTGGGACTACTACAGTAGCACCACACCCGGCTAATTTTTTGTATTATTCATCGAAACCAGAGTCTCACTTTGTTGCCCAGGCTGGTCTTAAACCCCTGAGCTCAAGTGATCCTCCTGCCCTGGCCTCCCAAAGTGCTCAGATTACAGGTGTGAGCCACCACAGATCTGTACCCTCTGCCTGGCCCTTATTTCTGATTTTTTTCTTTCCTTTTTTAATCCTTCTTTGTCTTCTGTCTGAGTCCAAGGTTGGCTGGCGAAAGTCCTCAGATCTGATCTGAGGTTAAATTCAATTGAGAAGCAGAGGGGTGGTGGTGGAATGGAAAAATTCCATATGAATAGTTCCTCAAACCTGCTCTTTGCCAGGCCTCAAGGGCTCCAGTGACTGCCCTCCTGCCAGCCTAAGTGACTTTCTAAGTGTGAAAAGTGGGAAGAGGACTCTCCACTCACCTATTAGTCCAGTTCACTAGGAACTAAGATTCTTTCTTTTTGTTGTTGTTTGTTTGTTTTGTTTGTTTGTTTGTTTTTTGAGAAGAAGTCTCACTCTGTTGCCAGGCCGGAGTGCTGTGGCACAATCTCGGCTCACTGCAACCTCCGCCTCCTGGGTTCAAGCAATTCTCCTGCCTCCGACTCCGGACTAGCTGGGGACTACAGGCAGGCTCCACTATGCCAGCTAATTTTTGTGTTTTTATTAGAGATGGGGTTTCACCATGTTGGTCCAGCTGGTCTTGAACTCCTGACCGTCTGATTTGCCTGCCTCAGTCTCCCAAAGCGCTGGGATTACAGGCATGAGCCATGGCGCCTGGCCCTGAATTTCATTTCTCTTTCCTCTCAGTGAAAATTGATACCAAGGCCATTCCACTGTTTGGGAACTCCCTGAAGCCTGACAGTCTCCGGTTCCAGCTGGAGACGTCACTGAAGCGGCTACAGTGTCCCCGAGTGGACCTCTTCTACCTGCATATGCCAGACCACAGCACCCCGGTGGAAGAGACACTGCGTGCCTGCCACCAGCTGCACCAGGAGGTAAGGGGACCCCTGAGCTCTGGGAGGTGGTCCACTGCTGCTCTCCTTATCCTGATCCTAATGGTGAGAGCAGAGGTACCAGGGCTGTCCCAGGGTGGAGCAGGGAACAGCCCCACTCCCAGGGGCCCCACCCTGGCCTCCCTTTCCTGGTCTGGGCTGCACTATGTTCTGACTGGAGCCTCACCCGAGCAGGGCAAGTTCGTGGAGCTTGGCCTGTCCAACTATGCCGCCTGGGAAGTGGCCGAGATCTGTACCCTCTGCAAGAGCAACGGCTGGATCCTGCCCACTGTGTACCAGGTGAGGGCCGGGGCTGCAGAGGCCAAGGTCTCCAGAACTCCTGCTCATCCTGGGCTGTCTTTGCCCCTCTGACTGCCCCCATGCCCTCTGCATAGCAGCCACTCCCCTGCTGAAAGCCTGCAGATGGCTCCCAGGTACCCTCAGGATGCCATTCAAGCTCCTCAGGCTGGCCACTGGGCATCTGCTTCCTTCCTGCCTATCTGTGCACCTTGGACCCTTCCTTCCCTACCTTCCCCTGCACTCAGCCTGGAACAAGCCCTTCCCCCACCACCGCCCCTTCTGTGAGAGAATGGTTCAGGTCTCACATACGTGTCTCTTCCTCTGGAAGCCTTTCTAGACGGGCCCAGAAGACCCTGAGACCTCAGGTCCTTGTTTACCTCCTCATGATTCATTGCACAAATATTTGCATACCTGCTTGGTGCCAGGCACTGGTCACAGAACTTTCTAGTCTATTATGATTGCCTCATGACTCGATTATAACTGTTTATACTTGACCTTATTATAAAACCTTGAGGGAAGGGACCCTGTCCTTTTGGCTTAAGAATCTAAATCTGACAACCAGCCCACAGTTGGTGCTCATGAAAGTTGGCAGAATGAATGAATTTTCCTAGGGCATAAGCCCCTTTCACCAGCACCAGTAAGAATAAGTATATGCCCAGATGGTTAAAGTCCTAGAATTGTTAAGGTCTGAAATAAGGGTTCTGGAAGGGTAAATTTTAAGTCTCTTCTTTTGACACATCCACCCTCTCCCCCGGGCCCCTCTCCTTACAGGGCATGTACAACGCCATCACCCGGCAGGTGGAAACGGAGCTCTTCCCCTGCCTCAGGCACTTTGGACTGAGGTTCTATGCCTTCAACCCTCTGGCTGGTACGTGGAGCATTCCTGGCCCTGTCTCAGCCTATTGCCGACCCACAGATGCCCAGCCCAGGACCTGGGAAGCAGGGAGGGTTTGACAAACTTTGACCTCTCAGGTCAAAGAGGTAAAGGCTGCATCCTTCAGCCTTCCTGGGTCCCTGCCCCTCCCCTAGACCAGAGCCCTGAGGGATGTCGCAGCTTCTGGGGCACTCTGGGCCCCGGGGCTGATTGCTGCCTTCCTGCAGGGGGCCTGCTGACTGGCAAGTACAAGTATGAGGACAAGGATGGGAAACAGCCCGAGGGCCGCTTCTTTGGGAATACCTGGGCAGAGATGTACAGGAATCGGTGAGCTGGGGGTGCTTGGTGTGGAATGCTGGGGTGGGGTCAGCTTTATGTGGAATGAAGTCCTGGGCTGCTCCTGGGGTAAGGCCTTTCCTCGCTGCTGCACCTACTCCCCTGCATTCCTTCAGGAATTTCCAAACCCTCCATCAGTTTTCTTGTTGTCTTGGGACCTCCAGGAGGAAAGGAGGCTCCCTGGACCTCGGGGTCTTGAAGTCGTAGCTCTTTCCTGAGCAATCACCTGCTAGGAAGGAAAGAAGGAGCTCCGGAGGGAGGTCCAGGAGGCCTGGGGCTGAGTCCTGACCCATCTTAGCGGCCTTCGTGTCCCTAAGGAAAATAAGAGCGGGCTGATGAGTCCTCAGGAATAAAGATTCGTTGAGGTCTCTGCTGAGGGGCCCGGCATCCTGAGTGGTTGTCTTGCCCGGCAAAGTGGGAGACCCATGGCTAGAGAGAACACCTGCCCCTCAGGGCTGCAGGGTGTGGAGTGGGACAGTGGCCCTGGTTGGCTCTTTGGTTGTGGCTCCCAATGTGGCCCTGATGGTACTGACACCTGCACCACCGTCCCCCCTTCCCAGCTACTGGAAGGAGCACCACTTCGAGGGCATTGCCCTGGTGGAGAAGGCCCTGCAGGCCGCGTATGGCGCCAGCGCCCCCAGCATGACCTCGGCCACCCTCCGGTGGATGTACCACCACTCACAGCTGCAGGTAACCAGCGACCCTGGGCGCTCAGCTTCTTCCCTTCCAGGCGAACCAGCAATATCTTTAGATGAAGGCTGAAACATTTGTTTATCAATTCCTCTGAAATTTCTCTTTCTTTCAACTCTCACAAACATTCTTCCCACTGGTCTTTTTCTATGTTTTTTTTTTTGGAGACAGAGTCTCACTCTGTCACCCAGGCTGGAGTGCAGTGGCACGATCTCGGGTCACTGCAACTTCTGCCTCTTGGGCTGAAGCAACTGTCTTGTCTCAGCCTCCCGAGTAGCTGGGATTACAGGCATGCGCCACCATGTTGCCCAGTCTGGTCTCAAATTCCTGAACTCAGACAATTCGCCCTCCTCAGCCTCTGAAAGTGCTGGGATTACAGGCGTGAGCCCCTGCGCTCCGCCTTCTCATTGGTCTTTGATGGTATCTGAGTGCCAGGCTTTGTAATGAGGGCTTCACTGCAGGGATTTCATTATTCCTTCAGCTTTATGAAATGACTATCCCAGTGTTATTGACGAGGAAACTGAGTTTCACCCAGCTGTGAAAGGGGAAGACATTTTAACACAGGTTTAACTGTAAAGCCCACTAGTCTCATCCTTTTGGTGGGAGCTGGAGTTTCCCTCTCTTGGTACATCATGTCTTCCTCACTTATATCCAACTCCAGCCTTAGATGTTGCAATAGTGTCTGGCATATATACAGTAGGTGCTCAATAAATGGGAGCTAAGTGCTCTACATAATTTTTCACACCCATAACCATGTTGAAAATAGAAAAGAGGATTGAATCTCAGAGAGGCTTAATAACTTAGCCGCGTTTACACAGCTGCTGGGGGGCAGAACTGGGCTGTGAATGTAGGTCTGTCTGGAAGGGTCGTGTGGCAGTAGGGGAAGGGATACAGGTTTTGCGTCACATGGGTACAGCTATCCAAGGTACCTTAAGTTCTTTTTGGACATATGGGATACAAGAGATCCCAGATCTCAGCAGGGAGGTGGCTGGGAGGGCTGTGAGTGGAGTCACTGTGCAGCAGAAGAGGGTTGAAGTCTGGCCGTCTCCCTTGCAGGGTGCCCACGGGGATGCGGTCATCCTGGGCATGTCCAGCCTGGAGCAGCTGGAGCAGAACTTGGCAGCGGCAGAGGAAGGGCCCCTGGAGCCGGCTGTCGTGGACGCCTTTAATCAAGCCTGGCATTTGGTTGCTCACGAATGTCCCAACTACTTCCGCTAGGCCCATCGTTTCTTAGGCTGCCCAAGGCTCTTCTGTAACATCTTTTGTTACTCACATTTTCTTTAATTTAGAACTGCCTCAGTAAATTCTTAGGGATGGAAGTATTTGGACAAAAACCTAACAGAAGAGTCACCACCAAATGAAGAATAAAACTCCCAGGGTGCTGTGTGTTAGTCTGTTTTCGTTGCTATAAAAGAATACTTGAGACTGGGTCATTTATAAAGAAAAGAGGTTTATTTGGCTCACCACTCTGCATTCTGTACAAGGGGGTGTGGTGCCAGCATCTGCTCTTGGTGAGGGCCTCAGGAAGCTTACAATCATGGCAGAGGGGGAAGCGGAGCCAGCTTGTCACATGGTGAGAGAGGGACCAAGAGACAGACGGGAGGAAATTCCAGGCTCTTGTAAACAACCAGATCCTGTGCGAACTCATAGAGCTGGAACTCACTCATTACTGTACAGATGGCACCAAGCCATTCATGTGGGATTTGCCCCCATACCCTAACCCCTCCCACCAGGCTCACCTTTAACATTGGGGATCACATTGCAACATGAGATTTGGAGGGGACAAAATACCCTAATGATATCATTGTACCAGTATCACCCCCCTGCAAATGTCATGTTCTTCTCACATTGCAAAGTACAGTCATCCCTTCCCAATAGTCACGCAAAGTCTTAACTTGTTTCAGCATCAACTCAATCATAAGGCCAAAGTCTCATCTGGGACTCAAGGCAAGTTTCATCCACCTATGAACCTGTATAATCAAACAAGTCATTTGCTTCCACGATACAGTGGTGGTACCCGTACTGGGTAAGATTCCCATTGCAAAAGGGGAATCAGCCGAAAGAAAGGGGCAACAGGCCCACGCAAGTCTGAAACCCAGTAGGGCAGGCGTGAAAATGTAAAGCTCCAAAATAATCTTTGACTGCATATCCCACATCCTGGGCACACTGGTGCAAGGGGTGGGCTTCCAGGGCCTTGGGCAAAATTCAGTTGCTTAAAATGACAAAATCCCCAAGATGATAAGAAAATTCAACATAATCTTTGTCCAAATCCCAACTGGCATTTTTATTTTATTTTATTTTTTAAATTTTTTGATATAGAGTCTCGCTCTGTCTCCCAGGCTAGAGTGCAGTGGCACAATCTCGGCTCACTGCAACCTCCACCTCCTGGGTTCAAGTGATTCTCCTGCCACAGCTTCCTGAGTAGCTGGGATTGCAGGTGTGAGCCACCCACTTGGTTAATTTTTGTATTTTTGTAGAGACTGGGTTTTGCCATGTTGTCCAGGCTGGTCTTGAACTCCTGACCTCAGTTGATGCGCCCCACTTGGTGCCTCGAATGCTGGGATTACAGGCGTGAGCCACCACACCCAGCCAGCTGTTTTTTGAGAACACAGAAGTTGGAAAACTGGTTCTAAAATTCATAGGAAATTCAGGGCACCCAGGATACCCAAAACATGCTTGAAAAAGAACACAGTTGGAGGACTCCCACTTTCTGATTTCAGAACTTACTACAAAACTACATAGCCGGGCGTGGTGGTAGGCGCCTGTAATCCCAGCTACTCGGGAGGCTGAGGCAGGGAGAATTGCTTGAATCTGGGAGATGAAGGTTGCAGTGAGCCGAGATCGGGCCACTGCACTCCAGCCTGGGTGACAGAGTGAGATTCCATTCTCCGAACAAAACAAAACAAAAAACAAACAAACAGAAAAAACAACTACAATGCTAAAGACAGTGTGGTCCTAGCATAAGGCTAGACATAAATCAATGGACTAGAATTTAGAGTCCAGCAGTAAACCCTTTCATGGTATTGTCAATTAATTTTAAAGAGTGTCAAGACAGTTCAACAAGGAAAATAACCATCTTTAGGCCGGGCGTGGTGGCTCATGCCTGTAATCCCAGCACTTTGGGAGGCCGAGGCAGGCGGATCATGAGGTCAGGCGATCGCGACCATCCTGGCTAACACAGTGAAACCCCGTCTCTACTGAAAATACAAAAAATTAGCCGGGCGTGGTGGCGGGTGCCTGTAGTCCCAGCTACTCAGGAGGCTGAGGCGGGAGAATGGTGTGAACCCAGGAGGTGGAGCTTGCAGTGAGCCAAGATCACGCCACTGCACTCCAGCCTGGGCGACAGAGCAAGACTCCGTCTCAAAAAGAAAAGAAAAGAAAAGAAAATAACCATCTTCAACAACATCTGGATATTTGCAAGTAAGAGAATGAAGTTGGACCCCTTCCTCATACCATACATAAGAAAATAAACACAAAGTGAGTCATAGACCTAAATGTATAGGCTAAAAGTATAAAAACTTTTAGAAGAAAATACAGGGCCAGGATGGTGGCACACTCCTGTAATCCCACCTACTCTGGTGGCTGAGGCACCAGAATCACTTGAACCCAGGAGGCAGAGGTTGCAGCGAGCCAAAATTGTGCCACTCCACTCCAGCCTGGGTGACAGAGCGAGACTCTGTCTGTCTCAAAGAAAGAAAAAGAAAATATAGGGATAAGTCTTGTGGCCTTGGATTGGGGAATTGTTCCTCAGAAGCACAAACAACAAAAGAAAAATTAAATTGGACATCATCAAAGTTTAGAACTCTTTTACTTTAAAGACTCCATAAAGAAAGTGAAATGACAACTCACAGAATGGGAGAAAATACTTGCAAATCATTTACCCGATGATGTTCTGTCTAGACCAGGGGTGTCCAATCTTTTGGTTTCCCTGGGCCACACTGGAAGAAGAAGAATTGTCTTGGGCCGCACATAAAATACACTCACACTAACAATGGCTGATGAACTTCAAAAAAAAATCACAAGAAAATCTCATAATGTTTTGGGAAAGTTTATGAATTTGTGTTGGGCCACACATTCAAAGCCATCTTTGGGCTGCATGCGGCCTGCAGGTCGTGGTTTGGACAAGCTTGAATTATATAAAGAACTCTTATCATTCAACAATAACAATATCAATAATGCAATTGAAAAATGAACAAAGGATCCAAATAGAACTTTCTCTAGCAAAGATATACAGATGGTCAGTAGACAGATGAGAAAGCGCTCAACATCATTACCCATGAGGGAAATAAAAACCACAATGTGTTTCCACTACTTCACACCCACTAGGATGGGAGTAGTAAGACAGACAGACAATAGAAGTGCCGTAGAGAAACGAATCTTCATATGCTGATGGTGGGATGTAAAATGGTACAACCACTTTGGAAAATAGTTTGGCAGTTCCTCAAAGGATTGAACATAAAATTACCATAGGATTCAGCAGTTCCACTTGTGGGTATGTAGCCAAGAGAAGTGAAAACATATCTCCCCACAAAAAACTTGGGCATGAGTTTTCACAATATCATTACTCATAATAGCCAATAAGTAAAAACAACCCAAATGTCCATCAATGAATGAATGGATAAACAAAATGTGGTATATTCATACAACAGAATATTATTCGGCTGTTAAAAAAATAATAAAAAAGTAGCTCACGCCTGTAATCTCAGTACTTCGGGAGGCCAAGGCAGGAGGATTAATTGAAGACAGGAGTTCCAGACCAGTCTGGACATAGAAGTGAGACCTTGTCTCTAGTAAACATAAAAAGAAAATTAGCTGGGTTCTGTGGCACACACCTGTAGTCCCAGCTACTCAGGAAGCTGAGGTGGGAGGATTGCTTGAGCCCAGGTATTCAAGGCTGGAGTGAGCTATGATTATGCATCACTGCACTCCAGCCTGGGTGACAGAGCAAACTATGTTTCTAAATACATAAATAAGTAAATAAAATGAAGTAATGTAACACCTACAAGGTAAATGCACCTTGAAGACTTGTAAAATTAAAGACGCCAATTGCAAAAGGTTTCATATTGCATGATTTGATCTGTATGAAATGTCCAGAATAGGCAAATCTGTTTGAGAGAGAGAAAGTAGATGAGTGCTTGCCTAGGACCGGGAGGAGGTTTGCGAGGAAATGGAGATTCACTGCTAATGAGTACAGGGTTTCTTTTGGGGGCGCTTATGAAGATGCTCTGAAATTGATTGTGATGGTTGTACAACTCTGAATACATGAAACAGCATTAAATCATCACTTTAAGTAAGTCAACTGTATAGTGTCTGAATTATGTCTCAATATAGTAGTTTTTTTGTTTTTGTTTTTGTTGTTTTTTTCTTTTTTGAGATGGAGTCTCACTCTGTGGCCCAGGCTGGAGTGCAGTGGCGCGATCTCGGCTCATTGCAACCTCCGCCTCCTGGGTTCAACCAATTATCTTGCCTCAGCCTCCCAAGTAGGTGGGACTACAGGCGCGTGCCACCACATCTGGCTAATTTTTTATATATTTTTTAGTAGAGATGGGGTTTCATCATGTTAGCCAGATGGTCTCAACCTCCTGACCTCATGATCTGTCTGCCCTTGGCCTCCCAAAGTGCTGGGATTACAGGTGTGAGCCACTGTGCCTGGCCAATACAGTTGTTTTTAAAAAACAAAACAGGCCGGTCACGGTGGTTCATTCATGCCTGAAAGGCCAGAACTTTGGGAGGCCCAGGCAAGGGGAATCTCTTGAACCCAGGAGTTTGAGACCCCTTCCCCATACCACACACAAAAAAACTAACTCAAACGAATCACCCACCTCAATGTATAAGGTAAAACTGTAAAACTCTTAGAAGAAAATACTGGAGTAAGTATGACTTTGGATTAGGCAGTGGTTTCTTAGATATTGACACCAAAAGCACACGTGGCAAAAGAAAAAGTAAAATCAACACCATCAAAGTTTAGAATGTTCGTGCTTCAGAGAACACTATCAAGAAAGTGAAAAGACAACCCACAGAATGGGATAGTATTTTGCAAATCACATATCTGTTAAGAAACTTGTAGCTGCAATAGATACAGGACTCTTACAACTTAATTAAAGAAAAGACCCACCTAGGTGCAGTGGCTCATGCCTGTAATCCCAGCACTTTGGGAGGCTGAGGTGGGAGGATCCCTTGAGGCCAGGAGTTTGAGACCAGCCTGGCCAACATGGCGAGACGCTGTCTCTACTAAAAATACAAATATTAGCCAGGTGTGGTGGCACAAGCCTGTAATTCCAGCTATTCGAGAGCTGAGGCACGAGAATTGCTTGAACCTGGGACACCGAGATTGCAGTGAGCCGAGATCGCACCACTGCACTCCAGCCTGTACAACAGAGTGAGACTTTGTCTCAAAAAAAAAAAAGTAAATGCTTACATTATTGATTTGAGATATTTCTTCTTTTATAGTATGTCAAAGTGGTGCTATAAATTTCCCTCTTAGCACTACTGTGGCTGCATCTCAGAAAATTTGACATGTCATGTTTTTACTTTAATTCAGTTCAAATTATGATCTGATTTTCCTTGAGATTACATCTTTGATCCATGGGTTATTTAATTTCCAAATACGTGGGGATTTTCCAGACATCACTCCGTTATTATTTTCTATTTTTCCTTTTTCTTCTATTTATTTATTTACCTATTTACTTATTTTCAGTTCCCTCTCAGGCTCTAAGTTCTGTTATTATTTTCTAGTTTAATTCCATTGTGTTCAGAGATGTACTTTGTATTATTTAAATCCTTTCAAATTTATTTATTTTTTTCTTTTCTTTTTTTTGAGATGGAGTCTCACTCTGTTGCCCAGGCTGTAGTGCAGTGGTGCGACCTTGGCTCACTGCAGCCTCCACCTGCTGGGGTCAAGGGATTCTCCTGCCTCAGCCTCCTGAGTAACTGGAACTATAGGCATGAGCCACCACGCCCGGCTAATTTTTGTATTTTTAGTAGAGATGGGGTTTCACCATGTTGGCCAGGCTGATCCAGAGAACCCCTAACCTCAGGTCATCTGCCTGCCTCAACCTCCAAAAGTGTTTGGATTACAGGAGTGAGCCACCGCACCTGGCCTGTTAATTTATTTTTGTTATTTTTTTTTTAAGACGGAATCTCACTCTGTTGTCCAGGCTGGAATGCAGTGGCATGATCTCAGCTCACTGCAACCTCTGTCTCCCAGGTTGAAGTGATTATCCTGCCTCAGCCTCTCGAGTAGCTGAGATTACAGGTGCATGCCAACATGCCTGTCTAATTTTTATATTTTTAGTAGAGACGGGTTCTTACCATGTTGACCAGGCTGATCTGGAACGCCTAACCTCAAGTGATCTGCCTGCCTCAGCATCTCAAAGTGCTGGGATTACAGACATGAGCCACCATGCCCGGCCTCTTTTGCATTTATTAAGACTTGTTTTATGCCTCCAAATATAGTATATCTTGGTGGATGTGCACTTGAATGCATATTCTGCTGTTGTTGGATATTCCATTCATGTTGTTTATATGGACTTGGTTAATAGCATTGTTCAAGTCTTTTTTTTTTTTTTTTTGAGATGGAGTCTTGCTCTGTCACCTAGTCTGGACTGCAGTGGCGCAATCTTGGCTCACTGCAACCTCTGCCTCCTGGGTTCAAGCAATTCTTTGCTTCAGCCTCCCGAGTAGCTGGGATTACAGGTGCCCGCCACCACGCCTGGCTAATTTTTTGCATTTTTAGTAGAGACGGGGTTTCACCATCTTGGCCAGGCTGATCTTGAACTCCTGACCTCGTGATCCACCCGTCTCAGCCTCCCAAAGTGCTGGGATTACAGGCGTGAGCCACGGCGCCTGGCCTGTTCAAGTCTTCTATACCTTTACTGAGTTTCTGTAAATTATGACTGACAACTGTTCTACAACTGTTGAGAGTGGTGTGTTGAAACCTCCAACTATAATTTTGTATTTGTCTATTTCTTCTTAAGTTCTATTATTGTTTTTCATGTATTTGATGCTCTATTTTTATTTGCATATACATTGACGATTATATTTTCTTTGTTAATTGACCTCTGTCATTATGATGGATCCCTCTTTGTCTTTGGTAGTTTTTCTTGTTGTTGTTTTTGTTGTTGATTTGAGACAGGGTCTCAATCTGCTGCCCAGGTTGGAGTGTAGTGGTATGATCACAGCTCACTGCAGCCTTGACCTCCCAGGCTCAGGTGATCCTCCCACCTCAACCTCCTGAGTAACTGGGACCACAGGCACATGCTACCACATTTTGATAATCTTTTTAAAATTTTTTGTAGAGATAACATCTCTCTGTGTTGCCCAGGCTGGTCTCAAACTCCTGGGCTCAATCCTCCCTTTTCAGCCTCCCAAAGTGCTGAGATTACAGGTGTCAACCACTATACGGGCCAGTATTTTTTGTTTTGAAACCTACTTTGTCTGATATTGATGTAGCCATTCCAACTTTTTAAAATTTAGTTTTGTCAAGGTATGTCTTTTCCTACCTTTTTACTTTTTTTTTTTTTTTGAGATGGAATTTCGCTCTTGTTGCCTCGGCTGGAGTGCAATGGTGCGATCTTGGCTCACTGCAACCTCCGCCTCCAAGGTTCCAGCGATTCTCCTGCCTCAGCCTCCCAAGTAGCTGGGATTACAGGCATGTGCCACCCCACCTGGCTAATTTTGTATTTTTAGTAGAGACGGGGTTTCTCCATGTTAGTCAGGCTTGGTCTCCAACTCTTGACCTCAGGTGATCCACCCCCCTCAGCCTCCCAAAGTGCTGGGATTACAGGCATGAACCACTCCGCCTGGCGCATCTTTTTACTTTTAACTTATCTCTGTTTATATATTTCAATAGCTTTCTAATATTTACTATATACTTGTGTTTTGCTCTTTTATCCATTCTAACAATCTCTGCCTTTTACTTGTAAGCATTTTTCATTTATATTTAATGTAATTATTGATATGATTGGGTTTAAATTAATCTTGCTATTGGTTTTTCATTTGTTCCATCTGTCTATTGGTCTTTTTTTTTTTTTTTTTTTTTTTTTTTTTTTTTTTTGTATTTAGAGACAGATTTGCCCTCTGTCACCCAGGGCGGAGTGCAGTGGAGCTATCACAGCTCACTGCAGCTGGGCATTGGTCCATTTTTCTATCTTCTTCTTCTTTTTTTTTTTTTCTTTTGAGACAGGGCCTCCCTATGTTGCCCAGGCTGGATTCAAACTCCTGGGCTCAGGCGATCGTCCTGCCTTGATCTCCCAAAGTGTTGGGATTACAGGCGTAAACCACCACAGTCAGTCAGTTTGTTTGTTTGTTTCACTTAGGTACAGAATTCAATGCCAACAGTTCTTTTCTTTCAAGACTTTAACCATGTCACTCCACGGGGACGCTGTTTTGAGCCTTTGGTAAGCCTCATCCTCCAGGACCACACGGCAGGCGGGCAGGACAGCCCTTAGGTCCACCACACCCGTTAAGCTCCCTCCTGGAGGAGACAGAGACCTGGGACAGCTCCGGGGCGGGCGAGGCCGAGGGATGGGGGACGACGGGGCAGGGAGGAGTCCCAGACCTTTGGGATCTTCGCCACCCTTGGACCCCCTCACCCTTGCGGACTTGAGGAGTGTTAAAATCTCCAAGACGCGAGTCACCGGTACGAAGCCACAGCCATTTCGCCGCTTGCTCGGTGCAAGTGCAGACGGTCCTCGTGGTTGAGAGCGGAGTCCAGCACGTGGGCGGCGTTGGGCACCTTCGGCCGCGCCCTCCGCTCCACCACCGGTGGGCGCGGCCCGAGCCAGTCCCTAAAGCCAGGAGGCCGCCCGCTCCGAGCCTTATGCTTCCGACCGCTGCGCGCGGCTCCTGGGCTGTCGCAGTCTCCCGTTGCCGCCGTCATGTCCCGGCAGCTGTCGCGGGCCCGGCCAGCCACGGTGCTGGGCGCCATGGAGATGGGGCGCCGCATGGACGCGCCCACCAGCGCCGCAGTCACGCGCGCCTTCCTGGAGCGCGGCCACACCGAGATAGACACGGCCTTCCTGTACAGCGACGGCCAGTCCGAGACCATCCTGGGCGGCTTGGGGCTCCGGCTGGGCGGCAGCGACTGCAGAGGTAACAGTGGCCCCTGATCCTCCCTCTGCACCGTGCAGAGCTGAGCCTGTCACCAGCCGTGCGCTGCCCCGCTCTCCCTGGCCCCGGGCAGCACCCACGGCTTCGTCCCCCACCCCATCCCTGTCCACACCGCAACTCTGGGAACCCCCAGCTCCTCAGGCACATCTAGCTCTGGACAACTGGATGGTGCTTTGTCCGGACTCCTTTTCTGTCGTCTTCTCTTCCGGGAGGTAGCCCAGCACCCTCATTGACGCCTGGATGACTTGGTCTTGCCTGGAATGACTTGGCTAGCCCCTCTCTGGAGCACGAAAAACATTGGAATCTAGCATTGTGCAGCTCCTGTCCCCACCTGTGCCCTTCAGGTGCCCTTGACGGGCCTGATCTGCAGAAATTCTGTTCTTATCGCCTGGCACTCCCTGGCACAGTCCAAAATCAGAGTTTGGACCCAGCACACTATCTGCTTCCTCCTACGCTCGTGCCAGACTGCTCGGGTCCCTGGACTTTGCTCTGGTAACTCACCAGGGTGACAATGCCCGGGAGCCTTGGCAGCTCCCTCAGTGAGATGGGGAATTGGGTGTGGTACAGGGTCTCACTGCCCTCTCTGTGGGATGCTCTGTCTGAGGCTATTGGAGAGAAATGGACACTAACCCACTCCAGGAATCTCCAATTCTAGTGATGGCTGGGGAGCCGAGTGAGCCCTTCTTGGGAGGGACCCCGTGAAGAAAGATAGGATAGGAGTTTGCCAGGAAGAGTACAAGGGGCAAGGGCGTCAGGGCAGTGGGCATGGGTGTGGAAAGGCAAATGCGATTTGGCAATGCCGCCGGTGCTGGGGGAAGCAGGTGTAGCCCGACGGGAGGATGTGTGTAAAGGGGCAGGAGGAGCCGCCCTCGGTCTGATGCCATTTGCAGTGCTTAGGCCGATGCCTGGCAGGCACATAGTGAGGGCTGGGAAATGTTAGCTGTTTCTTTGTTCTTAATATTAGCACCATTTGCCTCCTTCCACTCTGAGTGTCTGAGTGGAGTCTTGTCCATTTCTCCTCTGATTCACCACATGGTACATCCCAAACGAAAGAGGCCTGTGCGTGCATCTCAGTGCCACACTCTTTCTAGATCACCTGGCTGCCACTCGGTGAGAGCTCTGATCTTATTTCCGGTCTCTTTTTTTTTTTTTTTTTTTTGATATAGGGTCTTGCTCTTTTACCCAGGCTGGAGTGCAATCATGGCTCATTGCAGCTTTGGCCTCTCAGGGCTCAAGCGATCCTCCCACCTCAGCCTCCTTAGTAGCCGGGACTACTACAGGCCTGTGCCACCACACCTGGCTAATTTTTTGTATTATTCATCGAAACCAGAGTCTCACTTTGTTGTCCAGGCTGGTCTCAAACTCATGGGCTCAAGTGATCCTCCTGCCCTGGCCTCCCAAAGTGCTGAGATTACAGGTGTGAGCCACCACAGATCTGCACCCTCTGCCTGGCCCTTATTTCTGATTTTTTTTTTTTGTTTACTTTTTTAATCCTTGTCTTCTGTCTTTGAGTCCAAGGTTGGCTGGTGAAAGTCCTCAGATCTCAGATCTGAAGTTAAGTTCACATTGAGAAGCAGAGGGGTGGTGGTGGAATGGAAAAATTCCAAATGAATAGTTCCTCAAACCTGCTCCCTCCCAGGTCTCAAGGGCTCCAGTGACTGCCCTCTTGCCAGCCTAAGTGACTTTCTAAGTGTGAAAAGTGGGAAGAGGACTCTCCACTCACCTGTTATTCCAGCCCACTAGGATCTAGGATTTTTTATTTTTATTTTTATTTTGAAATAGGGTCTCATTCTGTCATCCGGGCTGGAGTACAGTGGCATAATATTTGCTCACTATAGCCTTGATCTCCTAGGCTCATGTGATCCTCTCAACTCAGCCTCCCAAGCAGCTGAGATTACAGGCATGTGCCACCATGCCTGGCCAAATTTTGTGTTTTTTGTAGAGATGGGGTTTCACCATTTTGCCCAGGCTGGTCTCAAATCCCTGGGCTCAAGAGATCCACCCTCCTGGGCCTCTCTCAGTGCTCGGCTTATGGGGGTGAGCCACTGTGCCTAATCTCCAACTAAGATTTTTTTTTTGGTGGGGGACAGGGTCTTGTTCTGGCACACAGGCTGGAGTGTAGTGAAAGATCTCGGCTCACTGCAACCTCTGCCTCCTGGGTTCAAGCGATTCTTGTGCCTCAGCCTCTCCAGTAGCTGGGATTACAGGTTTGAGCCACTGAACCCAGCCTCCAACTAGGATTCTTAATACGGGGCAGGGAGAAGAGTGTTAAGCTTACTTCTTTTTTTTTTTTTTTTTTTTTGACAGTCTTGCTCTGTCACCCAGGCTTGACTGCAATGGCACGATCTGGGCTCACTGCAACCTCTACCTCCCAGGTTCATGCAATTCTTTTTTTTTTTTTTTTTTTTGAGACAGAGTCTCGCTTTGTTGCCCAGGCTGGAGTGCAGTGGCGCGATCTCGGCTCACTGCAAGCTCCGCCTCCCGGGTTCACGCCATTCTCCTGCCTCAGCCTCCTGAGTAGCTGGGACTACAGGCACCCACCACCATGCCCGGCTAATTTTTTGTATTTTTAGTAGAGACGGGATTTCACCGTGTTAGCCAGGATGGTCTCGAACTCCTGATCTTGTGATCTGCCTGCCTCAGCCTCCCAAAGTGCTGGGATTACAGGTGTGAGCCACTGCACCCGGCTGGTTCATGCAATTCTTGTGCCTAGCCTCCCAAGTAGCAGAGATAACAGGCGTGTACAACCACCCCCAGCTAATTTTTGTATTTTTAATACAGATGGGGTTTTACCATGTTGGCCAGCTTGGTCTCAAATTCCTGACCTCAGGTGATTTACCCACCTCGGCCTCCCAAAGTGCTGGGATTATAGGCGTGAGCCACCACATCCAGCCCTGAATTTTCATTTCTCTTTCCTCTTAGTGAAAATTGCTACCAAGGCCAATCCATGGATTGGGAACTCCCTGAAGCCTGACAGTGTCCGATCCCAGCTGGAGACGTCACTGAAGCGGCTGCAGTGTCCCCGAGTGGACCTCTTCTATCTACATGCACCTGACCACAGCACCCCGGTGGAAGAGACACTGCGTGCCTGCCACCAGCTGCACCAGGAGGTGAGGGGACCCCTGAGCTCTGGGAGGTGGTCCACTGCTGCTCTCCTTATCCTGATCCTAATGGTGAGAGCAGAGGCACCAGGGCAGTCCCAGGGTGGAGCAGGGAACAGCCCAACTCCCAGGGGCCCCACCCTGGCCTCCCTTTCCTGGTCTGGGCTGCACTATGTTCTGACTGGAGCCTCACCCGAGCAGGGCAAGTTCGTGGAGCTTGGCCTGTCCAACTATGCCGCCTGGGAAGTGGCCGAGATCTGTACCCTCTGCAAGAGCAACGGCTGGATCCTGCCCACTGTGTACCAGGTGAGGGCCGGGGCTGCAGAGGCCAAGGTCTCCAGAACTCCTGCTCATCCTGGGCTGTCTTTGCCCCTCTGACTGCCCCCATGCCCTCTGCATAGCAGCCACTCCCCTGCTGAAAGCCTGCAGATGGCTCCCAGGTACCCTCAGGATGCCATTCAAGCTCCTCAGGCTGGCCACTGGGCATCTGCTTCCTTCCTGCCTATCTGTGCACCTTGGACCCTTCCTTCCCTACCTTCCCCTGCACTCAGCCTGGAACAAGCCCTTCCCCCACCACCGCCCCTTCCGTGAGAGAATGGTTCAGGTCTCACATACGTGTCTCTTCCTCTGGAAGCCTTTCTAGATGGGCCCAGAAGACCCTGAGACCTCAGGTCCTTGTTTACCTCCTCATGATTCATTGCACAAATATTTGCACACCTGCTTGGTGCCAGGCACTGGTCACAGAACTTTCTAGTCTATTATGATTGCCTCATGACTCGATTATAACTGTTTATGCTTGACCTTACTACAAAATATTTGAGGGAAGGGACCTTGTCCTTTTAGCTTTTGAATCTAAATCTGACAACCAGCCCACAGTTGGTGCTCATGAAAGTTGGCAGAATGAATGAATTTTCCTAGGGCATAAGCCCCTTTCACCAGCACCAGTAAGAATAAGTATATGCCCAGATGGTTAAAATCCTAGAATTGTTAAGGTCTGAAATAAGGGTTCTATGAGGGTAAATTTAGGTCCCTTCTTTTGACACATCCACCCTCTCCCCCGGGCCCTTCTCCTTACAGGGCATGTACAGCGCCACCACCCGGCAGGTGGAAACGGAGCTCTTCCCCTGCCTCAGGCACTTTGGACTGAGGTTCTATGCCTACAACCCTCTGGCTGGTACGTGGAGCATTCCTGGCCCTGACTCAGCCTATTCCCGACCCACAGATGCCCAGCCCAGGACCTGGGAAGAAGGGAGGGTTTGACAAGAGGCTGGGCTGCATCCTTCAGCCCTCCTGGGTCCCTGCCCCTCCCCTAGACCAGCGCCCTGAGGGATGTGGCAGCTTCTGGGGCACTCTGGGCCCGGGGGCTGATTGCTGCCTTCCCGCAGGGGGCCTGCTGACCGGCAAGTACAAGTATGAGGACAAGGACGGGAAACAGCCCGTGGGCCGCTTCTTTGGGACTCAGTGGGCAGAGATCTACAGGAATCGGTTAGCTGGGGGTGCTTGATGTGGATGGCTGGGGTGGGGTCAGCTTTATGTGGAATGAAGTCCTGGGCTGCTCCTGGGGTAAGGCCTTTCCTCGCTGTCTGCACCTACTCCCCTGCATTCCTTCAGGAATTCCCAAGCCCTCTGTGGGTTTTCTTGTTGTCTTGGGACCTCCAGGAGGAAAGGAGACTCCCTGGACCTCGGTGTCTTGAAGTCGTAGCTCTTTCCTGAGCAATCACCCGCTACAAAGGAAAGAAAGAGCCCTGGAAGGAGGTCCAGGAGGCCTGGGGCTGAGTCCTGACCTGTCTCAGTGGCCTTCATGTCCGTAGGGGAAATGAGAGCAGGCTGCTGAGTTCTCAGGAATAAAGATTTGTTGAGGTCTCTGCTGAGGGGCCCAGCATCCTGGGTGGTTCTGATGCCCAGAAAAGTGAGAGACCTATGACTAGAGAGGACACCCGCCCCTCAGGGCTGCAGGGTGTGGGGTGGGGCAGTGGCCTTGGATGGCTCTTTGGTTGTGGCTTCCAGTGTGACCCTGATGGTACTGACCCCTGTGCCACCATCCCCACTGAACAGCTTCTGGAAGCAGCACCACTTCGAGGGCATTGCCCTGGTGGAGAAGGCCCTGCAGGCCGCGTATGGCGCCAGCGCTCCCAGCATGACCTCGGCCGCCCTCCGGTGGATGTACCACCACTCACAGCTGCAGGTAACCAGCGACCCTGGGTGCTCAGCTTCTTCCCTTCCAGGGGAACCAGCATTCATTACCTTCAGGTGAAGCCCAAAGCATTTGTTTTCTCGATTCCTCTGAAATTTCTTTCTTCCAACTCTCATAAACACTCTTCCCACTGGTTTTTTTTTTTTTTTTTTTTGAGACAGAGTCTCGCTCTGTTATGCCAGCTGGAGTGCAGTGGCACGATCTCGGCTCACTGCAACTTCTGCCTCCCAGACTCAAGCAATTCTCCTCCCCCAGCCTCCTGAGTAGCTGGGATTACAGGCACGCACCACTATGACCAACTAATTGTTTGTATTTATAGTAGAGATGGGGTTTCGCCAAGCTGCCTATGCTGGTCTTGAACTCCTGAGCTCAGACAATTCGCCCTCCTCAGCCTCTGAAAGTGCTGGGATTACAGGCATGAGCCCCTGCGCTCGGCCTTCCCATTGGTCTTTGATGGTATCTGAGCGCCAGGCTTTGTAATGAGGGCTTCACTGCAGGGATTTCATTATTCCTTCAGCTTTATGAAATGACTATCCCTGTGTTATTGACGAGGAAACTGAGTTTCACCCAGCTATGAAAGGGGAAGACATTTTAACATAGGTTCAACCGTAAAGCCCGCTAGTCTCATCCTTTTGGTGGGAGCTGGAGTTTCCCTCTCTCAGTGCCTCATGTCTTCCTCTTCCTCTTTCAAATTTATATCCAACTCCAGCCTTAGATGTTGCAATAGTGTCTGGTATATATACAGTAGGTGCTCAATAAATGGGAGCTAAGTGCTCTACGTAATTTTTCACACCCATAACTATGTTGAAAATAGAGAAGAGGATTGAGTCTCAGAGAGGTTTAATAACTTAGCCGCGTTTACACAGCTACTGGGGGGCAGAACTGGGCTGTGAATGTAGGTCTGTCTGGAAGGGTCGTGTGGCAGTAGGGGAAAGAAAACAGGTTTCGAGTCACATGGGTACAGCTATCCAAGGCACCTTAAGTCCTTTCTGGACATACAGGATATAAATATAAACAGAGACCCCAGATCTCAGCAGGGAGGTGGCTGGGACGGCTGTGAGTGGAGTCGCTGTGCAGCACAAGAGGGTTGAAGTCTGGCCGTCTCCCTTGCAGGGTGCCCACGGGGACGCGGTCATCCTGGGCATGTCCAGCCTGGAGCAGCTGGAGCAGAACTTGGCAGCAGCAGAGGAAGGGCCCCTGGAGCCGGCTGTCGTGGATGCCTTTAATCAAGCCTGGCATTTGTTTGCCCACGAATGTCCCAACTACTTCATCTAAGCTCATCGTGGCTCAGGCTGCCCAAGGCTTTTCTGTCAACTATTTTGCTCTCTCCCACTTTGTCTAACTTAGAACTGCCTCAGTAAATTCTTAGGGATGGAAGTATTTGGACAAAAACCTAACAGTAGAGTCACCACCAAAGGAAGAATAAAACCTCCCAGGGTGCTGTGTGTTAGTCTGTTTGCGTTGCTATAAAAGAATACCTGAGACTGGGTCATTTATAAAGAAAAGAGGTTTATTTGGCTCACCACTCTGCAGTCTGTACAAGAGGGTGTGGTGCCGGCATCTGCTCTTGGTGAGGGCCTCAGGAAGCTTAGAATCATGGCAGAAGGGGAAACGGAGCCAGCGTGTCACATGGTGAGAGAGGGAGCAAGAGACAGACAGGGGAGGAAATTCACACACTGATGGTGGGGATGTAAAATGGTACAACCAGTTTGGAAAATAGTTTGGCAGTTTCTCAAAGGATTAAACATAAAATTACCATAGGATTCAGCAGTTCCACTTGTGGGTATATAGCCAAGAGAAATGAAAACATATCTCCCCACAAAAAACTTGGGCATGAGATTTCACATTATCATTGCTCATAATAGCCAATAAGTAAAAACAACCCAAATGTCCAAGAATGAATTAATGGTTAAACAAAATATGGTATATTCATACAACAGACTATTATTCGGCCATTAAAAAAAAAAAAGAGTGGCTGACACCTGTAATCTCAGCACTTTGAGAGGCCAAGGCAGGAGGACTGATTGAAGACAGGAGTTCCAGACCAGTCTGGGAAACAAAGCGAGACCCTGTCTCCACTAAACATAAAAACAAAATTACTGGGGCCCCATGGCACACACCTGTAGTCCCAGCTGCTTGGGAAGCTGAGATGGGCAGATTGCTTGAGCCCAGGTATTCAAGTCTGGAGTGAGCTATGACTGTGCCACTGCACTCCAGCCTGGGCGACAGAGCAAACCCTGTTTCCAAACAAACAAACAAACAAACAAACACACAAACAGAAGTACTTAAACATCTACAATGTAAGTGCATCTTGAAGATGTGTTAAAGAAGCCAATTACAAAAGGTTTCACGTTGTATGATTTCGTTTATATGAAATGTCCAGAATAGGCAAATCTGTTTGAGAGAGAGAAAGTAGAGTACTTGCCTAGGACCGGGAGGAGGTTTGCGAGGAAATGGAGATTCACTGCTAATGAGTACAGGGTTTCTTTTGGGGGCGCTTATGAAGATGCTCTGAAATTGATTGTGATGGTTGTACAACTCTGAATACATGAAACAGCATTAAATCATCATTTTAAGTAAGTCAACTGTATAGTGTCTGAATTATGTCTCAATACTGTTGTTTTTAAAAAACAAAACAGGCCAGGCACGGTGTCTCATTCCTGAAATCCCAGAACTCTGAGAGGCCTAGGCAAGGGGATTGCTTGAATCCAGGAGTTCAAGAGCAGCCTGGGCAACACGGTGAAATCCCATCTTGACAAAATATACAAAAATTAGCTGGGTGGTGGCAAACCCACTGTTTGGGTAGAACTCAGTGGGGGAAGCCTCATCTGTTCCCCGGTGTCTGAGACGTGATTTAGCAGCTGTAGGCTAGGGTCACCTGAAGACATTCACTTATCAGCTGCTGTCATTAACTGGCACACACGTGGCCTCTGCATGTGGCTTCCAAGGGAGCACATCTCAAGCAATCTAGGCAGAAGCCATGTGGCCTTT
This sequence comes from Gorilla gorilla gorilla, assembly GCF_029281585.2. Classification (NCBI taxonomy): domain Eukaryota; kingdom Metazoa; phylum Chordata; class Mammalia; order Primates; family Hominidae; genus Gorilla; species Gorilla gorilla. Next base: position 220,635,328 of record NC_073224.2, read on the forward strand.
TATGTCCCAGCCTCAGGAGTCCATAGCATCACTCTTGTGTCCTGGGAGGGGAGTCAAAGATACCTGTACAAAGAGCATTTGAGAGCATGGGGTGGTTATCTTAGGAAAATAAACTGTAACACTGGGAGCAATGGTCCTGAGTGGTCAAGTCGAGATGAGCCCCAAGAGCTGCTGAGACTCTTGAGTATCCCCATCAGGGATGCATTCTCTGCTATGCCACATCCCACCTATTAGAATCTTCTGGATACTATATCTCAAAGATAGTTGATGTCCACTTGAATTCAGCCATTTCATATCTTTTTTCTCTTCTTTTTTTCCCACTCCACCTCCTCCCTCAGCCATTTTATATCTAAAGAGCTTCTTCAAGAGACAGTTCCCAAACGGCATCTTAAATATATATACAATTCGTATTTGTTAATTTAAAAACAAATGAGAAGGAACAAAAAGACCTAAAGGAGCAGAGCTGGATCTGGAGAGCATCTAATGTATTTATTTGTCCTCAAACTAAGTAAACTGCTCTGTGCTGTATAAAAGACTGGAGAAGGGCCAGGTGCAGTGGCTCACGCCTGTAATCCCAGCACTTTGGGAGGCCGAGGCGGGCGGATTACGGGGTCAGGAGATCAAGACCATCCTAGTTAAGACGATGAAACCCCGTCTCTACTAAAAATACAAAAAATTAGCCGGACATGGTGGCGGGCACCTGTAGTCCCAGCTACTCGGGAGGCTGACGCGGGAGAATGGCGTAAATCCGGGAGGTGGAGCTTGCAGTGAGCTGAGATCATGCCACTGCACTCCAGCCTGGGCGACAGAGCGAGACTTCGTCTCAAAAAAGAAAAAGAAAAAGAAAAGAAAAAAAAAGACTGGAGAAGGAGGTGACATAGATTTTGCACGTGGGAATTCATGAGGAGGGGAGTTCCTGAAACTTCAGGCTGCAGAGAGGGCCATGGGCTGCCCTACTTGCTTCATTTCTGACCTGCTTGTTCCCAGTGACTGGGTTGGTTGGCATCACCAGTGTCTCAAATTGGGCCATTCTGAATACATGTCAGAAGCAACAGGAAGGTAACAGTGCCAGGCTCCACAATTGTTTATGAACAAGTACATTTCTGCTGCATGGATTTTTAATTTAATAAGGCTGTTTTTACCATGGCTTTTTTTTTTTTTTTGAGATGGAGTCTAGCTCTGTTGCCCAGGCTGGAGCGCAGTGGCGCAATTTTGGCTCACTGCAACCTCTGCCTCCCGGGTTCAAGCAATTCTCTGCCTCAGCCTCCTGAGTAGCTGGGATTACAGGCGCCTGCCACCATGCCTGGCTCATTTTTTATATTTTTAGTAGAGATGGGGGTTTCACCATCTTGGCCAGCCTGGTCTTGAACTCCTGACCTCGTGATCCACCCGCCTCGGCCTCCCAAAGTGCTGGGATTGCAGGCGTGAGCCACCGTCCTTACAATGGCATTTGTAAGTGTATGTCCACTGCAGAAACAAATTTCTATCCTCAATGTTGAGCTTTATTAACTGAATTTGAAATAGCATTCAGAATAGTTAGATGCTTTCTCTCTGACAAAATGGATTTCCAAAAGCTTTACTCTGATTCCAAGAGTTGGATGGAAGAGTTTATATATACAAGCTAGAAGCCACCACACCCAGTCTATTTCTTAAAATTTGGACAATTTATCAAAGTGATATGTGCCCATGGTTAAAAGCTGTCACTTTCCAAGTCTCATTCCTCAGAGGCAACTTCTAGAAATTCTTGCAGCTTTCTTTTTCTCTAGCAGTTACTGCTGCGCTATGTCTAAAGTATACACTTGGCTGGGGGTGGTGGTTCACACCTATAATCCCAACACTTTGGGAGACAAAGGTGAATCGCTTGAGCCCAGGAGTTTGAGACCAGCCTGGGCAGGTCAGTGAGACTGTCTCTACAAAAAAATTTAAAAAACTAGCCAGGCATGGTGTCACAGGCCTGTAGTTCCAGCCTTAGGAGGCCAAGATAGGAGGATTGCTTGAGCTCAGGAGTTTGGCCTGGATATTAAAGCAAGACCGCCATCTCTTATTAAAAAAAAAGCTACACACTTTATCGCTATTCCTTAATATATCAAATTTAGATGTCGTGTGTGGGCTGCTGGAAAGTTCCTGATCTTAGATTTACCAAATCCACACCTGCAAGGTTAATATTTGTGCACAATGTGATTTATTACTTCTTTTTGTTTTCTCCCCCTGGGAGGAAGGCAGAAACAAGCCAAGCTCCATGGAAGTGGTGCCAGTGCTAGTTTTGTTGAAATGGCCAAGGACTTAGGCAGCAGTGTCCAACATTTGGGTTCACCTTGTGTGCACTGCTGTGATTTACAGCCTTATTTGGATGATAAGGATGATCAGAAACCCCAAGGGTTTCTAATAATCCTGGCCATGTTCAGGAACCACTGTCCTAAGCGGAGGTTTTCTCAAGCTTTTCACACTGCAGGGCCCAGGCTACAGCTCTGGAGAATTGAGACCTGCTGGGTTTCATCCCATCTGTTCTTTACAGTGTGCAAAGCTGGCCAGGCCCCTTACTACCTTTATACTTCACATTTAGCGCATGGGGCTGGCATGGGGCATTTCCTTTCCTCACTGAGCAGGTGAGGGCAGGTGGCTCAGCCAAGGCCGCAGAGCCAGGATTGGAGGTCAGGACTTGTCATGGGTCCTTGTGTCCCCCAGGGCACACAGGTGTGGTGCTGTAGGTGCTGAGGGGTCCTAAGGTGGCGGGTGTTTAACACCTGGGGAGGTTAAATGCTAGGGTTTTTTCTTTGAAATGGGGTCTCACTGTTGTTCAGGATGGAGTGCAGGGGCTCGATCACCACTCCCTGCAGCCTCTACCTCCCAGGCTCAAGTGATCTTCCTGCCTCAGCCTCCAGAGCAGCTGAGACTAGAGGCGCACATCACTACGCCCGGCTAATTTTTTTTTTTTTTTTTTTGTAGAGACAGGTGGTCTCCCTACGTTATCTTGGCTGACTTCTAACTTCCGGCATCAAGCAATCCTCCCTTCTTGGCCTCCCAAAGGGCTTGAATTACAGGTGTGGCCATCACACCTGGCCAAATGCAAGGATTCTCGCCCACTGCCTCCCCTCTAGCCACCCAAGAACACGGATGAGGGGCCCAGAAACCTGCATGCATTCTGATGCTCAAAAATGTAAGATGTCTACTTAGAAGCCATTAGCCCCTCAGTGCTTCAGGGACCTGGGTGCGGGCAACCGCCCTGAGATGACCCCTAGTACTGATCCCCGTGCAATACCCTCCCCCAACCCAGCTTCTGGAACGAGCACCACTTCAAGGCCATGGCCCTGGTGGAGCAGGTCCTGCAGATTGTCTATATAGCACCAGTGCCCCTGGCATGGCCTTGACTGCCCTGCGATGGACCACTCGCAAGCTGCAGGTAACCCAACTGTCTCTAGATGCTCAGCTGCTTCTCTCAAATTCTGTGGGGGTGGGGAGACTGGGGAAGCTGCGAGGGCTATACAGTCATTTGGTCACTTAGACCAAAAGGAGATAAGTCCTTTTCTTCCTATGAAGGCTCTCCATGGCCCAGTTCTTTTGGGTGGGGTAAACCTGTTCTTACACAAATTACTTAAGTGGCCAGGTTACCAACACTAGTTATTGCGATGGCCATGTTAAGTATGGCCATCTCAGTTTTACATGAGGCAACTGGCTCAGAGGCAATTTCACTTGCGTAGGGTCCCACAGCTACACATGGTAGGGAACGAACGTGGGTTTGACTGAATCTAATGCTTTTCTTTTTGGGGGGACAAGGTCTTCCTCTTGTCACCCAGGCTGGAGTGCAGTGGCTTGATCATGGTTCACTGCAGCCTTGACCTCCAGGGCTCAGGCAATGCTCTGCTTCAGTCTCCCATGTAGCTGGGACCACAGGCATATACCACCATGTGACTTTTGTATTTTTTGTAGAGACAGGGGTCTCACTACATTGCCTGGGCTGATCTTTTTTTTTTTTTTTTTTGAGACGGAGTCTAGCTCTGTCACCCAGGCTGAGTGCAGTGGTATGATCTCGGCTCACTGCAAGCTCCGCCTCCCAGGTTCAAGCCATTCTCCTGCCTCAGCCTCCCAAGTAGCTGGGACTACAGGCGCCTGTCACTATGCCCAGCTAATTTTTTGTATTTTTAGTAGAGATGGGGTTTCACCGTGTTAGCCAGGATGGTCTCCATCTCCTGACCTCGTAATCCGCCTGCCTCAGCCTCCCAAAGGGCTGGGATTACAGGCGTGAGCCACTGTGCCCGGCCTGAGCCTGGGCTGATCTTGAGTCTTTGGGCTCAAGCAATCCGCCCACCTCAGCATTCCAAATTGCTAGGATTACAGGTGCAAGCCACTGCATCTGGTCTGAAACCTACATTTTTAACCATTAGCTTTTCCTGGCTCCTTGGCTGCCCACCCTGGAGACAGCCCAACCCTGTGTGCAGTGGCAGGGTTTCCCTCTCCCTGCTGTCCCCAACCCCCTTCTCCAGCTTGGGTATTATATGGTTATGGCTTCCCTTTAGTGAGCACCTGTTACGTGCCAGGTCTGCAGGCAAAGTGCTTCACACAATTTCTAATTCAGACAAGCGGCCTGAAAAGTCTGAAGCTGAAAGGCTGGGTGACTGACCTGGGTTTACCCAGCTGCTGAGCAGCAGATGAGTGGCTCTGAAGTCAGCTCTGTCTAAAGCTGAGACAGCGTGGAGGCAGGGCTTTAAAGCCCAACGGTCATGGCTGTTTGCAAGCAGTAATGCAAGGCATACATGAATAACCAGAGCCCAGGTAGCGGCAGGGCCATGGCTGGGAGGGGCATGATTAGTCACTGTGCAGCAGAAATGTGTTGAAGTCTAGCTGTCTCCCTTACAGGGCATGCATAGGGACGTGGTCATCCTGGATGGAGCAATTGGAGAAATTGGCAGCAGCAGAGGAAGGGCCCCTGGACTCGGCTGTCACAGAGGCCGCTGACCAAGCCTGGCACCTGAACATCCCACTACCTCCTCCAGGTCTGGCTAGACCTGGCTCAGGTGCGGAGGGCACCACCTGCCACCCTTCATTCTCTCCCCCTGGCCAGTTTTGGCCTTAAATGGTTGTAGGCTGCTTTCCCCTCTCAGCCCAGTTTGCAGATCGTCCTCTACACTCCTGCAGTCTTCCCAGTCATCTTCACGAGGCGAGACGGCCGGGCCTGAGCTCTCCTTCAGCACTTCCTGCTGAGGCTGGTGCTTGACCTGGCCTAGGCCTGGGTGAACTTGGTGAATTCCTCTTCTGCCCAAAGCCTGCTTCCTGCTGTCCTTCCCAAGGGCGTGGTGAGAAGTGGGCGGGAGTAGGAAGTCTTCAAAGAACAGAGGCATTGAGAGGGTGTCGGGCACAATGCCCGTTGTGAAGGTCACCCCACACCGTGGGATCCAGCCTGACCTCCCAACAGCAGGACTGGAGGTGGCCCTCTCTTCCATGCACGGCAGAAAAAAGAGGGCCACTGTACACCCTGAAGCTGATTTACTCTCATTCAGAACTGCTTTCATGAAATACAAATAGAACAATGTGGGCTGGATGCGGTGGCTCACACCTATAATCCCAGCACTTTGGGAGGCCAAGGTGGGTAGATCGCTTGAGCTCAGGAGTTTGAGACCAGCCTGGGCAACATGGTGAAACCCCATCTCTCCTTAAAATTTTAAAACAGAAAAATCAAAAACAAACAAAAACAAATAGAACAAGGTGGACAAAAATCTACCATTAGAGTCACCAAGGATAAAACCTCCCAGGATGCCGTGGACACTTTAGACGCTGGCTCTCGACTCTTGCAGTGATGTCACTCTCAGCCCAAGGCTGTCTTCCTGGCATCCATCAGATCCGCAGCCCTGGTTTGGAAGTGTGTGGAGGGCTAGGAAGGATACCTAATTTTCCTCAGCAAATCCCTCTGCCAAGGGGTACCCAGGACTGAAGAGAAACCCCAGCTCTGGTGTGGAGCTGTGCTGTCATGGCAGTGCCAAGGCAGCCAGTGGAAGTTGGCTGACAAGGCAAACTGAGGCAATCCACGCAGAACAAATTCAATGGCCACCCAGGCTGGAGTGCAGTGGCATGATCATGGCTCACTGAGCCTCCAACTCTCAGGCTTAAGCAATTCTCCTACCTCAGCCTCCCAAGCAGTGGGGACCACAGGCACGTGGCACCACGCCTAATTTTTTTTTATTTTTTGTAGAGACGGGATCTTACTGAATTGCCCAGGCTGGTTTCAAATTTCTGGGCTCACCAAAGGCCTCTTTTCTAAGAAACAGCCCTCTCCCTCCTCTCCCTCTCGTTGTCTCCAGGAGAGACATCCTGCAAGGTTGTATTCTTTTTGTTTTTTTTTGGGACAGAGTTTTTCTCTGTTGCCCAGGCTGGAGAGCAGTGGTCCAATCTCAACTCACGGCAACCTCCACCTCCCAGGTTCAAGCGATTCTCCTGCCTCAGCCTCCTGGGTAGCTGGGACTACAGGCACATGCCACTATGCCCAGCTAGTTTTTTTTCTCTATTTTTAGTAGAGACGGGGTTTCACCGTGTTAGCCAGGATGGTCTTAATCTCCTGACCTTATGATCTGCCCGCCTCGGCCTCCCAAAGTGCTGGGATTCCAGGCGTGAGCCACCGCGCCCGGCCCACAGTTTTATTCTTTACAGGAGGTCAGTGCCCATCACGTTCCCTGTCTACAGACAAATAAAAAGCTGCTCTCTCCAGAGGGGCAGCAGCAGTCCTGATGGTCCAGTGAGACCCAGAAGCTTCCAGGAGACCTTCAGTCCCGAGTCCCTTTCAGTCATCATCTTCTGTGTCTGACTCTTCTGTGGACTCGGATGCGCTCTCTGGCAAGTCGTCTCCCATCTGCTGGAACCTTCCCGACTGTGAATCCCACATGTATTTGATAGTCACCTTGAATTCAGCCATCTCATACCCAAAAAGCTTCTGCAAGAGACAAAGGGAACAAAGAATCAGGAGGAATGAAGGTATTCAAAGTGCAGGGGGGCATTTTCAGCAGGCAGAGGAAAGCCAGCACCCCCGCCCGCAACAGCCCGCGAGGCGCCAGACTCACCAGGACGCGAGCCTGCTCTGGGGTCAGCACATCGCCCTCCTTGCACACCTCGTAGTCAGACAGCAGAGTCACCACACCTGCAGAAGAGGGTGGCTCTCAGTTACCTCTGGCCCAGAGGCCTGCAGAGCCCTCTCTGCCCTGGCCATGTTGGGAGGAATCCAGTCAGCCACCTGCCCTCCCCACGGCTCCAACACACACTGGGCAGTGGCTGTCTCCCTGAGGTCCCTTTGATTTGCCACAGCCTCGACCTCCTGGGCTCTAGTGATCCTCTTGCCTCAGCCTCCCATGTAGCTAGGACCACAGGCACACACCACCATGGCTGTCTAATTTTTTGACTTTTTTTTTTTTAAACAAGCACAAGGCCCCTGATGGGCCTCAAGGGCTGCATTTTGGCTGTAAGTTACTGTCTGCTTTCACCCCCACTGTGAGGCATGCACTCTTAGCCCCATTTTCTCATGAGAAAATGGAAGCTTGTAGAAATAACTTGCTCAGCTAGAAAGGGATGAGCTTGCAGGCCCGTGCTCTTGGACTCTAGGCTGTGACCTTTTGGCTCCAGGGCTGCCCATACCTCTCTTGAGGGCGGTGGGCAGGCCCAGCTGCCTGAGCTGTGGCTCCATGGAGTGGGGGAACTGCTCCAGGGGCCCTGAATCCAGGCTCACAGTGAAAGCTGCTTTGTTACCAGCTCGGGCGTAGTCCATTTCTGTGTATTTCGTGAACCACCTAAGGGAAAAGAGAAGTGGTAGGAGGGGATGCTCCTGGCCACGCCACCAGCCCATGAGTCAGGCTCCCCCAAGTGTCCCGCGGCCCTGGGCCTTCCCCCATCACAGACCTTGGCTGCTGGCCAGCAGCCAGCCCAGAGCACCATGCTGGAGAGGACAGAGAGGGCTGTGGTCCCAGGCCACTAGCTCAGTGACAGGCTTCCAGGAGCAGTTCCAACTTGATGCCACATATGGAACGAAGTTCCTGCATCATTCCCTCCCTGAAATCCCCTCTCACCTGCCTCTTTCCCTCCGTTCCTCAGCAGTACTTACTCATTCACCTCCTCCTTTGTGCGGTTGGTGAACAGGAGACCCACCTCACCCCTCAACCTTTTGCTGACCTACAAATCAGGAGTGAGGACAGCTTGGTCACATTAGAGCAGTGGTTCTCTACTAGGCACGTTTTTGCTCACCGGGTACATTTGGCAACATTTAAAGACGTTTTTGGTTGTCATAGCAGGAAGGAGTGGGAGGCAGGAAGCGTGCTATTCCTTGGGTCCGGAGGTGAAGGGAGAACCCAGAGCTTTAAGCCAGGCCCTGCTCTCCCTGAGCCTCCGGCCTGCCGATGGCTGGGGGAGGCTGTCACATGGGAGTAGTGGGAGAGAAGGCAGCTTTGCCTTAGCCCCACCCGGTGAGGGCCAGAGACTTACCTGGTGCAGGTTGTCTTTGTATTCATCAGATGGGCTCCGACCCAAGGCCACCATCATCACCTTGTTTTTGCCAAAGAACATCCTACCAAGCAAGAGAAAGAGCATTCTGTGAAGGAAGAGCCCTGCCCTCCCCATCCCTCAGCAACATGCAAAGCAGCTCCGGTCCCCAGTGAGCTCAGGCCCAGGCTGAGCCAGTGGCACCCACTTCTCCATGCTGCATGGCCACACTGTCCCCACCTCGGGGTCCCTTTCATTATGTTCCCACCCACAGACTCCTGACATGGCAACATTTTGTCTCCCAGCCCATCACGAGCATCATGTACCAGTTCTCTATCTGGATGTATGCGGGAGGCATGTTAACAGCCTGAACCAGAGCTGGTGCGGCAAGAGACCACCACCAGAGCCACCTGCCCCAGGACAGAAACTTGCCATGTGGCTGCTGCATCCTGCTCCCAGGTCACTGTCTGTGTCGCAGTGTCCATACTGACATTCTAAAACTGGTGTGATGCTCCTAAATGGCCCAGAGTCCAGGGTTAAAGGGCCACTTCTCCTGAAAGGCCCACCTCTCAAACATCTCCTGAGCAACTGCCAAGTCCTGCCCCTAGGAGCTCAGTGCAAAATCTGCTTTTTTTTTGAGGTGGAGTTTCACTCTGTCACCCAGGCTGGAGTGCGATGGTGCAATCTCAGCTCATTGCAGCCTCTGCCTCACGGGTTCAAGCGATTCTTCTGCCTCAGCCTCCTGAATAGCTGAGATTATAGGTGCCTGCCACCATGCCCGGCTAATTTTTGTATTTTCAGTAGAGAAGGGGTTTCGCCAAGTTGGCCAGGCTGGTCTCAAACTCCTGACCTCAGGTGATCCCCCTGCCTCAGCCTCCCAAAGTGCCAGGATTACAGGCGTGAACCACCGCACCCTGCCCAAGACCAGCTTTAACAGTGAAAAGGAAGTGCTCTTCAGTGGCAGGTAGCACTTTGTCCTTATTAAGGTGTCAGCGGCATGACCCAGGCACCTAAAGGATCAGAAATTGCTCCTGAGCTTTGACTGAGAGCAGCCTGGCCGGGTCCCCACTCAGAAGGGCCTTCTTCCCCCTGCCCGCTCACCGGCTGTGCTTCCAGGCGTTCCGGATGTCCTTCAGCTTGCTGTTCCTCATGTTGGCCACAGAGAAGATGAAAAGGTACTTGTAGGTGTCCACACATTTCCGAAGCTGTGGGACAATTCACGAGGCTCTGAGTTCAAGCAGCAGCATACAACGGGCACTACTCTGGCCTCAGATGAGAATGAATCTGCTCTGGGCCCCTGACAACTATGGAAACTGGAAGAACTGGAGGCCTCTAATTTGGTTGTCTCCTACCTCCATTACTGAAATTAGGATCCCTAACCACAAGGGAGGCTGAGCCATGGATCTACACCCCACGGCCTTTTCCAGGTCTCTCACTTATTTATGACCAACCGTAGAACTGATCATCAACTGTTAACCTAGAAACATTCACCCACATTAGGAAGGGTCCTGCTACATGGAAACACATGGAGCCTCACTGTTATAAGGGGAGGCAGCTGATCGGTACTGCTCTGCACGTGGTGCTGGCCAAAGCCACCATGAGGCGGCCTCTAGGAGTGGAGTCATTGTGCAGGAGACTGTTTCACCCAGCCTGCAGCCCAGGTTGGCAGGTCAGAAGCTGTACAGTGGGTTGGTGCAGTCACCTACACCTGGTAAATCTCCCAGCTCTTCTTTTTCTTTTAAAGACAGGGTCTCACTCTGTTGCCCAGGCTGCGTACCACCACGTCCAGCTAGTTTTTTTTTCTTTTCTTTTTGTAGAGATGAGGTTTTGTCATGTTGCCCAGGCTGCTCTTGAGCTCCCAGACTCAAGCTATCTGACCCACTTGGCCTCCCAAAGTGCTGAGATTACAGGCGTGGCCCACCGTTCCTGGCCTCCTGTTTTTTGACATTGGGCAGGCTAACAAACCTCTGTAAGCTTCAGTGACCCCAAATGCAAAACAGCAACATCATCACCTAGTACCCACATCACAGGGATGTTATGAGGATGGAGTGGAACAACGCATAAGAAACACAGTGCAGGACAGGGCACAGAGTACGAGCTAGTCAAAGCTGGAAATCATCACTATGGAAGTTTTTGCTGGTGCTGCTGCTGGAGGAAAAAGGCCTGGATTAGCAGCTTGGAGATTTTTTTTTTTCCCCACTAGTATGTTCCCCTGGCCAACAGTCCTATCCCTGGCCAACAGTCCTATACCTACCTTTATAAACCAAACAATTGCAAGCTCTAGAAAAAGAACAACCTCTTACCTCTTCTATCAGGTTTTGTTTCAATTCCAAGCCTTTCTTGGCAGTTTTGGTTAAGGAGACTAATAAAAACAAAAAGGAGAGAGATGATGAGAGACCAATCTAAATGCATTGGAGACTTATTTTCTTCTCCCCTTTGGCAGAGAGCGCTCAGCTGGATGCAGCCATTCTGAAAAAACGCAGCAAGGCCTTTGTGGCCATCATTTCTGGCACACAAAGCCATTCCCAGGGCCCATGGAATGCCTACTCATTAGCATTCCTGGGCCTGAAGATCCCTGGATATAACTCCTGCTATTTAGACAAACTAGGCCTTTCTTAGCTCCTAAGGCTGACCCAAAAAACTTGATTGCAGTGTGGGGGTGGAGGCTGTTCCTGCTGCTAGAAGTGCTCTCAGTGGCAGACCTCACCTGCTGGCTGAGGCAGGCCCCTGTTTTTTGTTTTTTTTTGACATGGGGTCTCACTCTGTCATCCAGGCTGGAGTGCAATGGCACGATCTGGGCTCACTGCAACCTTGAGCTCCTAGGCTCAGGCAATCCTCCCACACAGGACTACAGGCACACACCACCATGGCCTGCTAATTTTGGCTGGGACCACAGAAATGCACCACCATGCCCAGATGAGTTTTGTATTTTTTGCAGAGATGGCTTTTGCCATGTTGCCCAGGTTGGTCTCAAACTCCTGGGCTCAAGAGATCTGCCTACCTCAGTCTCCCAAAGTGTTGGAATCATAGGTGTGAGCCACCATGCCTGGCCCCTTGCTGCTCTTGACCATGATGCAGAAACCACTCTAGCTGGCCTATGCTGTGCAACCATGAGGCTGGGGACTGAATCTCCTGATATGTATCTGCACCCCAGTATTGCAATTTGGACCCAAAGACGCAGCAACACTTCTCTGGGGAGGAACATGTACCTCTACTGTAAAAATGGCTGGGGCCCAATTTGCCCTCTACCCACAGTTTGGCATTTGCCAGACCTGACCCAGGCTCCCTCCACAGAATCAAATCGTTCCAGAAACACTTAACAGAACTCCAACTGCAAAGCCCCGGGGGGCCTTCACAAAGGGACCCAGGCCTCTCTTCTTTAACCTTCCCGCACTCAGCCCCTCTTAACTAGGTACCACACAGACAAAGACAATGACATCAGTCAATGGTAAGTGGAGCAGAGGAGGGCAAACGAAATACAGCGGGCCACTTCCCATCATTTCCACTGTTGTACCTTTGGCTCAAGCCAGCATCACCCTGTCTTGGATTAATGCTGGTCTCACTGCTTCCATTCCTGCCCTCTGCCCTGTCTTCCCCAACTATTCTCACCAAGGCAACCAGAGTGACCCTTCATAAGTAAAGGTAAATCACATGGGTGTTCTGCTACCCACTTCACCTGGGCAGGAAAGCCAATGCCTTGCCAAGGCCGAGGAAGTCCTGCCCTCTCTGCCTAACTCCCTCCCCCAGCTCTATTTGGCTCCTTCTGCTCCAGCGTCACTGGCCTCTTGTCCCAAACACGTCATATCTGCCCCCATTTCAGAGCCTTTTCACTTCAGGTTCCCTCTACTTGGAAGAGCATTCTCCCAGATGATTCCACAGCTGCTCAATTCCACAGGTTGCTCGCTTCCTTTCTTTATTTTCTGCTCATTTGTCACTTCATCAGTGAGACCTTTCCCGACCACACTACACAAAATATCAACATCTCTTCACCCCGTTTTCAATCTGATTTTTAGCATTTTGCGGAATATGTTTCTCCTAAAACGTTACGCTCGATAAGAAATAGGCTTTCCTTGTGACTGCTGTATCCTCTAACGCCTAGAAAGTGCCAGACCCCTAAATATTTTTGAATATTCCAGGGAGCCGGGTTAAGAGAGAGGCCACCACAGCAAAGGTGGTCAAAAATGGTCTCTTAAGAGGTGCGCAAGTCGGGTGTAGGGGCTCACGCCTGTAATCCCAGCACTTAGGGAGGGTGGTTGGAGCCCAGGTGTTCGAGACCAGCTTTGGCAACACACTGAGTCTTCTCTATAAAAAATAAACAAAAAAACCTAGCTGGGTGTGGTGGCGTGCGCCTGTAGTCTCAGCTACTCGGGAGGTTGAGGTGGGAGGATCGCTTAAGCCAAAAAAGTCAAGGCTGCAGTGACTTATTTTATTTATTTATTTATTTTTGAGACGGAGTCTCGCTCTGTCGTGCCCAGGCTGCAGTACAGTGGAGCGATCTCGGCTCATTGCAACCTCCGCCTCCCGGGTTCAAGCGATTCTCCCGCCTCAGTCTCCCAAGTACCTGGGATTATAGGCACCTGCCACCATGCCCATCTAATTTTTAGTATTTTTAGTAGAAAAGGGGTTTCACCATATGGGCCAGGCTGGTCGGGAACTCCCGACCTCAGGTGATTCGCCCGCCTCGGCCTCCCAAAGTGCTGGGATTACAGGCGTGAGCCACCGCATCCGGCCTGCAGTGTTACGATCGCGCACTGCACTCCAGCCAGGGCAACAGAGCGAGACCGTGTCTCAGAGGGGTCCTATTAACTGACAACTAAGAAGGCGCAAACCATACGAAGAGGTAAGCATGCCAGGCAGAAACAACCGCAGACACACAACGCCAGACACGGGAACAAACCTGTGCTGAAAGAAGGGAAAGGCAGCCAGAGTGGCGGGAGCGCAGGAAGATGAGAAAGGGCCGAAGGTGGGAAAAGTGGGCCGAAATGGCAGCAGGCACAGCCGGGGGCGGTGTTCAGGAGCTGCCTCCCGACCCAGTTGGCCTTGCAGGAGCACCGGAAACTAGGCAAAACGAGTCTCCGCTCCCCAGACCCAACTGGGCGTCAGCCACCTCTGGCGGTTTTACAGCCCCGAAGCCCCCATTCCAGCTCGCAGCGAGGCAGCGGAACACCTCGAGGATGTCCTGGCGTTCCAATCTGCGCCCCCGCCGCCCCGAAGCCCTCACCGCAGGCTGGGTAGCCAGCCCACGGAGCTCCCCCCAGGGTCCCGACTCCCCCTTCGCCCACCTTTCTTGTCGCGCTTGGATTTGGGCATCGCGCTGAATCCACGTGCGGCGGAAGACGGTGCACCCCGTTAGGACCCCGGCGGCGCGGGGGCCTCTGGGACGGCCCTCGGGGGCTGCCCCTCGCGTGTGCCTGACCCAATGTGCACTGCAGCCTGCCTCTCCCTGCCAAGCCGCCGCCTGCGCTTTCTCCCGCGCCTGTAGGGCGACTTCCCGTGTGCCGAGGCAGTCCCCGAATCCCGAGCGTCCGACCGAGGGCCTCGCGCGCTGTCCCAGCTCTGTGGTCCCGCGGAGGCGGAGCCCGCGGCGCGGTGCATGCCGGGACGGCGGTGGGTGGTGCGTGCGCTCGCATCATGGCGGCTGAGTGGGCTTCTCGTTTCTGGCTTTGGGTTACGCTGCTGATTCCTGCGGCCGCGGTCTACGAAGACCAAGTGGGCAAGTTTGATTGGTGCGTACGTGTGGAACATATTCGAGAGATAAGTGGCTGTTTCCCCAGTGCTAAAACCTGCTAAAGGTTGTCACTTAACAGGATTGGCCGCATAATTTGCAGGACCCAGTACAAAATGAAAACGTGGGGCCCCTTGTTAAAAAATTATTAAGGATTTAAAGTCATCGGAAGCAGAGCCTTAAACCAAGTGTTAGGGGTCATTCTAAGCTGATCCTTGCGTGTAAGCCGGCCCTGCCATCCAGGAATGCTTGGGGTGCCGGTCAGAGAACACTGATCCCGTCCTCCCTCGTCAGGTTCGATTTTTTTGACTGTGAGATTTCTGGTCTACCAGGTGTCAGAGGTCGCCAAGCCGTCAGTGAACTTTAATTCGTACTCGAATTGGTGTCTTGTAGGCATGTGAACAGGAGCTTTCGTCTTAAAAGTCCTAAACTGAGTCCTTTTCCCCTCTCATCAACCTAGTCTGGCCCTGGGCTCACAGCAGGATTGCCCAAAACACTAAGCAGCTAGAATATGCCATTCACTCATTCATTCATTCACCCACCCACGTCTTCCTTAAGGCCCTGGAGTAGCTTGCGTTTGTTTGAATTTTACCAGTTAAGACTTGTGTGATCTTGGGGAAAGTGACTTAACCACTCTGTGCCTTGGTTTCTTTGTCTGTAGAATGGGTTTACTAACAGTCCATTATCTCTTACAGTACTTGTGAGAATGAATGAGACAATCCCATTAAATTACTTAGCACAATGCCTGGCTCACTGAATGCAGTCATTAAGCGTTATCTGTTATTATTGCTATTTACACTTTATTCTTCAGGGCCCAGCTCAGATTTCTCCTCCTCTGAAGTATTTTCTGTCTTGGAAAAGTTGATTCGCATATATGTTGAGTACCTGTTATGCCAGACAGTGTGACAAATAAAACATAAGTTACATTTTTAATGATGTGCACAACTGTTCACAATGTCATATGTGTATGTTACACATATATATCGGGTGATATGTGTATCTAATTTTGCAGAATACTTGATATATGCAATTTTCTTAATTTTATTTTCATGAATGAATGAATGAATGAATGGCATTTCCTAACTGCTTAGTGTCTTGGGCAGCTCTGCTCTGAGCCCAGGGCCAGGTTAGGCTGATGAGGGGGGAAAAGGACTCTGTTTAAGACTTTTTTTTTTTTTTTTTTTGAGACAGTTTTGCTCTTGTTGCCCAGGCTGGAGTGTAATGGCGCGATCTCATGGCTCACCACAACCTCCACCTCTGGGGTTCAAGCGATTCTCCTGCCTCAGCCTCCCGAGTAGCTGGGATTACAGGCATGCGCCACCACACCCAGCTAATTTTTGTATTTTTGGTAGAGATAGGGTTTCTCCATGTTGGTCAGGCTGGTCTCAAACTCCCCATCTCAGGTAATCCACCCGCCTAGGCCTCCCAAAGTGTTGGAATTACAGGCGTGAGCCACTGCGCCCAGCCAAGACTTTTTAAAATTTTTTGAGACAGGGACTCATTCTGTAGCCCAGGCTGGAGTGCAGTACTATCATGGCTCACTGCAGCTTTGACCTTCCAGGTTCAAGTGACCCTCCCAGCTCAGCCTCCTGAGTAGCTGGGACTACTGGTGCACACCTCTCCAGTTTCTTTGTATTTTTTGTAGAGACGGGGTTTTGCCATGTTGCCCAGGCTGGTCTTGAACACCTGGGCTCAAGCAATCTGGCTGCCTCGGCCTCCCAAAGTGCTGGGATTACAGGTGTGAGCCACTGCACCTGGCCTACAGTTTTCAGATTGAAAAATAAATGAAGACATACAGGTATGCATCACTTAATGATGGGAATACATTCTGAGAAATGCCCTCTTGTGCAAACGTTGTAGTGTGTACTTATGTAAATCTAGATGGTTTAGCCTACTACACACCTAGGCTATATGGTACAGCCTATTCTTCCTAGGCTACAAACCTGTACGGCATGTTACTGTACTGAAAACTGTAGGCAATTGTAACACAATGGTAAATATTTGTGTATCTAAACATAGAAAATGTATGGTAAAAATAGGATATGAAAGATAAAAAATGGTACACTGGTATAGGGCACTTAACATGAATGTATCTTGCAGAACTAGGAGTTGTTCTGGGGTTAGTCAGTAAGTGGTTGGTGAGTAAATGTAAAGGCTTAGGACATTACTGTACACTACTGTGGACTTTATAAATACTGTGCACTTAGACTATACTAAATTTATAAAATTTCTTCAATAATAAGTTAACCTTAGCTTAATGTAACTTTTTTACTTTACAAACATTTTATTTTTTTAATTTTTGACTTTTGTAATAATACTTAGTATAAAACACAGACTTTACAGCTGTACAAAAATATATTTTTAAAATTTATTTTTGACATGGGATCTTGCTATGTTCCCCAGGCAGATATTGAACTCCTGGACTCAAGCAAGCCTCCTGCCTCAGCCTCCCTAGCAACAGGGATTACAGGCACATGCTACCATGCCTGACTTAATAATATTTTTCTTATATCTTTATTCTATAAGCTTTTTCCTACAATAGTAAAATTTTTTTTTTCAGTCTTAAACTATTTTGTTAAAAACTAAGACACAGGCCGGGCGCAGTGGCTAACATCTGTAATCCTAGCACTTTGGGAGGCTGAGGTGGGTGGATGGCTTGAGTCCAGGAGTTCAAGACCAGCTTGGGGCTGGGCGTGGTGGCTCACGCCTATAATCCCAGCACTTTGGGAGGCCGAGGGCGGGTGGATCACAAGGTCAAGAGGTCAAGACCATCGTGGCCAACATGGTGAAACCCCGTCTCTACTAAAAATACGAAAATTAGCTGGGCATGGTGGCACATGCCTGTAGTCCCAGCTACTTGGGAGGCTGAGGCAGGAGAATTACTTGAACCTGGGAGACGGAGGTTGCAGTGAGTTGAGATCACGCCACTGCACTCAGCCTGGCAACAGAGCGAGACTCCATCTCAGAAACAAAACAAAACAAAACAAAAAACAGCTTGGGCAATATGGCGAAACCCCATTTCTGCAAAACATACAAAAATTAGCCAGGCATGGTGGTGGGTGCCTGTAGTCCCAGCTACTCGGGAGGCTGAGGTGGGAGGATCACCTAAGCCTGGGAGGTCGTGGCTGTAGTGAGCTGTGATGGTGCCTCTGTACTCCAGTCTGGGTGACAGAGTAAGAGCATCTCAAAAAACAAGCAAACAAAAAACAAACTAAGACACAAACACATTAGCCTGGGCCTAAATAGGGTTAGGATCATCAATATCACTGTCTTCCACCTCCACATATTGTCTTACTGGCAGGTTTTCAGGAGCAGTAACACCCATGGAGCTGTCATCTGTGATAACAATGCCTGTTTCTGGAATACCTCTTTTTTTTTTGGGACAGAGTCTTACTCTGTTGCTCAGCCTGGAGTGCAGTGGCATGATCTCGGCTCACTACAACCTCCACCTCCCGGGTTCAAGTGATTCTCATGTCTCAGCCTCCCAAGTAGCTGGGACTGTGGTGCACACCACTATGCCTGGCTAATTTTTGTATTTTTAGTAGAAATGGGGTTTCACCATGTTGGCCAGGCTGTTCTTGAACTCCTGAACTCAGGTGATCTGCTCGCCTCTGCCTCCCAAAGTGCTGGGATTATAGGCATGAGCCACCGCGGCCAGCTTGGAATACCTATTGAAGCACCTGCATGAGACTATTTTACAGTTAATTTTCTTTTAATAAGTAGAAGGAGTACTCTAACCATAAAAAGTAGATACATAAACCAGTAACATAGTCATTTATTATCATTGTCAAGTATTATGTAGTATACATTATTGAATATGCTGTACTTTTATACAGCTGGCAGTACAGTGGGTTTGTTTACACCACCTTCACCGCAAACGTGATTAATGCATTCGACTACAATGTTATGGCAGCTACAATGTTACTAGGTTATAGGAATTTTTCAGCTCCATTATACTCTTGTGTGACCACCGCTGTATATGCTGTATATGCGATCAATCATTGACTGAAACATCGTTTTGCAGTGCACGACTGTATAGTAAAATGTTAAAAGTATATGTACAAAGCTGGGCACAATGGCATGCACCTGAAATCCCAGCTACTTGGGAGCATCTTGGGAGAGATGGGAGTATTACTTGAGCCCAAGAGTTCAATCCAGCCTAGGCAGCACAGTGAGATCCCATCTCAAATAATAAAAAGTGTATCTATAGTGGTGGTTGTATTAGTTTTCTCAGGCTGCTATAATGAAATACCATAGACTAGGTGGCTTAAACAATAGAAATTGATATTCTTACAGTACTGGAGGCTGGAAGTTCAAGATCAAGGCATTGGCAGGTTTTGTTTCCTCTGAGGCCTCGCTCATTGGCTTGCAAAAGGCTGCCTTCTTGCTGTATCCTTACATGGCCTTTACTGTGCTTACACATCCCTGATGTCTCTTCCTCTATTGGATTAAGGCCTCACCCTTTTGACTTTATTAAAACATAATTACATTTTTAAAGGCCTTGCCGTCAAATACTGTAACATTGGGGGATAGGGTTTCAACACAGGAGTTTTTGAGGATACAATTCAATCCAGAAGAGTGATATATTACATTTTAAAATTTTTATTATTTATTTATTTTTTATTGTTTTGAGACAGAATCTTGCTCTGTCACCCACGCCGGAGTACAGTGGCATGATCTCGGCTCACTGCAACCTCCGCCTCCAGGGTTCAAACGATTTTCCTGCCTTAGCCTCCGAAGTAGCTGGGATTATAGGTGCCCATCACGCCCAGCTAATTTTTGTACTTTTATAAGAGACGGAGTTTTACCATGTTGGCCAGGCTGCTCTCAAACTCCGGACCTCAAGTGATCGACATGCCTGGACCTTCCAAAGTGCTGAGATTACAGGTGTGAGCTACCATGCCTGGTGGAGATTTTTAAATTGTTGTAAGTGTTCCCCCCACCCACCCATTTTCTGTAATAAGGAGGCATTATTTTATATCCAGATAAAACAACAGTATTTTATTTACTTATTTATTTGAGAGAGAAGCCCACTCTGTCGCCCAGGATGGAGTTCAGTGACACGATCTTGGATCACTGCAACCTCTGCCTCCTGAGTTCAAGCGATTCTTTTGTCTCAGCCTCCCGAGTAGTTGGGATGACAGGCATGTGCCACCACGCCCAGCTAATTTTTGCATTTTTAGTAGAGATGGGTTCTCACCAAGTTGGCCAGCTGGTCTCGAACTCCTGATCTTAAATGATCCACCCACCTTGGCCTCCCAAAGTGCTGGGATTATAGGCGTGAGCCACTGCGCCTGGCCTGTTTATTTTTTTGAGACAGTCTTGCTCAGGTTGGAGTGCAATGGTGTGATCTCGGCTCACTGCAGCCTCGACCTCCTGGGCTCAAGCGATCCGAATCGAGAAAATTATTAGCCTCACACGGTAGGCTACCAAGTACAAAGGAGGTGCTTGCTCTGTGCTGTTAAGAAGTGCTGTGATCTCAGTCGGGCATGGTGACTCACGCCTGTAATCCCAACACTTTGGAAGGCCGAGGCGGGTGGATCACTTGAGGTCAGGAGTTCAAGACCAGCCTGGCCAACATGGTGAAACCCCATGTCTACTAAAAATACAAAAAAATTAGCCGGTCGTGGTGGCAGGTGCCTGTAATCCCAGCTACTCGGGAGGCTGAGGTAGGAGAATTGCTTGAACCTGGGAGGTGGAGGTTGCAGTGAGCTGAGATTGCACCATTGCACTCCAGCCTGGGGGACAAGAGTGAGACTTCGTCTCAAAAAAAGAAAAAAAAAAGAAAGGTAAGGTGCCCTTTTGGGTGTCAATTATCTGAAGGTAAATATATGTGCTTCCATTTAGAAGGAAGAGTTAGTATTATCTATTAGGAGCTAATTTTCTTCTCTTACTCTCTTTGCATCTGACTACATTGAATGGAAATCTTGCTTTTGGTCAGAGCTCTTCATTAACAAACACTTCTTTTTTTTTTTTTTTTTTTTTGAGATGGAGTTTTGCTCTTGTTGCCCAGGCTGAAGTGCAATGGCGCGATCTCAGCTCACCGCAACCTCCGCCTCCCGGGTTCCAGCGATTCTCCTGCCTCAGCCTCCCTTGTAGCTGGGATTACAGGCATGTGCCACCATGCCCAGCTAATTTTGTATTTTTCGTAGAGACAGACAGGGTTTCTCCATGTTGATCAGGTTGGTCTCGAACTCCTGACCTCAGGTGATCCGCCCGCCTCGGCCTCCCAAAGTGTTGGGATTACAGGTGTGAACCACTGCGCCCGGCTAACAAACACTTCTTATATGTCCTAAAATGAATGTGATAGTGATAGCCCTGTGATTTTTTTTCCGGAGCATTTTGTGGAATGGTGATTTTAGCTCCTTACGGTCCCCTGTACTCTTTTTTTCTCAGGAGACAGCAATATGTTGGGAAGGTCAAGTTTGCCTCCTTGGAATTTTCCCCTGGATCCAAGAAGTTGGTTGTAGCCACAGAGAAGAATGTGATTGCAGCATTAAATTCCCGAACTGGGGAGATCTGTGAGTGAACTGAGAACTGTGTCTACTGGCTGCCTCAGGGATGAAAGACTTACCATTGCCAACTCTGCCTGGCTGATTCCTGAATAAGGGACATGTTGGCCAAAAGATGCCTCTCCTAGTGGATTCTGATACTTTTTTTTTTTTTCAGTCTTACCATCTTTGAATATTTGTATGTTCCTATAACTGACCTTTGCGGTTTATTCTCTCAGCTTGAATCCTGAGTGTCCTTAAATAAGATATTGCTGCAAGCCCAGGCGGGAGGAACACTTGAGCTCAGGAGTTCGAGACCAGCCTGGGGATCACAGTGAGGCCCCATGTCTAAAATTAAAAAAATCAGGCATGGTGGCGTGTGCCTAGATTCCCAGCTACTTGGGAGACTGAGGTGGGAGGATTGCTTGAGCCCAGCAGGTTGAGGCTGCAGTGAGCTGTGATCACGCCAGTTCACTCCAGCCTGGGCAATACAGCAAGACCTTGTCTCAAAAAAAAGATGCTGCTGCAAAAAACACATTATTCTACTTTGCAGTAAACTCTCAGATACCCTCACTTAATTACCTACACTGGCCGGATGTTTTTAGGCACTAAAATAAGGGAAATAGAATTTATGATCACTATTTTTCTTGTGAATTGGATGGATTTTATTAATCTTATTGTTGTTTGTTTATATGTTTGATGGGGTGGTAGTGGGGCCTGGACAGTAGTGGCCCCTCTTAACCCCTTCTACCCTCATTACCCCATGAATGGGACTGGATCACTGCCAGTTAGCTATACTCCTTCACTCCCTCGAAATAAAATTGGACATTGCTGTGCAAATGAAGAGCTCTTCATTTATTTCTTAGTCTTCTGGGTTGCCACCTTTTGTTCATAGTAACGTCTAACTTTCATGTCTCTCAGTGTGGCGCCATGTTGACAAGGGCACGGCAGAGGGGGCTGTGGATGCCATGCTGCTGCACGGACAGGGTAAGCAGAGTCCTCCCGTGTCTCCATTGTGCGGCCAGCTCCCTGTCCCATTCCTTGGCTCCTTGATCTGTACAGGGTCTGGTAGGGAAAGGAGCCTGGGGACTCCTGACAGTGAAGGACAGGTACCTGTTTAACATGTATTTGCATCCAGAAATCAGAGGTGAGGCCACTGCTCACAGTGGGACCCTAGGAGGCGACAGAGCAAGTGGGAAATGACTTCACCACGATCTTTTCTTTTCCAGATGTGATCACTGTGTCCAATGGAGGCCGAATCATGCGTTCCTGGGAGACTAACATCGGGGGCCTGAACTGGGAGATAACCTTGGACAGTGGCAGGTAGGGGAGAAACTGGATTTTATCTTGACTGAGTTAAAGGCTTTACCGGAACACAGATCTGCATAGACAGCAACTCTGGGCTTTTGGCTTTTTCCCAGGGACCACTGAAGAGCCAGCCATTGACATTGAGTACCCACTGTGGATATGCTTGCTCAGCCAACATGTGTTGAGCGCCTGTTAGATGCAGAGTTTCTAGGTGCAATGTTTGCACTTGTGCTTGAATGCTGTTCCTAATTTCACTGTGATTCATGAGTTTTGCAATGTTCCAGATATAAGAACATAATATAAAACTTCCACTGTTTAGTTTTGTTTAAAGAACAGCCTGACCTATTGTTAACATCTTTGCTAAAGTTGTTTATTTTTATTTATTGAGTTTTTTGAGACATAGTTTCACTCTTTCACCCAGGCTAGAGTGCAGTGGTGTGATCTTGGCTCACTGCAACCTTCACCTCCCAGGTTCAAGCAGTTCTCGTGCCTCAGCCTCTCCAGTAGCTGGGATTATAGGCATGTGAACCACGCCTGGCTAATTTTTGTATTATTAGTAGAGACGGGGTTTCACCATGTTGGCCAGGCTGGTCTCGAACTCCTGACCCCGTGATCCTCCCACCTCAGCCTCTCAAAGTGTTGGGATTACAGGCATGAGCCACGGGGCCCGGCCCCTAAAGTTGTTCAAATGATAGGGTCATTTGTATTAGCTTATACATTTTCTGATAGTAATTCATTTGGTAAACACGTGCTGAGCCCCAGGCGATGAGAACACATGGGACTGTGAGACAGTTGCTGTCATCGAGGATTCCGCTGTCCATTGGGAGGCAGGCAGGTAGCACAGTAATGACAGCACTGTCTCATGGATATGTGGCAGAGGGTAGGTCCAGTTGCTGTGAAGTCCCAGGGGAAGGAGGGAACAGCCCTTAGGAGATACAGATGGTTTCAGGGAAGCAAGTAGTGTGGCCAAATGGTTGCAAGTGCAGAATCTCAAGTTGACTAACAAGAGGCAGAGCCAGGGTTAGGATCCAGCTGTGTTTGACCCCAAAGCCTGTTTTCTTACCCACTAAGCAACAGTGGGTACTGTTCTGGACTGTCTCTCCTAGCCTGAGGCTCTGCAGGTTTGGGCTGCTCTCAACCTGTACTTGTGCTCAGTTTCCAGGCACTTGGGCTGGTTGGCCTGCAGGAGTCTGTAAGGTACATCGCAGTCCTGAAGAAGACTACACTTGCCCTCCATCACCTCTCCAGTGGGCACCTCAAGTGGGTGGAACATCTCCCAGAAAGGTAAGGCTGCCTGCTCACAGGCAATACCTGCCTCGTTCTACTCTCTAGGAGCTCCTCTTTCTCCTCGAGGGACCCGAAGCATTTGCTTTAACCCAGGCCTGTCTCTTGTTGGTGTTGCATGGAGTGTGTTGCACTCACAATATCTTGAAGGCTGTGAGTATGGGTGAAACTCCGGAGTATGCCTGGAGTTTCCTTTGCACTGAGGAGAACACTCTCAACTGGGGTGCTAGGGCGAGCCATGCTACGGGAGCCACTCACTCGCTCATGGTTATGGTACTTTGTGCCTTCTGACTTCTAGTTCAAGTTCTAGTTCTAGTTCTAGTTCTGACTGAGCCTTTCGTTCATATTAAGAGTTACAACAACTCAAGAAGACCCAGCGTAGGCTGAGTGAGGTGTGAAATGGTTTCTCGAGGTCCTGCTGGTAGAAAGCATCGAAATTGGGAAGGAACAAGAGAAAAGGATCTACTTAGACACCCTGTGGCCATTTTCAAAGTTTAGAGCAGGACTCAAAACTTCAAATTCTGGCCTGGCATGGTGTCTCACACCTGTAATCCCTGCACTTTGGGAGCCTGAGGTGGGTAGATCACTTGAGCTCAGGAGTTCAAGACCAGCCTGGGCAACCCCATCTCTACAAAAAATACAAAAAATTAGCCGGGCATGGTGGTGCATGCTTGTGATCCCAGCTACTTGGGAGGCTGAGGTGGGAGGATCACCTGAGCCTCGGGAGGTAGAGGCTGCAGTGAGCCGTGATCGCACCACTGCACTGCAGCCTGGGTGACAGAGTGAGACGCTGTCTAAAAAAACACAACGAAGAAAATGCTATGAGGCGGGTTATGAAATATCCATGAGCAACACTGGCTGGATGGGAGCTGCAGTGCGCCTGGCCTGCCTGGAGGGGGCAGCCTTACCCACCTGATTGGTGCTCTGTATTTAGGCCTAGTGTTGCCACGTCTTCTAACCGTAGGAAAATTTAGAAATCTGATTGTGAAGTATAATATCTTCTAAATGTTGACAACTAATTCAAATTAAGAACAACAACAACAAAAGCCCCCAAACTGTGTGAGCCAAACAAAACCTATTTGGGAATTACTAGTTTGTGACATCTGGCTGAGGCCTGGCAGCCCCTGAGAATAATCCTGTCCTGGGTTTAAAGCTGACACTGCGGTTTCTTCTTCCCTCTCTTAGTGACAGCATCCACTACCAGATGGTGTATTCTTACGGCTCTGGGGTGGTGTGGGCCCTCGGAGTTGTTCCCTTCAGCCATGTGAACATTGTCAAGTTTAATGTGGAAGATGGAGAGATTGTTCAGCAGGTACAGGAGGGTGACAGGAGCCTGTGAATAAGGTGGGGTTGGGGGAGACTTGATAGATTTCTTTGTACTGGGGAACAGGGAACTTGGCTGGGCAGATGCAAAAGCTACTTATGCTCCCTCATTCTGGTCACTTGCCAGCTGCCTTCCCATTAGGCCTCTATTTAAAGTACTCATATTTGCATGTGTTATCTTCTGGGGTGGCTAAAAAATTACATAGATCTAGTCTCTGCCTGTAAGTATCTTACAGTGTTGTGAAATCACAGTAGGACACCACATATGGCAAATATAGTAAAGAAGTGCTGATTCTGAAGTGTCAGGTATTTAAAATTATCGGATATATTTTTCCAGTGACCAGAAAGAAAATCCTGATATTTTTTCCAACTTTGAAGGCTCTCAGGAGGTTGGAGGGTGGGGTTTCAGGGGACAGGAAGAACTCCTATACAACCAGCCATGAAGAACCTTTGAGCTTAGGACCCCCAGTGGGATGCTGGCAGCAATATTGCTGTTGGGCTGAGAGGGAAATGTAAAAATCTTTCACGAGCTTCCTGTTAACGATGACTTTTCTGTAGGTTAGGGTTTCAACTCCGTGGCTGCAGCACCTGTCTGGAGCCTGTGGTGTGGTGGATGAGGCTGTCCTGGTGTGTCCTGACCCGAGCTCACGTTCCCTCCAAACTTTGGCTCTGGAGACGGAATGGGAGTTGAGACAGATCCCACTGCAGGTGAGAGGCTGCCACTGCTTCTTCTGGCCTGAGGCATTTCTTGCGGGGAGTAGAAAGTTTGGCATGATTCCCCTGGAGGGTCTTTCTCCTAGACTCTTCCTGAGCAGTGGAAGCCATTCAGGCCTCTGGCTGAACTGGTGTAAGAGGAAATCAGTCACTTTCCCCTTTGGGGAACTTGAACTGGAGCATTTGGAGCCACCTGCCATGGCCCAGTTACTTCCCCCGGTAAAGTAGGGCAGAGGTTGTGAGCCTGGGATGGGTCAGGGAGTCGTCAGCTGTTAGCCATAATCCTCCTTCTTCTTGCCTTCCAGTCTCTCGACTTAGAATTTGGAAGTGGATTCCAACCCCGGGTCCTGCCTACCCAGCCCAACCCAGTGGACGCTTCCCGGGCCCAGTTCTTCCTGCACTTGTCCCCAAGCCACTATGCTCTGCTGCAGTACCATTATGGAACCCTGAGTTTGCTTAAAAACTTCCCACAGGTAACTGCAGGCAACATGGTTTGCTAGGATTCAGGAGATCTCTCCAAGACATGGATGCTAGAAGGCAGTGCTTTTGAATCTGGAAACGTTTGCTCTTAGGCCCAAGACTGATGACACCTTCCCATAAGTGGTTTGAGAGGGGGTAGGTAGCCTTATCGTAGAAATGGTATATTTCCTCCTGAGTATTACAAAGGATCTTTAGAGCAAAACTAGTGACTTCCTTAGTCCAAAGGAAATATGGGGACATAAATGAGAGCTTCCCCGTAGATAGTAAGAACAAGCAGCATGGGATTTAAGATTGACCTGTGCCTGCGTTGGAGGTAGGGAGAGTTCTGTTTTCAGCTGTAGATGCAACTGAGGCCTCCCTCTGCTCTTAAATGCCTGACCATTCTGCTCCAAAGTGGGGAGCACTTTCAACTCTAAGGCCAAGGGCCTTCCCTGGAGAGGTGACCCTCTGTAAGGCAGCTGGCTAGTACTGGTCCCATTTAGGAGCTGATGCCTTGCTTTTCCCCCAGACTGCCCTAGTGAGCTTTGCCACCACTGGGGAGAAGACGGTGGCTGCAGTCATGGCCTGTCGGAATGAAGTGGTGAGTATTGAGAACAACAGTCAGCACTTGGGATTTTCCTTCCTGGTCTCCACTAGGAACCCTGAAAATCAGAAGTCTGGGCACATTGACCTGGTCAGTTTGAACCCAGGGGGCAGGAGGCTGTTGAGAAGTGAGGTCTTGCCTCACCTATAGAGCTTTCTGCACACCCCATTTCTCCCCAGGAACGAGACCCTAATGTGATGACCTTACTTTCATATGGGGCTATTAAGGGTTGAATAGGCTTTGTGGGCAGGGGTGAGAAATGAGCTTTGTCTTCTCTCAAGTGCTAAGAAGACAAAAACAAAAGCTTCATTTCAGTGACTGGGAAGTGACCCTTTGGCTGAATTTTCTCCTGTCCTTCTCTTTCTCGTAGCAGAAAACTAGCAATTCTGAAGATGGGTCAATGGGGAGCTTTTCGGAGAAGTCTATTTCAAAGGTAGGGTGTGGCACTGGGCAGTATGCCAGACCTAGAGACGCAGGAGGCCACCAAAGAGAGTTGGGGGAAGAGCTTTGGTTAGGAGCAGGTCCTAGAATTCCCAGCTTCAAATGGGGTTTCCTAAGTATTGTAAATTAAATGATGTTTCTCTTAATCTCATTTTACTGGGAGATTAGGAGGTAGAATCCCTAGAGTCTGTTTCTAGCCACTTTCTCCTCTGGGCCTCAGCGTCCCCATTTCTTTTGGGATCCTGGCTGGCACAGTTGAGTAGTACTCTGTAGCAGAGGCATGAGCCCCTGGCTGGAGGCATAGGTTCCTGCTGCGGCTTCCATCTAAGCGTTTCCCTGCCTCCTGTCCTGCTCAGTCTTACCTTGCTCAGCCCTACCTCTCTCTCAGAAGTCTCTGCTACTCTGTACTGGCTTCCAAGACAAGTATGGTAGTTGTAATTTCATTTATTTACTCAGGCACCTTATTTCTGCCTTAGGATTTAGCTTGCTTTTCTCTTTTATTCTCCTTTGCAGTTTATTTCCCCTTCTGGCCTGGCTCCTTCTCTAGGGTATTTGCCCCCAATCCTTGGACTTCCTTTGGTGGGCTTTGCTTTCGGGGGATACCTGTAGTTGACACGTGCTGTCTGTACTCCTAGGACTCTCTGGCTTGCTTCAATCAGACCTACACCATTAACCTATACCTCGTGGAGACAGGTCGGCGGCTGCTGGACACCACGATTACATTTAGCCTGGAACAGAGCGGCACTCGGCCTGAGCGGGTAAGGCAGAGCCTTTCTTTGCAGACTGTCCTGTGGGCTTCTCAGCACAAGGCTTCCTTTCCTCAGGGCCAGGTCTTAGCCATGGGGCTTGGATTAGGCTCTCTGAACATGTGTTCTAGTGCTCTCTGAGCCACTGACTTGTTAGAAGTCACAGTAAAGGCGGGTATTATTTATGCTGGCTCATCATTGTGCACCAGGGACTGTTCTAAGCTTTTAACTTACACATTAATTGATTTAACTCTCCGAACACTCTCGTGAAGCGGTTGTTCCTGACCTGGTTTTAAAATGATTCTGTGGCCTGGTGGGATCGAGTACCATAGCCAGAGTCACGGAGCCAGTAAGAGGTGTCACTGCGGTTCAGATTCAGGTCTAACCCCACAGCCTGGACTCCTCATCACTACCCAGTATTGCCTCTGTGTGCATCTGGTTGTGTTCCTCAGCTGCTTGGGCTGTGGCTTCTTCGTTTCTAAAGCAGAAAGTCTAATCCCGGCCTCCTGCTCACTTTGTGGGGTGTGATTAGAGCATGGATGAATGGCGTGGTACCCGTGGAGTACTCAAGTTCTTCCATGGAAAGGTCTGGGAGACCCCAGCATCATTATGTTGGCTCCTAAGAATATGTATCACTTACTGGCATCCAGATAATAGCTACATTGTTTAGACATCAAATAATGCCATGGCCTGTACCTCTGTTAAGTCCAGGCTTTGACTCCTGGGGTCTGGTGCTCTCAGAGACATTTGGATCCTGGGGTCTGGTGCTCTCAGAGGCATTTGGATCCTCACTGACTACACCGGTCTTGACTGTGGCTTATAGCTGTATATCCAGGTGTTCTTGAAGAAGGATGACTCAGTGGGCTACCGGGCTTTGGTGCAGACGGAGGATCATCTGCTACTTTTCCTGCAGCAGTTGGGTAAGTAGACCTCATTCAACCCATTTTTTTATTTCCCCAGGCCTTCCAATGTGTTCCAATCAGACTGTTTTTTGGGAGGCTGCAGGTTTCTGGAAGAGATTCAAGTGGAGTGGGCCCTGAGTGTTTTGTTCATAGCCAAATGTCACCTGCTTTTTTTTTTTTTTTTTTTTAATTTGAGATAGAGTCTTGCTCTCTTGCCCAGGCTGGAGTGCAGTGGCATGATCTCGGCCCACTGCAGTCTCCACCTTTCGGATTCAAGCGATTCTCCTGCCTCAGCCTCCTGAGTAGCTGGGATTACAGGCGTGCGCCACCACGACCAGCTAATTTTTGTATTTTCAGTAGAGACAGGGTTTCCCCATGTTGGCCAGGCTGGTCTCGAATTCCTGACCTCAAGTGATCCGCCTGCCTCGGCCTCCCAAAGTGCTGGGATTACAGGTGTGAGCCACCGTGCCTGGCCTGTCACCTGCTTTTTTTTTTTTTCAGACGAAGTTTTGCTCTTGTTGCTCAGACTGCTGGAGTACAGTGGCATGATCTCAGCTCACTGCAACCTCTGCCTCCCAGGTTTAAGTGATTCTCCTGCCTCAGCCTCCCGAGTAGCTGGGATTATAGGCATGCACCACCATGTCTGGCTAATTTTGTATTTTTAGTAGAGATGGGGTTTCACCATGTTTGTCAGGCTGGTCTCAAACTCCTGACCTCAGCTGATCCACCTGCCTCGGCCTCCCAAAGTGCTGGGATTACAGGTGTGAGCCACTGTGCCTGGCTCTTTTTTCCTTTTTTGAGACAGAGTTTTGCTCTTGTTGCCCAGGCTGGAGTGGAATGGTGTAATCTCAGCTCTTTGCAACTTCTGCCTCCTGGTTCAAGCGATTCTCCTGCCTCAGCCTCCTGCGTAGCTGGGATTACAGGCGCTAATTTTGTATTTTTAGTAAGAGACAGGGTTTCACCATGTTGGCCCAGGCTGGTCTCAAGCTCCTAACCTCAGGTGATCTGCCCGCCTTGGCCTCCCAAAGTGCCGGGATTACAGGCCTGAGCCACTATGCCCGGCCCCGTTACCTGCTTTTGAAGAATAACTTGGCATTCTCGGTGGGATACAGAACTTTCCTCCCTTGACCTATTGATTCCAACCCCTTGCTCTGCCATTTCTCCTTTTATGCAAGAGCTTGTAGTAATCCCTGAGTCAGCGAGAAGAGTCTCTCTAGAAAATCTGGGAGACAGGCTTAGCTTTTGTTTATTTATTTATTTATTTTTTGAGACAAGGTCTCACTGTTGCCCAGTCTGGAGTACAGTGGCGTGATCATAGCTCACTGCAGCCTCAATCTCCCGGGCTCAAGTGATCTTCCCATCTCAGCCTCCTAAGTAGCTGTGACTACAGGCGCTCGCCACCATGCTTGGCTAATTTTTTGATATTTATTTATTTTTATTTTATTTCGAGACGGAGTCTCGCTGTGTCGCCCAGGCTGGAGTGCAATGGCACGATCTCAGCTCACTGCAACCTCCACCTCCCAGGTTCACGCCATTCTCCTGCCTCAGCCTCCCGAGTAGCTGGAACTACAGGCGCCCACCATCACGCCTGGCTAATTTTTTGTATTTTTAGTAGAGAGGGGTTTCACCATGTTAGCCAGGATGGTCTCGATCTCCTGACCTCGTGATCTGCCCGCCTTGGCCTCCCAAAGTGCTGGGATTACAAGCGTGAGCCACCGTGCCCGGCCCTGATATTTATTTTTTGTTGAGATAAGGTTTTGCCCTGTTGTCCAGGCTGGTCTCAAATTCCTGGGCTCAAGAGATTCACCCACCTTGGCCTCCCAAAGTGCTGGGATTACAGGCATGAGCCACTGTGCCCAGCCCCAGGCTTAGCTTTGTAAAAATGTTTCCTGTAGCAGGGAAGGTGGTGCTGTGGAGCCGCGAGGAGTCCCTGGCAGAAGTGGTATGCCTAGAGATGGTGGACCTCCCCCTGACTGGGGCACAGGCCGAGCTGGAAGGAGAATTTGGCAAAAAGGCAGGTATGAACCTAAGAGGTTGGAGCTGCAGAGTTGCTGGAGGGGTCAGTCTGGAAATGACCACAAGAGACACTGTATCATGCATCTCTGGCTTCCTAGGCTTGGCAGATTGCTAGTCTTTTCTGAACGAGCTCTGTGATGAGGTTCCGGTGCATTCATGGCCATATGGTTTATGAAACCATTCTTTCCTGTGAAAGAATGAACTGTGAATCCTTCTAGGGAAAGCTAGGGAAAAATCCCTCTAGGGAAAGCTGAGGGAAAAAAGTCTTTTTTTTTTTTTCTTTTTTTGAGACAAGAGTCTCGCTCTGTCACCCAGGCTGGAGTGCAGTGGCGCGATCTCGGCTCACTGCAACCTCTGCCTCCCAGGTTCAAGCAGCTCGCCTGCCTCAGCCTCCTGAGTAGCTGGGATTACAGGCATGCGCCACCATGCCTGGTTAATTTTTGTATTTTTAGTAGCGACAGGGTTTCAGCATGTTGGTCAGGCTGGTCTCAAACTCCTGACCTCATGATCTGCCTGCTTTGGCCTCCCAAAGTGTTGGGGATTACAGGCGTGAGCTGCTGCGCCTGGGGGGAATAAAGTCTTAACTTGGTATTGTAATAGCTACCATTGCCTGTGTACTAAAAATTTGCCAGGCACCTTATACTCATTGTCCCTAAAGCAGCAGCCATATCTGTCTGGAGACACAATTGGGTAGATCTGGGTATTATGGAAACAGCCCAGTGCCCTCTAAAGCTGGCCCATGGTCCCAACTGCCAGGATGAACTTGATTCACTCTGCTCTGATTCAGTCCTGCCCCCCACCCTCTCTCTTCTGTCCATTCATCCAGCTCTCCAACGGATAGCTGTTGAGGGCCTGCTCTGGACCAGGCACTCTGCTAGGCAATGCACATTTTCTTAAGCTGAGGATTAATTTGACTTTACTGTTTATTTCTGCTGCCTGGATCCAGCAATTCAAGGTAAAACCTGCTTCTTGCTGCCTTGTTGCTCGTTGCCTGCTCACATGGCTAGCTTTTGGTTAATTGTTTTTCTTCCTAACTTGGACCAATGAGGTACATCCTTGGGGGGTGTGTGTGTGTGTTGACTGCCATGCTTGTGAGTTGTCCTGCTGCTTCTCACTTCTCTTCCTTGAGCAGAGGTGGGTGGAAAATAAGATAAGCAGAGGTTCTGCTCCTTTTTTAGTGAGTTATTACCATGTACCAGGCACCACGCTAAATCCTTTATGTACATCGTATGATGTAATTTTGCAACAGTCCAGTGGGTTACATGCCACTTTACAGATGAGGAACCAGAAGCAAAAAGGTGAAGTACATTTCTCAGTGTTGCCCCGCAGTGAGTGGTGAAGCTGGGATCTTAATCTGGGCCTGCTAGATTCCAGAGACCATGCTCTTTACCTTGCTTCCTTGCATCTGTTTCCAAATCTGTGGTCTCCAATGGAGGAGATTTGGAGGGCAGTGGCTTCATTGACGGAATCAGGGAAAGAGTGAATGATGGTCCTGGGAACTCGTTGCAAGTACGTCTGTTGGGTGCAGGTTAAACAGCTGACAAAGTAGGAATGAAGCAGTGGGAGATGGAAGTACCTGCTCATGATACACATTCACTGACCTGCACCCTCCACCCCCACACTCATACCTCTTCTGGCTTTGTCATGGCACCCAGAAACCTTCCTTTGGCATCTTGGATGTGGGGCTGTGGTGGAGACATTCACAGCATGGCTGTCTCCTGCATGCCTGATCCCTGACCTCTTAGTCTCCTATTCCAAGATTCCAGCTGGGTTTAGTTGTAAGAGCCAGTTAAGCAGTTTTTGGAAGCTCCTGCATGAGCCTTACCTGAGTGTGAGACTATGGGCATCAGATACAGGACTGCCCTTTGGGCTTGTGGCCTAGAGTGTGGACTTTATCGCTCCAGAGGAGAGGCAGAGATCCCTCATTAGGAAAATCATGTACCTCCTTCTGGACCCCTAGTTGGATGTAGAGTATGTTACTTTTCCTTTACACCAGATGGCTTGCTGGGGATGTTCCTGAAACGCCTCTCGTCTCAGCTTATCCTGCTGCAAGCATGGACTTCCCACCTCTGGAAAATGTTTTATGATGCTCGGAAGCCCCGGAGTCAGATTAAGAATGAGATCAACATTGACACCCTGGCCAGAGATGAATTCAACCTCCAGAAGATGATGGTGATGGTAACAGCCTCAGGCAAGGTGAGTGGGGTTTAAGCTCCAGTTACTGAACCTTTTCAAATTCTGAGGGTGAGGAACAAAAAGCCTTCAGTGAGCGATAACACTGGTTCTAGTTTTCAAGGACAGACTCAGTTCTTTGGTTTCTCTTTCTAGTAGTGAGCCAAGTATTTGTTTATCTTGCAGCTTTTTGGCATTGAGAGCAGCTCTGGCACCATCCTGTGGAAACAGTATCTACCCAATGTCAAGCCAGACTCCTCCTTTAAACTGATGGTCCAGAGAACTACTGCTCATTTCCCTCATCCCCCACAGTGCACCCTGCTGGTGAAGGACAAGGTGAGGCATCCAGCTCTGACTTAAGCCAGACTCAGTGTGGCTTTTTTGCTATTTTGTGACTTAAATTGCTCCTAGGCCCTTGGAATTGTGTGAGTTAATGAGGAACATTCAGGGGTTAGAACTCTGTTTCTTCTGGTTTCATGCATGGGTGGAGGAACCATCCAGTACTGATGTGGAATTGTTTAGAAAGTGGGTGTGACTTCACCAGCTATGTAGGGAGCCAGCTCTCCTCTTTTCTAAACATCGGCTGTTGGTCGCTGAGTGGCTATTTTCTCTTCTCTCTTTGAGGAAGAGCAGGACACAAAAGATATTTTTGTGTCTTCCCAGAATTAGAATGGATTTTTGTATATTCATTCTACCATAGAAGGCGGGCTTGGTAGACACTTTCCTGGAATGGCTGCCTGGTGCGATCTCGGCTCACTGCAGCCTCCACCTCCCAGGTTCAAGCAATTCTTGTGCCTCAGCCTCCTGAGTAGCTGGGATTACAGGCGCACTCCATCATGCCCGGCTAATTTTTGTATGTTTAGTAGAGACGGGGTCTCACCATGTTGGCCAGGCTGGTCTCAAACTCCTGACCTTAGATGATCCACCTGCCTTGGCCTCCCAAAGTGCTGGGATTACAGGTGTGAGCCACCACGCCCGGCCAGGTTGCTGAATTGTTACTTGACTTTTTTATTAGTTCTTGGTTAGAACTGGCAGAGCAGCCAGGCGCGGTGGCTCACGCCTATAATCTCAGCACTTTGGGAGGCCAAGGAGGGCGGATTGCTTGAGTCCAGGAGTTCGAGACCAGCCTGGGCAACATGGTGAAACCCCATCTCTACAAAAAATAAAAACAGAATTAGCCACTTGTGGTGGCTTGTGCCTGTAGTCCCAGCTACTTGGGAGGTTGAGGTGGGAGGATCACTTGAACCTGGGAGGCAGAGGTTGCAGTGAGCCTTGATCATGCCACTGTACTTCCAGCTTGGGTGATAGAGTGAGACCCTGTCTCAAACGAAAAAGAACTGGCAGAGACAGTTTGACTTTTTTCTTTGTGACGTTAGCCTAGGGGACTATTCACCTACAGCCAAGAACTTATTTTCCACAAAGAGGGCAAAGACTAGGGAACCCCCACAGTTGTTGAGCTGGAGTCCCAGCTCTTCAGGTCTATCCCTAGGATTTGCAGTCTTTTCTTGTTGGTGGAGCCTCACAGTTTGCTCATTTTAGGAGTCGGGAATGAGTTCTCTGTATGTCTTCAATCCCATTTTTGGGAAGTGGAGTCAGGTGGCTCCCCCAGTGCTGAAGCGCCCCATCTTGCAGTCCTTGCTTCTCCCAGTCATGGATCAAGACTACGCCAAGGTGTTGCTGTTGATAGATGATGAATACAAGGTACTGTCTTCAGAGGGGATGGAGAACATGCTAGCGGAGTCGGGTTTGGGGCCAGGTGGTCAAACACAGCGGCCCGGAGATGGAGTGCTCTCTGCACCCAGCACGTGTTTGGGCTCTAAGGCCATCCCGAAGAGAAATGATGGCTGTGTCTGCATTTGTGAAAACTCAGGTTCTTAACAGAACTGAATGTAAACCCTAAACTGAGTTCAAATCAACTGATTTGCTGTTTTATTCTTAAGGCTCTCTTTGATGGGGAAATTTCCTAACTCTTTCCTTGGGCTCTCTGGGTTTTTCAAGGTCACAGCTTTTCCAGCCACTCGGAATGTCTTGCGACAGCTACATGAGCTTGCCCCTTCCATCTTCTTCTATTTGGTGGATGCAGAGCAGGGACGGCTGTGTGGATATCGGCTTCGAAAGGTAGGAAGGCGTGTCCTGGCACAACCCTTTGTGGATGAGATGCGGGTGTTTCCTGGCCATTTGGCTAAGAAGTGAATTATGCTACTCATTCTACTGTAAACTTAGATTAGCATAATCCTGATGTCTGATACAAAGTCAATCATTTGTTCATATTTGTTGGGCAGCTACTACATGGCAGATACGGTTCTAGGTGCTGTGGATGGAGTGGTGCACAGTAGACCAAATCTCTGCCCTTGTGGAGCTTTCATTCCACATTCTTTTTCTTTTTATTTTTGAGACGGAGTCTTGCACTGTCGCCCGGGCTGGAGTGCAGTGGCGCGATCTCGGCTCACTGCAACCTCTGCCTCCTTGGTTCAAGCGATTCTCCTGCCTCAGACACCCAAGTAGCTGGGATTACAGGCGTGCGCCACCACGCCCAGCTAATTTTTTGTATTTTTAGTAGAGACAGGGCTTCGCTGTGTTGGCCAGGATGGTCTCAAACTCCTGACCTTGTGATCCACCTGCCTCAGCCTCCCAAAGTGCTGGGATTACAGGTGTGAGCCACCGCGCCTGGCCCCATTCTTTTTCTATAGCAGAGAGATGGGACTTTTTTTCCATTCTTGGGAGGGTAGAAGGTAGGAATGTGGGTTGAGTAATAAGTTGTACTTTTATATGAAGATGATGTTGACCAACTCGTGATGGAATGTGTGCTTTGAATTTTATTTCTAGAAAGGGGGTCAGTTTGCTTTAATCCTCACATACTTGAGCCACTCTTGTAAACAGTAATACACGCTGGCTGTGAAGTCCAGCTCTGAAGTTCACGAGGGGCTGGCATGGCCTTGTCAGCAGGACTGTTTGGAGAAGTACTCTGTGGTGTGTACTCACAAACAGCTCTCCCATCCTGTCCTGTAAGGCCTTTTGAGAGGCATAGAGTTTAACCAATTTGCTGGATTGGAAGTCTAGGTTTGTCACTTACTAACTTTGTGACCTTGGGCTCTGGTCTTCTGTTTTCTTATCTGTAAAATAAGGTGATAAGTACCTGTCTCATAAGGTTGTTGTGAGAATTCAACACATAAATCACATAAAACTGCCTGGCACATGGTAAATGCCATCTGAGTTGGAGGTGCTGTTGTTTTGAAAATGCAGCGCCCTTTTGTGACATTTGTAACAGCTAACCTTAGCATAAACAGCACTGGAAATGGTCTGCCCAGAAGACACATCCTTTACCCTTGTGAATGAAAAAATAAATAAATAAAATCATCCTTCTGAGTTAATAAAAAGAGGACCTTGAAAGAGACAGTTTTGTAGATTCAGGGGAGTGAACTGGAGTGTGGGTGTCATGAATCTGGAGTCCTGAGGACATCATCTGAGTGAACAATGACCAAGGAAGACAAAGGAGGCAGAGCTGTCTGTGGGAAGTGAGCCAGCTGTGTGCGCGAGTCCGGGACCAAAAGGGAGTGTGCTGCCTTTGCCCTCACTTGGTGACCTTCCTCTCTGGGGATGTTTTAGTGAGTTCTTATGTTTTCAAAGAAGGTTGTGGCAATGAAGTCTTATTATTAATAACTTTCATTATTTTAAAAATTTAGGTAATACATGAGTATATTCTCATTGTAAAAGAGTCCATTGATACAGAGAGGTGAACAAGCAAAATGTGAACAGACCCTTGTAGCCCCATTTCCAGTGGTCTTCCCCTCCCCAGGTGGAAAGCCTGTCAGCAGTTTGCTGTGCCTCTTTCTACTGTCCTTGTGTATTTATGATTCCATATCAACAGCTGTGTGGACACACGTGTGTGGCTCATACTTTATTTATTTTTTTTTAGAGACAGAGTCTCGCTCTGTCACCCAGGCTGGAGTGCAGGGGTGCAATCTCAGCTCACTGCAACCTCTGCCTCCTGGTTTCAAGCGATTCTCCTGCCTCAGCTTCCCAAGACTACAGGTGCACGCCACCATGCCTGGCTAATTTTTGTATTTTCGGTAGAGATGGGGTTTCACCATGTTGACCAGGCTGGTCTCAAACTCCTGACCTCAAGTGATCCTCCCGCCTCGGGCTCCGAAAGTGCTGGGATTACAGGTGTGAGCCACCACGCCCGGCCCATTTTATTTTTTTTTCTCATTCACATGCAATTGACCTATATTTATTCTAATGAAATTTGCTTTTTTTCATTGAATGGGTTTTCTACCTCATTGTTTTGTCAACTTCAGTTTTTTATTACAGAAAAATATTGACAAAAGTGCAAAATCATGAGGTATGGCTCAGTGAACCCTCACCAAGGGAATACACTTGTGTACCTGGTAATCACTTCAGGAAACAGAATAGCACCAGCTCCTAGAAGGCCCTTGTGCCCTTTGCCAGTAACTACCTCCTGTCTCCACCCCCAAGGGCTCCGCATAATTCCATAGGATGGATGTATAATAATGTATTTAACCATGAGTGTTTATTGGTTGGTTTCCTATGACCATAAAGAATCATACACGAAATGTTTTGAGGTCCCTGTTAGCTTAGACATTCACTGCTGGCCCCAGTATACAGGGATCTTGGAGTTTAGTAATAAATGGTAAATTTTCCTTGCATATTTCCTACTCATAAACAATGGGATACTATTGAGCGTTCGCCTCCTTTCCTACTGGCTTTATTATCTTTTTTTTTTTTTTTTTTTTTTTTGAGCCGGAGTTTCGCTCTTGTTGCCCAGGCTGGAGTGCAATGGTGCAGTCTCGGCTCACTGCAACCTCCACCTCCTGGGTTCAAGTGATTCTCTTGCCTCAGCCTCCTGAGTACCTGGGATTTAAAGCATGCGCCACCACACCGGGCTGATTTTGCATTTTTAGTAGAGATGGGGTTTCTCCATGTTGGTCAGGCTGGTCTCAAACTCCCGACCTCAGGTGATCCACCTGCCTCGGCCTCCCGAAGTGCTGGGATTACAGGTGTGAGCCACCACGCCCAGTCTAGTATCTATCTTAATCAAACCGAGAGTTCTGAAATTTCTTCATAAACTAGATCTCTATTGCTGTTTTTCTGGTTTATTTTTTGTTTTGAGTCTTGCTCTGTCACTCAGGCTGGAGTGCAGTGGCGTGATCTCAGCTCACTGCAGCCTCTGCCTCAGCCTCCCGAGTGGCTAAGATTATAGGTGCCTGCCACCACATCTGGCTAATTTTTTGTATGTTTAGTAGAGATGGGGTTTGGCCATGTTGGCCAGGTTGGTCTTGAACTCCTGACCTCAAGTGATCCGCCGCCTTGGCCTCCCAAAGTGCTGGGATTACAAGCATGATCCACTGCTCCTGGCTCATTTTTCTAGTTCTGATCTCTGTTCCTTCCTGCACAAAGGCCTCAAATAATGAACTGTAGGATGTGTCTAACTCCAGCTGTTTCAGTTCTAAGTGTACCCTCCTGATTACAGGCTTTTTTGCCCCTGCCCTAGGATCTCACCACTGAGCTGAGTTGGGAGCTGACCATTCCCCCAGAAGTACAGCGGATCGTCAAGGTGAAGGGGAAACGCAGCAGTGAGCACGTTCATTCCCAGGGCCGTGTGATGGGGGACCGCAGTGTGCTCTACAAGGTACATACAGCCAGCTGTCTGGTCTACAGCAAGGGCTTTCGAATCAGGAAAACAAGGGCTTCAAGTCTGGCTGTAGGACTTGGTACATATGTGACCTTGAGTAAGTCATTTAATCCCTTTGAGCCTTAATTTTTGTTTGTGAAATGGGGATAATATACCCTCCTCCTGGGCTTGTTGTGATGATCACATGGGATGTTCATGTCTAGCCCAGTGCCTAGCATATGGTAAGTAAGCAACAGATGTTAGCTCTTATTTTTTTGACTTTTTTTTTGTTTGTTTGTTTCCTGTGACAGAGTCTTGCTCTGTTGCCCAGGCTGGAGTGCAGTGATGCAGTCATGGCTCACTGCAGCTTCGTCCTCCTGGGCTTATGCAATCCTTTCACCTCAGTCTCCCAAGTAGTTGGGACCACAGGCACATGTCATGCTAATTTTTTAAAAAGCATAAGCTTGGTGGCTTATGCCAGTAATCCCAGCATTTTGAGAGGTCCAGGTGGGTGGATTACTTGAGTCCAAGAGTTTGAGGCCAGCTTGGGCAACATGGCTGAAACCTTGTCTTTACCCCCCCCCACAAAAAAAAAAAAAACAATTAGCTGGGCATGGTGGTGCATGCCTGTGGTCTCAGCTACTCGGGAGGCTGAGGTAGGAGGATCACCTGAGCCTGGGGAGGTTGAGGCTACAGTGAGCTGCAGTTGTGCCGCTGCACTCCAGCCTGGGTGACAGAGTGAGACCCTGTCTCCAAACAAACAAAAATTTTTTTAAAAATTTTTTATTTTTGTAGAAGATAGAGATCAACCTAGGAAACATAGTAAAACTCTGTCTTCAAAAAAAAATTTTTTTTAAATTTTTTATTTTTATATTGACAGGGTCTCACTATGTTGCCTAGGTTGGTCTCTATCTCCTGGCCTCAAGCAGTTCTCTTACCTTAGCCTCCCAAAGTGTTGAGATTAGAGACTTGAGCCACTGCGCCTAGCCCAGCTCTTATTACTAGTGGTAGTACTGATAGAGCATTCTGGGGTTAAACCATAGTCGAGCCATCAGAAACTCCATCTCTGTGATCCAACACTCGAGTTAGTGTTAAAGAGAGGGAGATTAAGGTGACTAGTGGGCTGCAAAACTGTTATGGGAGAGAATGTAATGATTGTAGTAATGCACATTAATTACACCCTCTGGTACAGCAGAGACTGAGTTGGAGGGGGTGTCATAGAATAGAGATCACGGAACTTGACGGTAAAGCTGGATCACTAAGCATGAGCCAGTGCAACACAGTGCAAGCCTCTAGTTTGACTGTCGAGTTAAGACTTGGCTCTGCCATGGCCTAGCTGTTCATCTCTTAGGCTGCCTGAGCTTCAATTTTCCCCAGTATAATGGGGATAATAGCACCAACGTCAGAGGATTGTTTTGAAGATTAATGATAACATGTAAAGTGATTAGAATAGTGCCTGCCACATACTTAACATTATTATTAGTGCTATTGACTCTTTTTTTTTTTTTTTTGAGACAGGGTCTTGCCCTGTTGCCCAGGCTGGAGTGCAGTGGTGTGATCACAGCTCACTGCAGCTTTGACCTCCCGGGCTTAAGCAGTCCTCCCATCTCAGCCTCCTAAGCAGCTGGGACAACAGGTGCATGTCACCATGGCTTACTTTCTTTTCTTTCTTTTCTTTTTTTTTGAGATGGAGTCTTGCTCTTTCACCAGGCTGGAGTGCAGTGGCACGATCTTGGCTCACTGCAACCTCCACGTCCCAGGTTCAAGAGATTCTCCTGCCTCAGCCTCCTGAGTAGCTGGGACTACAAGTGCGCACCACCATGCCCAGCTAAATTTTGTATTTTTAGAGATGGGGTTTCACCATGTTGGCCAGGATGGTCTTGATCTCTTGATCTCGTGATCTGCCCGCCTTGGCCTCCCTAAGTGCTGGGATTACAGGCGTGAGCCACCGTGCCCAGGCAGTTATTTTATTTTCTTTAGAGATGGGGTCTTGCTGTGTTGTCCAGATTGGTCTTAAACTCCTGGGCTCAAGCAATCCTCCCATCTTGGCCTCCCAAAGTGTTAGGATTACAGGCGTGAGCCACCGCACCTGGCCAGCAGCAAGCAGTTTTTGAGAGCTAGCTGGATGCAGGCACTCATTTAGATACTGGGATATAAAATGGGCAAAATAGACAAAACTTCCTGACCTCGTGAGGC
Organism: Gorilla gorilla gorilla; assembly: GCF_029281585.2. Taxonomy (NCBI): domain Eukaryota; kingdom Metazoa; phylum Chordata; class Mammalia; order Primates; family Hominidae; genus Gorilla; species Gorilla gorilla. The sequence continues at coordinate 220,675,792 of NC_073224.2, forward strand.
TTTCATCATAGTTGGGTGAGGCTAATAATAAAGAAAATAAATAGGTAAATTAGATAGTATATTAGAAAGTGACCAGTTCTATAGAGAAAAATAAAGCCGGGAAGAGGGAAAGCAGGTACAGTGTAAGTCAGGTGGCTAAGGAGGGGCTTAGTGAGAAAGTGGCATGGAGTGAGTGGACCTGAGTGAGGAAGTGAGTTGTGTGGGTAGCTGCGGGGAGAGCCTTCCAGAGAGAAAAGTCAAAGTGCTCCTGGTGTGTGTGAGAAACAGCAAAGAAGACCAGGTAACTAGAAGATGATGAGTGAGGAGGCATGTCAGGCCTGCTGAGGGCAGAGGGCAACAGGGCCAGATCACAGGCCACCACCGTGGCCTTCACTTTGGAGCACGGTGAAGAGCCACTGGGAAGTTTTCAGCAGAGGAGTGACATCAGTGACTGAGATTCCACAGGCTCATTTGACCTAGATTAGACTGTACAGGGGTGAGGAGGAAAGCAGACCATTTAGGCTGTGGGGTCATCCAGGTGCTGATGGTGGCTGGAGCTGGGCTGGTAGCATGGAGGTGGGAAGGAGGGATCAGGTTCTGGGTACTTTTGAAGGTAGAGCCAAGAGCAGGTATATGTGTGTTACAGAGAAAGGAGTCAAGGATGACTCGAGGCTTTAGGTCTGAGCCACTGATGTATGGAGTCGCGACTGGCTGGGGAGGAGAGAGGAGCAGATTTTAGGCAGGGGTTAGAACAGCTCAGTTTGGGCCATGTTAAGTTTCAGATGAAACATCTGAGAAAAGATACTGAGATAATTTCTTAGTGAAGTCTGGAGTTCAAAGGAGTATCTGGTTTGGATATATACATTGGGCATTGCCAACATCCATAAATGGTGTTCAAGCCATGAGATTGGCTTGAGATCACCACGAGGGTAAGTGTGATGGAAATGCTCAAGGCTTGAGAGCTTCCTGATGTGTTCCACCATGAAGAAACTGGGGAGATGTGGAAGAACCTCCAAAAGAGACTGAGAAGGAGAGGCCAGTAAAGTAGAAGGAGTGCTGGGCAGGGATGTTCTGGAAGCCAGGTGAGAAAATGTCGCAAGGAGGTAGTGATCACCTGCGTCACGTGGTACTAGTGGGTCAAGTAAGTTGAGGGCCAAGACTTAGCCACTGGATTTAGCGATGGGGAGGGCGGTGGTCACCCTCAGAAGAAAAATATCACTGCAGCATTTGTTCCTAGGTCAATGAGTGGGCAGACCTGGATTTTGTCTTGGGTTACCATTTGCTATCTGTGACTTGAAAAGCTGCTTAACTGCTTTGGGACTTTTCTGCAAAATGTGGACCATAATAGCTACTCTGCAAGACTGTTTAAGGGATTAGATAAAATACAAGGTACCTGGCATGGCACCCAGTACCCAATGCACATAAAACAAGTGCAGTGATGAGAAATTCCAGACAGGAAGCTCTTTTCACCAGAAACCCTGATTCCTCTGCCAGGCTGGAGAGCTCCAGGTTGGTCTCACAGCACAGGAATGGAGTGTGTGATGAGTCATCGTGGTTCTAAGGGAGGTTTTCTCTCTCTCTCCAGAGCCTGAACCCCAACCTGCTGGCCGTGGTGACAGAGAGCACAGACGCGCACCATGAGCGCACCTTTATTGGCATCTTCCTCATTGATGGCGTCACTGGGCGTATCATTCACTCCTCTGTGCAGAAGAAAGCCAAAGGCCCTGTCCATATCGTGCATTCAGAGAACTGGGTGGTGGTAAGCGGTTACTACCAGGAACCCAAGGTAGCTCCAGAGGTCTCCCTGCCTCCTGAGTCCTTTCCAGAAACCCAGTTGCTGCTTTGGTTTTCTTAGGATCTCAAATTCCCTGGATGGCAGCAAAGCGTGCTGGTTAGGGCGCTGGGCTCAGGAATCAGATTGCCTAGGTTTAATCTTACCTCTTCCGTTTCCTGACTGTATAACCTTGAACTAGTTATGTACATGCTCTGTGTTGCATCATTGTTAAGATAGGGATAATAACAGTCACCTTCAGTCTAGCAAAGAACAATGCCTGGCACCTAGTAATGATTCAAAGGTTAACTACTATTATGGCTTCTAAGACTCTTGAGAATTTCGTTTGTTTTGTGGTGAACTTTGGATAGCCTAGATAAAACTACTTTGAAAGTTAGTAAACTTGATAGTAAGGAAGAAAAGTGAGGTGCTAGTTGATGGTTCTCCTTCATGGATCTGTAGCTAATTAGAGGGGTGCCTTCCAGTGCAATTTCCCTTTCCAGTTGAAGCAGCTGCTAAGCCCTGAGCTGCCACCTCCTATCCCTGCAGTACCAGTACTGGAACACCAAGGCTCGGCGCAACGAGTTTACCGTACTGGAGCTCTATGAGGGCACCGAGCAATACAATGCCACCGCCTTCAGCTCCCTGGACCGCCCCCAGCTGCCCCAGGTCCTCCAGCAGTCCTATATCTTCCCGTCCTCCATCAGTGCCATGGAGGCCACCATCACTGAACGGGGCATCACCAGCCGACACCTGCTGAGTGAGTGCCTGGGGAGCCTCTGGGATGGCTGGGTTCCCTTGGGCAACCACACTTAAGGACAGAGCAAGGGACACATTGCTGGCAGAGCCTTGTTGAACCACCTGTAAGGGAAAGGTGGTGAGGAGGGCTATATATCAGTGGAAAAAGTTTCTTAGTTCATCTTTGCCATCTATGAAGGTGACCACTTCTCTCTCAGTCCTCATCTTTTTTTTGTTTTTTGAGACAGGGTCTCACTCTGTCACCCAGGCTGGAGTACAGTGGTGTGATCATGACTCACTGCAGCCTCAACCTCCTGAGCTCACCTGGCTAATTAAAAAAATTTTTTTTGGTAGAGACAGGGATTTGCCATGTTGCCCAGGCTGATCTAGACTCCTGGGCTCATGTGATCCTCCTGCCTTGGCCTCCTGAAGTGTTGGGATTACAGGTGTGAGCCATCGTGCCTGGCTGCCTGGCCTTCAGTCCTTATTTCTGATATACCACCTCTCTATTTGGCATTTTCACCTAGCTCAAAAAGTCAGTTCCTGATAGCATTCTTAACATAGCTAGCCTGTGCTGACAGCTTGCAGAAACTGGCAGGGTCTATGGCCCAGGCTGGAGTGCAGTGGCACGATCTTGGCTCACTGCAACCTCCGCCTCCTGGGTTCAAGTGATCCTCCTCCTCAGCCTCCCAAGTAGTTACAGGCGTGCACCACCACGCCCGGCTAATTTTTGTATTTTTAGTAGAGATGGGGTTTCGCCATGTTGGCCAGGCTGGTCTTGAACTCCTGACCTCAAGTGATCCACCTGCCTTGGCCTCCCAAAGTGTTGGGATTATATGTGTGAGCCACTGCGCCAGCCCTAAAATCTCATCCTTATGTAACCTAAGCCCAGGACTTAGGACTTAGTGGTTAACAGGTTCCTGTGTTTAGTTGATTTTACCGAAGATGTTTGGGACTCTCAGATCTGATGGGCACTTGGCATTGCTGTTGCTTTTTTTTTTTTTTTTTTTTTTTTGAGACGGAGTCTTGCTCTGTCACCCAGGCTGGAGTGCAGTGGTGCGATCTCAGCTCACTGCAACTTCAGCCTCCCTGGTTCAAGCGATTCTCCTGCCTCAGTCTGCTGAGTAGCTGGGACTACAGGTGCGTGCCACTGTGCCCAGCTCATTTTTAAATTTTTGGTAGAGACGGAGTTTCACCATGTTGGCCAGGATGGTCTCGATCTCCTGACCTTGTGATCCACCTGCCTCGGCCTCCCAAAGTGCTGGGATTACAGGTGTGAGCCGCCGCGACTGGCCTATTGAATTCTTAAATATGAAGAAGCCAGCCCTGTTGGCAGTTTATCAGCTTTAATCACCATTACTGAAACTGGTGCTATGATTGATCATGCCTGGTCCTCCAGTCTTCACTGGCCACTGTACCGCAGCTGCATGAACAGCTGCGTTTGCTCAATGGGAAGGAGACTTCCTGCTGGGGGAGGTAAGGGAGGGAGGGGGGAGAGGCATGAGGAAATCCAAGTGGCCTTCTACATTTTTCTCTTTCATCATTATCCATATCTTGATTCTAGAACTTTATTTTCTGGTGTCTCAGAAAGTTAAGAAACCAGTGTCTTCAAAAGTGAGAACCTTCATTCAGACCCATGCGTATCATTGGATTATTATTTTTGGCTATGTAAGGGAGCCTCATTGACCCATTTTTTTGTTTTAAGTTCTTATTTAAATGTCTGCAATAATGACATTTTTGTAACTGGCCCTTGCTGGACACTGGATCGGTGTGAACATTCACTTCCTCCTGTGTAGTTGGACTACCTTCTGGAGCAATTCTTTCCCTTCCTAAGGCTTTGCTGGATCCCCGCCGCCCCGAGATCCCAACAGAACAAAGCAGGTGAGACCCTCATGGGCAGTGCTGAAGGCTCTGACCTTACATAACTTAACCTCACTGATTAAGCTTGGTTCTTGGTCTCCATGTGCCTTCATGCTGTGCTAGGGGCTGGGGATGTAGCAGGGGCAAGTCTGAAAAAGTCACCTGCCCTCATGGAGCTTACAGTCTGCTGGGAAATGGACAATAAATACATAAGATAAACAAGTAAAATATATACTATGTTAGGTACTCAAATGCTAAGTAGAGTAAAACAGGAATGAGCTAGGAAGTGGGGATGGGGATGTGCGTGGGTGTAATTTGAGAGGTGGCCTGGGAAAGCCCCTTTGAGAAGGTGCATTTTGAGTGAAGGCCTGAAGGAGGTGAAGGAGCTAGCTGTGTAGATACCTGAGGAAGAACTTTCTAGGCAGAGGGAACAGGCAATGCAAATCCCCTGAGATCATGTCTGGTGAGTTTGCGGAGGGCAACGCTAGGAAATGAGATCACTGAGGTAATTCGGGCCAGACCATGTGGGCAAGCCAATATCTTATTCACTGTTGGTATTGTTGTATTAACAACCACCATCTTGTCGGGTTTTCTTACCTCCATCCTGAATTTCTTTGCCTAGGGGCATGAGGAATGGAGAGGAGTGTGTTTTGGAGAAGTATATGAGAGAGAGGAGGTTAAAGCTAGGAAAAGACACAGGATGATAATCAGGTTTCAGAGAAATGGGGACTGAGAGGCACCCTGGAGTGGAGAGCAGGAATTAGCTTAGTGGTTCAGTGTGTTGGCTTTAAAATGGTCGGCTTTCCTCTTGTGATGTGAAGTGCCAGTCATCTGTATGTTCTTTCTTTTCAGATTTAGAACGAAGTAGGAATCTAGATCTCAGTCTTACTCCCCAGAGAGCTTCCTTTCTTGTAGTCCTTCCTAACATTCAGCTGCTAAATTTTTAACTACCTAATGCAAGCAGACCTCCTAGGAGATTTGAGGCTAGATATGTAGCCTGGAAACCTCCCAGGACTCAGGAAGGGCAGCCAAGAGATCCCTTTACAGCAGTGCTCAGACTGCCTGTCCCGGCTGGTGTTTTGCAGAGAGGAGAACTTAATCCCGTATTCTCCAGATGTACAGATACACGCAGAGCGATTCATCAACTATAACCAGACAGTTTCTCGAATGCGAGGTATCTACACAGCTCCCTCGGGTCTGGAGTCCACTTGTTTGGTGAGTAGAGCCCACAGCTGCCCTATTTCACCCTTGGTGGATCATTGGTTGTTTCCTTCCTAATTCTTATTCCATCTGCCTTCCAGGTTGTGGCCTATGGTTTAGACATTTACCAAACTCGAGTCTACCCATCCAAGCAGTTTGATGTTCTGAAGGATGACTATGACTACGTGTTAATCAGTAGCGTCCTCTTTGGCCTGGTTTTTGCCACCATGATCACTAAGAGACTGGCACAGGTGAAGCTCCTGAATCGGGCCTGGCGATAAAGAACAAAGACTGTGCCTAAAAGTGGAGAGCCAGGGGAGTGTGGGTCAGATAAGCAGCTACAGCTGCAGTTTGGTGGATTGGTGGAGTATGTGTGTGTGTCAGTGCTCAGCTAAGAACTGTAGGGAAGAAGATGGATGACCTTCACGCAGAACTCCTTTTGGGATACACATGATGCAGAAAGGATCCTACATGGAGAGAGACAGAACTCTCTCAGCTGACACTCTCAAGAGATTCCTGATGGGCTTTCTCTTGAAGTCCAAAGGTGTCTGCATTGTTTCCTTTCTTTGCCCATCCATGAATGTTCTGTTTTGTTTTGTTTTTTTTTTTAATAAGAATTCCGGCTGATTTTTGTGAGGCCTGTTTAAATTGACTTTACTTTGCCTTTTGTGTTTCTCAATTTTATCTAGAAATCTTTCTGACTTTTTCCATCTCTTGCTTCAAAGTAAGAGGGGAACTCTCCTTGCAGACTCCACCTTATAGGTACATTTGGTGTTTTGCACTGGGAAGAAATAGGATCCATCCTTAGCTGAGGCTTGAGGACTGATCCAGCCTCTCATGGCTTCCCTCCAAAGTAACTTAGGGTTGAGGGATCTATATGTGATGTCAAAACTTACTTTAAACCTCTAGTTTCGTGCTGTCATTTATTAGGCTGGGCCACCAAATCTTTGTTTCAATTTATCAGAAGCCAAGTGCATACTAGCGTCTTGTTTGTTGCCCATTGCCTATACTTTTCACCTGAGATGTGTGAGTTGGGGCCTTTTAAAAACTACTGAATTGTCTGAGCCTTGAAGACATTTCCAGGGAGAAGAGATAATCTCTCATTTCACCCACAGGCTGGTCTAATCATAACCTAAAGATGTCCTTGTTTAAGAACCCCATTATTTATTTTTAGTTTTTAATATAAATTAACATGTGGGTCATTGTATTTCTTCTTAAATGAGGAAATTCTAAATCTTATTGATCTAACCTTTGAAGCTTTAAAAAAGAGGAGAAAGAGGGTAGGGGTGGGAAACTGGCATACTGTGTGTATAGCACTGCCGATTGGCTAGGCCGCTGTGTCTCTGCTACAAATTAAAGAAATCCTAAAAGTTTTCCTTGGTCATAGAGTTGGGGAATGACAGGATTTTTCTTTGTTGTGAAACGTATGTACAGAGTAGACCATCTCTAGCCCTGTGGTGAAAGAGGTACACTCGAATGTTTGCATAAAGCAAGTGACAAATGACACTGTTTAAGTCCTCTTTTGTGTCTTAGAAGATCATTTTGAGGCTATTTTCACATTAGAGGGGATAAAAGCAGTGAAGACATGGAGTAAGTGTATTTTATTTTAGTAAGGAAAGGTAAGTTTAATCATATATGGGTTGGTTAGGTTATCTAAAAATTTGTCATCTTTCTATGGTCATATGCTGATGGTAGATTATGGCAGAGAAGGAAGAGGAAATGACAACCATTTTATTAATTGTCAATTTGATATTGAGTGACTGAATGTCTAAGAATCTCCAGAAAAAAACAGGCATCTATCATCCTGACCCAAGGCATATTTTAACATAACCTGGGAGAAGAGAGTAAGTACAAGTGAAAAAAAATTCTGCCCTAGTTTTGAGAAAGCCTGGCTGGAATTCTGACTGTCTTACATACATATGTGCAAGGTTAGCCTGCAAGATTCTAGTTTTTATTTACCAGTGTGCCAGAATCTGAAACAAGCTACTGGGAAGGAAGGTTTTTGTCCTTTAGTAAAACTCCCTGTATTTCAGCTGTAATCAAAGTTACCTCAAAGCAGGTGCTTTTTTTTTTTTTTTTGAGACAGAATCTCACTCTGTTGCCCAGGCTGGAGTGCAGTGGCACGATCTTGGCTCACGGCAACCTCCACCTCACAAGCAGCTGGGACTATAGGCGCGTGCTGCCACGCTCAGCTAATTTTTTGTATTTTTAGTAGAGACAGGGTTTCATTGTGTTGGCCAGGCTGGTCTCGAACTCCTGGCCTCAAGTGATCTGCTGGCCTTGGCCTCCCAAAGTGCTGGGATTACAGGTGTAAGCCACCGAGCTTGGCCAAGTGCTTAAAATAGTTAATGCTAATGCCACAGTCCAATTTAAATCTTTTCTTAGTTCTCAACTTTCCTTAATCTTAAAGCAGCATTCGGTTCTGAGCAGCTACACTCAGTCTCCACTAATGGCTGCTGAGACCGTATGTTTCCTCTCTCAATTCTCTGATCTATTTGCTTTCTCGTCATTCCTTGTTTTTTGTGTGTATTCCTTGACTTACCTCTTCTCCTGTCTTCATTAATTAGGTTAATTTTGGGGCCCCATGGTGTTTCACTTAAAAAGATTTGGCTGGGCGTGATGGCTCATGCCTATAATCCCAGCACTTTGGGAGGCCATAGTGGAGGATCTCTTGAGCCCAGGAGTTCCAGACCATCCTGGGCAACATAGCAAGACTCTATCTACAAAAAATAAAAAAAAATTAGCCGGGCCTGGTGGCATGTGCCTGTGGTCCTAGCTACTCAGGAGGCTGAGGTAGGAGGATCACTTGAGCCTGGGAGGTCGAGGCTACAGTGAGCCATGAACATGCTACTGCATTCCAGCCTGGGCAACAGAGTGAGACCCTGTCTCAAAAACAAAAACAAAAACTAGGCCGGGCGCGGTGGCTCACGCCTGTAATCCCAGCACTTTGGGAGGCCGAGGCGGGTGGATCACGAGGTCAGGAGATCGAGACCATCCTGGCTAACATGGTGAAACCCCGTCTCTACTAAAAATACAAAAAATTAGCCGGGCGTGGTAGTGGGCGCCTGTAGTCCCAGCTACTCGGGAGGCTGAGGCAGGAGAATGGCGTGAACCCGGGAGGTGGAGCTTGCAGTGAGCCGAGATCGCGCCACTGCACTCCAGCCTGGGCGACAAAGCAAGACTCCGTCTCAAAAAAAAAAAAAACAAAAACTAGTTTTAGTATTCATTAATTACGTATATGAGCACTGGTAGTCTAGTGTTTGTTCTTGTATACAGTGTTTTCTTAAATGAGATGATGCTATTTAATTCTGTTACTTGTTTTTTCAACTAATGGATCTTTTAAAGTTTTTTATTTAAATTTTTTGTGGGTACATATTAGGTACCTATACTTATGGGGTACATGAGATGTTTTTATAAAGGCTCAGCTAATGCATCTTGAATATCATGTATTCATAAAGATGACTGAAATAGTTTCTGGAACAAAGTCTGATAGAAAAAATACTCAATTCCTAATTTAAGTGTTAGAGACTTTAATGTAAGCTACCTAATCTGAACTAGTTTCATTGTTTGTGTGTGGGTACATGTTATGTGCTCCGTAAGGCATCTTTCAATTTGAAAATTTCATAATTGTAATTTCACTGCCTTTATAAATTGCTTTTTTTTTTTTGGAGGCAGGGTCTCTGTCACCCAGGCTGGAGAGCAGTGGCACAGTCATAGCTCACTGCAGCCTCGAACACCTGGGCTGAAGTGATCCTCCCTCCTTAGCCTCCCAAAGTGCCGGGATTACAGGCATGAGCTACTGCACCTGGCCCATAAATTGCCATACTTTTAAAGAGCCTATTACACAAAGTATCATCAGAATCATCCCAAGACTCATTTCCTGATTCCTAATTATTTAAAATTTTGCTTTTAGGTGAGGCATGGTGGCTCAAGCCTATAATCCCAGCACTTTGGGAGGCCAAGGCAGGCAGATCATTTGAGGTCAGGAGTTTAAGACCAGCCTGGCCAACATGGTGAAACCTGAAACCCCATCTCTACCAAAAAAATAAAAAAATTTAGCCAGGTGTGGTGGTGCGTGCCTGTAATCCCAGCTACTTGGGAGGCTGAGGCAGGAGAATCGAACCCAGGAGGCAAAGGTTGCAGTAAGCCGAGATCATGCCTCTGCACTCCAGTCTGGGCAACACAGTGAGACCCTGTCTCAAAAATAAATAGATAAAATGAAAAAATTGCTTTTAAATCATGAAACCATTCTGTTTTCTTTACTTGGAATGTTTTCTTCCCTGCTTAAAATCTGGCTTGTCTCAAATCTGAACTCCTCCATAAAGTCTTCCCTATTGGTTTCAGCTACTGAGGACCTTCAACCATCCTGGCTGCTTACCACGTAACTTCCTGAGTGATATACCACACCCCTTTATTATTTCAGATATTGTGTCTCTTAGGGACTGTTTTCTGAATTACCTATTGTCCCAGACATGAAGTTGCTCCTTGACAAATAGTTCCCCAAATGGCTGTACCTTCTTCTCCAGAACCCTTAGGAACTTTGTCCTCAGTTTCCCAAATTTCTAAGACTTCGGTGACTTAGTAAGGGATTTTTTTCCTTTTTTTTTTTTTTTTTTGAGACAGAGTCTCATTCTGTCTCCCAGGCTGGAGTGCAGTGCCTTGATCTCGACTCACTGCAGTTTCCACCTCCCGGGTTCAAGAAATCCTCCTGCCTCAGCCTTCTGAGTAGCTGGGACTCCAGGAGTGTGCTACCACGCCCGACTAATTTTTGTATTTTTAGTAAAGACAGGGTTTCACCATGTTGGCCAGGCTGGTCTCGAACTCCTGACTTCAGGTGGTCTGCCTGTGTGGCCTCCCAGAGTGCTGAGATTATAGGCGTGAGCCACCGTGCCTGGCCCCAATAATTCTTTTTTTTTTTGAGACAGTGTCTCACTCTGTTGCCCAGGCTGGAGTGCAGTGGCACAATCTCGGCTCATCACAACCTCTGCCTCCCCGGTTCAAGCGATTCTCCTGCCTCAGCCTCCCGAGTAGCTGGGGCTCAGGCGTGCGCCACCATGCCCGGCTAATTTTTGTATATTTATGGAAATGCCAAGAGATAGTTCAATCTGCCTCTCTGGCATGCCATGGACACCAGGTCTGACAAACTCTTTTACTCCTTAAAACAAATGCTCACCTGATCAATATGGGGAAATAAGCTGTATGGTACCATAATTTCTATTCTAAAAGGGAAAAGTATCTCTTTGGTATTGCTTTGGGAAACATTCTTTATAACTATCTTGCTATTTAAAAATTGACAATTATCCTTCCATAATTAAAACAGGTAGACAACATCCTGTGCCCTTTCATTTTTTTGTAAAATGTAACAAACTATTCAGCATTCTTGAAGCAACCTTTCAATAATGGAGATACTGGTGCTTCATATCAATCAGCTGTTTTGATTTTGTGGCTAAGTTCTTTATTTTAAAAAGACTATGTAAGTTAAAAATTTTTTTTTAACAATATCCCCAAATTAAGGTGAGTGTTGCCTTCAAAACCTACCCCACCATGTTTCCCAGAGGTCACCACTGAACAATTTGGTATCTCTCCAGGTAATACAATCTTCTGCAGCTTGGTTTTATCACTTAGTCTATCGTGGAGAGTGCCTATCTGAGAGGTAATGGATCTACACCATTCTTAGTGGTCACACGGTTGAAATTCTTAAGTGCTGTTCCATTAGAGATTTTTATGAGACTCAATACTGTTTCGGGAAAGTCTAATATTTAGGTCACCTTTCCAGTAAGAAATTTATAACATAAAGGATGTGTACACACCCACCTTCCCATTTTTTTTAGGAATCAGAGTGTGAAGTTAGTTGAGACTGACCTCCAACGAAGAAGCCTGTTTTCCACCAGCACTAAGGCTTTTATATATTTCTGATCCAAGAAGGTGACTTTTCCAGGATAGAGACTAAGAACATTTAGGAAGGTGTGTTTGTAAAATAGCCGAAGGTTTATATTGAAGCACCCTCTTCTCTGTCCCCTAATGTGCAATCTGAATGAATGGAAGTCAAGAAAGCAAACTAAAACTATAATTAAAAGGCACAATTACTCATACAAACTCCATTATACTTCATGGTTTGTTCACATAATGGCTTTGATGATATCATATATCCCATGTGCTGTGATAAAATAAGAACTAGACTAGATCAATCAACCAGAGGCCAGTTTATTGATGATAATGAATGAAGACTGCAATTGCAAAGAGGGCTAAAATACTCATGCTGCTGGAATATATATCCGCTCCTATAAAAAAGGTGATATAAGTTAAAATGCTATTATAAGTTTGCTTGGTTGTTACGGAGTTAGGAGATGTGATATCTTACTCATGCTTTTTACTATAGGCACATACCTTCCAAGGAGACCAGAACAGTCCCTCTCTGCACCCTGACCCCCCATGTCCCCACCCCAAACAGTGCTAAAGGGTACACACAGTGTAATCATTTGGCTCCACTTTTCCCAGAGTTTGCATATAAACTACTTTCCTTCTGTTAAGTATCTGGCATACAGTAGGCTCTCTCTGTCATCATACTCTGTACCTAATTATAAAGCAAATGGATGATAAAGTATTTATAAATTTTTTCTTTTGACTTTTGACAACACAATTTCAGACTTACAGAAAAGTTGCAATAGTACAAATAATTCCCAGATCCCCTCTACCCAGATCCCCCAAAGGTTAACATTTTACCACATTTGATTTATCCTTCTCCTTCTGTCTGTCTGTCTCTCTGGCTCTCAATCTGATAGGTCAAAACTTTTGAGTGTAAATCTTAAAGTGACATTGTATTCTAGTCCCTCCACAGCTAGCAAAATTGTTTCTTTTTCGCTCTTAAAGCAAGAAGGCTGCAATAAGCATTTTCTTCTTCCTTTTAAGTTCATGCCAGGTGAATTGTTCAGTATCATGGGAAAAATAATACTTGTGGGTTACAAATAATGTCTCCTAATTCTAAATTGAATTAGGCTTCTAGTCTAATTCCTTATATTCTTGGTAATTTGAAAACTAAGTCTGTTGTGAATTACCAAAAAGGAGCTGCTCTCCATTTGAAGTTTTCAGTATTGCAGTAGGAGTTTCAACAAAATATGCACTGATTACTTGTTCTTGTAACTTTGTAAAAGCTTGAGAACAGATTGACCTCTGTTGGCTCCTACGGGGTAACAGCTAAGGTTTATTCATTTACTTGTTTCTAGAAACATTGTATCTATTAGGATTTATTCCAAGCAACTCTGTATTAGATGGCTTAAAAGAAAAAAAAGAGAGATGTGCTATCTATCGCTTTTGAAGCTCTGTAGTGAGGCACACTGACCTCATTTGTTTTTAGATTGCTGTACAATTTACAACCACCAAAGTGTGCAAATCATAAGTACAAATCATGGCTTAGTGACTACTGTGTGTGTATATCCATGTAAGCATAACTGTGTCAAGGTATAGAACTCTTCTAGCTCCCAGCAGGCCTCCTCATCACTACCTCTACACAAATCTTTAAACCATACCATTCATCAATGTCTGCCATTTTTACTTCATTGAATTCCCTGTAACATGACTGTATCATGTCTTTTATCATTTTAAATTTTCAGTTCCTTGGCAGACACTTGGGATTAGAATGGAACTAGTATTTTAAGTCCTTCAGTTAATTCATAAAAGTTATTTATTGTTTTTTAGTTTCTATCTTATTTCCTGGACCAGAATATTAGAAGCTTGTGTTTCATCTAGAAGTCTTTTATTAGTCTCTTTTGTCATCTAAATTTATAACATAGATGCCATTCCAAATCTTTGTGGCAACACAAGACCAAACCTCCAGTACTGAAATAAATGTGGCATTTATAAAGGAAGTTCTTTATCTGGAGTGCTCTCTCCCAATCTATTAACCAGAAATATAAAGTATATAATAAATAATTTAGGTAAAGGTGAAAATCTCCCTGTGATAGTTTGCATTTGCCTTTTATTCTCCTGGAGAGGGAAGGGAGGACAGCAGATACATTTGATCTTTTATTTCCTGAAATTTCTCCAAGACAGCTTTTGCAGATTAATTTTATCCTCTGGTTAAAATAAAATTCATGTCCCAAAGCCATTATAAAATTCTGGGTCTCCAGCCTTTCCTTAGGGCTCTGGTTCAGTATCTTGAAATACTGCAATATTTATAGTGTTATGGAAAGTTCTTTTTCATTTCTGATGTTTTTATGTTTAAAAAACTTGCTGTTATTATTATCCTCTGGTAAGTAGGCACTGAAGGAAAATCCCTACTGCTGTCATCAAAGCCACATTTTCCTCCAAGACCGGCTTTGACTTGACTGAATTTTATTTCGAATGTAAAGATGCAGGCTGGGCGCAGTGGGTCAAGCCTGTAATCCCAGCACTTTGGGAGTCCAAGGTGGGAGGAACCTGGGACTTCGAAAACAGCTTGGGCTACGTAGGGAGACCTGTCTCTTAAAAACAAACAAAAAAAATTAAGAGTGGTGGCCTGCACCTGTATAGTCTCAGCTACTGGGGAGGCTGAGGCTGGAAGATCGCTTGAGCCAGGGAGGTGGAGGCTGCGGCCAGCTGCAACTCTTCCACTGCACTCCAGCCTGGGCTATTGGGCGACAGAGCAAGATCCTGTCTCAAAAAAGATAAAGTATGTCATATCTTAATAAAAGTGCAGATTAATCACTAGGTACCAATTCATTTATCAGTGTTACACACCAAGAACAAAAGCTCTTCCTAAACTTAGGGGGAGAATTTCAGGGCTTTAGGAATTTGAAACCGTCTTCACAGTTCCTTCCCAGTCTTATTTAGGCCAGCTGTAGGCCATAGGCTAGAGCTTGAAGCCGTCTACCAATATCTCACTCACAGGACTGTCCTTAATGCACGAATACCTTTCCTCGAGCAAACTGCTTTTCCCTCTTAGACCTTGTAGCCAGATCATTTTACCAGCAAAAGTCTCAGACATCTCCTGTGAATAAAAGCTTACATTCTTTCCTTGCCAGTAGAAAAAAGGGGAACACGTAAGCATACGTGGCAAATTGCAAAGAGGGATGCACTGTACGAGCTGGTCAGATTGTTAATGAGGGCAATCCAAACAGAAGAGATTTGAGTGCGAAGGGAATATGGATCAGTGATTAAAAGGTGGTGTGAGAGGGAGAAAGCTTTGTAAACGATGGCGCTCTTTAGTATTGCTATTGGGGGGATCTAGGCAGGGGAAGAAGCAGGTGAAAGCGTTTTAGGCTTCGGCCTCCTCCTGTCGTCCTTAGCTGTCCCAGGCCAGGGCCATTCTATTCGCCCAGGTGTAGTCAACTCTGCTGCCCTAGACTTGCCCACTGAACCCATGCCTCAGACTCACCTTTCCCCGCTGCCCGGAAGCCAAGTCGCTACCACCTGCTTGAGCAACTCCCACCGCGCAGGCTCAGAAGTTAACGCTCTCCCGCCTTTCCCCGCTGCGCTACCTTCTGAGCAGGCGCAGCGTCTCCGATCCGTTCCCTCGCCGTGGCTCGACCCCGGTGAGAGCAAAGGCCGCTCCGCGCGTCGCGTTTTTGACCCATGACGGCGGCGCGCAGTCTGACGCGACAGATTGCGTCACTTCCGCCCCCTCCTGGGAGGCGGCGCTGGGCCGGTGGCAAGCCCCCGGAGGGAGCCGCAGTAGTACGACGGAAGATGGCGACGAGCGGCGGCGAAGAGGCGGCGGCAGCGGCTCCAGCGCCCGGGACCCCGGCAACGGGGGCGGACACGACCCCGGGCTGGGAGGTGGCTGTGCGGCCCCTGCTGTCCGCGTCCTACTCCGCCTTCGAGATGAAGGAGTTGCCGCAGCTGGTGGCCTCAGTCATCGAGAGGTACCGGGCGGCGGCTCTGGCGGGCGACGCTGTGGGAGGGGGAGGGGATTTCGAGCCGGATCGTCTGGACCCGCTTTCCAGGCCGCCCCCTGCCCCCTTTGAGGATCCCCGCCACAGCCACGGCTTCGGGGTCCCGGGCCCCGGGAGACTAGGGCTTGCCTGGGTTTCCCTCCGCCAACGCATGTAAATCACCTCTACCTCAGTTTCCCCTCTCGAGCAAAACTTTAGCGGCCTCCCTGCGGGAGGGCGTGGCCGGACACGGTTGAGAGTGAGATGCATTCGCCCTCTTAAGGGAATGTTCACGGGGCTGCCCCTTGGGTCAAGTCACAGATGAGTTTGCATTTCTCGCCCGCACTCATCCTCCTAGCCTGGGCCGGAGCGGAGCCGTACGGTATAATTTAATAACGGTCTCCCCGCGGTGCTGTAATCAGTGGGGGCACGTGCTATTTCTGTGACTGAAGCCACTAGCTACATTGATGACCTCTTTTTACGTTGCACTCCTTGTGCATTCCTACTGTATCGGTCTTTGATTAAAAACATTTCAGTGTGTGAGTCTGAGAGATCATTTTCCCAGAGGATGTGTGGTGTGTGTGTTCTCTTGCTGCCTCCCATCCCCCTCGCATTAAAATATCATCACATTCTTTTACAAACGGTACTATCTGTTGGTTTCCTTTTGTGTGTTTTTGTCTTTTTGCACAGCGATTCTTAGCTAGTGACAGTTATGTAGGTACAAAGATGGTGATCTCAGAGTGCCTGCCTTTTCCTGACATACTGTGCTCAGAGCAGTCTTTCATTAGTTTAATGGTAGACTTTTGCTTTTAAAGCCAGACTGACTTTCATTTTTCTAGCCATACCTCATTTCAGCAACTCCCTGCAATTGTTAACTGGGTCATTTTAGCTTCACGATGACAAGGGTATATCTAGCTGCTATCCAAAGGTTAGAAATTGCTATTTGTTACTCAAAGGAGGCCCATGGTTTGACAAATTGTTTTTGTGCTTTTTCTTGTTGTAGACTTGTAATCCTTTGGATGCAGAGTTTTTAACAAATTATAATAACATAACGGTTGAGTTTGGTAACTTCACAGTCAGCTTTACAGACGGATTTTGCTATCTAATCATCAGGCCAGGAATGTTCTGAAGATGTAAACAGGTTTCAAATATACTACTTTCAAATTACGTAGCTGCTTTTTGTTTTAAACATTTGGATTGGCAGTATTTTTCCTGACTCATACTCATGTTACGTAGAATCAGTAACGTTCCAGTCTTTTTAGAGCATTTGCTTTTATGTTTTTCTGGACATGAGCTGGATAGGTTATAAAATATTAGTAATTTGTTGACACCCTTCCATAAATCCTGTATTCTGGGGCCACCTTTAAAGCTGTAATACTTAAGGAACACCCTCCAACCAAATACATCACTAGGTTTGAGTTTTGCCATATATGTGGTAGTGGTCTTTGCCATACCCTCTGTTTGTACAAATAATCAAGAGTTGTATTTGTAGACATTAATAAGATCTCTCTTTATGGCTTAGAAAATAAGTCCAAACTGATGGGTCTTTGGTAACGCATTTATTGGAAGGCAAGATCTCTTTTTTTTTTTTTTTGAGACGGATTCTTGCTCTGTCACCCAGGCTGGAATGCAGTGGCGCCATCTCAGCTCACTGCAAGCTCCACCTCCCAGGTCCACACCATTCTCCTGCCTCAGCCTCCCAAGTAGCTGGGACTACAGGTGTGTGCCACCACGCCCAGCTAACTTTTTGTATTTTAAGTAGAGACGAGGTTTCACCATGTTAGCCAGAATGGTCTCCATCTCCTGACCTTGTGATCCACCCGCCTTGGCCTCCCAAAGTGCTGGAATTACAGGCATGAGCTACCGTGCCCAGCCGGAAGGCAAGATCTTTTAAGTCTTCTGGTTTTTGGAGCTCAGTTAGCTTTGAAAGCCTATGTGTCCTCTGCAGGCTGTGTGAGAGGAGTATGATCTAAAGAAAAATTTCCAGAAGAAATACCTGGCTTACAAGTTCTTTACAGTGAGAACAGCTAAACGTATCAAGTGTTCAGTTTGTTATAAAGCAGGTGTTGGCAAACGTCCTGTAAATGGCCAGATAGTAGATAATTTTGGGACATGTGGTCTCTGTCTGGACTGTTCAACTCTGCCATCATTGTGTGAAAGCAGCCACACACCATACATAAATGAATGGGCATGGCTGTGTTTAAAATTGTATCTATGGGCACTGAAATTTGAATTTCATGTAATATTTACATGTCACAAACTATTCTTTTGATTTTTTTTTTTTTTCAACCACTCTTAGCCGTACAAAAACAGGTGACTTCCTGGATTTGGCCTGCAGGCCATAGTTTGCCAACCCCTAGCTTGGATCACACAAATTATACCCTGCTATCATTATTCTGGTTTTCAAAAGTTTTATTTATTTATTTATTTATTTTTTGGAGACAGAGTCTTGCTCTGTCACCCAGGCTGGAGTGCAGTGGCATGATTTTACCTCATTGCAACCTACGCCTCCCAGGTTCAAGTGATTCTTGTGCCTCCGCCTCCCAAGTAGCTGGGATTATAGATGTGCGCCACCAGACCTGGCTAATTTTTGTATTTGTAGTAGAGACGAGGTTTCACCATGCTGGTCAGGCTGGTCTTGAACTTCTGACCTCAGGTGATCCGCCCGCCTTGGCCTCCCAAAGTGCTGGGATTACAGGCGTGAGCCACACTGCACCCAGCCCAAAGGTTTTATTTATTTGTCTTTCTAAAAAGTAAAGGTCTCAGAATTGTGGGAGTATGTCTTGCATAGGAAGCTATAGTACCAGATCAAAGCCAACACTGTAGATGCTGAGGTGGGCCTTGTTTTCTAGCTAATCAGAGGCTGAGATGTCTAGGCTGCCACTTTAGTTGTGTGTTGCCACTCCCATCTTCTGCAGTTTCCTGGTTTTTTTCTCTTGTTAAACCTGCCATGTTTTTCTTCCTTGTCACCGGGGACCATCTGTTTTTCTGTTGCAGTCTACTACTCTCTGCTTGCTTTTTTGATGTCCTGGCTCCATCATGCCAGCTCTTACTTTCTACCTGGTAGCCTGCTTAGCCATTGTATTTATCTCTTGACTATTGAGAATGATGACGTGCTCGAGAGTCCTCAGTGCACCACATTCTACCTTCTTTTATAGTTGAAATTGACCTTTTGAAGAAAAGGTAGATTAAACGTTCCTAGGTCTAACCCCTGTTTCTTAAGTTTGACTTTGCAACCAAACTGAAATAGAGGAGGAATCGATCAACATGGATGAGTTGGAAAGCATACTCTCAAGTCATTGGATGTTTTAAAAGAAAAAGATATCTGAATTTATTTAAAGGGAAGATTTTTCTCTATAGCATGTAGCTAGCTAGCGTGTCTTTTAGTAGTAAAGTCTACTAAAATATTTTTTCTTTTTTAAGAGACAGGGTTGGCTGGGCACAGTGGCTCACACCTGTAATCTCAGCACTTTGGGAGGCCAAGGCAGGCGGATCACCTGAGGTCAGGAGTTTGAGACCAGCCTGGCTAACATGGTGAAACGCTGTTTCTACTAAAAATACAAAAAATTAGCTGGGCGTGGTGGCGCGTGCCTGTAATGCCCATAATCCCAGCTACTCGGGAGGCTGAGGCAGGAGAATTGATTGAACTGGGGAGGGGAAAGTTACAGTGAGCTGAGATCGCACCATTGCTAGGGCAACAAGAGCAAAACTCCATCTAAAAAAAAAAAAAAAAAAAGAGAGACAGGGTCTCCTGTTAGCTGGGCTGGAGTACAGTGGGATGATTATAGCTGACTATAGCCTCAAACTCCTGGGCTCAAGGGATGCTCCTATTTCAGCCTCCTGAGTAGTTACAGTAGCTAGCTAGATTACAGGCTCCCACCACCAGGCCCAGCTTAAACTCTTTTTTAACACTGTTACTTATTACATAGTTTAAAGAACATTTTAAACACACTGTTACTTTTCCAAGCCAGAAATGGAGCAGAACTAGCTCAATGGAGCACATGCCGTCCATGGGGTTAGTTACTATAATCATTGCTGAATGTAGCCTTCTCTGTTAAGGTACAGATAATTCGTTTCTTAACTCTGTGCAAGATACGCTGGTGAGCATGGTTATCATTTGACAATTTGATTGACTCTTTGTAGATAAAAAGAAATATGCTCCTTCTCTCTCAGCCAATTCTTTCTGAGCTGACCTGGCCTTTTTAATGATAAACCTGTTCGAGGTTTCTGTTTCCAGATATTCGCTAGAATTTAGGGCAAAGACACCTACTTTGGAAGGGGGAGACTGTTACAACATTCCCATTAGATAATGCACAGTCATTTCCTAAAAGTCTTGAAGGGAAGAAAGGGATGCACTAATGCTGTGATCTTCTGAATTTGTAAGCAGTAGGATGCAAATTGATAATTGACCTACAGGAAAAAAAAATAAAAAGCCCGCCACCAAAAGATAGATTATGATTGTGAGATTAGTCTTTGTGACTACTGTTTCTATGTCTTAGTATCACATTAACCACAGATTTGTCAAGAGTATGAGGGAAGAATCTGAAAGACAGTTTTCAGTTCTTTAGTTAACATGCAGCAGATTATAGATAGAAAGATAGGAATAAGCATAATGGATTCTATATATACTAGAGAGTACATGAAACTGATGAGGGGAAAGGAGCTTGTGGAATTTTTACCATTTACAAAAAAGATTGATAGTATGATATTGAAGAGGGAGAAGGGAGGTGAATCCTTAGTCTTTTATGATGCCCCTCCTCAGATTCCATTTCTTCCTAAAAAGAGCTAGATTTTTCCAGACCCTGCCAGTTCTTTTTTCACTTACACATCAAATTGGATTTCTCTGACCTGTCTGCTTAGCTGCTGTTTCCCTTTGTACTCTGCATCACATTTATTTGGTATAGAGTATAAAAGCTTCAGCTTCTCTGTCTATCCGCAGTGTTTCACGCTCAGCGGTGCTGTTGTTGCAGTTCATTAGGAGCGACAGGTGATTCAGGAAGATGCTTGACCAACCAGAGCAAAGATGTACTTTCACCTCTCTTTATTTTCCTTCCTGTGCTTATATTTGCTTCCATTTCTTCATTCTTCTCCTTCCTACTTAACTTTTTGGTCCTTTGTTCCATTTTTCCATTTCTTATTCTCTGGTGTCTTGGTGTCTTAACATTTTCTCAGGGCATGAGGGTGAGGTTGGAAATTATGGCAGCACATCCCTATTAGCTGACTCATGCACACTGTTTCTTTAAAATCAAGAGATATGACAATGTCCATTACTTCTCTGTTTCCTCCTTCAAATCTTCAAAACCAATTTTTCCCAGGTTTATCCTTAGTTGCCCAATGCACATTATAAGTAGAGCTGAAGACCGTTCCATTTTTCCTCTGCCAATGTCTGTCTTTCCCCAAAATGCATTCTTCCTGTTTCTTTATTGGAATAAGGATGTTACGTATTTCTAGGGGAGGAAGTTGGGTTCATTAGATCACAATAGGATGACACTGAACCAGGCAATTAAATGAGTTTACTCCTATATATATATATATTTTTATATATTTCATTATCTGAATGGGTATGAAAGCAATAGGCTAAGTCCATCCTTTGGGTGGGCAGTATTTTTCTTAGATTTGGTAAACCTGTTCAGCTGGAAAAAGTGGGGATAAGCAGCTCTGAACTTTGGAAATAAATCAGGAACTTTGGAAATAAACCCAGTAAAATAACATCAAATGACAGAGTGGGAAAGCCTTAGAAAAACAAATAAGAAAGTATAAGGGTGGGGCCAGGCGTGGAGGCTCATGCCTGTAATCCCAGCACTTTGGGAGGCCAAGGTGGTGGATCATGAGGTAAGACCAGCCTGACCAACATGGTGAAACCCCATCTCTACTAAAAAAAAAATACAAAAATTAGCCGGGCGTCGTGGCACGCACCTGTAATCCCAGCTACTCAGGAGGCTGAGGCAGGAGAATCGCTTGAACCTGGGAGGTGGCGGTTGCAGTGAGCTGAGATAGTGCCACTACATTGTAGCCTGGGCGACAGAGCGAGACTCTGTCTCAAAAAAAATAAAGTATAAGGCTGGAAGTAAAGGAAAAACTAAGTATGTGAGGTAGAAACGGGGATTTAGTAGGGAGTTTTCTGCTGTACATGTGAGCCTTAAAACTGTGTTTAGTCACCAGCAACTTTTGAGTGCTGCTTGTTGTGGAAAGGTTTTTATTTTCTCCTTTTTATGTACCCTGACAAATGGAAAATGACCCTTAGTGGGCAGGAGGATCCTTGCACACATCATAGATGCTCCATAAATATTTTTTTCTTGGTGAAGGAGTTATTCTAAGTTAGGGACTAATCTTTGATACATACCCATTTATCCTTGATCTGCATATAGCAAAGTGCTCGCAATGCCAGACTCTCAAGTGTTATTCAAGGTGATTCATCACCGACATTGGCACCTTCCAAATAGTGACTTGTCCTTTTGGCTCCTGTGTTCATTTGGCAGGCAGATAGTCTTGCAGGCAGTGAATGGAGTGTTCACTCTGTTTACATTTCCCTTCTTAGGTTGATACTTTTTTTTTTTTTTTTTTTTTGAGTTGGAGTCTCACTCTTTTGCCCAGGCTGGAATGCAGTGGCACAATCTCAGCTCACTGCAACTCCACCTGCCGGGTTCAAGCAATTCTCATGCCTCAGCCTCATGAGTAGCTGGGACTACAGGTGGGTGCCACCACACCTGGCTAATTTTTGTATTTTTATTAGAGATGGGGTTTCACCATATTGGCCAGGCTGGTCTCGAACTCCTGGCCTCAGATAATCCACCAGCCTCTGTCTCCCAAAGTGCTGGGATTACAGGCTTGAGCCACCAGCTACAATGCGTCCCACCATAGGTTGATACTTCTTGCTGGGGATTGACTCACTAAGTAAACTGTTCAACCACACTTGTTCTTTCCATTTAATAAAATATATTTTAGTCTTTGCTTTACCTTCATGTTTCTTTCTTTTTTTTTTTTTCTGAGACGGAGTCTCGCTGTCACCCAGGCTGGAGTGCAGTGGCCCGATCTCGGCTCACTGCAGCCTCTACCTTCTGGGTTCAAGCAATTCTCTACCTCAGCCTTCTGAGTAGCTGGGATTACAGGCGCGTGCCACCACCTGCTAATTTTTGTAATTTTAGTAGAGACAGGGTTTCACCATCTTGGCCAGGCTGGTCTTGAACTCCTGATCTCGTCATCCACCTGCGTGGACCTCCCAAAGTGCTGGAATTGCAGGCATGAGCCACCACACCTGGCCAGCCACCATGCCCGGCCCATGTTTCATCAATTGTGGATTAGCACCTGATTTGATAGAATGACTTTAAATGTATCCAGCCTTTAAACCTAGCTGGCCTCTAGATTTTTTCAGAAGAGGGCATTTCCCCAGCTAAGGATAAGGGATGTGGTTAAAAGAAAAAAATCACCGACTCTTTTGTGATCTCGCTTTAGTCTACAGTCAGGGGGATGGTGTGGGGGATAACTCTGTTATCCAGTGAATTTTGGACTTTAGCACTGATCATATGACTTCTTATCTTGAGTTGTTGATTCCTTTTAAGTTACTGCATTACAGGCCAGCCTTATTTGGTCTAAAATTGGTTACTTTAATCTGTATTCCCACTAACAGTATATTGAGTATTCTGGTCTGCCCCTTTTTGGCTATCAATAATGAAGGCATATTAGCTGTTGGTCTTTGCCAGTCAGTAATATAGAACAGATTGATATCCTGTTAGGTCTTTACTTGCATTTCGTTAGTTCTGCTTGACTTTGAAAATGTTTTCTGTTTGTTAGTCTCTGCTTCTTCCCTAGCCTGATGACCTTGAATGAGATATTTAATTTTAATTCTCTAAGCTTCACCTTCCCAATCTTTTTTTGAGATGAAGTCTTGCTCTATCACCCAGGCTGGAGTGCAGTGGTTCAATATCGGCTCACTGCAACCTCTGCCTCCCAGGTTCAAGCAATTCTCCTGCCTCAGCCTCCTGAGGAGCTGAGACTATAGGCACGTGCCACCACGCCCAGCTGATTTTTGTATTTTTAGTGGTGACGGGTTTTCACCATACTGGCCAAGCTGGTCTTGAACTCCTGACCTCAGGTGATCCGCCTGTCTCATCTTTCCCAGTCTTGAAGGGGAGTAGGTTGATGATACTATCTACCAGGTAGTAAGGATTAAATAATGTAATATCCATAAAGGGGTATCTGGCACATAGTAAGCGCTAAGCAGATGCTGGCTGAATCATTATTATTTTTACAGTGAATCAGAAATCCTGCACCATGAGAAGCAGTACGAGCCATTCTACTCATCTTTTGTTGCACTTTCCACACACTATATTACAACAGTTTGCAGTCTGAGTAAGTATTCCACTCTTGTCCTTCCCTTCTGAGGGCTTGTGAATAGGGGGATTGTTTATCCTCTCGTTAGTGTATCTGAAAAAGTTGTTAATGAAGTCTAGGTTTTAGCACTCCTAAGCTGCTCACCCAAGAGTAGAGACAACTGTCAGCTAGGATGAGGCTCCAGAGGTTCCCTTACCTAGGCTAACCAAGTGGAATTTTAAAACTACTTGGCTTGGACACCTGCTTTATAAGTATTAAGTCCACCTCCTTTCCCTTCTTAATCCAAAGCATTTTATTGATTTCTCATGTAATTACTGGTGTGTTAATTTCCCTGGGGGGAAGGCGGTGGTGGATACTGACCTCTGGAGTTAGCAGCCACTCAAGGTTCTATTCCTTATTTGGTTTTGGTGAGGATGTGGATTCTCCTTTGTGTTCTCTGGTATATGAAGGGATTTCAACTTCAGTTCTCCATTTTCTTCATTTTTCTACCCCCAAAATGGCTAAGCCCTATTTTACATTTCTGAATTTTTACATTTGTCTAAAATCTTGACTCAAATAGTTCTGAAGAATTCTAATTATTTTAAATTTGCTTTTTTAGAGACAAGGTCTTGCTCTGTCACCCAGGCTGGAGTGCAGTGGCGTGATCATAGCTCACTGCATCCTTGAAGTCCTGGGCTCTAGTGATTCTCCTGCCTTAGTCTCCTCAGTCCTAGCTGGGACTACAGGCACAAGCCACCAAGCCCAATTAATATTTTGTAGTGACAGGGTCTCCCTATGTTGCCCAGGCTGGTCTGGAAGTCCTGGGCTCAAGCAGTCCTCCCAGCTTGGCCTCCCAAAGTGCTGGGATTACAGGCAGGAGTCCCCATATTTGTTTATTTGAACAGTTTGCTAAGCAAGTAAACTGAAAGGACACTGAAGAATTAGTGTATTTTTTGTGTGGCCCAAGACAGTTCTTCCAGTTGCTGAGTAATCCTTCAGTGTCCAATACTGTTTATTATAAGCTCTGGCTACTGGCAGAAGAATCAGTTTTAGCTTGGAGAAACTTTATGTAAGGAAGTCATTTTATTTTTTTAAGTTATACTTAAAAATTTTATCCATTTATTTATTTATTTTGAGATCGGGTTATGAGACTAATTTTTGTATTTTTGGTAGAGATGGGGTTTGACCATGCTGGCCCAAGCTGGTCTCGAACTCCTGGGCTGAAGTGATCCACCCGCCTCAGCCTCCCGAAGTGCTGGGATTATAGGTGTGAGCCACTATGCCTGACCAGGACGTCATTTTAGAATCCATGGGAATACTACTACAATAGTAGTATTGTCTAGTGCAAGCTTGTCCAACCCACAGCCTGAGGACCATGTGATGGCTTTGAATTTGGCCCAACACAAATTCATAAACTTTCTTAAAACATTATGAGATTTTTTTTTTGCCTTTTTTTTTAAAGCTCATCAGCTATTGTTACTGTTAGTGTATTTTTTGTGTGACCTAAGACAATTCTTCCAGTGTAGCCCAGGGAAGCCAAAAGATTGCACACTCCTGGTTTAGTGGTTAAGAGCATGAACTCTAGAGGCTGACTGCCTGGATTTAAACCTAGCTATGTGACTTTTGTCAAGTCATTTAGTTAGCTCAGCTGTTAAAAATGGACAGGGATAATATGAATATCTGCCTCATAGAATTGGTTTAAGAATTAAATGAGTTAATACCTTTGAAGTGCTTGGCACTGGTGTGATGTAAGTATTTCCTATTATAGTTATCCTAATTTCTAGTAAATATGAGATAAATTGATCTGGTAGTTATTGATGTCAAAATGCCTTTGTTTACCCCTTGGGTTTTTGGCTCTGAATAATTGTTACGATATTGGGAATGTTGGACATAGAGCTCAATACTTACTTTGCTTAATTTATTGACCAACGCTGAGCAGTCTGAAATTGAGTAATGTTTATTACTTTCTCAGTTCCCCGGAACCAACTTCAGTCAGTGGCAGCAGCCTGTAAAGTTCTAATTGAGTTTTCTCTCCTGCGTCTGGAGAATCCAGATGAGGCTTGTGCTGTGTCCCAGGTGAGAGTGATGGGCCCATTTCTTGCCCTATTCTGAAGCAGTGTTGTGACTGACTAGTGGAATAGAGTAGAGGTCAGTGAACTTTTTCTGTAATAGGCCAGATAGGAAATCATTTGCAGGCTGTATGTTATCTGTTGCAGCTAGTTAACTATGCCTTTTTAGTGTGAAAGCAGCCATGGATTAATGTATAAATGATGAACATGGCTGTGTTCCAGTAAACTTTATTTACAAAAACAGGCAGTGTTTGAATTGGAGCTGTAGTTTGCCAGCCTCTGGTACATGGGGCTACAGAGTCTTCTCAAAGGTTGCAAACTTACATACCTGCAGGGGCCAGGTAGGTAACAGAAAATGAGTAAAGTGTGCTAGTTGAGAAGATTGCAGGCCCCAACTAAAGGGGCTAACCACTATTTGGCTCTGGGTTATTACTGCCATGCAGGAATGGAGGTGCAAGGTTGCTATACTGTGAATTATTTGAGCGTGAGAATTTCAGATTTGCATGTGAATCTTTTCATTTCCTTCAAATTTTAAAAAAATATTGTGAGAACAATAAGACAAATCTGTAAGCTACATACGGTCTAAGGACATCAGCTTGCAGTCTTTGCTTTAGTGTTTATATGAACCTAAATTTGGCCCTGTGCCAGTTAGAATTTCCAAAAGAGTAGAATTTTCTGAAAGATCTATTTGCATTTGTTTTCTTTTCAGAAACACTTGATTCTCCTAATCAAGGGCCTGTGCACTGGCTGTAGCCGACTAGATAGAACTGAAATTATCACATTTACAGCAATGATGAAATCTGCCAAGCTGCCCCAAACAGTGAAGACACTTTCAGACGGTGGGTGTTCCTTTGACAGATCTGATCACATGACCACCCCCATGGCACCTTTTCCATGGCACCTTTGCCTTCTAGTGGCACTTTCCTCAGCCCTTTTTTTGCCTTTGTATTTTACAGTGGAAGATCAGAAAGAGCTGGCCTCACCAGTAAGCCCTGAGTTGAGGCAAAAGGAGGTACAGATGAATTTTTTGAACCAGCTGACCTCAGTTTTTAACCCTAGAACTGTAGCATCACAACCTATCAGTACACAGACTCTGGTGAGTTTCTTTAGTCAAATGTCTTCTTCTCTGTGGGTTTTGTTAAGATGATAACACTAGGGGAGAAAAAGTGATGTATTTTATGTTTGTGATATAAAATGATATACATGTCTGTGGGACAAAAGAAATTGAGGAATACAAAATAAAACAAGTAAAATTCACCCCAACTCCTTCTTCTGTCCACGGTTATTACTGTTTTGACGACCATTCTAGGCTTCTCTCAATGCAAATTAACAAATGTAAGGTGTATGTACAGTTTTCTATATAAAGGCATCACTCCATTTTGGTTATAGAACATATATATATTTTAAAGCTGTATATTTTTTCCCTCCTCCTGAAAATGTAACCTGTATTTTCTCCAACATGAGTAAGGAATTTTCCCTTCACTAACTGGGGAGTCTGGAGAGTATCCGTGCAGCTACTGCTCACTTTTGACAGTTGGTTTGGTGAAGAGATAATAGTATCTTGACAGGCCTTATGTTTCTTTTCAGGTGGAAGGAGAAAATGATGAGCAGTCATCTACAGATCAAGCCTCAGCTATCAAAACCAAGAATGTGTTCATAGCTCAGAACGTGGCTAGTCTTCAAGAGCTTGGTAAGACCCCCAACTGTTATCAGAAAGCTGATTTCTGGGCTGTCAAAAATTCCTTAAGTGTGCTTCTGTCATATGGATAAGAATCAAGCATCAGACAAAGGCCTGTTTGTAAGGTTGTGGTTTTCATTCATTTAGGTGGCTCGGAGAAGCTACTGCGTGTATGTTTGAACCTGCCATATTTCCTACGCTATATCAATCGGTTCCAAGATGCAGTTTTAGCTAATTCCTTCTTCATAATGCCTGCAACAGTAGCAGATGCCACTGCTGTTCGTAATGGGTAAGGTGCTTCACAGTGCACATGCTTTACTTTTTTTGTTTTTGGGACAGGGTATTGTTCTGTCACCCAGGCTGGAGTGCAGGGGTGCAGCCTCGGTTCACTGTAACCTCGTCTCCTGGCTCAAGCAGTTCTCCCACCTCAGCCTCCTGAGTAGCTGGGACTACAGGCACACACCACCGTGGCTGGCTAATTTTTGTATTTTTTGTAGAGTCGGGGTTTTGCCTTGTTGCCCAGGCTGGTCTTGAACTCCTGGGCTCAAGCAATCCTCCTGCCTTGGCCTCCTGAAGTGTCGGAATTATAGGCGTGAGCCACTGTGCCGGGCCCATGCTGATAATTTCTTTAACTGTCACATTATAGAAGTGAATGATTCTAAGAGACACTTGTTGATCTCTGTCATGTTCCAGCTTTCATTCATTGGTGATTGATGTAACTATGGCATTGGATACCCTTTCTCTACCTGTGTTGGAACCTCTCAATCCTTCTCGTCTACAAGATGTGACAGTCCTCAGCCTAAGTTGTCTGTATGCAGGTGAGAAGTTATTATATCTGGTCTCATTTTCTCAGTCAAGCAGAGATATACTTTCAGGAAACCATGAAAATCCTCCTGAATACTCTACTCATCCCCCTTTACTTGCTCCCTTCTCTCGAGGATCATCTAACGTCGCATCAAGGTGAAATGAGGTCTCAATAGGAATCTTTGTAAATGGTCCTGTTGTTTCACTGCTGCCATTGCGTTATAGGCATATTTGATTTTATAGTATGTGCAGATACTAAATATTTACTATATGAAAAGCAAATTGCCTAAGACTGTTGAGATACTGAGATGAACTACATGTAGTCTCTGCCCTCAAGGAGCCTACATCTGAGCAGCAGAGAACACATAAGGCTAAATAGTATAATATAAAACAGTATTAAAGGCAATAGAAGTATAGAATATTTTCGGTACACAGAGAAGAGAGGGATTGAGTCTTGCTGCGGGATCAGGTTTGAAGAAGGCTTCGTGGAACAGGTGGTATCTGTTTATACTGATAAATGCGAAGAATGATATTCTTTAAGCTTCCATAAAATCCCCTTTTTTCCTGTTGATCTTACTGCCTTTGAAGCAGGACCTGACAGCTGGTGTTTACTCTCTTTTAAGTTATTGTTAAAAGGACTTTTTAGCCCAGATCACTGATCCTTGGCTTTAAGTTCCGAGACATATCATATCTCTGGTATGTCTTGGAAGTTATAGCAATTTCAGAAGTTTACTTGGTTTTGCAAGTGAAGATTTGAGCAGATAGTCTTGGAGACCTGACCTTGGGGACACCATGAAATTACTGAGGTTGATCTCCCTACATTCTCTGAACAGTTTTAATTTGAACATCTGTGTGTGAATAGGAATATAAAGATAAAGGCATTTGTGCTCTCAGAGACCTTACTGTCTTTTAGAGGATATTAGTAAATAACTTATAAGTGAAGAAACTGAATGAGAGATGAGAAAGTACTTTGGAAGTTTAGAGGAGGGAGAGCTCACTTTCAGTTGAGAAAGGCAGTAATCATGAAGGAGCTCTGATGTTGAATCTTAAGTCAGGTAGGATCTCGGCTTGGCTATTTCTAGGCAGAGGCAGAAGCAGACAAAACGTATCCAAGAGTTTGGGGGAACATAGTACGTAAGTTTGTGTGTGTGTGTGTGTGTGTGTGTGTGTGTGTGTGTGTGTGTGTGTGTATAAGTAAGTCTGTAGATTTTATGGCTGTTTGTGGGTGTTGTATAATTGGACAGAAAGTAAGACTCAATTAGAAATGCAGACTAAGTCATTTGGACCATATCCTGTACGTAGTAGAGACCATTAAAGATTCTGAGCTGTGAGAGGATCTGAGCTATATTTTAGGAAGAACATTCAGGCTATACCGTACAAGGTATTTTGGTGTGGGGAAATATTGGAGGCAGGGAAACTACTTAGGAGGAATTGGCAGTCATTCAGGCAGCGTACATTTAGGGCCTCAGCTAGGGCAGCAGCATTAAGAGTAGAAAGTTAAGGATACATGTGAGAATATGTTCTCTCATAGCTATTTTCCAGTATTGAGCTTCCTCATGCTCTACCGTTGATTTTGCATTTTTAAATTTGGGGTTTATTTATTTTGATTTCCAGGGGATTTCATTACCCTCACATGGATCTCAATGTACTCAGTCAGTAAGTGATTAAAGTCAGTAAGGACTAGAGATTCTTTAAAAATTCATAGTCGGATTAAAGATCCCAAATCTGGTTTGTTAAAATTTGATCACTTGGGATTTGATTTAAGGAAAGGGATTTGGCTATGGTGTCTTTGAGAAATTCCAGGTATAGGATTTTTTTTTCATAATCTTAAAATTTATTTTTAATTTTTTGAAATTATTAGATTTTACTATTATTATTATTATTTTGAGATGGAGTCTCGCTCAGTCGCCCAGGCTGGAGTTCAGTGGCGAAATCTTGGCTCACTGCAAGCTCTACCTCCTGGTTTCACGCCATTCTCCTGCCTCAGCCTCCCTTGTAGCTGGGACCACAGGTGCCCACCACCATGCCCGGCTAATTTTTTTTTTTTTGTATTTTTAGTAGAGACGGGGTTTCACCATGTCAGCCAGAATGGTCTCGATCTCCTGACCTCGTGATCCGCCCGCCTTGGCCTCCTAAAGTGCTGGGATTACAAGTGTGAGCCACCGTGCCCGGCCAGATTTTATTATTTATTTATTTAAGAAATACAGTCTTGCTATGTTGCCCAGGCTAGATTTGAACTGTTAGGCTCAAGTGATCTTCTCACCTCAGCCTCTGGAGTCCATTGTGCCTGGTTCTAGATTTTAAATTTAATGAATGAATTAATTATTTAATTATAATTTTTTTGAGATGGCATTTCGCTCTTTTGCCCAGGCTGGAATGCAATGGCTCAATCTTAGCTCACTGTAACCTCTGCCCCCTGGGTTCAAGTGATTCTCTAGCTTCAGCTTCCCGAGTAGCTGGGATTATAGGCGCCTGCCACTTCGCCTGGCTAATTTTTGCATTTTTAGTAGAGATGGGGTTTCGCCATGTTGGCGAGGCTGGTCTCGGACTCCTGACCTCAGGTGATCCACCCACCTGGGCCTCCCAAAGAGCTAAGATTACAGGCGTGAGCCACCGCGCCCAGCCTTAATTATTTATTTTTATTACTTTTTTTAAAAGAGACAGAATCTTAGTGTTTCAGCCAGGTGGGAGTGCAGTGGAGCGATTATAACTCACTGTAGCCTCAAACCCCTGGGTGCAAATAATCCTCCCACATCAACCTCCTGAGTAACTGGAACTAGAGGCATGCACCACCACACCCGGCTTAGATTTTATTTTTAAAGCAATTTTAGGTTCATAGAGTTCGCATATCCTCCTTCTCCCTTATAGCTAGTTTCTCTTATCAGTAATACTTTTAATTAGTATGGTGGATTTATTATTGATGAACCAGTATTGATATATTATTATTAACTGAAGTCCATAGTTTACATTGGGGTTTCATTTTTGTGTTGTACAAGTCTATGGGTTTGACAAATGTATAGTGTCATGTGTCCATGATTACCATATTGTACAAAATAGTTTCACTATCCTAAAAATCCCCTTTGCCTATTCATTCCTTACCCCATCCCTCGACCCCTGGTAACACCACTGATCTCCACTGTCTCTCTAGTTTTACCTTTTCTAGAATGTCATGTAGTTGGAATCATACAATAAGCAGGATTTTCAGATTGGCTTCTTTCTCTTAGCAGTATGCATATAGTTCTCCATGTCTTCTCATGGCTTAATAGTTCATTTCTTTTTATTGCTGAATTAATATTCCATTGTATGGATATACCACAGTTTGTTTCTGTGTTCTCCTATTGAAGGACATTCGTGTGTAGTGTGTGTGTGTGTGTGCGTGTAAGTTTTTAGCTTATTTGGATAAATACCTAGGAGTCTGGTTACTGAATTGTATGGTAAACCTATTTAGTCTTGCTCTTAATGGCATTTATTTTAAGTAGTCAAATCATGGAATTGCTTGTGGGTGGGGTGTGCTTTTGTGTTTCAGCTTTGGTGGATTCTTGGATGCACTCCATGGCTGAGACCTGTGCATCTTCTTTTTCAGGTGTGAGTGTGGCAACGTGCATGGCCATCCTCCATGTGGGTAGTGCCCAGCAAGTGCGGACAGGGTCCACGAGCTCCAAAGAAGATGACTATGAAAGTGACGCAGCTACAATTGTCCAGAAATGTGTAAGCCAAAGATCTGGGGATAAGGGAACTTTGATTGTTCAAATGAGGGAGTATGGCCAGTTCCACTTTCTTCCATGATAGAAGAAAGAACTTAGAGTATTCTCCACACTACTTTCCCTGGGCACTAGTAGGTCTAAGAGGTAGGCATCCAGCTTGTTGATTTGGTATATTGGTTGATCTGGTATATTGCTGTTTCCCTATCTCTGTAGAACACACTTGAAAGATTAGCCATTAATTCAGCAAATATGTTTGAGGGCCTACTGTGTGTCAGTGTACTTTTAGGGAAATGCAGTAAACAGGAAAATTTCCAATAGTGATTAAGTGCACTGAAACAATACATTGTGACTGATAGTGATCTGGGCCGGGCGTGGTGACTCACACCTATGATCCCAGTACTTTGGGAGGTGGGTGGATCACCTGAGGTTAGGAGTTCAAAACCAGCCTGGCCAGTATGGTGAAACCCTGTCTCTACTAAAAATACAAAAATTAGCTGGGTGTGGTGGTGCATGCCTGTAATCCCTGCTACTCTGGAGGCTGAGGCAGGAGAATCGCTTGAGCCTGGGAGGTGGAGGTTTCAGTGAGCCGGGATCACGCCATCGCACTCCAGCCTGGACAACAAGAGTGAAACTCCGTCTTAAAAAAAAAAAAAAGTGATCTGATGTGGAGCTGGGCATGCTGCTTTTGATTCGGAGGAGGGATGGCTTCTGAGAAGGTGACATTTGATCCGAATGAAAAGAGGGAGTCAGCTCCATGTGAAGGTCAAGGAAAGTACGATGGAATGTATCATTGAAAAGAGGATATTGAACTCTTCAAGTTAAATTGTTTGGGTAGGATTTAGCATTTATGATGAAATCTGTCAGCTTGTTCAGATTTTTGTGTCTGTTTGATATTGTACAGCTCGAAATCTATGACATGATTGGACAAGCAATCAGCAGTTCTCGCCGGGCTGGTGGTGAGGTAAGAAGCGTATCTGTCTCTGCTGCATACTTCCTATCTTGTCCTCTCTGAGATGTAAATATCTCTATGATTATGTTTTTTATTTTGTGCCTTTCACAACAGCACTATCAGAATTTCCAATTGCTGGGTGCTTGGTGCTTGTTAAACAGCCTTTTCCTCATACTGAACCTCAGTCCTACTGCGTTGGCTGATAAGGGGAAAGAGAAGGACCCGCTGGCTGCCCTCCGAGTCAGAGACATCCTTTCTCGTACTAAAGAGGGAGTGGGCTCCCCTAAACTGGGGCCTGGAAAAGGGTATGTGTCTACTTGATTATAACTTATATTTTGTTTTATTTCCCTAACAGTTTATATTGACAGGGAGCTAGTATGACTTCATATCAATAGGAAAATTTGCCTTCCTACCTGGCTTGAATTTAACAACTAAGATAATGATCATGACCTGTTATCTCCACAGCATAGCTTTGTGATTTTTAGATAAGTCACTCATTCTCTTTGATCCTATTTCCTCTTCCGTCAAAGGGGAAAAATATCTGTGCAATGTGTATTTCAGGAATTTTGTGAAGTTCACATCAGAAAAACATGTTTCTGTCTTGTAAAGCGGGCTTGTTTGACTTGGAGTTGAGTACTTGCGTGTATAACCCGTAAGATGAGAATATTGTCAGGGCCTCCTGGTTTGCTTCCTGTAATATTTGCTGTTGTTTTGATGAACTCTGAAAGAAGAGATATGACCAATGTACTGTTCAGG
This sequence comes from Gorilla gorilla gorilla, assembly GCF_029281585.2. Lineage (NCBI taxonomy): Eukaryota > Metazoa > Chordata > Mammalia > Primates > Hominidae > Gorilla > Gorilla gorilla. The sequence continues at coordinate 220,709,458 of NC_073224.2, forward strand.
TTTCGTTTTCTAAGCCCAGGTGTTTCTGGATTTTATTTTTTCATTCAATCCCTATTATATACTAGGCCCTATTCTAGGCATTGAGGATATAGCACTAAACAAAGTGATGTCCTTGCCTTTATGGAGTTTATTTTATATCTGGAGAAACAGTGAACAAATCTACTAACGAGTAGATTATAGATAATCATATATAAACGTTGTGAAGAAAAAGATGTCAGAGCGAGGGGCTGGAGAGTCATAGGGGTTTTTATTATTTTATTTTTTTTGAGACATAGTCTCCCTCTGTTGCCCAGGCTGGAGTGCAGTGGCGTGATTGTGGCTCACTGTAACCTCCACTTCGCGGATTCAAGCAATTCTCATGCCTCAGCCTCCCAAGTAGCTGGGATTACAGGTGCATGCCACCACACCCAGCTAATTTTTGTATTTTTAGTAGAGACGGGGTTTCACCATGTTGGCCAGGCAGGGTCTCGAACTCTTGGCCTCAAATGATCTGCCCACCTCAGCCTCCTAGAGTGCTGGGATTACAGGTGTGAGCCACTGCGCCCAGCCCAGGGCTATTATTTTAGTTATTTAGTTATTTAGGATGATCCAGAAAGGGCTCCAAAGACATGATGTAGAGACCATATGTGAGGTGACAGAGCTATGTAAGTATTTGGGGTAGAATTGTTCAGGTTTGAGATGGAAGTATCATTGACATTTCTGAGGATCAGCAAGGTCAGTGTGGCTAAAATGGAGAAACCAAGGTGGGAGAGTGGTAGAAAATTAGGTCAGACAGGTAGCCAGTGGCCAGATCATCTAGGGCCAAGTGCAGTCAGTAACTGTTAGAAGGATTAAACAAGGGAGAGATGCAACCTGATTTATTGGTGATCTGAGGATAGACTGCAGGGCATAAGATAAGAAGGAGGGAGAACAGTTAGCAGCGAATGCATCATTCCAGATGAGATATGAAGGTGACTTGGATAGGGTGGTATGGCAAAGGCTGAGAAAAGAGGCCAAATTGAAATATATTTGGAAGGTACAGCTGGCAGGATTTACTGATGGCTTGTATGTTGGGTGTGAAAAAGATGACATCACAATTTTTTGGTTTGAGGCCACTGGGTTGTATAATTTACTGATACTGGGAACACTTGTTTAGGAGTGGGTTGAATGGGAAGACGGGGAAGAAATAAAAACATAATATTGGCCATGCTGAGTGTAAGATGACTGTCAGACCTCTATGTGAGATGTTGAGTGGGCAGTTGGATATGTGAGTCTGGAGTTTCAGGAAGAGGTCACAGCCTGGACTGCATTAACAAATTACCCTCTGAGCATCTTCTGTGTCCCAGGCTCTGTGTTAGTTCTGGATTGCTGTGATGAACATAAAAATGGACATATTCTCAAGAGACATGAACTAGGTATCCATACAAATATATATATATATATATAATTTTTTTTTTTTTTGAGGCAGAGTCTCGCTCTGTTGCCCAGGCTGGAGTGTAGTGGTGCAGTCTCAACTCACTGCAACCTCTGCCTCCCAGGTTCAAGCAATTCTTGTGCCTCAGCCACCAGGTAGCTAGGATTACAGGTGTGCACCACCATGCCCAGCTGATTTTTTTTTTTTTTTTTGTATTTTTAATAGAGATGGGGTTTCGCCATGTTGGCTAGGCTGGTATTGAACTCCTGGCCTCAAGTGATCTGCCTGCCTCAGCATCCCAAAGTGCTGGGATTACAGGCATGAGCCAATCTGCCTGGCCATGTCAAATTGTATCTAGAGAGTATTAGAACAGGGGCATTTGACCTGGCTAGGGACATCAGAGCAGGCTTCCCCAAGGAAGTGCTAATTAAGCTGAAATCTGAAGCCGGTATTGACATGGTAAGTTGATAGATACTAGGCAAAGTAAGGAGGTAAGAGTGTTCCAGAGCAAACGGTAGTTTGTGATTTTATGAGTGGCCATTTTCATTCTTGGCATTGTAAAGGGAAATGAAAGAATGCCAAGAAGTATATCCTTAGAAGTAGCAGTTATGCTTTTAAAATGGCGGTTGTTTCTTCATATTTTAAAAGAATACATGTATGTTGTATAAGTGACAAGCCATACAGATGGACATAAATAGGAAAGGTAAAAATGATCCCAAATTCTACCACTCAAATTGGTAAACATTCCTTCAGACATTTTTCTGTGCACATATAAAATATATATAAGTTTACAAAAATGGGATCAGTGTATATGAAATACTGCATCATCTTTTCAGTGACACTATTAAAATGTCTAAGTTTTTAATGGCCAGCAGTATTCCACTATGTAAATATACCGTAGTTGCCTAATTCCCCTATTGCTAAGCGCTTATTTAGATTGTTCCAAATGTCTTGTTTTGATAACTTCCTGAAATATAAACTTTTGGGAACTTAATTGTCCTGTTGGGATGAATTCCCAAAAGTACCGTTGTTAGGACAAAGGGCTCACATATTTAAACACTGGAAATGTTTTGTCAAACTACTCTTTAGAAAAGTAACACTAATCTGCATTGACACCAGCTGTGTGCTTATATGCCTATTTCCCCATGCTCTCTTTGACAGTGGGCATCATTAGTGTTCATGTTTGCTTATCTTAGAGGAGAGAATGCTATGATATTTCATGTATTTGTATTTCTTTGATTACTAGTGTGATTGTATTTCCTTTCACCTATTTATTGGTCATTTGTATTTCTTTTGTAAACTGCCTTATGTCCTTTGCCTTGGTTTTCTTTTTGGTATTTGTCATTTTCTTTTTAATTTTTTTATTATTATTTTTACAGAGGTAGAGTCACTTTGTCTCCTAGGCTAGAGTGCAATGGTAGGATTATAGCTCACTGTAACCTTGAACTCCTGGGCTCTGGTGATCCTCCCACCTCAGCCTCCTGAGTAGCTAGGACTACAGGTGTGCACCACCATGGCCAGCTAATTTTTAAAATTTTTTGCAGAGCTGGGATCTTGCTGTGTTGACCAGGCTGGTCTCGCACTCTTGGCCCCAAGCAATCCTCCTGCCTCAGCCTTCCAAAGTGCTGGGATAATAGATGTGAGCCACCGCATCTGGCCTGTGTTTGTTCTTTTTTCTTTTTGATTTATATGAACTTGCAAATCATATATATTAACCTTTTGTTATGTGGAGATTTTGGACAGGAGGAAAACACTTTACTTGAATGTAATTTTCTTTTCTCTTTTTTTTTTAAACAAAACCTCACTCTATCGCCCAGGTTGGAGTGCAGTAGTATGAACACAGTTCACTGCAGCCTCCACCTCCTGGGCTCAAGTGATCCTTCTGCCCCGGCCTGTTGGGTAGCTGGCACCACAGGTGTGCATCACCACGTCTGGCTAAGTTTTTCATATTTTGTAGAGATGGGGTCTTGCCATGTTGCCCAGGTTGGTCTTGAACTTCTGGGCTCAAGTGATCTTCCCACCTTGGCCTCCCCAAGTGCTGGGATTATAGGCATGAGCCACTGCTCCAGGCCTCTCTTTTTAGTCTCTTAGATTTATTTCCAGATATTTTATAGAAGTTGGTAATTCAAACCTTTTTCTTTTCAAAATAATGATTCTTTAAAAGTTCAATCTACATTTAAAAGTCAGCATCTTTGCATAACTCATTAGCCTTGAACTGATTGTTTAAATTCCAAAAATTTTTCCATTTGGGAGTTTCTTCTATTCCAGGAGATTTTATTTATTTATTTATTTATTTATTTTTTTGTTTTGTTTTGAGACAAGGTCTTGTTCTGTCACCCAGGCTGGAGTGCAGTGGTGCACCTCAGCCTCCCAAGTAGCTGGTACCATAGGTACATGCCACCATGCCTGGGTAACTTTTTAATTTTTTTGTAGAGACAGGGTCTCCCTCTCTAGGTTGCCAGGCTGGTCTAAAATTGCTGGGCATAAGTGATCCTCTCATCTCGGCCTCTCAAAAGTGTTGGGATTTAAGGTGTGAGCCACCGTGCCCAGCCTAGTCCAGGAGTTCTAAACCTGAAGCCTGCAGATCCTTAGGCCATCTGTGGATGGGGTTCAAGGAGATTGTGAACTTCAGAAATTATATGCAGATGTATGTATGTACAATTTTTTTTTTCTGAAGGTCCACAGAGTCTGAAAGGGGTCTGAGACCCCAAAATGGCAAGATCCACTGCTTCAGAAGTTGTAATTTATTGTTAATTATTTTAAGGATTGTGTTTTCCTTTTTCTTTGTGTAGGCATCAGGGATTTGGGGTACTCTCAGTAATATTGGCAAACCATGCCATCAAACTGCTAACGTCTCTCTTTCAAGACCTACAAGTGGAGGCCCTTCACAAGGTGAGGAGGTTATCCCCATGGTAATCAGCATATTGATTGCGGGATCCACTTCTGGCCAAGCAAGCTTGATCCATCAACTCAAGTTGTTTTTTCTGGCTGAGTAGTATCATTAATTGCCCTTTGATATCCTTGCCTTCAGGGTTGGGAGACAGATGGCCCCCCTGCAGCCTTGAGCATTATGGCCCAGAGCACCTCCATACAGAGGATTCAACGGCTGATTGACTCTGTCCCACTGATGAACCTGCTCTTGACATTACTTTCAACTTCCTACAGAAAGGTGGGTGGGAGTTAAGCCATTGATAATTTAGAAGAATGTCTCATTTTTTATATATGATATATATTTTATATGATACATATATATATGTGTATATATATATAAAACCTTCTTGAAATGAATAAGACTGTCTACACACCATGACCTTTATAGACCCAAAGTTTTGGTACTGGTGTTGAAGAAGTGAGAAATTCTTAGCGGGTTGAATCTATCCAAACATTTGAATCAGTTATTGATTATCAGTTTTGCGATACACGTGGCTACTTGGTGATTTGTGATGATTGGCATACTGAAGCAGAAGCATAGAGGACACTATGGAAACACTCCTTTTTTCAATTCTTGTCCACGTCTCTGGTTGGTAGTGTTTTTGTAGGGTAAAGTGATGAAAGTCCTTAATTAAGGGAGCTATTAAGAGGCATACTCTTGGATTTAGGAAAAAATAAAAGAGATTATGGAGAAAGTTTTCATGCGGTGCATGAGATTAAATAGGATAGCTCCGGTTTTGTAATTGTCATTTTCCTAGGCATGTGTCCTGCAGCGGCAGAGGAAGGGCTCCATGAGCAGCGATGCCAGCGCCTCCACCGACTCCAATACTTACTATGAGGATGATTTCAGTAGCACGGAGGAGGACAGCAGCCAAGGTAGAGGCCGCTCTTTTCTCTCTCCCAGAGATAAGCTATAGAGTGCAACAGGAGTGTTCTCAGCAGATTCCTGTAGTTTCCTGACCAAACAAAAGTTTCCATTTTGTTTTCACCTGCTTAGCCTGGACCTTGGTTTTATGTGCATTCAAAGATGACATGTTATTTAAGAGCAAGTTGAGCTGTTGATGAATGAATGATGGAAACAACTTTCAGCCAAACCTGGGTTACTTTTCATTCCTTTCCCTCCAAAATCAGAAAACATCTCAATTGTTCCATATTTCTTCCTGTGTTGACTCATTTTGTGACCTCTGCTCTAAGCTTTCTCAGTGAAACTCAAAAGGTCACATGTGAGGTGTTCGGTTTGGGTGTTATCATAGTCATAGTTTAGGGAAGCTTGAGTAGAGAAACCTAATCCTGTTGTAGTGAACACACTGGCATGCCCTCCTGCCTTAGTTTGATGAGAGAGTGAATAAGGTAAGTACCTCAGATTCTTTCATAATCAGGTTTGTGGGAACAATGTGAAATACGAAGGGAGGCGTGATTCTTACCGTCCTGTGATTTATGGTTGATAAGGCAAGTATAAATTCACTCTTGAAAATATTTGGCTTGTTACCAGTAAAATAATGTGAAGTTGTTTTTCTTTCTTTGTTGGGCTCCTTAAAGAAAAATTGGCTGGGCGCGGTGGCTCACACCTGTAATCCCAGCACTTTGGGAGGCTGAGGTGGGCAAATCACAAGGTCAGGAGTTCGAGACCAGCCTGGCCAATATGGTGAAACCCCATCTCTACTAAAAATCAAAAATTAGCCAGGCATGGTGGCACATGCCTGTAGCCTGTAGTCCCAGCTACTCGGGAGACTGAGGCAGGAGAATCGCTTGAACCTGGGAGGTGGAGGTTGCGGCGAGCCAATATTTCACCACTGCACTCCAGCCTGGGTGACAGAGCGAGACTCCCTCTCAAAAAAGAAAAAAGATGTCAGTTTTATTGGCGTATAATTTACATGCAATAATGTGAGAAATTCTTAACGGGTTGAATCTATCCAAACATTTGAATCAGTTATTGATGATCAGTTTTGCTCTTATTTTATGTATGCATTTAGATGAGTTTTGATACACAAATGCAATCTTGTAACCATCATCACAATTGGGATATCCTTGTGTTCCTTTTGACTTAAGTACTTTTAGGAAGCAGATGCACCAAAAACACTTTTAAAAAATATTTATTTTCATTACTTTATCTTTCTCTATTCAGACGATGACAGTGAGCCTATTTTGGGGCAATGGTTTGAGGAGACGATTTCTCCCAGTAAAGAGAAAGCAGCACCTCCGCCTCCTCCCCCACCTCCTCCACTGGAAAGTTCTCCTCGGGTTAAAAGCCCCAGTAAGCAGGCCCCTGGTGAGAAGGGCAACATTCTGGCGAGTCGCAAAGATCCTGAGTTGGTAAGAGTAGGTTTCTAAGGTTTAGGGGAAGTGGACATGGGGAGCTAGGGGTATGAGAAGCAGATAATTTGAATGCAAACATTTTGTGGCTTGGATAACTGTAATGTTTAAAGATATTTTTGCTTAGGACTTATATGTCTTGGTTATGTGTCATTAAATAACTTATGTGACTGTTACTGTTTCTCTGCTGGCCTTTAGAATCACTTAATGGCTTTGTGACTTTGGGCAAGAATCTGAATTTTTTCTAGCCTTAGTTTTGTCTCCTATCATATGGGAGTGATTCTACCTGCATCTAAAGGTGTTGTGACATCTTAAAGAGAGACTATTTATAAAGTGCTTAGCATAGGTCTGATATATCATAAGTGCTTGCTATGGTTGAACTGTTGGTTCAACTAGTATTATCTAGTAAGTGTCAGTCCCCGTTCTGATGATGTGAGTGAGTCAGATACAGTTCTTGCCTTCATATATATAGCTTACAGTCAAGGATGTGGACAAAAAACATTTATACAATAATTCAATTTAATTTTAGTAGAGAAGAGCTAGGAATTCTATATATGTGTAATAATCATTCATATAGGCTTCAGGATTGAATATATCAGTAATGAATTGGAGCCGGACAAAGGACCTTAGGAGAACAAAAGAAATGGGTCAGTCTATTTGGAAATCCTGTTTTCATACACTGTTTTGTAACATCTGTTATATTAAACTGGAATGCCATTTTGTGTAAGTAGAATTACGTGGGAAAGAGAGACTCTCATAATGAAACTTAGGCCCACTGTAAGTGATTTAAAATCTGATTCTTTCATTCATTGTGTTTATTGCATGAGACCTATGAGCATATTTTATTTTCTATTTGTAATCAGAGTTTATAGGAACGCTGGGCTTATGACCCTGATAAGAGCTTTTTTGTGTGTGTTCCTTTCAGTTCTTAGGTCTGGCTTCCAACATTTTGAACTTCATCACCTCTTCCATGTTGAACTCTCGGAACAATTTTATCCGAAACTATCTGAGTGTATCTCTTTCAGAACACCATATGGCCACCCTAGCCAGTATCATCAAGGAGGTGGACAAAGATGGACTCAAGGGTCAGTAGACAAGATATGTGCCTGATGGATTTTTTTTCTCATGGAGTTTGGCTGTTGGCAGGGAGGTGTGGTGCATTCAATAGCTGCTTAAATAATTGGCTTTTCTACTTGTCTTCAAGGTTCATCAGATGAAGAGTTTGCTGCAGCTCTCTATCACTTCAACCACTCACTGGTAACCTCTGACCTTCAGTCACCTAACCTGCAGGTTTGTGTGTGCTGTGACCATCTAGGCAAGAGCTCATGACACCAGCTTCCATAGGCTGCAGCTCCAATTGTTTGTTTGTTTGTTTTTTTGAGATGGAGTCTTGCTCTGTTACCCAGGCTGGAGTGCAGTGACACGGTCTTGGCTCACTGCAACCTCCACCTCCCAGGTTCAAGCGATTCTCCTGCCTCAGCCTCCAGAGTAGCTGGGATTACAGGTGTGTGCCACCATGGCTGGCTAATTTTTGTATTTTTAGTAGAGACAGGGTTTCACCTTGTTGGCCAGGCTGGTCTCAAACTCCTGACCTCAAGTGATCTGCCCGCCTCAGCCTCCCAAAGTGCTGGGATTTTAGGCGTGAGCCACCGCGCCCGGCCTGTAGCTCCAATTGTTAAGGAACAGTTTGTCATTAAATCCCCTCCCTGGAAAGAGCGTTGAGAGGTGATTCTAATATGTCCCTGTGCCTTATATTTAGGATCATTTCCAGAAAAAAAAATATGTCTTTTATCTTAAGTCAGTAAGCTTAAAGAAAAGGAAAACGCACAAAAACAAACAGAAACTCCTGATGATTATGCTAGCAGAAAAGTGGACAAATACACAGGCAGGCAGTTTATATGAAAAGAAGTGTAAATGGTCAATAAACATAGGAAAAGTATTCAACATCCTTAGTAATTGAAGAAAGACAAATTAAAATGTGTGTTTTAAAAGAATCAATCAAATTATAGGAGATAGATGCTCTCATATACACTTGTACTTGCAAACCCACCACCAAAACAAAATCTAGGACATTGACTGTGAACTTCCAATCTTATGGTTCTCTCTCCCTACTGAAATAGCTGATGTCTTGAATCCTAAATCTCAAGTTCCTCATGTCCTTAGTCATATATGTATGTGTATGTGTATGTACATATATAATCTATATTCCTTAAATTTAAAAAAAGTTTTAATAATTGCTTGTAGTTTTATAGCAAATGACATCATGCTGTATGTAATGTTTTCAAGCTCTCTGTTTTTTCATGTAGTATGATATAGTACTGTATTGCCAAGATTCATCTATATTGTTATATATTTCTATAGTTCTTGTTTGGACTACTGTATGATATTCCATTATGTTTGTGACTCAAAACCACAATGAGATACCACTTCGCTTACACGCATTAGGGTGGCTGTTATTAAATGGAAAGTAAGTGTTGGTGAGGATGTGGAGAAAGTGGAATTCTTGATGCATTGCTGGTGGGAATGTAGAATGATACGGTAGCTGTGGAAAACAGTATGTCAATTCTGCAAAAAATTACATATAGAATTACTATATGGTGGCACGTGCCTGTAGTCTCAGCTACTCGGGAGGTGAGGCAAGAGGATCACTTGAGCTCAGGAGTTTGAGGCTGTAGTATGCTATGATTGTGCCTGCAAATAGCCACTGTACTTTAGCCTGGGCAACATAGCAAGATCCCCATCTGCCAAAAAAAAAAAATAGAATTACTATATGATCCAGCAATTCTACTTATATACCCCAGAAGAAATGAAAGCCGGGGCTTGAACAGGTGTTTATCTACCCATGTTCATAGCAGTATTATTCACAGTAGCCAGAAGATGGAAGCAACCCTGGTGTCCATTGACATTTGAATGGATAAACAAAACATCCAGCCATACAATGAATGTTATACAGCCTTCAGAAGGAAGGAAATTGTGACACATGCTACAACATGGATAAACCGTAAAGACATGATACTAAATTAGTCAGTCACAGAAGCACAAATACAACCCTGTATGGTTCCACTTCTGAGGTACTTAGGTAGTCAAATTCATAGAGACAGAAAGTAGAATGGTGGTCGCGTGGGGCAGGGAGATGGGAAAATGGGGACTTGGTGTTTAGTGGGTACAGTGTTTCAGTTTGGAGAGATAAAAAAGTTCTGGACGTGGATGGTAGTAAGGGTTGCAGAATAATGTGTATGTGCTTAATGCCACAGAACTGTTCATGTAAAAATGGTTGAAATGGTAAATTTTATGATACTTTACCACATAAGAAAAGTAAAACAAAAATAGTGCTTGGTACCTAGTACTAGTACCTTCTAAATGTTAGCTCTCTTAATAATTGTATTATTGTTTAATATTATTATTGCAGTCTCTTGGTTCATTTGTTCAATACATATTCATTGAGCACCTACTATGTGCCAGGTACTATTATAGACACTGAGGAAATAAAGATAACTTGAGTTAGTGTGGGATCATGAAAAAGGAGGGAGATAGGCATAGGACATTTTGCAGAGATCATGGGCCATTATTTGAATGGGGTGAAGAGCATGGAAAGGAAGGAGTCTTGGATATTGCCTGAGTTTAAAACTCAAATGAAACTAGAAGGATGCTATTGTCATTAATAGACACGGGAAAGTCAGGAAGGGGAGTTGGTTTGGGGGTAAGAGAGATTGGGTTTTGTTTTGTTTTTTTTTTAGAGGTGGGGATGTTACTGTATCTCCCAGGCTGGTCTTGAACTCTGGGCTCAAGCAGTACTCTTGCCCTTAGCCTTTTGGGACTATGTGTGTGTGCCATCATGCCCGGCTGGTCCGTCCTTCCTTCCTTCCTTCCTTCCATCCGTCCATCTTCCTGATGGGGTCTCGCTATGTCGCCCAGGCTGCTCGAACTCCTGGCCCAAGTGATCTTACCACCTCAGTCTCCCGTATAGCTGGGACTGTAGGTGTGAGCCACTGTGCTCGGCCTAAGGTTTCAGTTTAACTATGATGAAGTTTTGGGGTGCCAGTGTCTAGAAAATAGTTCGGAATGTGAGTCTGAAATTGAGGAATTAAATTGGGGCAATTTTTGAAGTAATGAGAAACAGTGAGACTAGCAAGATAGCTGAAGGCTGAGGCTGAACCCTTAGAAATGCCAGTATGAAAGAGGAGTGGAGGAAGGGAGGACTCAGCCAGAGTTCTGCTGCTAGATGGACTGTGGTGCAGTTTGACTTCTTAGAGAGTCAGTTACCTTACTTAGAGCTGAGAAGGAAGGATTGGGGTGGAAGGGAAAGACCAGGTTCTTATGGAATGTTAACTCATTTTTGTGGCTCTCAGGACTGAAAAACTGACACAAAGATGAAAAATGAGCTAAAAAAAAGCATTAAAAATAGCATTATAAGGAATATATGTTACTTATCCATATATATGGCTAGGTACGCCCCTTGATTTGAACATTTAGATTTTTTTTCCTGATTTTTCCATTATTAGAATTGTGCTACAGTTAGTATTTTTCATGTAGCTCAGGTAGGTTTTTTTTTTTTTTTTGAATTGTTTCATTTAACTTAGGAATTAAGAAGTTGTTTATGACTTTGTTGAGCATGGTGGTTAAGAATGTGGTTTTAGAGGCTGGGTGCCGTGGCACTTGGGAGGCGGGTAGATCACTTGAGGCCAGAAGTTCGAGACCAGCCTGGCCAACATTGTGAAACCCCGTCTCTACTAAAAATAAAAAAATTAGCCAGGCATGGTGGCACACGCTTGTAATCCCAGCTACTCAGGAGGCTGAGGCACAAGAATTGCTTGAATCTGGGAGGTGGAGGTTGCAGTGAGCTGAGATCACGCAACCGCACTCCTGCCTGGGTGATGGAGTGAGACTCTATCTCAGAAAAAAAAAAAAAAAAAAAAAAAGAACATGGTTTTAGAGATAAACCTGGCTTTACCACTTAGAGACCTTCACCATCCCTTATCAGTGACATGGAGCACATAATACTTCCTGTCTCTGCCTGGCACATCCGGTGTGACAACAAAGTATGCTCTGCGCTTAGCTCAACCTATGGTAACTGTGTAGTCCATGGAAACTGCTCTTGAGGCCAGCGACATTTTGCGAAACATTCATTTCCAAGGAAGAGTCCTTGAGGATGTAGTATAAAAATATAATTTAATTTGGCAGACTTAGAAATTTATCCTACATCCCACAGTAACCATGCTTTGTGTCTTGTGAAGCCAAGTGAGAAAGCAGGAATTTGTCTGGTTTTCCATTGGCATCCTGCTCAGTGTGCGTGTGTGTGTTTGAGAAGATAATTTGCAGCTTAGTTACTGGGCTGAAAATGAAGCTCACTTGAAAGACATGCTCCACCTGGAGGTGAAGAACAGCCTTGTTGAGTTCTGGGTGCCTTGAGATCTCATAGGCAGAATTTCTCTGCGAATACTGCGGATCTCTAAGTTGTTGGATCTTCCCCTTTTGGGTGTTATTTGTATTATGTAACTGATTATTAAAGAAAAACTATTAGCTATTACAGTTGTTCAAGAAGTTTGCTTTCAAAGGCAACAACTTCTCATGTTTTGTCCATTTACAAAATTATCCTGATTCTGGTATCTCATTGCTTTTCTCCTTTTTCAGGAGCCCATATCTGACACTCATTAACTATAAATGTTAATGAGGTTAGATCAGTAAGTTTTCACTTATGTTTTTCTCATTTGTTGACCTAAATGATCTTTATCCAAACTATTCCAAAATCTGAATTTCTGGGTCCTTCTTTCTTTAAAATATTCTGTTCAATATTAAACAAACAAATGTTTGAGAACATGAGTAACCTTTTGACTTTATCCCATATCTGTTTGCTAATGTTCTGTTCCATGTCTTTCTTGTCAGAACACACTGTTGCAGCAGCTAGGAGTGGCTCCTTTTTCTGAGGGCCCTTGGCCCTTGTACATTCACCCTCAAAGCCTCTCTGTGCTTTCACGCCTCCTGCTCATCTGGCAACATAAAGCCAGTGCTCAAGGTGACCCTGACGTCCCAGAATGCCTTAAAGTTTGGGACAGGTAAGATGTCTGTAAGAGAAGGCCTATTGAGAAGGTTATTTCCTTTTTTATTTGTTTGACTTCTTTATAGTTAATCTGTGGCTTTGAGGCTTTGCTGTAATGATAATGTTTAGAGTGGGGAGGGTAGAAGAAGGATGGACTTGGAGATGTGCTGTTAAAAAACAAGTATGTCAACTTTGGTCTGGAAATAAATCTCCCTGTAGCACATGGGGGATTTGGTTATAATTATTCGATGGAACCACAATCTTGAATAGAACCAATTTTATCCTGACCTGCTTTTTTGAAAGACAAGCAGGGAAGCCAGCTCTGTCCTTGGTTATTTTGCTTTCAACATGAAACCACTTAGGGGCACTTGCAGTGTTTTTTTGGAGAAATTTTAAAGAATTTTTTTCCTTGGGGGAAGCTCAGATTAATCATCTAAATCCGCTTTAGATGGACCTGTATTTGCCATTTTTGTTTACATGGTTAGAAGTCTTCAAAGCAGTTTGTTTTCCTAAAAGGCTTTGCTTTCTGTTCCCCATTGTAGGATCAAATAGCTCTAATGCTGGATTTGAGAAATCATAAACCTCCTTGAGTGCCAAAGACCCCCTATATTTTTCCTGGTGGAATCTTGCAAAAAGGCTGAGAGGGTCGAGGGGTGCAATGAGGGAAACCCTTGTTAAACACACAAATCTCTTTCCTAATATTAAAACACAAATCTCTTTCCAAATAGTCAAAGGCAATGGAAACAGTTGGCTACATTCATTCCTTTTTTGCATAAAAGCTCTTCTGACAAATTCTCTGAATAGTATATTTTCTTTTTTATTGCTTTATAGTCTATCGAGTTATTTTTGACTGTTATCATGCAGTGATTTTTAACCTGTAGTATAAACTCTCAGAACTAGAATTAAATGATAGAATCAAAATATGGGGAAAAGTAATTGAATTGGTTCACCTGTCCAAGTTTGTTAATCAGAAAGGAACAATAGCAACATTTTTGTGGGGGAGCTTGTAGTACTTTTCATGGTCACAAATGACAGGGTGGGTATTAACACGCCTGTGTTAAGGCTTGCCTCAAGCAATCCTCCCCTCGACCTCCCAAAGTGTTAGGATTATAGACTGAGCCACTGTGCCTGGCTGGCCAAGTCTGACTTTTTTTAGCCAAAATTTAGTTTCTGTCTTGTCTTTACCATGTAGCCTTTTTTCCTTCCTTAATTTGTTATCTTACTGCCTGGGTTTAGGAAATTTAACTCTTCTAGTGCTTGACATTATAACTCCTGGGGAATGCTCTTTTTCCCACCAGATATAGTCATCTTTTCTCTCTGGTAGGTTTTTGTCTACAATGAAGCAGAATGCCCTGCAAGGCGTGGTGCCCAATGAGACAGAGGATCTGAATGTAGAACACCTGCAGATGCTCCTCCTCATTTTCCACAATTTCACCGAGACAGGCCGGCGGGCCATATTGTCGCTTTTTGTCCAGATCATCCAGGAGTTGAGCGTCAACATGGATGCTCAGATGCGCTTCGTGCCACTTATCTTGGCTCGCCTCCTTCTCATCTTTGATTATCTGCTTCATCAGTACTCCAAAGCCCCTGTGTATCTATTTGAGCAGGTACAGACCAACACGTTCTTTTTTGCTTCACCGTTACTGAGAACTTTATTCTTCTCAATGGTTACCATGATCCTCAGTCCAAATGACCTACTCGCTTTAGGTTTTAGGTTTTGGTAGGTTGATGGGTAGGATTAGGAGGACCACTGAGACTTTGTACTTGATGTTTAGCCAGAAGTGATACATGTAGATTACTTGATTTGATGCATTTTTTGAAAGTGGAATGTAGGCTGTGTTCAAAGGCATTCTCGCACGAATTGCCCTGCTCTACCTGTGTCTGATGCAGTGCCCTGAGCATCGGCCCTCGATGAGTATTTGTTAGTTTTTGAATGACAGTCAAGTAGTAAATTTTATGGATTGGTAAATTCCTTTGTTGTAAGGATCCAAAATGAGGATAGGAGGATCTGTTCAGACTTAACTGTGTTCAGCATTTCTTAAAATGTTTCATTGAGCACTATACCCTTTATGTTGCACCAAAAATTGCATTCCAAAAGTAGTCACAGAAAAATCTTTAAATTTTTATTTTGGTTTGTGAGTTTCCCAGGCTTTGGTATACCAAGCTATTATCGTACCTGAGTGAAAAGCTGAATGGTGCCCAATAAAACAGAATATTTGAATGTAGAACACTCACATTCAGATTACCAAGATTCAGTGTACTGAGCTATTATCATGCCTAAGTGAAAAGCTGAATGGTGACTGTGTATCTTTCTTAATTTCAGTATTTGTGTTTTAAAAGGTACAGCATAACCTGCTAAGTCCTCCCTTTGGGTGGGCAAGTGGATCCCAGGACAGCAACAGCCGCCGGGCAACCACTCCTCTCTATCATGGATTCAAAGAAGTAGAAGAAAACTGGTCTAAGCATTTCTCATCAGGTCAGAAAGAAGACTGTTAATAAGAAACTGACTTACTGGTTCTCATTGGTGGGGTTGAATTTGAAGCTTGGAGACTCTTGGAGGATCTTTGGTCATTTGCTTTAGTGTAATCCCTGTGGGTGGCAAATCACCTATGGATTAAACATTTCAGAAATGGACTCCCACATAGCCTACATTTATATTTTTTAAAAAATTGAAGCTGGGCACTGTGGCTCATGCCTGTAATCCCAGCACTTTGGGAGGCAGAGGCGGGCAGATCATTTGAGGTCAGGAGTTCGAGACCAGCCTGGCCAACATGGTGAAACCCCATCTCTACTGAAAAAATACAAACAACATTTAGCCAGGCTTGGTGGTGCCTACCTGTAATCCCAGCTACTCTGGTGGCTGAGGCAGGAGAATCACTTGCACCAGGAAGCAGAGGTTGCAGTGAGCTAAGATTGCATCACTGCACTCCAGCCTGGGCAGTGGAACAAGACTCTATTTCAAGGAAAAAAAAAAATTGAGGCTGAGCATGGTGGCTCATGCCTGTAGTCCCAGCACTTTGGGAGGGCAAAGTGGGAAGATCGCTTGAACCCAGGAATTTGAGATCAGCCTGAGTAGATCCCGTCTACCAAAAATTATTTTAATAAGTAGCCGGGCATGGTGGCACGTGCCTGTGGTGCCAGCTACTCGAGAGGCTAAGGTGGGAGGATCGTTTGAGCTTGGGAGGTTGAGGTTGCAGTGAGCTGTGATCATGCCACTGTACTCCAGCCTGGATGACAGAGTGAGACCCCTGTCTCAAAAAACATAAAAACTAAAAAATAAATTGAGACACAAGAAATCAGAATCCTCGTGTCTGGCCATAGGGTACAGTATATGGATTCTTGCCACTCTGTGTGATTAATTTTCCTTATTTTCCCTTAGAGTTGTGGTTCTAATGTACAGCTAAATTTCCTTTTGGGTCTTGGTGATATGCTGGTCTGAAACGAATGTGAACATGAGATTATCTCTAGTGTTTTTCTCATATAGCAATTGTCTGTTCTTTGGATGAAGTGTTTGTTGTGTTCATTTTTAGTGTGTGTTTGCGCTTACCCTGAGGATTATTAGATGTTAAGTGTGTTTTGTGGAAACTTTTGTGAAGCCTTAGTGTGAGTTTACTGTTATCTTTTACTATTTGATGTTAGGGAAACAGCATGTAAGTTTAATGTGTGCAGACTAATGATATAATTTGTTGATTGATTTGATTCTAGGGCACCCTACTTAACTCTTAGAGCAATGGTTCCCAATGGGTGATTTTGCCCTCTCCCCTCCAGGACATTTGGCAATGTCTAGAGATATTTTTGGTTGTCACAACTGGGGGTGCTACTGGCATTCAGGGGGTAGAGGCCAGGGCTGCTCTTAAATCACCTAGAGTGCACAAGATGGCCTCCCACAGTAAACACTTATCTGGCTCCAGATGTCAATATTGTTAAGGTTGGGAAACCTTATTATAAAGTATTTTCTGAGTTTTACATTGCATACTGGTTAGATAGAGTTAAGAATGGAACCATTCTTTTAATCAGCACATTACTTTTCAGATGCTGTCCCACAGCCCAGATTCTACTGTGTCCTGTCCCCAGAAGCCTCAGAGGATGATTTGAACCGACTTGATTCTGTGGTACTAGGAATTTTAAAACTGCATTTTATATGTGGGTCAGATGGTTTCCACCAGAATCAGCCTACTGGGGGGAAAGGGAATGACTGACTTTTTATAGTCAGGAAATGTGGTCTGTGTTACGATTTGAGCTTATTCTAATAGGAAAATGTTACTTGGATATTTATTTGTTGGGTGCACTTTTGCTGTGGGGTTTGTCCTTTCTGGATTGGCACCTCTGACACTTGATTTTTGAAGGCAATCTTTGTTAGCATTTTTCACATGCAAGTATTTTAATGGACAAAAATAATTGTCTTACTCTCTTATTCTAAAGCCAGCAGTTGTGTGCTCACAATAGCTTGCAAACAGTGTGAGTAATGTCCCAGAATGGGAATCTGCTCCAAGGAGAAATTAATGAGTATGATTTGATGGGATATTTTGTCAATCATGAGGGTAAGTGATAGTGCATAGGCAGTGGGAAAAAATACTTTAAGGAAATGATTGTCTTTCTTTCTTGATGTCAGGCATGTGACGTCCTTTTCTCCAAGCTTGTCAAGTATGATGAGCTTTATGCTGCACTGACAGCCCTGCTTGCAGCTGGGTCCCAGCTTGATACAGTTAGGAGAAAGGAAAACAAGAATGTAACAGCCTTGGTAAGACCATGGAACCCTGAGAAGTCTTTGGGTTGTGTTTGATCATTGATCATTTCTATCAGAAATTTCCTTCTGAAATGTAATCAGTTTATTGAATATTGATTTGCAAAACTGACTGATACTTGAGTATTTCTAGGTAGTTTGGGTAGCTATGTTCACCTTAAAGATAATTTAATCAGCTGTTGCATTTTTTTGGTTACCATTGAGAGAACTGTAATTTAAGAGTTAGTGGTCCCCCCCCAAGTGCTATATCTCCTGTGAATACTGGTTGATGTGTGATATTGAAAGCCTCACGCTTGAGATTTTTCCGTGGCTCTGTTAATGTGTCTCTATATTCTAGAAGCAATTCCAGGCCACAAAAACAGATAGCTGATTGCAGGTCTGCTAAGCAGAATGTCCTGCCCTCTTTTGGTTAATTGGTAAATTATTGGGGAGCCAAAGTTGTCTTGGAATAGCCTTTTTGGTCTGTGAAATGTGCAGAATACGGAACAAATTATTTGTATGTGTGTTCTGCCATTTTCTGCTAGGTGCACTCTCTAGAAAGATCTGGAGAATGGACTTGGGGGCCAAATCTCAATTTAAAATCAGGACTCTATACAGTTCTGGTTTAAAAGTTGTATTTGGAGTAGTTCGTACTGTGAGGGAGATCTTGAGGCAATACCAAGTGCTACCTCTATGCTGCTTTTCCTTTCTCCAGGAGGCCTGTGCCCTTCAATATTACTTCTTGATACTGTGGAGGATCCTAGGAATTTTACCACCATCAAAGACTTACATTAACCAGCTATCCATGAACTCACCTGAGATGAGCGAATGTGACATCTTGCACACTCTGCGATGGTCTTCTCGGCTCCGGATCAGCTCCTATGTCAACTGGATAAAGGTAACACAGAGCTTGCTGCTAAGACTATTCAAAGCCAAAGTGCTTTGTGCTTACTGGGGCTTTTAAATTTGAAGATAATGAAAGCTTTGCCTATAGTGATCTCCTAAACACTTTTTCTTGCTGTCCAAATAGGATCACCTTATCAAACAGGGAATGAAGGCTGAGCATGCTAGCTCGCTTCTAGAACTGGCATCCACCACTAAGTGTAGCTCAGTGAAATATGATGTTGAAATAGTAGAGGAATACTTCGCTCGACAGGTATGTAATATTGGAACCTAAATGATAGAACTTGGTTTCTACCATAGCCCATTGCCACAACTAATTATATTTTGCATATTTTTTAAAGATCTCATCCTTCTGTAGTATCGACTGTACCACCATCTTGCAGCTGCATGAAATTCCCAGTCTGCAGTCCATCTACACCCTTGATGCCGCCATCTCAAAGGTCCAGGTCTCTTTGGATGAGCATTTTTCTAAGATGGCTGCTGAGACTGATCCTCATAAGTCGTCTGAGATTACCAAGAACCTACTTCCAGCCACGCTACAACTCATTGACACCTATGCATCGTTCACCAGGTGTGGTGAACTGCCTGCCCAGAGATGCACATGCACTCTTCACTCTGTGCAGATCCCCCATTGACTCAGAATTTGACATTTTTCCCTTTCTTCAGCTTAGGGTTTTTTTTCCCCATGGTATAATGCTTTCTTCTCTAGTATGAAGGGGTGCTTGATGAGGAAATTTTCAAATAGTGCGGGAGGAGTCAGGAGGAAGTTTAATGTCTATAATTCTTTAAATATTTTGTACGATTTTACTTGTAGGATACAGAGAAAGGTAATTTTTCAAAACACTGTCATTTCTGTTATTAACTGAGTTAAAGCTCCTTAAATGCTCTTTATTTATTATTATTAAAAAAAATTTTTTCTGAGATGGCATCTCGCTCTGTCGCCCAGGCTGGAGTGCAATGGTGCGATCTTGGCTCACTGCAACCTCCACCTCCCGGGTTCAAGTGATTCTCCTGCCTCAGCCTCCTGAGTAGCTGGGATTACAGGCATGCACCACCGTGCCTGGCTAATTTTTGTATTTTTAGTAGAGACGGGGTTTCACCATGTTGGCCAGGCTGGTCTTCAATTCCTAACCTCAGGTGATCTACCCACCTCAGCCTCCCAAAGTGCTGGGATTACAGGCATGAGCCACTGTGCCTGGCCCTTAAATGCTCTTTACATGTCATGATATGTAGTTGGAGAAAAAAAAAATCTCTAAATGAGTTAGAAATTATTTGAAATTCAACTCTTTCTATAACAAACACTGCAAATTGCATGCCCTGTAGACTTTGGTCTGTATGATGTTTAAATATTTAAAGTTAATTTCAGTATATAAAATTGGGAGATTATTCACAAGTTTAGATTTCTGGCTTTTCTTAAATTGGAAGAACTGGCAAAACTGGGCCTGACTTCCCAAACAACAGTAACAGACTGGAGCTGAGAATTAGTTCCCTTTGCAGCAGTTTTCACCGGGCTCTCTTAAGCTTATTGACTTTATCTGGTCTCTGTAGGATCTCAGTGTTCACTCCTGTTCTATGGTGCTTTTTTGTTTTGAGATGGAATCTCACTGTGTCACCCAGGCCAGAGTGCAGTGGCGCGATCTCATCTCACTGTAACCTCCACCTCCTGGGTTCAAGTGATTCTCCTCAGTTTCCTGAGTAGCAGGGATGACAGGTGGATACCACCATGCCTGGCTAATTTTTGTATTTTTGTATTTTCAGTAGAAATGGGGTTTCTCCATGTTGGCCAGGCTGGTCTTGAACTCCCGACCTCAGGTGATCCACCTGCCTCAGCCTCCCGAAGTGCTGGGATTACAGGTGTGAGCCACCGTGCCCAGCTCTGTGGGCTTTATGCTGCTTTAAAGGGACCTAGATCTTTGTCAGACTTAACTAACCTTGTCTCTTAGTAAGACTGCCTTGCAGAAGATAGAGGGCTGTTGTTTGAGGCAAATTTTTTGAACAAATATGTATGGCTGCTACGTGCCAGGTACTTTTCTAGGTGCTAGGGTTATGGCAGTAGCCAAAGCAGACCAAGTCATTGCCCTCTGGGAATTTACAGACTCTAATCTGGCCTAATAGGCCAGTACTTTCCACACTGAGCTGTTAACGTTCCTGGTCAAGTAAGTTTGCAAAATGTTGGATAAACAGTTTTTTTGTTTTGTTTTGTTTTAAAAAATATAGTATTCAGAGCCTTTACTGTATACATTGTCAATCTTCTGAGGTGGGGAAGGAGGATAGATATAGTATTCACTGTTTCTCAGGCATACTTGTCAGGCAGTCATGTTTTGGGAGCATTTCAGAGGAGGGGACATTCTTTGGGAAATGATTACCCATTGGAATTCTTAGAGACCAGGAAGGGGCAGGCACTATCAACTACATTACATAGATAGGAAACTGAGATATAGGATTTTCAGCCAGTCTAGGGCCAGTTTTTACTAACTGGTGGGATTAGAATCTTATGGCTTCAGTTTCCCCCTATTTTTTCCCCAGAGCCTATTTGCTGCAAAACTTTAATGAAGAGGGAACAACTGAGAAACCTTCCAAGGAGAAACTGCAAGGCTTTGCTGCTGTTTTGGCTATTGGCTCTAGCAGGTGCAAGGCAAATACTCTGGGTAAGAGAACAAATGTGCTTTTGAGTAATATTATTACAACAGCTACTACTGCTAGTACTATGGCTTCTCTCCCTTGGTGCCTACTGGCGTTTACTATTTATTGGAGCCTTTTTGTGTATCAAGCATTTAGGTAGGTTTATCTGTTTTGATCTTCACAATAACCCAAGAAGTGTTACTTTGATCCCCTTTTTACTCATTATAAATTAGGCCTAGAGAAGTTATTTGTCCACAATCCTACATCTTGCAAGAGATAGAGCTGGGATCCAAACCAGGATCTGTTGGTTCCAAAGCATAAGGCTATTTTGTCTTTAGCACAGATCTTTGCTCTCCTCCCCTCCCCTCCCCACTCTCTTCTCTCTTCTCTTGGCAGGGTCTTGCCCTGTCACCCAGACTGGAGTACAGTGGCGCTATCGCAGCTCACTGTGGCCTTCATCTGCTGTGTTCAAGCAGTCCCCCTGCCGCAGCCTCCCAAGTAGCTGGGATCCCAGGCACATAATACAATACCCGTATAATTTTTAAATTTTTTTGTAGAGATGAGGTCTTCCTATGTTGCCCAGGCTGGTGTTCTTTTCATTTATAGGGGACAGGAAGATTAGCAAGCTAGTACTTTGTGCCTGGAAAAATCTCTTTGCTGGGTTAGGAATGATCTGGTAGAAATTTAGGGTGGAAAATCAAAGGGCTTGATTGGAGTTAAGTACAGTAGTTACCCTTTAAAATTTACAATCGTTTGTATTTTCCTTAATTTCAAGCTTTAAATATTCATTTAACATTCAGATAGTCTCACTTTGTACTGCTTCATTGAATGCTGTTCTTAATGTGTGTTATGATCCCTGCCCTTAAGATTCGTCTTAAAGAGAAAAGAGATCAAGAGAAAAGTGATACCTATTTATAGAAGGGGAGCAGATGTTTAATGGTGATTTCAGTCTGACTTGCAATGACTCACCCTCACTTTGCATCTTATTTTCAGTTGTCTTCTTTACTTGCAAGATTAGAAAGTGAACATGATGGGAAATGAAAACCTTACAGTTGAGAGTGTTAGCTATTAAGCAATTAACTGGTTCTTGGACATAGTACTGCTATTGAAATATCTATCTAAGCTATCTTACTAATTATTTTGACAGCCTGGGCTGTACTGTTTCTTTCTGCATTTGGGCTTGGCTTTTAAAATGCTCTGTGTCGTTCCTTCTTTCTTTGATGATTCCTTGTCATTTCTGTCGCCTCCAGGTCCGACACTGGTTCAGAATTTGCCATCGTCAGTGCAGGCTGTGTGTGAGTCCTGGAACAACATCAATACCAATGAATTTCCCAATATTGGATCCTGGGTGAGTCCCTATCTGTTCCAGGGTAGAAATATTGAGTGCTAGCCATTCTGTCTTTTGTTCTTAAGCCTAAAGGAATTAGGCTTAAACTAGCTACCAAGATATCTTCATATACTGCAGTAATATTGGCTATGGCTGAATCATTAATCAATGCATTTAATCACCTAGTTGGTTCTCATATGGCTTTTTGCTTAGAAGTGTGTGTTATCAGAAGACAAACCATTTTATTTATTTGAGCCTCAGTTTCTTCACCAATTGAATGTTGGGCTGTGACGATTCAATGTATTGAATGTTAAGTGCCTAGCATATTACCTGGCACACGAATTCCCAATACATGTTAACTCTGTTTCCTTTGTAGGTTGTATGTCAGGAACCTGCTCCTTTGTAACAGTTTTACAGGGTCGCTTTTAGCTTCTCTAGGCTTTTAGATACTACTGAGTCTTCTTTTTTTTTTTTGAGACGGAGTCTCGCTCTGTCACCCAGGATGGAGTGCAGTGTCGTGATCTCGGCTCACTGCAAGCTCCGCCTCCCGGGTTCACACCATTCTCCTGCCTCAGCCTCCCGAGTAGCTGGGACTACAGGCGCCCACCACCACGCCCGGCTAATTTTTTCGTATTTTTAGTAGAGACGGGGTTTCACTGTGTTAGCCAGGATGGTCTCGATCGCCTGACCTCGTGATCCGCCTATCTCGGCCTCCCAAAGTGCTGGGATTACAGGCGTGAGCCACCATGCCCAGCCAGTACTACTGAGTCTTCTGTCAGTTAACTTGCTCTTTGTATATCCTCTGCTCACACTACCTCTATTAACAGATTATTCGCTTACTGAAGTTCTTTTCAAAAGCTAAATATTGTAGTCTTGTTATCCCTGCTTTATGATCGTGACCTCTGTTTACACCACCCAGAACTTTAATAGAGACCAGATGCATTGCAAAATCCAGTTCCTTCTCAGTCATTATAGACAAACAATAGTTTTACTTTAAATATAGTGTGTTATATTATACTCTAATCATTTGAAAGTGGTATTGGATATTCGTTGCAGTTAACTGTTAACTTTGTACTAATTAAAATTTAACTGCTTCCTTTTCTGTACCCCACTTCCCTTCCCAGCATGAATAACAGTGTATACTGAGTAGAGGCTATTGTTTACAAACGTCAGTGGGGTCTTAGTTTATGTCAGTTTTTTTTTCCATGTGAGAATTTTTTCCAGGGTAGATGGTCTATCCACTTACATCTGCTTTGCTTCCTTTCAGCGCAATGCCTTTGCCAATGACACCATCCCTTCAGAGAGTTATATTAGTGCAGTGCAGGCTGCACACCTGGGGACTCTCTGTAGCCAAAGTCTGCCCCTGGCTGCTTCCCTGAAGCATACCCTCCTCTCACTGGTCAGGTTGACTGGAGATCTTATTGTGTAAGTACCTACTACATAGCCCCAAGGACTCTATGTCTGTATTCTATTGTGGTTAAAGAGGGACAGTGAGAGTTTTATAACTATGTAGTAATGCTTTCTTGTATACTTCTTTAGCAAAAAGAACCTGTTGCTTTAAAGTATAAGCACTTACCTAGAATGATTTTTTAACTTAGATCTGAAAGACAATAGAGTACTTCCTCCTTTGTGTAGTATTTTTCAGAAAAGACTTGCTGGCTTTAAGACATATTGCAATTTGGAGATGTCTTGGGTTTAAATTTTAAAGTGATAGTAACAGATTATTTGATAACGTTTCTCCAGAATCATAGTGGGATAAATTCCCACCATTGTAGGGATTAGGTCAGGCCAATGGAGGGACTATTGTTTTCTTATACATAGGTAACAGGTAAAGTCTTATATTGTATTGCCCTAAAAGTGATCCAGGTTCCTGGCAGTTCTTCTAGAAGGCTTGTCTGGGATGGAATACTTGCTTTGGTTTCAGTTAATTTTCTTTGTTGAATATTATAAAATGCAGCTCATTAATTTGACGTTTTAATAAATGGATTTTTCAAATGAAAATGATTTTTGTTTCTGATATAATAATGAAAAAGAAGAATATGAAATTGTATGATGATACCTGTGTATAAAACAGCTATCATGGGAAAAAGACTGGAACAAAGGCCCTTGCGCAATTCCCCTTCCCTCTTCCCCGGCAAGTAATTGAATTACCCTGTCCTTGCTTTGCAGCTTTTTGGAGGAGTGTATTCACTAACTCGATTTCATTTTCTTTGCTGAAGTTGGTCAGATGAGATGAACCCACCACAGGTAATTCGGACACTGCTACCTCTTCTTTTGGAATCAAGCACTGAGAGTGTTGCCGAGATCAGTAGCAACTCCCTGGAACGCATCTTGGGCCCTGCTGAGTCTGATGAGTTCTTGGCTCGTGTTTATGAGAAGCTGATCACTGGTTGTTACAACATTCTGGCCAATCATGCAGATCCTAACAGGTGAGCCTGATGGAGAACAGTCAGGTTTCCTATGACCTACTGCTGCTATCAGTGAAATGTACTAACACTGCTACCTTTAGGTCATTAATAGCTTATTGTTTTTGTGTGTGTGGTTTTTTTTTTTTTATTCTGAGACATGGTCTCGCTCTGTCGCCCAGGCTGGAGTGCAGTGGGGTCACTGCAACCTCTGCCTCCAGGGCTCAAGCAATCCTCCTACCTTAGGCTTCTGAGTAGCTGGGACTACAGGTGCATGCCACCATGCCCAGCTGGTTTTTTTTTTTTTTTTTGGTAGAGATGGAGTTTGCCATGTTGTGTAGGCTGGTCTTGAACTCCTGAGCTCAAGTGATCCTCCCATCTTGGCCTCCCAAAATGCTGGGATTACAGGCGTGAGCCACCATACATGGCCAGCTTATTGTTATTTGTGTTTTTCAACAGAAAATTCTGTACTTGTGTGCATTCTGCATTAATGTGGAAATGTGTGAAGAGTTTTTTGGAGTCGTTTTTTGTGATTAATTCTTAGGAATAGACATTAAGAAAATGGAAGACTTAGATGTTTAGATTTGGAGACTTAAAATTGTTTTTAATGACTATCAAGTGCTGCACTAGCTCTGATGAGATGTACAGAGGAGCTCACTGAAATTGATTTCTAATATTTTGTTGACTGTGCTGCTGAAATGAGTGTGGAATGGGCGGTCCCACAGCATAGCTGGACCTTGGTAGTTTAGGCCACATGGCTGTAGATGAGCTGTAAAGAACAGTTCTGTTTCACTTTCACCCCATGGAGAATTGTACAAATGAAGGTGCCACATGTTGGAATTTCCTGTCTCTTCGTTGTTGAGTAGTCCAGGTTTTCATCAAGGATTCCTTTTATTCCCTGTCTCCTCTTTTCTTTTTAACAGATAAATAATTTCAGACACTTTTAGCTGTGTAGAAATGATTTGTCCAAAGTGTCTTTTTCCGTAAATCACTGGCAGATCTGGATTAGGACTGAGCTTTAGATGCCTTTCCTGTTCATCTTCCTAATGAAGAGGATAGAAAAATAAAGTTGAGGGGCTGCTATTAATTCAGTAAACATGTATTGAACACCTACTTTGTGCCAGGCTTTATGTTAAGCTTTGCCAAAACAAAATTAGACATTGCCCTCAAGGTCAAACAGACAAACTTTGGATTTTAATAAATCACCATGAGGAGGACATTGAAACAGGTCTTAATACTGGTGGTTAAGTTTTCCGTTTGATCCTCAGTGGACTGGATGAATCCATCCTGGAGGAATGTCTCCAGTACTTGGAAAAGCAGCTGGAAAGTAGCCAGGCTCGTAAAGCTATGGAGGAGTTTTTCTCTGACAGGTGAGCCGTGTTTTGCTTTATTCAGTGAATATTTTTTGATTGCCTCTTGAAAGCAAGGAGCTATATATGTTGATTTAGGTACTTATTATCAGCAATATTTAAGGCCTGGTTAGGTGTCTGCACTTTGGGGAGTTAATTGCTGACTCCTTGGGGTTGTTGGTGAGGGGGTTAATTTCATGAACACCTTGTGCTATTGACTCATGAGTGGCCATTTTCCCCAGAGGAGATGAGATTGTGAAGAAAGGATGCTTTTTATGTGGGGCTTTAATGTGATTCTTTCCATTTTTCTCCCCTCTTGCCTCCCAGTGGAGAACTTGTACAGATCATGATGGCAACAGCCAATGAGAACCTCTCTGCTAAATTCTGTAACCGAGTTTTGAAATTCTTCACCAAACTCTTCCAGCTGAGTGAGTGACAGCTTTTAGTAATCTTCTTATTGGAACTTTGATGTCCGGCTAATACTGTGCATATCTTCTGCCTGAGTTTAACTACAGCATGAAAATGCTAACGAGTGGAGAGAATCCCTCAGAGAAAGTTTGGAAGGAAGTTGAAAACTTGCTTTGAAGCCATTTCCCCTTTTCCTGGCTCAACAATTTGCCCCTTCTTTCCCTTCCGCTTGCCCTTCTTTACTGACCCTGGCCTCTTGTTCTGCTCCTAGCTGAGAAGAGCCCTAACCCGAGCCTGTTGCATCTCTGTGGCTCCCTGGCACAACTGGCCTGTGTGGAACCTGTGCGCCTGCAGGCCTGGCTCACCCGCATGACTACATCGCCCCCAAAAGATTCTGATCAGCTGGATGTAATTCAGGAGAACCGGCAGCTGCTGCAGTTACTGACCACATACATTGTTCGGGAAAACAGGTAGAACAACTACATTTCTGTCGTGTTTCCCTAGCAACCCCAGAAATACGTTGATATTTGCAGTTATCTTTCCTTCGGGCACCAGTCTTAGCATTTTCAGCATTTTTGTATCTACCTCTCTCTAGACTCAAGGATTCTAGTGTAGCTCCTTGATTTTTTTCCCATGGAGAAACTTTTGGAATGACTTGGCCTGTCAGTTACAACCTGAATGAATGTTTTATGCTCTACTAGCCCAAGTCCAAAGCTGGGATTGGTATTGTAGTTATGTATTTAATGTTTAATTTAAAACTTCCTTTATAACACACAGAATGAGATTCCTGTTGATTATTCACCAACTTGCTCTTTCTTTTCTCCTAGCCAAGTTGGGGAAGGTGTGTGTGCTGTTCTTCTGGGCACCCTGACTCCCATGGCAACAGAGATGCTGGCCAACGGTGATGGGACTGGCTTCCCTGAACTTATGGTTGTGATGGCCACTCTGGCCAGTGCAGGTCAAGGTGCTGGTCACCTTCAGCTTCATAATGCTGCTGTGGATTGGCTGAGCAGATGGTAAGATGATGAAGTTGTATCTATAGGTTACAACATTGATCTTGAGAAGTGGGTTACTTTCTTTATAGCTCAAAGTGAGTACAGAAGAAATATGAATCTCTACCCTTTCATTGGAGTTTGGGAGATGGGTGGGTAGCAAATAGCTCTGTTCACTTTAGACTTCATCTTCATCATTTTCTTAGTAGAGTTTCCTGTTCATTGTTCCCAAGATAACTCTTGGGGAAAGTATGCCAAGTGTTAATGATAATTCTAAGGCCAGAGCACCCCAAGCTATGTAACTATATAGTACTTATGGAGTTTTCTAAGAATGCTTCTGCTTCACAGTGTCCTCAGATTGATTCAAAGTTAATGAAGATGCCTCATTTCTTTGGTTTCTTCGATGATTTTGTGTCTCCTCTTTCCCCTCTTTTTTTCTTTGGGACAGCAAGAAATACCTGTCACAGAAGAATGTAGTTGAAAAACTGAATGCCAATGTAATGCATGGAAAGGTAAGAAAAGTGAGGAATGACAATGAGGGGTGAAGGGAAAGGTGATTCTCACCTCTGTGGTCAGGTGGAAGTCTCTCGTTCCTGTTGAGTTCTGTGCCTGGCTAGCCTACCAAGGATAAGGCTGATAATCTCAAAGACTGGAAATATGTAATTGCCAACTGTGTGCCTTTAGGCATCTTTTGGCTGGCAAGAAGTGATGGGAAGCAAATATACTGGTAAATAAGCAGACAGAATCTTTCTTAAAACATAGAGTTCCTGCCATCCTAAGATATTGGAATGTTATGGGAAACTGTCTCTCCCTGCTCAGGCTTTGGAACTGTGCCACTCTGAGTCAGTGTTATAAAAGGCCAAATACAGCCTCCTCAGCTCTAGTCCAGATGCTAAGCTTTGTTTAATTTGCCTGAAGGTTCTGGTTACTCTGGTAAGAAAAGCGGTTTGAAACTGACAGAAATCCTGCATTCAGGCATTTTCTCCTCCTGCCCAACCCATGAACTGGCATAGGTGGCTAGGAACAGATAACTAGCCTCTGAGAACCACTATGGTACCATTCATTACTCCCTCCTTTTTTGCTGATCTTTATCCTTTCAGCACTGACATATCATAGTGCAGAGCAAAGGAACTTAGAAATCTGAGTCTTTGATGCCAATTAATTGGGTTTTCTAGGCAAGCATGAACTATCTGCAATGATTTGCTAGAATTTTTTTCTCTTGATTTCTGAAGCTATTCCTCTCCTGCATTACTTTAAAGCCTGATAATTAAAATGACTTTCACTTAATGGTTAAAAAATGCTAATGTTAGGGGGAAAATGCTAATGGGAGTCTCTTCATCCTCTAATCTGGTCTTTTCTTGAATGATTTTAATCTGTTTTTACTCTATTCTTCTAATTTCAATCCTACTTCATCTTACAAGACTTTGTAAAGAGCTGTCTTTGTGCCTAAGAATGAATGAATACATGTTACTTCAGTACAATTTACTGACCAGCTGCGTGGGGACGGAGTGGTAAATCCTGGTTAATAAATAAAAACACACTGTTTTTCTTCTCTGCTTTCATACCATTTCTCTGATCTTGAGCTTTATTTGAAAAAGCTTGAGAAAACATGGTTTACATAATGAAACATGGAGAATCTGAAGTTGCTGTGGGGCTTCTCTTACAGCATGTGATGATCTTGGAGTGCACATGCCATATCATGTCTTACTTGGCTGATGTCACAAATGCCCTGAGCCAGAGTAATGGTCAAGGCCCAAGTCATCTCTCAGTGGATGGGGAAGAGCGGGCCATTGAAGTAGACTCAGACTGGGTGGAGGAGTTGGCGGTGGAAGAGGAAGATTCCCAGGCTGAGGATTCAGTAAGTACTAAGTAACCTCGAAGTTAACCTCTCAAGGTAATGACTAACTGGCATGGTACCAAGCTTTTGGCTCTTTTTTCCAGCCTCCTGTGAGCTTCAAAACTTCCTAGTCCTTGTTGCTGCCAGGCCCCAATTTTCTAGGCCTTCAGAGCAAGGCATGGGGATCTAATCTCTTGTGGAAAGGACTTTTTCATAAGCTTTTTCCAGAGTCACTTGTCCTGCTTTGTCAGTCTTTAATTCCAAATGGAATTTTAGGGATAAGTTCTTCATGGGGGTAGTGGAAGCTCCCCTATAGAGAAAGCATAAGATGTTTTTTCTTAACCACAAACCCCTAAGATCTCACTCACCTGAAGTAACAACAGATTTTCAGCCAGCTAGCTATTTCCAGTTGTGGTAGATTTCCACGGGTCATTTGCGAGTCAACTATTCACCCCCCCATAGAGCGTTGAGGCACATGTGTTTTTGTGGGTGTTTATATGCAGGGATATATTTCGAATTAAAAAGACTTATTATTTTTGAAGGATGAAGATTCTCTTTGCAATAAACTCTGCACTTTTACGATCACACAGAAAGAATTCATGAACCAGCATTGGTAAGGGTAGTTCTTCCTTTAAGGTGAAGATTTGCTGGGCACCGATTGTTGGGACTTCTGAGCTTATTTGCTGGTTCTTGTTCTTTGTAGGTACCACTGTCACACCTGCAAAATGGTGGATGGCGTGGGTGTCTGCACAGTGTGTGCTAAGGTGTGCCACAAGGATCATGAGATTTCCTATGCCAAGTATGGATCCTTCTTCTGTGACTGTGGAGCCAAGGAAGATGGCAGCTGTTTGGTGAGAGGACCCTCCTTGAGCTATAAAGGGTGGCTTGTTAGTGACAAGGGATTACTGAAGCCAAACTGGAAAATTCCCATCACCTCCAGGATACCTGAGTCTAGGAATATGTTCCAGCTCACTCATTGATGATCTGCACAGTTGTGGCCTAAGCACTTCATTTAGAATATCAGAACCAGCGGATTCCTTAGAGATCTTGTAGTTCGTTTTTCCTAAGACCTCCCCCCAATTTCAGACGTTATAATAAGGCCTGATACTGTGAGTGGGTAAAGAAGTTAGATATTAGGTGAATACTATGAAGATCAGAATTTAGGCTTTTGGATAACATTGAAACACTTAGCCAGTTTCTCCTTTGGGTCAGATTTTCCTCGGAGATCTCAGGCAGTATTTCCTCTGTGCTTGAGGCAAGAACTTAGGGACTCTGACGTTTTCTGTCCCTAGGCTCTGGTGAAGAGAACTCCTAGCAGTGGCATGAGCTCTACCATGAAGGAGTCGGCATTTCAGAGTGAACCCAGGATTTCGGAGAGTCTAGTGCGTCATGCCAGCACCTCCTCGCCAGCTGACAAAGCCAAGGTTACCATCAGTGATGGAAAGGTTGCTGACGAAGAGAAGCCCAAGAAGAGCAGCCTCTGCCGCACAGTAGAGGGCTGCCGGGAGGAATTACAGAACCAGGTGGGGCTGACTGATGCTCCCTAGTAAGCAGACAGAGTTCAGAGCCTGTCGAATTGGTGTGAGAGTAAATAATGCACATGGCTCCCCTTGCAACTCATTTTCTCCTTTACCCATTTTCATAGTGTGAATGCAAATACTATGTATTGTCATCACAAGGGAAGGATTTATGACTGAGCACTATTAGGAATATTATGGGGGGTGATGGAAGCATAAATTTTAGTTGTGTCATACTGTAGAGTACCCTTTCTTGGCCAGGGTTCCTTATCTGAAACACAGAAAACAAAACGATTTGAGTGTATATATTCTCAATTTTCCCATGGATGGTACAAAACCCAAACCATTCTAGAAACGTAAGAGAGAAGTTAGCTCATTTCATATGAGGGATGCCTTTGCGCATTAGGATATCTATGTGGGACCCCTGGTTTAGAAAGATTGCTCTGGAGTTAGTAGCACAAATGCATATTGATTGGAATCAATGCCAGGATTATGAGAATGAGAAGATGGCTAGAATATCCAACTGGAAGTGAAGTAGCTGGATTCTGAAGGAAGTTACTGGCAAGATGATTTTTACGAGTGTTATCCATTGTTTTTCTTTTTTTTTTTTTTTCACTGGTGTATTTTTTCTATTTTTCTCAGGCCAATTTCTCCTTCGCTCCTCTCGTGTTAGACATGCTTAATTTCCTTATGGATGCCATTCAGACCAACTTCCAGCAAGCTTCAGCCGTCGGGAGCAGCAGCCGTGCTCAGCAAGCCCTCAGTGAGCTACACACTGTGGAGAAGGCAGTGGAGATGACAGACCAGCTGATGGTGAGTGTCTTGGGGCCATGACGTTTGGTGGCTGTGGGAACCAACAAATTTATTGAGATCCCAAAATGTGCTAGATGCTCTGAGGAGTATACTTAGAGCAGTTGATGCTTGCCCATCCAAAACTTAGAATCTAAGACATCATGACATGCCCAGAACATATTATGAACAGTGTAAAAATCAGCATATGAGGTTTGGCTTCAAAAGAAGAGAATTGGCCAAGGATGCACCTATAATCCCAGCACTTTGGGATGCCTGAAGCAGGTGGATTGCTTGAGCCTGGGAGTTTAAGACCAGCCTTGGCAACATGGTGAAACCTCATGTCTACCCCAAAAGACACACAAAAAATTTAGCTTGGCATGGTGGCACAGCAACTATAGTCCCAGCTACTCGGAAGGCTAGTGTGGGAGCATCACTTGAGCCCAGGAGGTTGCAGTGAGCTGAGATCGTACTGCACTCCAGCCTGGGCGACGGAGTGAGACGCTCTCTCAAAAAAAAACAAAAAAAAAAAAAAAAAAGGAGTGGGGCTGGGGAATCCAGGGTCATTTTGGCCAATGAAGAGAATAAATCTCCTTTTTAGTTCATATAAATATATGAATCCCCAAGAGGTGGGGAACTCCATTTTGGGGCAATTAGAATAGTTAGAGAATTTTTATTTTTAGAAAATAGAGCTTTATTGTATCTTCTCTAAAGTTCATCTAACTTACAAAATAATGTTTGTCCTCTTTTGCATATAGTCCTTTAGATAACTTTCCTTTAGTTTTTCATGTCACATGGATTATAAGGTATAAGTCATTATTCACTTTAAAACCTGCTGCTCAGCACTGAATATAGACTTCTGATGTGGCATTCCTGGCCTTTTTTAGCAGCAGAGTTAAGTAATAGAAAGTAAAGTGGTGGCGATTCCAAAAAGGAAGTGAACAAATATTGCGAATGAGATATATGAATAGATCTCATAAATTGGCTTTCTTTTTTGGAGATGGAGTTTTGCTTTGTCACCTAGGCTGGAGTGCAGTGGCATGATCTCAGCTTACTGCAACCTCCGCCTCACTGGTTCCAGCGATTGTCATGCCTCACTCAGCCTCCTGAGAAGCTGAGATGGAGGCGTGCACCATCATGCCTGGCTAATTTTTGTATTTTTAGTAGAGATAGGATTTCACCATGTTGCCCAGAATGGTCTCGAACATCTGTGCTCAAGTGATTTGTCCACCTCAGCCTCCCAAAGTGCTGGGATTATAGGTGTGAGCCACTGTGCCCAGCCAAAGTTGGCTGTTTTTAAGGGAATAATAGTCAGTTGGAAATATACACATACATACCCATATATATTCTGGCATTTTATTAAAATCAGTCACAGTTTTTGCCAGGTGCAGTGGCTCATGCCTGTAATCCCCACACTTTGGGAGGCTGAGGTGGGCAAATCACTTGACCAGAGAAGTTCGGGACCATCCTGGGCAACATGGTGAAACCCTGTCTCTATAAAAAATGTACAAAAATAATTAGCCAGACATGGTGGTGCATGGCTGTGGTCTCAGCTACCTGGGAGGCTGAGGCAGGAGGATTGCCTGAACCTGGGAATTCGAGGCTGTAGTGAGCTGATATCACATCACTGCACTCACCACTGAACTCCAACCTGGGTGACAGAGAGAAACCTTGTCTCAAAAAAAAAAAAAAATGAGTCACGGTTTTATTTGATACTCTTGGAATTAAAAGAAGTCATAAAATCAGTTACACTTTTAGAGCATTGGTTTTTAGATATTAAAGATGAAGTGAAAAAATACTTGGATTGGGGGCCCATAAAGTTGCTGATTTTTATGTTGCCGGGTTAGATCAATGAAAACAAATGTCATCTGTCACCACAATTTGTAAGAGATTGGACATTTTAACATTTTTTTAAAAGACCAGTACTTTGTATTTAAGTTTAGCTTTATGAAAACATTTACTATGTTATTCTTAATGGATTGATAATAACTTTAACACATTTACACAGCCATCCATGGTTTGGAGGCCGAAATCACTGCTTTTGAATGAATGAATTGTGCAGTGTCTCAGGCACATGAATAGTGTGTGAATCCACTTGATTTTATATGCCTCATTACTGCCCTCTTTCTCTGCTTCCTTCTTTGCCAGGTTCCCACCTTAGGCTCCCAGGAAGGTGCCTTTGAGAATGTGCGGATGAATTACAGTGGAGACCAGGGCCAGACCATCCGGCAGCTGATCAGTGCTCATGTGCTCAGGCGGGTGGCTATGTGTGTGCTCTCCTCTCCCCATGGGCGCCGCCAACATTTGGCTGTCAGCCATGAGAAGGGCAAGGTGGGTCCTCCAATTCTTGTGCGCTTACTTTAGGTCATATTGTCTTAAATGCTAAGCAAAACAAATTGATGACCACATTCGGATTAGCCCTCTGTGGGAAAAAGTCCACTGCATTCTAGGAATGCTTCAGGGACAGATCTTGTTGAGCTTTTCAAATACTTGAACCCTGAATTGATTTGATTAGACCTAGAGCTGGTATGACTAGGACTGTTCCTAATTAGTAAATTTCCACTCAAAACGTATTCTTCAAAGCCCTCAGGAAAAAGTAATGATTAGCAGTTACCGAGGACGGCTTGGCTCCCAGTCTTGCCCTGTTTGGTCACTCTGGCGGGCATAAGCTGAGAGACAAAAGTTTTCATAGGAACACTCAGTGTTGCTTATGTAGTCCTGCCGTGCCATCCCAGCTCTGTTAAGCACATAAGTAAGTTTGTATTGTGTTATAGAGCTAGTAGAAGTTGGAAGAGTGCTAGGTATCTTAACTCACACTTTTCTGTATTCTGGCCTCTCCATCACCACTAATGTTGTTTTAACTTTTATTTTAAGTGAAAATATGGATAGTCCTTCAAACAACTCTAAAATCATTTTAAAAACAGTTTCATAGAAAACTAGAAAAGGACAGTGGTACGTAGGTATTCTTAAACTATTTTGTGAACTATATAAAGAGAAATTGTTTTCATTACTTATCTGTTCTGTCCTCCATGGAAATACATTCCATGGCTTTTAGCCAGGAGTAATAGAGACTAATACTGATCTAGGATTTTCTACTAGACTTACCTGTAAAGAAAAAAGTGTGCAACCTGTTATCCCTATTGAAAGAGTTTTTGTTACTTGCTTTGACTTCTCTGAGAGGACCAGGAGTAGGAATAAATTAGTCATTGTTCCTTTGCAGATCACCGTTCTGCAGCTCTCTGCACTCCTGAAGCAAGCAGATTCCAGCAAAAGGAAGTTAACTCTGACCCGCTTGGCTTCTGCCCCAGTTCCTTTTACTGTGTTGAGCCTCACAGGAAATCCCTGCAAGGAAGACTACTTGGCGGTTTGTGGGCTAAAGGTAAAAATCCAGATCTAGGTTTGATTGCCTTGAGCTGTGGATTCTAGTCATCTTCTCTTCCCTGTTCTCAGAACTACTTTTTCTTATTCGTTGTTGAGATTAAAATTTAAAACCTACTGAAATGCAAAAGGAATTTTTCTTTGAATTTCTCCCAGATCTTTCAGATTTCTCCAATATTGGAAGTAATCTTTGTGTTCATGAAACCTGAATGTTACTAGACAGTCTAAATACTGTCTGAAGGCAGGGGATATTAGAGGAAAAAAGGGAACGTCATTACTCTGAAATGAATTAGCCCACTTTTCAGATCATCTTTTCACCATTTTGTTTCTTAAACGTTGTCCAGGACTGCCATGTGCTCACCTTTAGTAGCTCAGGCTCTGTTTCGGATCACTTGGTTTTGCACCCTCAGTTGGCAACGGGGAACTTCATCATCAAAGCCGTGTGGTTACCTGGTTCACAGACCGAGTTAGCAATTGTCACCGCGGACTTTGTTAAGGTACAGTTACAGTTCTTTGATGATATGGTCCTAGAATTTTTCTACTTTTAAATCCAGAATCACTGCGTGCTAGCTTCTCCCAGAAGTTAAAAAAATCAGCTGGGTGCCACGACTTTCACCTGTAGTACCAGCTACTTGGAAGGCTGAGGTGGAGAATTACTTGAGGCTTAGTTCAAGGGTGCAGTGAGCTGTGATCATGCCATGCCACTCCACTCCAATCTGGGTGATAGAGCAAGACCCTGTCTCTAAAAATGATAACAAGCCATATTTTGCCACTTTTGCTGTGTTGCTGAGTAGGAGCTTTCTGTCTTTAGGCAATAGGGAATTGATTCTGGTTCTACCCTCACTGTACCAAGTGCACACCTATTACCATACTTGTTTCAGAATTAATTTATGTATGTCTGTCCCCTACTCATTCCTTGAAGGAGAGTGAAAGGTGTTCTGTTCATCTTTATAAGACCAGTGCCTAACACTCCATTTTTTTATTGAATGGAGAATGAATGCCTGTTATTGGTCAGTTCCGGCTATTTGGATTCACTAAGATATTTGGGGGATGGGACTGAGATAGATTTCCCTTATTTAATTTTTCTTCCATCCTGCAGATTTATGACCTGTCTGTTGATGCCTTGAGTCCAACCTTCTACTTTCTCCTGCCAAGCTCAAAGATAAGAGATGTTACCTTCCTTTTCAATGAGGAGGGAAAGAACATCATTGTTATAATGTCTTCGGCTGGGTACATCTATACTCAGCTTATGGAAGAGGCCAGCAGTGCCCAGCAGGGACCCTTCTATGTCACTAATGTGCTGGAAATCAATCATGAGGACCTGAAGGTTAGAGCACATGTTGCTATTTCCTTCTATTCCAGATTTAATTATTTAGCAACTCCTCTATTCTTTTTTCTTTGTTCTTTTATAACATTTTTCTGTGGACTTCATCTAACTGGATCTTTTTTTCTTTTTCTTTGTTTTTCCATCTAACTTTCCACCTAATAGCAAACTCTCTTATCCTTTAGGGCTAAACTAATTCAACTTCAAGTTCCATTTTTCTCAGGGTCTTTGTAAGATTTACCCACAGGGATCTCATGCTTAGAGTATGAGAACACCTGATCATGATTGAAAATAATAACCAGTATAAACTGGAAGTTGGTAGCCAAGGCAACATGAATTACTGCAAATATGTGTCTTTGTGCCAGCAGGACAGTAACAGCCAGGTGGCGGGCGGTGGTGTGTCCGTGTACTACTCCCACGTGTTGCAGATGTTGTTCTTCAGCTATTGTCAAGGCAAATCATTCGCAGCCACCATCAGCAGGACAACCCTGGAGGTGTTGCAACTCTTCCCCATCAACATCAAAAGGTGGGAATGAACATTTAATGTTCAACTTCCACAGTGTCCACATTCAGTGAGGGATCTCCACTCCCACTATCTGCTATCTGTTCTGAGTTTTGTGAAACTTAATTTTCTCCAGCCAACCTTTTTTTTCTCCCCTGCTAGGTATCTTTAAAATCAAGGAACATCCGGGTTTGGCAGGTTGGGTTGTCCGCACGTTTTGTCCTCCACTGTGGAGACCCCAAGCTGTCAGAGGTAGTTTAGGGGTCCACTGTTACTCAGAAGGAAAACCTATAGTTAATGTTATAAATGTGATTTTAATGTGAGAAGGGAACCTAAATTTCTCTTAGACACTCATTCTGCCATAATGCCCTTTAAGTTTTTCTGCTGGGGAGACTTATTCTGTTAGCAAATAGAACGTATCAGTAATGGGGGCATGGTTGGATATGGGGGAGGAAGAGACTTTCAACAAGTTTGCAAATAATAGAGGGGTGTGTAAGGTAGTGAGAGTTTCATTTAGGGAGGAGGAAGAAGAGGCTTATGGCGTCTTCCTTTGTTTCTTATCTGCCATTGATGACCCGTTGTAGCACTTTCTCTCAGGCCTTTCTTTGGGAATTACGTGGTTTGGGATGAAATAAAATGGATACCAGTTCACACTAACTCGATGTGTTTGGAGATCCTGATAGGACAATGGGTCATTAGCCTTAGGCAGCTCCATGGCCCTCTGCAGTTTATAGCCTCTAGGCACATAGGGCCACCTGTTCTTCAGACATGGAACCTCACAGTGGAGATTCCAAATGAGGACTGCCCTGCCGTAAGCACGCATTGGGGTGTATGAGCATGTGTGCATGGCTTGGAGTAAAACTAACCTGTGGATAATCTGAGTCCCTGGCCAAGGATATTGCTTTGGAGTCACGTAGCCAGTTAGAGGATGGTTTTTAGGTCAAGAAAAGAACTATTAAATGGTGACTGACACTCTAACTGTGGCCAGTTTTGTTGTCTGCAGTTCCAATGGTGGCAGTAAGACTTCTCCTGCTCTTTGCCAGTGGTCTGAGGTGATGAACCACCCTGGCTTGGTGTGCTGTGTCCAGCAAACTACAGGGGTGCCGCTGGTAGTTATGGTGAAACCAGACACTTTTCTTATCCAGGAGATTAAGACTCTTCCTGCTAAAGCAAAGGTCAGTGCCAGATTTTCCATTCATTACTTTGCTGTGAACCTGGTCTCTTTTTATGTTTGTATATTCATTTCACTTTCCCAGCTCTTTCAATGGAGGCCCATAAAAGATTTTCAGTCCTTTTTCTTCTAGATGCCTTTTCTTTGCCACCCTTCTGTACAGCCCCTCAACTGACCATGAAACCAGTTGCATCTCTGCCTCTTTTTCTGTGAGGATGCTGATCTGTGGGTGTGGGAACGAAGACCCTCCTTTGTCCTCTCCTCCTAGATCCAAGACATGGTTGCTATTAGGCACACGGCCTGCAATGAGCAGCAGCGGACAACAATGATTCTGCTGTGTGAGGATGGCAGCCTGCGCATTTACATGGCCAACGTGGAGAACACCTCCTACTGGCTGCAGCCATCCCTGCAGCCCAGCAGTGTCATCAGCATCATGAAGCCTGTTCGAAAGCGCAAAACGGCTACAATCAGTAAGGTTCCTTCTCAGATGACTTGTGGGGGAGTAGGAATGGTGGTCTTCTAGACAGTGACTCAGAATAGACTGTTGAAAATATCTGTGAAGAAATGTGACTGTCCTACTTGCACATTTTGTAAAGTTAATTTCCCAAAAGCAGAGTCATGGTTCCAAATGTCAAGCACCCATTGGCTGCCTGTTTCAGGCCAGCAGTTCTTTGGTGCCTAGTAACGAGTTATGTCCTGGACCTTATTTGAGAGATTGTTCTCTCTAGGTTTAGGAGAATGACTTCCCTGAAGAACTGACTGAAGTATAGACCTCTTCAGTTGGTTAATTTCCCACTGAGTAGTGAAGAGCCCACCACAGGTCTCTGAGCTGGTGGTCTAGCACTTGACTGACTCAGGACTCTTCAGGAAAGTGAAAGCTTGAGTTTAGCAGTGAGCAAATCCAGCTAAGCAAAGACCATTACAGGGATCATCACATTACCTTAAATTTGCTCTACAGTCTATTTTGAAAGAATGGTTTATTCATTTACATTTATTAAAGAAGTAGCTCCTATTGTTTATTTTAAATAACCCAGTTACAGGAGAGCCTATTGTTATTAACTGTACACCCAATACCAATGCCAGATTTCTTGGTATTGCTAGGACATGTCATAGTTAGGGATAACAACCATTGGAGAGCTAACCACATGTAGGCATCATGCCGATGCAAATGTTATAATCCAGAGTTTGCTTAGATTAGAATGTGAGTGTGGGCTCTGTCTGGGAGGAGTCTTTACCAGTGGTGTTGGGGCAGAGGTGGGAGAGACTCTTGACGATCTGGTACCGTTCTCTGCAGCAACCCGCACGTCTAGCCAGGTGACTTTCCCCATTGACTTTTTTGAACACAACCAGCAGCTGACAGATGTGGAGTTTGGTGGTAATGACCTCCTACAGGTCTATAATGCACAACAGATAAAACACCGGCTGAATTCCACTGGCATGTATGTGGCCAACACCAAGGTAAGAATGGCACTGGGCTGGGATCAATCCCTGGGTAGAAGGACTCATAAACAATATGGTTTGAGAACACATCTCCTTTTAGAAAGCAAGTATAGAGTATATACTCACAGTCACAACCCTCGGTTCTAGTTAAATGGTTCCTTAGAAAAATGGATATTCTTACTCACTTGGCAAAGGACTTGTACAGGTTGGGTTTCCACCAGTACCAGCAGGATTACTGTGTAGAGGACATCAAAGAGGTGGTTAATACTGGGGAGAAGGAAGCCTGACATTGAAGAGAATCTGCTCTCTTTTCCTATTTTCCCATTTTTAGAAACAAGGAAGTCATTACCAGGGAGTTAAAAGGATAAGTTTTAATGAGCTTCACATGTTGAGACAATGTCAGAGAAGAAGGAGTCCTAGTTAAAACTTAAGAACTTCTGTAGTTTCTTGATGTGTGCCTTGTCTCCCTACAGCCCGGAGGCTTCACCATTGAGATTAGTAACAACAATAGCACTATGGTGATGACAGGCATGCGGATCCAGATTGGGACTCAAGCAATAGAACGGGCCCCATCGTATATCGAGATCTTCGGCAGAACTATGCAGCTCAACCTGAGTCGCTCACGCTGGTTTGACTTCCCCTTCACCAGAGAAGAAGCCCTGCAGGCTGATAAGAAGCTGAACCTCTTCAGTGAGTCACCAACCCCTGGTGCAGACTCTGTCCTCATTGTGACTGCGAAATTGGGAGCCACTGGCCTGTGGCTGTCCAACATTCTGGGATCTCTCCACTCTACTGATTTTTCTGTCCTTTTGTCAGGAAACTTTGAGCTTCATTTGATGTATTAAAGAGGCAAGGTGACAGGAAAGGAGTACACCGGAGCATGGTAGCAGTAAAGATAGGGCTGCACTGTGTTGAGTATTCATTTCAATAGTGTTGTGTCCACCTCACTAATGGGGCTACTTCTGTGTTTAGGCCGAGAGGAGGCAGATTGACATGAAATTGCAAGGCTTTCTTAACGCACAGAGGAAGACCTCAGGTCACACATGGCTGAGAGATGGATGGCAATGGCTTGCTATGCCACTGAAAACTAAACTCTCAGAATACAAATCCTTGAGCCTTACTCAAGACTGCATTTCTCTGTCATTTATTGGCCACTGTCTGATATTCTTTCTTCTAGATATAGTTGCTGTTAGTGTGAATGATCATGATCTTTACTTTGAACAAAGAAACTGTGTAGAGACCCCTGGGAGTGAGGGGTAGGGGTACAATACTCTGAAGCAGAAGAGGGCCCTTGCAGTGATGGTTAGGGACTCTTCTGAGTAGGAGACGTAATCGGCTTTTGGTCCATGGAACTTTTACCACGTGTATTCAGCATCTATACACGATTAAAGTGCTGCGAATATCTCAGAAGATAAAGTTTCTCTATGTCTATAAAATTGACGTGATTTACTTCTTTGCTCCAACTGTTCTGGTCTTTGCTTTGGAGGGGTGGCTCTTTAGAGAATGTGCTTCCTAAAGGCCTCTCTTGCTTATTGCAGTTGGGGCCTCGGTGGATCCAGCAGGTGTCACCATGATAGATGCTGTAAAAATTTATGGCAAGACTAAGGAGCAGTTTGGCTGGCCTGATGAGCCCCCAGAAGAATTCCCTTCTGCCTCTGTCAGCAACATCTGCCCTTCAAATCTGAACCAGAGCAACGGCACTGGAGATAGCGACTCAGCTGCCCCCACTACGACCAGTGGAACTGTCCTGGAGAGGTACCAGTGCTGGCAGGGGTTGGCTTCAGTTTTTACATTTTCCACTCACTGCAGAACCTTCCTGTGTCTTGAGAGAGCCAGCTTCTAATAACCATCTCAAGGCTAACCTGGAATTTTTTTAAGTTTTCATACAACTCGCCCACATTCAGTGTCTCTTTAGCGTGCAAAGCCTGAAAAATGTGCTCAGAGTCATCTGACACCAGAGTCTCTCCCTGGGCAGAAGTTCTGTCCCTTCTCTTAATAATGTTCAGGTACCCTTTAGAGTAGCCAGAGGCCACAGGCTAGACGATGCTCAAGCCAGTATTCTAGATTAGGATCCAGGCTTGCTGAAATGATAGGAAAACATCCTCCCTTCCATTCTGAGCTCATCACCTTTTCATCATCTTTCTCTGCGTAGCTACTTCTGTGATAATAACATTGCCAGCAAGAGAGGCTGTCTGCTGCCTCTTGTAGCAGAGTCTAGAGTTTCCTTAAGTCTCCCTACAGTGGCATATTCTTAAGCATTGTGCTTGGCTTCTTTGTGCTAGGTAGCTGCTGGTTTGCCATGGTAGATGAAATATTATAATTCATGATGTAAGATTTTGAGTTTCTTACATTGTAAGTCACAAGAATAGCCTTGCTTGGAATCACTGCCTCCCACCAGCAGCCTCCTCCCTCCCTTCCTTTTTCTTTTTCCCCGATGCCCTATCCATACGTGGTTTGCTTAGGATGTGTTTCCGGGTTTCTCTGAGCTTCACATTTTTTTCCTTTTTTTTTTTCTTTGCTTCTCCCCCAAGTTCTGAAACTGAGTCCCTAACCAAGCTGGACCGGTTAGTATGCCCTCTTTCTTTTCTCTGCACGAGTGAGTGTGTGTCAGAGAGCCGTGTAACCAATGGTGTGGCTTTGCATTGATTCTGCTTCTGTTGAAGAGTCTTCCTGCTTCTTTCTGTTCTGGTCATTGCATGGCTACAGAGCTGTCCATGTGTAAAAATGGAGTATATGGAAGATCGTAAGTGCACTCTTGGTGTTGGCCATGTCGGACACTCTCTCAACTCTCTCTTCCTTACCCTAGTCCTCTCTGCTCCCCTTCTAAGTGGATGAAAAGGGAGTTTGGGGTAGAGGGATTAACAGCAAAGTCCTACCATCTGATAACCCGCTAGAGAGCTCGTTCTATCCAAATTTGTTTTATGCCTCAGTTTCCTCTTCCCTAGTTCTTTATTGCCTTCCTCTACCCCTTAACCCCTTTCTTTCCAGTTATCTTCTGAATACTTTTCTTTCTCTGTCCAGAGCTTCAACTGTCAGGATGTTGTTCTTTTTACTATGCCACATTAAATTGAAAGGAGTAAACCCTGGGGAGCATGTTACTTGGTACCTTTAATAGTAATAGTTGGGTTTCCTATTCCTTTCCTAAGGGGAAAAGTTTTCTAAAGATGCTTTGTATTTACCCCTTGAATGTTGGCAATTGGCATGCACCTAAAAAATAGTTTGTTCTCTCCCCCATACTTGGGACTCCTAGGAAATGCCTTTGTGCATATATAGCTTTAAACTTTCCAATATAAGAGGATGGTTTTTACCTTTCCCTTTGTGTATCCTTTTGCCCACTGATCTCTGGGCACCTGAGCTTTGGGTCCCATTGCATCAAGACTGTTAAGCCCATCTCAGTGATCCCTGCCACAGGCAGCAGAAGGAAGCACATTTATCCTCTTTGAGGAAGAAAAGCCCTGTCTTTGAGTTACGGATTATGAACATGGCCTCAGGTTGATCTCTGAGCAGGAGCCAGGTTTCTCCTGGCCTGTAACATAGGAAACGATATGCATGGTGCCTGTGGCAGGTCTTATTGTGCTTTGATTTTGTATTTGGCATTCATTAGCTGTCCCCAAGGTCCTCATGACTATAGTTTGCTGAGGCTAAAGCGCAAGGCGGAGAGAACGGTGTTGTACTCAAGCCAGGTTTTCTGTCTCCCCAGGCTGGTTGTGAGTTCTTTAGAAGCCCTGGAAAGCTGCTTTGCCGTTGGCCCAATCATCGAGAAGGCAAGTCACTTTTTCAAAGCACATGGAAGCTTTCTGAAGAGGCAGGAAGTCAGTGGAGTTAGTTGTCTGAGGCCCTGAGGCCTCGCAGCTGAAGAACATTTATAGTAGCATAATCTTGATTTGCTAAGAAGCTCCAGAGAAGTCTTCAGCTTAAGGCCTGTGTCCTACTTTTCGGGCCCATAGTGAGCGTGTGTCATAGAATAGGATGTGTGTTGGTACAAGAACACTGTTCTGGGAATCATGAGCTTGGATTCCATGTCTTCCTCTGGTAAGAAGGAGGATTATAATTTCTGAAACTTTTTTTTTTTTCTCTTTGCAGTCCATGGAGCATAACCTAGCCCTGGTGGCCTAGAAGGAAGGAAGGGCAGGCAGAGTGTAGATAGTTCATTCTGCCTTGAGTTGGTGGGGTTAGTGATAACCCTGCTGTCTTTTGCCTTAGGAGAGAAACAAGAATGCTGCTCAGGAGCTGGCCACTTTGCTGTTGTCCCTGCCAGCACCTGCCAGTGTCCAGCAGCAGTCCAAGAGCCTTCTGGCCAGCCTGCACACCAGCCGCTCGGCCTACCACAGCCACAAGGTAACTGTTCTCTCAGGGAAAGGAAATTGCAGTGCTGACAGGGAATCAAATAAGTTAGCTTTTCATTGTAAAGCAACAGCACAGCAAAGTAAGGTAGAGACAGGATAGCATTCAGATTAGACCTACATTTTACAGAGTTTCTCCTGAGAAATTCTCAAGTGCCACTCAAAACCGAGCGTAAGCCAGTGACTGGGCCCCTGGTTTGTACTTATTTTTCTGTCACTCTAACAGGATCAACAAGACTTAAGAAAGAGAAGGAGGATATTGAGTGTGGGTAGCCTTCTCGCTGGAAAAGGGTGAGGTGAGGGAGTCGCTCAGGAGATAGACTGCTAGTGTTTTCGCTCCCTCAGGTGTGGCACAGCATGAGAAGTGTACTGTACTTGTTGGTGAGACAAGTGTTGAATAGTTCTTGGAGTGCCTCTGATGGGAACATCTGGGGAAAGAGGGTATCACTTATAAAAGAAAGGCATTGCCAAAGGAGACAAATTGGGCCAATTTCTGTAGATGGAAAAGATGAGAGTTCAGACCCCTGAGGAGGAAGGGCTCTGAGAGGAGCCATCAACCCAGAGCTTTGGTTAGCTTCTGTGCCTCCAACCTGGAGAACTGAGAAATGTGAGTTTAACCTGCTGAGTCTCTCAAGGAAAGACAATTTTGGAAACACTGTCCTTGGGTAATATGAATTTGCTAAGAAATGACTCTTCTATTG
The DNA here is from genome assembly GCF_029281585.2 of Gorilla gorilla gorilla. NCBI lineage: Eukaryota > Metazoa > Chordata > Mammalia > Primates > Hominidae > Gorilla > Gorilla gorilla. The sequence continues at coordinate 220,753,863 of NC_073224.2, forward strand.
TAGGAGAAAGAAATCTAGCAGTTCTGGAGAACTGAGTAGATTTGAATTTTCCCATCATACTTTGATACTTCAGGGTTTTTATTTTTTAATGACATTAATATTTTATGTATTAAGAAACTTAACTGTATGGGGCTGCTTTGAAGATCTGTTGTAGGTGATTGGTGTTCATTGGCCTGTTCTCTTGAGAGGAGGTAATAATCCTGGTGATCTGCCACCTTTTCTCTCCTCTTTGCTTTTGTACCCAGCTCTTGCTTATGGCTGACCCTCTGTGCTCCTGTTGTTTTATAGGATCAGGCCTTGCTGAGCAAAGCTGTGCAGTGTCTCAACACATCTAGCAAAGAGGGCAAGGATTTGGACCCTGAGGTGTTCCAGAGGCTAGTGATCACAGCTCGCTCCATTGCCATCATGCGCCCCAACAACCTTGTCCACTTTACGGAGTCAAAGCTGCCCCAGATGGAAACAGGTGAACTTGGCCTCTGTGGCCGTGGTCCTGAGATCTGCTTCATATGCCTATTTACCCTCTCATTCTTACTGTTCTTACTGGCCTCTGACTGCATGCTCAGAGACAGGGATTTTGCTTCCTGGTCTTTATACCTTGTAGGGCCTTTTGACATTGAGATTGTACAATTTTAAACACTTTCTTTTTCCAGTACTTATACTTTTGATTATCCTTGAGTTTATTTAGTGTTCCAGACATCAGATATAATCTGTCTCTGAAGTTATTACCTCTTAGGAGCTTCAGGGGAAAGCTAAGCTTGATTGGGCCCTGGTTGCTTTAAAGCAACTATGGCATATCTTTCGCTTTCATGCCATTCTTTTGCCAGTGCTATTATTAATATGTGTAGCAGCTTTCTCAGTGCTCAGTGCTGTTTCCTCATCTCCTCTTCTGTTGGCTGGGTAGCAAACCTGTTTTGTCATTGTCAAATTGAGTTGATTGCTGCCTTTACAATTCTGTGTTATCTACATGCTCCCATATGCATCATCATTCTGTTCCTCCTTTTAATACTACAATCCTAGAATTATTCTAGAGAGATCTCTAGAATGTTCAGATGTTCCTCTACGTTTTAGAAGTTGAACAGTTGGAACTGAGATCTTTGAATTTGCGGTAAACATCCTAAATGCTCCCCGTTCTACTTAATTCTAACATACAATGTTTTCTGCGATATTCCTTTCCCAGACTGTTTTTTTCCTAGATGTGCCTGCTGGAGTCTAGGGATAGTTGGCATATTGATTGGGGCCCCACTTGAAACTCCCTCCCCAGGCAAGCTTCCTTGACCTGAGTTAACCTTAAAACAAATTAAATTCCATCTCAGATTTACCATCGTTGATAATTTTCTTTCTCCTGCTTAGAAGGAATGGATGAAGGGAAGGAACCGCAGAAGCAGTTGGAAGGAGATTGCTGTAGTTTCATCACCCAGCTTGTGAACCACTTCTGGAAACTCCATGCATCCAAACCCAAGAATGCCTTCTTGGCACCTGCCTGCCTTCCAGGTATGTTAAAAGGGATATTTGAATCTTGGTAATGAAGCCTGATGTAAGTTCTGTCTTTGAACAGCTATGACTATTAGCCATTAGCTTTCATTCTTCATAATCCATTTCTTCCAGAACTCATAATTGGGAAGTAGAAGTCTGCGAGATAAATGCAATGTTCCTGAGACAGGAATTTAGCAGTGTGGCAGAGTGGGATTTTCTTCTACCATATCTTTTCATTGGGGTTGAATATTTTACATAAAGAAGCACTGTGTATGTGTGTGTGTGTGTGTGTGTGTGTGTGTGTGTGTCTCCTCAGTGGTTTATAATTGTTTTTAAAAATCTTTGACAACTTGGCTTAAAGCCAGCTCAAAAGGCACAAGTATCTTGAGGATTATTCTATTTCTAAGCTATTTGGTCTCTAACTGCTTACACTATTGAAAATTCAGATGGAAGAGTAAGGGTCTGAATAGCAATATAGAAAAGTAGGATGATCCTGGTGCTCATTCATGTTTGGAGGACACTTGGGTGGTAAACCTAAAAGGCAAGTCAAGGTCATGTTTTGTCATCACCTGAGGTTGGGGGATATTAGGGAACATTTAGTATCTGCCTTCCTCTTCATATTTCCTTGCCTTGTGTTTTGATATCCAGAGAGAGTGGACAGCTACTTATTTCTGTGACTCAAGATATCTGGAAAGACTTTTGAGGACAATTTGGGAGTTTAGGAAACTGTTAATGAAACAAATCATAAATAATACTGACAGGCTACTGTGTGTGAATGAGTGTGTATGTGAGTGTTTGTCATTTTGTTTGCATGACCTTTTACATGGAGATAAAAAGTTACACTTTTGTCTCAGACTCTCAAGTAGTTAGAGTTTTTTCCTCCAGATTTTCAAATAATGTTTGTCTCTCCTTTAGGACTAACTCATATTGAAGCTACTGTCAGTGCTCTGGTGGACATCATCCATGGCTACTGTACCTGTGAGCTGGATTGTATTAACACAGCATCCAAGATCTACATGCAGATGCTCTTGTGTCCTGTACGTAGCATTACAATCCCAGAGAGCTCTCAGCAGCCAGGGAATATCTGGAAAATTGTTTTTAGCTTGCTAAGCTAATGAAATAAAATATATTTAAAGGAAGCTGAAGGGAATGAAGTTTCAAATATCAATAAAAGCTTTAAGATCTTACTCCATGGAAGAGAAAGATTTGGAAAGGGGATGGGCTTAGTCTTTCTTATTCAGTGCTGAATCACCAGGGGCTAGCCTACTGCTTGCTACATAGTAAGTGCTAGGTAACTCGGTGAATTGTGACTTAAATGAGCACATGAATGAAAGTAGTACATCAAGATTTCTATTTCTAGTGACCCTTTCACAGAAGCTAAGTGTTAAAACTACTGATTTTAGCACAGAGCTAAGACGCGCACTGGGGGCTTGATCACCTGATAAAAAGCCAAAACCATTTGTAAGGGGCCAAGATGGCCTCAGGAGCAAATGACCTGCCGGTCCATCCCCAAGAACTGAGAGACAGGAGGTTAGCGAATGGCTGTTAATGTGTGCCAGAACAGAAAGGGGGGATTAACTTAACCTGCTGAACTTGGTCCGCTGGGTTGCAGGTGAGAGTAGAGAGGTATTCCACTTGCATGTGAGTGAGTGACCAAGAAAGGAAAGTGTTTTATAGAGAGTTTCATGAATAATATGAGAGCAAAGCGTGACAGTTTCCTTTTAAACCTCAGGATCCTGCTGTGAGCTTCTCTTGTAAACAAGCTCTAATTCGAGTCCTAAGGCCCAGGAACAAACGGAGACATGTGACTTTACCCTCTTCCCCTCGAAGCAACACTCCAATGGGTAATGTGAGGTCTGGGTTTAGGCTCAAGCCTGTATTTGGGAGGAGGGGAGAGAGGGAGGTACAGTAGCATTGGGCATGCTGCTCATGTTGACCAAGGTCCTGGAGACTTTATGTGTCTGTCTTTTTTCTAATCCTACCTCACCCCGTAAAGAATTTAGGTGGCACATCAAAATGTATATAGTAAGTAGGATAAAAATAAAGATTAAAGGCCATGGGAAAATAAAAGTACCATAGTAAAATCAAAATACAGAAAATTCACATCACAAAGGTCCTGCATGGTTGGTAAGCGAGGGTCTTATATTTGGCTGGAAGCTTCCTAAGAGCTATAGCAAAAATAAAATCACAGTGACCAAAGACAAAACAAAAACATAACTTTTCTTGGGATAGAAGCTCTTCATTAAATGTCCATTTTGTTGCCAAAGGGGCAGAATCCTTAGTGGACTTACCTACAATAAGTTGGATAGCAAATTTCACAGGAATTTTCCTCACAATACACTTGGACACAGTCAAGGGCATAACATTTTACGATTCAGTAAAAGCAATTCTAAAAGGTGTCTGAATAACAGAATTATATAATTCTGGTTACTTGGCTTGATTTAGAAGTAAATTTCAAATGAAAGTCACTATGTACTTTTAAATTTTCTTTCTTTCTTTCTTTCCTCTTTCTTTTTTCTTCCTTCCTTCCTTTCCTTTCCCTTCCTTCCTTCCTTCTTTTCTTTTTTTCTTTTCTCTTTCTTTCTTTCTCTCTCTCTCTCTCTCTCTCTTCTTTTTTCAGAGTCTCACTGTGTCACCCAGGCTAGAGTGCAATGGTGCCATCTCAGCTCACTGCAATCTCTGCCTCCCTAGTAGCTGGGATTATGGCACGTGCCACCGCGCCCAGCTAATTTTTGTATTTTTAGTAGAGACAGGGTTTCACCATGTTGGCCAAGCTGGTCTCGAACTCCTGACCTCAAGTGATCCGCCAGCCTCGGCCTCCCAAAGTGCTAGGATTATAGGCGTGAGCCACTGCCCGGCCTGTACTTTTAAATTTTCTAATAGCAATATTATAAAGAGTAAAAAGTAAAATTGATTTACTAATTATTTAATCCAGTATATCAAATATTATATCTACATCTTGTCAATATAAAAAATTTATTAGTGAAATATTTTGCCTGTTTTGGTACCATTTTGGGAATCCAGAATGTATTTTACACTAGTGGCACATCTCCTTTTAGACAGCCATGTTTTAAGTGCTCAGTAGCCACATGTGGCTGGTGGGCAGTGCACATCTAGAGGATTGTACACAACTTTGTGACTTTCAGAAAATCTTCCTTGCATATCATTTATCTTGCCTAAGCTTTTGGGTTAGGCAGCAGTTTGTGGCTCTTTTCTCTAGCAAGAACCTAGAGTGGAGATAGTTTATGTTTCTAATGGACATATTTACAAGCTTCAGCAATCCATCAAGTGGAAGATGAGGTCTCTATCCTCTTCTGACAATTAGGAGTCTCACCTGGACATCTTCCTTATTAGAAGGCCTTCTCACCTTCACACAAAAGTGGGCACAGGCAGGACCTGCAGTGGTGTCCTTGGTTTCCAGTCAATGGTTTTACACTTCAATTCTGGTTCTTCTCATAATAATTATGTAGTGTGAAAATCTCACTGACCTAGTTGTTTTAGAAAAAAATAGTGAAATAAATTCTAACCTGCCATGACAGACAAAAGGTAAAGATCCCAATCATATGATTTTTCGTGTCTTAACCAAAGTCTCCTGAGAGTTAGCATGAGTTTGGGAGGCCTACTGGTTTTAGATCTCTCAGCTTTATGGAAATCCCTTTGGAATCCAAGGTTGTTTCCTTCACCAGCTGGAACATTTTATTTTTGTTGGGGGCAAGCTGTCGCAGCCAACTCCATCTTCCCAGATGCTGTAGGTCCAAGAAGTAAGAGAACAAGGCCAGGCATAGCACCCCGGAGTTCTCCCGCTAAAGCCCAGGGTGCTAGCTGGTAGCTTGTCTTGGGTTTTTGTTGCCACCTGACTTATGGCACCATGTGCCAAGGGAGGAAAGCAAGCACCTTCAGGTGACTGGGGTTTCTTTGACTCAGGAGACAAGGATGATGATGACGATGATGATGCAGATGAGAAAATGCAGTCATCAGGGATCCCGAATGGTGGTCACATCCGTCAGGAAAGCCAGGAACAGAGTGAGGTGGACCATGGAGATTTTGAGATGGTGGTGAGTCTCTGGCAGCAGCAGAAGGGGAGGAGGAGCTTCACAACTCTCCTCTAGCTCTTATTCAGTGGACTTCCAAAAGTTACCACTTACCATGGGACACTGACAGAGCTTTCTCTCTGCAGTCTGAGTCGATGGTCCTGGAGACAGCTGAAAATGTCAACAATGGCAACCCCTCTCCCCTGGAGGCCCTGCTGGCAGGCGCAGAGGGCTTCCCCCCCATGCTGGACATCCCGCCTGATGCAGATGACGAGACCATGGTTGAACTAGCCATTGCCCTGAGCCTGCAGCAGGACCAACAAGGTAGAAGGCCATGCCAAGAACAAAGCGGCCCATTGGCCTTGCACAGGAAAAGAGGGTTTGGCAGTTACTGATATCCAGCTGACTTAGTTTGTCCCCAGATTTGGGGAGAGGTTGATCTGGGTGAGAGCTGTTCAGAGATACAGGTGGAGAGTGAGAGGGATGTGGTGGGAATTTCAGTCTGAGTGCCAATCTGATAGTTTCTGCCAGTTTGGGTTATTTCCTCTTGAATCTTAGATTCCTCCAGCCTGTGTCCTGCCTGAGCTGAAGGAAGCATTCCACCATCTCTGTAACTGAACTTGGTGGGTGGACAGCAGTGGCTGCTAGCTAACTTCCTCTAGGCCAGAGGGGGTCACATGCTGGTGTTTGGAGACTCTTGAGGGCAGCAGGTGGCCAAAGCAGCGCTGTGGATGGGACCTGGAGGGGATGTTCTGCTCACTCTCCACTTGTTTCCCAGGCAGCAGCAGCAGTGCCCTGGGCCTGCAGAGCCTGGGACTGTCCGGCCAGGCACCCAGCTCTTCCTCTCTGGACGCAGGAACCCTCTCTGACACCACAGCATCAGGTAACTGTCCACAGCAAGGAGCACGGCTCAGGGCCCCAGGACCCTCAGGCCTTGTTTCCACTGCTGTGAGAGTGTAATGGGCAGCTGCTTTGACAGGCCATTCTGGACTTCCTGCTTCTGCCTTGGCTTTAGAAAGATGGGTGTGGAGGGTGTAGTGCTGTGGCTCGGCCCCGCCGCGCACAGCTCCGCTTCCTCACACTTTGCATGCTGCCTGGCTTCAGCTACTTCCCCACGGAAAAGCCGAGAGAGTGGCATGCAGGCTGATCAGCTACAGGGCTTCCACTTCAGCTTCCAGCGTTCTTTGTCAGAGTTCTAACATTTTAGACAGTATTAAAAGAGAGACAAGAAATAGAACTCATACCTTTTACCTTTTTTATCTTCATTTGCAAATAAAAGGAGAGCTATAAGAAGCTAGATTATACTTCAGAATTCTTGTTCAGTGTGACCAACCATCAGGGATCTGTGAGCTTGAGAGAGAGGATTTTTATGGACAATTAAAATCTATAGCAAATCTCCAGAACTCATCTTCTCTTTATTTTCAATCTTTTCCCTAATCTGATTAAAAAAAAAATGTTTCCTGAATAGAGAGTTGGACCAAATGGAGATACCTGATCAACCCCTGAGTAATTTAAGGGTTGATTTATAGTTTTTTAGACTGATGCTTCCTTGTGTTTGTTTTTTTTCTTTTCTTTTGGAAGTTTTAGCCTGGGTAGGTAAGAAAGGGAGAGAGCGGCTGGCCCCACCTGCTGCCATGGCTTGTTGCTTTTCTCAGGTTTCTTTAGTTGCTGTCATTTCAGGCTCTGAGGTTGCTGTTGTGTTGTGCCAGTCGTGTTCCCGCTGTGCTCTGTGGCTGTCTTGGCTTTCCTCCCCCATGTATCTCATCCAGCATTTTCCTCCTGTCTCAGCTCAGCCCTGATCCTGGATGCTGTGGCTGTCTCTGGGGAATTTCCTTGCTTCATTATTAGCATCTGATGAGGATGATTAGGAGGTGTGAAATTTCCCAATGAGCTCCCCTCTGGACCACTTGCTAAAAAAACCAAAACAGGGTTGATTCAAGAGCTCATGCTAAGTGATTTCCTAACATAAGCAAAAATTGACTGATTTCAAAACAAGTCTCATTAAAATTCAGAGTTCTATGCTTTGAATGGTAATGGCTAGTTTCAGATCTCTCAGCAGGTGTCAGTAACACCTAAACAATGGTGACCATGAAGCATTTTAGCTAGAAAACTCAGCGTCCATGTCACAGATTCTTACTGAATCTCTGCACTGTTCTACTTGCACTGTAATGTAAAACAGTGAAGGAAATACCCAGTGAACTGGGTTTTCTTCACTCCTGTCTAAGTACTGTTTGCAATGCACCGTGTATAGTGTTTGTTCCTGTTAGTGATTAACCAGCAAAGCAAATCTCTCCCTTTTTTCTTTGACGACAGGATATATAAACTGCATTGTGTCCTATGCACTATGTGGTTTGATGCTTTCATCCCAAGGAGGGTTTTTTTGTTTTGTTTTTTGTTTGTTTGTTTGTTTGTTTTTTAACCTGTAACAGCTCTCGTTACTCTCTCAGCTCCAGCCTCAGACGACGAGGGCAGTACAGCAGCGACAGATGGTTCTACCCTTCGGACCTCTCCTGCTGACCACGGTGGTAGTGTGGGCTCGGAGAGCGGGGGCAGTGCAGTGGACTCAGTGGCTGGCGAGCACAGTGGTAATGTGCCATGGCGGGGGTCCTGTCTCCTTGGGCAGAGGGTGGGGACAAAACAGGAATCTCTGCTTGGGTCTTGGGGTTGGTTTTTGCAAAGAAAATTTATAGAGACTCATTGAAAGTCTTGTGGACTCTCTGAAAGTCTTGTGGAATTCATTTGGCCTCAGTTTTCGAGTTTCACATGTTTAGTGGCTTAAGCTCAGGGGGTTAGTATTGAAATATTTTACAGATATTTACTAATTATCTGTTAGTGGAAAAAAAGCAATGACATGCGTAATTCTTTTTTTTCCTCTCTGAAACTGCGATAATATGCATAATTATAAGTCATGATTAGCCTAAAACAGTTATTATGTGACCTTGAAACCCATTATCCTATGGTTTCTCCTCCTTATTTATTTGGGGAAGGGTTTTTTTTAAGCGATCTTATTGTTAATGATCTGATGTGTTAACATAGCAGACCATCCCCACAGTCTACTAGCTGATAAGGTGGGGCTCTAGAATGAGGGAACATGACAAAGCCATTTTGGTTTGACCTTCCATATCAGTCTGTGGTTAACAATTGGATACAATTTTTACAGAGGAGATTAAGAGCAGCTGATAATTTCTAGATTCCCCTATCAGTGTATGTTTCCTCTGAAGTATGAGATAGAAATGTATTAGCATCTGAGATTAAGATCATTCATATAGGTGGGTCTTACGTACTGGGGAAGGGTGAATGGCTACTGTGAGAGTGATTTAACATAGTGCTGTGGGGTCTTACTTAGCTTTACATATAAGAAAAAAGTGCTACCAGTTATTGTCTAATGCTATCAGTTACTGTCTAACTATTGCTGCTGCTTTAGAATGCACTGGGTTCCTTCATGCTTTGGGAGTTGATTTGTGCTTTTTAAACCATTTCCCTCTAGTGTCTGGCCGGAGCAGTGCTTATGGTGATGCTACAGCTGAGGGGCATCCGGCTGGACCAGGAAGTGTCAGCTCAAGCACTGGAGCCATCAGCACCACCACTGGGCACCAGGAGGGAGATGGCTCTGAGGGAGAAGGAGAAGGAGAAACTGAAGGAGATGTCCACACTAGCAACAGGTCAAGACCTAGTCCTTCACAGTTAAGAGGCTTGCCTATCTGAGACTATTTCAGGAATAGTAGGACTGATCAATTGCAGGAGGTAGAGTAGCGATAACAGCATATTTCTTTTGAAATATAAAGGTGTAAACTTCTGAAACAGTTTAAAGTCTTAGGAAGTGCTCTAGGTCTGTCTTTGTCTTCGAATTATATTAATTACGGAGAGAATAGAAAGTGGTCTTTCTCTTAAGGCTCCTCTAAATATCTTAGTAACTGTAAAGTGATAGTCATAAAAACATGTCTTCCTTACTCAAATCTTTCCAGTTTCATCAATATCCGTACACTCAATATATGGCATCCTCTTTACAAATGGCACCGCTGGAGGCTCAACATTTAGGTATACATATTAGGTGTCCTAGAAGCGCTCCTTGTTCAGCATGTTTGTAAGGTAAAGGAGAAATAAGACATAGCAAATATATGCATATGGCTAGAAATACCAGTGGTGGAGCATTTTGAAATTGAAAGTGGTCTGTAAAATCCTAATCCATTTTTGTGTTGGGGTTTAGTACTAGATGGTGAAGTGAATGTATTCTTAACCCAGAGATAACTGGAGAAATAGAAGAAAAACCTGAAAATAAGACTCATGATACAGTGTTTGTTGAATTTGTTGAGGTCAGCAGTTGTTACATTAGTGTAAAAATAGTAAGTCAGAATTTTTTTTTTTTTTTTTTTTTTTTTTTTTTTTTTTTTGAGACAGTGTCTCCCTCTGTCACCCTGGCTGGAGTGCAGTGGTGTGAACACTGCTCACTGCAGCCTCAACCTCCCAGGCTCAGGTGATTCTCCTACCTCAGCCTCCCGAGTTGCTGGGACTACAGGTGTGCGGTACCACGCCTGGCCGATTTTTGTATTTTTTGTAGAGATGGAGTTTTGCCATGTTGCCCAGGCTGATCTGGGACTCCTGAGCTCAAGTGATCCGCTCACCTCCACCTCCCCAAGTGCTGGGATTACAGGTGTGAGCCACTGTACCTGGCCCAGAATTTTGAACTATATGATTTCTATCAGGGAAAAAAAATGGTGCCTGATGCAGTCAGGCATCAGAGACATTTAAAGGGGGCATCAAAGAGTGCCTTCCACGTTCCCCGAATCCTACTGCTTGAACGTAAGCCGCTTAACATCTCTGGATGAATTTCTCTGGTTCTGTTAATAGATGATATTTTGATAGAGTTTTAAAAAAATCTTCTAACATTTTTCTTAATGTGATTTCTAGGTTAATTCCCTTATGTTCAGTTAATTTGGTCTCTATGATTTTTTAAAAAGTTTACTTTAAACATTTAAAATCCAGCCTGCTTTTGTCTTCTATTTGACATAGTTGAGTTCATTTATAATTAATGTTGATTGCTAACAGATTTGGAATGGATGTATGTTATTACTTTGTGCTTCTTATTTGTTCTATGTGTGTCCTTTTCTTTGTGGCCTTCTTTTGAGTTGACTTGCTAGTTTTTTCTTCCTGTTTCTTTCCTTTTTTCCTCCAACTCTGCAAGTTTGGAAGTTGTTTACTCTGTTTTTAATCTTTGAGTGGTTATACTATGCATTTTAACATGCGTACTTACCTTATCCAAAACGAAATTTAACTAATAGCTGTACCTTCTTCCTGAATAATATGAGGATCTTAGAAGACTTTACTCCTTTGTGTGTTTTAACTTTTTTAATGTCTTCTTAAAGCCTTTAGGATTTTATAGTTTATAAGGTCAGTGTTTGTTAAAGTTTTACTCATATGTTTACCATTTTCTGTGCCTAACATTTCTTTATGCCTCTGAGACCTCCCATCCAGGATTATTTTTTTCCTAAACGATATCATTTAGATTTTCCTTTAGGGAGGTTTTCTGGTTTACACTATCTCAGATTTTGTTGGTCTGGAAATACCTTTACTGAACTTACATTTGGGGATGTATTTTTGATGGGTATAAAATTTTGTGTTGGCAGCACCCCCGACCTCCCCAGTTGAAAATGGTATTCTGTTATTTCCTCGCTTTTGTTATTTCCAATGAGAAATCACCTCCTATTTTAACTGTTGCTTCTTTGAAAGTAATGTCTTTACTGCTGCTTTTAAGATCTTCATTTGTCATTATTTTTGCAGTTTTAGCAGGATATGTGATTTATTTCTTTACATTTATTTTGCTTAATAGTCTTTGGGACTCTTGGATGTGTGGGCTAGTGTCTTTTATTTTGGAAAAATCTCATCTATTAATCTTATCAGATATTCTTTTTGTCTTATTTTCTGTTATTTCAGTTATTTTCTGGGATTTCAGTTAAATAGATGTGAGACCATCATATTTTCTTCTTCATGTCTCTTAAAATCTCTTTTTCTTTTGTGTTCCTTGTGCTTAATTATTTATAAATTTCTTGATCTATTTGAGTAGCATTAAAAAACATCAAATAGGAATAAATTTGAAAGATATCTAAGACTTCTACTCTGAACACCGTACAATCTAAGAGAAATTAAAGACCTAAATAAGTGAAGAACTACATCATGTTTATGGATTGAAAGACTCATTGTGAAGATAATTGTCTTCAAATTGATATAGAGCCATATAATCCTAATCATAAATTTTGGCTGGAGTTATGTGTTAAAATTGACAAGTTGATACTAACATTTATGTCGATTAGCCAAGGCAATATTGAAGAAAATTCATAAAGTTAGAGGACTTTATAGAATTATAGCTTATTATAAAGCTATGGTAATTAAGACAGTGTGATAATGGTATGAAGATAGACAAATAGATTAGTGCAATGGGCTGGAGTTCAGAAACAGCTTCACACATACCTGGTCATCTGATTTATAACAAAGGTGACACTTACGTACAATGGAGGAAAGGAGGGTTTTTTCAATAAATAATAATAGGTCAGCTGGAAACGCACATAGAATAAAATGAATCTTGACCTGATCTTATATGCAAAAGTCAGTTGAATTATAGATGTAAATACAAAGAGTAACACTTTATTGCCTTTAAAAGACAAAATGTCTTCATAACTTGGATTTGGCAAAGATTTATTGAATAGGACACAAAAGCATTAAAAGGAAAAAAAACCTATAAACTGGACTGTATTCTCAGCAGCTATTCATTTTCTCCTCCCCTCTTCTCAGTGTTAAGATTTCAGTTAGGTAGTTTTCCTTATAGGCTCCTAGGCTAGAGTGTGGTCGGGGGTGCAGGTGCAGGGAAGAGTGTGAAGGGAAGTCATGTATTACAGTTTACTTTTAAAATGAGGTTATAGCCTTCTGTGGTTCTTCTGTGAGGTTCTCTTTGAAGACCTTCCCCACTGTCCACAGAGGAGGTCTAAAGAAAAAAAAAAAAATGAAGACCTTCCCCACTTGAGGAAGATCCTTTGCTTTTATTTCTATTCCAAATGCCCTGTGAAGTCCTGGCAGCCAGAAGGTCAAGTTGCCTTCAGAACATCTTGGCCTTAACTTTTCAAATTTCAAATTTCCTAAACTTTGTCTCTGAGTTCTGCTTACATCTTTGGCCAGTAACTTTTTAATTGCTAGTGAGCTCATTATTACTTTTATTTTGACTATGTATCTGATAATCTTTCTTAGTTTACTTATTCTTGTTGTTTCTTGTTTTGTTTTCTTTTAAGACAGTCTCACCTGCCCAGGCTGGTGTGCACAATCATAGCTAACTGCAACCTTGAATGCCTAGGCTCAGGGACTCCTCTTGCCTCAGCCTTCTGAGTAGCTAGGCACATGCCACCATGCCCAGCTATTTTTATTTTTATTTATTTATTTATTTTTGAGACAGAGTCTCACTCTGTTGCCCAGGCTGGTGTGCAGTGGCACAATCATAGCTCATTGCAACTTCAAATGCCTAGGCTCAAGGAATCCTCCTGCCTGAGTAGCTAGGTGCATGCCACCATGCCCAGCTGTTTTTAAATTTTTTTTTTTTTTTTTTTTTTGGAGACAGAGTCTCACTCTCTTGCCCAGGCTGGAGTGCAGTGGTACAATCTCAGCTCACTGCAATCTCCAGTTCCCAGGTTCAAGCAATTCTCAAGCCTCAGCCTCCTGAGTAGCTGGGATTACAGGCATGTGCCACCACACCTGGCACCCACCTAATTATTGTATTTTTAGTAGAGACAGAGTTTTGTCATGTTGATGAGGCTGGTCTCGAGCTCCCAACCTCAGGTGATCCACCCACCTTGGCCTCCCAAAGTGCTGGGATAACAGGTGTGAGCCACCGTACCCAGCCTAGTTTTTTTGTTGTTGAGACAGCATCTCACTATTGCCCAAGCTGGTTTTGAACTCCTGGCCTCAAGTGATCCTCCTGCCTTAGCCTCCCAGTGTTGGGATTACAGGTGTGAGCCACTGCACCCAGCTCATTTATTTATTCTAATGATAGATTCTAGTGGATTTTCTGTATCCACAGTCTTATCACCTGCAAATAACAGTTTAACTTTTTTCATTCCAGTCTTTATACTTTTTAATTTTCTTTTCTTGCCTTATTGCATTGGCTAAGACCTCTTGTACAATGTTGAAAGAAGTGATGATGATGAACATTATCTCATTCCCAAACTCAGGGTGTAAAGGTTCAATACTTTCTCATTAAGTATGATGTTAGCGCAAGGGTTTTTTATGGATATTTATCAGATTAAGGAAATTTTGTTCCTAGTTTGCTGGGAGATTTTTATCTTAAATGGGTTTTTCAAGATTTCCAGTTTCTTGTGTTTCATGTATTGAATCACTTGTATGGTTTTTCTTCTTTATTTTGTTTAAGGTTATAGATTACATTAATTAATTTTTCTATTATTAAGCCTATTTAGTCATGATGTATTTTCCTTTATATCATGTGACCTGATTTGCTAATTTTTAGTTTAGGCTTAAAATTTTTCTTTGAGATGCCTTTGTCAGGGATTGGTATTCACATTATTCTGGCGTCATAAAATAAGTCAGGGCATGATCCCCCTTTTCTCTTGCTCTAGAAGAGTTTGTATAAGATTAGTATTATTTCTTCCATAAATTCTTAGAGAAGTTCACCAGTCAGTGAAGTCATCTGAGTCTGGACTTTATTTAAGGGAAGATTTAAAATTAGGTTTATTCTTTAAATGCTGGAGAATTATTTTTATTTATTTTGGTTTCAATTTTGGTATATCGTATTTTACAAGGAATTTGTTGATTTTATTAAAGTTGTCAGTTTTACTGGCGTGAGCCTGTTCATATATTTTTCTCTCATCTTTTTAATGTCTTGACAATCTGTAGTGATTTGCTTTTTTTCATTTCTGACAATAGTAACTTATTCTTTGTCAGTCTTGCTCTAGGGGTTATCAACTTTATTTGAAAGAATTGGCTTTTGGTTCTGGTTTTTTTCTGTTGTATGTCTGCTTTCGATTCCTGCTTTTTATTATTTCCTTTCTTTTACTTACTTTTTTTTTTTTTTTTTTTTTTTTTTTTTACCATTTTTTACTTTTTTGTTGTTGTTGTTGTTCTATTGTTCCTGTTCTATTTCTGGCTCATGAGATACAAACCTAAATCATTTAATCATATGTATTTTAAACCTACTTTAAAAATACATATTCAGCCAGGTCCGGTGGCTCACACCTGTAATCCCATCACTTTGGGAGGCCGAGGCAGGCTGATCACTTGAGGCCAGGAGTTCAAAACCAGCCTGCCCAACATAGCAAAACCCTGTCTCTACTAAAAATATAAAAATTAGCCTTGTGTGGTGGCGTGCACCTGTAATCTCAGCTACTTGGGAGGCTGAGATAGGAGAATCGCTTGAATGTGGGAGGTGGAGGTTGCTATGAGCCGAGATCATGCCACTGCTCTCCAGCCTGGGTGACAGAGTGAGACTCTGTCTCAAAAAAACAAACAAAAAACCATATTTGAAGCAATATATTTTTCTCTAAAATTCCATCTTAATCTTGCTTTGGCTGCAGCTCACATATTTTGATAATGTTGTGTTTTGATAATGTTGTATTTTCATTGCTGTTCAATTCAAATTATTTTCTAAATTCTGTTGTAATTTAGTCTTTGGCCCATGGGGTATTTAAAAGTATGTTACTAAATTTCTAAACATTTGGGAATTTTCTAGTTATCTTTTTGTTATTGGTTTATATTTTAATTTTACCATGGTTGGGAACATACTGGGTGACTGTAGATTTTTTTGTTTGTTTGTTTTTTGAGACGTAGTTTCACTCTTGTTGCCCAGGCTGGAGTGCATTGGCATGATCTTGGCTCACTACAACCTCTGCCGTCCGGGTTCAAGCGATTCTCCTGCCTCAGCCTCCCAAATAGCTAGGATTACAGGCATGCGCAACCACGCCCGGCTAATTTTGTATTTTTAGTAGAGATGGGGTTTCTCCATGTTGGTCGGGCTGGTCTTGAACTTTTGACCTCAGATGATCTGCCCACCTCGGCCTCCCAAAGTGCTAGGATTACAGGCATGAGCCACCGCGCCCGGTGGATTGTAGATTTTTTTTGAAATCTCTTGAGACTCATCACTGCTTCTAAAATGGTGTTATATCTTAGGATTTTCATTTGTTTTTAGGAGTAGGGTGAATTTAGGTAACCTAGCCATATTGACAATGGAATTCTTTATAGTGGTTTTAAATTAACCTTTTTTCATGAATAAGTTAATTAAATAATTGGTTAATGAATTATTTAAAAAATTTTGGTTTTATTTTCAGTTTTTGCTTGGTTGAAACATGAATTATTTTAAATAAAACAGAATTTTACTTTAAGTCACTAAAGAAAAGGAAACTGCAGTTTTTGGTGCTGTGTTTACTTTTTTTTTTTTTTTTTTTTTAAGTTTCAAGAGTACTGTGTAAGAGTTTGAAAATAGGTTGGGTATGATGACTTAAACCTGTAATCCCAGCACTTTGGGAGGCTGAAGTGGGAGGATCTTTTGAGCCTAGGAGTTTGAGATCAGCCTGGGCAACATAGGGAGACCCTGTCTCTACAAAAAATAAAAAAATTAGCCTGGCATGATGGCATGTGCCAGTGGTACCAGCTACTCAGGAGGCTGAGGTGGGAGGATCTCTTGAGCCCAGGAAGTCAAGACTGCACTGAGCTGTGATTGTGCCACTGCACTCCAGCCTGGGCAACAGAGTGTCCCAGGCTCAAAAAAAAAAATAACAAAATGAATGAATGAATGATGTTTGAAAATACTCTGCTGTGATCTTGATCCAAGTCTAGACTCTGCTCATTTTGTTGACTTTTTTCTTCATGTGTGTGTATTCACTTGTATGTTCTCCAAATCTGAAGATATTAATCCATCTCAAAACAAATCCGTCTTATGTTTTATGTTCAAACTATTGAACTGCTGCTGTCATCTCACCTTTCCTCACTTGTATCTTGTTCATCTTTGAGCAATTCTTAAACGTTTGTAGTCCCCACCTAGCTTGGCTAATTATTAACAGACACATGCGTGGTATTCTGAAGAACAATTAGCTCATTCCTTTGAGTTCTTTTTAGAATGACAATAATTTATAATTCACGTAAGACCCCGTACTTTCTTTCATTCGTTCTATTTTTAGAGACAGGGACTTGCTCTGTTGTTCAGGCTGGAGTGCAGTGGCATGATCATGGCTCACTGTAACCTTGAACTCCTGGGATCAAGTGATCTTCCTGAGGCAGGACTACAGGCACATGGCACCACGTCTGGCTAATTTTTAAATTTTTTGTAGAGATGAGGTCTTGCTATGTTTCCCTGGCTGGTCTTGAACTCCTGCCTCAGCCTCCAAGTGTTGAAAGACGTGAGCTACCACACCCAACCCTAGACCCTGTACTTTCATCCAGACTTGTATTACTTTGAAAATATTCTGGGCTGGGGACAGGAGCTCACTTCAGCTCTGTTGCCCAGGCTAGAGTGCAGTGGTGTGATCATAGCTCACTGCATCTTTGAATTCCTGGGCTCAACCAATCCTCCCTTCTTAGTCTCCTGAATTGCTGGGATGATAGGCACACCACCATGTCCAGCTATTTTCTTTAAAACAATTTTTTTGGTCCTTTTTTGTATTTAAAAACATTTTGTTTTTAAGAAAAGAAAAAGACAATATTCTGGATACCTGCTAAGATATGTAACACATGCAAATCACACATTAAAAAAACAGGTGTGTGGTTTCTTACAAATAATCTCAAGATAAAAATGAGACAAGGACCATTTACTAATTATGAACGTGAATCCATTGATTTATTCAGCAACTAGATTCTTAATCTGTATGAGATTGTGTATTAGGTGAGACTAGCAACCAAATTGTCAGTAGGACCTTAATTAATTTTCATCATCCTCTTGAATCAGCATATTAGCTAAAGATCCAGGGGCACATACTTAGTACAGAAGGTCAGCTGTATATCTGCAGATGAAGGCTAGGTAATGGCCAGTTGATTATGCGGGAAAACTCATGGGTCCAGTAGGACAGTGTGGCATTGAAACAGAACATTATATTAGGAAGATGGTGGACAAGGTGTGAGAGAGTAGAGCAGTGACTGGACTTTATAAGAATTTGGGAAACGTGAGAAAGAAAGGGCTGGGTCACTGTGCAGCTGGATGATATAGAATTTGTATATAGCAGAATTCTAGAAAATAATGTCTGGAGGCAGAATAGGGCCACATATTAGAAAAAAGCCATAAATCTTGCAGTTGGAGGTTTGGTTTTGAAACTGAGAACTACTAGGGCCTGGAGGCTTGGGAAATACTTTGAACTTCCCTGTAGTAGGATTTAATTCAGTGCCATCAGTTGTATTTTAGAATAGTTTCACTTTCTTTTAACGGAGTGGGATCTCTCCTTCTGTGTTGCTGACTGGCATACCGATTAGGCAGTTCTTAACTTTTTTTTTTAATGCTGGAGATTGTTCCTAAGCATTAGGCTTCTTGTTGACCTTGGTAGCAGGGTGGGGGTGGGGAGGGAACTGTATTCAGCTGGGTCCTGTTGGAGTACAGCTCATGTTTTCTATCTTTTCCCCACCCTTTTAGGCTGCACATGGTCCGTCTAATGCTGTTGGAGAGATTACTGCAGACCCTCCCTCAATTACGAAATGTTGGCGGTGTCCGGGCCATCCCATACATGCAGGTATCTCTTAGCTCACCTGGATCTCTGTCAGGTCATGATTGGACCGTCCTTAAGCATGCCCCCATCTCTCTTCCAGAGGACCTGGAAGCCTTCGTTTGGTGTTAGGCCACAGAATAATGAAATCTAATTTTTGAGCTACAAATTATAGCTCTTCATTTTATAAATGAGAAAGCTAAGGGTCAGAGAATTTTTTAAATGCGCAAGTTCATCCAGGTAGTTATTGACAGAGCCAGTGCAAAAGCCCACTTCTGAGATTCTGAGTCTCTAGTCTTTATGTTGATATTAGAGTGCGGGCCAATAGCTGTTCTTCCACTCACTAGCTGTCTTCCTCAGAGGCAAAACTGTTCTTTAATTCTTAGTTTGGTGTACCACCTTTTCTCAAGCTACTTTGCTTGGATATAATATAGGTTAGTCCATTAATTTTACAAACTTTTTACAAAACATTTTTTTTTTATGTCAAGTGTGACATATATCAGAATTTGACTTTTCTGACTCTGAACACTGAAGCTTTGGATACCTGGAATTTAGAATGCTATAATGGATTACAGTTATGATTGATAGGGATGTCAGGAAGATTAGGATTTCTTCTGAAACACCCTGTATTTCAAATCGTTCTTCTTTAGGAAATTGGGTTTTGTGTTTTCTCTCTTTGACTTCTAGGTCATTCTAATGCTCACTACAGATCTGGATGGAGAAGATGAGAAAGACAAGGGGGCCCTAGACAACCTGCTCTCCCAGCTTATTGCTGAGTTGGGTATGGATAAAAAGGTAAAATCTGAGAGGCAGACTGCGTGAGAAACAGGATTGGCTGAGATCCTTTCTCAGGTTCCCATTAGTTTCATAGAGGAACTTCACCTCGTTTCAAGGGGTAACCATCCACTGAGGGCTCCAGTTCTGTTGAGTCAACAAAAGCATATTCAGGGCCTGCTTTGGCCCGAGCATAGTTTTGGACCCTGAGCATAGTTGAGGGCAAAGATGAAGTTCTTACCCTCATGGCCCTTTTGTGCTCAGTGAGGTGAGAACATTAAATTAGTTGTTCGTATCTTAATATGGCCTCCTAAGTGTATCGGGCTCTAGGTACCCCAAGTATAGTCCATGGATATACTGGGGGTTGTTTTGTGTCCGATTCAATCTGAGGAACATTTTAGGGCTGATGGGCTTGACTTGAAGGGATCTTGTTCAGAGGATGCCTCAAGCATCGAGTAAGTAGAGGTTTCTGGACTTATGCTTTGGCCTGCAGGATGTCTCCAAGAAGAATGAGCGCAGCGCCCTGAATGAAGTCCATCTGGTAGTAATGAGACTCCTGAGTGTCTTCATGTCCCGCACCAAATCTGGATCCAAGTCTTCCATATGTGAGGTATTTTTGCTTTGGGTTCATGGGTTTGGGGAAAGGTAAGAGGATTGTCTGGGTAGTGCTAGGGCCAGCGCAGGGGTGGTAGTCCTCTGTAAGAATAAAGTCATTGTTCTCTGAGGGGAGTAAGATTCTAAGCTGTCACCTTTTCAAGAGCAGAACCTCCACCTTTTCCCGAATCCCTTCCAAGCTCTGGTCTTTGCTAACAATCCCTCCAATGGAGGGGTTAAAGGGTTTGGAAGTTCCATTATTGAAAAGCAGGGCTCTCTTCTGCAAGGCACAGAGTGGCTAAGAGGATTCCCCTAGTGTATGTTGCTATAAGGTATGGTAATAAAGCAGAGAGAAAGCAATGTGTGTGTGGTGAAAGGAGATTAGCACAAAGCAGAGAAGGTAGAAATTGAGGCTGAACTGCATCCAATCTTAATGAGCTTAGGGAGCTGTGAGGTTTGCTGGGATTTGCAAGGCTCTTCTAATGGTCTTATTTACAGTAGCTTTTCTCCTTTTTTATGCATGTGATCACTCACCCCCAACTCCTTTGGAAGCTGGTTCTATGGAAGACTCTACAGGGGGTGGGGTGGGGTTGTTCAGAAGTGCCTATAATGGAAAGTTTTCTCTCTCCTTCTTGAATTGGGCTTCTTTTCTAGTTGCTCAAGATAAAGGAGGAAACGCGTCCCCTCCAGGGGGAAAGGTTATTTAATCCTTGCCTCCCTGGCTTCTGGCATATGTGCGTGTAGCAAGGTTAGAATTGAGAACAGATGTGTTTCTTTGTTTGTCTTACCATGTGGTTGTTCAAAAAAGTTCTGAAAAACCTCACAGACTTCCTTGGGGAAGTTTCAGTGCAAGAGCCTGATTCACTCACTGCCATAAAAGCTAAGACTGTTGTGAGTGTGTTTCCCATCCCCAACACCCACCTGGATTTCACATTGTTTTTACAAGCCATTCTTCCCATCTCTGTATTTTCTCTGTCTCCCAGTCATCTTCCCTCATCTCCAGTGCCACAGCAGCAGCTCTACTGAGCTCTGGGGCTGTGGACTACTGCCTGCACGTGCTCAAATCACTGCTGGAATATTGGAAGAGCCAACAGAATGATGAGGAGCCTGTGGCTACCAGCCAGTTGCTGAAACCACATACTACCTCCTCCCCACCTGACATGAGCCCATTCTTTCTCCGCCAGTATGTGAAGGTGAGATCTTTCCCTCATCAAAGAAACACTCGTCCTTTGTTCAGAGCACTCTTCTCTTTCCTCGCGGTGCAGAGAGCTCAAGGGGCTGAGGGTGAAGAGCCATAGGAAGGAGCCGTCATTCCTTGATGGGGGTTAATCTCGGCGTGATTGAATAAATGACCACTTCTCCCAACCTTCTGTGGGATTCTCGTTCCTGCCTCTTTGTAAATTGGAGGAATTGAATAAAATCATGGTTATCTCGTTTCATATTAAGTTTAGAAAAAGATGAGAAGGTACAAGCTAATGTCATCAGTTGTGGGTCATGACATGTGTGTCAGATATTCCCTGTGCTGTCACCACTGAGAGGCCCTTTAACGTACTTATTAAGAAGATGGGCCTTCTGATCAGATTGATCTGGGATAAGTCCCATCTTGTGTTCTTACTTACCAGTCTTGAAGCATGGAGAAGTTCTGTCTGTCTAACCTCCCTAACCTTCAGCTTCTACAGCTGGAAAATGAGCATACAGATGGTATCTGCTTTACAGGGCTGTTGTGAGCATTGAATGAGGTGCCCTTTGTAAAGGACTTAGCACAGTGCCTAGCATGTATCAATGCCCAGTCCGTATTAACTGATATCACCACTCTCTTCCTCACTGCCCCCTCAGAATAGCTTTGAGTAGGGTAGGAATACGATAGGCATAGAGTGTGGATCTGATCGTTGTCTTGCTCTTTTTTCATGACTCTTTGGTGGTTTTCCATAACTTACAGGCCAAAAAGTTCTGGAGGACCCAGCCACCTGCTTGACTCTAGCTTTGTCACCTATAACACCCTACACGCAGCCCTGCCAGCCTGCACATTTCCCAAGATGTGGCGTGTTGCCTTTGTTCATGCTGTCCCTTCTGGAATTCTTTCCTCTCCCTCTGCTCCCCTTTCTTCTCCTGTCTAGCGAATTCCTAGCCCATCTTCAAGACACAGCACGAGCTTTGGATCCTTGGGAAAACTTCCCTAACATATACTCCCTGCCATCAAGTCTGCTCAAGAGAGCCTTGTCCTGGCTTCCCGGAGCACCGTGTGTGCTCCTTCACCTGTCTTCCCCTCTACACTCTCAGCAGAAACCATATTTTATTCCTGTTTACAACTCCAGAGCTTGATACAGAACTGATGAATAACTGGGAGTTGAATATGTGAGACACGTTGTGCCCTCAAACTCTTACAGATTCTTTTTATGGGACCACACAGCTTGCAGGGTAGCTGTTGTTTCCACTGTCCTCACATCTCTCATTTACCTCTGCCTTTTTGTGTTACATTAAGCCAGGAATCTTGGCTGAGTTTAGTGATCTTGCCCACCTTGGTTTATTTAACAATTTCTTGTTATCATGGGAAATTTTGGTTCTAGGGATAGAATACATCTCATAGAAGTCAGAGATCCTTACTCCCTTTTTTTTTTTTTCAATTTTTTTGGCCTTTCTAGCACTCATCTTTATGTAGGCAGAGTACAATCAACCCAATGTCAAAAACCATAGAGTGAAATATTAGGACTTTTAGGAAGTGAGGTCTGCCTCCACTGTAACCTTTGCATGTAATTAAATTGGCCGCAGAAGCCTGGGCTTTCTGGGTTTATAGAATAAACTGTCAGTCAGTCTTGATTCCAGCTCTGAAAGGCACCCTTTACCACCTCCAACATGTAATACGTCTAATGAGCCAGGCTTTTTCCTAATTGTGGTCATGGAAAATCGATAGTCACAGGTTCTCATGCAAATTTTCTTCTCCCAGGGTCATGCTGCTGATGTGTTTGAGGCCTATACTCAGCTTCTAACAGAAATGGTACTGAGGCTTCCATATCAAATCAAAAAGATTGCTGACACCAATTCTCGAATCCCACCTCCTGTCTTTGACCACTCGTGGTTTTACTTTCTCTCCGAGGTAAGTGAAAGTCCCAAGCTGCATGCTTGTTGGGCTGAGGACACATCTGCATTCACCTCTGTGGGCCCCTTTCTTCCTCATCCTTACTTGGTATTTCCCCTTGCAGAGTCCCTTTCACCTTTGTAGGTCTTAGTCTTGCCCTTCTGGAACATACTGTGTGGTAGAACTGTGGGAGATGTGTATCAAACAAGCCATACTTTACCTTCTGATTCTGTGTGTTGAACTCCCCCACACGTGCTGATAATGGGCAAGTTTAATAATTTAGGTTCTGTCAGAAAAACAAAGTATACTAGTTATCTTAACAGAGAGATTTCAATATGGGAAATTGGGTAAATGCTGTTGGACAACAAAAAAGACAAAAAGGAAACATGAGGTAACACAGGGATAATAACTGCCTGAAGCAGTTATCAGGAAGTGGGTGCCCTGCGGGGATGTGATGCGGTTGATGCTGGGAGCAGTGAGAGAAGCTGATGATTAGAACTCACTGTGGCTGCCAGGGTGCAGGGCTGTTGCTAGGACTGCAGGCAGATGGGAAGAAGCAAGCCCCTTCTTCCTCCTGCTGCCAGTGTCCCTCCCTGTTGGCAGAACCTAAGAGGGAGCCAGCTGGCAAAGAAGTAGTGCATTGGCATAATTCTGGCCTCAGCATCACTGGGCAGCGTCAGTAGGGGTGGGTTGGGAACTGAGAGACAATGGCTTAATAACCTTAGTAACCAGCACAGCAACCCTGAGATAGATTAACTCTGGGAAGAATAATCTGTTAGCAAACCTCAGATGAGGATTTTGAGTTACATAGTTGTACCAACCCAATCTTCTCTTTAGCTCTTTTACCTGAAAAAGAGATTTGGAATGGTTTTTTTCTTGATAGTTTCCCTTTGAGTGGGCTGAAGTGGAGGCCAGCTTGCCTGTAGATTCCTAAGGGCACAAGGAAGAGATGCATGAATATTGGTATTTTCCTCTTTGATTTCTTTCTCTCCCTTTCTTTCTCCTGGTCTCATTAAAGGATATTTAAGTTTAAGAGAGGCTGGTTTGGTCAAGAGGAAATAGCTTGGTTTGTGTTTCTCCCCAGCCTTTGTTTTTTTTTTTTTTTTAAGACCGAGTCTCGCTCTGTTGGCCCAGGTTGGAGTGCAGTGGCACGATCTCTGCTCACTGCAACCTCCGCCCCCCGGGGTTCAAGCAATTCTTCTGCCTCAGCCTCCCTAGTAGCTGGGATTACAGGCAGTGCTACCACGGCCAGCTAATTTTTGTATTGTTAGTAGAGATGGGGTTTCACCATGTTAGCCAGGCTGGTCTCAAATTCCTGACCTCAAGTGATCAGCCCACCTCGGCATTCCAAAGTGCTGGGATTACAGCTGTGAGCCACCATGCCCGGCCTGTCCCCAGCTTTTAATAACAGTTTATTAAAACCCAGGGTGTGAGAGCCACAGTTGATATAGATACAGTCCCAGAGTCATTTACTCTTTGTGGTGTTTTTCTTCTCAAGTACCTCATGATCCAGCAGACTCCATTTGTGCGCCGTCAAGTCCGCAAACTTCTGCTGTTCATCTGTGGATCCAAAGAGAAGTACCGCCAGCTCCGGGATTTGCACACCCTGGACTCTCACGTGCGTGGGATCAAGAAGCTGCTAGAAGAGCAGGGGATATTCCTCCGGGCAAGTGTGGTTACAGCCAGCTCAGGCTCCGCCTTGCAATATGACACACTCATCAGCCTGGTACGAGGGCTGGGACCTGGTAGGGCAGGGAGGGGGGATGTGATAAGGCTTAGCCAAGTAGGTAATAGGGCTGGAGGTAATAATGCAGGACTTTTAACTGTGTTGACAATGGCATGGTTAGGGCTGAGATGAGGGTAAATCCATAACCCCTGTCTGGGTGCTGTACCACATGTAGTTGGCTTCAGGATCTGGGATGTCCCCCTCAGCACTCTCATCCCACCCGGCAGCAGTTCCTCCACTGTGAGGTGAGTGGCCTGAGCTTCTTACCAGTGCCATTTGCTTACATCCTAGTCAGGATTGATCTCTTTGTGCACCTCTGGTTTTTACCCTTGAATACTAAAGAAACGATGAAGGTTCAAGTAGAAAAATGTATTGCTGCCTAAAGAGAAACTGTTTGGACTTAGAGGAGTAAACTGAGTATTTTGTATGTGAACAACCTAGAAAGAACGTCTTTAATCTAGCTGGCTCATGTTCTTGCTATCATTATATATCAAGAAAAGTAAACTGGACTGTAGTTTCTTAGATCATGGTCTACCTTTTGCTGTTGCCTTATTGAGTAGTCTGAAGGTTCCTGAAAACAGCGCCTTGCATGGGGATGGGGTAGAACAAAAGCAGGTTCGGTAAGAGCTGCAGCGGTTGCAGCAGTGTGTGGGTCATGGTCCCAGGTTGACCAGACATCCCAGCAAGCATCTGCCTTGCTCAGAAGATCATGTTCAGCTGTAGTCCAAAGTCAGGGAGATGGCTCCAGGCAGCAGGTGTGGTGCTTGTCTGGGCAATGTGGTGGAGTTACTCCTTTCCCGTGGTTGATTCCTATTTCAGATGGAGCATCTGAAAGCCTGTGCAGAGATTGCCGCCCAGCGAACCATCAACTGGCAGAAATTCTGCATCAAAGACGACTGTAAGCAATGCTGCTCCTTTTGATTGCTGTTATTCATTCATTCAGGAACTATTAAGGCCTACTATATGCCAAGCACTGAACTGGATGCTGGAGATGTAGCTGTGAACAAGATAGACTAGACAGAACTCTGTCTAGCAAAGAAGACAAGTAAAAATCTAAAAGAGTGGTGAGGGCTGGTAGTCAAAGTTTGGGGAGCTGTGGAAGCACAAAGTAGGAGTCTCTGACCTCCAGGTAGTGGCAGTAAAGTCAAAGAGGAGTAGGTGGAGTCTAGAGAACCCCTTATTCAAAGGAGCAGGGGGCTCTGGTCGGCGTGTAGTTAAAATACTTCTCAGAGATTTCCACAGAAAGTATAACTTCTTCACAATGTCCAGCAGAGAAAACATGGCAAAGAAAGCTGGTGAGAACGGCAGTCTCAGCTGTAGGGAGACGTTGTTTTGGTTCTCGTGAGTCTGGTTGAGGTCGTCTCAGAGGTGAGCCTCTGTCTCCTCTGCTTGCAGCTGTCCTGTACTTCCTTCTCCAAGTCAGTTTCCTTGTGGATGAGGGCGTGTCCCCAGTGCTGCTGCAACTGCTCTCCTGTGCTCTGTGCGGCAGCAAAGTGCTCGCTGCACTGGCAGCCTCTTCGGGATCCTCCAGTGCTTCTTCCTCCTCAGCTCCTGTGGCTGCCAGTTCTGGACAAGCCACAACACAGTCCAAATCTTCCACTAAAAAGAGCAAGAAAGAAGAAAAAGAAAAGGAGAAAGATGGTAAGGGTCATCCTCTTGTCATTGTGACTACAATGATGTATGTAAATCTCTCTTGGAGCACATGGTTTGTCCTGTTGTAAAAGGTCTTTTAATCCTGATTTACAGGGGACTTAAAGCCCAAATGTTCTCTAGTGTCTACTTTCGGTCTCATTTTCAATTATACTGAAGTGACACCTTAAACAGCGTGACTTCTCATACCAAGTGACAGTAATAAGAAAAGTCAAAGTGCACTGAACATTTTTAGTAGACCAAATTTCTTATTCTGTGAAATAATAACACCTTCTCTATGGAGCTCCTATCAGAGTTAAGTGAAATGACACTGAGTACGTTGGTAAATGCTCAGTAAATGTTAGCTCTCTTAGCTGACCCTGACCATCAGCTGCACTGCTTTCCATGGTCCTTGGAGACCTGAGATCGGTGATCAGGGTTGAGAGCCATGGTGGTGGTTCACATTCCCCCAGTTAATGATCAGACGTCTCTGTGCAGGCCTATTGCAAGCTCTTGAAAGGAAGTTCCTCCTCCTCCAGTGTCACTGTATTTGTTCAGTGCCAGCTTACATAGCACTTTATCCTGTGGTTTTTAGTGTCATTATTGTATGTCTTGTCTGGAAGGCAGCTGTGCTCACCACTGCATCACCAACGTTACACATATGTCTCATTTGGGGCTGACCTATTTGTCCCCCAGTAAACAACTAAAAATTGTTTTGCAGAATATCAGCATTCAGTAGAAACTTTTAGAAATGGACAGAATTCCCTCCCTCCCCATTTGGTAGCCCAGGCCTTAGGACCCTGGAGGACTTCTTCCTACTCTTCAGCCCTTAGTCCTGTCCTAATCTTGCAGGTGAGACCTCTGGCAGCCAGGAGGACCAGCTGTGCACAGCTCTGGTGAACCAGCTGAACAAATTTGCCGATAAGGAAACCCTGATCCAGTTCCTGCGTTGTTTCCTGTTAGAGTCCAATTCTTCCTCGGTGCGCTGGCAGGCCCACTGTCTGACACTGCACATCTACAGGTAGGACCAGGGCTTGGTTTGGCAGATCTGCAAGGGTGTGAGGCCAGGGTGCGTAATGCAGTTCTATTTTGTTTTCGGTTACATATGGTCACAGAGTCAGTAGTTACGCCAGCCTGAATCCTCTTGTGCTTTAGAGATTTCTTTATTGTTGTCTGCTTTTTAGCCATTAAACTGATGTCATAGGCAGGAGACGATCTGTTTTCTACTCAGAAGGCTATGTATCGGGGTTTGTAACATGACCAAGCTTGACCCTTCAGGCTAAAAAAGCTCAGCTTCTGCTCTGGGGTATGTTGGGTGATGGGTAGAGGCAGCAAATGACTATGCTGCATCTGGTAGGATTGATTGTCAAAAGAGAAACAAAACCATTCAAACTTAACCCATAATTGTGGGGAAATTGAGGTACCAGAGCCTCAATGATAAACACAGGTGCCTCAGGGTTTTCTGCTGCTTGGTAACATGAGCTGTCATATATCCACAGAAATTCCAGCAAATCTCAACAGGAGCTCCTGCTAGATCTGATGTGGTCCATCTGGCCAGAACTCCCAGCCTATGGTCGTAAGGCTGCCCAGTTTGTGGACCTACTAGGATATTTCTCCCTGAAAACTCCACAAACGGAGAAGAAGGTAACAGTTGCTTTATGGTCAGAGAGGCCAACTTGCCATATTTAACCTTTTTTCTCTTGAGTTAAGAATATTATGAACAACCCAGATATAGGGAGTCCTGAAACCTCTTTTAAATATATCTAGTTTTGCATTTCTTGTTAAGCACTCGTAATATGTCTGTGATGTAGACAGTATACACTAGCAAATCTGACTTAACATAGGAAGTAGGTCAAGGTCAGGTGGGGAAAGAAGATAGAACTCATTACAGTTCCTTGGAAAAGCAAGTGCTCCTTGTTTTGCTAGTAGCCCTGATTACATACCAGAAAAATGTTTCTGCAATTAGCTAACCATTTTATGGCTTCTCCATAAAAATAAAAATGATCTTCCTCCATCAGGTCAGAAAAGGGTACCACCTATCACTAAAGCTCATGGAAACTTCTAAAGGAGATAGAATCCATTTAAATGATTGAAATTAGGCCCAGCTTTGTATGATTCTGACTGAGAAGTCTGGTAGGTCTAGGGCAGTATTCAGCTAGAATGCAGAAGACAAAAGTCTTTTCCAATAAGACTTCCCCTTGGGCTTTAACTTGTTTCTTTACTGAATTCTGTTTCAGTTGAAGGAGTATTCACAGAAGGCTGTGGAGATTCTGCGGACTCAAAACCATATTCTTACCAACCACCCCAACTCGAACATTTATAAGTGAGCTTTGTTTTGCTTTCTACCTGTGGGAAGCTCAGTCAGCATTCTGAGGAGTTATTTGCATGATGATAGGCTCTTACATAGGAATCGACAAGCGCCTGAGAGAAGAGTGAATCCGCCTAGTTGAGATTAGAATCCCCTCCATGTAGGCCAGGGTGTTGCAAATAGAAGGTACTCAAAATGTCATTGCTGAGTTCAGGGTTTGGTGAGTAGTAATGTAGAAAGGTCTGTATAGCCTGGGCAACATAGTGAGACTTCATGTCTTAAAAAAAAATTTAAAAAAGTTAGCCAGGCATGGTGGTGTGTACCTGTGGTCCCAGCTGCTGGGGAGGCTGAGGCAGGAGGATGGCTTGGGCCCAGAAGT
Source organism: Gorilla gorilla gorilla (assembly GCF_029281585.2). Lineage (NCBI taxonomy): Eukaryota > Metazoa > Chordata > Mammalia > Primates > Hominidae > Gorilla > Gorilla gorilla. The sequence goes on from NC_073224.2 coordinate 220,782,527, forward strand.
TCGAGGGTGCAATGAACTGTGATCCATGCCACTGCACTCCAGCCTGGGTGACAGAGTGAGACCCTGTCTCAAAAAAAAAAAAAAAAGGTCTTTAGTTTCAAGGGTTTAAGTTAAATAAGGTAAAACAAATTTAAAGAAAATGTCTTCCTTTTTTAAAAAAAACTTTTAAAAGAGGATATTGGTTAAATTGACAGTTTATTATTTCTCTGGTTTAGTAGTGACTGTTCTTTAAAAAAAATTTTAAAAAACTTTATTGAGATAATTTATGTATTAACCTATTTTAAATGTACAGTTCAATGATTTTTAGTAAATTTAATTGTGACTCTTGAGTCAAATTTTACTACTTTTTAGAATTCCTCTGAAGGATAAATCAAAGATTAGGAAACATCTAAGGTCAGTTAGTTGAAATTTCTTTCTTGTGGCTTCGTAATCCTATTGGGATTTCTCCTGTGTCCTTGAGTTCTCACTAGGGTGGGGCTCACTTTGGGGGACATTGAGCCATGGCTTTCTCATGATTTTTTTGTGAAACTCAGTGCTTCCTAAGATGAAAATGTGTTCATGCTAAGACTGGTTTCTTCCTTAGCACTTTGTCTGGCTTAGTGGAGTTTGATGGCTATTACCTGGAGAGTGATCCCTGCCTGGTGTGTAATAACCCGGAAGTACCATTCTGTGTAAGTAACATCTGTACATGGACAGTCCTGAGGCCAGTACGTCCAGTGGGATTCTTGTTTCCAGAGATGGATCATTATCACATAGATGTTCCTCTCCTAATGGTTGGTCACCGATAGTAGGAATTTTTATCTGCCACATTTATTACCTTAAATAGAAACTTGGCTGGATGCAGTGGCTCAAGCCTATAATCCCAGTACTTTGGGAGGCTAAGATGGGAGGATCCCTGAGCCCAGGAGTTTTAGACCAGCCTGGGCAAGATGGTGAGACCCCATCTCTACAAAATATTTTTTAAAAAATTAAATAGAAACTTCATCTTGTGGATGAAGAGGGGGTTACACTGATGAATTTTTAAAAAGGCAGTACGAGTCTTGAACTAATACCATGTTTTGTGAACTCTTGTATTTAGTATATCAAGCTGTCTTCCATTAAAGTGGACACGCGGTACACCACCACCCAGCAGGTTGTGAAGCTCATTGGCAGTCACACCATCAGCAAAGTGACAGTGAAAATCGGGGATCTGAAACGGACCAAGATGGTGCGGACCATCAACCTGTATTATAACAACCGAACTGTGCAGGCCATCGTGGAGTTGAAAAACAAGTACGGGCTTTTTAGGCCTCGGGAGGGGCAGCAGGTTGTAAGGCTGAAGCTCAGTTGCTGCCTTCGGTTCCTGGAATGGAGTAAGGCAGCACATCCCTGGAGGCCTAATACATCCTCTTGGCCCCTCCATTCATGACCGAAGGACAAAAGTGAAACAACAGTTCTAAGGATGTTGACAAAGATTATTTCTAAATTAGCCCAGTGGAGCCATAGGGGTCTGTGGAAGTTCCTCAACAGCCTGCCTAGGGAGGGGAAGCTGAGTGAGGGGACCTCAGGCTTCTCATGCCCATTTTAACTATTCTTACACAAAGGTCTAGACTTAGATAAAACCTTCTGTATTGGGAAGTAATTGTCATTTCTTGGATTAAGACGGCTGTGCTCTTGCTCACAGGGCAGGAAGTTATTTCTCAAGAAGCTTCTTTAGTACACACACTCTTCAATTTCCGCATGGTGCCTTTTCTCTGTATCTGCTGATACTGGATCTTCCTAGCCTGTGTATCCCAGTGACTGAATCCGGGCATGTCATATTTAGGCCAAGAGAGGCACTCACATGGGTTATAGTGTTGACTTTCACAGAGACAGATCGCCTTTTTTTGAACTCTCAGGCATTGCTACTGAAGGGAGAGCACAGGTCGACACTACTTGAATAGTAAGACTTACAGAGCTGTTCTGCACACAGGATGGAAGTATTGCTGTTATTCCAAGAGGCAGAATAAGGCTCATGTACCACAGCAACATGTGGCCATGAAGGCTGCCTAGGGAGGTTTTCTCTTCTTGCCTTGAAAAGCCTAGTTTCACCTTGGTGACCTGAAAGTAGATGCTGCACATTAGGGTGGCCCATTCCCCTCCAGAGGAGGTGGGTTTGATTTTTCATTGTGTGGAGTCAGCAGAGCTACTGGTAGACTATTTGGGTTCAGATCCCAGCTCTGCTACATAGCTCTGTGACCTTAGAGAAGCTGCTTAACCTCAGTTTCTGTAACTATAAAATGGAGGTAGGACCCCACTTCCAGGGTTTTATTTTAAGGATTAAATGAATTAGTATGTGTCAGGTGCTGAGAACAGAGCCTAGCACATAGTAAGTACTCAGTAAATATTAGCTCTCATTGTGTTATATAATCACCCCAAAATTATTACATACCTTCCTCTTTATGACTTGACTTAGCATGTGGTTCAGACCCTGATTTTCTTCCTCTGCCTCTCTAAAATAGCCTAGGTTTATCTTTCCAAGGTTGCTGTCAGGATGGGAACTTGGCATGCATCATCATTGCACCTCTTACAGGCTTCAGTGTGGCATGCTTTTGGAGTCATGGTTTCCCTTGTTATATACTTCTGTTGTTTTCCTGGAATTTCAAAAGGTATCATGTATAACAGCTTAAAGCACTTGTATGTTCTTTCCTTTTTTTATAGAGAAAAGATAGTGGAAAACTTTTTTAAAACTGGCTTCCTATTATATGCCAGATTTCTTTTCCTTAGAGTAACCGCTGAATTGCCTTAGAAAAATACATGGGACAGTCTTCCTCTTTGTCTCATCAGACTGTTATCACTGAGGGTTAGATGAGAAAATCTCAAGGCTGTCTGTCTTTCCTAGGCCAGCTCGCTGGCACAAAGCCAAGAAGGTTCAGCTGACCCCTGGACAGACAGAGGTGAAGATTGACCTGCCGTTGCCCATTGTGGCCTCCAATCTGATGATTGAGTTTGCAGACTTCTATGAAAACTACCAGGCCTCCACAGAGACCCTGCAGTGCCCTCGCTGTAGTGCCTCGGTCCCTGCCAACCCAGGAGTCTGTGGCAACTGTGGAGAGAATGTGTACCAATGTCACAAATGCAGGTAAGTCACTGGTCATCCCCTAGGCCAGGGCTGTGCACATTCCTTGTTATTTTTCTGTAGTAGTGTCAGTGTGAGCAATTACAGTGTCTGATTCCATCAGAACATTTAGAGAATTATGGGTTTGTAGAGTGGGTTCAAGGGTAGAAAGGGAGGAGGAAGAAGAGAGAGTGAGTGAGTGTGTGTGTGTGTGTGCATGTGCACACGAGTGTGCCTGTCCTGTGGCAGGGGTGGAGGATAAGGGCGGAGGGAGGTCCAGAAGTTTAGCTCTGGGTCTTGCTTTCTTGTTACCTGGCTGCTTAAGTCATTCATTTGTTATTGTCCCTTCAGTAGCCCCTGCAGTAGTTACCAGAGTATATAAATGTGGCACAATCCATCTCCTCAGAGTGACCCCCACCCCACCCAACCTTGTCACCTCACTGACCCAAACGCTTTGGTTACTCAGATCCATCAACTACGATGAAAAGGATCCCTTCCTCTGCAATGCCTGTGGCTTCTGTAAATATGCCCGCTTCGACTTCATGCTCTATGCCAAGCCTTGCTGTGCAGTGGATCCCATTGAGAATGAAGAAGACCGGAAGAAGGTGAGGCCAGATCTGGCCTAGACTCAGGGCTGTGGCCTTGATCTGGACTTTGGGCAGACCTGGTGCAGTGCAGTGCACTTTACTTTCTAGCCCAAGCCTTCTTCGACTCAACACCAGTTTCAGGGCCCAGCTTTTGGGTGGGAGCAAAGAATGGCATAAGGTATATTGTATTGAAAGATATGGTTTGCATAGGATTTTAGAAAAGTGTTGATTGGTAATAAAACTAGAGTATCTCCAGGTACAGATAACTTTGGATTTGGATGCTTTGCCCTGCATTTCTTCCACAGACTGCTTCATATTGAGGCTGCTGGCCCTCCCTCAGTGTTAGCTTCTCCAGTGCTAGTTCCCAGCCTGCATAATGTGGGCAGGGGTGGGGGGAGGTTCTAGATATTAAAGAACAGTGAAAAAGGGGCATCTATAGGGTTAACAGAAGAACATTTAGCTTTGGAGTCAGAAGGACAGAAATTCTAATTCCAGCCATACTTTTAATACTTGTGTAACCTAGTATAAGTTACTTCTCTCAGCATTGTATTATCACAGATGTGTATTGTATTTTTATTAGAAATAATATACCCACCTCACAGGGAAGATTATTGTGAAGAACAGAGATAATGTATGAAACACAGTGCCTGACCTATAGGAAATGTTCTGGTAAATGGTTAGCAGTGAGGATTACTCAGGGAAAGTCATCAGCTAAAAAGCCTTCACTCAGTCCCTGTCTTTTCGTGTAGGCTGTATCCAACATCAATACACTTTTGGACAAAGCTGATCGAGTGTATCATCAGCTGATGGGACACCGGCCACAGCTGGAGAACCTGCTCTGCAAAGTGAATGAGGCAGCTCCAGAAAAGCCACAGGTAATCCCATGCTGCAAAGGGCATTTGGAGAAGGGCTAGGGTCATGATCAGAAGACTGCCTCCTAGGTGAGATCACCTTAGGTGGGAAGCCTGACAGCTTACCTCTTGGGGTTGCAGGATGACTCAGGAACAGCAGGGGGCATCAGCTCCACTTCTGCCAGTGTGAATCGTTACATCCTGCAGTTGGCTCAGGAGTATTGTGGAGACTGCAAGAACTCTTTTGATGAACTCTCCAAAATCATCCAGGTAGAGAGCGGGGAGCAGCTTTTGGGTATGTTTTGTCCAAGTGTTACTGGTGTTGTTTTCACAGCAGTCCTGCTGCTCTCTCATCCAGCAGTCCAGGTCTTGGTGTTGTCCCTGCCCAATCCAGCTGAAAAGGCAGGCAGGTGGCTGCACCAAACGGCATCTCCCCCACTGTGATTTATGGCGCTGGTCAGAATGCTGAGTTCATGCTAGATAACTGAACATACTGGTGATGGGAAGGTAGCACAGATAAGGGTTTTTTTTTAGCCATTAACAACCCATCTCTTAGTAGAGGGGTTACTGGTCTTAAAAAATTTGATGCCAAGATTCTGTTCCCTCTTCTTCTGATATGCCGTCTTTGCAGGCTGTAGGGTAAGGGCATACCCACTGCAGTCAACCAGGGTGGGCCTCGTGTCAGTTGCAATGTCACAGACCTAATCTCCATGAGATGGGAGGCTGGCCATAGAAGAGGTACCTCATATAAGGAGAGCATCCAGTTTATCTTCCCCCTCAACCCCAGATTGCTGGAGTGCCATCTTTGCTACACGTGTATTAGCTTCTGACCTTTGTCTTTGTTACATGGGAGTTAAGAGCATAAGCCTGCCATCTGAGTCTGAGTTCTGACTCTGCCACTTATCTTGGTCAAGCCACTTCCTCCAAGCTTCAGTTTCCTTCTCTGTAAAATGGAGATAAAGCATCTAACCAGTTGGGTTATTGAGAAGATTAAATTATATAATGCATGTAAAGTTTTTTCTAAAGCAAAACTAATTTTCTAATTAACACCCTCTTCTTATTTTAATTGCTAATTCCCATTATTGTTGCCTTTTTGTTCTTAGAAAGTCTTTGCTTCACGCAAAGAGTTGTTGGAATATGACCTACAGCAGAGGGAAGCAGCCACTAAATCATCCCGGACCTCCGTGCAGCCCACATTCACTGCCAGCCAGTACCGTGCCTTATCCGTCCTGGGCTGTGGCCACACATCCTCCACCAAGTGCTATGGCTGCGCCTCGGCTGTCACAGAACATTGTATCACACTACTTCGGGCCCTGGCCACCAACCCAGCCTTGAGGCACATCCTTGTCTCCCAGGGCCTTATCCGAGAGCTCTTTGATTATAATCTTCGCCGAGGGGCTGCGGCCATGCGGGAGGAGGTCCGCCAGCTCATGTGCCTCCTAACTCGGTCAGTACCTACACCATGGTTATGGGTCTAGTGGTTCCTACTGACACTGGCAGCCATGCCAGGAGCGTTAGAGAGTGCACAGAATAGTGTTTCTGACCACCCAGCAAGTTAGGTAGCTTATAACAAAGGAAAGATGGAAAGAGACACAGGGTGTAGGTGAGCGAGGTTGGGGAGCATTGAAACCCAGGTTTCCTTGTAAATGGCATGATTGGCTTGTGCTTTTTTGGTTCCAGTACAGTGTCTTGAGGAAACTCTCCCTGAGTCCTTGTGAGGGAAGGGAAGGGAGACACTTGAACTCGAGAAGGACTCACATGAAAGAAGCAGAGCAGTGGGACCTGGAGATTACGAGCTTGGACTCTGGATTGGAAAGACTCAGTTTCAGTATCTGATACCTTGTACTATACGCCTTGGAAAGATTCCTTAATTTTTCTGAGTCTGTGTTTTCCTCATCTGAAAAATACTGACAGTAGGCTGGGCGCGGTGGCTGTTGCCCGTAATCCCAGCACTTTGGCAGCTGAGGCTGGCAGATCACTTGAGGTCAGGAGTTCAAGACCAGCCTGGCCAACATGGTAAAACCTCGTCTCCATTAAAAATACAAAAATAGGGCCAGGTGCTGTGGCTCATGCCTGTAATCCCAGCACTTTGGCAGGCCAAGGCGGGTGGATCACCTGAGGTCGGGAGTTCAAGACCAGCCTGACCAACATGGAGAAACCCCATCTCCACTGAAAATACAAAATTAGCCAGGTGTAGTGGTGCATGCCTGTAATCTCAGCTACTCGGGAGGCTGAGACAGGAGAATCGCTTGAACCTGGGAGGCGGAGATTGCAGTGAGTCGAAATCGTGCCATTGCACTCCAGCCTGGGCAACAAGCGAAACTCCATCTCAAAAAAAAAAAAAAAAATACAAAAATAGGGCTGAACGTGGCGGCTCACACCTGTAATCCCAGCACTTTGGGAGGTCAAGGCAGGCAGATCACGAGGTCAGGAGTTGATCATGAGGTCATGGCAATGTCTCAGCAGTGGGCTGCATGCCTAGGAAGTAGCAAGTGGGTAGTTGAGAGCAGGCACATGCCAGGAATGCTAGGGCATCACAAGGAACCCGTGTAGCTGGAGACAGGGATGCAGTAGTGAAGACTCGGGAGGAGGCTCAGGTCAGAGGGTGCGAGGGCCAGATCCCATAGGGTCTTGTGGGCCTGTGTAAGGACTTTGGGGCTTATTCAGTATGTTGGGAAGCAAGAGTGAGTGATACGGTTTGTGTTTTTTATTAATAATGGGAACATTGTTACAAAGAGACGTAAACTGGAGTATGAGGGCCTTGTGGAAAATGAAATGCAGGCAGATGGAGAAGACAGGGAAAGAGTTGTGACCAAGACTGAGAGTGGACGTCTAGGTTTTGGAGACTGTGTCACACCAGACAGCAGGGGCTCTGTCGCCTGGGACATGGGCCCCATAAGGTGGTGCTGCTCTTCCCTCAGTTAGCTTCTGTTCATAGGCAAGGCGGCTGTGATGGGCCGTTTATTATTACCGACCACGGTTTTGTGAAGCTAAAGCTGTAGTCTTGCCCCGGGAAGGAAGTAGAAAATTTGGGGCCAGGTAGCCTTAGACATTGATTTCATTTTTCCTGGGCCCCTTCAGGTGGAAAGGAGTGTCACACCTGATTGTGAATTACAGGACTCCATTTCTATTTGCTTCTGCAGAGACAACCCAGAAGCCACCCAGCAGATGAATGACCTGATTATTGGCAAGGTCTCCACAGCCCTGAAGGGCCACTGGGCCAACCCCGATCTGGTGAGCCGGCCTAGCAGGCCCAGCTGTCCTCTCTGACTTCCCCTCACATGCCTTGTGTTCCTCAGCTTCCCCTCCTAGGTCCTACAGTGACTGAGGAGGGAAAGAGCAGAACATTACCCCAGAATGGTTTTCCCAGGGAAGAGCCCGGAGCACAAGTGTCTCCATCTGTCCTTTGTCTCTGTTGGAGCCACCTAGGACCAGAAATTGTATTAATAGTTAAGAGTCGCTGGACAGGAGCTGACCCTCTTGACTCATGTCTCTTGCCATTGCCTTCTAGGCAAGTAGCCTGCAGTATGAAATGCTGCTGCTGACGGATTCTATCTCCAAGGAGGACAGCTGCTGGGAGCTCCGGTTACGCTGTGGTGAGTTAGGGGATTTTCAGAGAAAGGAAAGGAGGCTCCAAGGAGCAGTCCTGGCCGGACTGGGAGGGGAGGAGGGAAACTGATGCTTGGGCTGCCTCTGCAGAGCAGATGTGTAGTGTTCCTGATTGTGACTCTGCCTTTCCTGACCATCCCTAGCTCTCAGCCTTTTCCTCATGGCTGTGAACATTAAGACTCCTGTGGTGGTTGAGAACATTACCCTCATGTGCCTGAGGATCTTGCAGAAGCTGATAAAACCACCTGCTCCCACTAGCAAGAAGAACAAGGTACTGGGCCAAGCAGGGGTCTAACAAGGAAGGGCAGGGCGGCCGCCCTCCTCATTCCCTGGCAGTGTGCCCTGCCTCCTCATGGTCTCCGCTTTGCCTTGAGCCCACCTGCCCTGAGAGGCTCCAGTGCAGCCTTTGCCTTAGTTCAGCAGATATGGGTTGGGATTTTTGAGAAGGATGGTTCAAGTAAAATAAACATGAAACTGCAAAGCAGAGAGCAAAGTGGCTAGCTATGAAGGATGAACTCTCTCCAGTCATGTTAGATAACTTGCAGCCCCCAGAAAGCATTGTGTCCTTCCTACCCCTGTGCCTTTGCACATGCAGTGCTGTGCAGTGATAGAAATCCCAGGCTCTGAAGCAGACTTTCTGAGTTCAAATTCCAGCGCTTCCATTTATTAGCATCGTGATGTTGGGCAAGTCGTTCCTTAGTTTCCCCGTCTATAAAATGGGAATATAGTCTCCACCTTGAAGTGTTGTGAAAAATAAATGACATAATGCAGACTAAGTGATCAAAACGGTGTCTGCCTAAGTTAATCCTTAACAAATGTTAGCTGTGGCTATCTCCTGCTTTCTTTGCCTAGAATGTTTTCCTTCACTTTGTTAGCTGCTCCTTAGAGGGTCAGTTCTCTACTAGGCTAGCTGTGAGCTCCTTGAATCCAGGGACTGGACCATCTTAGTAATACTTTTTATGTCTAGTATATAGGATGGTATAACATCTATAATAGCTGCTTAGTAAATTATTATTAAGTGAATAAATGAAACCAAGTTTTTATCCTAAAATAACTGTAGCTGAGCCACAGATTGACTTGCTTGTATCAGCTTTTGAATTGGGAGGCCATAGTTCTTTCTTTGGGCCATGCCTAAGGCTCTGCCACCAATTTGCCCTGGATTGGGCCTTGGGTCCTTCTGACTCCTGTTCTGTCTGATGGGCCATCCCTTATGGGCAACAGAGTCCTCATGGCAGGAAGATTCCTTTTTGAGTGCCAAGCACTAGGGTTATGATGTGGGGAAGCTGGACATTGAAGCTGCCTTCAGAAAAGGCAGCATGGGGCACTCTGCTTCCTTCCCTTTGATGGAGGAATTATTTCCCCCCAGATTCCCAGCAACTAAAATCAGCCCTTGGTTGAGAAGAGGACACCCATCCCTGTATGACCATCATTGTTTCCACAGTGTGAGGCAAAGGGAGATTTTTCACGGAATTACTTGCCCTGTAAGGACTGAGGCCTGGTGTGGATGTTCACAGTGTGCTCCGTGTAACTTAGCGAGAGCAGCAGTTCCTAAAATCTGGCTCACAGACTCCGGGGTGTTCTTGAGACTGTCAAAGATCTGTGAGGACAAAGTTATTTTCATAATTGTCCTAAGACACTATTTGCCCCTGTAATTCTTCTGATGTTTGTGCTGACGGTAGAAAACCTTTGCTGCTGGGGAGACGGCCGGTGCCTTAGGTTGACGAGGCGGTGGCCCCGTGCAGTTCTTCACTGCCACCCGGTTTCATCAAGAATATCCTTGATGAAACAGTACAAATTAATTTTATTAAATCTCCACTCTTGGGTACTAATCTATTTAATGCTCAGTGTGACAAAATGAGTACACAGAAAGCGCCTCTGCTGCACCCCAAGTACAGCAGTTGTGCTGAGAAAAGGCACTTGTGTGAGATGCAAGCCAAACCAGCTGCCTTTCCGTGGATCTCCGCTTGTGCTTGAAAAAAATGGCTGATGGGCAAATTGTGGTTGTTCAGGCTTAGGTATTTGGCAGATTTTTCCTCAAAATGAATGAAGTGAGCTTTAAGAAGAACTGACATAACTGTGTAAACCAGTGTTTTCTAAATGACCAATGCATGTTATAGTATCCTGCCGGGTAAAAGATGAAGGTTAGTGTAATGAAGTATGAAAAGTTTATTGATGTGATTTCAGAGTCCATACTACAGCGAATCTTTCAGACCCTATAATTTGTTGAGTTTTGGTATAGTCTCAACGAAAAAAATCCACAACTAGTTGAAAAAGGTATTAAAATATTCTTTCCTTTTCCAACTGTATATCTGTATGAGGCCAAATGTTTTTCATATACTTCAACCAAAACAACCTGTCATGACACTTTGACCATAGAAACCGATATGAGAATCCAGATGTCTTATAAAGCAGTCATTAAACAATTATCAAAAATGTAAAACAGTGCCACGTCTTTCTGTAGGTTATTTTTGTTTTGGAAAATATAAAATTTAGGTTGACAAATAATAGATTTACTCTTCTTTTTCAATGAATTAACAAATATCTTCAGAATTTCTCAGTGTTTTATTTTTTATTTTTTTTTGAGACAGGGTCCCATTCTGTCACCCAGGCTGGAGTGCAGTGGTATGATCTCGGCTCACTGCAAACCCTGCCTCCTGGGTGCAAGCAATCCTCCTGCCTCAGCCCCCTTAGTAGCTGGGACTACAGGCATATACTACCATGCCCAGCTAATTTTTTTGTATTTTGTATCGAAATGGAGTTTCACCATATTAGCCAGGCTGGTCTCGAACTCCTGGACTAAAGCATCATCTGTCTGCCTTGGCCTCCCAAAGTGCTGGGATTATAGGCGTGAGTCACCGCGCCCGGCCAGTTTTCGTTTTTAACATGAGAAATGGCAATAGATACAACCATGTAAAGCAAAGCTCTCTGGAGTCCGTAATAATTTTCGAAGATTGTAACAGGGTTCTGAGGCCAAACAGCTTGAGACGCGCTGGACTGGAGTGTCATCTATGGCTCTCTCTCTGCAGGCTGCTTCTGGTTAGTGACAATTTGCATTCTGGAGGCTGCTTGTGACCCTTGGAAGGTTTATGCTTAGGAAACTGCAAATCAGCCGTGGGACAGGAATTAGTGTATGTGCTATAGGATTGTAGGAAGCCAGCCACAGCTTCTGCTGCACAATAAAAATGAGTGACCTTAAGCTCAATGTGGAGATGCTGCTGCTAAATTGGATCAAAATGGTTTAACAGGAACACATATTTGGGCATAAAAGATACACATGTTGATCCTCCTGATCTTCTTGCCTTTGCACATCACCCCCTGGGGCACCAGTGCCATGCTGTTGGGGCTATGGCTCAGGTGTGCCCTTGAGCGCCCTCACCTTGCTCCACTTGCCTTCTCCAGGATGTCCCCGTCGAGGCCCTCACCACGGTGAAGCCATACTGCAATGAGATCCATGCCCAGGCTCAACTGTGGCTCAAGAGAGACCCCAAGGCATCCTATGATGCCTGGAAGAAGTGTCTTCCTATCAGAGGTATGTCTTCAAGACGCCGGGAAGTCCTGCCTGTGCTCTGACAGCTCTGCCTTCTGTCACTCTCATTTACTTACCTACCCCTGCAACCCTTGGCCTTGCAGGGATAGATGGCAATGGGAAAGCCCCCAGCAAATCAGAGCTCCGCCATCTCTATTTGACTGAGAAGTATGTGTGGAGGTGGAAACAGTTCCTGAGTCGTCGGGGGAAGAGGACCTCCCCCTTGGATCTCAAACTGGGGCATAACAACTGGCTGCGACAAGTGAGTGGCCACTTCTGGACTCTCCACCCCCTGCACACCTGACCCCAGACTCTGAGCAATATGTTTCTGCCCCCCACCATGTGTCTGCGCTGCCATCTCTTCTTTCTCTTTGCTCTTCTTGCTTCCTTTCAAATAGGGAGTGAGTACAGGTTCTTGGTTGTAGCTGTTGGGCTAGCATGGTGGACTGGCCGAAACAGAACTTCCTCTGCTTATCTTAACACGCTCCTTGTGCTTTCTGCTTTCCTCCCTGACCATAGTCCCTTTTCTCCTTCCATTTTTCATATCTTCTGCTGTCCTTCCTCTCCCTCCTCTCTCTAGCTAAAGTAATTCTGTTAGGTAATCCATTTGTCCATTGATATATAAAATAAGAAATACTTGGTTTACATTTAAATGAAAGTATTCAGCATATAAGTGTCCCCAAAAAAGAATGATCAGCATCTTTGCTAAGGAAGATCCCTTTTTCCTACTTCACTTATTGTAGGTATGTTCTTCACATCTCCTGATGGAGAAGTCTCCAGGCAGAAGCAGGGCTCTTTCACAGCCCCTTTCCCCATCTAAAACAGTAGAGTCTTGTGTTAGCTGGTGATTTTTACGTCTTAACATTTTCCTAGAGAGGTGCCCAGAAGACCTCTCCTAGATGGGTGGCAGTTGACTGCCCTCCTGGGGGCCTGGTGAGGCAGGGCATCCTCTGAGCCTACGACCCCTTCTCTCCCCTGTCCTGCAGGTGCTTTTCACTCCAGCAACGCAGGCCGCACGGCAGGCAGCCTGTACCATTGTGGAAGCTCTGGCCACCATTCCCAGCCGCAAGCAGCAGGTCCTGGACCTGCTTACCAGGTACTATTTGGGAGTGGGATGAGGAGTGTGGTTAGACTTCCTCTAGAGCCTTTTTATCTTCCCCGGGGGAATCCATGGATCAGGGTAATGAGAGGCACACCTCTGGGTAGAAGACCCCAGAAACAACAAAGTGTTAAAAAGCTGACTTTTAGAGATGGTAGTGGTGGTGGTGGTGGTTGTGGTGAGGGTGTTAGCAGCAGCAGCAGCTAATATTTGAGATCTTATGCAGCTAATATTGATCGAGATTGAGTGCATAAATGCTTGGCATGCATTATCTTATTTAATTCTCTCATAGCAATCAGTGCCAAAATATGAATGCTTAGATTCTGTGGCATTCACTCCCTGCAGTGTGCTCTGAATGCTTCCTAGGTGTGGGAAATTCCCATGTGGGAATTGGAGCTGTCTTGGATGCTGTTCCTCCACCCTCTAGGAAGCAGGAGGGACAGACAGCAGAAGACAGGAAAGATTGGGAGGAGAAAGGGGAGCCTTGGAGCTGTTCGAAATGCTAGAGTTCTTGACTAGAGTGCCCTGTCCCTCTTGGTGGCAGTTACCTGGATGAGCTGAGCATAGCTGGGGAGTGTGCAGCTGAGTACCTGGCTCTCTACCAGAAGCTCATCACTTCCGCGCACTGGAAAGTCTACTTGGCAGCTCGGGGAGTCCTACCCTATGTGGGCAACCTCATCACCAAGGTATCCTACCCTATTGCCCAAGAGAGCCCCTTCCCTAATTCCCCCTTCATTGTACCTTGATGTAAACTCTACTATGGTGTTTTGTTTGTTTGTTTTTGCTGAGAAGAAATATTTGTTGAAGGTGTTTGGAAATATTTTTATGACTTCATTGTATTTATTATATGGCTGTAGCAAACTCTTGGGAGCATTTGGACTGTTTACAGTTTTTAAGCAATCCCTTACCAGCGCTGTGACTGTTGGCCTCCTGGAAAGGAGTTCTGCAAGGGTTCGATTAAGAAGATGTAACTACTGAGTGTCTGGTGCTGCAAGCTCCTGGGACAGTGGTGGAGGTAACTGGTATCCTTGGCAGTGATATCACACTGACTGCACTTGTCATCCTGTTTAGGAAATAGCTCGTCTGCTGGCGCTGGAGGAGGCTACCCTGAGTACCGATCTGCAGCAGGGTTATGCCCTTAAAAGTCTCACAGGTAAAGAGAGCCACCTGGACCTTCCTTTAGGGCATCCTGAATCTGTTTAGGGACAACCCTTAGTTCCTTGGGTGCTGGGGTTGACTCTCTTCTCTCTGGTACTGACCTTAGTGCAGATTTAAGCTCTGCATTTTTTTTCTGTATTGATATGTTTATGATTTTGAGACCCTGCTTGCTATTGACTGTTTCCGCTTGTTGAACACCTGCTCTGTGCCATGCACAAAGATAGATTTTCCCTGCTTTTTGAGTTGCTCATAATCTTTTGAGACACAGACCTTCCTACGTTTTCATCCAGAGCTCTCACAGCAACATTTTCCTGTCTCCACAGGCCTTCTCTCCTCCTTTGTTGAGGTGGAATCCATCAAAAGACATTTTAAAAGTCGCTTGGTGGGTACTGTGCTGAATGGATACCTGTGCTTGCGGAAGCTGGTGGTGCAGAGGACCAAGCTGATCGATGAGACGCAGGACATGCTGCTGGAGATGCTGGAGGACATGACCACAGGTAGCACTGCCCAGTGGCCTGGAGCCTAAGGCACTGTCCCTTCTGGGGCTGCCGAGGTGCATTCGACCAATTTCCCCCAGTTCCACAGATCCAGAGGAGGGGTGGCAAACATCTCCCTGCATTCAAAGGGAGACTCATTTCTTGACAAAGTGTTGGCTCTTGGAATTTTAAATTCTAGAGCTGGGCTCAGTCACTTTGGATTTTTCATGTTGAGCTTATAGAGTGGTGCAAGGTCAAAGGCTCTCTCATTGGTGTCTTCTATCAGTCTGGAAAATTCTCAGCCGTTGTCTCTTTAATCCCCTCTGCTGTATTCTCTTTCTTTTCCTTGTGAAACTCCATTTTCACTCTGTCATCCATATCTCTCCATCTCTCATAATGTTCATCTCATTGTGTATTTATGCTGCATTTTTGACAATTTGTTCAGTTCAGTTTTTCTTCACTATGTGCAAATGTTTAATCTACCTGTTGAATTCTTGTGGTTCTAGATTTTATGGTCTCTTTTTTATTTTTTATTTTTTGAGACTAAGTTTCACTCTTGTTGCCCAGGCTGGAGTGCAGTGACGCGATCTCGGCTCACCGCAACCTCTGCCTCCAGGGTTCAAGCGATTCGCCTGCCTCAGCCTTACTGAGTAGCTGGGATTACAGGCATGCACCACCACGCCCAGCTAATTTTGTATTTTTAGTAGAGACGGGATTTCTCCATTTTGGTCAGGCTGGTCTCGAACTCCCGACCCCAGATGATCCGCCTGCCTCGTCCTCCCAAAGTGCTGGGATTACAGGTGTGAGGTCTCTTTTTAAAAATTCACATTTCCCTCCTTTATATGATCTATAAGCATATTAAACATTTGTGTCTGATAATTCTAAAATTTGAGATATTTACATGCCTGATTCTGCAGTTTGTTATTTTGGCTCTTGCTGATGATACCTTAAAGTCTTGTTGTGTTTTATGAGTTTTGACTGTGACCTCATATTTTTTAGCTTTATCTGTGGAAATTCTTTAGGACTGGGCCAAAGACGGGTTTCTCCAGAGGAGGTAAAGAACTGCTTCTGTGAGGCAGTGCAGGGTACTGCTGTCCCAGTTCTGAGCCTCACGATTTTCAGACCTCCTAGGTAGTGAGAGGTTTGAGCCACAAACCCCTATAAGGGGACAGCTCATTACAAGTTTTCAGAGGAGATTTTTCCCTGCCACTTGATGGTAAAGTTTAAGGAAAGTCAATTTCCTCAGTTATTTGGTTGGGGGAAAGGGATAGCTGATCTCTGCACCAAGGATGTAGCTCTTTGGGGTACTAGATTTGTATTTGTGGGGCATGGGGTTGGGGGTTCCTGCTAGACTCTTTGCCTCAGTGGATTCGGGGCTTTATCCACCTCTCAAATCTGGGCAGGGCGTGGAAACCAAAGCTCACCGCAAAAACTGACTCGTGTTTTGCTTATCTCCCTGGCTTCCCGATTTCTCTTAGTTTATGGCTTTTGGCTGTTCTGTGTTAGTGTGGCAGTTCACTGATACATTTTTATTCAACACTTTAAATTGTTTTTGAGTGGTGGAGAGTGAGGAGTAGGTCAGGGAACCTCGTTTGCCTTATTGCCCAAAATGGAACTCTTTCTGATGCCATTTTCATCATGCCATACTGAGCTGGTTTGTGACTTTGTCAGGGACCTTTACCTTTTTTTTTAATTTTAATTCAGACCCACCCAGTAATGCAACAGTGGGACTTTTTTTTTTTTCCCAAAGTTTCACTCTGTCACCCAGGCTGGGGTACAGTGGTGTAATCGAGGCTCACTGTAACTTCCGCCTTCTGGGCTCAAACCATCCTCCCACCTCAGCCTCCTGAGTAGCTGGGACTATAGGCGTGTGCCACCATGCCCAGCTAATTTTTGTATTTTTTGTAGAGATGGCATTTCGCCACATTGCCTAGCCTGGTCTCCAGCTTTTGAGCTCAAAGTGCTCACAAGACCTTATTTTTTAAAGACCATATTTTCTCACCTTCATGTTACTTTTAAGTTGTGTTTTTTCGCTTATAGAGGACAGTCCACCTAATCTTTTAGAATGAAGCTAAAAACTAACTATAACTTCCTTTTGATTTGACTGGAACACAGGATTATTTGACATTTTCTGAGTGCCTGTTTTGGGCAAGAGATGCTAGTTAAATAAGGCACAGTCCCTCTCCTTGAGGAGGTTATATCCTGAGAGAGAGCAAGACGTGTACACAGCCAACCATGATGAAGTGTGTGGACTTGGGTGTTATGGGTTTCAAACTGAATGTGGTCTGAGGATAAAATCAATCAGTATCAGATTTCCAATTTGAACTATTGATATTGCCATGTAGGGCATTTAAAGACTTAACAGGCAGAAATAATTTGTCAGTGATGGTACTTCAATTAGAATTCTCATTTCACCTTCCATGGGAGAGGCTCTTTCCTAACTTGGCCGCTTTGATTTCTGGCAGGTACAGAATCAGAAACCAAGGCCTTCATGGCTGTGTGCATTGAGACAGCCAAGCGCTACAATCTGGATGACTACCGGACCCCGGTGTTCATCTTCGAGAGGCTCTGCAGCATCATTTATCCTGTAAGCAGTGCGGTGCTTCCCATGGCTCTCGAGTGTCAGCACGGCCCACTTTGCCATGAAGCCTCTTGGTGATTCATTAAAGTTATGGGGAATTGTACCAGCTGTGGGCCACTTAGTCATTAGTGAAAGAAGATCCACCGCCATAAAAGTGAAGCAACTTCATAATTTTCCTCTTGCTAACGATGGGACATTTAATGACCTTCCTTGGTCTTATTTCCTAGATTCAAGTAAAGAATCATGTTTTTTTAAAAACTAGGTCTAACCTCCATTACCAAAATCCCATTGCATATCAATCCAACATACTGTGGAAGAAGCAGTATTGAGCTAGAATATAAAGATATTTTTACTCTCTTCCTTCTTTAGCTGCCCTGTATTTTGTGCACACGTGCAGTGTGTGTTTTTTTCCCTAGCCTGAACTGTGTAGAAGCACAGTATCATCCAGAGAACCCTTCCTGCTATTGAGGAAAGATGAACACTAGTATCATGAGCTAGCAATGAGAGCTCATTGGGGGTGTGTACCTGAGTGTCATGTCCCATAGAGAAGCCCTTTTCTTGACTTCAGGGTCATCAGTGACAAAGTCCTCTGGCCCCAAATTGGTTAGCATCACATGAGACCAGCAGGAGGAGGAAGGAAAGTCCCTCCTCGCACCCCTTCCCCGATTTTTTAATATATCTCTCATATGTCACTCCTTGTCTGCTTGTTTTGTTAGGCTTTATCTCCTAATCCACCCTGGGGTTTCAGGGGAGATGCTTGATATTTTAGTCTACTTGAGTTTGTTTAGATTTTTGGAAGTACCTCTGAGTTTCCTGTCCTTTATATCTTTAAATGTTTGGGGGGCTTGCTGAGTTTGGTGTGTTTTCCTCCAGTGTCCGTGGAACAAGGTAGCATAGTATAAATCTCCACCTCTGCCATCCCTTCTGATGCACCCTTCTGTCTGTCCTCCAGGAGGAGAATGAAGTCACTGAGTTCTTTGTGACCCTGGAGAAGGATCCCCAACAAGAAGACTTCTTACAGGGCAGGATGCCTGGGAACCCGTATAGCAGCAATGAGCCAGGCATCGGGCCGCTGATGAGGGATATAAAGAACAAGATTTGCCAGGACTGTGACTTAGTGGCCCTCCTGGAAGATGACAGTGGCATGGAGGTAATGACCATAGGACAGTGCTGCCCACGTTTACGATTAGGGGATTCCTCCTAGGCTAACCAAATCCAGGTGCTTCTTCCTAGTAGCAGATTAACTTGGGGCAGGTGGCCTTCAGTTTCTCCACTCTGTAAGTTGGGGTTAATGATTCCCACCTTTCTACCTCACCTAGTGCTAAGGTTAATAACCTGTAAAGGGCTCTGCCCAGTGCCTGGCAGGAAGTAAGCATATTGTTAGTGGCTGCTGGTTGTAGTGGTGGTGGGTATTTATTATTGTTATTACCTCTGGCAGAGACTTCTCGGTGAGTCTGAGTTACCTGAGCCCCCTAAATATTGGCGTTTTACCCCCTGTGCAGGTTTATGTCCCTGTGTCAGTTACTTTCTGGCAGACCCTTGAGGGTCTGACATTTTTACATAGTGAAAAGCCTTTTCTGGTGCTGAGCCTGCAGGAGAAGGTCCCCAGTGGGTGTGTCTAAGCTGGAGCCTGTGTGTGGGTTAGGGATGTTAGCAGCCCCTGAAATTGTGCACAAAATTCTGTGTGTTTTTCATACATGAGGATTTTTTAAGAGTGGGAGAGTTGATAGGTCCATGACATATAAAAATTGTGAATTTATCAACCATTGCCGTAAGGTGCCCTTTGCTCTTGGATTTTACTTGTCTTACAATTATTTGGAATAACAGCTTCACCTGCTTTTCTGTTCAGCTTCTAGTGAACAATAAAATCATTAGTTTGGACCTTCCTGTGGCTGAAGTTTACAAGAAAGTCTGGTGTACCACGAATGAGGTATGTGCCTGCTTTCTCGTTTGGAGGTGTGGTTTCACTTTTCTGACTTATGCAGACTTGTACCAGCAGGAGCCATTGTTCATCATCACTTACCTGGCTTGTAGCAGCTCTCTAAGGCTTTACTGTCCCTGTTTGGGGTTGTGTGGAGAAAACCAATCTTGTTTTCCTTTGGAGGCATCTGACTAATGGAGGGACATTTAATGACCTTCATGAAGCTTCAGGAAAGCAAAAGCATTTTGCTGGGCTGTGCAAGTTGTCAAACCCCAAGGACTGAAAGCCAGGGGGTGTCGAAGGAGGCTCTGTGCTGGGAATGCTTGCTGTCTTGTTCCCTTCAATATAGACACCTCTCAGCTGAGATTAGTTCTCAGCTTTTATGGGCGTGCTCGCTTAGTAGAACATTTTTCCAGTAGCTGTGTCAAGGAGCATCATTTCTGTTTTACTAGTTGGGGAATGGAGGCTCAAACAGGCAGTTGTTCTTGAGGAGGGGAAAAGGGAAATGAAGGAAGTCCAGCACTCTGGGCCTTTTGGCCATCACGAGTGATGCTGTTTGTCCACTTATGGAAGTATTAGATGGTCCCCTTCACCTTTCCCTCCTTTCTTACTCTCTGTTCCTTCCATTCCTCTCTTCCTGTTTCTTTTTCTTCCCCTCCATTTCTCTCTCCCCCTGCCATTTCTTCCCTTCTCTTGTTTCTATTGGGAGGAGAGGTCTTTAGCACATGAATCAGATAAGTAACTTAATTACAGCAAACTAGTGTAGCAGGGATGCACAGCAAACTTTTCTAGACTTGGTCCCAAATACTTCTGTAGAGTTTGAGAAACTAAATTGGCAGTATGCTATTTGTAGATTTTGACCTTCAATTTGTTACATATTTCCACCTCTCTCCTTTCTTTTCTCCCACTGGGCTGGGAATCCTGATCACTGTTGACTGTTGGTCTACTGCCAGTGGGGTCGTTGTTGCACTGTTGGCTGAGGGACAGGCAGAGAACTGTCCCAGCCAATACCTCTTGTTACAGACATTGTAGCATCAAAACAGAACAATACAGATTTAATCCCTGATGCATATAAAAAATTAAGACAAAGCTTCTGTGGGCACTCTTGTAAATGGTGGTAGTGAACCCACAGAATGCACAAGGGTATCTCCCTTGAATGGTGAAGCAAGATAGAAGTTGAGAATCATTTGCCCCTCACATTGATGTGCTTAATCCAGTTAGAAGGTTTTCTGGCAAAGTTCTGAGTTTGTGACAGCCTATGTTCTGGGACTTCAGCTTCCATTCTCTACCTTGCCCTCCATTTCCCTGATAAGCAGCCTACCTCTGTAGCTACTGACTAGAACTAGAACCTGCTCTGTGTTCAGTGTCTGTGGTGGTTCTCTCTGAGGAATTCTCACTGGGCTTCTATAGCCGGAAACACTTCTGCAACTGGCCTTTCTGGCAGGTTGTCTTCCTCCAGGGTGTCCTGTCCTGAAGCTCAGCATAGACTTGGAGGCAGGCTGCTTGAATTAGCGTGCTACCAAATCCCCCACTGGATTTCATCAGTGGTTACTTTGAGCTCCAATTTCTAGTCTGCAAAATGAGAATAATATTAATATATGTGCTCAGTGCCAGACATACAGTGAACTTTCCTGATTCTCCAATTTAGTGAAGTTGCTGTAATTTTATCATTTATAAAAGACTTGATTCTTATCATTCTAGTCAGATTGTGGGTTTAGCTTAAAGAATTGTGGATGAACCCCCTCCTTGTATGGTTATATAAAGACGTCTGAATCTCTGTAGGTAAAGATTGATGTACTCTCTTTTCCTGTTTTGATTCCCGAGGCTTGAGTCAAAGCTCTTTGATTTAAATGGCCTTGTTTGTCCTGGGTAGTAGTCCCTATTGATTGGAGACAGTTTCTACTCCTGAGGAAGGTCCAGGCTTGGAATTACACCTCCGCTTATAGCTTGGTAACCTTGAACAAGCTGTGTAACCTTATGTAAAAGGATCATATAAAGTACTTAATTAGTATAGGACCTGGCACAGAGTAAAACGTTCAATAAATATTTGTTAGATTATTACATAGTGTTCTAATGAAATTGAATGAGATAGTGTCTTTAAAATGTTTCATACAATGTCTAGCTTCTAGTAGACACAAAATAAAATTAGCATTCTTTCCCCTAAGTGAATTGCTGTGCATTTGGATTCTAGATGTTGTGGTTGAGACTTTGTAGAAACATAGAGGCTCTCCACATTGCTGGGGCTTTAAGCAAGACCAAGTATGGAGTCCTTTGCATTTGTCTGGGCCTGTTTTTAAGTACCTTTCTCCAACTTTCTCTGCTCAGGGAGAGCCCATGAGGATTGTTTATCGTATGCGGGGGCTGCTGGGCGATGCCACAGAGGAGTTCATTGAGTCCCTGGACTCTACTACAGGTAGATCATGGCACTGCATATTGGATCTGAGGCTTGGGACTCATGAGCGGCTCACGTCCCAGGACTTAGGGGCATTCTCAGGAGCTTCTCTCTTGTACCTCTGCATCAGAATTGTGGGGAGATTGTTTCTTCAATTGAGGAAAAATAGAGGTGTCTGTGGCATGATGCAGATACCACTGAGGGTTCAAAAAAAAAAAGAATACCAGCAAACTTTTGGAGGAAAATGCAATGAACAGTAAACTGGAGTTCAGATTTATCTTTAACTCCCTCTCCCCCCCCTCCATTGATGGTATTGGTGCTCATACTTTGACATTTGAGTAAGTAATTTTAATTGACTTGAAACTTTAAAAAAGCTCCTACTGAGATTAAAAAAGCTCCTACTGAGAGTGGGATAGTTTAATATCATCCATCATTGACCCCTTTTATTGGCCGTGTCTTTATTGGAGATACGGAAAAGTGCTGTCAGCCATCAGCCAGGAATAGGGCTGTCTTATCCTGGCCTATTTTATTCCCATCTTCACCTTACCCTCCATTTCTCCTTGGCTTCCCTTCTCCCCTAGATGAAGAAGAAGATGAAGAAGAAGTGTATAAAATGGCTGGTGTGATGGCCCAGTGTGGGGGCCTGGAATGCATGCTTAACAGACTCGCAGGGATCAGAGATTTCAAGCAGGGACGCCACCTTCTAACAGTGAGTTGGGGGCAGCAAGTTGTGGGGGCCAGCCTTTCTGCATTGGGAGAGGCCCCTGTGGAAAGAAGCTATGGCCACTGTGTCATTTTACCCTAGAGGGCAGCATGGTGCCGTGGAGCAGTGCGAGCCAGTGAAGGACCTGGCAGTTAGGACTACATTCTTAGGCACACCTTTTCCCGTCCTGCTGGCCCACTTCCCTTCTCCAATACCTCTTTATAGAGCCAGCATCTGACTGTCTTTCCCCAAATAGCTGCACTTGTGTTAACTATTATCATTGTTGTTGTTTTTAAAATGGATTTTGTAATGTAACTCATTTCTTGCATTGTAGGGTTTTGTTTGGGTATTCATCCAACTAATCTCCTTAGTGAGGATTAGAGCATTCCAGAGAGGCACCACAAATACTACACTGTTATTTTCACTACTCCCCACCCCCACTCCCCCAGGGTTTATGAGAATATGTATTATTGTTATTATTGTGCCTTTGTTTTAAATGACCTATGTGGTTCTGAGCTCTCACAGGCCATGAGCTTTGGGATCATTTTCTTTACTATTAGTTTAGGGTCTGAGTTATTGCTGGGATTTCCCCCAAGACAACAAACAGAGCATCACCTCTTCCATTAGGAACTGCTGTCATTGCCGTTGTATTAGAGATGGTAGAGATATATCCAGCCGTTGGAGCTACCAGCCTAATGTGAGAGCCCAGCCATCTCACCATGTCCCCTGAAGAGCCGCTTCTCCCTCCTGTCCTCTTCATTTCAGGAGGAGCCCCTGCTGATGGTGTAGACCCTGCTTAGACATTCCTTTCCTACTGGCCCCCATGTCCTACACTCTCATGTGGCCTCATGGGTTTTGACTGGCTTTTCTTGTCAGGTGCTACTGAAATTGTTCAGTTACTGCGTGAAGGTGAAAGTCAACCGGCAGCAACTGGTCAAACTGGAAATGAACACCTTGAACGTCATGCTGGGGACCCTAAACCTGGTAAGGAGCATGGACTGCAGGTGAAGAAGAGTGGGCCTTGGAAGTCTGGGTGTGAAAGACCTCTCAGTTCTGGGCTCAGATGAAATGGACTCACGGCTTCTTCAAGCCCTTCATCTCTCTGGCTGACTGGTGCAGAGGCTTGGGTCATTCAGCTGCCCTTCTCCTCTGGCTGGCTCACCTCCCGCCCCCGTGCTGCTGCCATGGCACTCAAGAGCTTCCTTGCTCCTTTCCTGAGTTCAGATCAGAGATAAGAGGAAGGCAGTCCCTTAAACAGTCTAGACTACACACCAGTGGGAAAGAAGTGCCCCTCTCCTTGGGGCAGCAAAGAAAGAGATCTGGAACTTCATGTTTTCCCTGTCATCAAAAGCTCACACACTTGTCTCCCTCTCAGAACATGCATATACACGCACATACATACACACGGTCATACACACATGGTCTCTGGGGAGTAAGGCTGTGAGGGCATCCTTGAGAGCAATTGTCATCAGCAGTGAGTGGCTGTGGTCTTATTCTGAGAGTGACTGAGTCTCCTTCTCCTACAGGCCCTTGTAGCTGAACAAGAAAGCAAGGACAGTGGGGGCGCAGCTGTGGCTGAGCAGGTGCTTAGCATCATGGAGATCATTCTAGATGAGTCCAATGCTGAGCCCCTGAGTGAGGACAAGGTGAGTGGGGCTCGGCCCCTCCATCCGCAGGCACTGAGAGCCTGCACTGTCTCATTGCCCACAACAGGCCTGTTTGTGTCTGGCTTAGCCCACCTGAGAATGGCGGAGCCTGCTTAAGCATTGGAATGTTAGGACTCAACTAATGATGACATAATTGTATCGAAATGTGAAATCTTTGGATTCAGAGCAAGCACAATTGCTAAGGATAGTCTTTCACTCAAAAGCTGCTCGTTAATGGAATCCTGGCATGTCTCAGTTGATAGAGGCTTTAGTCCAACCTTTCATTTCATAGTTGAGGAATTGAACAGCCCACTTCATTTCCCTGGACTTGGCATTTCCTCAGCTGTGGTACATAGTTGATTACTGGTGGAATCAGGCCTAGAACCCAGGTCTCCAACTCCCAGAATTTCTCTCCACCTGCTATGCCTGTAATTTCCTCCATTCTTATTGGTGCTAATGATTTGGCTAGAGCTATGACCAAGCGAATGTCCAGCAGCCTGCATTCTTTTACAGGGAGGGAAGATTGTATTGGTATATTCTGACCACCTGAGACTATTAACAGCACTGTCACAGAAATTTAGAAACGAATTTCTCAAGTGAAACTCCGACTGTTTGTTATTCCCCAAGAAGTGCCGAGACATAGTTCTTCTAGGGGTATTCCTGATGACTCTGATGGAAGTGGTGACTTTTGGGGCTCAGATGTTGGCTGCAGCCACAGTCCTGACTGCATTAATGGCATGTTCACCCTCTTTGCTGTTGCAGGGCAACCTCCTCCTGACAGGTGACAAGGATCAACTGGTGATGCTCTTGGACCAGATCAACAGCACCTTTGTTCGCTCCAACCCCAGTGTGCTCCAGGGCCTGCTTCGCATCATCCCGTACCTTTCCTTTGGAGAGGTGGAGAAAATGCAGATCTTGGTGGAGCGATTCAAACCATACTGCAACTTTGATAAGTATGTTACTTTGATTTCATATAGTGAAATGAGAGTCTCCACTAAAACGCTGAACTAGGTCTGTGAGATGAGGAAGAATCCTCTGAATACCTATTAGATTTTTGTGTCCTCGTTCTGGCTTTTAAGGAGCTCAGTCTAGTTGGGAAGTGAATAGTTAAAATATACTGTATTAGAGTAGCAATTGGCTAGGCAGAGAAGGCAAAGTGGTTGGTGAGATGGGAGGAATATGACGAGATGGAGCCACGTGTGCGCAAATGTGAGTGCAAGAGAAGGCTGTGAGTGTGGGAGACATAGCAGGTAACAGGGAGAGTGGCAGGAGCCGGGGCAGATAGGTCTTTGTGTCACGTTAGGGAATTTAGCCTTGATCTTCTATAGGCTGTTGACAGTTGTTAACCAAGAGGGTGACATGACTGGGTTTTGTCCCACCTTTCACACCCTCAAACTCTGCTCTTTCCTCCTAGATATGATGAAGATCACAGTGGTGATGATAAAGTCTTCCTGGACTGCTTCTGTAAAATAGCTGCTGGCATCAAGAACAACAGCAATGGGCACCAGCTGAAGGATCTGATTCTCCAGAAGGGGATCACCCAGAATGCACTTGACTACATGAAAAAGCACATCCCTAGCGCCAAGAAGTATGAAGCCCTCCCGCAGCGGGGCTGCTTTGCCTCCACTTTGCCCTTTCCTTTTCCTTCTCCATCAGCATCTTGGCATAAAGCTTCACGTGTGCCCCTTGCCCTCCTTGGGGCCTCCCAACCGCTTCTGGAAACTATGCGGGTGACCATTCAACCACTGCAGAGTCCTCGGGGCTTGCGGGAAAAGGATGGCAACTTTTTGGTTTCTACTTAGAGTACTCACTTCTTTCTGGCTTTTCAGCTGAGCTGGGTGGTTCTATGTGATTCTTTATGACACTCGGAGAGGGTCACGGTTAAACACGCCCTGGGGGTTTAAACAAGCCAGAGTCAACAACTGGTTTCTAGGTAGCCTTTGCTTCCCTGGCCTGCTAATAAGCCTTCCTTTGCTTTGCAGTTTGGATGCCGACATCTGGAAAAAGTTTTTGTCTCGCCCAGCCTTGCCGTTTATCCTAAGGCTGCTTCGGGGCCTGGCCATCCAGCACCCTGGCACCCAGGTGGGTAGCCAGGACAGGTAGTGTGAGGGTACAGGGGTACAAGTATAACTATCCTAGTTCACCTTGAGACATGACTTATCCTAATATATGAGACTCCTAGAGTAGAAGTGAGCCTGAGAAGTCATCTACTTCATCTCTGTGTGCTGAGAGAAGTAAGTTGTATTTGTGATTTCCTCATTCAACTCATTCTTAAGTGGGGCTTCATTGTCTAATGGGTCACCTGTGCAGCTGTTGAACTGTGAGGGATTGGCTGACCAGAGAGTAAAACACTTGGGTGTCTGGCCACAGTCACTAGGACACTTATATTACCATCACCTCTATCTTCTCTGCCTCAAGCAGCTGAACCCCTTGTTCTTAGGGAGTCCCACCCATTCCACTCCGCAGCTCATTTCTGATTTCTCCCCACAGGGCTGAGCGTTAACCCCTCACAAATCCGATCCTAACTGGCCCTGGATAGATGGCCAGGGCTGGGTTTTTTTTTTTAAATCAAAGTTTTAATTTGGAGATTATTATAAATTCACATGCAGTTGTTAAGAAACAATACAGAGAAATCGTGTGGGTCCTTTCCCCACTCTCCCCCAGTGGTAACATCATGTGGAACCCGAGCACACACCACAACCGGGATATAGACATCAGTGCCATCAGGACGCAGGGCAGGTTCATCAGCACAACGGTCCCTCTTGTTGGCCTTTCGTAGCCACATCTATCTTCCCCTGCTCCCCTGCCACAAGCCCCTGGCACCCACCGATGTGTTCTCCATTTCTGTAACTTTGGCATTTCAAGAATGTTGTATAAATGCAGTTGTACAAAATGTAACCTTTTGGGATTGTCTTTTTTTTTTTTTCTCAGCATGATTTTCTGGAGTTTCATCCAGGTTTGTTTAACTGTTCACCCATTAAAGGACACCTGGCTTGTTGCCAGTTTTTGGCTGTTATTTATAAAGCTGCCATGAACACTTGTGTGCAGGTTTTTGTGTGAATATAAGTTTTCATTTTTCTGGGATAAATGCCCAAGAGTGCAGTTGCTGCGTTGTATAGTAGTTGCATATTTTGTTTATAAGAAGCTGCCAAACTGTTCTCTAGAGTAGCTACAGCATTTTACATTTTACATTTCACCAGAAATGTATGGCTGCTCCAGTTTCTCTGCGTCTTAGCCAGCATTTGGTGACTATTTTTAGTTTGAACTATTTGGAAGATGTGCAGTGATTCCGTGTGGTTCCGTGTTTTCCTAGTGGTTCATGATGTTGAACGTCTTTTCATGTGCCCTGTGTATCTTCAGTGAAATGTCTGTTCATGTCTTTTGCCCAATTTCTAACTGGATTGTTTGTTTTTTAATGTTGAGTTTTGAGAGTCCTCAGCATTGCGTTTTTTCTGTTTGTAGTGTTCTGCATTGAAAATAGTTCCACTGTCTCATTTGCTAATCTGTTTCGGTAACTCATTCCAAAAACATGGTAAATTGAGTACAGTAAAGATTCTTCACTGTGTCTCACTGAAATCCCTTTTCTAAACTTCTGTTCAACTCAGTGGAGTCATAATTGTATATATTTGTGGAGATACCTTTTCCTGCATAGGAATTTCACATGTATTGTTTTCCATATCCTTGTAACATCTCTCTTTTGTATATGGATAAATCAAGGAACACGGTTGTGATTTGGCCAAAGGCAACACAATGAGTTTGGAACTCAAAGTCAGCTGATTTCCAGGCTTCTTCTTTTTTTTTTTTGCGATGAAGTTTTGCTCTTGTCACCCAGGCTGGAGTGCAGTGGCATGGTCTCGGCTCACTGCAACCTCTGCCTCCCGGGTTCAAGCGATTCTCCTGTCTCAGCCTCCCGAGTAGCTGGAACTAAAGGCACCTGCCACCACACCTGGCCAATTTTTTGTATTTTTAGTAGACTCGGGGTTTCACCGTGTTGGCCAGGCTGGTCTCCAACTCCTGACCTTAGGTGATCCGCTCCCCTCAGCCTCCCAAAGTGCTGGGATTACAGGCGTGAGCCATTGTGTCTGGCCATCCAGGTTTATTCTTAGTTACCAAACTGAATTACTTTCTTTAGAATAAGGCTTTGTCTAGTTAGATACTTGGCATTTATGCTATGGCCATTCATTTTTCTTGCAACACATCTTGTTGTGTAGCTGGTCCTGTGTTAGACTGAGGAGACAGCTGTTGCCTGTGCCTGTTGGGAGCTTACTGTCTGGTGGAAGATAGAGCCAAATACAGAGTAGTAACTAAACAGCGAGATAGATGCAGTGTGGAAGGGGCCTCAGGAAATAGGATTGTTAAGTAGAGGGCATGGCACCTGCAAAGGTTCAGAGGCCAAAGAGAGCTTAAAGCCTTCCAAGAATTGAAAGCAGCTGCAGTGGGAGGCGAGGCATGGCAAGAGCTGCCAATGGAGACCCAAGCAGGGGCAAGGCATGTTCTTTCTCCCAGAAGAGGAGTGTGGGTTTTCTCCTGAGGGCAGTGCCCTGGCCATATTACAGAGAGTGAATTGAAGGGAGGTGAGATTGGAGGTAGGAAGAACAGTTGACAGGCTTTTATCGTAATTGAAGTGAGAGAAATGGCAGCTTAAACTAGTTCATGGATAGATTCAACAGAGATTGAGCTGGGAGGAAGAATAAATGGGATTTGGAGAGTGACTGAAGGTGAGAAGCGAAGAAGCTGAATGAATCAAGAACCTGCTCAGTTTCTGGACTGAGTGATGAGGTGAATGGTGGTGCCACTGAGATGGAGAAGATCAGAGGTTTGTGAGTCAGGTGGAGGAGAGTTCATTAGACTATGCTATGAATGTATGGTCTGTCCTATTAATAACTAGAATGTAAGTTAAATGAGAGCAAGATCTTTGTTTTCCCAGCACTGAAAACACACATGGGCAAGCATGCACACACAGTGAACAGCCAGAATGTTGAGTTTGGGGTACCTGTGGAAAAGCTCAGTAGGAGTTGAAATATGGGCTCAGCATTTAGGAGCATGAGACATGAGGGAATAGGTAATTTCGCTGAGACACAGATTGGAAACGGACTTGCTGTGAGAACAGATTTATGAGCTACTGAGTGATCTGCTGGCTGTGTTATTTTCAGCCTGTTGTCTCATATGTAATCATTGCTGTCAAGTCACTTGTGACAGGTTGGTGAGGATTTCAGGGATGTGGTAATATTTCTCAGTGAGCTCACCTGGAGTGCTTTTTCCAACTACACCTGTCTTTAGCCTTCTGATGTTCTCCACCCCTGTTTATCACATGGCGCTATACGTAGTGACTTCCAGCTTTTTCAGGCACAGAGGTTTCTTGTTAATATCTTTTTTGTTGTTTAAGTTTTTAATGTCCATACCTGCTTGTAGTCATTGCACCTCTGGTATCCCTAGCCTGAGAAAACTGTGCTCCTAGGTTTGGTGGAGCCAGGGGCTCCCATGGAGAACTCAGGGCAGGTCCTTAGGAGAACGTCCAGTGCCTGCTCTGGCTGCTGATTCACCACTCAGTACACATCAGGTGTTGCTGCTTGTCTTACCAGAATACGGGGATCTTCTCCTGGCCCCTTTCCACATCCTCTGTGATGGATGCTTTGCATATGTTATCTAGTTTTTAGTCATCACAGCAGCCCTTGCACTATCCCCATTTTATAGATGGAAATACTGAGCTTAGAGCATAGGAATTGGTCAGAGGCAGTGGCAGAGCCAAACCCTCTTCCATTTGTCTGTGTCTGTCAAAGTGTGGAATCAAAGGACCTGATTGCAGCTGAACAGGTGACATGAGATGGTGCATGCTGGTTGAGTTTCTAAACCTTTAAGCTCCCGGGAAGAAGGTTTGTCTACATAATTGGAGGCATGTGTCTCTCTGGTCTCTTACTGGCAGGTTCTGATTGGAACTGATTCCATCCCGAACCTGCATAAGCTGGAGCAGGTGTCCAGTGATGAGGGCATTGGGACCCTGGCAGAGAACCTGCTGGAAGCCCTGCGGGAACACCCTGACGTAAACAAGAAGATTGACGCAGCCCGCAGGGAGACCCGGGCGGAGAAGAAGCGCATGGCCATGGCAATGAGGCAGAAGGCCCTGGGCACCCTGGGCATGACGGTAAAGCTACCACCTAGAGTCCCCATATTTCTGCCCACACTGTTGATGAGGAGGTGGCCGTGGGACAGCCCTGGGGTTGGCCATGGGGAAAGAGAAGGCTGGACAGAGGAGGAGGAAGGAACTAGGTGTGTTCGGCCCTCTCAGAGGTGGAACTACTATCGTTCTATCATACAGATGAGACTCGGAGTAAGTGACTTACGAAGTTTACCAAAACGGTAAACCAGTGATAATAGCCATTAAGTTTATTGAGGACTTATTTAAGCCCTCAAGTAGTTCTAGGAGGTTGATAGTGTTATACCCATTTTCCAGATGAAGTAACTGAAACAGAGAGGTGAAGTAAATAGGCCAAGGCACATAACTAATAAGTGGTTGACACAAAGGGTTCTGTGCTCTTCTAACTGTCCCACCTTGGAGGAAGCAAAGTCCTACAGGCTCCTTCTCCGAAGCACAGACTTGAGTGTCAGCAGTTGAAAAGCTCACATGGGAACAGTGAATGAATCATAGTGCAACAGCCCTTGGAAGCTGAGACTTGGCATTGCTGGCACGAAGATGCTGGCACGAAGAAAGGGGGCTTTTCTGATGGCAGGTGGCACCTTGCCAGGGCTCCAGCTGGATGATTTCCTTTGCTTCAGTGGTTCCTGTAGGAAGAGAGAATAGCAGAAGGGCCTGGGTCTTTATCCTTATTAGAAGACAGCTCAAGGGCTTTCCTCTCATGCACCTGTCCTTTTAGTGAAGGTAGAAGGTTAGCCCTATTCCTGAGCACCTCCAAGCTAGGGTGGGAGAGGGTGTGTGGAAATCCCCTTGACATGCCGCCGGGGTTCCCCTACAGACAAATGAAAAGGGCCAGGTCGTGACCAAGACAGCACTCCTGAAGCAGATGGAAGAGCTGATCGAGGAGCCTGGCCTCACGTGCTGCATCTGCAGGGAGGGATACAAGTTCCAGGTATAGCTGCTGGGCCTGCGGTCGGTCCTGAGGGCCCAGCCTGACCCCTTGTTCTAGGTAGCATCCCCCTCCTCCAGGCCATTTTGTTCTTAGCTAGGCAAGGTCAAGGCCTGCATCTTAGGAGATTAACAAAAGGACCAGCTGTCCTCTTTAGAGGCAGGAAGGCGAGCTCATCCGAACTTTAGACTTTGTTATCTTTATCATCATCATGACAAATGCTGCTCATTGGATTCTTCCTATATGTGAGGCCTCATACTCAGAGCTTTGTGTAAACTGGATAATTTTATTTAAACCTGTAAAAAGTCTCAACTTGTGGTTAAGCAAACAAAGGTCACATGGCAGAGCCAGAATTCCAGCCTAGGCTTCTCAGACTCCAGACCTGGGCTTTTAAAAACATACCCTGCTGCCTCCATTCAGGGTAGCTGGGGAGAAAATCAGAACTTTCTAGGCTTATCCAAACTAGATTCCACCTGAAAGGAGCAGAGCAGCCAGTGACCTGCTGGCTCTCCTGAAGGCTCAAAGGTGGCCTCTTCTTTCCAGCTGGAACTTACTGCTTAGAATACAGGCTGTGAAAGGGCAGGTGCCTGGGCCACAGGGCTCGTTAGTCCTGCGTAATGCAGGCTCTTCAGAGCTGCCCAGCAGGTTTTGAAAAGCAAGGGAATATCAAGAAGTCGCTTCTGCATTTTCAGACAGATGAAGCACAAAGTAAAGAAAGATGGCTGAGGCTTGCTTATGTGTATGCCTCTACATCTGCACCGCATCCCCTTCTTGCTGGTTGCTCCCATGATCCTTGTTTTACTAGGGCTGCGGCCAGCCAAGTGCTTCACCAACAGACTGAGGGGCTGGCCTTACCTGCTCTTCTGAACTTCCCTAGTGAGAGCAACCTGAACCCCAAGGCATTGCCCAAGAAGGGCGGCAGTTCCCCTCTATTCTGCTTCTCCTGAGCCTGACTTGGAGTTTCTCCTCCCCTCTCCTTATGTTGTCATCTTTGCAGCCCACAAAGGTCCTGGGCATTTATACCTTCACGAAGCGGGTAGCCTTGGAGGAGATGGAGAATAAGCCCCGGAAACAGCAGGGCTACAGCACCGTGTCCCACTTCAACATTGTGCACTACGACTGCCATCTGGCTGCCGTCAGGTAGGCCCTGGCTCTTGCGGGATGGCTCCTTCAGTAGGCCTGCCTGTGGGCCTGGAGCGGGTGGGACTGCCATCCTCGTGGTTTTAAATCTGCTCCTTAGTCTCTGGGGAGTAGGGTGTTCTGCCTGACACCATATAGGTCCCCAAGCAGTTTGAATGATAGGAAAATATGCTTTGGCCTGGGCCCAAGGCTAGTGAGAACAGCCCTGCCTACCTGAGTCAGCAAAGCCAGTGTGTACCACATTGAGGCTACAAATGGCAAATTCTCTTCGCAGGGTCAGGAGCCTGGGCCGACTGACTTCTTAGTGTTGGCATGCCCCCACCCCCACCCCCGCCCCCGCCCAGGTGCCTGGTTGCCACATTAATGCCAGCAGTCGCTTGTCCCTGCTCTCCTCCCTATCCAGGTTGGCTCGAGGCCGGGAAGAGTGGGAGAGTGCCGCCCTGCAGAATGCCAACACCAAGTGCAATGGGCTCCTTCCGGTCTGGGGACCTCATGTCCCTGAATCAGCTTTTGCCACTTGCTTGGCAAGGTGAGTGTTGAGTATTTTTCGTGGTGGGATGGAGGGGATTTGCAGGGGATGGGACAAGACCCGCTATCAGCCCAATCCCCTGGTGACACCATTTCCTGTTACCTTCCTTGGGAATCCATGTCTGTCTGCTTGCTGACTGGGGAGCTGTCCAGAGCAGACAGGGTGGGGGATGGAGGCTTACTCAAGGGGTGACCTGACATGGCCCACCACAGGGTGGGAGGAACCAGCACCCTTAGCTTCCAGGGTACCAGATGAAATTTCTGGGTCTTCACTATTCCTTTGCTGATCTTATGACATAAGATGTGGGACCGACTTGGTCCTTGAGGCCAGAATTTCTGAGTTCACTTCTACAGTGTGTGGCTCTGAGGTTTAAATACGAAAGTGGCTTAGTGGCAGGGGGGATGTTGGGCTCCTTAGAAGGCCTTCCTGGTCCTAAAAACCCAGATAAGAATAGCTAAAGCATTTGTGAGGTCCTCATGTCTTGCTCATGCCTTGTGGAGTGGTGCCCCACCCCAAGTCCTATTTCAAAGCTCAGGGATAAAAAGATGCCTGTCATAAAACAGGCAGCTGGCAGTGACAATGGAGAGCATGTTGAAATGCTTAACCTCTATTCTTTTGTTTTGAGACAGGGTTTTGCTCTTGTCACCCAGGCTGGAGTGCAGTGGCGTGATCTTGGCTCACTGCAGCCTCCGCCTCCCAGGTTAAAGCGATTCTCCCGCCTCAGCCTCCCAAGTAGCTGGAATTACAGGTGCCTGCCACCACGCCCAGCTAATTTTTGTATTTTTAGTAGAGACGGGGTTTTGCCATGTTGGCCAAGCTGGTCTGGAACTCCTGACCTCAGGTGATCCACCTGCCTCGGCCTCTCGAAGTGCTGGGATTACACGTGTGAGCCACCGTGCCCGGCCAGGCATGTATTCTTGTATACATTGTACAGATGAGATGCAGAGTTTGAGCAACTTGCTCGAGGTCACCCAGTTAATAAGAGGCACAGCCCAGATAGATGGGAATGTGTATTGACATAGGAAAAACAAAAGCAAAAACAAAAAACCCTTTTATTTGGAGATTGAAGAGCTCATTCTTATGGACAGGTCACTTTGTCAGTCAGAATGGATGAGTTCTACATTGCTTCCTCCAAAATGTACTTCACATGCAGCCACGGTATGTCCTACAACATTAGTTCATTAAGAAATGGGCGCCCAAGAGTGGTGGGCTCTCATCAAAACTTGGAGAGTGTCACATTCAGTCACTGCAGAAATGAAAATGTCCTATGGCCTTGTTGTCCTGCTGGCCCCAGCCTTGGCCTCAACTTTCCCTTTTATTCTTATCTCCGTTTGCAAACCTTTGCAGCCATCAGGCCTGGGAGTACTGGAAGGAGGCTCTGTCTCCCAAACTGGGTTTTCACCAGGAACTCACTTCCATTTCATTGTTTGTTCTGCTTCCCTCTAGACACAACACTTACCTCCAGGAATGTACAGGCCAGCGGGAGCCCACATATCAGCTCAACATCCACGACATCAAACTGCTCTTCCTGCGCTTTGCCATGGAGCAGTCGTTCAGCGCAGACACTGGCGGGGGCGGCCGGGAGAGCAACATCCACCTGATCCCGTACATCATTCACACTGTGCTTTACGTCCTGAACACGTCAGTACCCTGTGTCCCAGGGGCGGCATCTCGCAGACCCACCCTGCATCCCTCTGCCTGAGATCCCCTCAGCTTTTTCATAGCCTCTCATGCTAGTTCCAGAGCAAGCGTCTGGCCTAAGGCAGCCTTTTTGCCGAGGTGGGGATGCTCATCTGCATTCTTTTAGGGCCACGCAGAGAAAGCAATAAAGGGAACTTCCTTCCCCCAAACTGCCCTGTCTCCCACCATGGGCAGCCCAAGACCGCATCCTTGAACTGACCTTCAGCTCACGGGGGAGCAGGAAGTGGGAAAAATCAGGCCACTGAAGCCTCTACTTCGATGCAGCTGCTACTTCTACTTTCCAGACTGTTCTCTTGAATGGGGGGAGGTCACAGGTCGGAGCTGTGCCCACATCATTAGTCAAGGGCATATAGATTGTTACAGGTGGTGGTTTCCCATCAAGGGAATGCAGCAGAGCTGAGGACCCAGTTCATAAATGGAAAACTGGATTTGTTATCCCTGTTTTCTCTACAGTGGGTAATGCTTCTGGCAAGTGTGAAGGGAAAGGGAATGTTCAAGATTATCTGGGAAAGTCAACCGACAAGGAAGGCAGCCAGGAAAAAAAAGAGATTGGTAGTTTTATCCATATGCACATTATGGGACAGTTAGGTTGGTACCTGGAAGTGTAATTTTAAAGAAGCACTTAGGCCAGGCACGCTGGCTCACACCTGTCATCCCAGCACTTGGGAGGCCAAGGTAAGAGGATTGGTTGAGCCCAGCCTAAGCAACATAGTAAGACTCTGTCTTAATAAAAAAAAAAATTGTTTTAAATTAGCCAGGCTCACACCTGTAGTCCCAGCTATTCGGGAGGCTGAGGTGAGAGGATGGCTTGAGCCAAGGAGGTTGAGGCTGCAGTGAGTCGTGATCGCACCACTGCACTCAAAGGTTTCTTTGAGACCATGTCTCAAAGAAAAAAAAAATTAGGAGATTGACTATCCTTTAGCTCTTCCATTTAATTCACTGTTTCATGCTTGTAGGCCCCATCTCCTAGCAAGAGGCTTACGGTTCCCTGTTGAAAGGTTGTGTACAGCTCACCCCAGGTAGCTGCAGCACAGTTTAGGCAACAGGACAATCTGTCTCTTGTCCTTTCTGGTTCTTTCTCTTCAACAATGTTATTTTTTCCTTCCCTCCCATTTCCTTGTGAGTTAAAAGGCTGACCTCGAGACCACAGGCTTCATTGTTAAAACACGCAGGGGCAGGTTGACATCAGAGTGCATTACATCATCTGCTGAACTGCTTAGACTGGCGGGAGCAGCACCTGGCAGTACTGATGGCACAGACCTTCCCACTGTCCAAATTTCGCTCCTTCTCAGTGTTCCTGGGGCCTTGGACAGAGCCCTGGGTGACTTTAGGTGTCAGTATGTTTCTGAACAAGCCAGACATTTGTAATTGTCAGGTCCCTTCATTGGAAAGGGAATTGGCTGTCTCACAGTTTCTTTGGTCAGCCAGAGGCTGACCCAGAAGCTTCACAGAGAGGCCTTGCTTCTCGGCCCAGACTGCTTCCCAATCAACAGCTATCCAATTGACATTGGTGGGAGCTTGGTCACAGAGGGGCTGAGTGCCTTTGGTGGAATATTTGTTTATGGAGGCAAGTATGTCACAGCATGGCCACCGTAAGCCAGACCAGAGCCTGAGCAGATCCTGCAGCAGCCAACAGCCTCAGATTCCCTACAGGGCTGGAAGATCAAGTTGAGTGTATCCATCCATGCCCATCTGCAGGCAGCAGAAGCAGGCAGGGTGTCCTTGCACCCTCTCCTCCTGCTTTCCCAGAGTCCAGCATCTGTGCCAGTGCCACCTATAGACCTGGTAACTTTTTTTTCCCGGTTCTAGTGTTGTGTTTGTCCCCACCTCTCCCTACCAGTGCCCCATGGAGTTAGGATAGGGCGTCAAGCATTCATGGCATGAGAGCACCATTCAGGATCTAAGGAGAGAGTGTACCCAGAAGCGTGTCATCAGGAAGGACTTAAGTCACCTCTCAGTGCTGATTCCGTGACCTTTTGTCAAAGCTTCAGCGTGGAGAAGGAGGTAGGGTTAAGATGGACAGGCTACCTGGCTTCAGAACACAGTTCTTTCCACGATGTGAGACTTGGGCAGAATCCTTACCTCCTCTGTACTGCAGTTTTCTGTTTCTTTAAAATTGGGATAGTGGTGGCACTAACCCATAGCATTCTTGTGAATACTAAGTGAAATAATCCCGTAAAGCACTTAGAGCAGTGCCTGGCACTGAGTCTGATGTGGTCATCATCATCATCATCATTGCAACTTAGGACGCATGAGGACAAGAAGCAGCGCTCATCTGGAAGAGACTGTTCTGACGAAGGCGGGAGGACCTAGATCAGAAGAAGACAAACCGGAAGAGGGAGCCTAGGAAAGGAACCACAATGCAAATTTAGTGCAAACCATGTAAACATAACATAACAAGACTATGTGGAGCAAGGGGGAGTCAGGCTGTGGACCCACCAGGGAATCTTGATTCATGTTTTTGGCCCCATCACTCACTAGCTTGCTGACTTTGGGCAAGTCACTTCACTTTTCTGGGCCTCTGGAGTTATTAGCACAGTTCCATGTTGGGGAGATTGTGAATGTCCCTGATATATGGTGCTCAGGAACCAGTAGTTCCTTGGAATTGTATTAGGGCTGGGGTAGGAGCTAGACATGGGGGCCAGGGAAGAAGGGAAGATGCCGCAAAGAAGGGCCTGGAAGGGGACGAAGGGCATGGATTATCAGAGGAAGTGGGAGTAGTCGTCAAGGATGGGTGGGGAGTGTTGAGTCATCCAAGCGTTCAGCAAATGTCACAAGACAACGACAAATTGAACAAATTCTTCCTGCTCTTGCTGCCGGGTCCTGCTTCCACCCTGCTTTTATTTTATCACGCCGCTTTTCTTCTAGAACCCGAGCAACTTCCCGAGAAGAGAAGAACCTCCAAGGCTTTCTGGAACAGCCCAAGGAGAAGTGGGTGGAGAGTGCCTTTGAAGTGGACGGGCCCTACTATTTCACAGTCTTGGCCCTTCACATCCTGCCCCCTGAGCAGTGGAGAGCCACACGTGTGGAAATCTTGCGGAGGCTGTTGGTGACCTCGCAGGCCCGGGCAGTGGCTCCAGGTGGAGCCACCAGGTCAGTACCTGCTTCAGGAAGCTGCTGCTCACTATTTCCCATCATCAGTTTTGAAAAGCTGCTTAGTGGTTTGCACGTGCTAAGTGAAGGCATGCTTTGTGACTGTGGTGGTTGACACCAGCCCTTCTCCCTTCTCAGTCTGTCATGTCAAGAGTCTAAGCTGATGGCTGGCAGGTTGCCTGGTCATTTCTGGGTTTTCTGTTCCGCTACTAGAAAGGTAGAGCCAGTCTTACCTACTGTAGAAAATGTTAGGAAGGCAGTCAGGCACAGGGTGATACAACCAATGAGATGATCAGGGCTAAGAACAGTAATCAGGTTTTCCACATCTTGCTGGTGTTGGCATAAGCCAGGAAAGTTTCAATGTGGCCACATGGGGTATTTTCTAATAATTAAAAACTTGTCTTCATTCTTTCTTCTTGGTTACATTCCTATCCCATGCGTCCCACATTCCATGAACCTTTCTTCCTCTAGACCACTCTCCTATACGTGTGGACACCTCCCCAAGAAAGAGCATGTCAGAAAGGAAGTGGTCTTTGATTTATGACCTTGGGCTGTGATTTGGGACAGATGGTCTCGAGAGAAACAGCTGGAAACTGCCGCCACAGCATCTCTTTGAGGACCCCCATGGATTGCTGTGCGCAGAGGAGACCCCATGGGTACCACTCAGGCTGCCAATGGCCCCACACAGTCTCTGCCTTTCCTGGGGAGCTACGGAACAGGCTCTGGGTTTGGCAGTTTGCTTCTGTCCCTCGAGTGAAATGTGCCTCTGCTTCATTTCTGGAAGATCGGGTTTGTGATTTTTGTGATTCTGCTTTAGCCCAGGATTCGAGGGATCATGTCCACATTTGTAGGCCATCCAGGGAGCGGAGGGAAACTTTTAGGGCCATGATAAAGACAAGCCAAGTGGAAAATAGCCTGTGCCCTCATTGGCACACCTGGTGTCTTTATTTCCATTAGCCCTGATTGATCAAGCGTTGCTGGTCTGTGGGCACTTCACGCTCCCAGAGAGACCAGATTGGAGCTGTCGTATTGAATCTGGCCTGTACCAGATCATCACTGGAGAGTGGGAGGGGGCGTCTTGTTAGATTCCTAGGTAACCCCTGCCCCCATTCCTAACATACCACTTTCCAGTATTTCCCAAGAGCCTGAATTAATAGTTAACTAGCTGCTGGAAATCAAAAGTTAGATCTTGAGAATACTAAGTTGGTAAGTCAGGCTTGGCCAGTATCCATATGCTGCATCCACAGCAAATAGAGTGGCCATTTATTGGGCACAGTCTCTCCATGGCGGGTGTGCAATCTGAACCCACAGGAGCTGTTTTGCTTTCAGTTAGGAGACTAGCATTCATTATTGTCCCAGGCAGTTCAGGAAAAGCTGATTTGGTCACAGCTTAATTAGGAAATCCAGTGTGAGCTACTACATTCATGAGTTGCTGTTTTCTCTGTAGCAGTTTCGTCACCTTTACTAATTGGCCTTAAATAATTAAGTTGGGCAGGGTCACTCAGGATTTCTGCTTACCAAAGCACAACAGCCACAGCAAAGGGCCAAATACGGCCATGGTCCGGGGCCGTGAGCCCGGCACTCATCAGGCAGACTAGGAAAGGCACTGTGGGTTTGCCCGATACTGGGAGGAGACCCATGGGGGAGAGACCACGGCTGGAAGGGCGTTTAGAGGTATCATCCTGACGCTGGGGCAGCCTCACTGGCAGCAGGCTTTGTCCTAAGTCCTGTAAGTCATGGGGTAAGGGGTAGTAGCAGAGACACAGAAATGTAGCTCAGCAGAAGCTGGCCTCTTCTGCACTCTTGACATTCAGAAAAAAAGTTCCTCTGCCAGGAACTTGCAAGTACAAAGCCTGGGACATTCTCAGGCGTCTGTCAGAACTTGACCTGTTATCTTATCTGCCAGGGTAAAGAGCTGCAGAGAAATGGATTCTTGTCCTCATCCACGGGTCCACCTTCCAGGACTTTAGGCTGCAGCATCATCACACGTATGCAGGAGAGAAAGTGGGGGCTTGGGAAGGTACTGAGGCAGAGGGAGGCCACAGGAAGCATATTTCAGTAGAGAGGGAATTGTCCCCATTTAATATTATTTGTTGTTTGCGAGTTATTTATTGAATGCAGGTGTGGATAGCCTGTCTCATGCTAGGCAGCCCCTTCACTTGAGGCCCATCTAGTTTTAGCTTCCATAATGAATACCATCTATGTTTCTTATTTTTATGATTCTTATATATACCCATGCATTTTAATACTAAACATTTTAATATATGTCCCTTTAGTCATGGGATGTGTTCCAGTGTGTTTTGAGGTGTAGAATACTCCGTGACAAGGGCTCACCTAGGCTTTACTTATTATAGATGTGATGGCTGTTAGCAAACAAAACCTCCGTAGAGCTTGGGTGGTAGAAACTGAATCCTGACACTGATATTTCACTGCCTGTGCCGAGGGGAGCCTGATCTTTCTGTATTTCGTACTGGCTCTACCTGGTGTAATCATTCCTCAAACCTCAAACCAAGAGTGCCTGCTGAGGAGGCAGTGCACATTGTTAGAGGCAGTCTCCTCCTGCCTGTCGCTCCCCATATTCCAAGGAACTGGCTGGTCTTTAATCCTGAACTGAATCATTGGATTAAGTAGCAACGATACTGGTTAGAAACAACGGGGTGTGGTGAACAACTTGGATTATCCCAGGATTTAGGTGATGTCAGGGTGGCTGCATGCTCCATCTTAGACATTACCATTGCTTAATACCAACTTCCTAGCAGCTTGCTGCCATTTAACACAGCACATGTTTGACAGGTTACTGTGTTTGACTGGTTTAGGTCTGCTGGCTTTTAAGAAATTTCTCCTAGTGGGAATGTAAAGACTGAATTAAAACCTTGTTTCCTACCTCATTTATTAGGTTCCATCAAATTCCAAGAGCTTGTGGGGGCCCAAACACAAGGGATACATAGGAATCCTTTGCCTTTCTTTAAGTCACTAGCCTTGCGCTTGCCACGTCTGCCCTGGTGATGTCTCCCCTGGTTCCATTTTACCCTGATCTGGAAGATGAGCACTGAGAGAATCAGATGAATTTCATGGAGCATTTTTGTAACCAATAAACTTCTGGGTCCCAGGGCTCCAGAGGTTCTTGCCCACAGCTGCTTTTTTCCAAGCAGAAGGCTAGTCGCTGGAACTCTGAGATGCATACACCACTGTGACTCTTCCCTTGCTCCCAGAATGCCTTGCTCTGTCCTTGTGAGTATCCTCCTAGGGACTTCATGTGATGGAATTGGATTTTCTTTTCCAGGCTGACAGATAAGGCAGTGAAGGACTATTCCGCTTACCGTTCTTCCCTTCTCTTTTGGGCCCTCGTCGATCTCATTTACAACATGTTTAAGGTAAGGAGGCTGTCAGAGGCCCAGTGGGTTTTGGCAAGAGTGTAAAATGTCTGCACTCCTGTCCCTGACTCTGCCTCAGCACCCACATGGCTGCTCCTCCGCTGGGCCTGGGGGCGCTTTTTTCCTAGAAACAAACAACCCCAACTGTGGGAGGGATTGACACTGGCAGCCTGGAGCCTTGTGTCTGTGAGGTACATTTGTTTTGTTTGGTTTGGTTTTGTTTGGTTTGGTTTTTTTGAGACGGAGTTTTGTTCTTGTTGCCCAGGCTGGAGTGCAATGGTGTGATCTCGGCTCACTGCAACCTCTGCATCCCGGGTTCAAGTGATTCTCCTGCCTCAGCCTCCCAAGTAGCTGGGATTACAGGCATGCACCACCACGCCCGGCTAATTTTGTATTTTTAGTAGAGACGAGGTTTAACCATGTTGGTCAGGCTGGTCTGAAACTCCTGACCTCAGGTGATCCGCCTGCCTCGGCCTCCCAAAGTGCTGCTATTACAGGCATGGGCCACTGTGCCTGGCCCACATTTGTAGCTGAGATCACTCCTGTCACCTGCTCCCGAGCCTGCTCCAGGCTCGGCTGTGCAGGAAGACCTTCCCCCCGGGTCTCTCTTTGCTGCTCTTGCCGTGCTATTGGGATAAGCTCTGTTGCCCTGAGTGAGTCTGACTTACCGCAGCCAGCTTATAACAGGACACTCCTCTCCGGAGAGAATCCAAGTTTTTGAGTTGGTTCCTTTCATCATCAGAATGAAACAGCTCATGGAAGCACATTGACAAGTCCCTTTGCTCTGGGGAATGCGAATGGGAAGTGCACGGGGAGGGAATGCAGCCACTTGTTGGAGCCTGTAGGTTCAGGTGACACAGTGCCTAATAAGGGGGCCCTAAGAGGAATGAAGTGAAATTGCGTTGTTCCTGGAGACAAAACGCATGCTCTAGGGTGCCTGTTGGTATGCTTTGGTGTAGGTTGGGAGGGCCGTCCTTTGAGGGGTTGAAATGGCCTGACTGACTTGAGGTGGAAGATGAGGCAGCAGTAAGTCACCCACCTCTCTTGTCTCCTGTTGATTCTCATAGAAGGTGCCTACCAGTAACACAGAGGGAGGCTGGTCCTGCTCTCTCGCTGAGTACATCCGCCACAACGACATGCCCATCTACGAAGCTGCTGACAAAGCCCTGAAAACCTTCCAGGAGGAGTTCATGCCGGTGGAGACCTTCTCAGAGTTCCTCGATGTGGCCGGTTAGTGTCAAGGTTTTCTCTTTTAAAGATCCTCCGCAGCAAAGCCCCGTGTCTTCCTCCGTGGGTCATCCGTAGCTTTATCTTCACAACCAGAGGAAACGCAGTATGAGCCAGCCTGTCAGCTGCCACCGAAAGCCCTGGGAAAGATGCGTACATAGCAAGTCACCGATAACGAGAACAGCAGCTCTAACATGTACTGAGCACCCCCTCTTTCCCCGACATGGGCTGTTCACTGTACGTGACCTCAGCCCTCGAGGCAGCCCTATATGAGGCAGGAGCTTTGGTTATCCCTATTTTATAGATGGGGTAAATGAGGCTCTGAAGATCAAATAAGTGGCCAAGGGAACATAGCTAGAAAGTGATAGCAT
Organism: Gorilla gorilla gorilla; assembly: GCF_029281585.2. Lineage (NCBI taxonomy): Eukaryota > Metazoa > Chordata > Mammalia > Primates > Hominidae > Gorilla > Gorilla gorilla. The sequence continues at coordinate 220,824,669 of NC_073224.2, forward strand.
CCCTGTTTGAGTCTGTTTTTTAATGGCAGTTCAGAGAATTAACACGCAAATTGGAATGCCCCTGTCTTCCTCCTGTGTCTTAGGTCACAGTTGACCCCAGGGAGGCATGGGCGACCCAGCAGGGCCGCTCTGAACTGTGGGTGTGGGAGACGTGGTCAGACAATTCCTTATCCTACTGCTAGTAAAATTGAAATTCTTTGTGTAACAAACTTGTCATTCTAATTGCAAACAAACACATTAGAATTGGTTTGTATTTCATAACCAAGCACCAAGTGACAGCAGGGGGAGGTGACTTGGCCCGTGCCTGGGAAATCCACCTAGGATTAAAAGACAGTGCCCTGTGAGATTGTGGGCGCCACGGCATTACAGCCCCCATCAGAGCACCCGCCTTACAAAGGTCAGCTCCCCAGAGCCAACGCACAGGTAACCAAACCTGCCAGCTCTTTTTTATGAACTTGTTTCATTTTTTTATGGCGTTCATTGTGGGAATTTTGTGAAGTATAAAGAAGCAGGAAAACAAACTCCCCCCAGATCCCACTGTTAGGAGAATGCCTCTGCTAACATTTTCTCTATCTTGTTATCCTCTGGGAATGAGACCCACTAAAGGGCTAGAGTGTTGCTCAGTGTGAATTCCTCTTTCTTCCCAGCTCAGAGCCAGCTGACCGATTTTCCCAAACAGCTCTGTGCCTCCGCATTGGCTGCCCCTTGCAGTGTCCTCAGCGGAAGCTCTGTGCTGGGATGGTCTTCGTCGACCTGGTGCCTGCCTCTGCGTCTGGGCGGGCCTGTGCTAACACTGCTCACCTCTGTGTGTTTGTTAACTTCACCACCTCTTTACGGCTCCCACTGGCTCTGTTTCAGCCTAGATGTTTCACCAGCATCATACCTTAGCACATGCCTCGCGTTCTTCCCAGAAAGTCAGCCCTGGGACCAGGTGGGATGATAAAGTCCTCAGTGCCGGGCCCTGTGCCTGTTGCATGAGCCTGTGTCACTGTGACTGTGGAAGCTGGAGCTAGTGAGAGGAGGAGGAGGAGGTGGGCAGGGGAAGGAGGGTCCCCTGGGCTCGGGCTCCACATCAGTCCTGAGCTGCTGGCAAGCACCCCTGGCCTGCAGCCAGGGAGAGCCAGAGCCTTTGCCAGGCAGCGAGCCTCCGTGCCTTCCACTCCTAGGTCAGGTTTTGACAGCACCACTTTATTACTTTGTTTAAGCTGTTAGAAAATTTCAGAACATCAGACACACCCTATTCAAATGTGAGAACAAAAACACCTTCCAAAGCCAAACGGGGATAGTCTGAGCCGCTCTCCTTTCCATTAGCCCAGATGCTTGGGCGATGACTTCAGTTCCGATGCTGCCAGGCCTTTGGTTCTAGCAGCTCCGCGGCTGTTTTACGTGTGGCTCCGGCGTCTCCTGTCCCCTGCTCGGTGACAGAGGGGTGGGGCCACCAAGGACTCGGTGCAGCTTGAGCACCTTCTGTGTGTGAGGCACTTGCACACCAAGGGCCTCATTGAATCCCCTCAGTGGGGCCGCAGGGCTTCTCCCTGTCTCTGTTTGATGGTTGAGGAAATGGAGCTCCTGAGCTTTGACAACCTGTTTAGGAGCCCAGGACCCATCATCAGATCAGAGCTCAGAAGCAGCTGGGGTCCTGCCACCCTGCTCTGCTCCTCCCAGCCCTCAAGGGCAGAGCTTTCTTTGGTCCCGGATCCCTTTGAGAAGATGGTAAAGACTGCAGGCACTCTCCTTTCAGAACCCGCCTTCCATTTGGCACTGGGGGTCAGTGGATTTGCACATCCCTGGGTGTCCCTGAGCCAGGTGTGGCCTCTGCCACTTCACCCCCAGCAGCAGTGCCTGCTTCTGGAACAGGACTCCTCCTGCAGAACAGGGTTTTGCTCAATGACTACCTCCCCGGTCATGCTGCTGTCCAGTGAGCAGCCGGGCCAGAGCTTGTCGGACCGCAGTGTGTTCTCTGCTAGATGCGGCAGCTGTGACTCGGGGAATGGGGGCTGCATGCCTGCTCCTGACACACCTCTGCCCGTTGTGCTTTGCAGGTCTTTTGTCAGAAATCACCGATCCAGAGAGCTTCCTGAAGGACCTGTTGAACTCAGTCCCCTGACCACCACACAGCAGCTGCGGTGGCGAAGACGAAGCTGGCTTGCCTTCCACCCTCTGTTCTCCCTCCTTGTGCATTGAGTTCCCTCCGCGGGATGCTGCATTGTTACCCCGCCCTCCCCTCTCTCATTTTTCTTGGTGTGGCTTGGGGTTTTTAGGCTTCCTGTTTTATCTCGTGTGTGTGGTGCACTAGCTATGAGGTTGTCTGTAACCCAAGCCATCAAAGGGCCTGTACATACCTAGGAGCCATGAGTTGTCCCGGCCAACTTCATACTTGAGTGTGCACATCTTGAGAAATAAACAAGTGACTTAACACACATTGAAAAAGAAGGTGTTGCCTGCTGCTTCAACTCGTCCTCAGTGGCGCAGGCCAAATGGTTTCCCTTGAATGCACAGCCATTTCCGGCGTCAGCCCGGGAAGACTCCTGTCAGATTCGCTGTCTCCAGGCCTGTTGTCAGCGCTAAGTGCAACCTGTCTATTCTTGGCCAGCAAGTTGGGGCACCACATTGGATGGCTCTGATTTTTCCCAAAACAAAGCCCATGCCTTGCTCTTAATTTTTTGGCCTTAAGAGCTGGAACCCAAAGACACGTGGAGCCCAGAGCTTTCCTAGCCCTCGGCTGAAGGAAGGCTCGCGGAGTAGGGCACAGTCTTGTTGGACCACAGAGGCCTGGGGAGCATTTGACATTCTCATGCTGCTGTGAATCGGGAATCCCTTGGTGACTTCTCTCCAGGGTTGTCATGTTAAGAGAGGGCCTGGGGCAGACTTAGGATCAGGATAAAGAGAGTGGCTGCTATTGACATTGCCAAGCACCCAGTGTATCTTATTTCTAATCTCTTCGCCCATGAGCCAGAGCCGTTTGCCCAAGGGCTCCCAGCCAGGGGCTGTGGAGTTGTCAGGTTTGTGCCTCCGAAGCTGTGTCCTGACCACTGTGGCTGCCACTCCTAGAGGCCTCAGACCTGCTTCCCTACACATGTGGGCAGCAGGACTCCCGAGAGCCTCTCCCCAGACTTCGGGAGAAGGCTCACCTCGTGGGAGGGAGGGCTCGCTCATGCCCGTCTCCTTTCGTTCTTTGCGGGCCACTCAGCCAACTGACGTCGGCCTCTCCTGTCTGGATGTCCAGTTTCTGTGGCTCACTCCTCAAGCCAGATTGTCTGGGACTGAGGGTGGCCTCTGGGCTCCTGTAGACTTCCACAGCCAGGATTTCACATCCCTCCCCAGAGCCTCCGACCGAATAGCCACAAGCAGCCATGAGTGTCGTGCCTGGACTAAGCTGGAGAGACAAAGGCGTTTGTGGCAAGGGCCCAGCTGGAAGCCCTGGTAGGCCAGAGCATGCATGTGCTGGCTTGCACGAGCACACTTTGGTGTTTGTGTTGGGGACACCGGGCTTCTGAGGGACTGGCGTGGCTCCAGGGAGGGGAGCAGCCTGGTTGAAGCGCGGCCAGGCACTCACTCTGTTGTTCAGATCCCAGCTCCACTGCCTGCTGTGTCCACAGTCTCCTCACCTGTCAAATGGGAATATCTATGTGGCAGGAGGGTGCTGAGGTTTCCACAAGCTAATCTGCCTGCTGTGTAGTAACTAGTAGCTTTTCTTACTGTTAGTGAACTTGTTTTAGTCTGAAGGAAGGCACCCGTGCCCCAGGTGAAGTCCAGGTGAGTTCAGTGAGGACGATGGAGACCCTGGTCTTGGCACCCTTCTGCCTTGCACTGGGAATGCCTCAGGCTTGCTCCTGCTGTGTGTCTGTGGTTGCCCACTTTCTGCTGGTCTCCGAGAGACCGATTCAGGTGTTCAGGAGTCTGTTCGGTATTACATCACCTCCTTGTGAGAAATAAAGTAGAGCAGCCTCATCCGGACAGCGAAGCAAGGAGGGAGCGTGAGGAGCAGCCAGGTGAGCTGGTGGCATGGGGCCGCCTGTGCAGAGGCCGGCCTTGCTGCTTCATGTGGCTCAGGGAGGCTCAGCACGTCCGTCATCACACCTCAGGGCAGCGAGAGTGGACCTGGTGCCTTCAGAAGCCCACCCGAGGCCTGCTGCTCTGGCCTGCAAAGGTGGAGTCACCAAAGCTCATTACAAGGTGTTTGCTTATTTTTGTCTGCCCTGCATTTTTTTATTTCTTGCAAAGGCCTCAGAGGATGTGGGCCCCAGCCCAAACACATCTTGTTTTCACTGGTAGAGCTTTTCCTAGTGTCTACACAGGGGTGCTTCCAGTGGCTCTGCCATAGCCCCAGACAAGCTGCTGACATGGCAGCCATGAGGTCTGGGACAGGTTCCAGGGGGTGCTTTTGGCCTGCTCCAGCAGGAGTGGAGGCTGGTCTGGGCTCCAGCAGGAGTGGAGGCTGGTCTGGTCTCCAGCAGGAGTGGAGGCTGGTCTGGTCTCCAGCAGGAATGGAGGCTGGTCTGGTCTCCAGCAGGAGTGGAGGCTGGTCTGGGCTCCCGCAGGAGTGGAGGCTGGTCTGGGCTTCAGCAGGAGTGGAGGCTGGTCTGGGGAGAGAGCTACACCTCCCCAGGCCCAGGTCTCACGAAAGGAGCATTGAAGGGCACCGAGAAAAAGCCACTTAGCCCTCTCCTGTCCTGCACCATTATCTGGGCCCATTGGTTCTTGGGTCCCTGTCTTTCTCAACAGGCAGCCCCAGTTGGGGAATTAAGTTGATTCTGGACTGGCTACGCCTAATGATAGCTGCAATTTTAATCCCAGAAAGTTCGAGTTCAGCAATAAAGTTGGGGAGGCAGTGTCAACACCTTCCTTGTAGAGCGGCTGAAGCCTCTGGTGTTCCTCAGTCAGCAGCCGCCCTGGTTCCCAGCTGTCCAAGTTTGTTGCTCTTAGAGGTGAAAAGGGAGGCCCCCTGCCTGCACCTCCCCTCCCCAGGGGTGTTTGTTGGGACACCAGGGGCTGCGCTCGGTTCTCTGCATTTTACTCCTGCATCAACCCTGTATGTTAGGTGGTGGAATTTCCGCCTTACCGATGGGGAGGCGGTAACCCAGAGGAGGTAACTCGCCTGCTAAGGAGTCAGGAGCTGAGGGGTCTGTGGGACTCCAAAGATTACTCTGGGTCATGCAACTTCATTTGTTCCTTCCAGGATGTAGCAAGTGTCTCCTCGGTGCCAGGGACTTACCAGAGGCCGAGGGCACAGTGTGCATCAAACAGGGTCTGTCCTCATGGAAAGGAGAGAATCAGAACTGAGGGGTTCCAGGGACATAAGGTGTGAGGTGGCAGTGTGAAGTGTAGACAGATCAATGTGGGGAACAGGCTGTGGTTGGCATGCTGCTTATGTGGGGTGGCCGGGTTGGTCAGCTCCCAGCTCCAATGTGCCCATGGCCAGATTCTCATGCCTGGTTGCAACGGGCATCTTTGGTCACTTAGCAAACCTCAGCTGGGCACCTAGTCTGTGCTCCGCTGTCAGCATGGGGTCCCTTTAGGGGACTGGGAGGAGCCAGAAAAGAGACTCACTCTGCTCTCTAGGCTGCGAAATATAGCCCAGAGCTGGCCACTTCCCACCACCTTTGCACCCAGACCCAGCTCCTGGATCTCCCACTTCCTCCCACTCCGTAGTCCATTCTCCAAGCACCCAGAGCAGTCACTTAAAAATATGCTGCAGGCAGTTGCCTCTGAAACTCTTTTCACTTTCACATTTTGAAGGGCAGCTAAACTACCTCCCAGGCTCCCAGACCCTCTCCAGCCTCCCTCCTCCCCACCCCTTGGCCTCCCTCCTCCCCACTCCCTCTCATCCCCGCTCCACACACTTGCTCCGTGCTGTTCCCTCGCACAGGGCACATATCCACCGCCCAGGCTCTCACTTTGTCCCGTTAGCCCAGATGTTTGCGTGGCTCATCTCCTCCCTCCACTCAGGTCTCAGAGATGCCCCTGAGCCCCGATCTGGGAGAGCAGTGCCCTCCGGGGCTCTCTCTGCCCCTGCCTGCCCTGTTTCGGTCCTTTCCTTTGCCCTCATGCAGCTGTGGTCAGCTCGCCTGTTCATCTCCCTCTGCTGCGTCCTGCTAGTAGCTTTCCTTTATTTGCTGCTGCATCTACAGTGCCTAGAACAGTGCTCGGTGCATAGAGGACACTCGGGGAGTATTTGTTGGCTAAATGATGGGTCTATGTCAGCATCTCCCAGGGAACAGTCAGCCATCTCCACAACCCTATGCCTAACTCTGGGATGAAGGGCAATAAATCCAAACCTGATTCCAGTAAGAGGCTGGAGCAGGTGGGCCCATGAGGGCCCTTCCCCACCAACCCCTGCCCTTTGCTGTTCCTGCAGCAAGGCTGTGCTGAGACCCTGGAACATGCTGGAGGCAGAGCTGGCTCAGACGCAGGCTGGAGTGCCCAAGTCAGGGCTCCCGCCCGGCTCCTGCTCCGGGCCCTGCCCCTTCCTCCTCCTGTCATAGATCACCTCAGGGCAGGGCCATTCCTTTGCCTGGAGCTAGCTCTGGTCTCCCAGACCACAACAAATCCTTTTCAAGCTGGAACAGTTCCCAGCAGCACCAAGAGGATGGCAGAGAGGGACAAGGTAAATCCCCAGGCTGAGCTCCCTGGAGCTGGCTGCTGACGCTTACCTGGGGCGAGGCCTGGACGAATCCTCCGCCTTCTCTTGGTGCCCTTGGCCTTCTTTCTGACCCCATCCTGGCTGGTGGCTCAGATGCAATAGGGGGAGCAGAGTAGCCTCTGAACAGGAAGGGAGCCGAGAGCCGGCATTTACTCAGGGCCCGCGGGAAGCTGGTGTTTCACCTGCAGCACGTCCTTTCATCCTTGCAGCCATCCCAAGTGGCAGGTGGTATTCCCTTCTCCACACAGGTAAACAGGTGCAGAGAGGCTAATGACCTACGCAGGCTCACACAGCGAAGTGTGGAGCCACGATGAGAACCCAGATGTGTTTGGCTCTGAAACCCCCCTTTCAGAGAGTGTTGCTGGCCTGGGGAGACTGGTTGCTGTTCATGCTGGGGCGCGGGGACCAGAAAGAGGAAGAGGGTGAAGGCTGACTTAGGGAGTGTGACCCAGTTTGCTCTCTCCTGTCCCCATGGCCAGCGGAGGCAGCCTCAGGGCCCTGTACCTGAGGATGCAGCCGAGAGGTACATGTCCTAGGACTAAACAGTTGCATTGCATGGGCTCTGAATTTGGGGTGCCACTTCCCATCAGAGGGCAAGGGCTGCATGGCATAGAGGCAAGACCAAGGGCTCCAGAGGGGGCCCAGCTCTGCTGTGGGACTTGAGCAAGTTTCCTAACCTGTCTGTGTGGGTGAAGATTCAAGGAACAAATACAGGAGAAGGTCCTAGAACCTGGCACAGCCCAGGCACAGCTGGCCTTAGCTGTGACCGTCCGTGTTACTGTATCAGTGTGTCAAGGAATCACAGATGACTGGATGTGGTGGCTCACGCTTGTAATCCCAGCACTTTGGGAGGCCGAGGCAGGTGGATCACTTGAGGCCAGAAGTTTGAGACCAGCCTGGCCAACTTGACAAAACCCCATCTCTACTAAAAATACAAAAATTAGCCGGGCATGGTGGTGGGTGCCTGTAATCCCAGCTACTTGGGAGGCTGAGGCAGGAGAATCGCTTGAACCCTGGGAGGCAGAGGTTGCAGTGAGCCGTGATCGCGCTACTGCACTCCAACCTGGGTGATAGAGCAAGATTCCATCTCAAAACAACAGCAACAACAACAACAAAAACCAGGAATTACAGAATGTCTGGGGGAGGATCCCTTAAGCTCCACAGCACCCCTCTCCTTATCTTACGGGTGTCAGGACAGATGCCCAACCTGACATGCACACACACATGTACACGCCTTCTAGGCACTCACGAGTTCAGTTGCTTTGGTGACATCTGTTTGCTTTCCATGGTTTATTTCTGTCTCTCTGCTCTGTGTTTCCTGCCCTGGGGGGGCTACTCCCTTCCTCCCCCTCCTTATCTGTTGCTCAGTCTTGGAGCTTGGCCTGGTCCCCGTGAGTTGCCAACCTGCCCCCTTTGGCCTCCTTAACAGGCCTGGAGAAGCTGAGCAAGGCATGTGCAGAGGCAGAACCGTTTCCGCTGCCGCCTGGCTGGGTCAGAGGGACCCTGCCCTCCAGAGCATCAGGGCCCCAGCCTGGGATGGGAGGGCTACCGGCTGCCATCCACCCTGGGAGCTGCCCCTGGCCAAGGGTGCTGGGGTTGGCACCCACTGCGTTTCACTCTGTGCCCCTTTGCCCTGACTTCAGAGCTTGAAGGTGAACTCTGATCCCTTCACTCTAGGGTTGGGGACGGTGGGCATGGAGAGCAGGAGCGGAGTTGCCTGAGGCCCCCAACTTGCAGTCCATCACTTTCCCACATCGCACACAGGCCAACAGGGTCCCGGGCACTTGGGGCCTGGCAGCACTCCACGTGGGCACCCAGCAGTGTGATGACTTCCTGGAGGAAAGAGTGGGGTGGGAGGTGCCTGGCTTGAAGTGCAGGGGGAGCTGGTGCTCTGTTTTAGGGGTCAAAGTGACGATGGAGTATGAAGACAAGTATCCCGCCAGCTCACCTCCTCTGGCTACTCCTGGCTCTGAGTCGGTGCCGATCTCCGGCCACTGCCACAAGCCCCAGTGACCTTCAGCATCAGCAGCAGGTTGCGGGCTTCCTCCTGAGGGGTGTGGGGTGCCAGCCTCTGGCAGCCTCTCGGGACATTGCCAGAGGTTGGCCAGGCCTCTCAGGAAAAGGGAGATGAGCTTCTGGGGCGCTGGGGTGAGGAAGCTGTGGTGGGAGGTATCTAAGGTCACCACCTCTGACGGTGGTGGGACCCACAGTGGGTATGGGGCAGCAGGATCTGTGCTTTGCTGAGTTTCTGAGTCAGGGGGCTGGAACAGGACCAGAATTAGCCCCAGGTGCCAAGTTTACACGGGGAAGTCATCCAGAGCCCCGAACTCTCACGCAGGATGGGAGGTGGGGGTGTTCTGGGCATGGGCAGGAGTGAAGGGCACAGGGTCTCAGGCTCATTGTTCTTTGGACTCTGTTCCTTAGATCCCTCTGCTGCCTTTGGCCAATGACCTTGACACCCCATCCACCCCTTCTGTCCACCAGCCAGCTTGGTCCCGACAATGAGTCCTGGCTGGACCCCCTGTTAGGCTGTTCCTGGCTTCAGAGATCTGGGAACTGTACCATAGTTGTATTTACTGAGCACTCACTCCAGCAGGATCACCACGCCTCGCATGATCTCCAGTCCTTTTACTGTTGTTCTTCCTGTTTTACAGATGAGGAACCTTAGGTTCAGAGAGGCAAACTCACCTACCCAAGGCTGCACAGCACGTAAGTGAGATGCAGCCTCCCTGTCCAGCCAGCCTGAGCCCTGCTTCTTCACCTGGCCCTGCTCCCCATCTGGTCTGGGCACGGATTGGGTTAGATCATCCCAGCTCCCAGCAGGAGGGCACAGCTCTGGGAGCCAGGGTTTGGCCAGGTGCCCAGCAGGCAGGCAGGGCAGCCACAGCCAAGGGTTAACTGGCCGCAGGCTGGGAGCCGTGCTCGGGGCTGGGCGGACAAGGTGCAAGGCCCTGGGAACCAGCTCCAGGCCGGGCTGACAGGGAGCTCCGCAGGCACCCCCATCAGCCCTCGTGCCAGAACAAACAGGGCAATTAGGAGGTGGCTTTTGTTTGGTGGGGCCTGAATGCTGGGCATGGAGCTGCTGGCGCTTCAGCCCCTACCCCCTCATGTGGCGGGAATCTGCTCATTCACGGGACAGGGTCACATGCGGAGTGTCACAGCAGACAAAAGGACAATGCCACTCTGTTTCCTCGCCCAGCTTCAGAAGTGATGGCTGGAGGGCTGCTGCTTTTCACAGCACAATGTGAATGGGGCCACCAGTCCCTCCCTCCCTTCCTGTCCCGGCAGCCAAAAGGGCTCCAGTCACCTCAAAAGCCATCGATCACAGGGGTGGCCCAGGCCATGGGGCGCGGGCCCAGCACCTTCCCATTTCCCTCGCTCTGGGTTCTGCCTCGGGGCCCCACTTGGAACCCACTGTGCAGGGCTGGATTCCATACCCGACGGTCGTGTCCCGTGTCACCTCTCTGAGGCAGGCACTGTTAATCCCATTCCAATGAGGGAATCGGGGCTCGAGGATGAGGTTGCTTCACCCAAAGGAGGGGCTTGGGTTAGGGCTACTGGGTGAAATTCAAGGTGCCAAGTTAAATCTGAATTTCACATAAACAACAAATACATGTAAACCTCTGACGGTGGCGGGACCCACAACGGGTATCGGGCAGTGGGATCTGTGCTTTAATAGGTTCCTGAGCCCAGTGGGCTGGGACAGGACCAGAATTAGGTCCAGGTGCCAAGTTTACAGGGGGCTCAGCCAGAGCCCTGAACTATTACAGTCTTTAGTATGGAGTATACTAAAAAAACATGACTCACCATTTCTCTGAAATACAAACTTCCCTGGGCAGCCTGTATTTTTATTGACTAAATCTGGCAGTCCTGGCACAGGTGCTCACGGGACGTGCTGAGTTAAGCCAGCTCAGGCCCTGACCTCAGGGAGCCCCCTCTGCTTCAGAGAGACAAGTCCCAGACACAGGTTCCCACATGGAGGCCGTCGGAGCAGCAGGTGCCCTTGCCTGGAAGCCAGGACAGGCCTGGAGTGTCAGGAACAGGGACGTCAAGGGGCTGGTGAAGGGGCCAATCTGAGCACCACGAGGGCCCTGAAGTGCTGTGAGCAGGGGAGGCAGATTCCAGAAGCCTCAGGCCCCCGCCTTTCTGCAGGGTTTCCTCTCCACAGGACTGTGCTGAGTCCTGGGGTGGGTGGGGGCTGCTCCAGGCAGCTCCCCAGCCCCTCCCTGCCTCCTCTCTCTGATGCCGCTCCCTCCTCTGCCCCACCGCACCTGCCAACTCTGCATGGGGCCCCGAAGCCAGGGCTGGGTGGAAAGTGGTTGAGGTTGGAGTCTGGGGCCAGACTGGGTTCAGGGCTGGCTGTGTAACAGCCCCTTCACCTGGCCAGGCCTTCGGTTTCACGTGTAAAGCAAACATGCCTCATTGGGTTCACCAAGAGCCTGGCACAGAGGCGGCGCTGGAAGTGCGTCATTGGAGTTATGAAGGACCTACTCCCAGGAAGGGTCTTCACAGAAGCGGTTTTGGTTCCGTCTAAGGAAAACACAGCTGACAGCAGGGCTCCCACAGTGACAAGAGCTGTTTGGAGGTAGTGAGTCCCCTGTCATTGGAGGTATCCAAGCAGAGGCCAGTCTACTGGCCGTGCCTCAGATGTGTCACTTGGGAGGTGACAATGTCAACGGTCATTTCCAACTCTATGGGCTGGGTGGCAGGTGGAAAGTTCAAGGGCTTTGGTGTCAGACAGTCCTGGGTTCTAATTCTGGCTATGCAACCTTGGACAAGCTGCTTCCCCAGCAACCTCAGTTTTGCCCCTTGTAAAAGGCAGTCAGCAGCCTTGCTTCACAGGATAGATGTGACATGTTTGTTTGCAAAGTGCCCAGCTCTGAGCAGATGCCAAGGAGTTGTGGGTTCTAAGACGCATCTCCCTGATGTGGGAACAGAGGCTTCTGAGAAGCCTTCCAGGGCCCGGCTGGGAACCACCCGGTCCTCCTCCCGGTTACCCTGGCTGGCACCCCAGCCACAGGGTTGGACTGCGGTAAGAATGGCAGACAGGTTTCTCAGAATCCAAACGGAACCTGGGGAGAGCGGTGGCTCAGAGGGGAGAGCCCTCTGCCTCCCTGGGGCCTGACGTTCCAGGGTTGGGATGGTGGGGCCCGGAGCCTGGACTGCGCTTGCCTCCCTGCCAGGGAAGGCAAGGCAGCCTTGAACCAGAGAGGCGGGCAGGGATGGGCCTAGGCTGGGCTTCCTTCCCTGCCATGTCGTGCTGCTCTGAGCACCACACAGGGTGGCGTCCGGCCTGGGAGAGCCATCAGCACAAGACGGCTGGCATGCCCATGGCTGTTTTCATTCCATTAACTCCTGAAGGGTGGCGGACCCGCAGGGGTCAGATCCAACCAACCTCAGACAGGGAAACTGAGGCCCAGGAGGGGCAGGGCCTTGCACAAGATCATGGTATCAGGCACTACCAGGCCCACAGCCTCGTCAAGAAGCGGGCGTAGGTGCTGTTCAGACCAGGGCTGGGCCGCCAGGTGCTTCCCACACCGCAATTACCTGCCAAGGTGTGCCTCGCTCCGTGGGAAGTGCTTACGGGGAGTTTCATCCTATAATCACCCCGTGAGGCCGGCACTATTACTCGCATCTTCCAGACAAGGAAACTGAGGCCACTCCGTCCAAAGTGACAAACAGGGATTTAAGTCCAAATCCAAGACCATCCCCTTTGCCACCTCATCTTGGTCCGCAGTCCAGCTGGACATTACCTGGGAAATATACAGACTTGACTGGCCAGGACTGTGGGGACAGACACAAAGAACTTAGTGTCCCAGAGGCTGACCTGGCTGAAAATGGCAGATCAATTCCAGCAGAGCTTACCGAACTGGGGTGGCAAATCCTGCCTGCTTTTGGACAGCCAGCAAGGAAGAATGGTTTTCACATTTGTAAAGGGCTGGAAGAATATGCGACAGATACCAGAGGTGGCCCTCAAAGCCCAAGACATTTCCTGCTTGGCCCTTTCTAGGAAAAGTTGCTAAGCCCTGGCTGAGAAAAAGGCTGGCCCAGGGATCTCTGGAGGATTACAGGAGAGAGACACAGGCCTGGGAACCACCGCATCTGCCCCAGCGCCCATCCTCCAGGCCACCTGCCCATCTCTCTGCCAATGCTAGGGAGGGAGGCAGCTTAGGTGGGAGGACACTGGCCTTGGGAGTCAGACAGACTGGGTTCCAGGTGGAGCTCTGCCTCTTGCTGACTGTGTGGCCTTGGGCACGTGAATTCACCTCTCTGAACCTCACTTTCTTCATCTGTAAAATGGAGATGTTAATACCTACCTCGAAGGGTTGGCCAGGTGCGGTGGCTCACGCCTGTAATCCCAGCACTTTGGGAGGTCAAGGTGGGCAGATCACTTGAGGTCAGGAGTTCAAGACCAGCCTGGCCAACATGGCAAAACCCTGTCTCTACTAAAAATATAAAAATTACCCAGGTGTAGGGCCGGGCGCGGTGGCTCACGCCTGTAATCCCAGCACTTTGGGAGGCCGAGGTGGGCGGATCACGAGGTCAGGAGATCGAGACCACGGTGAAACCCCATCTCTACTAAAAATACAAAAAATTAGCCGGGCGCAGTGGCGGGCGCCTGTAGTCCCAGCTAATCGGGAGGCTGAGGCAGGAGAATGGCGTGAACCCGGGAGGCGGAGCTTGCAGTGAGCCGAGATTGCACCACTGCACTCCAGCCTGGGCGACAGAGCGAGACTCCGTCTCAAAAAAAAAAAAAAAAAAAAAAAAAAAAAAAATTACCCAGGTGTAGTGGTGCGCGCCTGTAATCCCAGCTACTTGGGAGGCTGAGGCAGGAGAACTGCTTGAACCCAGGAGGCGGAGGTTGCAGTGAGCCCAGATGGTACCACTGCACTCCAGCCTGGGCGACAGAGCAAGACTCCATCTCAAACAAACAAACAAAAAACAAAACAAAAAAGAGCTGTTGTAAGAATAGAGATGATTACCGGTAACAGCAGCAGCCGGGGAGCTGGCGGGGCTGCTCTGAGAGCTTCGCGTTTGACCTCCTGGGCTTCATAGCCACCTTAGGAGCCCGCTCTCCAGGTGAGGAAACTGAGCTTTGGAGAGCTCTAAGGACTTGTCCGAGGTCACCAGGCTGGTGGCTGACTGCCAAGCTTACCCACTGCACCCTCACTGAGACAGCGTCCAGGCTCTGTCCCAGGGAACAAGAAGACATTGGTGTCACCGCCGGAGGGTGGGGCAGCTGAGAGGCGTGTGGTAGCAAGTGGCAGAAGACCCAGTGCAAAGCGGCTTGGACAGTGAGGGGAACTTACTGTGGTCTTGGGCACGTGTCAGCAAGTCTAGGGGCAGGTTGGCCCCAGGAGTCTGACCCGGCAAGCTCAGGCCTGCAGGGACCTGGGCCTTTGAGGAGTCTGTGGGCTCTGTCCCCAGGCCGGTGTCCTTCAGAGTCCCTAGCAGGTCCAGAGGAAGCAGGGTTTGCTGGTCCCTGAGTCCTCTTCTCAGGACAGCTCTCCTGGAAGCCCCTGTGAGCGTCCCCTCACCCCACGTCCTGGGGTTGGGCAGGGCAGGGCAGGTCCCTGAAGCCCCTGGGAATGCCTGTGGCTGTGCAGCAATGCCAGTGACTGTCCACCCCGGCTACCCAGCATCCCTCCCTCCCTTCCTTCTTGTTGAAAGAACTCGTCAACACAGGCTGCCACACTCTAGACACAGAACATGGCTGTGCCCACAGCCACCACCACGCCACCTGCCCCTACCTAGATCCTGCTTCTTTGCATCACTGGCTCTGGGGTCAAATCTGCACAAGTGCATCTGATTGGCTGAGCTAGGTCCCATGACCATGCAGCTGCAAGGGAGGCTGGGAAAGCACTAGAGGATCCTGTGGGCGTGGCCTCCTGCAAGTTGCAGGTGGGTGGGTCCCAGACCAGGAGGTGGTTTCAGAGGCTGTGTTGCCAGCCCAGCTTATCCAGGCAGGAGCTTGAAAAACAGAGATGGGATTTTACAGGGGAGCTTTGGTGTCAGACTGGCTCCGCCATCTGCCATGCTGTGTACCCTGGGCAAATTGCTCAGCCTCTCTGGGCCTCAGTTTCCTCATCCCTACAGAGGGAGTACTACTACCTATGGGAGGACTGAGTGAGATTATGGCTGCTAAGCACTTAGCACAACGCCTGGACAAGCCAGCAGGACCTGTCATTAGCCACCACACGACCGTTATCGTGAGCCACCCATAGCACCTGGCACAGGGCGCGACCAGCAGACATCCACTGAACCTGTTCCCAGTCCTGCAGCATGAGACTCAAAGCCAGGTGTCCCCGGATGAAGGGATTTTAAGGGAAGGAGAAATCACATCTGGTTGGAGGATGGTGTCCAGGCATCAGGAAGGACTTCCTGTAGGAGGTGGTGTTCAAGACAGGGGTTCCTAAGTAGAGAAAGTTGAATCTCAGAGGGGTCGAGGAGGGCTGTTGTGGAGGGTTCTGGAGGGAGGCCAGCCCCTGAGGGCCTAGGTGTGTCTTGCAGCCAGTGTAGGCTACCAGGGGAATTTCTTGGGTAAGGCCTGGTTCCAGGTGTTTTGGTGGTGGGAGCTGGGAGGGGCTGCAGGTGCAGGATGTGGCTGGGGGAGGCTGGGAGGCAGGAAGAGGGAGACAGCAGAACAAGGGAAGGCTTGAGGAGGTGGCCTGGCTGCAGTGGACGGCTGCCCTGGCTCCCTGCGTGACCTCACCCCTCTCCAGGCCCTGCCTATCTCTAACACAAGGGGATTGGAAGAGACCAGCCCTTCCCCTGGTGCTCCTGGGAGCCCTTGAAGGCCTCCCCTTCCTTCTCCAAGAGAGCCACCTGGAGGGCTGGGCAATGATGCAGATTCTTGGCCTTCCCCAGCCCTGCCCCCTGAGAGAACTGCCCCCAGCACTAGTGATCATTAGCCCCTTCTGTTCGTATTTTGGATTAAACCAACTCAACCCAAACTTGCTGAGCACCTACTGGGTGCCAAGTGCTGGGATGGACAAGGACCACTCCTGCCCGTGACAGGGTGAGTGGGTCCCAGAGCACCTGACCCCTGCTCTAAGTGGGGCCAGCACAGGTAGTGTGTCAGTTTCTTTCCCCAGGGACTCTTCCCTGCTTTTCAGATGATGTGGATGATGATGATGATGATGATGGTAATGATGATAATATGATGATAGTGGTGGTGGAGATGATGATGTTTCTAGTTGTGGTGATGATGATAGTGGTAGTGGTGATGTTGATGGTGGTGGTGATGATGGTGGTGGAAGTGATGATGATGATGGTGGTGATGATAGTGATGATGTGATGATGGTCTTGGTGATTTTGATGATGGTAGTGGAAGTGATGATGATGGTAGTGGTGTTGGTGGTGATTATGATGATGATGGCAGTAATGGTGGT
This sequence comes from Gorilla gorilla gorilla, assembly GCF_029281585.2. NCBI lineage: Eukaryota > Metazoa > Chordata > Mammalia > Primates > Hominidae > Gorilla > Gorilla gorilla. The sequence continues at coordinate 220,840,704 of NC_073224.2, forward strand.
GGTGGTGGATGATGATGGTGGTGGTGGTGATGGTGGTGATGGTGGTGGTGGTGGTGATGGTGGTGGTGGTGATGGTGGTGATGGTGGTGGTGATGGTGGTGTTGGTGATGGTGGTGGTGGTGGTGATGGTGGTGATGGTGGTGGTGATGGTGGTGTTGGTGATGGTGGTGATGGTGGTGGTGGTGGTGGTGGTGGTGATGGTGGTGGTGGTGATGGTGGTGATGGTGGTGGTGATGGTGGTGTTGGTGATGGTGGTGGTGGTGGTGATGGTGGTGGTGGTGGTGGTGATGGTGGTGGTGATGGTGGTGGTGATGGTGGTGGTGATGGTGGTGATGGTGATGATGGTGGTGGTGGTGGTGGTGATGGTGGTGGTGGTGGTGGTGGTGGTGATGGTGGTGATGGTGATGGTGGTGGTGGTGATGGTGGTGGTGATGGTGGTGATGGTGGTGGTGATGGTGGTGTTGGTGATGGTGGTGGTGGTGTTGGTGATGGTGGTGGTGGTGGTGGTGATGGTGGTGGTGATGGTGGTGGTGATGGTGGTGATGGTGATGATGGTGGTGGTGGTGGTGGTGATGGTGGTGGTGGTGGTGGTGGTGATGGTGGTGATGGTGATGATGGTGGTGGTGGTGGTGGTGATGGTGGTGGTGATGGTGGTGGTGATGGTGGTGATGGTGATGATGGTGGTGGTGGTGGTGGTGATGGTGGTGGTGGTGGTGGTGGTGATGGTGGTGATGGTGATGGTGGTGGTGGTGATGGTGGTGGTGATGGTGGTGATGGTGGTGGTGATGGTGGTGGTGATGGTGGTGGTGATGGTGGTGATGGTGATGATGGTGGTGATGGTGGTGATGGTGATGATGGTGGTGGTGGTGGTGGTGATGGTGGTGGTGGTGGTGGTGGTGGTGATGGTGGTGGTGGTGTTGGTGATGGTGGTGGTGGTGGTGGTGATGGTGGTGGTGATGGTGGTGATGGTGATGATGGTGGTGGTGGTGGTGGTGATGGTGGTGGTGATGGTGGTGGTGATGGTGGTGATGGTGGTGATGGTGGTGGTGATGGTGGTGTTGGTGATGGTGGTGGTGGTGGTGATGGTGGTGGTGGTGGTGGTGATGGTGGTGGTGATGGTGGTGGTGATGGTGGTGGTGATGGTGGTGATGGTGATGATGGTGGTGGTGGTGGTGGTGATGGTGGTGGTGGTGGTGGTGGTGGTGATGGTGGTGTTGGTGATGGTGGTGGTGGTGGTGATGGTGGTGGTGGTGGTGGTGATGGTGGTGGTGATGGTGGTGGTGATGGTGGTGGTGATGGTGGTGATGGTGATGATGGTGGTGGTGGTGGTGGTGATGGTGGTGGTGGTGGTGGTGATGGTGGTGGTGGTGGTGGTGATGGTGGTGGTGATGGTGGTGGTGATGGTGGTGGTGATGGTGGTGATGGTGATGATGGTGGTGATGGTGGTGATGGTGATGATGGTGGTGGTGGTGGTGGTGATGGTGGTGGTGGTGGTGGTGGTGGTGATGGTGGTGGTGGTGTTGGTGATGGTGGTGGTGGTGGTGGTGATGGTGGTGGTGATGGTGGTGGTGATGGTGGTGATGGTGATGATGGTGGTGGTGGTGGTGGTGATGGTGGTGGTGGTGGTGGTGGTGATGGTGGTGATGGTGATGATGGTGGTGGTGGTGGTGGTGATGGTGGTGGTGATGGTGGTGGTGATGGTGGTGATGGTGATGATGGTGGTGGTGGTGGTGGTGATGGTGGTGGTGGTGGTGGTGGTGATGGTGGTGATGGTGATGGTGGTGGTGGTGATGGTGG